>NC_056690.1:66684302-68177427 GCF_018350215.1 Panthera leo
GGCCAGCTAAAAACGGGGGAGGGGGGCTTCTATTAATGTGGAAAGAGCAAGATGGATATTTAGAGATAACTCACGACCTGCTCCATAGTCACCATGCTTAGTATTTCAGTTGATGAGGACACCCTGGATCCAGGAACTGAGGAGATGCATCATGGGTCCATGCACTGGCTTCACTGAGTGCCTTCCATGTCACTCCCCCAAACAGGACAATCCTCATCCCACTGATGTGGTCCATTCAAAGGCCATCTTCCTCTCCCCCGTGGAACCCTCACTCTCTGACAAGGGTGTTGAGAGCGTTGGAGGTCTTCCCTCTGACGCGTAGATTGGGAGGAGGGATGATGTATTTGTGGCCAGCCATGGAGGAACAGAGGGCGAATTCTACAGAGAGTGGACTAAAACTGGTAGTCAGGCTCAACTAGAATGCAGTCCTGCTGCTTCCGTGGGCTAACCTGGGAACCCAGGGCTCCCAAGGAGAATGCAGTTGGAATTTCCCTCACCTCGTTCACAAACAGACCCGGAGACCCAGGCTCCTTGTGCCCTGTTCTCGAAGACATTTCCATAGCAAGTCCCTGCTTTCCAGCCTTGCCCTGCTCTCTTTTGAGGCCAAAGCACCAGGCAGCACCAGACAAAGGACCCCAGAAGTAGGGAGTTATCGGAACTTCCCTGGGGGCCAGGAGGTGGGGTGCTATGGGAGAACCCTTCCCTGCCCCCAGGACTGCCTGTCACAGGCACGTGAGGTGGGTTGTGGAATTCTGTCTGGGGTTCTGCCAGAGGTCAGGCACTGAGGGGTCAGGCTGGTCCCAGGGCACTAGGCTGGGAGGGAGGTGAATGCCGTCCAGCCTGGGGGTGTCCAAGTTGCGCTTGGGGAGCCATGAGGACTGCAGCCCTGTGGAAGAGGGAGGAACCCATGGGCAGGGCTCACCATCACAGCGGGAGACTCCCACTGGCTTTCACAGGGGGGCTTTCACGACATTGCATTTGAAGGAAGTCTCTGCAAATAGAAAAAGTTGGACTCCAGCCAGTCCCCCAATGAGCAGCTGATGGGAGATGGGTTGGGCAGGGCACAGTGACTTGCCAGAGACCCACGCTGCTGGCCGGCAAAGCTGGGGTGTGGGCACCCATTCCCGATGCTCGCCATATTGCCTGCAGTCGAGTTGGATTAGGTACTAGCTTCTTGACCTTGAGCGGGGCTTCCCTCCGGCTCCAGCTGGGAAAACAAAAAGGTGAACTGAACACTCATCCTTGCTCTCTGAGGTGAAATTTTGTGATTGTTATTATTTTTTGATATATCTATATTTAATTGAAGTGTAGTTGACAACAATGTTACTTTAGTTTCAGGTGTACAACAGAGTTCTAAAGCGAAATTTTAGCCCAATCCCTGTAAACTCGCTCTTGTAAAAAACAGAAAAAATCGTATTTATAGATTATGATATGGAAATCATTATATATGCAAGCATATATATGTGTGTGTGTATATATATATACATATACATATATATGTATATGTGTGTGTATATACACATATACATATATATACACACACACATAATAGATATACACATGTATGTTTATTGATATTTGGTTGGGCATCATAGGCACATGACAGAATATCCAAAAGCAGAGGGGGCACACAGTGAGAGCAGGGCTCCCTTCACTGTGTCCAGCCCCCCAGTGGCCCTCCAGAGATTCCTGTGGACTCTGTCAAGGACTGTCATGCTCATTCTGGTTGGCCTTCTTGATCCCTGTTAATGTTATGTTTCAGTGTTGGTACTAAGTATATATGGTTATGGAAGGAGAGGGGCAGCTGGCCGACTGTCCAGGAAGGGACCTGCCCCACTCAGGACAGGGCGTGGAGGCCCAGGTGTGAAGTCCTGCCCCCTACCCACTCGTGAGCTAGCCAACCCTGGGGGCCTCCAGCCCCTCCTCTGCTGGCTCCTGGGAGAATGACCCTCGGATGCTCCTTGGACCTTAGTCTACTGTACTAGCAAGCCAAGAGCCAGATCTCCAAGACGCCTTTCAGCTCAAATTTCCCTGAGTCTCTTATCTGCTTCATGCCCCATTTCCCCACTTAAAGGCATTAAGAAATAGGGCAGCATTGAAGATAATAGCTCACTTATGTCCCTGAAGGATTTCAAAGCATTTACAGAGTACAAGCAAAATGGAGCTCAAATTCGGCTGTGGTTGGCCTGCCAAAGTCACCACCTCCTGCCCCATCTCCACTCAAAGATGGGTGGTGTAGTGGGGAGGCCCCAGGCTCCGGGCTTGGGAACAGGTCCCAGGTGACAAGGGGCTGGAGGCAGTGGCTTCCCTTCTGAGGCCAGTCTTTTCTCCACCAGGCTATAAAGTGGGTCCCAGTAGGCCCATGGGATGGATCCTTGAAGACACCACGTTTCCCTTCAAGGTTTATCAAGAAAGTTGGTTTCCGCCCAAGATTCCTTAGACCTGGGTTTACTGTCTGAGAGCCAGCTGGGAGAGTCCCTGAGAGCACTTCTAAAAGGAATAACAGACTTCTGACAAGATGCCTGCCTTACAGGAGGGGTGTGTGTGTGTGTGTGTGTGTGTGGAGAGGTCCCACTGGCCCCAGGACTTAGGCCCACTCCTTAGCAATGCCTGCAATCCCATCGTGGGTATCCTCCTTGTGACTCATGTTCTATTCTTGAAAACTCTGAAGAGCATCATAGAAGCCACCCAAACAGATGGTGACACAGCTACACCCCACTCATCTGAACTAGTGAGAGCCTCAAAGCTCTGTTACTTACAAACTCCGGGCAACTCCACCTTGGCCAACAAAAGTTTGGGAACATGCTTTGGTGAACCGACAAGAGGAATCTCTGATAACCATACCGAGTTCAGCTGTGTTTGAAGTAGGTGTGTTCAAAGTGCTTGACAAGGTTTTCTTTCTGACGGTCCCCTTTGGACCCCTTTCTTTAAATGACAGAAGCACGGCACCCTAGTGCTGAAAGGTCTTCAGAGATGTGTTCACCCAGCCCTCCATTTTGCACAGGTGGAGGCTGTCTCAGAGGGGAAAATCAGAGGATGAGATACTGGCAAAGAGCCAGCCAGTGCCCAGGGCTCGTGTGTGGAGTTCACAGAGATCTTTCCACGTCTGCAGAAAGCGTGTAGAGTGAAGCCCAGGCTGGCCCCTCTTCTGCCCACGCGGAAGCCCATGAGGGCATGGGTTTTGCCCCATTTGATCACCACTGTATCCCCAGCGCCTGGCCCAGGACTGACACATAGGAAATGCTCGATAAATATTAGTTGAGCAAATGAATGGGAATTGCAACACATTGTCAGTCAGCGGGGTCTGAATAAATGTGGCTTTGCTGTGCCGTCAGCCGAGAAAATCCCTCGGTCTTTGGGCTCCGAATATGGCTCTGGAGATGAGCGTGCGGAATTCTTCCACCTCCTTCAGCTGCAGAGGAGGCAGAGGCCGTCTTCCACCTGGCAGAACAGACCGCTCTCTTCCAGGTGTGAAGAAGACGGAAAGGAACACGCCGCAGTGCCCCCAGCCCATCAGCCCCGGTTTGCAAAGCTCACGGGAGCTACGCCGGCCTGGGAGTAGAGGCTGGCTCCGCTTCTCAGCCTGAGGCACACATAAGTCAGGATCCACCCCTTGGTGTCTGGGTCCCCGATTCACCCCTACACCCCGCCCTACCCCGCCATGTGCCAGTTGATACATACTCTGAGTGCAGCCCTGTGGTGGGCCCAGGGGAGGGCATGTGGGGGAGAGCAGGTGGTCAAGCCACAGCCCAGCCCGTGGTAGTGGTGACAGGGGGGTTATGGGCAGTGGAGGGCTCTCGTTGCCATAGTGAGCTGGCCGTGTCTCCCCAGCCGGGCTGCATGCTCCCTGAGGACGGGGAACCTGCCCCTTGGTCTTGGGTTTCCTTGGACTTTGTGGGTAGAATTGAAAAGTTCACACAGAACAGTGAGGGCCACCAGTGAGTGCGTGACCTCTGGACTCACCTCTCAGAGGGCCTGCGGTCCAGTCTGCTCCCTGGAACCCTTTCCCACAGAAAAAGATCTTCTGGGATCTTTTTGCACTCCCCACCCCCTATCCAGGCACTTCCTCCCCAACCAGACGTTTGCTTGGGTCAAAAGTCCTCAGGAGTTACCCCGAATGTGTCTTGGTGTGTTCTAACAAAGCATCAGAGTGCAAGCTCCAAGGACACAGAGCATACACTCTAAAGTGACCGCGGAGTGCCTCACTCTGGAGCGCTCGAGGACCCTTGGTGATGCCTGCCTCACACAAAGGAGGTGGGCACCTGGGCATGTGATTTCAGGTCACCTTCCAACCCTCACTGCAAGAAGCCCTCCTCCGGCTGCTGCTCCATGCCTAGATTTTAGGACTGGTTCACAGCTGAATTTTGTTTTCTTCAGAAGTGCCCAGAACAGAGGAGGC
The DNA here is from genome assembly GCF_018350215.1 of Panthera leo. NCBI lineage: Eukaryota > Metazoa > Chordata > Mammalia > Carnivora > Felidae > Panthera > Panthera leo. The sequence goes on from NC_056690.1 coordinate 66,688,702, forward strand.
AGCGTGGAATCTCCTTCGGTGGTTTTACAAGGTTGCCCTGGGGCTCCCTCTGACACCTGTCCTTGAGTGCTGGTTGGGGGTGGCCTTTGCTGAGGACCACACGGCCCTGGAATAGAAACCAGGAGAACCAGGTTCAGTGGATTCCTCCGAACTCCTCCTGTCTGGGCTGCGGGCTGGAGGCCCCAGGAAGCAGCTGATGGGTTGGCCAGGTTTCCTGGAACTTCAGGGTGGCTTAGGTGGTAGAAAAGAACCCTGGCCCAGATTTGGGAGAGCTGGGCCCTCCTAGGCTCCCAGATATCTGTTTCTCTCTCTGTGGCAAGAGAAGGGCGAGTGAGTTGGGGGTCTCTGGGACTCCCCTTGCTTCTAACATTCTGAGTCTGGTTCTCCCAGATAGTCCTAATTTATCACCTTCCCTTGCTTCTCCTGCCATGTCCTCTCCAGGAAGCTTCCTGCCTTCTTGTTAGAGGACAGGAAGGGGAGTTGCTCTTTGTAACCAGACTTGGGTGGGAGAGGAGGGGCTTGGACAACAGGGGCCTAGATGATAGGTGGCCCGAACCCTGGCCTTGAGGCTCCCAGGTGGGCTCTTCAGAAACTCAAGTCCCTGGGGCATCTGGGTGGCTCAGTCCGTTAAGTGTCCAACTTTGTCTCAGGTCATGATTTTGCAGTTCATGGGTTCAAGCCCTGAGTCAGGCTCTGAGCTGACAGCTCAGAGCCCAGAACTTGCTTCGGATTCTGTGTCTCCCTCTCTCTCTGCCTCTCCCTCACTCACACTCCGTCTCTCTCTCTCTCTCTCTCTCTCTCTCTCTCTCAAAAAATTGAGTAAACATTAAAAAATTAAAAAGAAAAAAAAAAAGAAATGCAAGTCCCCTGTCTGCATTACCCACTCCATACCCCTGACTCAGGGCCACAAAAGGTCAAGGGTTCAGGGGTTCTGTTCTTGGAGTGTCGGTGTCTGTCTCCAGAAATTTCTAGAGGAGATTTTTCTACGTTAAGTAAACACATATAGTTATTTCTTCACAAAGATGCTGGCTCTTGATATGCAAGGTCCTGACATTGAAATCTGGCCAGGTACCTTCTTATCTTGTGACCTTGGATGTCTCACTTCACTTCTGGGCTTCCACATCCTCCTTCAGTAATGGGGAGCTCTAGCTTTTGGCTAGAATTTCCAGAAAGTGCAGGGTGTGAGCGAGGAATAGGAATGATTACAGGGAAGGTATACAGCAAGGTTGCCTCAAGGGAAGTTACAGTCATTTGCAAAGGAAATGTCATACGTTGTGAGCCATACAATTTGGGGTCTTTAGTCCTCTGGAAGATTAGTGGGGGATGAGCTGGGAACAACTGACAGTGTTGTCTCTTCTCCTCCCCAAGCCCAGCCCAGCCCCAAATCTGTTCCTCTCAAATGTCCCCTCAGATGCTGTGAGTCATTTTATGATGAGCCCCTGAGAACTTGATGAGGGGTCATGGAGACTTGTTCCCAGCTTCCTCTATGCTCTTAGTAAATGAGAGTGCCCAGCAATGCCTTGGCTGCCAAGGCGGGGCAATCCCTTGGCAGGGATTCCAGGAGAACTTCTCGAAAGCACAGTGGTCAGTAAATGCAGGAGTCAGGACAGAGGAATAGTAGGATTTCTGAAAAAATTCTAGACTGTGCCTTGAGATTATATAGAGAAATATAGCTGTGCCTTGAGATTTTTCTCTACACTTCATAGTCCTGGAATTAGGTTGAATTCATTCATTCATTCATTCATTCATTTACTCAACACACACATGTGGACCATCCACTATATGTCAGGTGCTATGCTAGAGGCTAGGGAAATGAGAGCAAACAAAATAGTCCTGGAGAGTGAAATGCAAGTCTAGCAAAAAGCCTTCTATGTCCTGCTGGAAAGAATGGATTTTCTGAAACTGGCTTAGGGCCCGGTCCTCCCGTTGGGCTTCTGGGATTCACACCAAAAGGAAATTCATCATATACTTAATTTCTAAGAAAAAGGAAATAAATCGCCAAGCAAAACAACACTGTGGGCCTTGTAAAGCAAACACAACAGGAAGACACTGGGATCAGGTGGGTGAAAGACTCCTCCCAGGCTGCCCATCTGCTGGGAGATGTGGGATCTCTTCTTACAGATGCAGAGTTTTGGGGGATTTCCAAGGACCTTTTGGGATTCAGCTTTGTATTCAACTGGTTCAACCCTCTCCAGATGTTGGATAGACCAGATGACCTCTGAGGTCTCCATGTGCTCTAAAATTCAACAGCTCAGGGATTTTCAGGATCTAAACTCATACTAGAAGATGTATTAACGTTCAGCATACGTGATGGGGAACAATTTGTCCATAGCAATGACCTGGAAAGTGAGTGGGATTTTGCTTGGGAGAAAAGTGGCTCTCTGTTCCATGCATTTGTGCCAAAGCCTTGTGCTGACCCTCTTTGAAGCAGGGTTGAATTGGTTCTTGAACGACAGACCGGTCCGTTGGACCTGTTGCCTGGTATCTTCCTAGTTAGGCAGTGTCTTCATGATGAAATCTGGCCTCAACCTGGGCCTTAAAACCCACGTTGTCTAAAACTCCCAGAACGGAGTGAGTTGTGTTTGAATAAACTCTGGCAACATATGCCACCAAACTGGCCTTGGCTTTTCCCCCACCGGCAGCCTGTGACTTGTGCTTTAGTGGAGACCAGACCCCAGCTCCCCTGAGTTCTTGAATGTCAGAATCTCTTCAATGCTTTTAACAGTTCCGACTGCTGGGTTCTACTTCTTTGTATTCATGGCAGCTTCTCTGGGTTGGGAGCAGGTATCTATACATGTAACCACCTTCCTACACGGTTTTGATGGCTGAGCTAAGGTTGAGAACTGGTACTTGAGGTCAGTGAATCTCCCAAGTGGGGCAGCACCCTGGGCAGCACCCTCACCTGGGAGCTTGTTAAACATGCAGTGTCCTGGGCCCCTCCCCAGAGCTACTAAATGAGATCCTCCATGGTAACTCTGGTGTGTCGGGCCTTGTCTGCTTCCCTGGGTCTCGTACGGGCTTTGGTAAGCCCTGGTGCTCGTATGAAGAAACCCTTCCTAGGTGAAGCTTGTTGGAAGTTCACTAAGTGGGTTCACCCCTAGAGATGGAGGTTGGGTCTGGCTGATGTTCACCCTAGAGATTGGGTTGGGGTGTGGGGTCCTGAACAGAGAATAAAATATGTTGGTTAAATCATTTGCTCTTCCCCCATCTTCCTCCTTTCCTGCCCCCAACCTCCTGCTTACATCACCACCCTAACCCCCCAGGGACATTGCATGGGAAGCCAGAACTCCAGAACAGGCCTAGTCATGGGATAGAGGAACAGGAGGAAGCCCGTGAATGCCCCTGGCTTCCTTGTGGGCCAAAGGGACCCGAGTCATCTTGGTCAAGATGTCATGGGCTTTGTCCCCGGCCTCACCAGCTGTCTAGGGGGAGGCAGCTGGGCCTTCCCCTGTGGTGATTAGCTCTGTAGTTCTGTTCTCTTCGGGACAACGCTACGGAGCTGGGTCTTTTCTGTGGCACGGAGGGTCGTGGAGCGCTTACCGTGCACCAAGGTCTGGTTGTGAATAAAGATGCGGGTCAGCCTGCCCCGAGAGTCTGCATGGTGCCTGGGGGCAAACCTGCTCTGCCCTTCACTAGCTGTGGGACTCTGGGCAGGTCACTTAACCTCCTTGAACCTCAACATCCTCATGTTTGTTGACTCATACCCGTTCAACCAATAGCGATTTATTGAGGGAGCTGGACTTGACCACGTCATTTCTGGGAAACTGGGCACAGTGTCCTGGCCAGACCATGTCAGGAGGCATCCCGGGGATGAGGCAGATTTCCTGTAGGGTGGGACCAAGGGACTGATGTCTACATAGGAGTGCTCCATGAAGGCAGTGTTGCTGGGCTGTGGGTTGGCTGCAGGTCCTTGAAGGTTGTTGCAGTGTCTGCTGTGTCTTAGCGATGCCAAGTTCACGGGCACTAGAGAATCCAGGTCCTGCATGGAGTCCTTTGGAGGGTGCTGCTGATCAGGGCAGAAGCAGAGTTTTCTAGAGAGAGAGCCTGGTTGAAGAACGAAGGGGCTCCGTTGTAGCGCCGCCCTTGTCGCGCATCCTTAGGCAGTGCACTTGGTTGCTTTCTGCGTGGGTGCTGGGAGCCATAAACCTGCCAACGTCCCTCCCAGAGGTCCTGTGAGGACTCAGTAAAAGAGCGCACAGGGCAATCTGCGAACAGTGCTCTGCGGTGTCAGGGCATCATTGTCCCTTCCACCGTCTCTGTGTGGGGCACCTATGCTCACTCCCAGCTCACGGCACATTCCAGCTTGCTTCAGTCCTGGAAGCGAGGGCCACGTTTCCGTGGCAACAGTCAGGAGTGGGTCTTGGGGGCTGGCTGGCCTGAGGGATCAGGGGTTCTCCTGTCAGGGAACGGTGGAGGAGAGGCTGGGCTCCCCAGCTACGCCCGCTCTTGCTCTGGCCCCAGGAACGAAAGGGTCTGTTGCCTCTGGCCAGGCTGCTTTATCCACGTGTCCCATCCTGTACATTTGCGAAGGACAAAATCCGTGTTTCCTTTATTCTAACCACACTGCAGTGCTGTTATGTAAAGGCTGCGTGGCGTCCAGGAGGCCTCCTGGGGGCACAGGGAAAATAAGATTCCTCACCTCTGCAGCCCGCACTCTCTCTTCTCGCCCCGCAGCCTTTCGGGGGCACCGCCAACCCTGCTTTGGAACCAGAAGCACATGTGTGCGTGCATGTGTGTGTGTGCATGCGTGTGGGTGTGTGTGGAGGTTGTGAAATGGGTGGGCTTACAGCTCCGAAGGTAGCAAGTGCACAGTGGGCTCTCCCATCTTCTCGTTACTCAGGCCAAGCCTCCTGCGAGGGTACATTCTCTTCCAGGACCTCCAGGGCCGTGAACTTGATGCCGTGGCTCATGCGGTAGCCTGGCTAATGCTCAGCCTGGGGGAATGGGGATGCCAGTCAAAGGCTACGGATAATAACGGTGCACATTTCCACAGAGCTGCGTGCAGGCTTTCTAGGGTTGCGTTTGTCTTTCTTCCTGCCAATCACCTGTGAAAGCGGCTGGCCCGTCCAGAAAGACAAGAAAGTGAGGCCCAGCGGTGCTGAGGGTCTGGGCTGGGTGGCCCAGGGAGGGGTGGACTCTATCCAGGCCGCCTGACTCCCCGGCAGCCCATAGTGTCTCGGCTGGGATGACTGGCCTAATTGGACGCATCCCAGAGAACCTGTCAATGTGATGGTGCCTCTTGCCATTGATGACCCAATTCAAAGTGATTCGGGACAAGAGAGAGCCCAGTGCCAGGGACACAGGGGGCTTAATAAACCCCTGCTGCCGCTGCTCCCCAGTAGAAGCTCCACGGGCCCCAGGACAGCCTACCCGTATCCGCTAGAGCAGACACATTTGAACGGCCCTGTGTGGTTCTTCCCAGGACAGGATGCTTCCCAGGATCCAAGCGGGAGGAAGGAGCCGTTATCTGCATCGCGAGCGCAGGGAAGCTGGGCTCCAGGTGGCTCCGTGCCTTGACCCAGCCCTGTGCTGCCTGCTTTCCCCCAGCAGATGGGCATTTGCTCCCACAAAGAGGGTGTGTGGTGCCCGTGCCGTGGTTCCCGTGGCAAACTCAGGCCCCTCGTGCTTCTAATTACCCCTGATGTTCCTTTTTTCCCTGGGTGTGAGTGAGGCCAGGCTGAGGCGTTCTCGTCATCCTGGTCCCCTCCCTGCCAAGTGTCGCGGCTGGAGCCCTTCCCACAAACAGACCAACTGGGGCCCAGGCACTTGTGCACCGGCCAGGTAGCTTGTGTTTTCTTTTAAAATTGCTGTGTTAGGGGGGCGCCTGGGTGGCTCAGTCGGTTAAGCGTCCGACTTCGGCTCAGGTCACGATCTCGCGGTATGTGAGTTCGAGCCCCGCGTCGGGCTCTGTGCTGATTGCTCCGAGCCTGGAGCCTGTTTCAGATTCTGTGTCTCCCTCTCTCTCTGCCCCTCCCCCGTTCATGCTCTGTCTCTCTCTGTCTCAAAAATAAATAAATGTTAAAAAAAAAAAACATTTAAAAAAAAATTGCTGTGTTAGGGGTGCCGGACTGGGTCAGTCTGTAGGGCGTGCAACTCTTGATCTCGAGGTCCTGAGTTCAAGCCCCACATTGGGCATAGAGCTTACTAAAAAAAAAAAATAATAATGAAATAAAAGTTTTTTTAATTGGTTATTTTTTATGATGGCCAGATAAACATAACATAAAATTTTAACCATTTGAAGCACACAGTGGCATGAAGTACATTCACGTTGTTGTGCAAACATCACTACCATCCGTCTCCAGAGCATTTCCATCTTCCCCAACTGACACTGTTCCCGAAAGACACTAACACCCCATTCCACCTCCCTTCAGCCTCTGGCAAGCTCCATTTTACTCTCTGTCTCTATGGGTTTAACTACTCTCGGAACCTCACGTAAGTGGAAAAATACAGTATTTGTCCTTTTGTGACCGGCTCATTTCACCCACAACGAGGTCTTCCAGGTTCGTCCGTGTTTTACCATGTGGCAGAATTTCCTTCCTTAGCCAGGTGCACAGGGACTTTCAGACCCCACGGCAGGCAGGCGGGCAAGGGGGGGTGGTGACAGTTGGGGACGGGAGCAGCACACAGCCTGGATCCACTTTGGGCGTCCCGTAAATCCCTGCCTCCGTCACACTGCTGTGGATTGATCACCCCTCCCGTGCCAGGGAAAGTGCACCTGAGACCCTGCCCTCCGTGAGACTGTGAGTCTAGGCAAGTCACTTCACCTCCTTTTGCTTCCCTTTCCTTCTCTGTAAAATGGGATGACGACGTCTGCCAGGGCTGTCCAGGGGTGAGGTGAGAGAGAGCCTGTCGAGTGCTTGGGCCGGGCCGGCACAGTCAGGGCCACCAGGCGCTGGCCACTCCGAGTGGCACCCTCGCCTGTGGCCTGGGGCCAACGGACACCTCTCTGTACCTGCTGTGTGCTCCGAGCTTCCTGTCTGCAGCCCTGGCTTTTAGGCAGCAAAGCTGTCACCTGTCCTAACATCAGGGCGCGACAGGGAGGGACCTGACACTGCTTGGCTACCTTCTCTGTGCCAGGAATCTCTGCGAGGTAAGGGTCAGTATGCCCGCTTTGAAGACAAGGAAACTGAGGTGCAGGGTGGGGAAGGAGCATGACGAGGACAATATGGTCAGGACACGGCAGAGGACACAGTGTGGCCCTGGCCCGTCCAGCATTCCCTTTTGTTCCCGTCAGGGGAGGGCAGAGGCGTACAGGAAACAGAAGGTGCAGCTCTGTGGGGCGATCATTTTGTCAGGGGTCTTTTGAAGCCTCCTGGATGGGACCCCAGACCCCACCGGTGCACCGGAGTATTAGGCCAGCCTTTGTGGGATGTTGCAAAGTGATGGGCCAGTGACTTCGAAAAGAATTTCCTTCGGGGCCTCAATTCAGTTCATTTGAAGTTAATTCAGCAAACACCGGGTGAGAATGTTTTATGTGCAGGGGATGGCAGAGGCTCAAAGACGCAACACCCAGCCCCTGCCCCAGGATGCGCCCTGGCCCCTGGGAGGAGGCGGCCACACTGGGAGCACTGGGAGAGAGGTTTAGATATGGGGACCCTGCCTGAGCTCCAAGTTAGCACGCAGCACAGTGGGGTGTCTTCAACTGTGAACATACGTATAGGAAAGGACTTAGGAAGGTGTAAATTGTATCACCTTTTGTTATATCTTTAGTAAATGGCCTTCAACGAAAAGAATAATGTTTCATAAGGCCGAGGTTGCGTATTTGAGACATGATGTCGTTCCTCCCTCTTTCTGCCCCTTCCTCCCCCCTTTCTTTTCTCTTCCCCTCCCTCCCGACTCTTCAACAGGTATTCGTTGGAACCTGCTACATGCTAAACACACAGGCTTATTCTAGCTATGGGAGCTATGGTGAGTTGAGGGAGGCAGACACAGAAAAGGCAATAATGAACCTAAAACTGCTCTGGAAATGTCTACTTGAAAAAAAAAGAAAGGGCAATATCAACATCGCTCCAGAATGGCTCTGCATGCAGGGGCTGCAAGAGCCATCGGGGGGGACTTCACTTCGTTCTGGGGCAGGCGGCGCCCGGATGAGGAAAAGGTGACCAGAAGGACAGCGCCATTTTGTCCAGTGAAGGAGGGGAGGATGAAGTGGGAGGTGGGGAGAAGGTATCAGGTAGAGAGAAAAGCAAGTATGGAGGCTCTAAGAACCAAATATATGGGAAGTCAAGGGAGGATGTCATTAAATTTGCTTGATGGCAGAGGCATGGGAGGTAGACAAAGGCTTCAGGGAGGGGCTGGTGTTTGGGGCATTGTGGGATGAGTAGGAGTTTGAGGAGCCAAGTTTGAGAGCACTCTGAGCCCAGGGAGAGGCAAGTGCTGATAAATGCACGCTATATTTAGAGTGTGATCCTCAGGCCATCGTGTCTAGGAGAAGAGTACAAAAAGGTGGGACTTGGCATGATCAGGCATCTCAGAGAAAGATCTGGGGAGTAGGACTGCTAGTAAGTGATGGTGGGCTACATGAGGGAGGTGGTGCAGGAACGGAGAGGCGTTTGGGAAGAGGGGGGCAGGTCTTGGCAGCTGACGAGTCACAATTGAGGTGACGTCCATGGAAGATGGCCCTGGGCTTTGCGTCTTGAGCAGACTACTCTGCCAGATCCTCATGTGGACTTCATCAATGCTCCAAGGGACCCCCAGCCATTTATCAACTTGTGCTGGGGGAGCGAGCTTGAGGGTTCGGTTCAGAAGCAAGCTAAGGGCCCCACACATTCCCTGGGGCGGCCGAGCTCTGGTCCTCCCTTTGCCCATGCCACGGAGGAGAAAACTGAGGCTGTTGTGTGGCTTCTGAAGGCACAGAGCAGTCAGGGTCAGTGGCAGGGCTAGAGGCCAGGTACCCAGGGCATGTCCTCTAGAACACTCATCCCTCTGAGCATAGTGTGGGGGAGGGACAGGGTGAGAAGTGGGAGCCTTTTGCACCCCTCTCTCTATAACTCACCACGAAGGATGGAAAGGCTTCAGGGAGCTTGAGGGGAAGCCCTGAGGGGTCTTCACTGTCTGATGTCAAGCCTCCTCCTTCCCCAGCATGGCTCAGATGAGTAAGCGGCTGAAAGTAACCATCTGTCAAGGGGAGGGACCCCAGCGCCCTGAGAGGGGCTCACCTGCTCCTAGTTAGGCCTGGGGTGGGGAGGATAGGGCGGCACCAAAGGACAGCAGCTGGCGTGTGGTCCCCAGGATGCAGAAAAGAAAGGGATGGCTTTGGGACCTCACGTTCCTGCTGGAAGTTCCCGGGCCCGCCCCCAACCCCCGTTCAACCCCATGATAAGAGGAGGTAGAAATGCTATCATCCCGGTGAGTCACTCAACCACTCAACTTCCCTGTCTTTTGGGGGGCTTCTAGTACAGAGGATTTTAAGCTTGTTGTCCCCACTGGTCTCCACCTTGACAAACACAACATCTTCTCCTTTACATTTAGCTTGAAATTTAAGAGAACAAACCGATCTCATAGGGCAAAGTGCTGGTTTCCTTTCAGGGCTTATGCCTCATCCCTCCAGATTCTTAGAGGTCCCTCCCTACTCACTACCCCTCCCACCTCTATCCAGTTTACAGATGCAGGAATAAGCCCAGAGAGGTTGAGTGAACTGACTGAGGTCACACAGTGCTTTGGCCTGGGACAGCTACCCTGGTCCTAAGCTCTTTCTCCTGACCCCTTCTAGCTCCACCAGGCCCCCTGGGCAAGATTCCTCCTTTGGGTCACCTTCTGGATTTTTCTTCCTGCCCATTCCCCTCCTTGCTAACTGCAAGGGTGTGGCCTCTCCGGAGAGGCCAGGGTTTAGCCAGCCGCCCTGGGGAACCAATCAGCTTTCCAAACCTAAAGGGTGTGATTTCAGGACACACACAGGGGCCGAGGCACTGGATCCAGAGGGTCTATTCCAGGGTCGCTTTAAGAGAGGTTGCCCCGGCAGTACCTGTCACTGAGCTAACTGCAGAAGGGCCTGTCCTGCCCCCCGGGGTCCTTGGTCCCCTGGGAAGTTCCTGCCACTAGGAACGGGTGACCTGCTTGCTGACCTCATCTCAAATGGAATTGGAATGTGAGAGAACAAAAGATGAGGGTCCAAAGGCAAGAGACACCCCCTTCCCTGAAACGCCTCCTGCCCTGGTCCTCAAATTCTATCAAGGAGCTGTGCTGTACAGCTTTTTAAAAACAGCTCGCCCCACCCCCACCCTCCTGGCAGGGGGCAGAGGGGAAGAGCCTTGACAGGTTGTCTCCCTCTCCACCCCCTGCCTCCAGGCCTTGCTTTCCTCCATCAAGCAGGAGAGTGGGGCTGAGGGTCTCTGCCGGTCTCTGACTCAGTGACCCCCAAGGAAAGGAAGAAGGGCCGACAGGAAGTATGGCCACGAAGGGAGCTGAGCCACCGCCTGTGCGTGTGGCTTTGGGGGGCGGGGTTTGTATCAAATGGCCAGTCTGGCCCTGCCGGGGCTGGGGGCCGGGAGGTGGACCTTGGAGTGCAGAGGCATCCGCTGGCCTGAAGGAGGCCCGAGGGACTTGCTTCACTGAGAGGAAGGTGTAGTAATAATGATGACGACAAGCACAATGTCAAGAGCAACGGCAGGGGTAATAGTAACAAGCAGCTCTTGGGTGCGGCTTCCACGGGCCACCTACATGAATTCTGGCTCACGGCTTGTCTTTCCTCAGATCCCCAAACTTCTGAACCGGTGGCCTAAGGGAGATGCTGGGCTCACCACTGGGTCCTGGAGAAGCTCAGGCAGGTGGGGGCTGGGAGCTGGTGGCTTCTGAGGTCCCCCAACCCACACTCTCCGGGGTCCTAGAGTTCTGAATGCAGCCTGTGCACCCTGGGCTGGCAGCCCCTGTGGTGTGGCCCCTCACTAGCTGGGGGAAAGAGAGACCAGAAGACGAGGGGGGCCCTCCTGGGTCAGGTTCACATCATCACACTCTTCCTAGCCCTGCTCCCCCGAGTCTTAGGGCAGCCCCAGAGCCAGCCCCATGGTGGAGAAGGAAGGAAAGAGATAGAGGGAGACTTCCCCAGAACACAATCATAGCCTGGCTTGGGTTTCTTTCTCTCTCAGAAACAAATCCTTCGTAGAGAACATCCTCGATCCTCGGGTTCCTCTGGCCATGTATGGGAGTGTGGCAAAGCCCGGGCTTGACACTTTACTAGGTCTCAGTCTCCCCATCTGTAAAATGGGGACAATGCCCTCACTCTGCCATCCCCCATGGAACGAGAGAAGGGAAGCAGAGTCGCCTTCCCAGGACGGAGGGATTGTTGTTACTTCCAGCCTGGCTCGGAGATAAGGCCTAGCACATTCTCTGTTGTCTGCAGCCAAAGCCAGGGTCCGTCCAGATTTGCCGCTCCGGCTCTGGTCTCTGATGAGCTAGGCTCCCCCTGCTCGGGCCACAGCGGCAGACCCAGCCACAGGAAGCAGTGGCCCACGCCAGGGCAGTGCTCTGCTTTTCCGCCCCCTTCCTCTTGCCAGGGCCTTCTGTCCCCGCAGTCACCGGGTGCAGACTGTCCCTCGTCGGGGCTTCCAAGGCTCTCAGCTGCATCAACGTTTGGCCCCTCTCGACGTCCTCCTATTTCCACAGAGCCCTCCTGAAGGGAAAAAGCACATCTTTTAAGACTCTTAGGAACAAAACGTTAGTGATGGAATTTCAGGGACCCCCAGCGAGAAGGTCTTTATGGAGAGATATGCTTCTCCTTGGCTCTCGGCCTCAGACGTACTGCAAAGCACAGAGCCCCCGGCCCGGCCCCGACGGCATCTGGGTTTCTGCAAGCCTGTGGCATTCAGAGATGTGAGTTTTTATTTTTACAAAGAGGAATCCCTTCCCTTGTGTGTCAGTTAATGTTTTAATAGGAATGCATTCATCTAGGGTCAGTCTCTTATCGTCCCGTTGTTGGTATTACCTACCCACTGAAGGTGAAACCCTGCTCGTGCCTAGAATCCTGCAGGTCATGTTAACACTTTTGTATCGTAAGTTCCCAGTTCTTCTAACCGTGCTCGTCTATGGCCTAGGCTGCCACAGCCCCCGGAGCCGTGTTTCCTCTGTGTGCAGGGAGAGGGGCTCACAGAGTGCCAGGGCCGGCCTGAGGCTTCCCTCCCGGTGAAGAGGCAGCAGAACTGGGCAGAGCTGAGCTGTCTGCCCCTCATGGCCCCCCCGGGGCTGGAACCTCACGCACACTCCAGGCCGCCTGACCAGCACGGCCTGATCGTGGCCCTCCGTCGTGCCCTGCGTCCTCTCCCCTGCTAGGCCGAGGTCGAGCCCAGGGCCCCGCACAGGCTGGCACAGGAGCCAGCTGCGTGAGACAGACTCCGGCGGATGGCTGTGTGAGAGCGAGCCACGGTCAGCACCCCGGAGCTGTGGGAAGCGGTTGGTGTTGGGGCTGAAGACAGAGGGTCAGGCCGAGACAGCATCAAAGTCAGATTTTTAAAATGGTGAACAGTGTAATTCTCCTACAAAAATATATGGTGATATACAGAGAGATATATTTAAGTTGTTAATGAGGGAATCAGCAGGATACACACACACACACACACACACACACACACATTAATGGGGGGGGGGCAAAAAAAAGAATGCCGGAATAAGATTGCTAAATTAGATACAAAACTGGTATTCTCCATTGACCAAAAATCATTTGCACCTTACCTTGGATAATCTAACTTTACGGAGACTGGGTTCTCTCAGTAGTAACCAGTAAGTCAGGTAAAGTTACCTTGTTCCAGAAAGCCAGATGACTCTCAGGCAAGGCCGTTAGTGTTCTAGTATGACTTTGAAAGGATGTAGTTTCTTTTTTGCCTTATTTCAAAGTTTTGGGTATTTTCCTTAATAGCAGGCAGAAATAAGCAGGGGGTGAAACTGAGGGATTCCAGCCAGAGAGAGCCCAAGACAGAGATAGCACAGAGGATTTTTTTTTTAACCATCTAAGATCACTGTCCCCCTCTGCTGGTCCCATTCCACCTACTTGGTTGACCCCTCCCTTCATCTAGAACATTCCATTCTGGTTATTAGAACAACCTGGACTGGACACTTTATGATGGACATGAATCCAAGAGGCTCTGGAGACGCCCGAGAGCTCATGAGGACTCCCTGTGGGCACCCAGTCTTCCTGGGGACCTTCCTGCAGGCTGGTGTGTGTGTGTGTGTGGGGTTCCACTCCCTTACCACAGGGACCCTCTCCTTTAGGGATCTGCCAAGAACTGGGCCTTGAAAGCCTCTTCTTTCTTCAAAGAACTCTGCCCTTATTTTCTACTCTCCCAAATACATTGCTCTTTCCTTGAGTTTTTCCCATGGACATATATTCGCCTATCCCTGCCCCACCACACAGGCCCACATGCAGCACCTCCCATGAAAGCAAGCCCACTCACTCAGGAGCTCTGAAGGAGCACGGCTTTCTGATAGAAAAGGGGTCCGTCTCTACCTTTCACGTCTTTCCACTTGGGGCCAAGGCTAGCCCGTTCTGCACTTTTGCATGAATTAGAAAATGGCTCCCCTCCCCGCTGGCAGATGTGGCCAGAGCCAGGGTGCACCCACTGTTGCTTCGGTCCTACTCCCCCCTTTGCGGGACATCTTTGTGTTTGGCACAGACAGCACATCTACACGTAACGGCCCCATTCCCTCCCCCTCGGAGATTTCTAGAGTAGTCTCCAGAGCCCCTTCAACCTCTTGGTTGGCAAACCTTTTGAAGTCTCAATGGGAGATAGTCCAACCACCACTGGCATATGTCCTCTGAGATCCTACTCCCCATGCTGGTGCCAGCTCTTGTCTCTTGAGTTGGAGACTATGGTTGCCCAGGTGATGTGATGTCAGGGGCCAGGAGAAGCCCATTCTACCTCATGAGTTACAGGGCTTCTTTCTGGGCCCCAAATCAAATTGCACAGAAATGAGACTTACAGAGGGCCAGGCCAAGATGTTGTACATTCTTCTGGGAGATGGGAGTGGGGGGTGCATCTTCACAGCTGTGCGTAAGTGACTGATGACAGATCGTCTTGTCTGGAGGTGCTCTGGGAACTAGGAACTTGTGTGCATGCTCACGAACACAGAAAAGGGTTCTAAAGAGCAAGGTGATGTACAAGGATGTTGAGCCCAAGACTGGGAGCTTTTGGCTCTGATGACCCTACTGGACAGAGAACCATGCCTGGAGCTTTTAAATTCCCAGATGTTCTCCTCTCTGCTGATGGGTGAAAGGAACAAGGAAAGGCACAGAGAGAAAACCTAAATACAAGCCCCACAGCCCTTCATCTGAACATGTCACCTTCGACCCTCTAGAGTGTGAACTGGGAGCCCACTACCTCCTTCCAGAGGTTCTCTGCCACTCCCCCAACCCAGCCTCTCGCTCCTCTCTTATGGTTTTGGCAGGACCCCCTGGAGGTAATTAATGAATAAATCAGTGTTTGCCTTTGACCTGGAAAAGTGATTTCTCCCCCCCCCCCCCCCCCCCCCCCCCGTAAGTGACAGATGTTTCAGCCGGGCTCAGCTGAGCCCAGCGAAGGGCCTGGGGCTGGAGGAGTTGTTTTTATGAATACGTGCCAAGAAGACTGTCATATCATCTCCATAAACTGAGAGGAGAGGGCTGGATGACATCATGATGGTGTCTGCCAGCTCTGGGGCTCTGGTGACATAGACCCCGTGTCTACAGGAGGAAGCTTCCAGGCCATCTGGGCTTTCCTCTTGGTTGGTTTGCCAAAAGGAGGTATTGGGCTCCACCCACAGCCTCATGGGCCTTGGCAGCAAATGCTTTGGCCCATCAGTATGGGGGGAATGTTCTCATGGGTGAGAAGGAAATGGGCTCCCACAGGTTGTCCTCCTTCTCCTGGCTGCCTCGGTGCCCACGCTGGAGAGGCAAAAGCTGAATGCGTCCCCCTATCCACGTACCAGGGCCTGTGGACTCTGACACCTCTTGAATCAACCACACTGTCACTGTCATCATCACCTCTGGCATTTGTATAATCTGGTGTTTTACCAAATAGCTACCATATATGTAGTCATCCTGCTATGATGAGGTCAGGACAGATATAACCATCATTATTTGACAAGAAGCAGTGGCTCAGTGGGGTTAATGTCAATTTTCTTCCAAGGCCAGCAAGTTTTGGGGCCCGAACAAGAATCCAACTCTCTTTCTGTGGCATCTTATGACTTGACCCCAGATGCATCCATCCATCCCTCCATCTATCCTTCCATCCATCCTTCCATCCATCCATCCAATAGATAATTACTAAGAGCCAAGCATGTAGGTAGCGGTGGACAAAAACAAACCTGTTCCTTGTCCCCAGCTGTCGTCAGTTAAGTGGAGATTGTCTTTTCTGTAGATAGAAAGATCCAGGGCGTAGAGTGAAAGCCTGGGCATGAAGCTCTCAGAGGAAGATTTCATTTTCCCTTCCTACCACTTCCTCCTGCCTTCTACCCCCAGCAGACCGGTTTTTCGGAGCCCTCCACCTTCCGATTTCTAGAACCTTTGGCATGGTGAGCAGGGCTTGAGAAACAACAGAGCAGCTAAGCACTAGCCGAGGGGAGCAAGGACACTGATGTTTATGGGTACTGTTGGGTGCTGGTGTTGACCAGGCATTTGGCAAACACATCTCATCTAATTCATTTCTTGGAAAATCCCCAAAGAAGAGTGGGTCAGGTCAGAGAAACAGTGATTTCTGGTGGTCTCGCTGCAGTGAGGTCCTGATGTGCCTTTAAAAAAATTTTTTTTATGTTTATTTATTTTTGAGAGAAAGACAGAGTGTGAGGTGGGGAGAGACAGAGAGAGGGAGACACGGTATCTGAAGCAGGCTCCAGGCTCTGCCGACACAGGGGCTCAAACTCACAACCACAAGATCATGACCTAGCCAAAGTCGGACGCTCAACCGACTGAGCCACCCAGGCGCCCCCTGATGTGCCTTTTTAGTGCAGGGCTCTGGTCTGGCCAGCTCAGCAGACAAGTTTCTTGATGACTGTGGTTCTCAACTTCAGTGTCCAGCCAGGGCACATGTGAAAAAGATAGAACCCACCTCTGGAGAACCCACCTCTACCAGAACCCACCTCTGGAGAGTTCCACAGTGGGTGTGGGAAATTAAAATAAGCTCCTGCATTAAACCAAGTTGCTCCCTCTGACCTCAACGCCATGATTCCAGTGCCCCAGGGGCTACCCTGAAGTTGGGGAAGCAGCTCTCCTCAAGACAGTGGAGGCTTTGGGAGTGAGTCTGGCATGAAAACAGCGCTTACCTCTGCGGACGGGGCATTTGTATAGGACTTGAAGTATTCAGGGCTTCTAGCGGAGAGACTTGTGCTAGGTCCTCTTGAGGTTGTGTAAAACGTGGAAACTGTGTGCTTCCAACTCCACCCGAGTGCGGGTCCGGAAGGTGGGAAGGAAGGACATCAGAACGGGAGGAGGTCTGGAGCTGAGCAAGCAGGTTGAGTGAGGGGTGCAAGGACCCACCAAATGGGAACAGACAGAAACCTCAGGCGGCCTCCGTGACTGGAGAGGCTTCCAGTCTCTGCCATTGAGGGCTTCTGAAATCCAAGTTCAGGTCCCCCCAAAACAGACTCTTAGGTGTCCTTAGGTTCTAGTTACAGGGACAGCCAATAGGGGGCACGCCGGCTGCCAGCCCAGCTCCTGGGGTGGGGGCAGACATCCTCGGTGGCCAGGTGGGTATTCCTCCTGAGCCTGGAGACAGCTTTAGAATTCTTCCGACCGCACAGCAGCCCGGGATGTTCCCAGATTCTTGTTGGCACCTGCCACGTATGTACCACTTAGCATCCCACGCATGCCTCCTTGCCATTCCCAATCTAGATGAACTCCCCCATTTGCCCCATGAGGACCAGGAGGCTGAGAGAGGCTTGCTTGATGGTTATTTGGAATTATTGCAGGGAGATGAAGGAGGGTAGCTGCATGATAAGGTGGCCTTGTCGAGGGACGCTTGGGTCCCGGCTGGGTAAGTTTGACATATCCTGTATGCAATGTCCCCTCTACCTGGAAGATTCACCACTCACCTGTTACGTTACAGGCTTGAATATCCGGGAACTTTTCTTTTACCCCTGTTTCCTGGACGCATTTGGTCTTAGGACCCTTTCAGCAACATACAAGCCGCTGAGTCCTGCTGCACAATGTGTTCCTGAAACACACTTTGGGACCTGCGAGATGAGCAGAAAGACACGGGGGGGGGGGGGGGGGTCAAGATGCCTGCACTCTGGTTTCAGGGTCTGCCTCAGCCATGAACAAGGACACAGGAGGATGCGGGTTGGCACTAATTGGCGTTGCCCTCAGTTGGGGTCTTCGGGGGTCATTGATTTCATGGCTTCGTTTTGCTCTGGGGGTGTCGGCTCCTCAGGTGGGCGTGGGTGGGGGGGTGGGCAACAGCCTGCTCACCAAATCCGAGTCATGAAAAAGCAGCTCTTTTGGAAGGTGGTTTTAGGATGAATCAAAGAAAATGTCATTTCCCCAGAGTGAGGGGTAAACCTGGAGAACCCAGAGACATGTTTGTGTGGAGGAGGTGGGTGTGAAAATTTAACACCCCACTTAGGGGCGGTCAAAAACAGATCTAAGAACACAGAGATAAAAAAAGAAAAAAGACACAAAACACTGAAATAGCATTCATGGAGCTCACGTGCTTAACTCTGGGGCATAGGGTCTTAGATTTCTCTCATAGTTTATTGACTCTTAGTTTACAAAGAGTTCTACCAGTCTTGGTGCCCAGTCAACAATAGATTGAAAGCAACCCGTTGGAAGGGGAAGGACAGGCTTGGGGACGGCAGAACCTATCACGGAGAAAACTGTGTACACCCTCATCCTTATCACAACTCACCACTGGGTAATTCTGACCACTAGGAAATAGGGGAGGATACGTTATATTTAGCCACTAGAAGGAACTAGGAAACTAAGTGAGCATTTAGGAAAGATTTCCATACTGAATGATGGGGATTCAATGGGTAGGTTTGTGTCATGGGGAAAATTCACTTATGTGAATCTTTCTCAACAAGGCTGATAAGTGAAACGTCACTGTAAATTCTAAATGCTCTAGATACATTTCCCCTGGGACAGACACATACTATGTATAGGAAGCAGAGCATGTCAGAGTCATCTGGTTCAAGCCCTTCATTCTGGAGGCACAGAAAGGGAGGTGGGGTGGACAGGAGCCACCCAGTTAGACGCCCACAGCTGGTGGAGGGAGGGATAGTGTAACTCTCCCCTGTCTTTCTCCCCTGGGATTAAGCCCCCTAGCCTTCCCTAACATCGCCAGACCCTATGATTCTTTCTTCTTCCTGCCCACCCCCCACGCCCCTTAGGGTGGACTTGGCATAGGAATGGGGCATAGTGGGAGATTCAGCCAGGGTGGGGGTCTCTTAGGAAACCAACTGCGTTCGCCGTCACTGGTCTGATGGCAAGTGGCAGAGGTTGGAGCCGGGTCGCTGCATCTGTGTCCTCAGGTGGTGGGGCTGGTTTCACAAGGCTCTGGCATATAGATTCTATTTTCAGTGGAGCTTGATTTTAAAGCTTGTGGACTTCTGGCTTCCTGTGAAACGGAACACTAACCCTTCTCTGAGGGATGGAAATAGGCCAGTTTCTTCTATTTTTTTCACTATAGGACGATGAATCCATCCGCCCCCATTCACGAGCACTTCTGGTGTGGACTTAAGCACTTAAGGAGAGCCGAAGGAAAGGCGGGAGAATGGGACTCAGAATTCCAGGCTAGCCTGGGCTCGGGTTCCTGTTGCATCACTGCTGAGCCGGGAGCCCTCGGTCTCGGTAGCTCGTTTGCCTCATCTGTGGAATGGGCATATGATGCCTCATAGCGGCGATGGCTATGAATCATTTAGGGAGCCCACGGTGAATGGCAGATTATTGCTTGCAGGGGGATTTTGACCGATTTTGACTGACTTGCCATTGATGAGAGCCGTCGCTGGAATTCTTGAAAGCAGTGAGCACAATGGGCACACTTCACGTTTCATAACGGTCTCCAAGCGTGACGGGCTGGCTTTGAATCTGCTTTTGCCGGCTGGGGGGCTGCGGACAAGAGCTGCTGCCTCACAGGGCCGAGGACAAAACACGGGGCCGGTCATGACTCCCTCAGTGGGGGGACCGACGCTCCCTGGTCATTTCCAGCTCGCCGCTCACTAGCACTTCCTTGTGGGGTGTGTTTCACGTGAGTTACATTGTTTAGTCTTGAGGCGGGAGACTGGGGTTCTAGACTTCGCGCCTTCGTAGCGCCATGGATCCTGGAGCAAGTCGGGTCCCTGCTCTGCGCTGCGGGCTATGTCTCTGTTGGGGAATGACACGGCCGTGCCCGCGGGTCGTGAGAGGTAGAGACGAGGCTCACCGCGCGCTCACGCTCTCAGAAACGACGGCGCTCACGTTGCTGCCGTTACTCCAGCCCCGGTGTCTTCACGTGCGACGTGTATTGAACCTACTCCGTGCGTCCCCACCTGTGCCCTGGGGAGACACGGGGCTCCCGGGAGCCTCCTGGGCAGGCCCCGCGGGGGCAGAGGTGGCTGGCGCAGCCCGACTCTCCCACCTGCCCTGCGACCTAATAGGCCCCGTTTGGTCTGTTGGAGTTTAAAATAAGTTTGCACAGCACCGACTGGGGCCACCGGCTGCGGGCCCGGCCGCGTCCATCTCCAACAGTGTCCGCTGCTCGCTTCCCTCCGCCAGCCTGGCCCCCAACACACACCTGCCCCCCACCCACGTACACCACACCCACACCCACACATACACACATCCCTCCTTTCGTTCCTGCCTCCACGCCATTGCCCTCTCAGCCCCTCACCTCGCTGGACTTCACCTTCAGCCTGCCTCTTCCCTAAAGAGGCTGGGCTCACACGGGCCCGCGCTCACCTCTCTCCTTCCTGACCGCTCAGTGGGGCATCTGACTGGGTTCAGCCAGGGACTCCTTGCTGCCAGGAATAGCCCTACGTGTCCACCCCACAATAAGGCCTTCAGTGCCCTCCTGCTGTCCCTTGTTGACCATACTTGGTGGGAGGGGACAACATTCAGTATGGTATTGTTTGCTGGGTCCTGAAAGCCACCCTTGGCACGTGCGAAGCCGTTGGTGGCCGTAGCCCTGTCCTGCTGGGCCCGTGAACACAGACTTGGCAGAAGCTGCCCGAGGGAGACCGTGCGTGGGGGGCTGGGTCAGTTCACAGGGGAGGACCCACGGGATGAGGTCAAGGCGGGCAGGTGCCCGGGCAGCCTCGGGGCTGATGGAGACACTGTCCCTGGCCACTTCGTTCTCTCCCTTCTGAGCGCCAGGGCCCTCGATTCAATACTCCGTTATGCCCCTGCCGGGCACCCAGCTTGGGACGGGGCCTATGTGAGGAACAGCCCCCAGCATCATCACGCCGTACGCAGGAGAACAGGGAGCCTCAGTGGAGCTGAAGTGCAGCGAGATGCACGGCCCTGGCCTTTAGGTGGTGACTCCTGGTCCTGTTTCCATCTGGGTCCAGCCCCAGGAACTGAGAACCGCCATGTTCGAGCTCCCTGAGAGCTCGAGGGAAAATGGAATCCCCGAAGCAGCTTCCTCACATCACTGGCACAGAGGCCCAGGGGCCCCCAAGCTCCCCCCCCCCCCCCCCCCCCCCCCCCCGCCTCACAGCAAGGGCGCAGGATGAGCCCTTTCCAACGTGGGGAGCTACGTCCTCTCTGTCGGCCTCACAGATTCAGATTTTTCATGGGTCAGGTTTGCTTAAATTGTGCCTCTGAATTTAAAAGCAGAAGCACAAAAGGGCACCGTGTTATGAATTCTTGTATTTGTCAAGAGGATATGCCCACTGGTTTCATTCTGACAACATCCAGTTAAATTTGAGGAGCGCTTCACGGTATAAATCTTCTCAAACAGTTCTGGGCTGTGGCGGGCCTTCCGCCGGTGACAGGGCTGCCCCGGGGCCCC
The DNA here is from genome assembly GCF_018350215.1 of Panthera leo. NCBI lineage: Eukaryota > Metazoa > Chordata > Mammalia > Carnivora > Felidae > Panthera > Panthera leo. The sequence goes on from NC_056690.1 coordinate 66,709,584, forward strand.
AGGCCATTGGCCAGGCAGCACCTGACCAGGTGACCTTCCTCCTTGCCGACAGCTCCCTCTAGGAGGTAGGATGCCTAACCAGAGCCTTCCAGAGGGCAGCCCCCAGGGCGCCCTGTTCTCCCTTCTCCCCAGGTTTTAGAAACACAGTCCTCAGAGCTGGGAGGCTTCCTCCTTCCGTGGTGGCCTCATGCCCTTCCCGCCACGGCCCCCTCCTCTACCCACCGGGTAGGACTGGAGCTGGCCCATGTGCTATTGAATTCACCCAAGTGTGAGGTCTCAGACCTGCTGTCACCCCACTCCAAATGATTGTCCAACCCTGATGTGACCCGCAGGTTCTAAAACCTCCCACCCAGTGAAACCATTTCCCAATTCCTGGGAGTGTCAGCTACTCTGCAGAGGTCTACAGGGCGATGGCCCAGTAAGTAGAAAACAGGGCAGACTTGCAGTTTGGAAACTGGAAGGGCTCTGGAGTCTGACAGACCTGGGTTCAAAGCCTGTCTCTGCCACATGCTAGCTGTGCTGTTAGTTAAGCCTCTGAATCTTGGTTGGTGCAAGGCTTAGAAAAGATACGGTGCCCGCCGCCTGGTGGGGTTGTAGGCGTCTCCAGGTGCTGGCTCCAGGCATTATGGGAGGCGGGGAGAGTGGCCTTAGGTGCCCCCACCTTTCCCTGTAGCTTTCTGCTGCCTAGAAGCATCCCTAGGGCATGGGGAGTGCACACCCTGCTGCAAACCAGACTCGCACTCATTTCCTTCCTCCAGAACCTTCTTCTCACTTAGATGCAAATGACTAGGGATATTGACATGATGAAGGGGCTCCTGCAGAAAGACAGACTCTAAATGGGGTGAGAATATGAACCTCAGGTGATCAAGCGCATGTCCTGATTTCACCACAGGAGGTCATCTTTCCGGGCCCTGACCTGGCATCCTTCGTGTGTCCCAGCCCCCCACACCAGCTCACTGCCCCACACCGAGAGGGCTCCTTCCTTCTGGCCTGCCCGGTGTCCCTGACATTGGATTGGTCTCTGCTGGGAAGGGCTCTCCCCTTCCCTCTGTCTGCTGGCTGACACCCTAATGACTCTTCCGGACTTCCACTTCTGTGGGTCCTGAGTCCCCATCCTTCCCTGCACCCCACCCCCCTATCCACTTCCCCATTCGGCTCCCAGCTCATCTCCTCACATGGTTACAGTGGGGGAGGCTTCAGATTGATCAGATAGAATGCAGTCTCTCAGGTGGCTCGACGTGTATCCACAACTAACTATCCTGGGGGCGTTTTCCTACTTACTTCTATTTGGGGTTTAATGGACCCTCCGTAGCCCACCCAAATCCAAAAAGCAGGAGTTCCCGGAGGCAGAGTTTTCCCTTCACGTCCCTGACCCTGTGCAAGGACAACTGTGGATCCTAATAAGTGGTCCCACGATTATTCCTGCAGGAGCCAAAGGCCTTCTAATCAGCAAAGGAAGATTCCAGTGTATTTCATTACAGACTAGTTCTTTAAAAACAGATGCTCTAGCAGAGAGTACAAGGTATCTCTGGGAACCCGCAACATTCAGTTAACATTAACTTTCATGTGGGACTTTGCTCAAGAGTGCTATAAATCGCATGCACAACCTCTCACTTAGTTTGTGAAGACAGCTACCTTTTGGTCACAGACGGCCAGAAACTCAGAAATGTCCTCCCCCTGTTGGAACTCAAGCTGAAACCTAAACTCCATCCAGACTGGCTGGGATCCCAGGTTACAGACACACGGGGTAGATGGACTCAAAGATGGAAGGTGGGATAACTATCGTCCGCACCCAATTTGCTGCTGCCGCTTTGCCAGGAACCTCCCAGGAATACAGGGGACCTTGGACCCCGCTTCCCCAGGGGCTGTGTGACCATCTCCACTGCTGTTTGATGTGTGCAGGGACTGGGGCTGGACACCTTGGGGTTTCACTGTTGACATTTGGGACTGCATAATTCCTTATAGTGGGGGCTACCCCGGGCGTCATTAAGATGTTTTCCAACATCCTTGGCCTCTCCTACTGGATGCCAGTAGCAGAACCTGTCCCCCCAACTTTGTGACAACTAAAAATGTCTCCAGATATTGCCAAGTGTCCCCTGAGGGGCTAGATCGCCTCCACTTGAGAACTTGTGGCTTTACATATCATCACACATAGCCCCTTGAGGGACCAACTTGGATGATCACCTCCACTTTACAGATGAATTCACTGAGGCTGAGTTAAGCAACATTTCTGCAGCTGGTCAATGCCAAAGCCAGGACCCAAACCTGAGTCTGCTGACACCAAAGTCTATTTTATTGCTTTCTAATTTTTTTCAGTTTAGTTTTTAAGAGACAGACAGAGAGAGAGAGAGAGAGAAAGAGACCAGCAGGGGAGGGGCAGAGAGAGAAGGAGAGAGAGAATCCCAAGCAGGCTCCGCACTGTCAGCGCCAAGCCCGATGCAGAGCTCTAACTGATGAACCGTGAGATCATGACCTGAGCTGAAATCAAGAGTCAGGCGATTAACTGACTGAGCCACCCAGGCGCCCCAAAATCAATGACTTTAACCGTGATTCTAGCCATGATTCCTGCTGCAGGGGGTGAGATGAGATCTTGTTCACTCTCTGAAGCTCCAAGGAGCCAGGGGTCGCCTGGGAAAATGCTCAAGTTTTGGGTGTGAGAAAAGTGAGCTAACAGGTTCACTGCAAGGGTCCCAGCCCTGAATTCTCTTCCTTCAGAGGCTTTCTGGGGCCAGGCAGGGATGGGAAGAAGTAGCCGAGTGGTAAACCTACTTTCCTTCTGCAGTGGGGCTGGCTAGCTTTGGACCTTGTATCGATCTCGAGTGCCACAATCACGCTGCGTACTAAGTCACCCAACACCAGTAGCCGCGCACCGGAATCATTTGCTGGAGCTCGCGATTCCCCCGCAGTGCATCTGGCCTCATGAAGTCTCAGGGAGGCCCACGTGTGCGCGTGCGGTTTGCCGCCCTTGGCTGGGCTCTGTCCCATGTCTGTGCTCCTGCCTGGCCACCGGGGCTGTCCTGGCTCTGTTCCGTTTGGTCTCATTGTGCGGGAGGTTAGTTTTAACTTGCTCAAATGGTGGGGCAGGAATCCGAGAGAGGGAAATGGAAAAGGAAGTGTGCAGGGCCCTATGAGGCCTAGGCTTGCAGCTAGAACAGTCACTTCTGCCTCATTCTATCGGCCACAAGTCACAGAGCCAGCCCAGATTCTAGGGTGCGGACATAGACTCTGCCTCTAATGGAGTGACTGCAGAGTCACAGTGTAAGAGAGGGGACAGCTGAGGCCTTTTTTGTGTTCTTTCTCTCAGAGAGTTCATCTGGCTTTCTGGAAGGCCATGGGAAGCCCAGGCCCTGCTAGTGAGAGAGGAAAGGGAAATGTCAGCAGGTTCAGGCTTCTGCAGAGAAATTGTGGCTGCCTGGAGGCAGAGCAGATCTCCTGTCACCCCTCCGGATGGCGAGCTCCTTGAGGATATGGCCTCTGTTCACCCCTGAGTTCTGAGCATCTAGCATGTGCCTGACACACAGTAGGTTCTCAGCTGTTGAGCGTGAGATTAATTCAACGAATTCACCTCACTGAAATCACATAACCTGATTTCAGTGGTCTTTGTTCTGTCCCTGCTGTCTATTGAGCTTAGCCCTACTTACTCTGAGAGTCAGATCTGCCCAGGTCTCCACCACAGACCGAGAGCTGGACGTGACTCATGGGGGACGTGACTGAGAAGGCATCCATTCAGCCTCGGAAGTGCTGGCCTTACAAACCACACCCATGTCGCGACAGCCTGGGCCACCCAAGGAAGGGCATGCAGAGGCCCGGGTCTCTGGAAACTCTTCCTAAGTTCTCGGCACCATGTGGGTTGGGTGGATTTTCTGCTGATTTTTCCGAGTGGTTCAGTTTAGCCAAATCCAGCGGGTGTCTCGGCAGCCTGCTGGCTTCCCTTTTCCTTTGAAAGCCTCAGAGCTTTGGAAGGGAAATCTGAGACTGTGCACGAGATTTACCACAATGCTGTCTGTGTAAGGGCACCCGGGATAGGACAGACTTTCAAAGCCCCAGATTCTTAGAAACAGGAAGCTGCCTTCTGCCAGGAGTCAACGAGGTTAGCCTCCCCCGGGCAGGCCCAGAGTCCCGGCTTAGTTTGGCCGAGCAGGCCTGTGCCTGAGGCGTCCCCTCTTCCTGCTCTCCAGCTTGGAGGAGGAAGGAAGGGGTCTTAATGAGATATCAGTCCTCCCTCTCATCTCCACCCATATCTCAGGAGTAGGGCCTAGGGCAGGAGGTAAAGTGGGATTCCTTCCAGATTGGGAAGTAAATCAGGCTGGTGTGTGTGGTTTCTCGGTGGTGACTGAGAGTGGAGATTACCATATCAGTCACTTAGGTCAGGCTGTGTGGAATGTGTGTGTGTGTGTGTGTGTGTGGTCACAGGGAGGAGGCAGGTGTGTGTGGTTACAGGGAGGAGGCAGGTGTGTGTGTGTGAGTGTGTGTGAGGTCATGGGGAGGTGGCAGGGTGGGAGAGAGGGGACAGGTAGAAGGAAGAACAAATACCAGGAGACCAGGTGTTATATGTTGAGTGTGCATGTGGTGGCCTGAGCCTTTGCCAGCATCTGTGGATGGCCGGGGAGAAGAAATGCAGCCCTTTGTCTCCAAGGTCCCCTTGTGAGTGGGGACAAGAACCTGGCACAGGGGAGACTGCTAGCCAGCAGGGATGGACAGTCAGATCGTGCGGCTGGGACACCGGGGCTGGGGGACAGCGAGGGCGGGTGGGGAAAGCTTGGAGAAGAGCGTGAGCTGTGGTGGCACAGTGGGCTGGCGGGTCTGGAATGGTGGGGGTCCACTGTGATCGTTGGGCACAGATCGTTGTGTGATCTGTGTGACCCAGAGCACACAGTCCAGCGCTGGGGCTCCGTGGAGACCAGTAGCCTGATACCTGCCATCACGGTCTCCGGTGCCCATGGCAGGAGAGGCCAAATACCCCAGATGCAGTGACCCCGGTCCTCTGCTTGATGCTCTTGGGTGGGGTGGGTGCTTACTACGCTTCCATGTATTATGATTGTAAAATACCTTCAACTACAGGGTTTTCCCCAGAACTCCCTTTTGCCCTATTATGTTGGCTGAGCAGGGATAGCTGTGCCCATTTCCTGAATGGGGACAAAGGAACTCCTGAAAAGAAGCATTTGCCCAGGGGCATGCGGGAATGGATGGTAGAACTGGGATGCCCTTTTCCATCAAATACTCCTCGCTAGACTGGGCCAAGCAGCGAGGCCTCCTGGGAATGTGTGCACTTGAACTGGGCAAAGACATGTGACTCCCCAGGAAAAGCCTGTTTTATCTGGTTACCTAATGTGCTGTGGTTGCTGATTAGTGGCAGAGAACAGAGTCCGGGGGGCACTGGGACGCAGGATGGACAGGCTTTGACAGGCAGAGAAGGGGAGGCAACAAAAGGAAGGGTCAGCTGGCAATGACAGTGTCCCATGCTGCTTCAGACCAGTCTTAGCCAGTCCTAGAGGCAAGTATTGGCTCTTCCCATTCTCGCCGTTGGAGGACTCCTGGGGAGCTCCAGAATCATGGACTGTTATAAAACAGAAGGCATCTCATTTTACAGGTGAGGAAACTGAGATGCAGAGACCGGAAATGACTCATGCAATAACTAATCACAGTGGACTAGGGTGATGCCCTCATTAACAGCAGACAAGGGCACACGCTTAGATTGTTCCAGATTCAACAGGCACTCATCAACTCACCTCCTTTCTTGTCCGGGATCTACTCTTGTTCTTCTGTCTCATCTTGGACTGTTTCTCTGGTTTTCTCTCCAATTCCCTGATGCTGAGCCCTTGTATTCTACATTGTGATTGGCTTTTCCAAAGCACTTTTGTGTAGACCACCCTGAAAGGTGATCAGGGCAAGCAACCCACTTTACAGATGAGTAAACTGAGCCACCGGGTTAGTGGAATGCAGATATGGGACCAGACCCTGGTTGTTCTGATCTTCAGGCCCTCGGTGTTGGACACTCTGACTCTCAGAGAGAGCACCCCATGCTCACGTCTGGACCCTCACCCCACCTCCTAGCCTTCCCCTGGTTTCATTTCCCGGGGCTTGGATGTCCTGGTGTCCCTCTCTAGCTCAGACTTCTAAAAATGGGCTGGGCCTTTCTGACCCTCATTGATCACCCCTCCCGTCAGCTCCTCTCTTCTGAGCCTCTTGCTTGAACCATATGGGCAGTCTCTGGGTGCCTTCTTTGTACTTGGGCTTGGCCAGTACATCGAGGGCAGGGTCCTGACTGCTCACTTCTCTGTGTTCCCTGGGAGAGGGGCTGGGCACCCAGCAGGTTCCCGGTGAATAGATGTGGCTTCATTAGGGACTCCAATGGCTTCTTCCTGGCCTGTTAAAAGAGTGCTGTTATGGCCTTTGTCCCCTCTCCAACAGGCTCAGATCAAACGGGGACCCTCAGTCTGTTAATGGGCAGTTTGTAAGATTGTGTGACCCGCAGAAATGGGGGAAGAACCTTGCCTATGCACTGTCGTTTCTCTGCAGTCAGAACGCCTCCCTGTTCTCACAAGTCCCCAGCTGTTCAGAACATTCCCTGACGCGTCAATGTGCCTCTTAGTGTGGTGGGCCGAGTCAGACAGTCTGTCGGGGATGCTCTGTCGTCTTCCTAGGTCTGAACACAGCCTGAATTGTGCCAGCTTTCAGCAGCCCTGTCACCGTGCTCCTGAGGGCCAAATCCTGTTTTCTCTGTTTGCATTTTTCCCTCCTTGGTCTTCTGCTAGAATGAAATGTGCTGGTGAGGGCTCGGGATCAGGGCTCATGGAGGCATTTACAACTCAGCCCTTCTGGGTCTACTGGGGAGAGCAGGTTCTAGATGGGCAGGTGGAAGGAATGGGGATGGGGATGGGATACAGCGAGGCCAAAGCTGCCAGAGGCAGAGATTGCCACCATCAAAGCTAAGTCTTGTACTGGAAATGCTGGGAGGCCTGGCCCTCCCACAAGGATGGAGGGACTTTGCATGCAGGCCGAGAGCCTCAGGGCCATGTGACACGGCAGGTGAGGGCACGGGAAGCCCAGACCTGGGTCCCCAGGGCCCTCCCTACTCAGCCCTGCACAGAGGTGAGGACAAAGGCTCACCCAGTGCTCCTCCGGGCTCTGTCTGAGGGAGAGGTCCTGGGCCAGTGGGTCCGTTACCTGGGGAGCCACTTTACCTGCCAGGCTGGCCCCGGCGTGGCCCAGGGTCTCCCAGCAGCCGGCCGGCTGGACAGGCCACACCAAACTCAGCAGGTCAGCGGCCCACATCCCAGCCGAAGTCAAGGCGGCACGCAGCATTGCACCCCACCTCCATTTCTGCAGCCACCGCCGTCACACAAGGACACTGTTTCCTTATTACGGAATTTTTCTGACCTCTCCGTGTCATCTAATTAAGAATGAAGATGCCATGTATTTACATTCTGTAATGGATCCAAGAGCATGAAGGCATGAAAGGAACTTAGCAAAACCCTTATCCTCTTTTGGACAGGCCAAGTGACTTGCCCATGGTCACCCAGCTACTCAGGGCCTTGTTCCTCCTGGGCCATGCCAGGGTCAGAGGATGGAGCAAAGGAACACACGAAGGCAGCTGGCTCTCCCTCTCTCCAGCCATCTTCCCACTAAACCAGCCTTAAGAGACGTCCACCACCTTCTGGGCTGCCCTTGCAAACCACCGGCATCAGCCCTGGAGGCTCAAGCCCCTCCAGGGGGCTTCCCGGTGCCATGGGCCTTTGAGTTGAGGAGGTTTTGGAAGTGTCTCCTCCTGCTCCTCAAATAGGCGGGGGTGGGGGGGGGGGGGGGGTGGGGGGGAGGGACGCACATCCAGGTCCCGGAGTCTAGCTGACAGCACGCATCTCCCGCCACAGTGGGGGTTTTGCACTGTGGGAGGGGCCGCCTGCCTTCCGCTGCTCTTTGTGGGGCGCACTGGGGGGAGGGAGGACTCTCAGCAAGATCTATTTAGCCAGAGAAGAATTGGAAACTGCAGATCTGATGCAGATTCACAAAACCCTTCCTCAATTCCCAGCGGGAGGCTTTGGACTTAGCTTGCTCTGCAGGAGGTCTCCTCCTCTATTACAGAAAGACTTATCGAGGTATAGGTGATGCTCCATAAACTGCATGTATTTAAAGTGTAAAGTCTGATGAGTTTTGCCACGTGTATATACCTGTGAAAGCATCTGTTCCCTGCTGGTTGGTTCTTCTCGACTAATTCATTTATTAGATCAGCTGCTCCTTGAGAACACCCTCCATGCCATGGGCTTTTGCAAACTTATGTTCCCTCTACATTCTACTCTCCAACCCCAGTTTCATTAGGTGGCCAGATAAAACACAGGATGCTCAGTTAAATTCGAATCACAGATAGACGATGAATAGGGCTTTTTTTTTTTTTTTTTTTTTTTGGTATAAGTATGTCCCAAGTATTGCATGTGACATACTTCTACAAATACTGCACATGACATATTTATACTAAAAACCATTTGTTGCTTACCTGAAATTCTAATTTAACTGGGCATGCTGTATTTTTATTTGCTCACCCCGAGCTCTAGCCTCTTGTGTTGTATAGAATTCGTGTGTTCCCTCTGCCAAGGAACAGCCCTTCTGGTGTTTGAAGACAAATCTTAGCGTTCCCTGATGTTCTGAACCTTCCTGGGGTTTTAGGGTGCTGCACAGCGGTCTCCCTGTCATGAATTTCATTACTGATGTTAAGATCATGCTAGCCTTTTCGAGTCACGTTCATGGCCTCTGTTGACCTCATTGACTTGGGTGCCATCAGGCAGTCCTCCCCTCCAGCCTTCAGGCGTTTTTGAACTGTCTTGGCTCCTTCATCTCTGCCTGTGTTCTTTCACCTTGTTGATTTGTCCATGCTTCTGGGCCATTGGAATCCAGAGTGTGTAGCCCAGCAAAAAAGTCTATCCCTCCCAGGTTAGAGTATGTTCAGACATGATAAGCCTGACTGGTAGATCTACAGTCAAGTAGTTGGTGAAAACGGGGACCTGGCCAAGGCTAAGCACTGACATCTTTGGTGTGCCCCTGGTGACAGCCTTCCCTTCCCCACTTCCTGTAGGCTGCCATTAACCAACACTCACTGGGCCAGCTTACCTGAGTGTAGTATCTATTACCCAGACTACATTTCTCATTTCATCTACAAACATTTTATAACAGTCTTCTTCCATTTTCTGATTCATTCATTTCAGGGAATATTTTTAGAACGCCTCCTTGTGCCATGTGCCAGATGCCTGGTGAAAATCAGATCCATTACATCTCCCAACTGAGGTAACCCCATCAGAAAGGCTCGTTCTTTAGGGAACTCTACTGGCCCCTAGTGATTGTCAGTCTCCTCTTGCTCCCCCTTCCCTTTTTAAGGGACCACAAACCATTTCGAAACCCATTAAAAATTTGTCAAGGTGTTTGAGATTCCAATTTAAAGTTTCTAGACTTCATCTTTTTTCCTTGTGGGAAAATTTAAACACAATTCATGGTCGGAAATGTCTGGCCCTCTGCTGCTATGCGTGATTCCTCCAAAATTGCTCAGCAGGTCTGTGGTCTCGTCTGCAAGTCCTTTCCCCATGCCGCACTACAATTTAACAGAGTTGAGAGACATGTGTCCAGTGAATGTGCTGAACGACTGGCTGCCTTACTCTTCTTAACTTCTAACTCTAATGAATTCTAAGTAATTTGGTGGATGTAGGTCAAGGACAGGAGAAAGAGCGACAGAAGGAAGCTAATAGTAAGCACTTTTGTGTCAGATATGCAATGTATTCAGCATTCATTATATGATTCCACCTTCCTCCAACTCGATGAAGGGGAGATTATCAGCCCCGTTTCTGAGTTGGGGAAACTGAGAAGTTCAGAGAAGTTACGTCACACGGCTGGAATGTCTGTGTGATATCTGCAGACTCCACATCCAGCTCCATTCAGCCTCAAAGTCTGTGCTCTTTCCACTGTGCTCCAGGATGCGCTTAACTTGCAGCGAGTATAATATGGCCAAACTCAAATGTTCAGAGAGATGAAGTTCATCATGTAATTCTTTTTTTACATAGGATCTGATTCATGAAACGAGTTGACTATTTCAAACACATCTATCGTGGGCAGTGTGGCAGCCTGGGTTGTCTCTCTCTGGGACACAGGGAGGTCGAGTGATTGTTCAGTATCCCAGAGAATTTTTAGCCGTGGGGGCAGCTGAGAGGCCAGGTTTTCAGCTCGGAGGGCTCCCCAGGAATAGCAGTGGCCGAGGGAGGTGCCTACGGCCAGGGAGGCAGGCAGGCAGCTGGTGGGAGCCGCGGAGTTCTGCGAGCCGGCGGGCTGGCACCCAGAGAGCGCAGGGTGGGGCCCACCAGGCAGGTGGTGGGGTGGGTGAGGGGTACGGTGGTGGCCCAGGGAGGGACCGTGAGGGCCGCAGGCACAGCTGAGGCAGGGGGCTGGGGTGTCGGTGGGAGGTGGCAGAAACAAGAGAAGTGGGTGGAGGATTGGACTGAAAGGGTGCTAGAGAGAGAGGGAGAGAGAGAGAGAGAACAAGGGGTGACCCTGGGAAGGTTCCCAGGCCCCTGCCCTGGCCATGGGTCCAGATGGGTTCTGTGTACCCCAAGGGGTAAGACAGGTGGAGGAACAGGTGGGAGGGGAAATAAATTTGATTTGGATGGGTGGCTTCAGACGTGTCATGGGACACGCTGGCTGGCGTCTTAGTGTCTGGGGCTGGCTGCAGAGATTCGGGGTTACTTCCGGGAGGAGAGCTGTTTTCTAGAGTTATTTGTATGTAAGACCTTCCCCGAAACGAATCTCCCTTTCTCCCACCCAGTAAGATTCCGCTGGGATTTGTGCACATGCGCATGCCCTCACACACTCATCCACACACACCACGCGGTCCCCTCACGTGTCCACACTCACACACGTGTACACAGTCACACCTACACCCACACGCGTGTGCACCTTCACACACTTATCCACACACACTTGTATATAACCACACACTCACATACGTACCCACACCCACGTGTACATCTTTACACACTCCTATCGGACACACTCACACACTGGAACACATTTACACACACATTACGTATCCCTTCGACACACATCCATAAACACATTCACAGGCCCCTTCCACGCACATGCACACTCCCTCCATACACACTCACGCACCTGTACATATTTGCACACTGACATACACATACCCTCACTACCCTCACATGCTTGTGCGTGCACACACTCCCCTCATATACATATCCACACACTAGTACACACACACACACATTGTGTACACCCTCAGCCACCCACACACTCATGCAACCCACTCACACACTCCCCTCATCCACACACACTCACTCCCGCTCACACACCCGTGCACACTCATACACTCATTTAAACACACAGCCTCACACACACGTGTCCCCTCTCTCATCTCCCTCCTGCTCAGAAACTGCTCCTTTTGCACAGCCAGCCCTTTACAGCCTCCTCAGAGAGCGGCCACCATCTGGGGACTGGGCGTCCTGGGCAGGGGAGCGGCTCCACTGTCAGGTGGCCCCCACCTGGGCTGGCTCCCCACCTCTAGTCGCCATTGACCTCGTGGGTGCTGGCTGGGGCCGGCCAGCTGGAGCAGAGCCTCTCCAGGATGTGCAGCCCTTCGGTCCTCAGTCCCAGGCCTCCGGCAAACCAGGGTGTCCTTGCAGTGGGACGAAGCATTAGAACTCGAAGAATTCATAGAGAGCCTCTCATCTGGCTCATTTACAGAGGCCTGCCCTGCCCAGGGTCACCCTGCCAGGTGGTGGCAGGTTAGGAGCTAGAACACCAGGATCTGGGTCAGGGGGTGGTGCTCAGTGCCCAGGCTGACACGTTTGATCACAGTGGGATCAGAGGTGGGCCTGAGCTGAAGCCTGGGCACAGGGCCTACCAACAGCAGTGAGGCCAGATGTTGGGCGGGGGGGGGGGGGGGGGGGGGGGGGAGCCTCTTTTGGTCCTGTCCTGAGAAGCTGCCGTCCTTGGGGCGGGGCCTGGCTGGTGCCTGGGAGTGGGTAGTGAGGGCATGCGGCATGCAGCCCCCGGCACCCACCCAACCAGCCCAGAACCCTGACGCGGACCGGGAGGCCAAACGTGCTTGTCTTTGCTGATATCACCCTCCTTCTGTCCCTGAACAGCCTAGTTTCCCTTTAAAAATGGCTATTTATGGAGCTCTTATTTAAGAGTTATCTAAAACCTTCTCAAACCTGACTTTTGCCCCTGCCTCTCCCAGCTCTTGGGGGAAATGAGGACTATATATAAATTGCATCCTACCGCATAGAGTTGGGCATCCTTTGATCTGCCTTGAATTCCCCAGCGTTTGAGATCTATTTGAAATACTGGGCTCAGTGAACAGGGGCTACCGTTCACTCCCTTCCCAGGGCGTGTGTGGCCTTCACCCCATAGGGCAGGACACCACCTCTGGCCTGGGCCTCTGCTTCAGACCCCCCAGGCCTTTGGAGGAAGCAGGTGTCCCCTCTGAGCCAGTCTCCTGACACCCCACCCGAGTGTCGCCACTCGGGCTGGCCTGGCCTGGGAATTAGCTCTGTCTGGCTTGCTCCCGTGGGCTTTCTCTCTTTGGTGCATGCTATCTTTATTATCAGCATGTGCCTTTACTTCTCCTGTTATAAAATCATGTAACAAGACATTTGGAAAATATCATTCCTGACTCCATTCACCCAACAAGACCATGTTAACCTGTCCATGTATTTCCTTCTAGATTTTCTCCTTAGGCAGATGAGGTCTTGGTTAGTTTGTTGATTTTGTTGATGTTGTTGTTGTTGTTTGTTTTTGTTTTGAATTTGAAGGTTAATCTCTAATGCAGAGGCTGTTTCCAGACCCATGGCTCCAGCAGTGGCTTGCATGGGAAAAAAAAATGAATCACAGCTGCTATTCATAGCTGGATTTTAAAAATTAAGGGCAGGGAAGCACTTGCTGGGCCTGGGCTCGATGTCTTGAGGCATGTCAGGGAACTCCTGCTTGGAAGGAGCATATATTCTAGGTAAGGTGACAAGATCCACTCAGGTAAAAAGTTGGGTGATATCACAGGCATTATGTCATCACAAATGTCATGCTGCTTCGGGGAACCTTGTCTTTTGAGAAACACAGAGATTGATCGTGCCTTCAACAATCCAGGGGGGCAAAGATCCGGTGAGGGAGTCAGGGAAGGCTTCCTGGGGGAGGTGGGATGGTGGCTGAACACTGAAGTCTTGGAAGATGGACGTCGGAGAAGGGGGCTGCATTTCAGTTTGGCGGGGGGGGGGGGGGGGGGGGGTGGATACCCTGGGGGGATATTTGGAGACAGGAAAGCTCCAATATGTATGGAGGCCTGGAAGTGGCTCAGTGAGTGGGAGCGGTGAGCTGGAGTCAGGCGTGATGGGTGGCTCCTGTCCTGGGCTGAGCAGGGAACCATGAAGGTAGCCGAACGAGGTGCTGTGATGGAGGCTGCTGATTCAGGGAAAGGTGAGCGGGAGGAATCTCAGGTCTGCTTCAAGGAATAGTAAAGAGGCCAGGAGGGAAATCTGCCAAGTCCTACCTCCTCTCTGCCCGGCCAGAGCTGGTCTCGGGCTGATCCGACTGGCATCAGCTTGGCCCACGGCATCTATAATGACAGCCTGGAGGCAGGAGAGGGTCTCTAGAGGTGAAACACTCAGCACAGAGAACCTGATTTCCGAGATTCAAATTCCACGTCTATCGCATCAAAACCCACCGGCCAAGACCAGTGGGAACACACCTGTATCCCAACCCAGTCAGGGGTATTAGCCCGAGGCAGCAAGTGAGGGCACGCATCCTGGGCAACTGCGGGGCACCTCCAAACAGGGCACTAAAGAAGGGGCGCACCCTCCTCGTTGGAATGAGCACTGCGTGTGGTATGGAAACCAATCTGACAGTAAATTATATCAAAAAAAAAGAAGGGGTGCACCCAGAGTTTGGGGGCTGGAAAGAATCCCAGCACGGTCTTGATCAGAGTCGGTAAACTAGTGGGTTGCTGAACAGTCAGAAGTCACATCTTTAGAACACGCAAGCCTGCTCGGATTTGCCGTCAGATCAGTTTGTCTGTGGGCTTCTCTTGGAACAGATGGGTGTGGATGAGCTGGTGTCAAAGCATTTGAGCTTAGCTAGTCTGCGCTGTGCCGTTTTTCTGTTTTATGAATCATCACACGGGCCTCTTTGCAATTGGTGGTTTCTGTTTCAAGTCGCAGTTCCCTAGACACTGCCTATCTGCCCGCAGGGCCACGTCCTCCCTCATGTTTGCCCTTGGGCTAGTTACTTGCCCCCACTGTGCCTTGGTTTTCTCACTGGGCAAGTGGGAATAATAGCGGCAGCCACACCGTGGAATCCTGAGGATGACACGAGTTAATACGTTAGAAGCATCTAACCGTGCCTGGCACACACTGGGTGCAATATACACGCCGGCCATCATTATCACTACAAACCTTCAAGATCGAGAAAAAAGAACATAGATATCCTTACTGCCCCTAAACAAAGGATGGTCCGCAAATTTGTTTTCCACTTAAGGGGGGAAAAAAGAGGTACCGTGATCTGAGATACCCTGACCACAACAAGACAGTGTGGAAGCCACCATAATCTAGAACAAGCAAGTCCTGTTCGACTGGTGTGATCTTCTGAGCAGTGAAGGAAGGGGATGGAAGGAGGCTTTGAGGTTTGGGGCACATCTATGTATGTGCAAGTGAAGGGGGGTGACACACACTTCCTTACTGTAGCCAAGGACAGTGCAGGAGGAAAGACACTAAAGCAGTGACACTGAGGTTTGATTTCGATAGGGAAAGAATTGTCTGGCTCTGTGTTGTTACGTACTGGGTGGGGAGGCTAAGGGGCCGCGGGGTGGTGGCAGGGTGGTGGCTTTCTGCCACTCATTGTCCTCTCCTGGTCTTAACCTCCCCATTTACGAGACGGAGGATCCGGAGGCCTTTCAGACTCCTTGCTTTCTTCACTTCAAGGCGTCCTGGAGATCATGGTCATTCTTCCTCATGACAGCACAGTGTTCTCTGAATACACGTTCCCTATCCACAGACACCCGGTTGTTCACAGTCTCACAAGCTACCGTGCACATTTTGTACATGTATCTCTCTGGACTTGTACGCGCTGAGCTGTAGGGTGCCGAGCGGAGCGGCCATTGCCAGGGGTTGTGCGTTTGTGATTTTCATGTCCATTTCCAGATGTCTCTCCACAGTGGCTGCACCAGTTATAATCCTACTGCTAAGTCGTGGGCCCTGCTACCTTACTCACGTGGTGGGGCGGTGGGTGGGATTCCTTGACGAGCCCTCCAATCTACCTGCCACCTGCCACCTCTAAGGCTACATGACATTAGAGTCTTGCTGTGCTGCTGCTCCCATTTCTTAAGGTACCGAATGCTTAGCTGGGCTGGGCTTCTTATCAGGCTCCGTTCCTGGGATGCTTCCCACCCCAATTTCAGAAAGGAGAGAGAGAGAGATAGCAAGAATGAGAGAGTCTCTGGTGTTCAGTGTCTTACCAGTGATATGCCAGCAACTGACATCATTCCAACATCCGTGAACACATGCCTTGCCTCCCACGGTCAGGGTGGAGGAGGAGGAAAAGGAGAATAGCCAGCTGTGTGTGTCACTGGGAAGGTGGTCAGAGCCCCTCAGGCCGTGAGACTGAAGGGCAAACTCACTGTCCAGGCCTTCGGTGAAGGATCCTCATCCTTAGCTTAACGAGGCTCTGATACTTATGGTAATTTCACCCCAGGAAGATGCTGGTAGGGCCTAGATCTTGGTGGTGACCTGGAGCCATGCCCAGAAACACTCAAAGCTGTCACCAATAACCCTCCAAGGGCTTAGCTAAGGGGGAGGGCCTCTCTGACACACAAATGGAAATCCGTCACAAAGGAAGTGTAAAATGACCAAGGAAAGGAAATGCCTCTTGTCCCTTCCACTCTTGTCATGGGCATAGCACACGGTGAGCCCACTTTTATGCATCGTTTCCTCAGTTGTCCAGGCTGATGAAAGTGGTCAGCAAGGAGTCCCTGGATCCTGCAACATGTGCTTGTATAATGTTTACAGGGCCCTTCTCTCTCTCTCTCTCTCCCTCTCTCTCTCACACACGTATTCTTTAATCAGACATCTCCTGGGCACCACTGTAAGCCAGATGCTGGCTGTGCATGGGTGGCAGATGACCAAATCCCTGCCTCCCCCCAGGGGAAACTGCTCAGACAAGACCTCTTGTGACAGAGCACAGGATAGAAGGTGACAAGTGTCATAGACAAGATGGGCAAGTCGTGCCCTACAGATCCCCCCTTCTCTCTCAGTGACAGCTCTCTTAGTTTCCATTTCCTGGGCATCCAATGATTTCAAGGGAGAGAAGCAAAGTACATAGGAGAGGACGGCTCCACAGGCAGGTGGAGTGAGGCTTGCAGGCGACAGTTTCAGGTCTAACGTTTGCTGGTTAACAGGGTCACTGGCAAGCTGCTTCAGGTGGGGCCAGTTTGCCGAAAGATGAAACTATAGCGGCGTTGGCTGGAGAAGGAAAAGAGACAAGATTTCCTAGGGGCCTGTGCACTTGGCCTTTGTTGGTGACGTAATGCCATATGGCTATCATTAATAGGACCCGTGCTTCTGGATCAGTAGATCGTTTCTCACACTTGCAGTTGTGAGGAAGTTTACTACTGACCATTTCAACATACATTTGTGAAGTACCTACTGAGTGCCAGCAGTGAGCCGGACAATGGAGGTCCTGCCTCATGGAGTTGACACTCTATATGTGTCCTCAACTGTGATAAGCCACCCACCCCAGAGAGGCTCACTTGGATCTTAGTGGGGGAGTCTTGAAAAGGTCTTCACTTTCTGAAGGGCTGAGCCTATACTGGTGGAAACTCAGGCATGAGTCCTATATTTGGGCTGTTCACCCAGTGTGAATAAGACGGGGTGTGTTCAAGAAGGAAATCCTGGGGCGCCTTGGTGGCTCGGTCGGTTGAGCGTTCGACTTCGGCTCGGGTCATGATCTCGCGGTTTGTGGCTTCGAGCCCCGTGTCGGGCTCTGTGCTGACGGCTCGGAGCCTGGAGCCTGCCTCGGATCCTGTGTCTCCTTCTCTCTCTGCCCCTCCCCCACTCATGCGCTGTCTCTCTCTGTCTCCCAAAAATAAATAAATGTAAACAAAAAAATTAAAAAAAAAAAAGAATGAAATCTTGACAGTTTGTGACAACACGGATAGACCTTGGGATTTTTTTTTTTAGATTTTTTTTTTTTAAGTTTATTTATTTATTTCGAGAGAGAGTAAGCGTGAATGAGGGTGCAACAGAGAGAGAATCACAACCAGGCTCCGTGCACTGTCAGCATGGAGCCCTATGTGGGGCTCCATCTCACAAACCGAGGTCATGACCTGAGCTGCAATCAAGAGTGTGCAGCTTAACCAACTGAGCCACTCAGGCACCCCAGACCTTGAGGTGCCTTCAGACTTCACTATGCTAAGTGAAATAAGTCAGACAGAGAAAGACAAATACCATATTATTTCACTTAGAGGTGGAATCTGAAAAGCCAAACAGCACAACGAAAAAGAAGCAGACTTATAAACACAGAGAACAACTGGTGGCGGCAGAGGGGCGGAGGGGCCTGAGGCGTTGGGTGAAATACACGAAGGGGTTGAAGAGGTACAAACTTACCGTTAAAAAGTCAGTAAGTCACAGGGATGAAAAGTACAGCACAGGGAATGCAGGTAACGGTATTTCAATGACTTTGCATGGTGACAGATGGCAGTTACCCTTAACGTGGCCATCATTTCATAATGTGTACGTTGTGCACCTGAAACTAATAAGAATATCGCATGTGACATATACTTTAATTACAAGGGGTGTCGTTCGGGGAAACCAGATACAGCCAAGTAGCCGGACGTGCCTAAGTTATGGCCTGGGGCTGAGCCACGTGCGTTTGTGATCTTCACATCCCCTTGGTCCCTTTCTCCTGGACTCTTGGAGGCCCACTGGGAGGAGGAGGGACCGGAGGGAACCATGGCATCTGGCCCCCTGGAGTGGCATCAAAGATGCCAAGCTCCCTGGGCTAAAAGCCTCTTGTCAGCAGAGTAATTGGATCTGACTTGCAGCAGGCAGGGAGCAGAGGTATTCAAGTCAGCCGTGCTATTTTTAAACGCCCTCTCTTCCCCGAGTGCAGATCTCAAGCTCAGCGGGAGAGAATGGCTCATCTCGGAGCCTCGGGAATCAAAGAACAACTTCCCCCACCCCAAGTTTAACCAAAGTTTAAGTCTCCCCACCCTCGTCCTTCAAAATCACATCGACTGGGCAGCCGCCTGTGAATCCGGCCATGACCACCACATGTCCCGGATTGGGGAAGTGTGGACTCCACGGGCCGTGGGGTAGAAGGGATGCATCCCGGTTATTGGGCCGGCTGCCCAGCTGGCCGGAGGCAGCCCAGCAGCCCTGGTCTCTTGGTTGCCTGGCGGCCCCAGAGGCTCACCACTAGGCCAGCAGGCAAACATGTCCCTGCCTGTCTGCCATCTGCCACTGTCTTTGACTCTTGGTAGCAGCTCACAGCTGCCTGTCGGGCTTTGAAGACAGCGGGAGTCAGAGCAGAGAGCAGGCACCCACCTGTCCAGCGTCCCTCTGGGAGCTGAGCCGCATACTGCGTGCTGCCCTGGGTGGGGAGAGGGCTCCAGGGAGGCCAGCCTCTCTGAGTGGCACCACGGCGGAGGCACCCTCGTTTGTCTGGTTCTTTCCACTTGCACACTTCCCCCCCCCCTCCCCCCCGCTCCCCAGCCCCCAGCAGCTTCAGCCATGGGCTGGCAGTGAAATGCTCCCCTTGCAGGGGATGCAGGGAAGACAGGAAGGGCCTTGCTGGTGGTCCTGACGACCCCTCACTCTCGGAGAAGGACAAGGCCACCTTAGGCAGGAGCTGTGGCGGATATGGAGTTGCCGTTACCAGCCATCATGGGGTGAATGCCTTCCATGCTCTACATATCACACCTGTGGGCCAAGTATCACTGTGCCCTGTTACAGGTGAGGACACAGAGGCCCAAAGGGGAGCCCCCCGGCCAAGGTCACTGGAAGATCCTTCGTCTCTCCCTGACAAGGATCCTCAACCCACCGCTCTCAACCTTGCCAGAATTCCTGATGTTCAGGAATTAGTGAGGCTTCAGCTTCAAACAGCACAGCTCTCTGAGAAGGTGGAGGTGTTCCAGACACCTTCCTGCCTTTGCTGAGGGCGGGGGGGGGGGGGGGGGGGGGGCGGTGGGTGGGAACTGTGGCCGTGCTCTGTGGCACTCTGTAAAGGCTTGTGGCTTTGGGTGTCAGGTCTTGAACTCAGTTTTCAAAATTGTTTGGTTCAAACACTGCAAGCCGGGAATCCTGCCAGGACCTCTTCTGTCTAGAGTGGAATTAGAATAAGGTGGGTTGCCTCGACCCTTTCCAAGGGCACCGATTCTCAAGTTCACACCCAAAGCAGCACCTTTGATAAAGCAGCCTCACTCAAGCCCAGCCTTCTCTAGAAGCAGACCATGTGGTGATATCCAAGGGGCCCTGGGAGGACCCTCTCCACCCCAAAGTATGTCTGTTGCAGCCTGTCCCATGGGGTCTGAACTCACACCACTGTAAGGGCTTCCATTGGCTTTCTAGAGCAGTTCTGAGTTGTAGGTGCCACGTGGGGTCGGAGGGCCCCCCTGGCTGTGGAACTGAACCCCAATACACCTTGTGTTCACTCTGGGGTAATGTGATGGGCCGTTGTCGACTTTCTTAGTGCCTCAGTTTGCTTATCTTTAAATTGGGGAGAGGGGGAAAGCTGAAACTGGGGGAGATGGGGGAGACAGTGTGGGGCACCCTGGGAGCCTGGGGTGAGAAAGTGAATAGAAAGGGGGGCAGAAACAGTGCTGAAGACCAACCGACTTGCCCATTTTGCCGTGCTTAACATTTATTATTTTTAAAAGCTACTTTGTGTATTTTAAAAACCACACAGTGTAGGGTACAAAGCCACATGGTAGAGAGGGTGTATATAGACCGAGAAAACCACATCCCCTTCCCTCCCCTGCCATCAGCCACCCGTGCTCTCTCCTCATGGGAACCACTGCCGTCAGAGCTCGTGTCATCTTCCAGAAATCATCTGCTGCGTGTACACTATAACCTAGTGGCAGACTTGACTTGAAGTTACTGCGGGGCCCTCAGGCTCCCCTAAACGTCTGTTGTAACGCCCTTCCTACCCAGGCCTCCCTGCTGTGAGCCGTTGTATACTTTTCAAAGCACTTGACCCCAGCACATCTCCTCTGAACCCGTGACCATCCTGGATGAACAGACGGCAATATCCTTGTGCCGTTTTGTAGGTTGGGAAGCTGGAATTCAGAGAGGCCAGGCTGCTTGCCTAAGGCCACACTGAGAGTGAGTGAGTGAGACTGGACTTCAGTGAAACTCTCCTGAGTCCCAGGGCAGATGTACCCCACTGCTTCCTAGAGGGACAGTCTACTCCCCCTTCTCCTGTCCGGTGTGATTGACCTGACAAAGCAGGACTATGTGAAGCCACTGCCAACAAGTAGGCCTAATTCCAGCAGGCCACGGAGCAGGCGATGGATGCAAGGGCACAGCTGCCCCCACGTGTGCACGCACGCACACACACGCGCACGTGCACGCTGCCCCCCTCCCCCCGACACCCCTCAGATTCCAGAAGGGCAAATGCAGCATGTGGAATCCCTTGCTCCTCTTGGCTTCTCTTGCCTTAGTGGAGAGGGAAGGGTGCAATGGTAACTGGGAAGGGTCATGTGAGAGGCCATATTAGGTTCTTCGGGGCTCACTTTGCACCCGGTAAACATCTTTACTCTGTGCAGTCATAGTATTGCAGATGGGGAGCACTGCAGATGGGGAACGTGCACAGAATTGCAGATGGGGAGCACCCCATATGCATATGGGGAGCACTGCAGATGGGGAACGTTCACAGAATTGCAGATGGGGAGCACTACAGATGGGGAGCCTGCACCAGGGCTGCATGAGAGTATGTGTGGCATCAGGACTTGATTTAAGCACCTCGGAAGAACCTGGTAAGATGGGTCTTTATTCTTGGCTCATGGACACCCTGAGCTTCAGGTGACAGCTAGAGCCCAGGAGATGGGGGCAGGACAGTTTCAGGGCCTGGGAGAGCCTGCGTCTCTTCAGAGTGTCCCCTTCCCTGGGCCTGGAAGACTGGTCAGAGTTTAACTGACATCAGCTAAATGCCCACGTGAGACCTGAGATGGTAACCTTACCAGTGAATTGCTTATGGAGCCCCCCGCCTCAGTGTTCTTGGCCCCATATTTTGATGGTGCAGACAATGAAAGAAAGACAGGCTTGGAATGAGAAAACTAGGCTCCACATTTCCAGCCCTGGGCCAAAGGATGTTGGTAAGTCTTTCTAACCCTTTGAGCCTCAGTTTCTTCATCTCTAAAATGGAAGTAATGTCTACAATGCACTGTGCTGGATGGTTGTGGGGCTGAATTTGGGAAAGGGCTTGTGGGAGGTGACATGGTGCACTGAGATTACTGTCAGCATCACAGAGGTACCGAAGCGGAGTTCCTGAGGGATTCAGAGCACCTGGGGTGGAGGAAAGACAAGCAGGGAGGCAGGAAACAGTGCTTAAGGCCCTGGAAATGGGCACCAACCTTGGATGGAAGAGTCAGGACGCCCAGTGCTGCACCAGCTGTCTACCCAGGGTTGGGAACTGTCCTCAGCCTTTTGACTTTGCTGTTGGCATTTTCCCTGCTAATTAGCATGTCATGGGGGTGGAGAGCAGGAAAAACACAAAACAATTGATTTGTCTCTTTGCCAGCACATCTGGGAAAAGGCTGGGTGTGGGAGGTCAAAAAGCAGGCTAAAAATCAGTGCTTCACATTCTCAAGGAAGCTCACGGCTCTGCAGGTTTCAGTTCTCCACTGTTACTGCCGGTGAAAGCGCTATGAAATCAAGGTTCAACTGCAGACCCTCGGGGTAGAGAGAAGAGGCATTGAAAGCCCTTTTGGCTTTGTCAGGGGAAGGGTGATTCAGGGACCTGGCTGGTGCTTAGGGACCAATTAATAAGTCATCCATGCATGCATGCATGCATGCATCCATCCATCTATCCACCCATCCAGTAAGTGTTCAGTGTGCACCTAGATTCCATCTAGCCCCCTCTGAAGTGTTCTGGAAGAGATGAGGGAAGGGGAGGCTTTTGCTCTCTAAACATCCTGACTCATATTCAAAACAGAGCATAACTCAAAACTGGGTCCCCGCATCAATAAATCAATTATACCAGCTAGCTTTTCCTACAACAACTACTCTAAAGCTTGGCTTTAAAACAGCAACCATTGGGCACCTGGGTGGCTCAGTCAGTTGAGTGGCTGACTCTCGATTTCGGTTCAGGTCATGATCCCAGGGTTGTGGGATTGAGCCCCACATTGGGCTCCATGCTGAGCATGGAATCTGCCTAAGATTTTCTCTCTCCCTTCCTCTGCCCCTCTCCCCCACTCATGTTCTCGCTCTCTCTCTCAAATAAAATAAAAAATAAAAAAATAAAACAACAACCATTTATACAGCTCACAAGTCAGTGAGTTGATAATTTGGGTTGAGCTCAGCCAGGACCTTTGGTCTTATCTGGGCCGTGTCACACATCCACAGGGAGCTGGGACCGACTGGGGCAGGAGGACCTCCACTAGGAGAGTTTTCCCCAGCTTCGCAGGTCTCTCACTCTCCAGTGGGACAGCCTAAGCTTGTTTACAAGGGAGAAGCAGGAGTCCAAGAAAGTGCGAACAGGCAAGGTCTCTTAAAACCCAGGCTAAGAACTGGCATGATGTCACTTTCACTACATTCTAGTGGCCAAAGTCGGTCACACGGCCAACCCCAGATTCAAGGGGTGGAGAAATGGATTCTGCCTCTTGACGGGGCGGGCACAAATCACCTTGCAAAAATCGTGTCTATCCAGAGCGGAGGAATTGGGGCCACTGTTTTGAACTGTCAACCACACAATCTTTGTTGCTCACAGAGGCTCTGGAGTCAGCCTTGTGCTCTGTCTCACATTCCACATCCAATCTATTAGCAAATCTGGTTACCTCCACCCTTGACATATATTTTCCCTTCCTCCCTCTGCCCTATTCCCTCCAGTGTCCAAGAAACAATCACCTCTTTCTTGGTACCTGCTTCTTCCCTTTTATCCGTATAGCCTATTCTCAACATGGCAGCCGGAGCAAGCCAACTCATATTACTTCCTGCTCAGACACCCCTTTGGCTCCTAATCTCACTTGGGGTGAAAGCCAACATCCTATAATGGCTAATGGGGGCCTGCACAATGTGTTCCCTGAACTCCCAATATCTATCTCACCTAAACTCCTACCACTGTCCCCTACCTCACTCTGCCCCACCCACACTGGCCTCCAGATGGTCCTCACCATGCCAGGCTTCTCTCACCACAGGGCCTTTGCAATGCAGACCTGTCTGCGTGGAAAGCTCTTCTCCTGGATATCTTCACCCCCAATCCTTGGCCTCCTTCAGCTCTTTACAAAAACCTCGCCCTCTCACTGAAGGCCCTCCTGGCCATCCTATCTAAAATTGACACATTCTCCCCACCCCTCCTCCTTCCCTGCTTCAGTTTTCTCTACAGCTCTTGGCAACATCATCAATGAATGATATATTTTCTTATATAGCCCCTTAGGGTCTAGACCAACATTGCCCAATAGAAATATAATGTAGGACACATATATCACTTAATTTTTTTCTAGCAGCCACATTAAAAAAGTAAAATGAAAGAGGTGAGATTTGTTTTAACAATATATATTATTTAATCCAATATATCCAACATCAGTCATTTCAATGTATACTTCATTTGAAAGTTAGCTTTTGGTTTTTACTAAGTCTTGGAGGTCTGGTGCACATTTCACACTGGCAGCTTATACCAATTCAGACTAGCCACGTTTCACAAGCTGACAGTCACATGTGGTGACCACACTGCTGTCATACAGAACGAGACCACAGTCCCATGAGGGCAAGGGTTTTTGACTGTTTTGCTCAGGGCTGCATCCCTAGCATCTAGAACTGTGCCTCGCCCGTAATAGGCACGCCGTAAATATTTGGTGAATGAGTAAGTCGGGTTTGGAATCAGATACAAGTGTGTGGCCAGATAGTTTCAGACCCAGCGAAGAAGTACTGTCTGGCTGTTCTCATCCTCAGGGCGGCCAGGCAGAGAGCTGCAAAGGCCATGAAGGTAGTCTTTCTCTCTGAGCCCTGCAGCTCATTCTGTACCTCCCCGGCTTTCCATTCTCTGTGGACGACAGAAAGCCCTGCATGGCCTTCCGCATTAAGGACTTAAAGTGTCGCCCTCTTGGGGACATTTGCATCTTAAAAGCAGGAGGGTGAGAGAGCAATGCTTAACCCAAGGCAGTGCCTCTCTCCTGGGAATTTTTGGCTCCAGTGCCGTTGCTGGGCTATGAATCTCTTCCTTGTCTCCGCGTTCACCCCAGGAGTAGGAGGCCGGCCGTGGTGGCTCTGCAGGCAGGGAGCCCCGGTGCAGGGTGCCCTGGCCGCGCTCCCCTGCCTGACATCTCATCATAGACCATGCTTGGGGCTTGGTGGGGAGAGAGGGGACCTGGGAGGAGTGGGTGTTCCCTGCGGCCAACCCCGGCCCCTCCCCGAGAGGGGTGAGCGGTGTTTGTCCTCCGTGAGGCACCTTCCGCGGTGATGTCTCATGGTGTCCACCCTGCCAGGTGGCCAGAGGCACTACTAGCTCATTTTGCAGACAGAAGGCTGCAGCCCAGAGCTGGGAAGTGAGGTGGCTCAGCCAGTCTCCTGAGGGCTTGTGTGGGGCCCTCCTCCGGGTGGGTGGAGTCCGGGGGCCGCTGGGCTCTTAGGGCAGCTGGGGTGGCCCGGTCGGAGGGACACTGGCCTGAAATGAGTATGCAGGATACCACGTGGTGAGCTGGGTGCCCGGTGGCACGGCTGGCCCCGGCCTGCCTGGGGAGGCAGGTGCTGTCACAGGCCAAGCCAGTGGCAGCCAAGGGACTGACAGAGTCACTGGAGGTGACTTGAGATGGGCCTTGGTCGTCCATCAAGCAGCTGGGATCTGCGGGTTGTGAGACCCCCATAGCTCTGCTCTTCCCAAGTCATCTCCCTCTTCCTTCTGCCCCTTCTGTCTTCTCATCTCCTTTCTGTTCTCCCAGCCTTCCCTCTCTCTTGCTCCGCTTTGTGCTCCCTCAAGCATTTCAACCAAGGTCTTCCCTCCCTCCCTCCCTCCTGTCTCTGTCTCTCTCTCTGTCTCTGTCTCTGTCCCTCTCACACCTCACAGCCCAGGGAGCCGGCCTGAGGTCCTCATGAGCAGTAATGGACGGGGATCTAATTTCAGTGCCCCTGGCTCCCTCTGAAAGCAAACGGATGCCCACCCACGCATGTGGTTTGATTTCAGGGGCACGGGGAGGCCAAGGACTCCCCCAGCGGGCGGACCCACAGGCTTCCCCTTGAAACCCCACCATTAGCTCTTCGCAGCGTGATCCCGCCCAAACGTAGCCGCTTCGGAGAAAGGCCTCCGTCTAAGCTCTTCTACACTCTTCTCAGGAGGAACGCGCAGGAGAACCAGTGGTCAGAGCAGACCGAGTCGCCCCGGTGGGAAACAGGAGGCAGAGGCACGGTGCTCCCCGCGGCCCTGGCCCGGATGTTCATAGGGCCGGGCCTCTGTGCCAGAGGCACGTATGTCCTGCACACCTGGGTAGGAAAAGTCCATGGAAGCAGCTGGCTGAACTTGGTCTGCCTGATGGGCACCAGGCGGTGCTAATGTGACCAGGTCCCGGGAGCGTCCTGGCACTTCTCGAAAGTTGTTGGGGTTTGGTTTCTGTTTTTTAAAAATGTACTGGAGCATTAAGGCCATGAGGAGAGTGTCTGAACTCATGACCTGGGATTCGCTGCACGCAGTTTATGGAAGCTAACCAATGCCACCAACAGTGTGGACCCCTCCTCCCGCGGCCAGGAGTGGCAGGTGTTCTGTTCTGGGTCTGAAACGGCTTCTTCTTCTGAGGTATTTGCTTGTGATTCATGGTGACCACCTCACATGCTGGGCCACCCCAGTCCTGGTACTTGCATCTGGGCCCTGGGATTCATGCAAAGAATCCTCAGTCTTTCTGTGGTGCTCACCGGGTTAGTCCTCCTGCCCTACTCTTGAACTCCGTCAGCCCCTTTGCTGCCATGCAAGCCCGCGGGTGCTGACTCGCTGGGGGCAGCTGGTTTGCACACTACCAAGGCTTTTAGCAAGATGCCCCTTTCTACATATTCAACTGTTCGTTTTCATTCACTCACTCATTCATTCTTTCATTCAGCAAGTTCTTCCTGGGTATTAGGATCTGTGCCAGGCACCAGGAACATAGGTAAATGAGATAGACCCAGGTTCTGCCCTCAGGTAGCGAGGTCTCCTGACCATAGACGCCCTCCACCAAAAGCCCTTTTATGAGTGCACTGGGAATGTTTGCCTGTTTTTTTCACATTTATTCATGTTTGTGAGACAGAGAGAGACAGAGCGCGA
Source organism: Panthera leo (assembly GCF_018350215.1). Taxonomy (NCBI): domain Eukaryota; kingdom Metazoa; phylum Chordata; class Mammalia; order Carnivora; family Felidae; genus Panthera; species Panthera leo. The sequence continues at coordinate 66,736,056 of NC_056690.1, forward strand.
ACAGGGATGGGGGGAGAGAGGGAGAGAGAGAGAGAGAGAGAGAGAGAGAGAGAGAGAGACAGATAGGATCTGAAAGAGGCTCCAGGCTCTGAGCTGTCAGCCCAGAACCCGACCCGGGGCTTGAACCCACGAACCACGAAATCATGACCTGAGCTGAAGTCGGACACTTAACTGACTGAGCCACCCGAGTACCCACTGGGAATATTTTTATAGCCATCTTTGGCACTGGATGGAGAAGAGGTATCTTCGGGGCTAGAGGAAGCCTGGAAGATTACCTTATCCCCGTAGGCATTTTCTTCTGCAGTAGCAGCCTGCTGCTAGCTGGCCACTCCCTCCTAGGCTCCAGGCTCCTACTCCTGGCCCAGTGGGCAACTAGAGCTAAACGCTTGCCCTTTGCTGCTTGTTGGAAGCATGCAGTTTAATTGCTTCCTGTCCAAGGGCAAGTTAGGCTTCCTTAGGATGGAAATTTCCCTCCCATCAGTGGTTTCAGAGCCAGAATTCAGTTCCTTGGAAGAAGCTGAGCTTTTCATTAGAGATCAAATATTGGCCCTGGGGAAGCGTTCACAAAGCTGCTCTGGGCTCCAAAGGACCCCTCTGGGCATATCACTTCCTTTCCTGGCTCTGTTGGTAAGGGAACCAAACCACGGAGTGGGAGGAAAGGAGACCTCTGGCAGCCCAAGGGGCTGAGCCAGGGGATAGGCCTCTGGGGGTTGATCGGACTGGAGCAAAAGGGGTTAAGCCGATTTACCTGGAGGAGGTAAGGAGGCGGGAAGAGCAGCCAAGAAGCTGGGCTCTGGGCAGATGGCTCACATTCCCGTTCTTTATCTCTGATTTTATCCAGTCTGTCATCAAGTACTCAGCTCAGGAAGTATATCCCAGACTCCTGGTCTTGGGATTCAAGATTCCCCACAACTTAGCCCTCCCTTCTCCTTCCCGTGTCCCCCCCACCCCCAAGTGTTCTGCATCTGAATGGATCGCAAAGGATGCATTTCTTGTCACGTGGATCTCAGATGTGAGAAGTCAGTGTGGGCCATCAGGAGGCTCAGCTGCCGCAGGAGATGGGATTCTTCTGATATCAGCAGAGGGAAGAGGAAGCCCCTGGAGGGCCAGGTGGAGTAGTACAGGGAGTCTGACTTGTGGCTCACGTCGACTCCCTGTTCCCCGGGCTCCGGCCTCCAAGCTCGGGCCCCGAGTACCCAGGCTTGGTCTCTCCTCGCTGCTGTGCTCCATACACCCTTCCCTATCACCCAGGCCAGCCTTTCTGTGCCTTCCCACAACAGTTCGGCATCACTACGATCAAGCACTGGGAGGTGTTGCAGTGAGTGTGCATCATGTCCTGGTGGGCCTAGAAGGGGTCCTGGAGGTGCTCCAGGCCATCTCCAGCGTCCACACACCTCTGCTGGGCAGGTAGTAGGCCTCTGCGTGGGCATCCCCCATGATGAGGAGCTTTGGGGGACATAGTGACATTCTAAAAGACATCCTCCTTATGTTGACCCAAATCTACCAGAAAGAGCTTAATCTCTTTGCCTGCAGCTATTATCTGTCCCAGAGTCTCCTCTTCCTGGTTCACACTCAGATTCTTCAGCTAGTCCTTGTACTGCACAACCCAAGTCCCCTGACCATCCTGCTCTCGTCCTGGTTTACCTACGTGATTGTTCTTATAAGGCTTCCGGCGTTGGTGCTCAGACCCAGGGGTTTCCACCATCCTTTTTATTAGCTAAACCCCGTGAAGTATAGGGCTGAAAGCCTTCTGCAGAGGATTTGTCAGGGCTCCGTAGATTTGCCCTGTTACAGAAGCATCCGACGGGCTGGCAACATTGAATAAGCCCTTGGCATTTTCTTAGGCCGGGGCGGGAGGCGGGGGTTCCTGGGGCCCCTGGCCAAAGTGGATTGGACTGTGCCTAAGCAACCTCAATCAGCATGGCTTTTCCTCAGCGGGACACCACTCTCCAGGGACAGTGGTAGCTGGCCCCTTGTCATTTCATGGTTACCTCCATAGGCAGGAACAGGCTTTCTCCTGGGGGCATCTGGGGAGACAGATGAGGGTGAGACAGCGGAGGTGGTTCCAGCAGGGTCGTGTGCGTCATTCTCATCCAGCAGCCCACCGGGACAGGTGGGTTCCTCTCTGGGGGTACCATGTATGGTCATGGAGGGACATGCGGGGGCCTGAGGGCTGGCAGGGGGACTGAAATGGCAGAGCTGAGGGAGAGCACACTCTCAAGGCCCAGAGCCTTAGCCCCCAGCTCAGCCGTCACTACCCGAGAGCCCTTGGACAGGCCACCCCGCATTTACCCCTTTGGGGTTTTCACCTGTCCACTCACTGAGGATCATTTAGCTTGAATATTCAATGAAGAACCCGATTTCCTTACTAGCTAATAACGTAATCTTTAACTTTCTGAGATAATGAAGGTCTTTCTTTTCCTTTTTTCTTCCCTCTGTCTTCCCTCTCCTCCTCCTAGATTTTTCTTACCCTCTCTCCTCCATTCTCTCATTTCCCTCTCCGTCCCTCTTGGAAGATTCTAATCCCCTCCCCCCTTTATTTTTAATGTTTATTTATTTTATTTTGAGAGAGAGAGAGAGAGAGGGCAGGCGCACAAACAGGGGAGGGACTGAGGGAGAGAGAGAGAGAGAGAGAGAGAGAGAGAGAGAGAGAATCTTAAGCAGGCTCCATGCTGATCCCATGACCTGAGCCAAAATCAAGATTCAGCCACTCAACCAATTGAGCCACCCAGGTGCCCTGCTAAGCCCCTCTTGAGAACAAAAGACATCTACTGCATCGTATTTGCTTCGAAACCACTCACTTCACAGCTTATTTTTGGAGATAAAATTTGCCCACAAATGAAATGCCAGTGTATGAGGCGAAGGCCGCAAGTGAAGCGGAGAGGGCACCTCATGTGGCTGGGAAGGCGCTGGAGGGCTCCAAGGCGGACTGGCATCCGCCCTAGAGTACAGGCTTCACAGGACATATGACAGTCTGGTTAGACAGGGCAGTAGTGCGGGGGCAGAGAATGGCAGCCAAGGGCTGGAGGCAGGCCAGGCCCCTGGGGCTCTGGGAGAGGTGAGAGGGAAGGTCACACAGGGCAGTGAGGGGTGGGGGCAGGAGGGGAATTTGGGTGGGGAATAGAATGCTCAGGGGTAGGCTTTAGGATAATGTGGTAGCCATTCGGAAGGTGGGTTTCAAAGGTCAGTGCTGGTCTGCTCTGCTCCTCACTGCTTTTAGCCCACTTGAGATGCTGGACATCACACAGATGTCAACAGGGGCCAGGGCAGCAGAGCCGGGTCTGGGCTTCCAGCTGTGGGCCCCTGGGGGAGCACAGATGTCAGTTCACAAACATCTTCCAGGGCTTTCTACCTGGCTTCCCAGTGAGCGAAATGAGAGGCCTGGCAGGAAAATGTTCATGGCCCCAGGCAGCCCAGACCTGTTAGCAGGTGTGTAGGATCAGGTGTCATCATCGTGGGTCACAAGTCTAGGAAACTAAGGCCTGGAGAAGCCCAATGTCCTGGCCAGGTCCGACTGCTAAGGGGAGGCGCCCTGGCCTCTAGGACAGAGGCTTCCACTGGATCACTCTGCCTGGCTTTGAAAGCCTCTTTGGTAGCAGAGGCCTTCCTCACTGGCCTCTTGTGGACGGCAATCTGCTTTTCTTTTCTTCTCTTTTTTTTTACTTGATTTTTTTTTAACGTTTATTCATTTTTTGAGAGACAGAAACAGAGTGTGAGTGAAGGAGGGGCAGCGAGAGAGGGAGACACAGAATCCGCAGCAGGCTCCAGGCTCTGAGCTGTCCGCACAGAGCCCGATGCGGGGCTCGAACCCATGGACCACGAAACCACCACCTGAGCTGAAATCGGCTGCTTAATCGAGGACAAAGCCACCCAGACACCCCAGCAGTCTGCTTCTCAAAGGACTGGTTTTCTCTGCTGCTTGAGAGCCAGCTTCTCAGAAAGGAGTAAATGCTGCCTCCAGCCCTAGCTTCTAGGGAAAGGCTCAGCAGGGACAAGGTTTCCAGCTGCTCCTGTCCCCTTTCTCCCCAGCCATCCTTGGCCCCAGGGCAGGGAGTCTCCGTGGTGCCCCTTCCCTCCTGACTCTGCCGTGGGCCTGCCTAGCGTCCCTCCCCCTGCCGGTTCTGCCCCCAGCTTTGAGGGAGGGTGACGCTGGGTCAGTGAGCTGAGGGACAGCAGGAACCTGACACCCTGGGAACAGGCCTGGGGAGGATGGGACACGCCAGGCTGGCTTCCCTGGGGACCTGGAGGGTTTGGTTCCCACCCTCCTCTCCCAGGGTCCCGGATCCCCTGGGGGAGCAGGCGAGACTCCGCCAGCTGGTAGACTCTGTGCACCCACGAGCACAAGGGGACTATCACCAGGCTGCGGGCAGCAGCCCAGACTGCTGCTGGGGACAATGTCAGTTGTCCTACTGCACGTCTGTTCTTCCCCCTTGCCTCTTTGTCTGAAGGCTTGAAGGTGGTGCTCATGGGCCCTGGAGTCTTGGGGATTAAAGCCCCTTTGCCTCCGGGTGACCATGCTGGTCAGGTTCGAATACAGCTAGAACCTTCCAACATCTCTGGGGGCTGCCTGCGCTGAAGAAGCCTCCGTCAGGCCTCAGGGCTCTGTGGTCTCAGTCACCATCCCTGGCATTCTGACACGTGGGCCTGGTTCCTCTGTGCTCCCACCTAGGCCCAGCCCTGAGGCTCCCCCAACCCCCTTGGTTCTGTCCCCAGGCCAGAAACCGCAGACAGGCCCGGTGTGTCCTCTGGGTGTCCTGGCCCCATTTCTGTACCACCTTCCTCCTTGGTAGGTCCCCTCACTGCCACCTCTGCTTTATTTATCAAGCCTCCTAGTTCCCTGGGCTCTGGGCCCTCCTTCCCATTGAGGATTTGCTTTCAGGAAAGACCTCGGTTCAAGTCTCTGCTCTGTTTTTTACCAGACGAGTGTCCATGAGCCTTTCAGAGACTCGGGACCTCTGTCACCGTTGCCTCCACTCACCTCACCCACCATCCTTAGCCCCACAGTCCTCTGCTTCTCCTTACCTTTCCCTCTGCTGTGGGGTTGTATGGTTTCTTCTGTCCCCTGGTCCACCCACTCTCCAGCTGCCAGCCTGTTCAGGCTCCCTGCCCACAAGGCACAAATCAGTCACCAGTCCCCAGGCTTGTGTGGAGTACCTGTTGTGTCCCGTGTGTCAGGTGGGCATCAGGAGACCCCCGCACCACGTGCCTCCCCTGCCCCAGCTGTGAGGGGCCAGCCCGGGGCCTCCCTCCCCAGCTCTGCCCTACCTTGTGCATGTGCCAGGCCCCCCGCTTGAAGATATGGCTCCCTGCCAGCTCTCGGAGGGGGTGGGGTGGAGGGTTGCTATGAACACTGATTTTCTGAATTTAGAGATGCACATGTTTCTCTTCCATTTCCCAAACTAATTTGTGTCTTATACTTGATGTGTTTCTTTAGTGGGGTGCTTTGTTTCGGGGAGCTCCTTCGTTCTCCTCACTCCCTAAAAATGTTATTTAGCTCATGGCGGATCTTGCAATTGATGGCATATCAGCCCCGAGGAAGTATGATAAATGGATAGTGTAATCAGGGACATCTGGAGATTATGTTTTAACCCAAGGGAGTGGCTCTAATGGGAAAAATTGTGGGTTGTCTATTGATGGGGCCATTTGGGGATGTAAGAGCTGTTCAGACGTCATTGATCATTGGCTTGTCATGGGCCCAGATATTCTACCCTGAGAACTTCACTCCTCTGGTCTTCGAGGCCAGATAGAATCGCTATTACGTGCTACTTTCACAGACCCTACATGACACAGGCTTGAGGAGAGCCGGGGGTCCCTGAATGGCTGTCTCCTGGCTTCAATTCCCTCCTGAGCAGGGGTGTTGAGACTAAGACACCCTCCGGGCATGGAGGCGATGGGGAGAGGGACCCAAAGTCCCAGAGTGGGAGTCAAAGGGTTCTTGCAGGTAGAAACTGCCTGAAATATGGGACAAATAGACACTTTGGTTCACCTTTCTCTTGCCGCCCCTGCCGGAGGGAAGGCACCTGTCCTCACTTCCCAGTGCATCAGTGTGAGGGTCCAGGCCGCAGGGAGCAAAGCCTCTCTAGGCTAGGACAGTCGCTCGGTCCTCTTTCTAAGAAGAAGGAAACCTGAAGGCTCCCCTGGCAGGGTGGGCACCCTGGCGGCAGGCCTCTGGCCAGCCCCGCCTGACCTGTCCCCGCCCAGCTGCCGAGTTAAAACCCGGGAGCTCACCCAGGCCCTTCTTGCCGTTCTCTCTCCCTCTCAATTTGAAACCAGCTTGCCACCAACCAGTCTCAGCGCACCAGTTTCCTGAGCTACTGTTTCTGCCTCAGACCCTCCAACAATCAGCCAGTAGGTCTCCCCTGAATGCAGCTCCCAGAGACGTGCGTGGGGATCCAGAAACAGTAAGACACGAAGCTCAGCCAGCTGGGGGTGGCGAGTGTGAAGAAACAGCTCAAGGTAGCCCCTGCCAGGTGCCAAATGAGTGATAGAGACGGGGCGTTCTCCACGAACTCAGGGGAGGCTGGTGGGCAGGGGAGACGTTTTTGGAAGAGCTGAGAGGTGACCTTTAAAGATGGGGAAGGCAGCCGGTGAGGTGTGAGCAAAGGCCCCTCAGTGGGAATACGCGTGGCGTGTCTGAATTTTGAGTTGACCAGTGCAAACGGCTGGTGGGGGGGGAGGTTAGTGGAGTTAGCAGGGATCAGGAGGATGGGGCTTACTTTCTGGCAAAGGGGTGTGCATCTCACCTGTAAGCAATGGGGAGCTCCCCATTTGAAGGCAGACCAGTTAGGAAACTTGGCTCAAATGCTTTGCTCTGTGCATGCAGTTGGCTTTCTTCCTTCACAGCTCACTGTCCAATAGGGGAGGCACTAACCCCAAGGGGCAGCTTGGGAGGGGGCTAGTCGGAACTCAGATGCTTTATAAGTGCAAAATGCACACTTGGTTCTGAAGACTTAGTGCACAATAAAAAAACAATGTACTAGGGGCGCTTGGGTGGCTCAGTCGGTTGAGCGTCCGACTTCGGCTCGGGTCATGATCTCGCAGTTGATGGGTTCGAGCCCCACCTTGGGCTCTGTGCTGACAGCTCGGAGCCTGGAGCCTACTTCTGATTCTGTGTCTCCCCCTCTCTCTACCTCTCCCCCACTCATGCTCTGTCTCTCTGTCTCTCAGTCTCTCAATAATAAATAAACATTAAAAAAACATAAAAAAAAAAAGCAATGTACTATATCTCATTTTTTTTCCTGGAGTACCTGTTGAAATAATAACACTTTGGATATATTGGCTTATGTAGCATATACTATTTATTTATTTTAATTTTTAACGTTTATTTATCTATTTGGAGAGGGGGGAGGGGCGGCAAAAGAGAGAGACACAGAATCCCAAGCAGGCTCTGCGCTGTCAGCACAGAGCCCGATGCGGGGTTCTATCTCGCCAACCACAAGATCACTACCTGAACCGAAATCAAGAGTCAGGAAGCTGAACCGACCGATCCACACAGGCGCCCCTAGATATATTATTAAAATTAATTTCACCCATGTCTTTTTACTTCTTTTAAGGGTGGCTACTGGAAAATTTTAAGTTACACACGTGGCTCACGTCATAATTCTTTTGGACAGGACTGGATTAGAGTCTCTGTATTTTTTACGCAATTCCCTTTCCCTGCAGTCATGCTGCCTTTCACTTCTTTCCATGATCTCTCAACAGCCCTCCTTCCTTCTTCTTGCCCCTGTCCTCTGTCACCTTGGCCTTTTTCTTCTCTTTTGATGGTCAGGCGTGAGTGAGGGAGAAGGGGGAATCCAGGACCTACTTGCTCAGGCCACCGCCCCTGGACTCAGCAAAGCCAGAATTCAACAGGCAGAGAAGTCCTACTTACCCAGAATGTTTGTAGAAATAAACCTTCTAGATAATTCTCTCCTGGCTCATTTGAGGGCAGTCAGAAACTCTTTTGGTTTTCATTTGGATTTGCAAAGAGTTATTTTTAAAAGATTAAAAACGTCTATCAACTGCATGGCCATCATTTACAGAGTCAAAAGGCACCAGTATGTAAGATACATGTAGCAATGTATCTGCCTCTTCCCCTCTCCTACAGCCCAAAGCCCAATTCATGCCACTCGTCTTTAGCTGTTCACTTCCTGAAACACATAAATTACTAAGTAAATTCTTATAATGCTATTTGTTGATTTTTCAATTTTGACATTACACATTTTCTTTTTATTTAATTAATTAATTTAAAAATGTTTATCTTTGAGAGAGAGAGAGAGAGAAAGAGAGAGTGCGTGAGCAGGGGAGGGGCAGAGAGACAGGGAGAGAGAGAATCCCAAGCAGGCTCTGTGCTGTGAGCACAGAGCCGGTGACGCGGGGCTCTGTCTCATGAACCATGAGATCATGACCTGAACCGAGATCTAATCAACTGAGCCACCCAGGCACCCTTATAGTTTCTTATTAAGAGAGAAATGTCTTTTTCTGTTCTAATATAGCTTATTAATGTTTGCTTTATTATACATATAATATATAATATATATGTAATAGAAATCTTTTTTACTGCTGAACCAAGTAGTACATAATAATTACACTTTCTTGCATAACTTTTTCTTTCCTGGGAGGTAATAACTGCCTCTTTTTGTAGTTTAGCATTATTTTTTGTGGTTGCCTTGCTTTTTATGACATTTGCACAAATTCTTACCAAATTCTGTCAAACTGCAAAATTCTGTCAAATATTATAAAATTTTTTAAATTATTTATTTATTTTGAGAGAGAGAAAGAGTACATGTGTGAGTGGGGTAGGAGAAGAGAGAGAGAGGGAGAGAGAGAGAATTCCAAGCAGCCTCTGAGCTGTCAGCACAGAGCCCGTCGTGGGGCTCGAACTCACAAACCGGGAGATCATGACCTGAGCCAGCGTCAAGAGCCTAATGTTTAACCGACTGAGTCACCCAGGCACCCCCTTCAAATACTGTTTTTGTGTGGCTAAATCTCTTGGTAGTCCTATCCTTTCCATCTCCACCCCAGGACACCCTCTCAGAGCGCCTCCCCTCCTGCTGCGCACGGCTTGGGAAACCCCATCTCTTTCAGGCCGCACCCCCCAGTGTCTGCTCCTCTTTCTTGGTTTGTGTCAGTCCCTCTCTGAGAAACGTGCGGAGAAGGTTGATGTTTTTGAGACCCAGCATGTTTGAAAATGTCTCTATTCTATTCTCATGCTTGATCAATCAATAGTTGGGCTGGGCATAGAGCTCTAGATTGAAATCTTTTTCCCCCTCAGTATCCTGAAGGCAATTGCTCTACTGTTTTTATGCTACCAATGTTGCTTTTGAAAAACCTCATGCTATTTTGCTTCCTGACCCTTTGTGTAGCCCCTGTTTGCTTTCTCTCTGGAAAGTGTTAGAATCATCTTGGCTCCTACAATTTGGATATTTTACAGTCAAATGCCTCAGTACGGGTTCTTCTCCTATCCATTTTGCTGGGCACTCAGAGGACCTTTTCTATCTAGAAACTCAAACGGTCAGTTTGGGAAACTATCTTGTACAATGTTTTTCATATTCTCCTCCCCCTTGTTTTCTCTGTCTTTTCTCTCTCACGAGTCATGTATGTAAACTTCCCACCCATCCGTCTATGTTTATATCTGTTTTCTCCTATTTCCTGTCTCTCGGTTTTCTCGTTCTGCTTCCTGGGAAATTTCCCCAGCTTTGTCTTCTGACCCTTCTGTTTTTAATGTCCAAGAGCTCTGGTTTTCTCTTAGCTCCTTTTAAAAGAACTTCTTGTTTCATAGATCCAACATTTTATTTCTCCGCGGATGTCAATTATAGGGTTTTTCCTTTGCATGGCCTCTGTTCCTTTGGATTCCTTTTGTTTTGTTCTTTTAAAATTTTGATACATTGTCTCTCTTTTCACTCAGTAATCTTCCTCAGAGACTGATTACCTTTGGGCTATCTGTTCATGGTGAAGACTAGGTCACTAAAAGCTATCCAGAAAGTGGGAGCGATTGTGTGTACCTGTATGGACTTTTAAATGTACAGGTTTCATTGCAGAGCGGCTAGTTGGGGACCCAGCCATTTTACTGGGCCCTCCCAACCAGAAGTATCTGCAGATGTAGAAGTATCTGCAGATGTCTTTCTGGGACCAGTTTCCAGTACGCTGCTGGGTGACCGTGCTTTCAGAGCCAAGTGGCAGAAGGGGGCAGGGGCTTCCAAAGTTCCGTGCATAGACTTTCACTTAAACCCCCCCGTTTGAGCACGCTGCTGCATTCTGGCCCAGTTTCCCTACAAAATGCTAGGATGAGGGAGGGGGTAGTCAGTGCCTCCGTGGGAAAGGGGAGAAGCCCCAGGCATTACTGGTCCTCATACAGACTTGTCATCAGTGTCCCTCTCCCCAGCCTTCCAAAGTAGCCACCACCTCCAATTCCTGACCCAGAGGGGCGGCAAAATCTGTCTACTTCCTGTTGCCCGCCCCCTCGGGCGCACACTCATTTCCGGTTTCTCAGCGCTGCAAATTCCTCCATTTGCTTTCCATCTTCCAAAATCTGTTGACATCTGCTGTCGGCTCGTGTCATTTCTACTGTTCTCTCTGTCCTTAGCTGTTTATCTTCTCTTTACAACTTTGCTCTCATTTCAGTGGGGTTAAGGAAGGAGCAGACATGTGCTGAACCTGCCACGTTTAGCAGGAAGCCCCGGTGAACGTTTGTGAAGTGCCAAGTTCTCTCCCTTGTCTTCATAAAGGGCCTCCAAGCTGAGAGCTGGCTCTTTCCTCATGGAGAATCTGTAAGGCTTTCCTGTCATCAAGGTCAATGTTATTTAGAAAAGTCGTGGAGACTAGATTAAGCGTACCCTGAGCCCAGCTCGTTCTTGGAAACGGTTGCTTTTAAATACATTGTAACACTGTAACAAGTTACTTAACTTTTATGGAACGAAAAAATGACTTTTCGTGGATTAGTCTTTTTCCCGAAACTGTATGGAAAACAATGTCTGGTTGTTTCATCTCTGGAAATTAGGGCTCCCCCCGGGGTTGGGTCCTTAGGCTGAACTCCCTGTTTTCTAGGTAGCATCTATGAACACGGGCAGGAGGGTCAGTGAGTGTGCACGGCAGCCGTCGAATTCAAGGCCAAACTGCCGCGAGGGGCCTGACACCTCCTCCAACAAGTGTGTTGATTTTTAAAAGGACGCTTGCGAATCGGGTCAGTAAACGAAACGCTCCTCTCTCCAACACACACGGCACAGAGCCTCTACCTGGCGGCATTACAGACGGCCACGTGTGTCTAAGAGCAACGACACTGCTGCGTTCCTGCGAAATCGAAATCCGGGCGTTTCACCAGCTGCCGGCGCGGCCCCTCGGTGGGGGAGGGGCGCAGGGCGGGTCCTCACCGGGTCTTCTCTGTCCTTCCTCTCCAGGTGCCCCCTTTCAAAGGTCTCAGCATCCTCACGCTACCTCCTGCCGCCACTTCCACCTGGGCCCCCCGCAGCCGCAGCAGCTGGCCCCCGACTTCCCCCTGGCGCACCCCGTGCAGTCGCAGCCGGGCCTCAGCGCCCACATGGCCCCGGCCCACCAGCACAGCGGCACCCTGCACCAGTCGCTGACTCCGCTGCCCACCCTGCAGTTCCAGGACGTCACAGGTCCCTCCTTCCTACCTCAGGCCCTGCACCAGCAATACCTCCTGCAGCAGCAGCTCCTGGAAGCCCAGCACCGCAGGCTCGTCTCGCACCCGAGGTGGGCGCTGCAGCCGGGAGCGGAGGGGGGGGGGGGGGGGGGGGGGGCTGGGGGCGGGGCCTAGAGCGGGACGCCTGGCTTCCCCCCCCCCCCCCCCCCCCCCGCGGGCTGGTCAGGCGGTCCTGAGTGGGTTTACCCGCCGTGGCTGGGGGGGCGGGGACAGCTTTTGCTCGTTAGAGGCGTTGGTGTCAGGCAGGGAACACCACCTGGACCCCACACGGGTTCCCTCAGTAGCTAGTGTGTGTCCTTGCCATACCACCCGGGTGCAGGGACGGGGACTGAGTGACTGGTGGTTTCTGCTCACGGTGGGGGAGATGGGGTCCTTTATGTCTCCTTGAGCTCCATGGTCACCTGATTCTAACACCTCGGTTCTCTAAGGGACACCAAAGGACGTGGCTGCTTCCGCCCTGGAGCCCGAGGTCTGGTTGAGGTGACTAGCTCCGAAACAAATGGAGAGTAAAATTAGATAATACTAATCAGATAGGTCCGAAGGGCTGTGGGACCCTGGGGAAGTCACTTCACCTCTGTCAAGAGAAAGAGATTACACTGGTGCTTCCCAAATATTTTTGCCTTAGGACCCTTTACACTCTTTAAAAAAAAAAAAGAATGTTTATTTTTGAGAGAGACGGAGACAGAGACAGGGCATGAGCAGGGGAGGGTCAGAGAGAGAGGGAGACACAGAATCTGAAGCAGACTCCAGGCTCTGAGCTGTCAGCACAGAGCCCCCCGCGGGGCTCAAACTCATGAGCGTGTGAAATCATGACCGGAGCCCAAGTTGGTCGCTTGACCCACTGAGCCATCCAGGGGCCCCAGGACCCTTCACACACTTCAAAATTATTGAGGATTACACAAGCTTCTGTTTGTGTGGGTTATGACTATTAATACTTACCATGATGGAAGTTAAAACTAAGAAATTTTAAAAATATTTATTAATTCACTTCAAAATACAATAACAAACTCATGCTAACACTAATAATATCTTTTTTGGGGAACGAGCTATATATACATGTAGTGAGAAGAGGGGCTTTTTTTTTTTTTTTACATATTTGCAAATCTCTTTAATGCCTGGCTTAATAGAAGACAGCTGTGTTCTCATGTCTGCTTCTGCATATTCAATCTGTTGCAGAATCACATTTGGTTTCTAGAAAACCTCACCATTCACTTATGAGAGAATGAGAGTAAAACAGCAAATAACGTCCCAGTATTATTATGAAAATAGTTTTGACCTCACGAACCCCATGACGGAGCCTCAGGAATCCCCCGGGGGTGCTTGGAACACACTTTGAAGACTGCTGGACCTGATGGTCTCTAAGGCTCTGAGTGGAGTCTCATCCATGACTGTAGGGGTGCAGGTGCAGGGGCAGAGATGAATGTTGTAGCAGGTCGGAGGGACAAGAGGTCACCATGCTTGGAGTGTTCAGGGAGGCCTTCCTGCAGGCGGCGGCTTTGACCGGCACTACGAAAGCTGGGAAGAGTGTAGAGAAGGGTGGAGGAGAGGGGTGCACAGGTGTGCGGAAGCCTGCAGGAGGCGTATCTGTGTGTCTTGGGGACAGCCTACCAAATTCAGAAGGAAGAAGTAGGAGAAGGAGCAGAGGAGGGGAGAGAGTTTGGGTGGGATGGGTGGCCTGCTGCAGGCACACCCGGGGAGAGGCCTCAGAAAAGTGGACAGAGCCGGGGCAGCAGGAATGGTCAGGCTGCTGCCAAGCTGGGGAATGTCCTCAGAGTTTGGGAAGGGAGGCAGAGCCCACTGCTCTGTAGGCTGCAGGCTCAGGCAGACGACGGCTGCTCGGTGGTCCTGGGAGCTGGGCTGGCCGTGGGCAGCCGTGACACCGCGGGCCCTCCTTCCCTTCCTGTGCAGGCGGAGTCAGGAGCGTGTGTCTGTCCACCCCCACCGCCTCCACCCCAGCTTCGACTTCGGCCACCAACTCCAGACGCCTCAGCCTAGGTATTTGGCTGAGGGTACTGACTGGTGAGTCTTTGGGGCCCCTGAGCGAGGGAGGGAGGAGGGTCGGAGGAAGGTCTTGCTGGTCCGTGGAGACCCTGTTTCCTTCACTTTGAATGGGGCAGGAGGCCTAGTCCTCAAGCTCTTGCCTTTGCCTGTGCCCCCAGTCACCCTCAAGGCCAAATGGCCCCCAGTGGGCCTGGTTTCAGCAATTAGCTCATTATGTGGCTGGATATCATCATGCACCCGGCTTGGGGCTCTGTGCTCACGGTCCTGCAAGGGAGGAGGGGACAGAGTTACAAAACATTTCCCAAGGTCAGTGAGGGCTGGAAACCAGCGGTTTTGGGGAGGCGGGCAGAAAGGAGAGTCTCAAGAGCTAGCTAGTCAGGGAAGGCTTCCTGGAGGGGGTGGGCCTTGAGGGATCCACAGAGAAGAGCCAGGGCCAGTCAGCAAGACCAAACACAGGCTCGTAGAGGCAGAGCCAGCAGGGTTGGAGGTAAGGACTGGGGAGAGAAGCTGGGGAGAGAGATTAAGAGCTTTGCCTGATGCCTTTTAGGCACCAGGTCCCTACGAGGCCTTCCACTATCTCTTGCACTGGAGACAGATGTCTTTGCAGTGTTGCTTGGTTTTGGGTCCTCTGCCCTACCTGACTCTCTGGTTCTAGCTCAGAAGTTGGCTGACCTAATCTAGAGTCAGATCCAAACACCCAAACACATGAAAAAGACGTGTAGTTTACTGAAGCACTTAGGCTTAAAGGGCATCATGCTTGTCATTTATTTTTAAATAGTTCAGAAAAAAAAAAAAAACCCTGGAGAAGTGTGTGTGTAGATGTGTATATGTATACATGGAGAGAGAGAGAGAGAGAGAGATAAGAATGCAGTAAACAGTAAAACATCAACACATGGGGAATCTGGGTGAAGGGTATCCAGGAATTCTTTGTGCTGGTTTTGCAACTTTGAGGTCAAAAATGTTTCTTGAAAGAATGCAAAAGCAAACAAGAAACTTCTATGGAAAGGGATGGACTATTTTTTTTTAATTTTTTTTTTAATGTTTATTTATTATTGAGAGACAGAGAAACAGAGCATGAGCAGGGGAGGGGCAGAGAGAGGAGGAGACACAGAATCCGAAGCAGGCTCCAGGCTCCGAGCTGTCAGCACAGAGCCCAACACGGGGCTCGAATTCACAAACCGCGAGATCACGACCTGAGCCGGAGTTGGACGCTTAACCGACTGAGCCACCCGGGGGGCCCCAGGGATGGACTATTTAAAAAAAAAAAAAAGACATCCACTGTGTCATTCTTCAGTCATTGGGCGAACTGGACATCCAGGAATGAATGATGCAAAAACTGGAAAGTTCTGGTTGGTTACATGTGCAGGATGCTTCCAGGGGCAGGAAATTGTTGTTCTGGCACATTCCGATGTCTCTCAGCCCTCTGCTGGTTCTTGGGGACACTGTTAAATTGAACACTTCCTTAAAAGACAGGCTGCATGGCGGCCAACTTCAGCCCAGGCTTTTTCTAATTAGCAGATTCAAATCAGGAAGATTTAATTGCAGTTTGGATTGAATTCTGTCCCTCGGCACTCAAGCCCATCCGATTGAATTCAATTCAGCACACACCGAGTGATTTGAACAAACATGTCGGGGCCAGTGCAGCAGGTTGGGACCGGGTAGGTGACACGGGTGAGTGGAGAGTGGTGGCCTGGAGAGGTGTCCGGTGCAGTGTGGGTGTGAGCCCTGCCAGGCTGCTTGCTCTAGCCAGACCTTCCGTCCTCCTGCAGCTCAATCACGCTGCCCTCCTGACCTCTGTCTGCCTAAGAAACATAAAGACTGAGGCCCTGAGAGGCCTTAGCGGGGGAAGAGGGGAGGCCCCTGCCCCGAGGCACATCTGGGTCCACCCCGGGCTTTCTCTGCCTGGCCTGTCACCCTTACTTTAGGATATGTGAATCCTACCTAGGCAGCTTCTCTTAGCTGGGCACCTTGGCCCCAGAGTGTGTGGGAGCAGCAGGCCTTGGGGGATCAATCCCAAATATGCCCCCTTTTGGGTCCATGCCTGATAACGCGACCCTGAACTTGAGCTCCAATGTCTCTGTCCTCATGGTGCTCCTTCTCTGACTCAGTCCCGGTTTCAGAGTTCCAACTCTGATGCCCTGTTCTGACTGCCTACCCCCAGCCTTAGCCCTGCCCAGGCAGAGCCCCCCAGGGGCACCTGGGACCTGTGAGGCAGGGCAGCGAACAAGAGCCTCCTACTGTCCTTCCCCTGCAGGCAGCTGTGCCTCTGCCAAGCCTCCAGATTCCCCTGTGAGACAGTCCAGCACGGATGCTCCCCCAGGGAAGAACGTAAGGGTCTGTGTAGCAACTGGACCACAGCATGCTTCAAGGCCATTGATAGTGGAAAATAAAGTTTAGCTATATGTATATATTAGTTATATTAGCTATATATATATTTAGCTATATTAGCTATATGTATATGTGTGTGTGTGTGTGTGTGTGTATATATACGTATATATACATATATATACGTATATATATATAAATTTTTTTGAGAGACAGAGAGAACATGTGTGAGAAGGGGAGAAGGACAGAGGGAGAGCGAGAATCCCAAACAGGCTCCACGCCCAGTGAGCCCAACATGGGGCTCAGTCTCACGACCCTGGGATCATGACCTGAGCCAAAATCAAGAGTCGGACGCTCAACCAACTGAACCGCCCAGGCACTCCAAGTTTAGCTTGATAGTTAGACAGAGCTGACATAAACTGTGCATTGAGACAATGCCCACAGGAAATCTCCAGAACACCGTTCTGGGTTAACCCTGTGGCTCTAGGGCTGTAAGGTATTTCTGTGACCCTGTTCAGCCCTCAGCCAGGTTCTCACAGTTTGGGGCAACAGCAGAAAGGTGGGAGACACTGCTTTTCCAGGGGCTGATGTGTCCTAGGGTAAGTCCCAATCCAGGTTTCTTTTGCACCCAATGAGTGTCCCCTTTTCAGGGATCCTGGGTTTAGGAAGGAATTTTCTGGTGAGATGATAAGAGGGGTATCCCAGAGACCACCCAGGGCCAACCTGGGCAGGTTATCCCACTCATTGAGGGTCAAGGTGCCGTTGCTCCCCCAGTTAGCATTCTTGCAATTGGGTCGACTCTGTTCTAAGTTCCTTTGGACATTGCTCTTGGTAGAATTCCCTGAATATCTCTTTGTTGCTTTGAATTGGGTGCCCCCCCCCCCCCCCCCCGCCCCGAGGCTGCTAAGTAAATACTGACAGCCAGAGCTTCAGCCACATGAGGGTGCGCCATGGAACACCTTCCCCAAGGCAGGTCAATGGAATGGGCCCAGGCAAGGCTTAGAACCCAGGTGGCCCAAACTGCCTCGCCTAGGACTGTGGATCAGGCACGGCCACTCTTCAGGCCTCAGAAGGACCTGGGGAGCCTGGGGGCTGGATTAGTGGGTTTCTAAGTTTGCTTCCAACTGGATCCAAGAATTTAGCTCATTTCCCAAATGATAGACTCATGAAAAGTTATCCCAGGGATTTGGGCTAATATATTCAGGAAATACAGCACTACATGTACATTGTAATATATATGTATATCACGGCTAGAAATCCCTTTAATGCCAAATGCCCCTCATATTGGTTGTTTGTTTGTTTGCTTGTTTGTTTTTGTTTCTTTTGATGTATTTGTTGAAGAATTTGGCTGCTTCTGTGGAGTTTCTCCTTTTCTGGATTCAGCTAGTTGCACTTGTACTCTGGTGTATCCCTTAAGACCTCCCTCAGTTTCTCTATGTTCCCTGTGCTCTGGTGCTTAGATCAAGGTTTGAGCAGATTCCGGTTCAGCTCTTACTATTTCTTGGCAAAAATCCTTCACAGGGGGTGTGTTTTTCCAGCAGAGAGCTGGTTGCCTTTCCTTCTGTGATGGTAACATCAAATGATCTTTGCCAGGAGCCTCTATTCCTTTAGGGGCTGCAAAAAGGTGACAATTCAATCCTTGCTTCCTCATTTATTACCTAGGAAGCTTTTATAACGAGAAATTTCCCTTCTTCAGCCATTTGGTTACCCTCAAGTACAGCTAATAGAGGAAAGGCAGGATAAACGTTGTGTTCTTTCCCTTTCTTTACTAGTTTTCAAAATGAAGTCTGGGTTCCCTGACATGCTTCAAAGGGCCCTGTTTTCCTTAGCGTCACATAACCTATGCGATGGGTTTCCATCCATCGTAATTATGCTCACTGACTTGCCAGGTGTCCAGACTGGCCAGGGGGAACCTCTTCAGGATGGTTCCTGAATCCTTTTCACCTCTGACCTGGTGTAACTTCCTTACTCGCAGTTATGACAAGACGTTTCAAAACATTTTGTGCATTTTCTGCCCCAGACCTGAAATTAGCCGTTTCCCAAGGACCTGGTTCCTTTTCAGTCACATTGACAGGTTAAATTTTTTTTTAATTTTTTTAAAAAGTGTGTTCACTTATTATTTCTGAGAGAGAGAGAGAGAAAGAGCACAAGCTGGGGAGGGTCAGAGAGAGAGGGTCAGAGGGTCAGAGAGAGAGGGTCAGAGAGAGAGAGGGAGACACAGAATCCCAACTTATTATTTCTGAGAGAGAGAGAAAGAAAGAAAGAGCACAAGCTGGGGAGGGTCAGAGAGAGAGAGGGAGACACAGAATCCCAGGCAGGCTCCAAGCTCTGAGTTGTCAGCACAGAGCCCGACGCAGGGCTTGAACTCACAAGCCATGAGATCATGACTTGAGCCGAAGTCAGACGCTTAACTGACTGAGCCACCCAGGCACCCCATTGACTGGTTAATTTTTAAGGGAAATGAGTTTTCCTGTACTTGCAGGAGTGGGGGGCAGGGGTCCAGGATAGATTTTCCAACCTCACCGCTCTAGAGGTCCGTCCCTCTTCTGTGGTTTTCTCCAAACACTGCCTCTGCTCCCACCTCTGTCTCTGCCTCCCTTGTCTTCCCTTTGCTCCATATCCCTCCCTGAGCAGCTCTATTTGAATTCTTCTTTCAGCATTTCTGCCAGGGCCGGGCTTTATCTTGGGAGGGAGCCTTGGTGCACTAATTTGAAGAAGCTTTGTGAGGCATAGACCGTCCCGGCCCCTTCAGGCCTGGCAGACCCCTTGCCTCCTCTGAGTCTCCGTTTTCAGCACTTTAAAGAGAGCCGACGGGGTTGGTGATGCCAAGCCCCTTGCAGCCTTGGTGGTTTGTGACTCTGACTCTTGTCCCTGGGCTTGAGGTCTGAGGTCCGTCCTCCAGACCCCCTTCAGACGGCTGAGTCACACCGCCCTGTGGCCTCGTCCCTGCAGGGATCTCAGCGTGGACGCCGGCTTGAGCCCTGCCCAGTTCCAGGTGCGACCCATCCCTCAGCACTATCAGCATTACCTAGCGACTCCTCGAATGCACCACTTTCCCAGAAACTCCTCCTCCACGCAGATGGTGAGTGGAAGGGCCCTGCTGGGAACAGACCCCCCCTTGCTGCCGGCGGGTGCCGACGGCTGGGTGCCGAGGGTGGGCCAAGGCCAGAGGCTCCCGTGGGTCCTGCTGTCACGCCGCCCTCCCCTCCCCACTCCTGTTCCCACCTGCCCGGCCAAAGTCGGTACTGCGGCAGGACTGAGTGGAGCGCTCGAGGAGCCAAGGGGGTGCGTAGCAGGCTGTGGTCTGTGGGGAAGAGGCCAAGGACAGAACAGTCCTGGTGGTCCCTGGCCTCACTTAATTAATTTCTTGGAATCAGTGCCTCCCTGGGCTTTGATTTTGCTTATCTGTGGGATGGGAGGAAGAAGCCTGCCTCGTCCTTCTCACAGGGCTGTTGTGAGGGACAGAGGAGACCCCACAGGTGGCCCTTGGGCCCTGCCTGCTGATCCAGTTCTGCTTTCTGCAGGGGGCTGGTCTTTGTCAGCACAGGCATCGGGGTGGCAGAAGGGGGCAGGTTGGGTTTGGGGGCCTTCTGGTCGGTCCCTGGCGTTGCGAGCTAAGTGGAGCGAAGTTGGATATTCCATCAAAGCGGCAAAAGACAGATGGCAAAGTCTTATCTCCACCCAGCTGCTTCACAGTTCCACCCTTCCAGCCCTTGCCTGTGTCATTAGCCACTCAGTTCCTCAGTCTCCGTATTTGTCAAATGAGAGGCCTGGAGCCCTCGTCAGCTCTGAGGCACGATGGTTCGGTTCGTGTCATGAAGCACCATCTCCTGGGGAAAAAAGCTGACGTTTATCGAGCACTTACTGCATGGCAGGCCCTGTTCTAAGCACTTTGCATGAATTATCCATAACCTTATCCAAAAGGGCATTGTCCCTATTTCACAGATTGGCAAACTGAGGTATAGGGAGGGTTAGCTAACAGGGTTCATGTAGAGAGGAGCTGTGATGGAGATCTGGCCCCTCTGGCACAAAGCTGATGCCAGAGCGAGGTGAGGGAGGCAGAGCCCTGCCAGCACAGGGTCAGATTCTGTCTTTATGTAAGCTTTTGATATTTTGTTCACTGTGGACTTCCGCATTTGATTTCAATTTAAAAGATACTGCGTGAAGATATTATTTACCTTGATTACTGAGTCTTTTGTGTTTAAATTTTGTGCTCTCACCTGCATTTCCCAGTGAGGACCCTGGCCCCAGCTCTTCCCCGTTTAAGGCAGTGCAGAGTGGAGAGGAAGGAAGTGGCCATGGCCACCCAACTGCCTGGGTTTGAAATTGTGGTTCTGCCACTTGGTTGCATAACTTGGGCACTTACTTTATCTATTTGTGTCTCATTTGCACCATCAGGAAAATGGGGATTTTCCTATTTGTCCTATCAGGAAAATGTGTAATTGCACCCACATTCTAGAGCAGATGAGATCATTAACTTAATCATGTGAAGTGCTTAGATAGTGCCTGCCACGAAATAAATGCCCAATCAGCTCGGTTATTTTTCTAATTATATTAGTATATGGTATATATATTTACTAATTTATATATATTTTTAGACGTTTATCCATCTATTTTTGAGAGAGAGAACATGCGTGTGTGTGAGCGGGGGAGGGGCAGGGAGAGAGGGACAGAGAGAATCCCAAGCAGGCTCCTTGCTGTCCGTGCAGAGCCTGATGCACGGCTCGAACCCACAAACTGCGAGATTATGACCTGAGCCAAAATCAGGAATCAGATGCTTAACCAACTGAGCTACCCAGGTGCCCCTAATTTAATTTTTTGTAATGTTTATTTATTTCTTGAGAGAGAGAGAAAGAGAGAGACAGAGTGTGAGCAGGGGAGGGGCAGAGAGAGGGAGACACAGAATCTGAAGCAGGCTCCAACCTCTGAGCTGCCAGCACAGAGCCCGACACGGGGGTCAAACTCACACGCTGCGACATCATGACCTGAGCTGAAGTCAGACGCTTAGCCGACTGAGCCACCCAGGCGCCCCCAGGTGCCCCTAATTTATACTTACTTCATTGATTTTGTTATTTTTTTCTGGGGCTGGTCTAGTACAGGCTTTGTTCTTGATGAGGAGAGGAGGACAGAGGAGCAGGAAAGATAGAACTTCTGCCTGAAGAATCTTGAGGGTGTGCAGATTGGTGGTTATGAGGGTGGTGAGGAGTTGGATGCCAGGCTCATGCAGCCGGGAATCCCATCTGAGCGTTTCCTCCCCAACAGGTGGTCCATGAAATCCGAAACTACCCTTACCCTCAGCTTCACTTCCTTGCTCTCCAGGGACTGAACCCCAGCAGACACACCTCTGCAGTGCGGGAGAGCTACGAGGTATGCCTGCCCCTCTGTCCGGCTCCAGCTGGGTTGGTGGAGACACCATTATTGTTCACTGTCCCCTCCCTCTTTCCCCTGCTGGTGGGTAGGGGATGGGAGGTTGCAGTGAGCTTCAGGGTTGAGAGTAAGAGAGAGAAAAAGAGAGAGTGAGTAGAGATGTGGGGTCTTTCAGTACCAGGCAAGTTCTTCCTGATGGCTATGTGAATGGCTCCTGTTAACATCTTTCAGTGCCCCTCCACCTTATCCTCTGTGTGTGTGTGTATGTGTGTGTGTGTGTGTGTGTGTGTGTGTGTGTATGAGCTTGTACATGCAGAGTGCGCATATCCACATTTTTCTCTTTGCAGGAGCTGCTGCAGCTTGAGGACAGGTTGGGAAATGTGACTCGGGGAGCCGTACAGAACACCATCGAGAGGTTCACCTTCCCCCACAAATACAAGAAGGTGCGTCTGCAAGCAGGTCAGCCTGCATAGTTGAGGTGCTGTGGTTAGATGCTCTGAAGCTGTGATGCTTTCCCAGGGTCTTCTCCCTTGTCTCTGTCAGGTGTGACCAGGAGGGGAGATGGGGGTGCCTCTCATCATAAAAGAGGAGGGCTGGGTGTGTGGTACACATGGACTTGTGAGTGGGTGTATTAGGTAGGGGTACAGGTATGTCAATGTTTGTATCTGAATGAGGTGAGCCAAGGGAACACCTGCAGTGAAGGCTGAGATTTGCCTTAGAAGAGAATTCCAAGTCCAATCCCTTGTGTGGACAAATAGGCAAGTAAGCCTTCAGAGCAGGGGTTTCCAATCCTCACTGACCAGCAGGATCAGTTGGGGAGCTTTTAAAGCCACACGTTTACAGGCTCTACCCTAAGCCTGTAGAGGTAGATTCTCCAGGGTTATTGCTCAGGAATGTGGAGTAGGATTAGAACTCAGGGATTTGATTTTTAAAACATTTTAACATTCAAATAAATGAAAAATTTTTGGAAGCAACCAAGATGTCCTTCAATAAGTGAATGAATAAACAAACAAACTGTGGTACATCCATACGATGGAATATTATTCCATGATTTTTAAAAATGAGCTATTAAGCTATGGAAAGACATGTGGGCACCTTAAATGCGTATTACTAAGTGAAAGAAGCCAGCCCGAAAAGGTGGCATACTATATGATTCCAACTATATAGCATTCTGGAAAAGGTGAAACTAAACAGTTAAAAGATCCCTGTTGCCAACGGCTTTGGGGAGGGAAAATAAATGAGCACGTGGGTGACTGGGTATTTTTAGTGAAACTATCGTACGTACTGTAATGGCGGACACATGACATTGTGCATTTGTCAAAACCCATAGAATTCTACAACACAAAGAATGAACCCTAACGTAAACGAATGTTCTTCAGTTATTAACTGTGTATCACTATCGGTCCTTCAGTTGTAACAGAGATACCACATTAATGCAAAATGTTAATAATAGGGAAAATGTGTGTGTGTGTGTGTGTGTGTGTGTGTGGTGTTGAGAGAGGGGGAGGGATTTGGGAATGCACTGTGTTTTCTGCTCAGTTTTAATGTAAACTAAAACCGCCCTACAAAATAAATTCTATGGAAACAAGTATTAAATAGCTTTTTAAAATTTAAGAATTAAAAGCTTGGCAAGTGCTGAGAAACTTGGAGTGGGAAAATGCTCATGGTGGTCAGGCCAGAGCCCATCCTCACTTCTTCATGAGGTGCTAGGGTGCAGTGGTTGTGATCACCTGGCGTTGAAGTCGGACAGGGCCAGCTTTTAATTTCAGTGTTACCACTGTCTTTGGGCTGCTATAACAAAATACTACCAGCTGGAGGGCTTAAACGGCAGCCATTTATTTCTCGCAGTTCTGGAGGCTGGGAAGTCCAAGATCAAGGTGCTAGCAGATTTAGTTCTTGGTGATGGCCCTCTTCCTGCCTTGCAGACGGCCGCCTTCTGCTGTAACCTTACATGGCAGAGAGAGGAAGCTCTGGTGTCTTCTCCTCTTTTTATAGGGGCACTAATACCATCCCAGGGGCTCTGTCTTCATGGCCTCATCTAAACCTAATTAGTTCCCAGAGGCCCCATCTCCTGGTACCATCACATTGGAGGGTAGGGCGTCAATATGTGAATTTGGGGATGGGAGGCACAGACATTCAGTTCATAACCACTGCTGATAGCTAGGTACTCTGGACAACTTACTTGGCTTTTCTGGCCCCTTCTCTGACCTTTATAATGTAAAACGGGAGTGATGTGTTAGTAGTGACCATAAGGGGTGCTCCAGGGATTCAGTGGGACAATGCATAGAACAGCTTAGTACAGTGCCTGGTATCTGGCGAGTGACCGGGAATGGTGAACCACTCTCACCTTGATACAAGGCTCACTTGTTCTAGGCTTGCCCAGGTGTCCATGCAGTAAGTGTCAAAGACTATGAATCTTGGTCTCTGCAGACCAAGATAGAGGCATTGGATTCACCCGTAAGTGATTTCAATCAACATTTATTAACCTCGATGTGTCCTGTATGGGTAGTGTGTTCGTAGAGGAAATGACAGTGTTTCAGTAACTAAAGGTGTCATCTCCAAGTGGAAAACGATCATTCTCTGCAGGGAGAGCTTTAGGCTACTGGAGGAGAACATGGAAGAAATGAGTGATGTGTTCAGGAGCCCGGAGCAGCTTCCGCATCACCGATTAGGGTGTCCTCGCTCCTGCCAGGGCCACACTCTCACCTGCCCTCGTGGCAACAGGCCGTGAGGAGACAGGAACAGAACATACATTGAGAATGAGAAGGGAATGTGGACCAAGCCAATGATATAAAGAATTGAGGTAAAAATGATGAGACTAAAGGGACAATTAGGGGAATAGAATATTATAAAAAAGAAACCAGAAGAATTAAAAATATGAAATGATAAACTTTAGGATCCACCCAAATAAATTGTGAAAAAAACTTTGAAAATGTGAACTGAGAGGGGTGCCTGGGTGGATTAGTCGGTTAAGCATCCAACTCTGTCTTGGCTCAGGTCACGATCTCATGGTTCATGGGTTCGAGCCCCACATCAGGCTCTGCGCTGATGGCTGTCTCTCTCAAAAGAAATCAATAAATACATTTAAAAAAATTTTAACTGAGAGTCAAGTAATACAAAACAAAATGAAAAATATTTTACAATGGTGATATAAGAATAGAATATATAAAATCTATTCATGTAGAAAAATGTAAAAAATAAGAATTAGGCAAAGATATGAAAGCAATAAGGGGTGCCTGGGTGGCTCATTGTTTAAGGGTCTGACTCCTGATTTAGGCTCAGGTCATGATCTCATGGTTGCTGAGTTTGAGCCCCGCTCAGGCTGTCCACTGACAGTGCAGAGCCTGCTTGAGATTCTCTCTCTCTCTCTCTCTCTCTCTCTCTCTCTCTTTCTGCCCCCCCCCACTTGCACACTCTCTCTCAAAAATAAAATAAACACTTTTTAAAAAAGATATGGAAGCAACATACAGAATTAAAACCAATAACACTGACATGAAAAGGTATTGTGCATGAGGACAAAGAGGGACAGACAGAAGGAGTAAAATAAATATGAAATAAATAAATGCTGAGAAAAGTTACTGTTAAAATAAAAGTTACATGGATGAGAAGAGAAGAAAAAACCCAGAAGACCTAAAAGATTACAAACACAAAAGAGAAAATAGGAAAAGATTCGAAAAGAGACAATCATTAAATATAGATTAGACATGGTAAGACAATTAGGTTTAAATCATTAGCTATAAAAAGGAAATCATGAATAATGGTCGGGAGAAACAATAGAAAATAGGCAAATAGTGACTCTTATTAGTGTCATTTATGGAATATCCCTTTTCTCAAAGGACCAGCTAAAAGAAGGCCACTCCCCACCAGAAACACAGCTGGGCTGTTAGGCAGGCCGACTGTCATTCCGTTCAGACTCAAAAGCCACGGTGGTTATATGTGACTAAGGGCGTAATTTTGATTTTCTGGATTCTAGATAAGGGCACACTTATTGCAGTGGCCATCGCATGGTTTGCAGTTAGCGTGTGCAGGGCACAGGGAGCCTGAGAGCAGAAGCTTAGAGTTTCCTCAGTGTTCCAGGGAGGCTACAGTACTCTGGACACCATATCACACTAAGGATCTCCAGGGCTTTGGACCAGGGACCAGAGTGGGGAAACCTGGCCCCCAAGCCTGGCATGAAGCTTACAGTCATTCTGTGCATGTTGCTTATCTTGTGACTCTTCAGATTTTTCTCTTGGCAAGAATGGCCTTTATCCCTGCTTCTCTTTGGAAAGGGGCCAGAAGGGCTAGTTTTCTTCCCATGGATATTATCAGACTGTTTCACTGCACAGCATGGAGATGAGGACAAGAAACATGGCTGATTTCATTCAATGATTAGATTCCTTGGTCTCCAGAATATTTTTTTAAGCACCAGTGATGTGCCTTCTACTCGGCCAAGTGTGGAACAGTACCTAAAGAAGGGTGGACCATGGTCCACACCATCTAAGAGCTTGGAACTTCCTATAAACTAGTTAACTATTTTCAAGTAATTAGCATAGAATTTAAAACAGGACAACTAAAGTCAGTAAGTATAAACAGAATGTTTGATGTCCAAACTTGTGTTTGGAGCTGTTGCCTATGCTAAAGGAACTTTCTGGATAGGAAGAGATCCAACAATATAAAATTATAGGAGTTAATGCCAGGTTGAGGAATTTTGCCTTCATCTAGTAATAGATGAATAAATGAGTAGACGTTAGTTGAGTGGAAGAGAGGAAGGGAGGGAGGGAGGGAGGGAGGGAGAGAGGAAGGAAGGGAGGAAGGAAGGGAGGGAGGGAGGAAGGAAGGAAGGGAGGGAAACAGGATGGATCGATGGATGGATAGATGGATGGATGGAGGTTTAAATGGGTGGATGGATGGGTGGAGCTTGCTGGACCTGAATGTGAGGGAAAAGCCTGGAGGCAGGGGTCTATGTTGGAAAGGATGTAAGGAGGATGGAGAGTATGAGGGGAATAGAGCAAACCGTTCATGCACAAACCATTGTTGTGCGAAGGATCGATTCATTAGGCACCCGCTTCCTGTCCAAACCCTATGTGCCCTGGGCCAGCATACCACCCCTGTATCCTGAGGCAAGGAGGAAGAGTCGGAGAGGAGGCCAGGAGAAGGGGCTAGCGACAGCACACCAGCCTGGGGTTTCCTTAAGAACTTAGACACTGACTTACATGTAAGGGAGGGGAGGCTGTGGATGAAAGACAGTAGGCACCAGGTGCGTCTGCTCCAGGTAACTAATGCCCCTCCTCTTCTCACAGCGAAGACCCCAGGATGGCAAGGGCAAGAAGGAAGAGGGGGAGGAGTCAGACACAGATGAGAAATGCACAATTTGCCTGTCTATGCTGGAAGATGGAGAAGATGTGAGGTAGGAGGCCAGACTCTTCTGTTCCCCCTCCCTTCCCGCACAGGCATTTGCGATCAATCACCTGCTGTATGTCAGGGGCGTGGTGCTTGCTCACTTGTGCGTGTGTGTGCTGGGCGTGCCACAGTGTGCCGCGTGGTTGCTCCCGGCAGGTAGGCGTGGAAGATGTGCGATGTCTATGGTGTGGACTGGTGGACACAGAGTGTAAGAGAGCAGGGTGATATTTGGCCTGGATGGGTCTAAGACAAAGTCATGGCTTTGTTTTCGGCTGGTCTGAAAGGGCTTCGTGGAGGAGGGCCTTGTCATGACTTCCCATCCCAGCCACAGCCTCGCTCTGGAACAGGTCTCCCCACACCCTCTTTGGCCCATCCCCCGTGGCGTTGGTGTGGTCCCCAGTCCAGTGAGAGCCGGTGTTGCTCCGCCTCTGGCCCCGCCCCGGGCCCCTCTCTTTCCACCAGTCCTCTGACCCTCCCTTCTCTTCCAGGCGCCTCCCCTGTATGCACCTCTTCCACCAACTGTGTGTGGACCAGTGGCTCGCCATGAGCAAGAAATGTCCCATCTGCCGAGTGGACATTGAGACACAACTGGGAGCCGACAGCTGAGGGAGGAATTAGCCAGTGGACACCCCATTTTCCTTCACCAGGTCCCCCCCACGGCCATAGCCCTTGCAGCCAAACTTTGCCTTCTGAGCCATTTGATGTAGAGGAAAAGCCTGCAAGCACATTTTGTGGAAAGAGGAGTTGGCGGTATCAGTGTCTGAGGGAAAGGAGGGGTGGGGGGGCGACCCCCCCCCATCCAGAGCGGTGACTGCCCCCATCCACCTCGCTGCGCGGGAGGGAGCTGGCCGTGCCCGGAGCAGGGGTGGGAAGGGGGGGCCCACGCTGCTGAGAATCTGGATGCGAACTGGAAGGTCCTAGCTGATAGACAGGCCCCTCAATCCTGTCCTTTGAAGGATTGTGTATATACCTCTCGACCACGTAGAAACCATGTAGGGGTCTCTAGCTATTTCTGTGGATGGCAGCCGGAGCATGTTAGCTTAAGAAAAATGTTGTGTGTGGTGCTCTAGTCATCTTGTGGTGGACATGTCGCTATTACGAATTCGCACCAAATATTTCTCATTGAGTTCCTTGTTTTGGTGCCTGACTGAACCAACCAACGACAGCCCAGATCTTCCCGTCTTTATGAGAAAAAAGGAAAAAGGAATCAAAGGTGAAAAAAAAAAAAAAAAAAAAGCCAAATCCTGTTTCTGGTGAAAAAGGATGATTTTTTTTTTTTTTTTTTTTTTCACCCGGGTTGGGAGGCGGGAGGGGGGTGGTTCTTGTTTTGTTTTTGGTTTTGTTTTTTCCTTTGCTTTTGTTTTTCTCATGTTTACAGTGCACGGAGTGTGGAAGGGGAGCGTCTGGGGAAGGGGAGGGCAGGAAAAGGGGGAGACGGCGGCTTCGCTGGGCACCCGAGGGGCTCAGCCAGGGCGAGGAAGGCAGAGTTTGGGTCAGTGAAAGGGGAAATTCTGTCTTGAAGGAGGGCCCCCCAGTTCCAGGGCACATGTACTTAGTTCCAGCCATGTCCCGGGTCCCGCGGTCCCCTGTGGAACTAGGGCGGAGCTAGCTTTGCGCTCGAGTTGCCCCCGTGTTCCTCAGAGCCAGGATGTCCCTGTGTATGCCACCTTCTTCCTTCTGGCTGTGTGTATGCCCTGTCACAAAGAGGCGATTTGGCCACGGCCTCCCTATGCAAAAAACTCACTGGATGATGAAGATATGATAGTGCAGCTCGTGGTGGACCCTTGGTCTTGGCCAAAGTGCTCTGGCTGGCACTCAGGGGCTGGGGTCAAACACCATGGACCTGGGGGAGGACTTCTGCTTCCTATGGGATGTCTCAAATCCCAGTGGAGTCCCTCAGAGATGGCCCTGGCCCCGAGACGGTGTCGGCTGGGCTTGGGAGGCCCTGTGTCCCTAGTCTCTGGCTCTTTCTCTCTTTGATGACCTTGGGCAAGTCCCTCTATTTCCCTGTGCCTCATTTGCCTTCTCCTGAGAGGGGGGAGAAACGACAGTCCTCCCCATCTCCACTTCTTCGCCCTCACCTACATGTTGTGAGGACTGATAACCATCCACTCCACACATTCGTGCTGTGTCCTGGGACCCTCCTGGGGGTTTAGGGATGGGAGTGGTGAGAGACAGAGATCCGGAAGTTCGAAGCGACACCACCCAACGTGTCTTTCTGCACCACCCCGCAACTTTTCTGAACCTCAAAGGGAGCAGGGAGATGGGAGGACAGAAGAATGGAGATGGGAAAATCCACCAAATCCCAACCCCAACCCAGCTTTCTTTATCCATGTGCAGAACACCCCAGCCTAGCTGAATTTCTGCTCTCTTCCTTTACCCCTCCCCCTCCCTTATTTGCACTGTCCTCGAAGCCTCCCCCTCTCCTCGCCCCTCCCCCAGTCTCAATGCCCTCATATCAGTAAGCGAAGACTAAGGAGGACAGGATACTTATCCCCTATATGAAGAAATTCTGTAAGGTTAAGGGTACGACCAGTACCAATGGGTTAAAAATGACTGAGAGGCAGATTTTGGCTTGAGGTAGAACCTTCTAGCACAACCAGAGCTGTCGGGCAGAGGCATGGCTGTTCTGGACACCTGCAGGCACAGAATGGGGATGTGGCTTCTGGTGGAAGGGTTACTCAAGGATCTTACTCAGACTGAAGCCTCTTCCAGCACCAATACTCTCGTGTTCTATAAAATCTTTCCTGAGTGCCTGCTCAGTGCTGGGAGAGAGGACAGTGTCCCTGCCTTGAGGAGCTTACGGTTTAGCCGAGGAGGCAAGACACATACAATAGCACAAAAGTGGTGAATCACTGACACAGGGTTAACAGCAGCGAGCATTACGTCGTCCAATTCCATAGTTCGGTGCGTGAACTGTCTCCAGGGCTGAAGGCTGGAGAACCCACCAGTGCAGAAAGTGCTTCCCAATCAGGATTTGGGGGGGGAAGCTCATCACTAGTAGCCACAGGAAGCTGGGACTTCTCCCCAGCCTGCTTTGGACCGGGAGGCAGCCAGGGTGGTCTAGGGAAGGTCACTCCCCTCTTAGTCCGGGACTCTTGTTCTCTCTGAGGCTGGTTCAGAAGGCTAGCAAGTAGAGGGAGTCGGTGCGGAGCCAGATGGCACGAGGGCTGGTGTCCGCGGGTTCTAGTCTTGGCTCTTCAGTGACCAAGCACGTAATGCTGGAAACCTCCTTCTCTCTGGGCCTCAGTTTCCTCAGCTGCGACGCAAGGAGTCTGGATTGGATGCTTGCTAAATTTCCTTCCGACACTCACATTCTCTGATCCTCCCTGACATCAACACATCCTTCAAGTGGTAGGGCCACGTGCCTACCGAGCTGTTGAAAACAACTTCCTGTGGGCACCAACATCTGTCTCAGGGGCTGAGAGTGGGAGTGCGGTCCCCTCCTCCTCCCTGTTCTGGGCACGCTCTGAGTGCCCCAGGCCAACACTAGGCACTAACTGGGGTGGGGATCACCCAGTGGGGAGAGGTCAGCCGCTGACTATGGGGGTGGATCCTGAAGCCCTCCTCCCCTCCCCATCTCTCTGGGGCCCTCGCACCTTGCAGGGGGGGCACAGGAGAGGACGTGGACTCAGGCTCCTGCCAGCTCCAGGCTCCTTAGCCGGGCAGCTCTCTGGGTGAGAAGACAGGAGAGGGGTCTGTGCTTCTGCTCCCTGGAAGCCCCCTCTCCCTCGCCCGGAAGCCCGGGAAGACGGAGAAGAGGCAGGCTCGGGCCTCAGCATCTTGTACCCACCACCTCCGGGAGGGGAGACCCCCGGTAGTCCTCCTACTGCTCAACTCAAGGGACTCAGACCCTTTCTTGACTGAGACGCATGAGTGCCTTCTGGGGCGAGAGCCACCCCAGGATTCAAGTTGGGCCTCCCAGCCGCAGTGTAGCCCTGGCCGCAGCGGGTTGCAGAGGACGCCAATCAACGAAACCAACGCCACAGCCACAGCCACAGCCACAGCCAGCGCCGGCTGGCGCCAGCAGGGGGGCGGGCCAGGGCACAGGGCTCCTCTACTGGCCCGGACACCTGGCCCCCGTGGCCCTGGCCCAGCAGTCGTGACAGGACTCAAGCTACTCTTCTGCAAATGCCCCAGCCTCCCTGCAAGTATTCTCAACTCTTTACGCCTAATGAACAAGCACAGTTTTTTCAATGGTGAAGAAAAAGCACCAGATCTTTCTTTCTTTCTTTTTTTTTTTTTTTCCTGAAGAAATCCCCCAAGCCCCCCGCCCGCCGGCGGGACAAACACTCCCCGCGTGGGGCTGTAGCAACGTCTGTCAGGTCCCCTGTCGTGTTTCATCTCCTGCGCGTAGAGCAAATGCTAGAGCGATTTCAGCTGATAGAAAAACAAAAATGAAAAAAAAAACACAAAAAACAAAAAACATGGCACGTTGCTAGTTTACAGGGTTTTGTGAGTTTAAATGCCTTATATTTAACAATCATAATTTATGACTAACTTGTAGATATCGTGGGTTCTTATTTAATTATTTTTATAGTTGTTTTGCATTTTTAATTATAATTTATTTATTTAGAAAGGATACTAATTTTTTTTATTACTCCTATTACCTCATTTTGGCGTTGTTTCTGGGAGTGGAATGCTTTGCATGCATTGGTACGATGACAAACAACTATGAATACGAAAAAAAAATTTAAATAAAATTCCGCGAACTTTATTTCGTCCAAACTATCAGGGTGTGTGATTGCAAGCTGTCCTACTGTGGTGCTGGCCTCTTTGGATACATTCCATACGAAATGCAAACCTTTGATTCTGTATGCTGTGACCTAGTGAAAAACTCCAATATAGTGACTGTATTTAGCACATATATAAATATAATTTGCACTCGTCAGCAGACTGGGGTAATCCTTTCACTTGCTACCCCTGCCCCCTCCCCAGCCCCCTCACCATTAACCTATTTTTCTTTCTTCCCTAACCCTTCCCACAACCTCAGCCGATCCTGCCTCCTAGGAAGGTCAGGGGCCCCTAGGGGTCACTCTCTCCACCTGGGCTCCGTATCTCTCTGGTTCCAGAACTGGGCCCTTCAGACATTACCAGCTGGGGCATCTGAAAGCCAAAATCTGAAAGCCTGATTTATTAGAAAGAGCCCTGGACTGAGGGGGTCAGGAGGCTCAGGTTCTCAGACCAGTTTTATTGCAAACTTGCCTGTGACCTTGAGCAAGTCACTTGGCCTCCCTGAGTCTCAGGGTTCTGGGCAGAGGTGAGGGAGGCAAAAGGGAGGGTGTCTAGGGTCCCTCAGACCCAGATAGACTAGGATACAGACCCAGTGGGGACCCCTCGCTGGGCTTTCTCAACCTCTCAGGAGAGAAGGAAGGGGAAGACAAAGGATGGAGGGGTGGAGAGAAGGAGATGAAAGAAAAAAGGAGAGAAAGCGTCCTGAGAATTTATTCAGTGGATTTGCTCACGGTAGACACCGGGAAAGGGTTTTGTCCTTTTATACGCAGCATTCCGCGGGAGTCAAGGAGGCGGGATAAGTGGACACATCCCCAGACGCAGGACGCGTGCTTTCACGGGGTTCCGTGGTCATTTGCAGAGCGAGCTGAAGGCCACATCTCATTAGATGTGGGAAGGGCATAGGCAGAACAGCAGCCCCGAAGTGTGGTTTTTGGGATTGGCACCTGTCCTGTCCTCTCTTGGAGCCTCTGTTGTTGAGCAGTACCCTCGACAACAGATTGGGACAAGGATTTCAGACCCATGGTCTCTCCTCCCAGCGTCGTCTCCACCTCTGCCCCTGTTCCACGGCTGTGGGGAGGGGAGGAGCTGCTGTGAAGGACAGGAGGGCCTTCCGGTCTCTGAGGACCACGAATGCTAGGGGAGGCTTTGGGGGAAGCAGTAACCTCCAAGGCTGGTAATGCCGTGAGCCCAGATGCCTCTGAGCCAAAAAGAGAGAGAGGAGGTCCATGCCCCCTGGGGGTCCTCTGAGCCAGGGCTGTGACCCTGGCCGGGAGAGGGAGGACCCCTCCTGTCCTCCTTCCCTTCTTTCCCTTCTCATCCTTCCCTCTTGCCTCTTGACATCACTGCCTTTGCCTGGTGGAGAAGTCCATCCTCCACATGAGGCCCCGGGATGGTGCTGATGGGGGAGGAGGCGGAGGCCCAGACCCACCACACTGCCGGCCCAGGCTTGCAGGAGTGGCTGGGCAGCGTAGGGCCCCCGAGCCCCACCTTTGCTCCGGCTGGACTGTGGGCCCCGTTCCCTGGGCTTCCTGCCTGCTGCCTGCCCAGCTTCCCTTTCCGCCTCTGCCCCAGGAGCCGTGTTCTCCTGCTTGTTCCTTGGAGACGGCATGGCCACCACACTGCCAGGCCTGGCGGACACGGCCCCCTCGGCAGGGCTCCTGGACGGACATGCCTTACGCCGCTCTGCGGGGTCAGAGTGGGAAGGGGCCCTTTGCCCTGGCTGGCCTGTGCCCCCCCCTCCCCTCCTCCCGGCCCCTCGCCTTTCCCTAGCCCCACCCTGGCCTCGGACGTGGCTCATTTCTCAGCTCCAGAGCCAGCCACGCCCGGCGCCAGGCCCGCTGGGGTAATTTGGTTGCCCCTGGTAGGTGAAAGGATTATCCTCAGTGTTGATTGTCCTTTTTTGTAATCCTCCTGCTGTTCTGTTCTGTTGTGCTGTGCAACATTTTGCTACATAGACTATTTTATAGCAGAAAGCTAGAAGAATATTTATTATGAATATTAAAGCAATAGTGCATCAATGAAAAGGCGGAGACATTAGGAATTGTGTAAATGCTTAGATTCACTTTTGGTGGATTTTTTGTACTTTATTTATAACTAATAAAAATGAACTGCATTGCTAACTACACCTCGCTGGTGCAGGGTGCTTATTTCCACGCGTACCCAGGGCGTGTCTGTGGGAAGCCTCTCACAGACCTGTCTTGTGTAAGAAGTTAGGTAACACCATCCCCATCCATTTTCCTCACTGTCCTTCACCTGTTTCCCTTCTCCTCCCCCTCTCCTCTCCCCATCTCTTCCTCCTTCCTCCCCCCTCCCCTTTCCTCCCCCTCTTCCTTGTTCTTCACTCTTCCTCCCCTCACCACCTCCTCCCCCTCTCCCTTTCTCTTTCTCCTCTCCTCCTCCTCCTCTCCCTCTTCCCCCCACCTCCCTCCCTCCTTCCCCTCTCCTCCTCCTCTATTACCCCCACCTCTTCCTCCTTCCTTCCCCCTTCTTCCTCCCCCCTCTCCTCCACCTCCCTCTTCTTCCTTCCTCCCTCCCCTCTCCTCCACCTCCCTCTGTCTTCCCTCCTAGTCTTCTTCTTCTTCCTCCTCCACTCCTTCCCTCTTATCATTCTTTTTTACCTTTTCATCTCTCAAGAAATTTGTTCAATGCCATGGATCTAATTAACCTGTTTCCTAAACTTTAGTTTATGAATCTTAAAGGGGAAAGTTCTCATTTTTGATCAAGTTTCAAATGTAGCCTCTGGTGTTCTGAACGAGAGGGCTCCCCAGTTGCTCTTAACAGAGGAGTCGGCTTTTCAGCGGTTGTCATGGATTTCTCATTTCTTTGTAAGAGCCCAAACCCAGATACTCTGCATCGTCTAAAGTCCGTTTCTCAGTGTGTGGATTAGCAAACTGAAAGGTGACTCTCTTGCATCACCTGGAAACAGAGCCCACATTAATAAGCCTTTTTGTTGTTGTTGTTGTTGTTGTTGTTGTTGAAGTAATGGACTTCACTGTTCAGAGCAGGTTTGGGTCGACAGAAGAATGAGCAGAAAGTACAGAGAGTTTCCGTGTATTGTCTCACCCAGGTGCTGCTGTTATTAACATCTCTCCTTAGCGGGGCAGGTTTGTGACAACGGATGAGCCAATATCGAGACATTGTTATTAACTAAAGCCTGTGGTTTACATTAGATGGATGAATGTTCAAATCCCTGCTTGCTGTGCCGGTGAGTGATCCAAAATGCTGTAGCTTTCCACGTATTTCCACGTATGTTTCTTGGTCCGTGGACCGGGGCTCCGTAGTCCTTAGCTCACCACTCACTACTAACCATCAGGTGCACAGGGGAGAGACGTTTCCCTTCCCTGGTCTTGCAAACTATAAAAACGTGGATGGCGGACCCGGCTCCTTCCAGTGTTTGAATTCCACGGGTTTCTATTTACAGGCCCTGCGTCCCTCCGTTATCTTTGTTCAGTCTCTGTTTGTACCTGCAATGGAGGTGACCCTGGGAGGACAGGCCTGGGCTAGCTTTGGGGTGGGGGCAGGGGGCTGGGACAGTAATTCTCTTTCTGTGGATTTTATGCCCGCCCCCCCCCCCATGGGGAAATGTACACCCTTCCTAATCCCCTCCAACCTCGCTTCCCCCCGCCACCTTTCTAAGGCAGTGCCAGGGAGGAAAGAAATATCTCAGAGAGCATCTAGGCTCACACTCTGCACAGGCCTGTGACTCCCAGGCGCTGTGACGCTCCCCCAGGAGGTCAAGTGAAGGAAGAAGAGTCTCTATTAGTGTTCTCCAGAGAAACAGACCAGTAGGAGATATATTCAAAAGGAGATGTATTGAGCAGGATTGGCTTGTGTGTTTCTGGAGGCTGAGTCCGGCCCCTGCTGCCCGTGGGCTGGAGGCCCAGGAAAGCCGTGATGGAGCTCCACTCTGAGTCCAAAGGCCTGAGGACCAGCAGAGCCGATCGCGAGAATCCCAGTCCGACGGCAGGAGAGGACCCAAGTCCAGCTGGAGCAGGTGAGCAGGAAGGGGACAAATTCTTCCTTCCTCTGCTTTTTTCCGTTCAGGCCCTCAAGGTGTTGGAAGGGGCCCACCCACACCAGGGAGGGCAGTCTACTTTTATGAGTCCAGTACTAATCTCATCTGGAAACCCTCACAGGCACGTCCCAAGTAACATTGAACCGGGGTACCCCACGGCCAACCGAATGAACCATCACATCGCCCTCACCTCACCCCCAGGCTCCTGGCTGTCTCCCAGCTGCTTCTGTCCTCCCTCCAAGCCCTGCTCTGCAATGAGACCTCTCACATCCGGCCTTCTGTTTCTCCCCAGCACTCCCTGTTCTGGGGGGTGAGGGTGGGGGGGAGACCCCCACCGCTCCTGGGAAGTAGGAAACGAGGAATTCTCTTGCCAGAGCATTATCTTCCCCACTCCCCTTGCCCTCAGTGGCAGGCCCTATGCAGCCGCCTGAAGCCCAGCAAATAACACTTCTCCACACTTGCCCTGCACGGTGCTGATCTGCCTCCTGTCTCAGAACCGCCCCGTTGTCCCCACATCAGTCAGAGCAGCTGTTCTTTCATTTGGTTTATGTACCCAGCTCTCATCCAGCATTTTGTTTGTTTTTTTTTTTTTTTTTGAGGAAAGCCCTGCCCTTGGGTTTCCTGTGCCACCTGTTAGCTGTGTGCCTTTGGGCAAGCTACTTAAACTGCCTGTGCATCAGTGTCGTTGTCTATGAAATGGAGATCGTAACAGGACCTCCCTCGTACGTCTTTATAAGGATCTAATGAGCTAAAGTGCTTTAACACGTGTCTGGTATATAGTATGCGCTATATAAACAGCTACAATGATGATGATTTAAAAAAAATCCCTGGGGCCTGGGTGGCTCAGTCGGTTGAGCGTCCAACTTCGGCTCAGGTCATGATCTCACAGTTCATGAGTTCGAGCCCCGCGTCGGGCTCATTTGCTGCTGTCAGCACAGAGCCTGCTTCAGATCCTCTGTCCCTCTCTCCATGCCCTTCCTCCGCTCACGCTTGCTCTCTTTCTCAAAAATAAACAAACATTAAAAAAAAAAAAATCCCTGCGTTCCATAGTCTTTCTCCTTGGTCCTCTTGTTCTCCCCTCCCTTTCCTTTTCCTAGAGAGTTTTCCAGGCCCCATCAATGTGCATTCTTCCCCGCTGGCCGACCCCCCCCACCGCCCCCGTGGTCAGCCACCAGCAATGGCTTGTCCAGTAGGAGAGCCGGTAGCCGAGGCCTCAAAGCCAAGACTTCTGGAATCACCGCTTTGTAACAGTCTTTCCTCATTCAGTTGGGAGATTCTAGAAGAAAAGCCACATTGAGGCTCCTAGGCCAGAAGCACAGAACTCCTCTCTTCTCCAGCTCACAAGCAACCCCACCTCTCCCACCATCCAGGTGCCCCATCCAAATCCCCCCTGTTAAATTTAGGACGAAAATGCTCTTTCCTCCCTTACTCTCCAGGCCCATCTGTCCAAGACTTCCTTCTTTCTCATAAGCTCTCTAAAGAGAGCTTCCTTTGTCCAAAACTTAGGCTCCCTGATCTGTTCTCCGAAGCCCCTTACCTTGCCTTTGAAGGCTCAGGGCATTTCCTTCTCCTGGTGCCCGCCAGGGGTCGACGCCTGGTGCCATGCTCTTTCAAGGGGCTGGATAAATGGGGGCCCCTGTTCAGGATGCACACACAGCACCAGGGGTCCTCGGGGCGGGGGGTACCCACAGTACTTCTGACCTCATCTAGTTGGACCCCGCACAATCAGAATTCAGAAGGCGCGTAACTGAACTGGCGTATAAAAGTAAACTGAGTTTACTTTTCTCGAAATCTTGGAAGAAAAAGGTTGTTCAACCAAAAAGCTGAGAAAATAAAATTGGAAGGTTTTTGTTTAACCTACTTAAGAGCAGAAGTGTTTTTTAGACTTTGGTGCAACAGTTTGTATGTAAATAGCTTGTGCTAACTGCAAATGAGTCTTATCTTTTCTTTGATGTGGGCCCCTGGGGATATTTATTTGGAAATACTTTGTTAGCAGTTACTCGAAAGCAGTGCAATTAAGTTTCTCTCCAAATATTCTTTAATGGAGACTTGTCTCTAAATCAGGAGAGGAAACGTGGAGCTGGTAGAAAACCTTGTCACTCAAGAAGCCAACCTTATAAGGAAGAAGTTTCTAACAAAGCAAGCTGTGGGTGCCAGGGGGATTTGGGGAGGGAAGGAGCAGCTCTGGCAAGATCTGAAGGAACGGAAAGGAGGCTCTGGGGGAGGCAGAGACCATTCCTTCGTTTCCTTCACCCTGAGCTCCAGTGAGGGGCTCTGTCTTGGCTGGAGGGTTGACGTGTAGCGCCTCCTGCCCATGGCCGACTGCCCAGCAACGACCTGGGACTCCGGTGGCAGCCCGGCCTCGGGCGAGCTGGGTTCAGGAGGGACCGTCCCAAGAGGGTTCACCCTCGCCATGGCTGGCTGCTGGGTCTCAGCCTCAGAATTCGGACTGCTGGGGTGCAGAGCTTGGCCACTGCTACGGGTAGAGTAACTTTCTGCTTGGGGCCAGGACTAGGGGCAGGCAAGGCGGGTGCCCGGGGGGCAACATTTAAGGGGCCTCACTTTCAGGTACAGCCCTGCCATTGCACGAGCCTGAGGCTGAGCTCCCTTAAAGCTTCTTGCTTGCTTTATCCTAACCCCAGCCTTGCCTTCTGCCCTCCAAGAGGAGGATTCCTGGGACAGCCTACAAGGAAGAGACCGGACTTGAAAGGCAGAGCATCTCGTGGGTGTCCCTCGTTCCTTCCTCGGGGCAGAGTGCCCTTCTCCCCAACCACCTTATAGGGGGTGCTCCCCACCTTTGCCTGCATCCTCAGCACAGCCTGATGGAGAAAGGAAGGCGGTACGACATGACTGGCCGGGGGCCCCAACACTCCCTCGGGCAAGGTGGTGCCCACAGAAGCAGGGCTGTGGAGACTGGACCCGCCAGGTGTTGAATTCTGCAAGCCCCTGTGTTCCCCTGGCTATCCACCTCTCCCCCCACCTCCTCCACCTCCTCCACGGAGTGTGAAGGGCGTCAGACGGCCTGGTTCAAGCCCCGCGTTGCCCCTGGGGACCCGTGGGTGAGTCAGAGGCCCGCTCTGCCCCTACAGAGCAGAGAGCGTGGACTAGCATGAGGCCTGGGAACATGGTGGAGGGATGGGTGGCTGGGCGGGCTGCAGGAGACCTGAGGCAGACGGTGCCGTCTCAGCAGGGGCCCAGCAGGGAGGACAGTGTGTGTGGTGGTGCTGGAGGGGAGCCCGCGGGACCTGGAGCTGTGGGCATCTCGCCCCTGATGGAGATGGCCCAGGTCCCGGCACTCGGGGAACCGGGCTGGGGGGAACGTGCCTCGTGGGTAACAAAGTGCGTCTTCGTGCACCAAAGGTGTGACCACTGTTTACGGGGTCTTCACAGCAGCAGGGTCGTGGGTCTCAACAAGCCACCTGTTAGGGGGGCAGAGGAGGCAGGCAGGGAAGGGGTGGAAAGGGCTAATGAGGCTGTGGGGTGTGTTGGCAAACCAGGCCTGCCCCACCTGGGTAAGAGTGAGCCCACCCTGGACCTGGCAGCAGCAGGATGATAACACGGGCTGTCCCTGTGCCAGCTCAGGAGGATCAACCGGACGACAGCTGCCGCATTCCACAGCGAGAGCACACGGTGCTTGCCGGGGGCATGGCGGAAGACTGTTTTCAACTTTGAGCTGGTTCAGACACAATGGGGAGGCTGAGGAGGAGGCCGTGGCCACGGGAACAGGACACTCAGAAATTGGTGTCGGTGGCCTGGGAGTACCCCCTCCCTCCTGGCTGCCCTTTTACCCAACGCTGCTGACCGCGACTTCCACAGGGCTACCCGGAGAGGGGATGTGTCCACCTCGCTTGAAGGCATAGCATCCTGCCCCATCCACAGAAACCGTAGGGATGAAGGATGGGCTGGCTGGCCACTGGTAGCAGAGATGAGTGGCCTGAATGCCCAGAGTTCATCAGAGCAAAGGATGCCGTGGGAACTATCTGGGTGTCTTAGGTCCTAAAAACAAGGCAGGTGGAGGCTGAAGCACGGAGAAAGAACCCCCGTAGGCATCCTTCCCTTCCTTCCTTCTCCAAGGGATCGGAACCCATGGTCAGCAAGAGGGGGGCAGGAGTGACAGAGCAAGGTGGGGGAGGGGCGCCCCCATGCACCCACACGTGTGGACACACGTACCTGCACACACAGTTGCATTCGTGTGCACACACACGCGTGTCCTTCTCCTTCACTTCTGGTCCCCCTGTGATAGCACTGAGTTGGGGGATGGCAGAAGATGAATTTTGAGCCTGACTTTGGCCTTTACATCAAAGCCAGACATTATTTTTTAATATTCATTTATTTTCAAGAGAGAGACAGAGTGTGAGTGGGGGAGGGGCAGAGAGAGAGGGAGACACAGAACTCAAAGCAGGCTCCAGGCTCCGAGCTGTCAGCACAGAGCCCGACGCCGGGCTCCAACTCACGAACTGCGAGATCATGACCTGATGCTCAACTGACTGAGCCTCCCAGGCACCCCCAGAGCCAGACATTTAAATTGCACAACTGTAATGGGCTTTGTGACTTATAAGGTGGTGGTTGCACTCTTTACGACTAAGAGAGTTCAGAAGAGCCGAGACCTGGCTAAGTGTTCATCGGAGGCATGAGGGTGCTGGGGAGGTGGGGGCTGGGCGGAGGCCAGTTCCACGGAAAAAGATACAAATAAAGGTGTTTCATGATTACTTCTCCCCCACCCCCACCACCCCAGCTCCCCGGAGGCCCACTTGTTCAACATGATGGACATACCCTTCAGTGCAGGTGCTGAATTAAAACTGCCCGCAGATTAACTCATTTAGTCCGTATGACGACGTATGCAGTAGCTACTATCATTGTCCCTGTTGGACAAGTGAGGAAACTGAGGCCCCAGGAGATGAAATAATGTGCCCAAGCTCACCCAAGCTCTCTGGCTGCCTCTGAGCCAGCGCTTGCAAACTCAGCCTTTCTCCAAATGTCTCTGGGAGCTCCTGGAACTTGCTTTAGACCCATCAGCCTCGATAAGAATTTACACCTGTCTAGGCTACAAGACACAGGGTGACGGGGGTGGGGGGGTGCCCTCCTATAGGAAGACTTCCTTTCCACTCAGTCCTGCTTCGGCAGGAAAATCAGAAGTCAGGTGCTGAGACCTGAGGCGCTCTTGCTGCCTTGCAAGGATCTTTCACTGCAGATCCCTTCGTGACTGCCCACGAGGGAGGGTGTGTGTGTGTGTGTTTCTCCTGCAGCCTCGTCATCAAGGTCATATCCCTTGGAAGGCAGAGACTGCACCTTTATTTTGTGTCCCTCTCTGTCCCCCCCCCGCCCCAGCCCCATCACCTTCTGTTCAGGTCTGTGGGTCTCAACTGTGTTCTCACAGGTTAGAACAACCAGTGGGCACCTGGCACAGAGTTTCCCATAAATGATGGACAGAATCACGTACCTTTTTGCAGGCTTATAAACCACCCCCCGCCAGGGCTAAAACACTTCCTCCTACTGCTTTTCTCTGTTTGCCACTGGCGTCATTGAAACTGGGGGAAAGGATGCATTTCTTCGTGAGCAGATGCCAAGATGAGCTCTTCGTGGGGTGTGGTCAGTAAAAAATTTAATTAGCCCAGCTTTGGGGGGAAAAACGTGTTAATTAGTTTTCTCTTCAAATACACCACCTCGACGGCCTCCTCTTCCCCACTTCTATCCCCTGGGTGAAGCCCCAGTTTCCCAGCTACACTTGGCAAGTCTCAGCCTGGCCACTGCTGTCACTGGAAAAGAAAGCGCAGAAAGTTATTTTTGTGCAGCCAGGGATTCCGACACGCGTTGATCGATTCCTGTAGGTCCAGGGGACTGAGGAGGGGCGGGGCCCACAAGTAGTCCCCTGCAGCGGCCTCCGGAGAACCGTGAAGTTCCGGGCCACCGCGCCACCCATGCCACCCTTCTGGCGCCCAGTCCCGGCCCCGGGAGGCTCTGAGAAAGGCCTGCTGAAACCCAAGGTGGAGGCAGCAGGCTGTGGTCAGGCGCACCTCGGCGAGACGGGGGGATCGAGAGCCTCCGGCCCCTCAGACGGAAGGGAAGAGGTCTCTCCAGGTGAGCCCGTCGCCCCGCTTCTTGTCCAGCCACCGGCTGCAGTTAAAGATGGTGGCCACTCCGGTGCTGGTGTTGGTGACTTCCACCTTCTCCACCAGCCAGCCCGAGTAGTAGCCGCTGCTGTCGTGCTCCACCCGCACCTTGCGCAGCTCGCCCAGCTCTAGCGTCTCCAGGAAGAAGCGGTCGGTGCTGCCCCGCTCGAAGAGGTTACGCATTTTCTGCTTCAGCTCCCGCTTGCCCGTGTCCCCGTTGGCCCCGAAGATGGTCACGAAGACATTGGCGTCGGTGCCTGCACCTGGCTCGTAGCCCGTCGTCACAATGACCTCGTACTTGACCGGCACCAGGCTCTGGACCTTGCTGGCAAAGCTTTCGGTCGTCTTGGTGACCTCGAACACCTTGAAGTACTTCCTCTTCCTCTTGAGGGGGATGAGGCAGTCACAGTTGAAGAAGTACCTAGCAGGGACAGAGGAGGCTCAGTGGACACCAGCCAAGGCTCTCACCCTCCCCCCGGGCCCCCTGGGCCATGAATGATCCCTTCTCCAGGTGGCAGGAGATGGGGTTGGAAATGTCTGCATTAAAATATGAGGATGGGGGGGCGCCTGGGTGGCTCAGT
The DNA here is from genome assembly GCF_018350215.1 of Panthera leo. Lineage (NCBI taxonomy): Eukaryota > Metazoa > Chordata > Mammalia > Carnivora > Felidae > Panthera > Panthera leo. The sequence continues at coordinate 66,778,212 of NC_056690.1, forward strand.
CGGTTAAGCGGCCGACTTCGGCTCAGGTCATGATCTCTCAGTCCGTGAGTTCTAGCCCCGCATCGGGCTCTGAGCCTGGAGCCTGCTTCAGATTCTGTGTCTCCCTCTCTCTCACCCTCCCCTGTTCATGCTCTGTCTCTCCCTGTCTCAAAAATAAATAAATGTTAAAAAAAATTTTAAAAAAATATGAGGATGGGGTCTTGTTTGTGTTAGAATCCACGGCGAGAGGCATCTCTACCCTTCCAGTGTCTCCTTGATTCTTTCATTTCCATCCCCCCCCCCCCACTCCACATCAAATCTACCAGCAAATCCCACCTTTAAAATAGGTCCGGAATCAGCCACTTGAAAAAGTATGCAGTATTTCACTATCTGTCCTGCCACTCGTCTGGTCCAAGTCACCACCACCTCCTCCCTCCTAGATCGGCCTCCTAGCTGGTCTCCCTGCTTCTGCTATCTGTGGTCCATTCTTTCCACAGCAGCCAAGTGACCCCGTGGACATGTAAGTCCAAGAATGTAATTCCTCTGTTCAGAACCTTCCAATGGCTTCTTAGATTAAGTAAAAATCACCACCTTACCAAGGGCTGCAAGACCCTATGTGGTTGGACCCTCTGCCTGCCATTTGCCTTTCTGACCGAGCACCTGGCCTTGTCTAACTAAGCTCACTCCGTGCCAACCGTGCTGGTCCCCTTGCTCTTTCAAAGGGAATGATGAATGTTTGTACCTGGTATTCTCACCTTCAGGGACAGCTGCGGGATCCAGGCAAAGCCAAGTGGAAACGTCCCAAATCCCTCACACTGGACTGAGTTAAAGTATGAGTGTGTGTGTGCACGCACGCACGTGTGTGCGTGTGTGAAAACACGTACATGCACGTGCTCATGGTCTGAGGGGTGCAAGGGGTAAGAGAAAATCCTCTACTGAAGCAGCCATAAGCAGAAGCAAGTATAGGGCCAAGAAATGGTCTTGGACCAAAATGTCCCCTCTCTATCCCCACCCTCCACACCCCCAATTTTACCCTCTGGGTAATGGTAGTTAGTCTAATAATTAATTACAAGGGAGGAAGTCAGGAGGCACAGTGGGAAAATGCTGCATGGAGTGCAAGGGGGCCTCGGGTCTACGCCAGCCCTGCCACCTGCTACTCTTGTGACCTTGGGCAAGCCACGTCTCCTACCCAGACCTTGATTTTCCCATTGGCAATGCTAGAGGTTTGTACTGAACAACTGCTATGGTTTCTTCCCACTCCCAACTGCTAATATTTTAACAGCTTTGGAAATAAGCTGTCCTGGCACTGACTGATGACTTCAGGAATGCATCCCTAAAAGGGCGTGCCCAGTGGTGCAAAATCAGACCCCTTTTAGATGAAAATCCATAACCACAAAAAAAGCAGGATTTTCTGCTTGTTTCCTCAGTGCCGACCGGGGCTTTGCACCCTTGCATCTCGTCGGCTCCCATGACAACCCGGAGCTTCAGGCATCATCCTCCCATTTCACAGAAGGGGAAACTAAGTCACTGTCCAAGGTGAGCCAGAGCGGGCCCAGAGCCAGCCTGCCTCGCCACCTGAGGAGACAGCTACGGAAAGACACTGGCAGGAAATCCATATTCTGTTTCGAGATTTCTCTTCCCCCAGTTCATCACTTGATAAATTCGGATTGTTGTTACATACCACACTTTCTCAGAGGGGGATATAACTTCAATCTTTGTTTAGACGTTCTTTAAAAATGTATTTCTTTATGCAAATGCTGACTGATATACATAATTCTCTATAAATGCACAAATCATGTGATCACATGCGTGTTTTTCTAAATACACTCTTCTTCCCCTTTTCGCTTGGCTCTCTCTCCTTTTTCCCTCCTTCCTTTCCACTTCCACATCCCACCTTTACCTCAGATAACCCATGGAACAGTTGCGGGTGTATCTTGCCAGATTTCCTTCCATTTCACCCAACCATGCACAGACCCACACAGACACAGACATATGTGGGATGTCAGTGTTCCCTTTACAAAATGGCATCATATAATATGTGTTTTCCCATATCTTGCTTTTCCCGGGAATCACTCCAAGTCATCTGGTACATATTTAATTCATTATTTTTAATGGCTGAAAAATATTCCCTAGTAGACCCATAAGGAAAACGTTTCTCATACATATAAGATCACCAAGATGTGGGACCCTAGGGCTCCGTGGGGTCATGACTCTAGGTGTGGACCCACTGGAAAGGAGGGTAGGGACATCAGAAAGACTAATGACAAAAGCAAAAAATAACAAATGAAAAATTAAATATATTTGAAAAACATGTAAATAGGATCACACTTCTGTGAACAGCGTTTGTGAGATGTTAGAAAAGTGTCAGAGAGAGCGGGGTCACCAAACACTCATGGTGGCTGTCTCTGATGGGTAGGGCTTTTGGGAAGTTTTACTTAAAAGACGATTTGTATTATTTGAATTTTTATAATGGCTGGGTATTATATATGGTATTGAGATAAAACAATGAAGTTATATTTGGTTAAAAAAAGAAAGAAAGAAAGAAAGAAAGAAAGAAAGAAAGAAAGAAAGAAAGAAAGAAAGGAAAGCCCCTGGGTGTGGCCTTCCATCGAATCCGGAGGATCTCAGCGCAAAGGAGAACCTTAGAAGGTACGGCACACCCTAAGGAAGAGTCACAACTGGAACCGGCTGAAAGATGAAAACTGGAGACTCCTGTGTTTATAAGAGAGTGAGATTAAATTCATTTGTAACTCCTGGAAGTCCGAACGGTACGGTTAATGTGGTGGCTGGAAAGGAACTGTGGACGCATGTATGCCATCCACCAGGAAGGAACCAAGCTCGAGACCTGCACAGGCCGGTGCACTATGACCTCCAAGAGCTCCCTGAGCTGGACCCCTGTCGTCCTTCCCCCGGCGCCAGACTCCAGTGAACATCCAGCTCTCTTCACGGAGGGAGACAGCACAGAGAGGTGACGGGTTACCGCCTGAGGCCACACAGCTGACTTGGTGACAGTTCTAGTATTCGGGGTCTGGACTCTCTGCACCCCTTTCCCTTTGGGCAGAGCCCCCATTCCACCGACATCCCTTCCTCCCCCTCCAGGCCTAGTGACATACTGACAAAAGGCCACCCTCTTTTGAGGGTGTGGGAATGGTGGTTTCTTTCCCTGGATGAGAAATTCTACAACTCGGCCCCAGGACTGTGGGGTAGGAAGCTCCCGGGCTGAGCTTGTATTTCCCCTTCCTTCTGAGACTGGAAGGTGCTTGGTGGTACTGAGATCTTTGGCTCTGTGTCTTTCTTACAGCCACCATGGCTGGTTTAAAGCTAACTCGAGGGAAGACTATTTCTTATTATTGCATAATATTGCACTGTATTATATTGTATTTTCTTGTACCGTTTGGTTTTTTGGGGGGGTGGGGCTTGCAGAGGTGTGGTATCGGTAGCAATACTCGATGTGGTTGGCAGGCAGTGCTGGGTTGCAGAAGGGGTTCTGCCCAGGCTCGACTTGCTGGGTGAGGTGGTAACTCCTCTGGGCCTCTATGTCTCAGCTCTCGTCTCCATCAGTAATCGCTCCAGGCAGCCAGGACCAGAAAGTCTGGCAGGATTTACTGTAACCGGCTGGTTTTTCACTAAAAGAGCAATGGATAACACACATTCTCTCTCTCTCTCTGCCATGACGACGCGGCAAGCCAGGGAGAAAGGCCTCACCAGCACCCAACCATGCTGGTTCCCTGACCTCTGACTTCCAGCCTCCAAAACTGCGAGAAAAAGAGGTCTGCTATTAGAGTCACCCGGTCTGTGGGATTTTGATACGGCAGCCTGAGTTGGTCAAGACAGAAGTTTACAAGTCAGAACCCTTCCTGACCGATTCCCAAAGGGGAAGCTTGGGCATCCCAGGGAGCCTACTGTCACAGGTGGAGCGTGGACAGACACTGCTTTGAGCAACTTGAGCTCCTGAGGCCAGAGAGGGCAGCCGAGGGAGCTGCCCGGGTTGAGCCTGCACCGGTCTGCTGTGCTCACCGTGAAGGCGTCGCCAGGGGCAGGGCCAGCTCGGGGAGCGGGTGGCAGCAGCTCTGGGGGGTGACCCAGCGAGCAGTGGCAGGCTGGCCCCGGGAGCTGCACGTGTCACCTGTCACTCACTCCTCGGGTCTAGCCTCCCAGAGGCAAGCACTGCCCTCGGCTTCCCCTTCCTCCTCTCCCGGTGCCTTCACACTGTTGTTCCTGCCTTCCAGGGCCTCGGGGCTCTTTCTGGCATCCAATGTGGTAACCAAGTGGTTTTAATTAGAAAAACTGATGGCTGTGGACTGTTACCCAGGTAACTAAAACCCTTAATCCTTCAGAAATGCCTGAGTCTCCAGAAGGCCCTGGTGGGGGAAATGCAAAGCTCCTTATCCGGAGTCCTCAGAGGCAGGTGGGCCATGGGATTACTCCAGTTGGGCTCTGATCCCCACTCTGCCCACAAGGATGGCAGGGCTTTCACTGTGCCAGTGGAAGCATCAGGCTTCAAAGCTGTATTTCTTTGTCATCGCACAGTGATGGGAGGGGGAGGGAAGGGAAGCGTCCGCTGTCTGGTCTTGTTTGGCTTACTTCTTCCAAGGAAGCGTCCCTGGATTAAAAGGCTGGAGCCCTCAAATTCATCTGGTCGAGTCCCTGCCTCTGAGGGTAGGCCTATGGCTCAGAAAGCTCCAAAACAGTACGGCTGCCTTTCCCTCCCTATCTTGTAAGTTTCCTTAACAAGGTGGCCTCGAAGGGGACAGCTCCCTGGGTCCTGGTGTCTTGCCCGTGGTCTAGCCCCATCCCTCTGTGCGGAGGGAGCAGCCCTTCCTGGGCGAGGGGTGGAGGCACGGTACATACACGTTGCCGAACTCCATCTCGGTGATGGTGATGGTCTTGACGTGCCAGACCAGCTCTCTCTTGGGGATGAACCGGTCCTCCCTGGCGAGATGGCCCACGCAGAGGGAGGCAATGTCCCCCAAGTAGACGCTGTCAAACTCGAATGTGTCCGTCGTCCCCCTGCAGGACACAAAAGCATGGCCTCTAATAAGAGATGCTGATGTCCACTGTAGGAAGTGAGCCTTTATTGAAAGCCTATTGCATTCCAGGCACTGGTCTAAGGAGGAGGGATAGAATGGCAACCATGACCTGATGTCAGCCCTGCATTCTTGGAGGGGTTCAGTGTCATTCTGGAACAAGACAACCACAGCCTGGTCCCAGCAGGAGGGGGTGGTAACATCACGAAGCAGACAGAGGTGGGAGGAGGGCGAGGCCCTGAGGGTTAGGCTGGGGAGGGTGGTGGGGATTCAGAGAGCACAGCAAAGGGAGGGAGGGAAGAGGTCCCTGAGGTGGACTTGATTTGGCGAAGTCACGGGATGGGGACTGAGGGCAAGGAGGCATCTGTGGGGGGCGTGTTGGCTCGGCTGCAGTTGGGGTCCAGTCAGGGAAGCAGCCATGGAAAAGGTGGGGTGCGGCCATCTGTGGTGGTCTGCAGGTGCCAGTCTAAGGAGCTCATACTTCATCCCGATGCAGAGGGAGTTCAAATGCAAGGTGCAGTGGGTCACAGGAGGGGGAGACTTCTGTAAGCAGTTCTGGGGGAGCGGGGAAATGAAGTGGGCATCTGGGAAGTTCAGGGGTGGCTCTGGTGTGGAGAAGTTGAGGTTTCCCGGCTGTGCCTGTCAACCGGGAGGGGTGAGAAGCACCTTTTCCCGAGACCTGATTTTGATTTTCGTACAAAGCATCTAACAGGCTCTCTCCTCCCTTCCTCCTCCTAAGTAGAACTCAGTCTGTGCTGTCTTACACGGCTCTCTTGCAGACTAGACTGTGAGCTCTGCACGGACTTGGATGGGGTCCGCAATGATTCCTGGTCCTGCCGCACAGCGGGCTCTCTTTAATTAATTAATTACTAATGTTTGCTGTAGCTGTCCATTAACTTTTTAAAACTGAAATATATTTGACACAAACCTGCGTAAATGTAAGGTGTACGATGTGCTACTTTAATATATTGATATATTGTAGTAGGATTGCCACGGTGGTGATATTGGCACCTCTGTCTGGTTACAGAATTATCCTCTCCTTTTAGTGGTTGGAATAATTAAATTCTCCTCTCTTATACTGGCCTCTCTTTGCGTGGCAATCTCCCCCTTTCCCTTTTATAAATCTCCTGTTTCATCCATCCGTAGGAGTTCGCATAGGATTGGCACAAAGTAGGTACTCAATTAAGTGCTTGCAGTTTAGGCCCATTTGCATACTTAGGGCACCCACCAACGGGGTTGATTTGGGGGGTCCCTCTCTTACCCACCCCACCCCCCTCACTCCCCAGTGGGAACCCCCTCTTCCTACTTCCTAAAGGCCCGCTGTCGGGAAGAATTTTCCACGAGAAACTCTTTGGATCGGTTCTTCCTGCCCTCCAGGATGAGCCAGACGTTCTCCCTGGTTTCGCCTCCGTTGCCCGTTTCTATGACGATCTCGTAGGCTGCAGCGGAGAAGGTGGGAGAAGGTCAGCTGGGGGAAGCAGCTTCTCTGTCCTCCATCTGATCTTAGACCACAGCCTGGGGATAGGCTGGAGTCCCCACAAGGAGGCACTACAACAAAAACCTGCCTCAGTCTGGCCACCATAAGCATGTCTTTTATTTATAGAGCAGCCACTCTGCCTGGTGACCATGGAGCCACTGGGAGTGAAACACCAGGAAGCAGGGGGTGGGGAGTTTTTTGGGACAGGTGCTGGGGCCTGGCTCTCAGGAATAGACAGCACCCCCCCACTCCGAGATGCAAAACGGAGATCCTGTGCAAAAAGAGGGCAGAGAGGGAGAAGTGAGGGGGAAGCTACAGGCAGTCCAGACTCCAGGAGAGCCCTGAGCCCTATCCACATGCAGTCAGGTTCTGCCCTGTCTCAAGGCCGAGTCGCACCCAGCACCACCGCACCCCTCCCCTGTGCCTCTTTTGAGCATGTCTGCATTCACTCAGCAACATTTGTTATGTCGGTGCTAAGGGTCAGGATGGGGCTAGACTCGGGGCGGGGGGGGCCTAGAGCTCCACCTGCAGCCCCAGGCACACACTGACTACCACAGGCCACAGATGGGATGTGCTAACCTTGCAACAAAGGATGTGCTAACCTTGCAACAAGGGGCTGAAGTAGCTCCAGGTGAGAGGACAAATGAGCTGCCCATTACCTCTCCCAGCTCTGTCTCCTCGCATTTGCTCTCCCCCTTCCCCCCCCCCCCACTCGGCCCCTCTGTCCCCCTGCTGTCCCTGGAGCCCTGGGGTGACTGTTCCCCTGGAGTGCTTCCAACTTCTCTCACTTTGCTTGTGGAGATCGCCCCACCCACCCTAAGATGGCAACTCGCCTGCCCCCAGCGCCCCCGGGTGGCCTTAAGGGGCTCCATGACATTCTCTTTATCACCTGCTACCTCCTAACATGCTATGTGGTTTGCTGCTTATTTTATTGTTTCCTGTACTCCCCCTCCCACCTGAATGTGAGCTCCAGGGGGGCAGGGGCCTTCGTTTTGCTCACTGATAGATCCCAAGTGCCCAGAACAGTGCCTGGCATGCAGGAACTCAATAAGTATTTGTGGAGTGAATGAATGAATGGTTGGGCCACAGGAAGCTTCAGGAAGGAGGTCGCGTTTGAGCTTGTGCTTGAAGATGGAGCCAGGATTACCGTCTGCGGAAGATGAAAGGAGGTTCTAGGCAGAGGGAGGAGCACAGGCAAAGACTGAGGGGGGAGGGGATGGGAGTTCACGGGACCCAGCTCCCACTCCCAAGGGACCAGGCCAGACTCGGAGCTGGCACACGGGACACAACCAATGTCGGTCAGAGTGTCCCCTGTGCATATGGCTCTTGCCACAGTAAAGGACTCGTTGAGGGGTTGGGACTCTGGATGCACAGGACAGCTCTTTCCGCAGGGCTCTCCCAGGGACGTGATACAGACAAGGGAGACGAGGCGCCGCTGTGTCTGTAGCTCAGTGAATCGCTAGCCCTTCTGCCCTGGCGGCTTCTCTCCAGGACAGTCCGTGCTGCTGAGACGTGTGGAAGCAATCCTGACAAAGAGGCAGGTCACCGACAAGAGGGCAGGAGAGCCACGGACAGCACAGAACTCCTGAAGAAGGTGGGGCTCTGTGGGTCCGTATAGACACCAGCCCAGGAGGCTGGGGCCGACCGATGGCCGAGCCACGGTCAGGTCTCACGCTTTCCCCACAGAGGGCAGGGTGAGTTCTGCAAACCCAATACCCGTGAGTTCAAAGTGGGTCCTGGGCTTTGTTGAGGACGTGGTTTGTCAGCGCCTAGGGGAGGAGGCAGGGGCGCTAGGAACCCACGGGCTCACTAGGTGAACTCAAGTCTGAGATTTGAGAACCAATGCGGATGGAGTGCAAACAGACCATTCTTCCTTGATGGTCCTGGGTTAAGGTACATCAGCAAAGACGTTTAGAGAGATTAGGAACAAATGTTGCCAGGGGCATCTGCGGTCTTTTGAGGAGAAGAAGTTTCAATGAGCGTAGTTCACCTTGCCCTCTTTCCCAGTATTTCATCGACAGCTTGATACAAATGTGGAAGGCGTGATTCTCAACTTTGTGTCTATGTTGCTGGGGGGAAACGGACAGAGGAGCATTAGGGACCTGAAAGAGTGGGGGCAGTGGGGAGCCCAGGCTAGTGGGGATCAGTGTAAGGTCATCCGTGGGGCCAGCACACCCACAGGACAAGCTCAGCTGGAGAGAGGGGCTCAGCAGCCATCGTGTGAGTCACCAGCACTGAGGGGCCGCCAGCAAAGCCACCACAGGCTCTTGGGGCACGAGTGTAGTTCAAGTGGCAAGACAGGAGAGAGGAGAGCAGACCACCCTTGAAATCTTGCTCTGGGCATGGCATCTGCAGAGGGAGATGAGCAAATAGTCGAGGGCCCCCCATCATGTGGGCAGGTGCTGGATAAACAGGTGTTCGTCCCGAGGCAAGGACTGCAGGGGCACATGACGCTGTGGAGTGCCAGCAGGATGGCAGTGGGCTTCCGGAACTTCCTGCTCCAGATCACCTTGCCCACCTCACAGTGTCAGGAGTGTCTTCACTCTAAGGAGCTCCTGCAGTGTGGCTTGCATGGCCAGTCAGAATCTTCCCGTGGGAGACACTCTCCCCTTCCACTGAGGCTGTTAAGAAGGCTGTGGGGCTGGGGCTCCCAGTGGCCGTCTTCCCACGATGCACAGGAAGAAGCAGAGCTGAGACGAAAGGGGAGACGGGGATGTACTGAAATGACTGGAGCCTCTGGAGACAGCCAAGTGGAAACCAGCTCCGCCCGAGCCTTGGAGTTCTGGGAAACAACACGCTTCCTCTCTGCTGGAGCCAGCTTAGGTTTGGGGTTCAGGCACACACAGCCACGAGTCCTGGCCGCTCCTGAAATTTTCTGTTTGACTCCACTGGGACTGCCAAAGAATGGAAGCTTCAAGAACGTGAGTATAAAGATGGATTTTCTAGCATCTTCCAGAGCTGCCCGGTGATGCGGTGAAGTCCCCCACCCCCTGGGGAGCTGGCCATCAAAATGGACTATATTTGGGCTGGAAATGTTGCAGAGAAGGCTGACTGAGCAGCCCTAAAGGTGTCAAGGGAGGGAGAACAGGGAGGGGAAGGGCTGTAAAGAGGGAAGCACCGGTCCTGCTGGAGGACGGCCCAGCGAGACAGATCTATTTTGTCCTCCCAAGGGTGTATGTGTGCACGCGCGTGAGCGTGACCATGTGGGCACATGTGCAAGTGTGCATGCATGTGTGTGTGCACGCATGAGCAGGTAATCCTATTGCCCAGGCCTTACTCTGGATTAATCGCAACAGAATTTGGGAATAGGACCCAGATGTCAGTGTTATTTAAAGGCTGCCAATGGCTTTCAGCTCTGCTGCGCATTGGAGTCATCTGTAGAGGCAGGTGCTTGAAGAGGGCTGGGGGCAGCTTCTGGAGCTGCTAACGGGAGTTGGAGGTGAAGGTAGGGAACAGGGGGCCGAGGCAGGTGGGGCAATCGACCCATCTGGAGTAGCAGCCAGGCCCCAATAAAGACAAGGCAGCCAGCAGTGGTGCAGCGAGCCCCGGTCTAAGAATCAGGTCACCTGGGTTGTACCAGCTGTGAATGGGCCTTAGATGTGTCACTTCGCCTTTCTGGGTTTTTGTTTTCCTTACCCATGGGATAGAGGTGTGAATTTGTACCCTATCTAGCTCACAGGGTGGAAGTAGGACTGCGAGGATGTAATGAGAACAGAGGTGTAGAGTGCGTTGCGCATATGAAGCCGTTTGAGTATGAGAGGCTGTTGTTCTCACATGCTGAGTGCTCAGAGGCGCCCCAGGGGTCACAGACACTGAGAGTCAGTGCCACAAGGGCAGGGTCTTTGTTTTATCCACTGGTGTGTCCCAGAAGTCAGAATAGGCTGTGGCACTTAGTAGGTGCTCAGTAAATCTTTGCCAAATGGTTAAATAAAGGTAGCTGAGGATTGGGATGTTTGGCTCCGGCTGTGTCCGTGGCTCTCCCCAGGATGACCCTCCAGTCTGAGGACACAGGTGTGGCAGTCTGTCCCTCTGTGGACTCCTAGAGGGTGCCCCTCTGCCCTCCACAGCCTCTCAGTAAAGACCAGTCATCCGGGCCGGCTCCCGGGCTCCGTGCCCTTGCCGTCCAATCTCCAGTCTGTGACATCCTTCCGGAACTAACGCAAGTGCCGCCTCCCCTCTGCAATCTCCCTGCCAACTCAACCCTCGCAGGTCTTAGCAGCTGTTTGGCAGGAAATCTGTGAAGGAGACTCAGTGATTATGCTCTGAGCATCACGAATCTCTCCTCCCCTGGACGCCAGTGGCCCGAGGAGCCTCTAGTGCTTATCTTGGCACGTGGGTCAGGGGCTTAAGCATTCCTACTTAAGGTAGGAATTCCTAAGGTAGGAATTCCTTCCTCCTTAAGGAAGGTAAGGGGCTTCAGCGTCTCCCTCTAACGGGATTATGAGGCTCCAAGGAAAAGGACCGCCTCTTCTTCCATCCCCTGAGCAGTGACAGCACACCGAGTCCCAAAGCCTACAGAGCTGCAGAAGGCTACAACAATGAGCGACTCTGTCCCTGACCTCTGGGAGCTTATAGTTGTACAGGGAGACTTACCATGTGCAAAGGTCAACACAAACTGGAGGTCACAAAGGGGTGTGTACCACTCACAGCATCTACAATGAAACTGGGCACCCAGTAATTCCTCAGCTGAGTGTGGTTTACAGAAGCTGGGAGCCCACACTCTGAATTAGGGCAGGAATCCTTGTGCAGTAAGCCTGACAAGGGGGTGCTTGGCCCCTCCTTTGGATGCTCCCTGGGACACGGGGCTCACTACCTCTGAGAGCCGCTAATCTCATCGTTGGGTAGTTTGGGTGGTGTGGCCAACATGGGGGGGGGGCTTTCTACCAGAGATCCGTGCTTCCTTTCATTTCCCCCCACCCCCAGGGGCTGTCCACCTGGGCACTGCATTTCCCTGCATCTAGATGGAGTCAAGTGATTAGTTCTCACCAATAGAAAGTCAATCAATTCTTTAAGAAGGTAGGGGAGTATGCCTACTCCACACTCTTTTCCCTTTTCCAAGAATGTTGAAAATGGCAGAGACACAGATCAAAAGAGCTTGGGTCCCCCAATCACAGCGTGGAAGGTCTCCTGCCAACAACCACACTGTATGGTTTATCGCATGAGTGAGAAATACATTTTGGTTTGTTAAGCCATTGAGATTTGAGGGTTCACCCCTTACTGCAGTTAGTGTTCCCTTAAAAACTAAGGTTAAAAAATCCTTTCTTTACACCGGGCTCTGCCTTTGATAAGGTTTCTTTGAATCTGTTGGACCCAGACGCCGGCATCTGTATTAAAGAAACAACTCCCTAGTCCTGGATGGCCAGCCACTTTAGGGATCAATTTAAACTCTTTCCCTTTAAATATCACCTGAGGAAGGATCAAAGAAAGTGGCCGATGGGGATGCTGGCTCCCCCTGCAAATTCTGTTTCCAGAAGTCTTGATCTGTCAGCTGTGGCCACAGGTACCAATTGTATGGAGCCCATGATATAAAAACAACCCAGAGAAGGCTTCCCACCAAAGTGCCCAGCCTGGCCCTCGGGACAGGGTAAGCCTGTCCCCAGTGTTTTTCCTGCTACCTAATTAATCCCCGTGATTGGGGCTAAGATTTGGTAGCAGTGTCCTGGCTGTTCCAAGTTCACCGAGTAACATTTAGGGTGTTTATTTATGTACCTTCCCAAGACTCTTTCCTTCACTGCACGTCTGATTCCCCTCCAGCTATAAGGGTCTCTCCTTCAGACTTTCCAACACCATTCCCATCCCGTCCTGAGCTACCTCGCATTTAACTCTGAAGCTTCAGCCCAGGAATCACACCTGGGTGCCCACCCCCACCCACCCCGCCACGTACTGGTCTCCTCCAGCTCATCACGGATCTCGTTGTTGGCACAGGCAAAGTCACGGAGTGTCTGCCTGTCACCCTCACTCCTGGAGAGCCAGCAGTCACATTGGAAGCGGAAGGTCTCATCACGTGAGTTGTCCTTCACGTCGATGTAGCTCACGTGCCAGCCAGGAAAGATCCCTGGGGAAGAGACGTGATGGGGATTGGGAGCTGAATGTGCTTTCACCTCTCTGCTACCCCAGCCCACTGGCCGTGTGGCCCCGCACAAGTTCTCTGTCTTCTCTGGGCCTTGGTTTCCTTGTTAACGAAATGAGGAGGTGGGTTAGACGATCTCTGAGGGCTCCTCTAGCCCTGAGCATATAATTCTCTTTGCAAAATCCTTAACCTGGGGTTCATGGGCCCTTGGAGGATTTGCGTATGGGCATGAAGCAGTCTAAGGGCCCTGAGAAATTGTGCTATACATAATTCCACATTCACCAGGGAGAGGGCTCATGGCCTTCGTCAGACTCACAGTGGGGTCACTGACTTCCTGGGAGTTCACTCAGCTGAAGGATGAATCCTATTGCTTCCTGACACCAGTATCCACCTAGTTCATGCCCATTATCCTTTCAGAATCACTGCAGGCATCACTTCCTCTGGGAAGCCTTCCCTGGTATCCCCTGATTGCTCAGGAGGCCTGTATCTGATATCTTCCTTGCTCTTACAGCACCATGCACCTGCCTTGGCCACATCCTGACCACCCTGTGTCATCACTGTTTACATGTGTCTCCTCTCCTGACCATGAGCTTTTGGGGACAGGGACCTGATCTTACTTGTTTTTGTTTCCCTAATGCCTTGCATATCGACTGGCAGGTAGTACCTGCTCAGTGGATGCTGAATGTGTATGTTAGGACTTTGAGGACCTTGGCTGTTTGGTAGTCACAGAATGAATAAGAAGCTGCTATTTCTTCAGGGTATATGTGAAACTTGAAAGGTCTTGGCCTAATATTGAACATACAGCTACTTCTGTTCTGACTGGCAGGGCGTCCTTCAAAAGTGCTCCCCCCAAATCACAGCCGTCAAGTATAAGTCCGTGTGCATTTGCTGTGGCAGCTGCATATTATTTGTACCATGCACCAGTTCAGTTACTCTCCACCCTTCCAAGTCCCTGAGTACTCTGAGAGCCAAAGCACCTGCCACCAGTGGGGGGAAATCCAGTGGTGTGACAGGTTATGGTGATGATACGTGCTGCTCATCGTATGTTCACAAGGCAACCTCACAAGGAAGGCTTGTATATGCTCTACTCTAATGTCTTGCCCTCTAAGGTCACCAGGGGGTGTGGGGACCACCCCAATGTCCTCACCAAAAAGCCAGTCTCTAGGACTGGACACTGCCCACAGCAACATCTGCTGACAGCAACATCTGTAGACCCAAGAGCATTAAGGTCTTACAAGCACAAAGACACAGAAAGATGGCCACACACTTCAGTCACGGGACTTCTGGGGTAGGTGACAGATGTGGAGGCTCTGGGCAGGGCATGCATATTGGCAGTCCTAGGATACTTCAATTCTGGGTTTAAAAAGTACTTCATATATTTTTTTAAATGTGAATCTCAACTGAAGTGGAAAACAATGAGTGCTAAAACAATTATGCTAAAATTTAAAACACTTCTGTTGAGTTAAAAGAGTGGTGAGTTACTTTATCAATAAACTTTTAAAAAAATCTCAATAATCGTTTTACTTTTCTACACTAGGGCCAGTTCCGCCCATAAGGTTATAAATTGGTTGCTTTCTGAGATGATTCCTGATAATATCACGAAACTAATTAAACTGCTTAACAATCCCCAATGTGTTCAGTGTGGAAATGATGTCCATAAGACCTGCTGGAGTAGTTCTTACAGGATTCCAGAGTGGAACAGAGAAAGGGCGAGGCAAGTAAAAAGGAAGGCAGAGAATGAGAAGCCAAAATGTTGGTCCTTTGGAAGGTGTGTGTGTGAGAAAGAGAGAGAGAGAGAGAGAGGCTGATTCTACTATCCAGGCCTTACCCAAATCACCTACAGTAGAATCTCTGGAGTAGGACCCAGGTATCAATAGCCTTTAAAGCTGCCCAGTGATTTCCATGTGTATCCAAGGCTGAGAACTAGCACCTGCACTGCAATCACCTGGAAGGCTTGTGGAAATAGATTACTGAGGCCCCCCTCTCCCAGAGATTCCGATTGACTGGGTTTGTGGTGAGGTCCAAGAATTTCCATCTCTAACTAGTTCCCCAGTCATGCTGATGCTGCTGGTCCCAGAGCCACACCTTGAGAATCACTGGCTTAATGCCATCTCTTCTGACTCCAGGATGATGGTCTTTCTATCATATCACATCATGACAAAATGACCAGTGGGAGTCAATGGGAATTATAAGTGTGTGAGTGTGTGTGTATGCATGAGTGTTGGTGGAGAGGGATGGCATTCATTGGAGAGGTGGGTCATCATGAGATCATTTCTGTTGCTGGAACACACTATTCATCTTGCCTTACACCCCAGGTAGGTTTCACTCCTGAATTTCATCTCCTGGATTCCAAGCAAGGTGGTGACAGAGGAAAGCCGTGGGCTGAAGGGAAGGGTGGATTCTGGGCTGGCTTTAATTCTATCCATGGACAACCAGAGAAGGAATCTTCCTGGCCCATGTCGCCCTGGTGCTCGGTGGCAGGTTGCTTCCCACCCCACTGCACCTCCCTTCACCTTGTCCTCCGAAAGCATGGCATCGCCTCACCCATCCCAAATTCTTTTCTCAAGTTAGAATTCTATGAAAACAAACAAACCGTTCCTTTCATGGTAAATACCACAGTAAAAACTCTAACTCCTTTAAGATGAAGCACACTTCATCCTCAGCTCTTTTTTTCATTGCTGATTTAGTTGTCTTGTTTTGAAAATATTGGATGTGATTGACAGGGATCCTACCACAACTAGCTCCACGAAGAACTTATCAAACATGTAGCTGGGAACAGGTAGCTCTGGGAAGGCTGATATCACATGGTTGGCTTTCACTAGTGAAGACAAACCCACAGTTACAGCTTGGCTAACTGTGTGGCCAGCACTAGCCTGAGAGTGGAGACCCTGGGGATCCACAGCGAGTCATCTGAAACCTATTATGAGCGAGTCTGTTTCTTAAACAGTCTCCTCTTGTAAAGTCATATTTTATTTATTTATTTTTTACAAAAGCATTCTAGCTAGTAAGTGGATAAGAAAGGACAATCAGAAAATCACCATTCGTAATCCTAATTGATCATTACTGGATGAAGCCATTAGATGAAGAGTTACGGGACTGGTGGTGGGGGGGCGGTGGTTGGGGTAACCAGGCTGATAGTCCCTGCACCCACTATTGGATGGGAGAATCAGGAAGAGTAGAGCTGCTGTGGTGTAATGTGAAATACACGATTCCCATTGTAAAGAAGTCCTGATATCACCTATAAAGTATTCTTGCCAAAGAAAGTTGAACCTGAATCCAGGCATGCCTTTAGAGCTGACTTCCAGATTGTATGAAACATGGGGAACAAAGAGGAGGTGACACCATGAAGAAGTAGACAGGCAGGTCCAGAATAGAGACATGCTACAGATCATTGGGCCCACTTCCTTTGACAAGCCAATAGCATAAAAAAAAATAAAGGGAGTCAGCATGCTCTGCATTAACAGATACTAAAGGGAAGTCACAGATAAGGTCCGCAGTGTGTGGACCTTATTTTCATCCAGATTCAAGCAAAATCAAAATACAAAGACATTTTTCATATTAAGGAAATTTGCATACGGAGTGGAAATTGGACGACACAAGGAAGTCACGCTTAAATGTAGTGGCACTGGATTTCATTTTGAAATGTGCATTTTTGGGGCGCCTGAGTGGCTTGGTTGGTTGGTGGCTGATTTCAGCTCAGGTCATGAACTCATGGCTTGTGGGTTCGAGCCCCGCGTCGGGCTCCATGCTGGCGGCTTGGAGCCCGGGGCCTGCTTCGCATTCTATGTCTCCCTCTATGCCCCTCCCCTGCTCATGCTCTGTCTCTTTCCGTCTCTTGGAGACAGAAAAACGTTAAAAAAATAGAAGTGTCCATTTTTGAAAGGGAAACATAGCAACCAAAAAGAAAATAAGAAAGAAAAAGAAAAAGTGAAAAGAGGAAAGCAAGTATGACAAGTCATAACTGTTGAATCTACGTGATGGGTATGTGGAAGTTGATTATACTATTTCCCTCACTTTTGTGCAGGCTTAAATCTTTTCATTAAAAATTGCTGGATAAACAGAAAAGATGGAAAGGTAGAATCAAGGAAAGAGATAACTGCCATACTATTAAGTTAACTAAATGTTTGTAACTTATGTGGTATCTGTTCAGGGATCCACAACTTTTTTTGGTGGAAGGCTCTCAAATGAAATATTTTTGTCCTCATAAATTGCTATGCAAGGGAAGCATAATGTAGCTTGAATATTTTTAAA
The DNA here is from genome assembly GCF_018350215.1 of Panthera leo. Classification (NCBI taxonomy): domain Eukaryota; kingdom Metazoa; phylum Chordata; class Mammalia; order Carnivora; family Felidae; genus Panthera; species Panthera leo. The sequence goes on from NC_056690.1 coordinate 66,795,016, forward strand.
CTAAATATGAAAAAATGTGGCATAGAGAGAGCGCTTAAGGACATATTTAGCTGTCTTGGCTTATATTAACATTTAAGCTTCCATCTATGGAGGAGAAAGTTACTATAAAGAGGAAGCTAGGCACAGAACCTGGACTTCCCTGTACCTCTCCTGACCCTAGTATCCCAACCACTTGGGTTCAGTGAGGATACAGACATCTTCCTTTCCCTGCTTTCAGATCCAAATTCTGGTTGGAGGCGAGGAGGCCCACTTCTCTGCTTTCAAAGGAATGAGGATAATATTGGTGCCTCTGGGTTTCTTTAAGCCCAGGAGCCATTATAGGAAGAAGGCAATCAGATAGTCTTGAGTTACCAAGAGAGGAACCAAGCTTTTTGAAGAGTCTGGCATGTAATAAACCACAGTAAGCAGCAGCCAACAATACAGTAGGACCTGTATGCAGCTGTCCGTGGTGCTGAGGGGCCTCCCTTTTCTTTCAGGGTTTTGACTGTGAGGAAATATGAAATAATTGGCAGTCAAGTTTTGGCATAAAAGAAAAATGCACCAAGAAAAATGAACAAGTCTAGATATGTGCACAGTCAGTGCTGGGGAAAAGGTGGGGAAGCTGGTATTAGAGGACCTAATCATGATCCTGAGATTCATGGCCAGGACTCAATTTTTGAAGTATTAGGCATGGGGAAAACTCTGTTTCCAGAGAAATGTGGGTTTCCTGTGACTGAGGCATGAACAAATCAGAAATGGATCTGAGAGAGTGAAACATGGCTATAAATAAATTCCATTAAAACTACACCAAGTCCCTACTATAGTACAGGCAATGTAATAGGCATTAGGGGAAGAGCAATGAACAAGAAAATGGTGTTAGGAATGAAGCTTGATTTCTAAAATTTGTCCAGAAACATAGGACATTTTCTAACTGATGCAAGTGTAAAAATGGTGACAATCGATAGTTTTTAGTTGCCTGTCACCCTGCAGTAAAAGGTCAACATGCAGCCAGGGGGACGGGAAAGGGCTCAGGTGGAGAGCTGGGGCCTGCCGTCCCCACCACCTCTGACCTTGAGCAGGAGTTACCTTTGTTGTCATGCCAGACCCTCAGCTTGCAGAGGTGGCCCAGGCTCAGCATGTCAGAGAAGTTGAACGTGTCCGTGTTGTTCCGCTCAAACTTGTTCCAATTGGCTGACTGCTTCAGGGCCAGGGTCCCACTGTCCCCATTCTCCCCAAAGATGATGATGAACACATTGGCATCGGTGCCTGCTCCTGGGGTGCAAAGACAGAGGCTCTAGGTGCTAGCCTTTCCAACGCACAGCCCACTTACTCTCCAGGTCTCCATCCTGGCTTCCTCGGAAGCACCAGCGGTGCGGATGGGATGTTTAATGTTGACGAGGCCAAGGGTGAGGTTGGAAAGGGCTGGTTAGTTTCCTGGGACCCTTGGGTCTCCAATTCTATCCTTCGTCCTATCTCTGTACCTTGTAAATGCTGTTGAGCTAACTGGAGTCCTGGTTAGCAAGTATGAGTGGTTTTAGTGCAAGAACTCATTTATTTCTGGGGGAAATGCACCCATACTTAAAAGGTATGCCATGAAGACTGGCTTTGTGGTTTAGAAATACAGACTCTTTCCTGCACAATGTGGGTTCAGAGGGAAATAGGAAAGTTCCTTGCTCTCCATATCTACGCTTGGTTGACAGTCTACACTAGAGCTTCATAGCATCTGCTTAAGCCAAATAGAGGTATTGACCCTAGTTTTAAAAAAAGAGATGCTTCTGGAAGAGGTGGCTCCATGAAAGTTTCCTGACACACACCCCCTATGGTTATTAAGGAACTTATCAACTATTTTCTGAGAACACATCATGAGGAGATGGAGGGTGCAAAACATGTGGACACTTGGAACTTCCACCAAAAGGAGTGAAGGTTCCACTGTCAAGAGCAAGGAGGAAGGGAGGTGCCAACAGATTTACCAGCTATACTAACCCATCACTTGTGCCTGAGATCCTACCAGGAGAGCCTAATTTCTTTGGCTAAATGCTTCTCTGTTGAACATGTAAGCTATTAGGACCAAACAGGCTCATCCCTCACTAGTCATTTATAATCAGTGTGAATGAGTTTGCCATATTCCTCGCAACAGCTCCTGGAGAGCAGGTTTGATATAGAGAAGGGTAGGCGGGAGACACTGCCTCCATAAGAGCGTGTTCCCTCTCAGCTTCAGGCCTTTGCAAACACTAGCATTTTTGCTCGTAAGACCCTTCATCTGGTGTTCCATCTGCCTCAGTGGCTTCTGTCTGTATTTCTGGACTAGACTTTGGTATTGCCTCTGGGAGGCCCTCCATGACCCTTGCCCTTTATCCCCAACCGGGTAAGGCACCCTCTTGTGAGTTCCCCAGCTCCTATGCAGACCTTGGGCAGAGCTTCATGTCACGGCTGTGCTAGAATGTCAGATTCATAAGGGCCCAGGGTCATATCTCCATCCTAAGACCCAAGGCCTAAAGCCAGCACACAGAAGATGGCTGCCAAGCACACAGATGTGGGAAGGAACCCAAGGGCCTCTGAGATGCACAGCATCTGCGTGAGGGGCATGGGACAGCAGTAGGAAGACAGAGGGCCTCTGAGTTAAGCTCCTGCAGAGCTTTCAAAAGTCCTGACCACACTGCCTCATCATGTTCTCCCAGACTGCCTTGGGGGATGGGGGACAGAGCCAATTCAGTAACTGGGAGAACTACTTTGTTCAGACAGACAGTGACATATGGTGGAAAGGACTTGTGTTGACTAACATTTGGAAGGTCATCCAAAGAAAAGTGCCCTGGCCTGGGCCCGAGTTTGAGGAAGGGCAAGGGTAGTGGGATGTGGGACTGGGAGACGGGAGGGCCCCACCGACTCACCCAGGATGTCACTGGTCTTAACTGAGACAGTGTAGGAGGTCCACTCCATCATCTCCTCCCCATCGATGACAGCGCACATTTCACACACCAGGGTCTTCTTGCCCTTCCGCTGGGACAGCCAGTCTCCATAGTAGAACATGGTCAGGTCTCCAGTATTCATGTTCTTCAGTAGGATCTGGGTGAGGGAGCCAGTGTGGGAACACCTGCCCTCACTTCCATCAGCTGCCCACCTGCTAATGCATCCCCCTTGGCTGAACCCCAAAGACCCACGACTCCAGACCTGAGATGAGTTCTTTTGATCTAGACGCTCCAAACAAAGACCCTGCTCTGTATGACTTGCACAGGGTCTGAAGCCCCTACTGTGACCACCTTAGTTTGGAAATGGAGAATTAATCCAAACGTGTTTCTGAGAGGTACCTATCACTGTGCACAAGGAACGTTTGCAGAGCGAATGACAGAAGAACGGACGAACCAAACCACTGTCAGCCATAAACACCTGAAGTCTGCCAGACTGTCCTTGGTGTGGGCACCATATTGTTGGTTCAAGGAAAATCTGTTAATGGCAGAACAGGGACGTAGGGGCCTGAGGGGACTCAAAACAGATAGCTTTTGGTGGATGGGAGAGGAGAAGACTGAGTGGGGGAGAGCAGAGCCCAAGATGGAGAAAGAGGCAGCTACCTAATGTGCGGTCACAGGGGCAACCGAAAGCTTCCTGCCTTCCTGCCTGAAGTGCCCACCATTAAAGCCTCTGCTGCCCCAGTTCCTGCTGGGAGCCTGGCTCGTGTAATAACCCTCTAAAGTGACATCTGCACTTTAACCAGGTCCACTGACAACACAGAAGAGCAGGAAGAAGGGCTGGGCAGAAAGGGTGGAGGGAAGACATTTTACCCTCTCCAGGAACCACTCAGGCCGGCTGCCCAGGCCATCAATTCGGATCCGCATCTTAGTGAATGGAGCGATGTCCAGGATCTCCATGATGAAGGTATCATTCTGCTCCCGCTCAAATCTAGGGGAAGAGAGGAGGGGCATAAAGCGGGGACCTAGCTACCATGAGGGGCTGGGCAGGGGTGAGGAGGGTACAGGAGGCCCTTACTCAGCTCCTATCTCAGCTCCCAGTGACTCCCCAATAGCCTGTCTCTTACACCCCAGATGTGTTCCTGAAAGCCTGGATTAAGTGACTTTGGCTGACAGCAATGGCCCTGCATCAAGAACTATCAGCTCTGGTTCCTAATCTTATTCTTCTAGCCACCTAGAGCAGTCCAAGCTTCTCTCTGGGACTTGGTTTCCTTATCTGTAGTCTGGGGGAAACGACACGGACCCTGCAATCTCACAAAACTGTCAGGAGGACCGAGTGAATGTGAAGTCAGCTTAAAATGTAAAAGGGATTCTATACCTGCAAAGCTTTAAATGATATTCTATGAGTGACGGGGCTGCCCTGAATGGTGGGGCAGGTTAGCCACTGCTCAGCTCTAGATGATATATTTCTATACACAATCTGCAAAACTAAAAGTAGTGGCCTTAGATTGGGTAAATAACTATTAAAAGGCAGGCAAACAGAAGGTACATTGCGTTTGTTGCTATTACTGCTTTTCTGGTGAATGACCTCATCATCTGTGAGATGCTCTATCTTGATAATCTTACTCCTCTTCCCACAATGCTGCATGTGTAATGCAACCTTCCATACTGACTGATTGCTTGACTGCTGACTGACTCCAGATGCTGCTGTTGATAAGCCCCTGGGGTAATGCAAGTGGCACTGAAGATATGACGCTGCATGGCAATTATGCTTCCTTGTATACAAGAAGTATTTTTAAAAACAGAGGCCGCCGCCAGTGTGGCTGGGACTGAAAACCAAGAACTACTCCTTGCCTTAAAGGCAGTGGTGGGCCAGAGGCCTAATCCTTTTCGATAACATACTCATGTGCATTTTATGATTATTAGAAGTGAAAACATTCTCCAGAAGTCTGCCCTAAATCCCTCCTGCTCTAATTTAAGCCCTGTCTGTCCTTCTGGTCTGCAGAAGCTAGGAGGAGGTGCTCACTAGTTCCCTCGTCAGGCTCATGTCACATACTAGAAATTCCCTCAAATAATCTTTCAACTAGTTGACTCCTCACCAAGTGTATAATTTTGCAGATCAAAGGAATTTAGAATTCTTGGCTTTATGCTTCTCGTTAATTTACGATTTAGGTACAAATGTATGTTATACATGCCACATTTGTTATGCATATGTGAATGGATGACTGGATACAAATAAATACAATCATATTCTCTGATCAATCTGTGCCAAAGAGGCATGAAGTCATTAATGTATACAGGTCATCGAAGGAGATGTATCCCCACCCATATATGTTTCAAAATAAAATTCTTTTGAGAATTAAATGTCCCTGGAACTTTTGACTATTCCTTACATGACAGGGTTTTCAGATCCATGCTCTGTGGGTCATGGCCCTTGTGGTAGGCTGACAAATACCCAAGGACGGCCCTTAACGCAGTCCCGAGTGTCTTCGTAAGAGGGAGGCAAAGAGAGATTTGACACATCCACAGAGGAGGAGATGATGTGAAGATGGGGAGGGAGAGAATGGACAGATGCTGGTCTTGAAGACTGAAGAGATGCGGCCACAAGCCGAAGAAGTCTGGCAGTTTCCGGAAGCTGGAAGAGGCAAGAAAAGGATTCTCCCTCAGAGGCTTTGAAGGGGGTGAGGCTGGGCTTGATTTCTGCCAAATGACACTGATTTCAGATTCCTGGTCTCAGGAAACGTAAGAGAATATGTTCCTGTTGTTTTAAGCCACTAGATTTGCAGTAAATTTTTGTCACAAGCCCAAGAGGCATGGATGGAGCACTTTGGGGCCTAAAGGGGGGCAGATGATCTGCATAGGGGGAGCTCCAAAGAGCGGCGAGTAGCAGGACAACTGCCTTGGTGGTGGTGTCAGTGTCCACGGGTGCTGACGTGCCTGGGGGGGTAAAAGGCAAAGCCAACAGTCCCTGGCCCCTCAGATCCCTCCTCAGGACCACTGAGATAAAAGTGAACACAGCACATGCCCCCATGAGATAGAAGGTGGCAACAGGGAGCTGCACCCACCTGCCTGCATCCATATTGCGTGAGTATGCTTACAGAGGTTTGAGTGCAGACCAAAGCCAAAGAAACCTCAAACAGATTTTAAATATTTATCATTCTCAAATGCCAGAATCAGGCTGAGTACCTGTTCAAATCTGCCAATGCCCTCTTAAATTGTGACCTCCAAGCTGAAGGTGATGTGTCAGGAGGGGTCACCCAGCAGCGGGCCTGGGACTTTCCAACTGCCTGACCTGGGTGTTCTCGAAGGCAGCCTGCATTCCTTTTCTGTCCCCTGAGACTTGTCTCCAAGCCCAACTGAGAGAAGGACTCAGCCTCACCAGTGACTCCTCTGCCCCTGAAGTCCCCAAAGATGGGCTCTTTCCATTCTCAGAGTTTTAATGCTAACCAGGCAGTGTGAGTTCCAAATGATAAAGATATGGAAGGAAGACTCGAAATTTACAAGCTTATCACCACCCTGGCCATGGTCACTGGTCAAATAGTTCCTAACTGCCTCCTGAAGTGGCAGCTAGAACCCTAGCATTCCCTTGAGCTCAGCTCCTCCTCTTCTTTGCACTGAGGGCTAGTGAAAGCCATGGGGCCATTCTGTTGGTCAGACCCAACAGAACTCTGAATTCCCTTTGTTTCCAGACCAAGGAATCTCCCAGGACATGAGTTCTCTACTAGACCTAGGAATGATTCCTTACAGGCACTTACTTCCCTAAAAAAAACCTCACATACCTTTGTCTAAAAATAGCACCTATGCCCACTGGACATCATTTGACTCTAATTCCACCATTAGAGACTCATTCCTTGGTTTTCATGTTACCTTTTGAGGATGACCCCTCTTTTGGATGCCACATTAATTCACCAGCATCTCAGTGTGAATTAGTTTACCACAACAGCCTCCCCCAAAGTGGCAAGATAAGAAGTTGGGGCTTCAGCTGGGGAGCGGGGTGAGTGCATGGCTATCAACTTTGGCCTCTGGGTATAACAGCATTTGACAACAGGGCAATTGCAGCAGGCAAACCCACATAAGATCTTCTCTGTGTATGCGTGCATGTTTCTCCCTCCTATCTGGTCGCACACCATTTCTTGGAGGAAGCATCTCCTTGCAGCACATGTCACAAGCACAAATGAGTCTTACTATCCAAGTCCCTGAGTCAAGATGTGGACACCCAGAACAAGGCATGGGTCAAACAGAGCCACTTGCAAATGAAATAAAGTTAAATTTGAGCTTGCAAACCAGCGATGGCTCTCATCACAAACAGCAAGTCTTTATTCAGAAAAACAAAATCCTTTAACTAACAAGGTGCCTCAAATCATTTATGATATGGCTATACTTATAATGTGGCTTTTGAGCAACACTTTTGGAGTTTAAGTACTACCAGAAAGGTGTCTATCTCTCCGTCTGAAAAATAAGGTGGGACAGTGACATGGAAAGATTAATTTAAAAAAACAGCAACCATAGGACTTTGAGGTTGGGATGGAAGTTAGGGTCAGAGTATAGAAGTGAGGACTGAAAGAGCATGAACATCCAAACAGACAGCATGTAAGATAGCAGATCTCTGGTCCACAGCTCTGTGGCAACCATCCCAGGCAGCCAGACCACTGCCTACTACGGTGGTCGAGACTTGTCCATGACTGCCTGCTTGGGCTCTGAGTCTCTCCCCTCTCCCCTCTGCTGCCCAACACATCAGGGGCCAGGGATGGCTTGGCGGACAACAGCTGAACACAGAAAACCATCCCGAACCCAGGACTGAGTCAGGGATTCGATGAAAGGTGCAGACAGTAAGGGCTATGGGAGGTCCACTATCATCATCCTTACCACTCACTTAAGAGGCAATAGAACCTAATGCTTAAGACTAGAGACGGGTGCAGTTCCCAGGGCCACAGCGTACCGGCCATGTGGCCTTCAACAGTGTGACTTCACCTTGTTGTGCCTCAGTGTCCTCACCTATAAAACGGGGATGATGATAATGGTCCTCATAGAATTGTAGGGAGGGCAAGGTGTGCCAATATATTCAAAGGGCTTAGAAAAACTCATGGCACACAATAAGGCCACGACAGTGTTCGTGCTCTTGCTATGGTTCCCTCAGGTATTAAGCCTTGTGAACTTGGGGATCTTCTCTTCCTGGTTGTACTCCGTCTCCAGTGTCTAAGACAGTGCCTGATGGATACTAGGGGTTCAATCATTTTTTACTATTTAAAAAATTCTTTTAGCTTTTTATTTTGCAATCATTTTAGATGTGTAGGAAGGTTGCAAAAATAGAACTGAGTTTCTGTGTTCTCTTCACTCAGCTTCCCCTAATCTTAAATCTTACATCACCACCATCCAGTGAATGAAAGCAGGAGATTCACAGGATACAGTGCTATCAACTAATAAATATATAGGCTTTACAATAAACATTTTTAAGTGATGGATGAATGGAAGGCAGGAAGGCAGGAAGGGACGAATGGATGGACTGTGGGGCTGAGGTGATCAAAGAAGGCTTCCTGGAGGAGGTAGATTTGAGCTGGCCCCTGGAAAAGAAAGGTCCTGAGACAGAAGAGAATGGATGAAGGGCATTCTGGGAGGAAGGAATCATGTGGATAAAGGTGTGGAGGCTGGAAGGCCCTAAGGCATGAGGGGAGTGAGGGAGGCAGGGTAGGACTGGAGGCTGGGGGATTGGATGCGTGTAGCAGCAAGGGGCAGAGGCCACCTCTGGATACCTGGCCTTCTTTTTGTCCAGCTGCACTTCCTCTGTGCTGCCATTGATGCCATAGAGGGTCATAAAGATGTTGGAGTCTGTGCCACCGCCAACCACATCACCCGTCCACACTGTCATCTCATAGAGCACCTGCAGGGAGAGGGACGCGGATCCTGACGCTGGGCTTCACCCACCAACCCCACCGGCTTGCCTCATTCTCTCCAGGGCAGGGCAAGCTGCCAGCTCTGAAAAGAATCCCGCCCCTGATCAATTGCTATCACCTGGAGAACAAGAGTCAAGCCTTATTACTCTATGTCCTCAGCTGTGTCCAGTTTGGTGCTAGAGAGTTGTTCAGTTTCTGACAGAGGACGTGTGTGCACAGAAGCATGACTGAAAGCCCCAGCATTCACCGATCTCTTTGTCAATCAAATCCCAGCTCAAGCTCATGCAGTTGAGCAGCACGTGATGGCAGGACAGCGGCTTCTGGAGCTACCCAGCACGCCATCTGCATCCCCAGTCTGCCACCTGCCAGCTGTTGAACTTGGGCAGACACTCCAGCCTGGCCAGACTCTGCTTCCTCCACTGAGAAAAAGGGATAAACGTTTCGCAGAACTGTGAGAGCCGCAGACAGGTAAACCTGGGCCCATGCCCAGCCTTCCGTGTGCTATGGACCCGGAAGCAGCAATTCCAGGTCCATCCCTGCTTCCTGTGGGGCCAGCACACATCCTGAGCCTTCATGAGCAGTTACTGTTGAAGGAGCTCTGGCTCCATTCACTTGTGAGGTAGGACAACCACCGATTCCACGATTTGCTCGTCAAGTTGGGATTTTGCCCTTTTGCCTGAGGTTTGCTCCAGAGAGAATGTATTCCTTTTGCGTGTGCTCACTGGAGGGGGAGGGAGCAGCCTTCTCTTTCCTAGACGCTGCCCTCGCTGGGCTCTTCCTCCAAGAAGCAGCCTTGTGGCAAGGGTGGCCACCTTCACCGCCTCTCTGGCATCCTCTGGTCCTGGCTTCTTACTCCATTCCCTCTTGCCAGGTGCCCAAGGACCAGCATAAGCTCGGGAGAAGTTTGCACACATGGCCAGGGAAGTGCCAGGCCAACCGGTCTCCTCTGAACGCGTCTGGCCCTTCCCTTCCCCTTGTGGCCGCCACACTGCAATATCACCTGTGCAGGTGCCTGGTCCCCACTACCCAGATGCCCTCCAACTCAGAGCCCAAGTTATTTGTCACAGTGATCATGCCCCTGACGTTGTGCCTGTTGAGTGCTGGGTGCTTTGCATACAGTACCTAGAATCTTTACCATGATGCTCTAAGGTCAGAAGTGGCATTTGCAGGCCTGGCCCAGAGGACAAGTTTAGCACTTGTTTGCTGAGGACATGATTGAAGAGCCTCTTGCGTTACCAGGAAAATCCTCTCAGACCTTAACAGGGGCATCGTGGTGGCAGGGGGAGCTATTGGGAATGAAGGCAGGAGCCTGGCACTTTTTGCTTTTAGTCAGACAGGCATGAAAAATAGATCAAAATGAGTGCTTTGGCGACTGTATGGAGACTGGCCCCTTAAGGCTGGTCCCTCTGGACTCTTGTGTTCTCTGGGCCCACTTCTTTCTCCTTTACACGGACACGTCTCTTTTTAGGTAAGAGGTTGTTTCCAGAAAGAGACACAGAAACAGGGCTTTTATAATTCTGGTCCGATATCTCCTGGGGAGATGGCCAGTCCAAAGAACCCTGTGGTGCTTTGCAAAGTGATAAACCTGTGTTCTTTTGTCACATGAATAATAGGGGCGTGGGTCTACATTTCCACAGACTAAAGGGCTCAGGGGGAGACGCGGCTGCACTGAGTGGGGTGTGCATGTGTGTGCCGGGGGGGGGGGCAGCACACACACACAGACACACTCACACCCACGCGCATGCTGGGAACTGGGTCAGGATGGAGGTCCCTGGATGAACTGTGTGCTCACCCACACCATCCGTCTGCCCACAGATGGAGGTGTCTGGGGAAGGGAGGGGAAGATATCTATGCTGTAGAAGGTTCTGCTTTCTGGCTCTCAAGCAGGCGAGGGGCAGGCATCCACCCTCCTGCCTGTCCAGGTTTTCAAAGTCCCAAACTCAGCCCTTCCTTCTGTTTCCATATAGAAATAAGCAGGGCATCCTCAGGTCTAGGGTGATTTCTTATCTTTGTGGGACACCTTCTGACCTAAATCTAGTAGCTCATTGGTTTGGATTTGGGAACAGAGATGAGGGCTGGAGCTTCCTGTTGATGCCACAGCTTTTTGGGGAGAAGGAGAAGCCTGTACGGGCATGTGAACTGAGCCCTCTGAGCCACCAACGGGCCATGTATCCTTGGGCACCAGCACTCAGGCATCCTGACTCTTGCCCAGCACCGACTTGTGAGTTTACACAACTTGTTCTGGTCATTTGGCCACTTAGAGGTGGGGCCTGGACAGGAGCTCAGAGCTCCTGCCTTCCAGCCTTTTCCACTTAAAGAGGGTCCAGTGCAAGCAGCTCTAAATGCACTGCAAGATCCCAAAGTGCACAGCATCCCAAATGCTATCTTTTCCCATCCCTGCCTTTGGGTGTTGAGGGAGCCTTCAGAAAAAAATGACTCCGCACATCTATGCAGAGCTTGCGAAGTTCTTCGTGGACTATTCATGATCTCATTCATGCTCATCGAGGTCTCACGTGGAACAAGATGGGAAGTGTTACTTCCATGTACTGTATGAGAAGACCAAGGCCCAGAGAGGCCAGACGTCTTGCCCAAGGTAACCCAGCAGCAGACCCAAAGAGACCTGAGCAAAGCGAATGTGGCTAGTATACCAGGCTGCAGCCCCTGCCGGTGCCCCAGCAACGAGTCTCCTTCTTCCCTCACTTCTGTCTCCACTTCTGCTCTCCGATCCCAACATGCACTGCCCTTGCCACGCAATATGCACACGCAGGTCCCCCTTATACCTTCACCCCAATGTTCACCACCATGGCATCCAGGAGGTCGAAGACACGGGAGGTGACACCGTCGCCTCGGTCCTTGGCAAGCCAGCAGTTGCACCGCAATGTGTACTTGGTGCCCTGGGTGGGCACGGCCAAACACAGCTCCTCCACCAGCCAGCAGCTCTCCGGGGAGGCCCCGTCATGGCCCAGCTGGGAGGGGACAGACCAGGGCCATGAGGGTCTGGGAAGGAAGCCCTCGCCACTCAGCATCCCCTTCCCCATTCTGCACCCTCCTTCCTCGGTGCTTCCTCCCAATGTGCTCTGCACGCACTGACCCAGGTCTTTCCCACGAAGATGAAGAATTTGCAGATAAAATAAAGGCCCCTCATCAGATGATTCTGAGTTCATCCAAGATTATTCTGGGTGAGAATGACCTAGTCAGGCAAGCCCTTTAGAAAAGGGTCCCGATGTCAGAGATGGGAGAAGTTAGAGAGATCTGAAGCAGAAGAGAGTGTGTCTTGTTGGCCTTGAAAAAATAAACTGCCATGTTTTGGAGAAGGTCACGTGGCAGGGACACACACGGCCTCTGGGAACTGGCGGCCTCGGTCCTACAGCTGCAAGGAAGTGGATTCCGCCAACGACCTTGGAAGAGGACCCCGAGCCTCAGACGAGACCACGGCCCCAGCAGCAACTTGATTCAAGCCCAATGAGATGTTGGAAAGAGGCCCAGCTAACTTGCATGTGGACTCCTGGCCTGGGAAACGGGGAAATAATACATCTGCGTGTTCTTTTGCTAAGTTCACGGTAATTTGTTACCCGGCAGTAGAAAACTAATACATCAGGCTTCCCCACTGGGTGGGTGGAAAAAGACCTGGCTGGGTGGTGACTCATTCCAGGTCACCTAGCCAGCTGATGGCAGAGGCCAGGGGACCTTCCCCCACTACCTGCTCTGAGGTGGAGCTCCAGGTTGGTTGCTCGGCCTGCCCTCCACACTCCCTCCCACTATGTACTGGTTGGCTCCTTCCTTCCCTCGGGGTGGGCACCATCCCAGGACCCCGGGACCAGCACCTCTATTTTCTTGATGATGCCCACATCCAAGCCGGCGACATAGAACTCCTCCACGGAGCCACAGCTGAAGCCCTTCTTCCCCCGGGGGAAGTCCAGCCAGATGCGGTTACTGCGTTCATCATCCTCCCCGATGAGGAGGACAAAGGCCCGGCTGTCAGTGGCTGCGTCCTTGTGTTTCCCGGTGGTGACTGACACGTAGTATGGAATCACTGCAAGAGATCAGGGGGCCCAGCCTCAAAATGGGCCAGGGGGGCTCGGGGTGGGCTCACAGATTTGGAAATGACTTTTGGAGAGCAAAGTGCACCAGAGCTTTCTAGACTGGTGAATTATCTATGATGAGCGTCTACTCTCCAGGGGATGAGAGATCGGTATCTCCCAAGCGGAGATCATCCTAAAAGAGCATCCTTGACACTTCTAGAAAGCCCCGTTGACCAATTATCTCAGTTGTGCCCAGCACTCCCTTGTGAAGTAGGGTAAGAAAATAACCTTTCACCAGGTACAGGGGTTAGATGCCTGAAAAGCTTACTGCAGTCAGCGAAAATAAGGTTGTTAAAAACAAGGCCTCACAGAAAGTAGGAATTTGGGAAAGAAAAGTAAAATAGCATTATATGTGTAGCACGGTAAATGAAAGTTCTAGAAGGCATCCCCATTTCCAAAACAGACTAGATTAATCCGCAAGAAAACTTGCTCAGGTAGTGCAGCATAGAGCTCTAGTTGCCCAATGAGTACCCATTCTCCTTGCAGCTAGCGGTGGTCATAAAATGTAACCAGATATTGTTGGGTGGGTTTCTGGGGGAACTTTCTGATTCAGCTGGGAGGAGCACCCTTTTACCCCTTATCCTTGCATTCATTCTGCTTGGAATGTGGGTGTGATGGCTGGAACTCCAGCAGTCATCTTGGAACCATGGGCAGTCTTTAGGAAGGAAGTCACTGACTTTATTGGAACTGCTGTGCCTGTCTCGTTGCCTATATGTGAACCTTTATGTGTGAAAAAAGGAAAATCCCTCATTTGTTTAAGCCACTATCTTGTCTATGTCACTTGCAGTTATTAACTGATACAAGTTGGAAACCCTTCTCTGGGAATATCTTGAGAGACAATGCTCTGGTATAGGTTAGAGGTTATATGGTTACAGGTTATGTAATTTGTATCTCTTTGAAAGTTTCCAAACTAGACCTTCTTGGCTGGAATAACCAGTACTGTTTTCTGCACCTGCCAGTGGCCTTATTTCACCTTTATAGGAGGATCCCCTTGGCCTTTCACAGTTTATCATAGTGCTTAATTCAGGAGAAATACTTCTTGTGGGTCCTGTCATTTATTCACATAGTGAGAAGGTAGAATAGAAAATGATTGATGCACTCCGGCCAGCCCCAGAGACACCCCCCCCCCCCCCACACACACACACACATTGTCTCCTGGGGAGGAATATAGTGGTTGTCATGCTCTATACTTAAGAGAGCTGAACAGATAGGCAGTGCCTTTAAATGTCCAATAGACAAACACAGAACTACTTTTTCTCAAAACTCTGGTTGGAACAAGGGGCTTGTCAGGGCATTACAGCATCACTTTATGGAGGAGGGGAAAACTGAGGCCAAAAGAGTGACTGTCCAAGGTCACATATATTATTGTCTAAACCAGAAATGGAACTTAAATCCCCCTAAAGCCATCTTAGAAATTCTTCCTCTGTCTGACCACATCACACTGTGCCTTAAGTCTACACGGCTGAAGTCCTCTGTGTGATGCTCTCCTGACATGCAAAGTGTTCCGACTGCTGCTGTGTGGGTCTGGTGAGAACTGTCCCAGGCCCACGGTGCTGAATCTACATCCTGAGACTCTGGGTGAGGGCAGAGTTCACGGTGATAGCCTCCTGGTAGTGGGTCAGTGGATTAAGGGTATCATCACCCTGACTACTCCTAGCCTTCGTTTCTCCATCGGCAACAGGGCTGATGGCTGCCCCCGGAGGGCTGTCGTGGGGATGGAAAACTCAGTGTGAATTACAAAGCGTTAGGTAGAAGTCACATGACGGTGGGGCTAATGCATGGCCTGTCCAAGAACAGCTTGAACACATGTCCCGGTGCCTGCCTCCCCTCTGCTGAGTCCCCGGCTTGGCCTACCTGGGCCCTCCTGCACGTAGTCAGCCATGGGCCCCGTCACTGTGGCAATGTCGATGTCGGCCATCTTGGAGCTCAGGGCGATCTCCCAGAAGTCAGCCGGGCTGCTACAGTTGCTGCTTCGGTCCCCAGTGTACTCCTGCCCAGGAGCATGACCCAGTCCCCATTACGGCTCTGGCCCCTTCTGCCACAGTACGAAGTCCCCCCCACCCCACACCGCCTTTCCCACACCTTCTCATAAAAGAGCCTCTCGAGCCTCCCGTCTTCCTTCTTCAGGGACAGCCAGCGCCCGCACAGGAACAGGAACTCGTCCTCATTGGTGTCATTCCAGATCTCCACCTTCTCCACATACCAGTCTGCGCACCACTTGGTGTTGTCGTGGCGGAGCTTGATCTTGTAGATGACACCCAGGTCAGCGGCCTCGATGATGAAGGTGTCGGCCTGCGGAGTCCAGGTGTGGGGACTCGGGTGGGGGTGTGCCCCACCTGCACCCACTCCAACCCCGACCATCCAGTACCTTCCATACCCCTCAGTTGTGGGGCTGAACAGACCTTCCTAGATGGAAACCCTCCAGGCCCAAGTCCCTACCACTGAGCGTTTGGTATTCTGAGGCCTCCCTCACTTCCACAGCGGCCCTGTTTTGCAGTCCTGTTCCTCCTGGGATAAGCCTTGTGGATGCTTGGAGGATGGAACGCAGGCAGGAGTGGGCTAGACGAGGGCGCTCAGCCTGGCCCTGGTACCTGGATGTCCTCGCTTATGTTGAGTATCAGCACGAGTTCAGGTGGGAGGCAGGAGGGAGTAACGGGGAGGGGCTCGAAACGCCCAGGGGGAAGCTGGGAGGCAGTCAGAGTTGCTGCTGGACCAGGCCCAGAAGAGAGACAGAGCTGGAGGAGGTCAGGCTGAGGGCTCAGGGACAGCAGCTGCGGTGCAGGTGGTTTTATGTGGGGTGTGATGTAAGGCCCTCTGGGTCCGATTACCCCTTCCATAAAATGCCCTTACACTCCTGGGCGCTTGGACACTTTGGGGGTTGCTCAGTGAGATGTGGAGATCCAGGCCCTGAGTGAGGTATGGTCAAAAACACAGGCTGAATGTGGTTGGCAGGACCGTGAAGCAGGGCAGGAGAGGCCGGTGACCCTGAGCTACAGTGTTTTTCTTCCAGAAGGTGGAAGATGTGCTGAGTCACTGCTGAGTGCTGGGAACCCAGAGATAAATCCGATAGGCAGCGTCTGCCCCTCCTTGGGACCTCACGGCCCAGAGAGGGAGAGGGCCAGGTGGATAATCACAGCCCATGGGTGAGGAGCAGCCACCTGCCTGGGGGCTAGAGGCAGGGCTGGGAAGACTCTCCAGGAGGTGGCATTAAGCTAAGGGTGGGGGCCAGGCCTTTCTGGCACCACAGCAGGTGACTGCAGGCAGAGGAAACTGCAGGTGGGCAGTGCGCGGCTGACCCTGCAGGCTGCAGGGCTCTGCTGCCTGGCTGAGATCACCGGAGCAAAAACAGGCACAGCCTATGACACAGTGATTCCACCTCTTTCCTTCTGTCCTCAGGAGGGGACAACTTTATGTGTGCACAAGGATGCTTATTGCAGGGTAATTTTTACAGTGGAAAACTAGGAGCCATCTGGTGTCCAGTGCTTGGAGAACGGCTAAATAACCATGGTGATATTGTGTGCAGAATGTCACATGTGTGGTGGTTCCGAAGAATGAGCCAGCTTCATCTACACTCGAATATCCTGACATAGGGAGATTGCACGCCAAAGGCAGGCTGAAGAAGCATTCGTATAGGAATGATGTCATATATATATATATATATATATATATATATATATATATATATATATGGATTTTCTATGGGCACACGTACATGGATGCAGAGAAGATGCCCAGAAAGGTCTGGAAACAGGAGAGAGCGTGGGGTATTCTGCTGTGGGCACTCCATACAGGCTGGCTGGTGGGCCATGAAAGGTTGTGAATCCTACAAAGGGCCCAGGCCAGATCTGGGGATCAGCGGAGAGCCCTTGGCCGGCTGAGTGACTGTCACCTTTGGCTAGGTGACATGAGGAGGTGCGGCAGGCAGCCAGGGTGGTTCAGGAAGCCAGGTAAGCTGAAAAAGGGCTAAGGAGCTGACAGGGCTGGTCTGGGAGCCGTGTGCAAGGGAGACTCTCCAAGACCTGGCTTTGGACTAGATGTGGGTGGGGAGATGCTGAGTGGGGGAGGGTGTCAAGGGGGACTTCTATATTCTGAGGAGATAATTAGAGAAATGGAAGCTGCTAGATGCTCAGCAGTGAACTTAAAGTCACGTAAATCATCCGTGACTAAGCCAGAAGTAGCTCCAGTTCCCCTGTTAGGACATCATAACTGGCGGGAAGGAAAGGGAAGAGGTGGTGTAGAACGGGACAAAGGTTTTTCTCGTGACACAACAATTGCCTAGAGAGAAAAAAATCTGACTCTGAATCCAGGTGGAATGGATTGCATCACCTTCATTTATAAGTTCATTCATTTATGAGTATGTATGGTGCCTCTTCTGTGCCCGGCTCCGTGGGTATGGCCCCAAACCAACATCTACCTGTCAGCTCTGCACATTGCTGTCTTACAGTGCAATCACCAGATGCTGGCTCCGGGCATCAGCGAAGGCAGCCGAAGGTGAGCTCCCCAATCCTCAGCACTGATGAAGAGCTAGGCACCTCAGAGTTTCTAGCTCAGTGAACCTACTTTACGGTGGAAGAAACTGAGGCACAGAGATGCGAAGAAACTTGCCAAAGACCACAGGGCTAGTCAGTGTCAGAGCCAGGATGTGAACGTGGGTGATCTGGCCCCAGCCACAGGGCTGACTGCTGAATGGCACTGCCACATCCCACAACAGCATAGGTGACAGAGCTTGTCCCCAGTATAGAGTCCGGGACATCGCGTGAGCCACTTAAGTGTACCTCTCTGTATTCCATTTTTCCCCAAAATGGATAGGCCTCCTATTAGCTACCTTACCGGTGCAGCAAACCATTATATCTCGTGTGTGTGTGTGTGTGTGTGTGTGTGTGTGTGTGTGTGTGTGAAATTATTTCTCCCTGATACAAAGTGTTCTTACATCTCTTGTCCTGTTTTTCAGCCCAGGGGTCTAAGTAGCTATCATACTGCTACTCCCACTTCCAAAGCAGTAAACCAAAGCTAAAAGTCAATGGTTCCTATCCGGATGATGGAACAAATGGATGGGAGCACCAGGGCCTGACTTCCCCGGGACCTTGAGGCCAAGGCTGGACTCCTTCCAGATGGCGGGGCCCATGGGGTCACCAGATGGCCGCAGACCCGCTTAGACGACACCTGCTATCCTTGCTCCAGAGCTCATTTCCTCCTCACAAGTAGGAAATGTTTCAGTGCCAAGGATCATGCCTGGCTGAGAGTCAGGCTTAAACAGACCCCTACTAAACACCCACTGCTCAGTACAGGAAACCCCTGCATGTGCATAGCCAAAGGCAAGACCACAGATGGGGTTACCTTGCTCTGATCACCTTGCAGCTACAGCCTGGTCTGTGGGGAGTTCTGGCAGATTTAGGTGAATGGAGTGAAGGCAAAGAGGCTGAGGCTGTGTGAGGGGATAAGGCAGAAAGGGCCTGGGAGAGAGCAGAGCTACCGTGGGGAGAGGAGGGAAGTCGAGGGGCTGAGAAGAGAAACTGGGACAGAGGTCTTCCTTTTCCTAAAACCCCAGCAGGTCAGAGCCCTCTGCCTAATAGAGCACTTTCTTGGCACTTCCATAGATAGTTCAGGTCAAAGCGGACCTTAGCTGGGGGAGCGGGGTACTTGTCTGCTCCTCTAATCCCTCCGTGGCTCCCATGGGCCTCAGTTCTGCCCAGAGCTCTGCACAACACAGCTTAGCTGATTCATATCGGGCTCCTCATTTTACAGATGGAGAAACCAAGTCCACACAGGTTCAACCAGATAAGGAGCTGACAGGAGAGGCAGGCCTCCAGCCCCCGCCACTCTGATGTTCACCCCCATGCTCATCATCCGCCCATAGTGAGCTGGATTTTCTGATGATGACCAGCATCCCCCCCCCACCCCGCCCCACCCCAGTACAGCCAACTCAAACAGGCTTCTCACTTGCCCAAACCCTACCCTCTGGTCTACCTCCACCCCAGATGCAGGGCCCAGGGCCCACGCACAGGCTCAGAGAGGGGACCAGCTGCTCTGCAGGGAGAAGTGCAAGGCCAACCGCCCACATGAGGGAGCTTGACACCCCACAAGGTTCGCAGACAGCTTCAGGGACCAAGAGCTGGCCCCCAGACACCTGGAGCCCGGAGGGGAAGGGGAGGGGGTAAAAACTCTGTGTGCCCCGCATACCGTTCCTTTCTCGAACTTGTTGGTGCGGTTCTCTGACTTGCCAAGGTACCGCTCCCCGGTGTCCCCCAGATCTCCATAGATGGTGATGTAGACCTTAGCGTCCGTCCCTGCCCCAGGAACATTTCCTGTAAAGATCTGCACCGAGTACAGCACAACTGGGCGTGCAGTCGGACAGACAGACAGACAGACAAAGGGAAGAAAAGAGTGGCATTGGCTTTAGGATTAAATTAAATCCATTGGCTGGATTTGTAGGAGGTATTAAGCTCCTGGCCCACATCTCGAGGAGGCGTTAGTGTCTTCCTTTTATTTGGTCAATTATGGACATTCTGCTACAAATCTGCAGATTCACCAGTGGGAAGTTTGCCCATCTGATCTGGACACAGGTGGCCCCTAAGACCCAGAGGACGGAGGTTCCTCCCCGTAGCCCTCAAGCCATCCACCCATCCAGCTGTCTGGGCTTCCAACGGGGGAAGATGCCAGAGACTGCCTGACGTGCGTGCACGCTGTGGTCACTAAATCTACCTTCCCTGACACACGGACAACAATATGCCTGCCCGGGGCCCCTGGGTGGCTCAGTCGGTTGAGCATCTGACTCTTGATCTCGGATCAGGTCATGATCTCACGGTTGGTGAGTTCAACCCCTGAGTTGGGTTCTGTGCTTACAGCACAGAGTCTGCTTGGGATTCTCTCTCTCTCTCTCTCTCTCTCTCACTCTGCCCCTCCCCTGCTCTTGTTCTTTCTCTCTCAAAATAAATATAAATTAAAAAAATAATATGCCTTCCTACTTGAGGGTGACTAGTATCCATGCCAGTTCCTTCTAAGTGGTTTTTAGAAAAAAAATCAAATGTTTTTGAAAGTATAGCTTCCCCATAGTGTCCATTTCCTGATTTTTAAAAAATATTTATTTACTTGAGCTGAAATCAAGAGTCAGACACTTAACCAACTGAGCCACCCAGCTGCCCCATTTCTTTATTTTCCTTTATTCTCCAACTCCCTGCCATCCAGCACCTGCCCCAGTGACTGACACCCTCTTCTTCAGCTCCCATGGCCCATGGGAAGGGCTGGATAAATACTGGTGCCACAGTTATTAAAAGTTATTCATGAAAATAAAAACAAATGCTGTCTTGTCTTTGTTTTGCTGCTGCGGGCTCGTCGAGGAAGAATAAAGTATCTCTTTTTCCAACTTCCACCCCTAGGGGAAAATGCAGCTAAGAATTCTCTGTCCCCTCTCCGTATTCCTCTGTCCTAAAGGCTTTGGAGTTTCAGGCCAAGGAAGAGGGGACTTAGCCAGATTATCCCCAAGGGGAGGGATGGAGATTGTGGCTTTGAGGTGAAGGGCGGGAGTGGCCAGCCTGGAGGAAGGTTGGTTTCCCTAGCCTGCGTGGGGGTGAGGGTTCGGGAGTCCGCTTGGGTGGCGGGAACCCCTCATCTGCACACAGAGTCCCTGCAGGGGGAAGGCTGAGGTGGTTATCTGGGAAACTGAAGCAAGGAGGCCTCATGGCCAGAGAGAGGGTCTCATGATGAAGCTGAAGTGTTTCTGGCCACACAGAGAAATGCCGACCCGCGTGTCTGCGGGGAACCAGCAGCAACCGTCACCATGTGTTGGGAGGACATAGGTGTCGGTGGTACCCGCCCTGGACTAAGGGCCAGGCCCCTCCTGTGAGGCTCAGGATTCTTATGAAGCCAAAAAAGAGGGATCCCCCGCTCCCTGCAGTGACTGAGATGGACTTTCTCACCAACCCCTGCAAAGTGGGCTCAGACCACATTTAATTAAATCAAAAAAAGGAAGATGATGTGAGTTACTCATACCCATGGTTATGGAACACGTTCACGCCCACAGAGTGGTTCCTATTATTTTCCTCTTTTTCCCTTGGACTCCACAGCATCATTCTCTCCTGCTCTCCATCTGCCTCTCTGGTCGCTCCTTCTGGAGCGGCTTTCCGGGTTCCTAATCTTCTTCCCGCCCCCCAGATGCCTGGTTCTGTCCGCTTCCCTCAGCTCCCTTCCTGCATGCTTTGGGTATTGACCTCTCTGAGTTCCCCGAGCCTGTGTCTCCAACCCAGTTCCCTCCTGTGCCCTGGATCCACAGCCTTGTCACCTGGGGGACACGTCCGCCTTGACTAGATGTCATAAACTCACATGCAAACCTGAGCTCAGCCCCCTCCCGCAAGCCCCTTCTCCAAACCTTTTCCCCAGCCACCCTCCCTGCCCAGTGCTCTGCTCTGCTGACCTCTGACCTCCGAGGTGTCCCGTGAGCACAGCTCCCCAGAGCCTGCCCCCTCAGCCAGGGCGGGAACCAGAACCAGGCCCACTGCCCTCGAGCCCTACCTCGCTCAGCTCAGCACGGCATCTGTCAAGCATTTCATGTGCTGCATTAATAAATAAAACCTTCTCTTTGGTGTTTGAGAGTCAACATTACCCAAGTCTGTCTGGCTGACACTGACATGAGGTGACATTAGGAATCCTGTCACAGTTTAGACACAATCGACTGTCCTCCCCTTCATGTTTTCTCTGCCTTCACTTCCCAGCCGTGCATTCAGCCCTGCTCCGCACTGAGGTAGGACCTTTGCTAGGAGCCCTTGTCCCAGAGTGGGGTGCTGTGTCACCAGGGGCTGTGGATGGATGGCCCTCCTTCTCCCCCTCCTGCACCCCCACTGCTCTTTCCAGTCCTTGGGGAATGGAACACTGATTCCGCTTCTGGGCGCTGAGCAATGCAGTTGTGCAGTCAAACCCAGCTATTTCTGGATCCTCCTCCCTCCCTTGTCCCACCCAAGCCACACGGCTCTTGGTGGAAAGATGTTTCCCTAGAAACATCGCCAGGCACCGAGTGGGTTTGTGGCATGTTATTAATACAGAACAGCCCAAGTGTGCCGCTGGGACAGCTTTCCAGGGCATCCTCTGGGACCCAAGTAGAAGAGGGAATTTTCCTCCAGATTTAACAGCAAAGGGATTTGGGTAGGGAAAGGCACATTACGGAGGCAACACTTGTTTTTATCTCTAACCGAGTGGCAACTGAGATCAAAGGAAATGTTAGAGCTATAGCTGGTTTACATCCCTCTGGTTCCATATGGGGCCGGGAATCTTGGATTTTAATCCAGTTTTTTCCAGAAGGAATGCAAGGCAACATATATGAGCTGAGTCTCCAAGCCTTCGGGGCATCTCTGATCCGTGCAGACCGCCCCCATGGGGAGCCTGTGGTATTTTGCACCTCGCCAGTGGTAGAAAGCTTGTTTTTGGCAAGGAAATTTGATTTTTGATACAGCTAAAGCTTATTTAGGGCTGACTGAATAACCTGGGGATTGACAGGACAATGGCATTGCTGCTCAAAAAAGAGGTGTGACTATCCCTGTCGTCCAGGAGGAATGCGTGCCTGTGTAAGGGCGTGCCCACGCACTCGCATGCACACACAAATACATGCAGTCCAGGATGCTTCTTGAATCATACGCATCCTGTGAGAGCAGAGAGGACCAAGCCTTGCAGAGGAGTAGTGAATAAACGAAGAGGAGGGAGGCCACAAGGATCAGGAGAATCCAGGCACAGAGCACACATGGGATGCAGTGTCACCATCAGGCCACGGAAAGACGTGCAGTGACACAGCCGGGACCCTGAAGAGCCTGCCATTTATCAGCTGTGTGAACCTGGGCAGGTTAGGCAACCTCTGTGGGCCCCAGGTGCCCTCTCTACGGAGTGGAGATAATAACAGACCCTGCCTCCTGGGGTGCAAAGACTCGGCCTGGCACGGGGCGGGTGCCCTACAAGGAAGGGCTGCTGCTGACCCTGAGGAGGGCACCACACTTACTGTCTAGAGGTTCCTCCACTTCCTTGTAGACTTGCCTCAAGGACCCATCTCTCATGTATTTCTCAGTGAAGATATCATAAGGAACCAGTTCTCGAATGGTCTTCTTGTCATCCTCTGACGTGGCAAGCCATCGGTCACAAGGGAAAGTCAAGGTCTCTGTGCCCTGCGGTAAGGAGGCAAGAGGAAAATTAGCTCTTTGTGTGGAACCTTCTGACTTCAGTGATTCATCAGCATGTCAACACTCATGGGGACCAATGACAAGGGTCATAGAGCCCCACAGATAATGCAAAAGCCAGCAAGGGAGGCCAGTATATCCAGTCTTATCCAAAGACTTCAACAACCACATCGGGGGTTGGCTCTTGAAGGTGGGGTTCCCAGGGTAACTTAAAAATAGGCATCAGAACCTCATCTCACAGACTCAGATTCAGTGGGTAAAGGGAGGGGCTCTGTATTTTTAAATTGCTCTCAGGTCACTCAACCACAGCCACAATTGAAACCTGCCTTCCACGTTTAGAATTGTGTGGCTTCAGGATGTTTGCCAAGTTGTTCTGGTGAGTTTTTTTCTGAGTTGACTTTGAGCAGCAGGAAGGGCATACTCGGTCACTCACATACTGAGGGTCACTCAGTAATGTGGCCCTGAGGGTGGGGCACAGAGACGGGGCTACCCAGATGCTCCTCCTTGACCCTTAAACCGGGTTCTAAAAGGTTCTGCCCTGGACCTGAGCTGGTTCCTGTACTCTGAGTGAAGTGGGTGAACTGTCCTCAGATTTTACCTCAACTTAATAAGGCTGCAGGTTCTTATCAGGAATCCGCCTTGAATCTCCTCTGGAAAGGGGCAAAAGAAACAGCAGGACAGATCGGTCAGAAACTCACATCTTTATCGGGGAGGAGCCTGCGGATGTCCACGTGGGAGCAGTGCCACCCTGGATTTATGCCTGTGTTGTCATGGCCGATCCGAATTTTCTCAATGATTTCCCCTACATCTTCTAACTGTGGAAAGGAGAAAATGCACCAGATGGTAGTAGAAAAGTTCAGGAAAGTAAAACTCAGCAACATACTGTCTGCCCAGGACATCCACTCTTGAGTTCCTTTGAACTTCCAGGGGCCGCTTTCTCCCAGTATGCCCCCACTGTCCAGCCAAGCCCGCCCCCACTCTCCTCTCCACATGCCATGCTCATGCTTCCCTTCCTCTCTCCCTACTTAAAATCAGCCTAGATTCCAGAACGCATTTCCATCAACCTCTGGGAGGCTGTTCTCCTTTTCATGGTGGAGCCCACCTCTCTGTCTTCCATTACTTACACTGTGGTGGTTCATTCCCTGCTTGAGAACTGATTTGGGTTTCAGAAGAGGAATTCTGGTTCTGCCCATGCCCTTTCTTGTCAGCCTGACCTTCTCCTTGGCCCCTAAGGGCCCCTCTGTCTCTAGCTACCCCTCTTCTAGATCCTTCAAATTCCAGTCCCTCAAACTTGATGTTCTCTTGCCACAGGACCTTTGCACAGGCTCTTCCTGCTCTTCCACTCTCCTCTTCTTTAGCTAAACCTCAACCTCATCATTCAGGTCTCAGATCAAGGATCACTTCCTCAGGGAAGCCCCCCTCACCACCTCAAGAAACTCAAATCTCTTCCTGAGAAGCTCTTACAGTATCCCATAGCACCCCTCTCCCCTGCACTTCTCACAGTCAGAAGTTTGCCTTCATTTGTGTAATATCGTCTTCTCTACCACTGAAAGCCACAAGGGCAGGCACCTGTCCTTGCCCATCATTCTATACTTAAAACCTAGAACAGAGCCTGTGAACCCCAGAACTCAGGATACCTTTGCTGAAAGGATGAAAGAATGTTTCCTCATCTGAAAAACAGGTGTGACAGTATCAGTCAGGTTCTGTCATGTGCAATGTTGACCTTAACCATGATCGTATGGGTGGAAGTCTCACTGAATGGAAAAGCTGATGCATGTGTCTGAAATTCAGGAGACACCATGTCTTGTCTCTCCTGCCTGGAGCCTATGGCACAGGGTGCAGGGGAGGGACTCTTGTCAGGAATGACTGATGCCCTGATCCTTCCACATCCCTTAACGAAGCAGTGGGATGGTCAGACACAAGGCAAGGGGGGGATGTGCTGACTGGAGTGTCCTCGAAGCCTCTCTACGGAGCTGGCCGCCTGGCTGGCACCATTAAGTTCTCAGTGCTAGGAGACAGCAGAGTCAGCTCCACGGCAGGCAAGGGCTTTTGATGAGGGAACGGCATCTGAATGATAGATTAAGTCATTCATCAAATGCACAGCCTCTATAACCGCACACGGAAGTAACCTCTGAATGAAACGGAACAGCTTCCAACCACTGGTTTCCTTCTTCCCCACACACCCACCCACGGCTGGCAGCCAAGGACGGGCCCATCAGCCCTGCTGGGGGACCTGCCCACACTCCTGTCTCCACCCTCATGCTTCCCAGTTGTAGCCACGGTGCTCCCACCTACCACCTGTATAATCTGAGGCAAGGCACTTGACCTTCCAGGCCCCAACTTTCTTCTCTATAAAATGGGGGGAGTAATGTGTTACTCAGCTGAAGGCAGAGGCATGGGTGGGGTGACCCCCTGAGGTCACTTCCAGGTCTAAGATCACAGCCATGGTTCTGTCACCTTGTCTCTCCTTCCAAGTGACCAGCATGGCACGTCACTGCTGGAGCCTGCGTGACTCGACAAGGGTGCTGCCACTGAGGTTGGTTCTGCTGCCCTGCAGCGCAGCCCCCCACCCCCTCCGGCCAGCTCACTCTCACTTCACCAGAGAAGCGCTGTCCCCTGTGAGCCCCTGAGGGCCATTCTGATCCCCAAACAAAGATTAGTGACTTCAGGCTGACATTAATGCTCTGGGCATTTTAACAAGGCCTCGTTCTCTCGAAACAGGAGAGACACAGGAGCTGCGGGGGAAATCCGTGGCCACAGGACGTCCACTTAAGGACGCTGAGCTGCCAGATGCGTTGGGCAGTGAAGATTCCCTTGCCCCTCCCTCTGTCCAGAGGTCTCTTTTCTTCCTTCCCCATTCCATCTCTGAGGTTCCAGATGTGTGGACCTTGGCTTCAATGGTACTTTTGGAACCTTCATCATCCAGCCAGTCAGTCAGGGATGCCACGTCAGGGTGGCCGTCTTAGCTGTGACCCTCAGGGAGCAAGGAGGCCTTCAGGGGAACGCGAGCCATGGATGACGGGCCTCAGGAATAGACTCGGAATCAGAAGAGACCCTAACATCCTCCCAAGAGGTGGAAGAGCTAAGCAGAGAAGGTTCTGGAATTGAACTGGAGTCCAAATCTTGCCTCTGCCCTTTGTAAATTATGACGCCCTGAGCGAGTTTCTTATCCTTCCCATGCAAGTTTAGCTGTAAAAAGAGATCATCGTACTAGCAACTCTTGGAATGGCTATGAGGATTCCGTGAACTGATGCACACGAAGGGCTCAGGACAGGGCTGGCACAAGGCAAGTGCTCAATAAATTCTAGTTATTATTGCTATTTTCTCGGCCACTCCCGAGTCTTAGGACAAAGCCACAGAGAGAGGGAGTGGCTTGCTCATGACTTTCCGTCTGAGCCCAGAGCCAGGACCAGGATGCAGGGCTATGTGCTTACGACCCAGCCCTCTGCGTCCTACCTGAAGACCAGTCCGAACAGAGACACAGAGAAACAGAGACACAAAGCTTTTTCATTTGTTTCCAGACCCTCACACTCCCCCAGCAGCCAGAAAGATTTGAAAAGAAGAAAGAAAAAAACACAGCAACAAACTACTGGCAAACTATAGCTGCCGTTAGTGGGCATTCCATTGATAAAACTCCACGGAAGTCGTGCCGAGGTGTGATCACAGCCCCACCGCTGACGGAGTCAGGGCTGGATGACTCAGTACCACGCCATCTTGGGCGGATGAGTTGCCGCTTCGTGTGGATAAATGAATCAGCCTTGAATTTTCTTTGTTAAAGACTCCACCAAGGTGGCGACCTTCCCACAAGAGCTGACTGCTCCCAGAGAAGGTGGAGAGGGAGCAGGGAGCCCCCCAGGACAGACACTGGCCGGGGAAGGAGGATGGAGCTCTGGATTTTGTTTCCCATCAGAAGGGGCACTTCTCCAAAGGTCCCTGCTACCTGGAGGGTCCAGCCTCGTGAGCCGCTTAGCTCTTCAGAGCTGTCCCCTCCAAGTCTTGTTTCAGCTGGTCTTCTACCTGTCATGTCCCTCTCCTCCTGTCCCTCCCACCAAACCACATACTGTGTTTATTTCCAGCTCTGGCCCTTGGCCATGATGTTCCCCTTGCTAGGAATGCCTCCCCTTCTTGTCCCTCCTTTGCATTCTCAGTCCCGCATTTGCCTTCATCACCATGGGCTAGTGACCTGCAGGGGCTAAGAGCACATATTTTGAGCCAGTACTCCTGGGTTTGAATCCTGGTTCCATTACACCCTAGCTGTTTGAATTTATGTAAGCTATTCAGCTTTCTGTACCTCAGTTTCCCCATCTTTATACAGGGATAATAACAGCACAGAGCTGCTATGAGGGTTAAGTGAGTTAATAGAGATAAAGCCCTGTGACACTGCTCTTACCCACAGGATCAGTTATTCTCTCTTGTTGGCCTTGTGTGGAGGTCTGGGGTTCTCCAGCTGGACTGCAAGCCCCTTGCAGAGAGAGTCTGGGCCCTCCCCTTCTCCTACCTCTCCCACCCAACCTAACACACAGCGGAGAGCACAGGGGAGACGCTGAGCTGAAGTGCACAGGACGCCAAGGTGCTGTGACCGACGCCTACAGTAAACATGGAACAAGCAAACCCCTAGGCCAGAGGGGAGCAGGGGACCATTTGGGATGTCCAGAGGCCAAGCTCTCCACGGATACACATGTGTTATCGCTGGCCCTGGAGGTGGCCCCAGTGGAAATGGGATTGTGCCTCTATTTTCCTCAAGCCCTGTCCACTCACTGTCTCCTTAGATCCTGACACTAGTCCCGGTGGGGCCGGGTGAGGTGCCCGCCCTCCTGGTTATTCCGATGTACTGAGTGAGGCCCAGTGAGGCTGGATGAACTGCCTGGCCCTCTCACCACAGCAGCCCGTTAGGGTGCCTCCTCCCCTCTTCTGGTGCCCCCGGCTTCCCAGTCCCAGCTCCCCTGGCAGCCTCCTAGCATTATGGATCCCAGGCACCTCCATAATGAAGCGGGAGGCTGACTTCCTCTCAAAGAACAGCTTCTGCTCCCTCTTGTTGGTGCACAAGTACTTCTGC
Organism: Panthera leo; assembly: GCF_018350215.1. Classification (NCBI taxonomy): domain Eukaryota; kingdom Metazoa; phylum Chordata; class Mammalia; order Carnivora; family Felidae; genus Panthera; species Panthera leo. Next base: position 66,823,081 of record NC_056690.1, read on the forward strand.
TGGGTGCACACTGCATCGCAGCCATAGATGACGATGAAGATGTTGGCGTCCGTCCCGGCAGCAAAGACGTCACTCGTGTAGAGGATGATCTCGTAAGGGACAACTGAGGATGGTGGACAGACGGTGAAGTCAGAGGGGAGGTGAGAACAGAAAACAAATGTGGACAAGATCAAGTTCTTCATCGGCACCATGGCCCCAGGCCCCGTCACCGGGAGCTACTGCCCGGGGATGGACCTTCACGTGGTTGCTTAGCAACCACAGGTGCAGGGGTGGGGGGAGACAGTGTCCTGTCACGCCTAGTGCCCACAGGCAGCGCCTGTCACCTCAGACCAGGGTCTCTGTGCCTCTCACAACACAGAGCTGGTACAGCAGTTTGGCTGAAACCACAGAATCTACTCCGACTGTTTGTGTGACCTGGGCAAGTCACAGGAGCCTCAGTTTCCTCTTCTGTAAAGTGTCCACCATGCTCCTTAGCTGTGGACACTATAAACAGGAGGATTATATTTCAGGGGGCAAGGGACCAATCAGATCAGCAGTCTACAGGGTGAGAATCCTTTCTCTTCTCACCCTCACTTGCTCCACACTGGCTTGCCCTCCTAACCCGTCCATAACGCATCTGGCCCTTGCTGGGTTGGATGTGGGTGGTGGAGGGGGGTGGTGGTGACCTTGTGAACTCCTAAAAGGGAGGCTGACCCATCAGTGTTGTTGGCAAGCAGCTTCCCGATGGGCACCTGCCAGCCTGGCTAGAGACCAGCACTGCCCAGTGTGTGGGTCACTGGCCCTTCACCTCAGAAACTCTTTGGGTACTTATTAAACACCCAGATTCCCAACCTTTCCTCAGATTCTCTATGGGATGAGTCTAGTGATCTAAATATTTAACTCAGACTTTACACTGCAGTTTGAGACCAGTAGTTTAAAAGTGTATGTTGCTAACTACAGACTGAAATCCATTAGCAGGTTATGGAATAAATTTAGTGAGTCATCACCAGTATTTTAAAAAATATATGGAATTGAATAGAATCGAATAAAAAATATCACTGGACATCACACACAGGCTAAAATTTTTTTGTGACACTTGTTTCATATGTATATAAAGGTATATACAACTTACTCTAAGTCACAGTAATAAAAAAACATTGAAAACCCAGAGAAACAGTTTAAGTGGAAATCTACCCTATCTTGTGGTCTTGACCTCGAAAGGAACCACATTTAAAAGTCACCTTCTCACAGGTGGCCCCAACCTTCCCCAAATTTGCTCCAAAGCCAATGAATTTTCTTTTCATTTAGTATGATGGTTACTCTGCTGTAGAACCATAATACCTGTATTAACGGTAACTGCCATCTGCTGAGTACTTGCCAGGTGCCAGACTCTTTACTAAGCGTTCTACCTTCCTCATCCCCTGTAACCTTGACAATGACCTCCGGAGGAGATATCATTGTACTTTATTTTATAGATGGGGAAAACAAGGCTCATACAGGTAAAGTAACTTGCCCCAGATCATATGGCTGGTCAGAAGTCGAGCTCCAGTGTGAGCCCAGGCTTGTCTGACCCCTAAATCCTGTGTGGTCAACCTCTAAGGGTGCTGTTGTTGTGAATTGGAGGCAAATATTGCTCGCTACCTACAAGTCACAGGGCCTATGGCCTATGGGGGTGATCGCCATTCCCATAATGGCCTGAATAGGGCCCTCACCAAGGCTAAGGGAAACAGGCCATCAGGCAGTAATAGAGGCAACTTCCTCTGAGGTCTCTTGGGTGTCTCCCTGGTCTAAGGCCAGGAGGAACTGAACTTCCCTGAGACTCTCTGGCAGCAGGAGAAGCCCTAAAAATATCTGGGCAGGAACAGCCCACCCTTCAGCCCTCATCCCTAGGCCTGAGCTCAGATTTGCTTCCTGATTTCTAGTTCTGCCTCTGCCATTGAGGAGCTGTGTGTCCTTGGGCAAATAGATATACTTCTCTGGGTCCTTTTCTTTGTCTGTGAAATGAGAGGGTTTGACATAGAATCTGTGGTTTTCAGATTATTTAACTGAATTTAATTTTCAGTGGAGAACTTTTGTGGAGTTCTGAAAAATACATTTAGGACAAGGGGCGCCTGGATGACTCAGTTGGTTAAGCATCCAACTTCAGCTCAGGTCATGATCTCACAGCTTGTGAGTTTGGGCTCCGCATAGAGAGAGCTCTGTGCTGACAGCTCAGAGCCTGGAGCCTGCTTGGGATTCTGTGTCTCCCTGTCTCTCTGCCCCTCCCCTGCTCATGCTCTGTTTCTCAAAAAATAAACGTTAAAAATTAAAAAAAAAAAAACATTTGGGAAGAATGCTCTGAAAAAACTTGACTTTTTAAAGCTGAGGAGTAGATCTGGATGGCACGAATTGGGGAGCTGTTCCCTCTCATCCTTTCCCTTCCTGCACCAGCTGCCCTGAGACACCTGCTTCGATACCAGCAATCCCTAGAACACAGGCTTCAGCCTTAACAGGACTCTGACATTCAGGGCTCCATGCTACGTGGAGCCTGTAAATTCAGACCATCACAATGGTCCACTTCCTAATTGCCCCATCTCTACTGTGTGGACAGCACATTTCAGTCGGCCAGGAGGCAGTGCCATCTTGCTGTGTTCTTTTGGTTTCACGTGTATTGGGCAGCCTTGACGAACTGCCAAATCTAGTTCTAAGCCTTCCAGGCCCCTGAGAATGACAACTGGCCACCACTCCTGGGACTGCAGCTCCTCATTCCTGGGAGCTCCCTGGCTTTGGGCCCTCAAGACCTTTCCCAAACAAGGAAATAGGTTCTGAGCAGCAGACCCTCCTCTCTGGGCACTTACTCGGGGAGAGGGGCACTTTGAAGCTGCCTCCACAGCTCTCTAGTCAGAAAGGCAAGTCTCTCCTGCGCTGTGTGTGTGTGTGTGTGTGTGTGTGTCTGTGTGTGTGTGTGTGAACTGAGTCTAAGACAAAGGGCAAATGGACTTGCTTTAGTATGAGGCTAGAGCTGAATGTATTCAAGGTCAGGCCATACAAATTCAGGCCTGTCCTAGGGCAAGAAAGGAGAAACAGCTACTTCTGTCTTAAAGTGTCTCACCCAGTATGCTGCCAGCTCTATGTACATCTGTCAGGTCAGTGTGTCTGTCCTAGACTGCAGGCAGCTCCTGGGGGTAGTGTCTACATCCAGGGTTTGCTTTGTATATGCAGAGATTTTACTAGAGGGAAATGTCACTTTGTTTCAGGCTTTGGACCAGAAAATATCTTGATGGATCGGGTCATTTCCAGTTTAATTGCTTTAGGCAAAAAAAAAAAAAAAAAAAAAAAAAAAATAAGTCATCACTGAATCATATCATGTAATTATGAGCTGTTTGGGGGAAATCTTTTGGTATAGCTAATTATTTGGTTAGAAAAAAAATTATATTCTCTGGGTTTGGGTCTGATTTTAGCACATTTAAACAGATTTTTATAGTTTGGTTAATTTCAGTTTGGTTCTCAGTACCTAGTATGTCCTACATGTAAATGAACGTTTAATCCATACTTTCTGATGACACTGGAAAGGAAGTGTCAAAACTTCACCAAATTGTTCCCTTTCCTCCCCTGCTTTGGCTGGTGAGAGGCCTACATTTATCATCTTTTCAAGTCTCCACCCTCCACTCCCGATCAGGATAAAATCTTACAGCGGTGATTTCTTGGTCACGTTACTGACTGGACTGAACACCGGTGATGGGGCCCATATGACTTCTCACAGTTAGACTTTTGTCTTTCTTCCCTTATGGGTCTTATGACCATGTTGTATTATCATCTCTATTTTGCAGATGAGGAAACAGCCCCAGAGAGGCCAGGCTCTCTTCCTGTTGTCACCAGCTGGTTTGGGGTGGAGGTGGGACTAATTCTCTATTTCCTTACCGTGGATCCAGGGCACTGCCCACAGCCCACGCAAGGCCCAGGGAACTGGGGAGAGGAGGTACACGTGGCCTGGGGTCGGGGCTGGAGGAGGGGTTGGGGCCAAAGACGGGTTGGTGGGCGATGGGGTCTGGGAGGAGGGTCAGCCATGCCGTGCACAGTTCTTACATGGCGTGTACAGCCTCGTCTGAAGCTCCGCGTGGAAGAGGTCCCTGACGATGGCACCGTCGTCTTCATTCTTCGCCAGCCAGCGGCCACAGGGGAATGTCATGCACTTTCCAAGAGACGGGGCGTCCACCTCTACCCAGTCTACAAACCAGCCTGGAGCCTTGCCTGCAGAGAAGGAGACACGGAACCCACCACGGAGCTCTACACAGATGGTTTACTGTGGGTGACCTCAGCCACTCCAGACATGCTTTCCTGCCTGTGGCTGACGTCTACAGCTGCACCCGTGCCCACGCCATTCCTTTCCCTAATAGCATTGCTAAATGACTCCTGTTGAAATGTGCACCCAGCTGAAGCTGGGTCACACTCCAGGCTGCTGTCGGGGAAATTAACAAGAGCAAAGGAGCCTGGGGAAGAGGTGACAGGAGGTGATGGCAAGCACACTGTCCAGGGTGGAAGGCACTCTAAAAAGGGAGCTCAGAGATGCCAGAGAGAGAACTCGTATTAATGGGGATTTTGTCATTTCACCCAGCGACAAGGATGACACTGTGAGCTCTCTGGCCTTTGGTCCTGGAGGATTCCAGGAGGGTCATTCCTGCCAGTTTGTGGTGCATGAAGGAAAGGGAAGTCTGTGAAGGACTGAGGGTCTTCCCTGGAAAAATGAGCGATCAGGTTTAAAGAAGGAAGTAGGAGCTGAGCAGAGAACCTGTCTCTCCATCCCAGGGGCTGGGAAGGTGGCCTCCTTCCTTAGCCTTAAAATACTTAAAGACCAAGAACACATGTCCTACTTCACTAAGAGAACAAACTTTGTCTGGCTGTAGTGTCAGTGGGTTCTGGGAAGAACAGACTAGATCCATGGTTCTCAAAGTGGAGTCCCCAGACCAGCAGCCTCATGTGTGCGAAGCAGAAATGCTCCGGTCCCACCCCAGACCTGCTGAATCAACGCCTGTGTGGATGGGGCCCAGAAACCTATGTTTAACAACCCCCCGAGGTGGTTCTGTTAAGCAACAGAACCTGTCAGGAGCTCCTGGTTCTCAGGTCAGAGAACCACTGAGCTATACTGGGGATTCTCAAAGGTGGGTGCACAGTGAAACCACGGAGAGTAGGGGTTTTGGGAAGTCACTGGTGTCCAGGCCCCAGCCCAGGCCAACGAGACCAGAATCTTCTGCGTGCAGCTAGGGTTCCACTGGGTTGAAGGGTTTGAGGAAGTTGTGTCATCGTGGAAGGCAGATGACATTCAAGTTTCTTGCGTATTCTTTCCCACAGGGACCTGTGTGTGGGCCTTATATTCTTAGCAGAAAACAGAGGGGGAGGGAAGCCAGACCTGTGTTGTCATGGCCAATCCTGACTTTCCACAGATCTCCCAGGTCCAGCGTCTCCACGGTGAAGATTTCGATGCTGTCCCTCTCAAACTTGTCGCTGTTGGTCTTGGAAGATTTCAGGAGGGTCATTCCTGTCAACCAAATGGCCCCCACACGACTGGCTGAACCTGAGACCTTCAAACCGAGCCGGACTACCCCTTTGGGTCCCTCCTCATAATGACCAAATTTTTCTAACTCTCATAAAATTTAGAGCATGCAATTACTATCCACCAGGAACCTTTGCACATTTAACAATTTGGGGTGTGTGTGTGTATGTGTGTGTGCGTGTCTTTTTAGTGAGCTTTGTAATTAGCCTTCAAGGCGTGTATTTTTATTTCCAGTTTGTATCTAAAGAAAAGGAGGCACACCACGAGGTGAAGTACCGTATTCAAGATCATCCAGGAGAAAGTGGTGGGGTCCTAAGTCAGTGTTGACTGTGCCTCCACATCCCCCACATTTTTCTACATGTGGAGGAAGCCAGGGACAAAACCAGCCTCCCCGTGCTCCCTGGAGTCTCAGGGGCAGCCTTGAACAGAAGAAGAAAGCTGGCAGGAGTCACGGAGAAGAGACCAGTCACTGTTTGGACTGGGAGGCCCTTCATTGTGGTTTTGAAAGGTAAACAGAGTGATGCCTCCAGCAAGAGTACAGGAAATGGCAAAAAAGTTTCAGGAAGGCCTGGAGAAAGAATGACCATAGGATCAGGCACCATTACTTAAGGAGAGGACGCTGAAGGGAAGAGGATGCATATGGCTTTCAATCACTTCTGGGGTGGTAGACAGAGGAATGAAGACGGGAGAGGGGACAGGGGGCTCTTTGCCCCCTGGTGTACAGGAGAACTGGCTTAGTAAGCTTTAGGAAGAATCTCTAAAGGAACCAATGTTTACAATCCAGGTAGACAAGTCACGTCACATGGAGATTTTTAAGAAAAAGGGAATATGCCTTCCTCCAACAGCACTAGTTGAATGCAATCTGTCAGGACACAGAATCCGAAGCAGGCTCCAGGCTCCAAGCTGTCAGCACAGAGCCCAATGTGGGGCTCGAACTCATGAACTGCGAGATCATAACCTGAGCTGAAGTTGGACACTCAACCTATTGAGCCACCCAGGAGCCCCAAAATGGATACAGATTTAAACATAAGACCTGAAACTGTAAAACTCCTAGAAGAAAACATAGGAGAAAAGCTTTGTGACGTTGGTCTTGGTAATGATCTCATGGATATGACACCAAAAGCACAGGCAACAAAAACTAAAATAAACAAGTGGAGGAAGCGTCTGGGTGGCTCAGTCGGTTAAGCGTCTGACATCAGCTCAGGTCATGATCTCAGGGTTCATGAGTTCGAGCCTCATGTCCGGCTCTGTGCTGACAGCTTGGAGCCTGGAGCCTGCTTTGGATTCTGTGTCTCCCTTTCTCTGCCCCTCCTCTGCTCATACCAACCCCCCTTTCAAGAATAAACAAACATTAAAAAATTTTAAAAAAATAAACAAGGAGGATTGCATCAAACTAAAAAGTTTCTGCACAGCAAAGGAAACGATCAATAGAATGAAAAGGCAACCTACAGCATGGGAAAGAATATTTGCAAACCATATATCTGATAAGGGGTTCATTACCATAATATCCTATAACTTAATAATAAAAAGCTAATAACCCAATTAAAAAAAGGGCTAAGGACGTAAACAGACATTTCTCCAAAGAAGACATACAAATGGCCAACAGTATATGAACGAAATGCTCATTGTCACTAAGCATCAGGGAAATGCAAATCAGAACCACAACGAGATCTCACCACACACCTGACAGGGTGGTTGCCACCAAAAATGAAAAGACAACAACTGTTGGTGAGGATGTGAAGGAATTGGAACACTCGTACATAGTTGGTGGGAATGCAAAATGGCGTCGTTGCTATGGAAAACAGTACGAAAGTTCCTTAAACAATTAAAAATAGAACTACCATATGACCCACCAATCCCACTTCTGGGTATATATCCAAAAGAATTGAAATCAGGATCTTGAAAAGATATTAGCCCTCCCATTTCACTGCAGCACTATTCACAATAGCTGAGATGTGGGGGGAAAAAAACCCTAAATGTCCATTAACCGATGAAAAGATAGAAAAAAATGTTGATATGTATACATACAATGGACCGCTCTTTGGCCTTAAAAAAGAAGGAAATTCTCCAATCTGCAACAATGCGGATGGTCCCTGAGGACATTACACTGAGTGAAATAAGCCGGACACAGAAGGACAGATATAGCAAGATTCCACTTATACCAAGTATCCAAAATAGCCAAATTCATAAAATCAAAGGCTGGAATGGTGGTTCCCAGGAGCTGGGGAGAGGAGAGGATGGGGAGTTATTAAGCAACAAGCGTACTTTCAGGTTAGTAAGATTAATGAGCTCCAGAGGCCTGCCATACAGTCCATACCTACAGTCGACAGTGATGCATTATCCATTTCAAATTTGAGAGGATAGAGCACATGTCAAGTGCTCTTAATAAATAAAATAAAATAATAAAATAAATAAAACAATAAAATAAAGTAAAACAACACAGGGGAATTCTTCAATTATTTTTTTTTGAAGAGAGAGGAGGAATGTGGGTGAGTCTCGCTCGGCCCCATGCTGCATTCTTACCAGTGTTGTCTTGCGTGCCAAAGAGCGTGATGAAGACGTTGGCATCTGTGCCTGCGTTCTTCTTGTCCCCAGTCTTTACGGTCACTGAGAATGTGGTAGATTTGTCTGCAGGGAGAGGAGTGTGGAGAAGTGAGTGGTAGACTGCCCCTCTCGTGGAGGAAGGAGGGAGAAAACGTACTGGGTACATTTCTACATGCACGGTGACCATTTCTAGGAATCACTTTACTTGTAGCATGTGTTGTTCTGCAATTGCCTATAGTCTGGAAACTTCCTCAAGGCAGAGATGAGGTCTCCCCGCCTCCAGCTCACATAGGAATCTCTCAATTAATAGAGTTGTAGGATGTTTAGGGGAGACTTGGGGTGACTGAGAGTCAGAGGCTCATCAGCGAGGAGCCTGGTCTGACTTCTCCACTGGGAAGTTTTAGGGATGTAAGTTTCAAGGAAGGGAAGCATCCTAGAATTCTTGAAAGTTCATTCTTTCCCTTGACAAAAATGTATTGAGGGCTTATGGTGTGCCTGGAGGGGAGAGCACAGAACTAAATCGGAGCAGGCTACAACCTATTCTATTCTAGTCTAGTCTAGTCTTATTCTATTCTACTCTACTCTACCCAACCTATTCTTATTCTATTCTATTCTATTCTATTCTATTCTATTCTATTCTATTCCATTCCGTTCTATATTCCATTCTATTCCATTCCATTCCATCTCATCCTATCCTATTTCATTCCACTCCATTCCTGACCATAGCTCCATGCCTAGTCATGTGCTTTATACCCAGCCTTATGCTAGGCATGTGGGAATATGTCTCCTCACCTCCCCATTCTGGCCATGGAGGGATAAGGGCAGTACAGACACACTGCCAGAGGAGGGGTTGCTCAGAACCCACAGGGGAAGGGAACATGGAGACCGAGGGAGGGAGGCTAGAGGGAAGAAACCAGCTCTAGTTTAGGAAACCTTTCTGCTCCAGGGCCAGGTTGTCAAGGGGGTTGTTGTCACCACCTCCCCCGGCCCCCTCATCCTCGCTCAGGGGCAGCACATAGGACTCATCCACTGGCAACAGCTCCCGGGACAGCTGGCCATCATCCTCCTCCACTGCCAGCCAGCGCTGGCATGGAAAGTAGTACCTGTAGGAAGGGGAATGAGGAGAGTTTAGGAACGTCGCTTAGGAAAGATTTCATTAAAGAGCGGTCCTGGGCTGCAAAATGACAGGCCCTCAGAGGCCCCAACACTCCCCTATCTGCCCCCCATCCAAAAGCATGGCCCTCCCATCCTACCCAGCCTGGGGGTCACCCTATGAGAGTCACTTGCATGGAGCAGAAAACAAACATGGGGACACGGTTTCAAGACCCCCCATTGAAAATGGCTGTGTAAGAGTTGCCTGGAGCCTATTAAACCTTCACTCAGGGTCATATTGGAGGTATCTAGAAGAAGTGCTTCCAGGGACTGTGCCAGCCTTTTCTAGAATTAACCTGGTAGCCAAAGCCACTTTAGCAGAGAGTATTGTACATAGTAGGTGTTCAATACTTAAGGGTTGAGTAAATGGATTTTAATGGAATGATACCCAATTATGCTTCTGGAAGATACAGAAAGTGTGGCTAAGGAATGGCATAGCAGACAGCTGGCGCCATGTAGGGAAGGGAGGTCCAAGTTAGACTCCTCAGTGTAGAGGCTGAGCCCAGCTAAAATGAAGACACCTAAACAAAGCAAAGGGGGGTCCAGGGATGATGGAGGTAGCAACATGAATTAATTAAGGACTCGCCTCTGGAGCCAGACTGGGTTGGAATCCTGGCTCTGCCACTTATAGTAATATGACCTTGAGCCAGTTTCTTTACCTCTCTGTGTTAGGGTTGCCAGATTTAGCCAACAGAATCACAGGGCTCCTAGTTAAATTTGAGTTTTCGATAAGCAATGAATAATGTTTTAGCGTAAGTATGTCCTACCCAATATTTGGGACATACTTATACTAAAACATTACTCACTGCTTCTCTGGAATTCAAATTTAACTGGCCATTCTGTATTTTACCTGGCAACCCTACTTTGTGCTTCAGTTTGCCATTCTGTAAAATGAAGATCATATTGCTTATGTCAAAGTTGTTATGAGGTTTACGTGGGTTAAATGTTTTAAAGTGCTTCTAAAAATGCCTGGCTCTCGGTAAGAATTTGCTAGTACTATTGCTGTTGTTACTCTTATTGTACTTCCCTGTTTCTCCCCTGCCCATGCCTGGGGTCTCTGGAGCTTGTGGGCTGGACAGCTGGCCTTGGGCCCCCAAGCTCCCAGAACAACTCAGAGGGTTGGTGGATGCAGCCCATGTCTAAACTGGGGCCATTCTACCCAATATCCACCCCTTCCTGCCAGACTGGCTGCTTAAGATGCATTCAGGGACTGATCAGAGTCCCTGAGGAGAGAAGGAAGTCCCTCCTGGAGAGGAGGGAGCAGTGTAGGCTGGGGGTCTCATCCCTGTCAGAGCCCCACATTCCTCTAGAGACATTATTGCCTCCTAGGCCCAACACTTTAGAGAGGCATAACCTCAGCCCACACACGGGCTCACACGGGGTGCAGAAGGGCAATTCTGTGTTCATGGACACGGATTCAAAGGGTGGGAGGAGCTCAGTCAAGGGCAATATAGATTAAATTGCCTTTAAATTAGGGCTTAATGGAAAAATGTATATTGTTCCACTTTCTAGTCTTTAAGTTATGAATGGGAAAGTTACATTTTTTATTCAGCCAATTAACTTATGAATAATAGGCTTTGGCTCTTAATTATGGCCAATTAAAGGAGCCACAGAAATAAAGAAAGGAGTGGGGTTGCGGCAGAGGCAGAGACAAGGAGAGTGGGAAGCTGGAGCAGAACAAGGACAGAGGGAGAGAGAGACACAAAGAAAGAGTGGGCAACTTATCCCGGGAGAGAGAAGTCAGCCAGACGGAAGGGGTAAGGCCCAAGTCCACCCACACCTGCTGAGCGTGTGCCTACTTGGGAAGCAGAGGCTGGCTTTCATGGAGCGACTTCTCCAGTGTCCCCGAGATACTTGTACTGGGACATTAAAGCCCCTCGGCATGCCCAGAGTGGCAGCATCTCTTCCCATCTCTTTTCTCAGATCCATCCCCCTGGAGGGCAGAACCTGAGCAGGGGCTGGGACTGGCCTGAGTGCTGGGCCTTCAGCCTCTAGCCCCATGATGCCAACAAGCACCCACAGAAGATTTAGCAGAGGATTCCCCTTCCCCTTCCCCTTCCCTCCCTTCCCCTTCCCCTTCTTCCCCTTCTTCCCCTTCCCCTTCCTCTCACAGCAGTAAGTCCTGCTTAAGCAGGTCTCTGGGTACCGTACCGGGGACGGAAATTGCCAGGGATTCTGAAGGAGCAAAGGAGAAGAGTGGAGAGTAGGTGTGCTGGCCAGGTGTGGCCACCACCCTGCTTAAACAAGGCCACTGGAAGGAAAGGGGGGGCTTGGGTGAGCAGGAGGTTTAAACTGATTATTGGAGCAAATCTTAAGTTTCACTCAAAAGTAAAAACTGAGGGGCACCTGGGTGGTTGGGTTGGTTAAGCAGTTAAGTGTATGACTTCAGCTCAGGTCATGATCTCATGGGTCATGAGTTCAAGCTCCGCGTTGGGCTCTGTGCTGACAGCTCAGAGCCTGGAGCCCACTTTGGATTCTGGGTCTCCCTCTCTCTCTCTCTGCCCACCCCTCCCCCCACCCCCGCACCCCTGCTCATGCTCTGTCTCTCTCTCTCCTTCAAAAATAAATAAGCTTTTTTTTTAAAAGTAAAAACTAAGGGGCACCTGGGTGGCTCAGTTGGTTGGGCGTCCAACTTCGGCTCAGGTCATGGTCTCACGGTTTGTGAGTTCGAGCCCTGCGTCAGGCTCTGTGCTGACAGTTCAGAGCCTGGAGCCTGCTTCAGATTCTGTGTCTCCGCCTCTCTTTGCCCCTCTCATGCTCATGCTCTGTCTCTCTCTGTCTCTCAATAATAAATAAACATTAAAAAAATTTTTTTAAATAAAAAAAGTAAAAACTGAGAAGACAGAAAAACTTAATGTTGTAAAATGTATGTCATTTGGTATGGCCTTCCCCATTTTGTGCACAAGCGCTGGACCACATCAGGTCAAAGTCGACAGGTGATACTGGTGGGATGGCATGGCCACAAGAGCATGAATCTGGAACTCAGGAATTCAGGGTTTGTGTTTCTACTCTTCCCCTATAAAGCTACGTGGCCCCAGGCCCTCAGTTCCACCACTACAAAGGCTGGATAAAATCATCTGCGAGGTCTTTTGTGTCTCAATATTCCAAGGGCCCTGAAAGAGTGTGGGGTTCCAGAGAACATCCTGTCAGATGAAACTCCAGAGGAAGAAGTCCAACAAGCTTTCTGTTCAACTCTCACTGAAAAGCCCACCCAACAGCATCTGTCTTTAATGAGGATCTAATGACACCCTCAAGCCACCAATCAGAATGGGAATCTCTATCTTCGGGCGGAAAACACGTAGAGAAAGCAAAATATACCAGGCTGAATATGGGCAAAACTCGGGACACTAAATATATTCCTAACTTTTGCGGCATTTGCCTCTTCCTCTTTGAACTTGAGTGTATTAGATTTTAATGCAGATCAAAAAAAGCAGCTAACCTCTTAAAGGAGGAAGGAAGACATGACACAACCTCACTTCCTCAACAAGTCAAGAGCTGTGGAAAAGAGGGAGAAAGCAGAGCCCGATGAGTCAACGACTTAACAAAGATGTGTTAGTTCAAAACAATGTACCCCTCCTGCCAAATCCCACCATTTCTGTCATGTGTTCTGAAATCCAAACATCCGAGGTTCATAGCTTTGGATGTTAGGAGGACTTTGAAGTTTTAAGTCCTTGCTAATATGATTAGAATCTCTGGGCTGTAAGGAATCTTTAAGTCAGTGGGTGATTTGTCACACCTCTTTCCACTACAAGAACGACCGTGGAAACATGTGTTGAGGAAAACGTCCCATCAGCCTGGGTCGCTGAGTGATCACATTGAGCAGAGTCCCCCGATGCCCTGTCCTGGACATGCAGTGTGAGCAGGAAATAAGCTTCTATTGTGTTAGGACACGACATTTTAGGGCCATTTGCTACTCAGCACAACCTAGACTATTCTGACTGGTACGACTGGAGATATAAATTGTGGGCACTATTCTCAAATAAATGGTCACGGAAGTGATGAGGATGGAAGAGTTTGCCCAGAGAGCATAAATCTGTGTCCCCCATTAGGCAAACTAACCCCATGAGCTCGGGATCTTCTTGCTTGTTGCCATGGTCACAGTCCCCACATACACCGGCAGCCATAAGTACCCACAGCATTGGAAGGCACTATCTCCTATCAAGGTGAAATGTTCTCATTTCCTCCTTCAAATTCTTGCAATAACTCCAAGTTTCTTAACCGGCCACTATCCTTTCCTTGAAGATGCATTTTCTTTCTTTCTTTTTTTTTTTTTTCAACATTCCCCTTAGAACGTGCTACCTAAAGCCAACCCAAGGCTCCAGGAATTATCTGAGCAGAGGAGACGGAGTGGGAACAGCCTCTCTGCATTCCAAATACGGCTACCAATACAAAATCAATCTGACACTTTTTTTAACTTTTTTTTTTTCAGAGTGGCGAAGGGGTGGGGCTTCCCAGGTTAGAGGAGGCTGGAGGAAGCCACAGATAAATTTCCCCAGCTTCACCATCTTCTTCCTAGCCCAAAGGACCAGAGAGGTCCTTTCTGGAGGGAATGTGAGCCTGTGTGCGGAGCCCCAGTCCACCCACGAGGGACCTCAGACCCCAGGACCACCCACTCAAAGCCACCCTCGGCTGCAAACCACCGTTCAAAAGCCTTTTCTGAATCATCTTGACTGCCTCCTGCCAGCTTGGGACTCCTACAAAGGGCCTCAAGCACTCCCTACTTGAAGAGAAAGAATGCTCTCCTTTTTTGGCAATTTGCATTGTGGATCAATCCACCTCTGCCCTTCCACTCCCACCGGCCCTTCCTCCAGGTATTTCCAGTCAGGCTCAGCTGCTCTCCAGAACCGGCAGCTTTTGGAGGCCAAAGGGACTGGACATGGCCCCACTGCCACCCTGCTGAGCGCTAGCCTTGTCGGGGCATCAGAGCCCTGAGCCACTCTGAATCCTGCTTGGGTGACTTCAGTATGGTGGCAGGGGCTCCAGAGATCACATCCTCTTTAATCTCTCTGCCTCCAGGCCAACATCTCTCATGAGTGCCTCCCTGCTCCTTCTCTGTCTTCCTACCTCGGCCTCAGAAGGCTCTCTGGGAGGGGCACCTTGGTGGCTCAGTCGGTTAAGCGTCCCACTTCTGCTCAGGTCATGATCTTGTGGTTCACGAGTTGGAGCCCCATGTCAGGCCCTGTGCTGACAGCTCAGAGCCTGGGGCCTGCTTCAGATTCTGTGTCTCCCTCTCGCTCTGCCTGCCCCCCTGCCTCCTCTCTCAAAAATAAAAACATTAAAAAAAAAAATTAAGAAGCAGGCTTTCTGGAAAAGCTGGCCAGCTAGGAGCCTCTGGCTGTGGAGCGGCACCCCCCACCCCGGCCTCCCTTCCCAAAGTTCTTGTCCTGTTCCCTTCATGCACGAGTCGGACAGAATTACCCACCACCTGCCGTTCATGCCCCTCGTGCCCTTCAGCTCCCACATCACACGGTTCAGCCGCTTTAGCGCCCTTTGTTCCAAACACCAAACATCACGGTTTGTGAAGGCCCATCTGAAATGTCACCTCGGACAGAGGAGCACCCTGACCCCCTCCTCACCCCCCAGTCCCTGAGCCCCATTTGGGGGGCGCCACCCTGAGACAGCGGCCCCCTCGCTCTGCCTTTCCTACTGCCCAAGGAGTTCCTTCATAATCCCGCTCATGCCCGTTCCTTCCTAGCTATGCAGCCACTTTTAGATGCCAACTGACTGGGTTCTTACTGGCACGGTGCTACCTTTTGCCGGGTGCCAGGCCCGGCGCTGGCCCTTACACGGGTTATCTTAATGCTGTGTGGGAGTTTTATTATCCCGTTTCATGGATGGAAGAACTGAGGCTCAGAGGGCTTAAGTGACTTTCCCAAGGCCACACAAGTAAAGAAAGGAAGAGACAGGAAATGAACCTAAAACATCTGCCTCCTAGACCATCACAGTTTTCTGTCGGAACCAGCCGCTTGACTCTCCGCACTTAGCATGGCATGTGTTTGCTGAATGAATGAATGAGTCAACACAGCAAATGTGGTTTGTATTCATTAGTTGATTTAGTAAGTATTTATGGCAAGCCTGTTGTGCACCAGGCCCTCTTCTAGGTGCTGGAGAGGACACTGTAGGGAACAAGACAGGTGAAATCGTTACCTTAGGCAGGGACCTTATATTCAGTTGTGGGGAAAGGAACAATGATGAAATACTGCAGTCGATTGTAGGTCAAACGTTAGTGACGTGCAGAAAAAGAAACAAAGGAAGAGAAATAAAAGGTCCAGGGTGGGAGGCTTGCTGAGCAGATGACCGTTGAGCAGAGACCTTACCTAGAGAAAGCATGAGTAAGCCACTAGGGGAAGGAGGACCAGGGAGAAGGGACAGCACATGCAAAGGCCCTTGGCTGTTGGGCTCAAGGAACAGCAAGGAGTGAGCAGGAGGGAGACCAGGACCAAGAGTTAAAGAGGGGGTGTGGGGCAGGCCACTGGAAGTGCTCTGGCTCTCACCTGGGGGTGAATGGGAGCCTCTGCAGGTTGTTGGGCAGAGGAGGAACACACCCCTGACACAGGAGGGGCCAGCGTGCAGCAGAGGGACCAGGCAAGAGCCTCTGACCAGGGCTGGTGAAGATGGGGAGGTGGACCCTGACTCACACCAACAAGACAGGATGATGAGGGCGGGGGAGGTGATGAGGGGGCCAGGAGTGGGGGAGGGAAGGAAAAGAGAAAGGGAGGGAAGAAAGGGGATGGGGAACGAGAGGATACCATTCACGAGAGCGATAAAAATAGAAAATATTTAGGCATAAACTTAGTACGACTGTAGAAAATTGTAAAGCATCACTGGGATACTAGAAGGAACAATTGGATAAATGGAAATGCGCCCCTGGGGCAGCACTTAATCTAAATACACAATTCTCCACACATACGATTAATGGCATAACCATCAACATTCCAATGGGATTTTTTTCTTCAAATCACTTAATGTCTTGATTTGAAAAGGCAAGAAAAGCTAATATTTTTAAAGAATAATGGAAAAGGACAAGTACTGACAGATACTAAAATAGATTATAAGGCTACAATAATTTACAAATTGTTGGGCTGGCCCAGAAATGTCAAATCAATGGAACAGTTAACTGACCCTAACGGAGCTCTAAGGGGAAGCCAGGGATATTTGGTCTGTTCCTGTCCTTCTGTTTTTGCCAGTACTTTATCCTTTTCCAGCTTAAATGCCTTAGATTTTCAGAACATCTTGAGAAGTAAGCTGGGCTGACATCATTAAGCCTATTTATCAGAAGAGTGAATGAAAGCCCATAGACACGGAGCACTTAGTTCAGGGTGACCTGGTAAGTTTCTGAGAGAGGACTACCACAGCTCAGGACCCTGGTTCCCGGCTATAGCGTTGTCCCACTGCCCTTCTCTGCCGTCACAATGACCTCACGGAAAGCCAGGACACCAGGCCACGTGAGAGGTGTCCTTTGGTGTCCCCATCTGAGGCAGTCTCTTGGGCTGGTGGGGCGGGGTGGAGGTGGGAGATGGGGTGAGCCTCCTCACCCCTTGCCCGGCACAGAGAGTAGCCCAAGAAGAGGGCTTGCTCTAAGAGACACCAGACTGCAGACCAAGAAGTTAAGTCAACGTATGTTTGTTTATTGGGTGCCCGCTACATTCCGGACACTGGCGGGCACTCAGCAGCCCTACAACACACTCAGGATCTTGCCTGCCTTCCTCTCTGTCTGCCCCTGCACCTCCCCATCACACCTCCAGCCTTTTTTCATGTCTATTGCTCCGTGGCCCCTTTTGCTCAAGAGGCAATGGGGCCTAATGATGGAGACGCACCAGACTCATCGTTGATGGTCTGGAGTTCTGATCTTGGCTCTGGCATGAATGGGCTCTGGGGGTGTGGCGGCTTCACCTCCTTGGGGCATGGTTCCTTCACCTGTCAGGAGGATAATATGCCTTCCTCAACCTAGCTCCTGGTGGTAGCTGGGAATCCTGAGCAGGGGCCAGCAAACCATGGCCTGTGGGCCAAATGTGGCCCACTCACCTGTTTATGTACATCCCACAAACTAAGCATGAATTTTACATTGTCTTAAGTTTATTTATTTTGAGAGGCAGAGGGAGAGAGAGAATCCCAAGCAGGCCCCACACTGTCAGCACAGAGCCCGTTGTGGGGCACAAACCCACGAACCTCGAGATCGCGACCTGAGCCAAAACCAAGAGTCGGACGCTTAATCGACTTAGCCACACAGGTACCCCTGAATTTTACATTTTCAAAATGGCTGAAAAAAAGAAAATCTAAGGAACACTGTTATTTTGTGACATGTGAAAATGACATGAAATTCAAGTTTCAGTGTTCACGAATAAAGTTTTATTGGAACACGGCCACATCCACCAAGTATCACCTGTGGCTGCTTCCCTGCTGCAAAGTCAAATAGATCAATTATGACAGAGACCCAATGGCCCCAAAGCCTAAAATATTTCCTATCTGGCCCTTAGAGAAAAAGTGTGCTTACCCCTGGTCTAGAACATTAAAACATTGTACTGGAAGCCGCTTCATATGTGGAGACACGGATGAGTGAGTAAGTGGATGGAGACTAGGCCAGTGGAGGTCTGACAGGGACAGGAAACCCGACCTTCTGAACTGATGGATCTCAAGAACTAGATTGGAGGTCCTGTCACCTGCCAGGGCAGGAACTCCAGGGGGCTGCCCAGTGAGAGGGGAGAGAGAGAGGCAGTGCCCACCCAGCCAGCCACAGGAGCCAAACTAACATACAGCCACCACCGACCACCCCCCCAGCCTCAGACATCCCAACCACCCCACCCTCAGCCCTCTTCCCAGGACTAAGAAGCAGGCATGGCCTTCCCCCCCTCCCCTCAAGCCCCACTCACGTGACTTCATTGTTCATGTCGGTGATGTCTATTCTGTCCAGGAACCAGCCCGGTCTGTTGCCCGAGTTGTCATGGCGAATCCGAATCTTGGTCAGAGCCCCCAAGTCAATAGCATAGATGGTGAAGGTATCTGTCTGGGAAGGGCCAGAGAAGCACTCAGAGGGATGCCCCCCCGCCCCGAGACATGGTGCGCCCCACCCCCCCTACACATCAGCACCTGGGGGCCGGCAGGGAGACCCAAACCATTGAGGGAAGGGGGTGTGGAAACCTGTGACAGCCAGTTGACTGTGTGTGATCTGCACTCTTTTATAACCTGCCCACACCAGGGGTCTTTTCACTCTGTGTCCCAAAGGGTGGCAGGAGGAGTGGGAAGGCCAGGAAGGTGACCGTGAGGGGCAGAGGAGAAGGCAGGTGGGCTGGCTGCCCGCGTTCGTGTTGTGGGGTGTGTGTGTGTGTGTGTGTGTGTGCACCCGTGGAGGGCCTGTTGTTGGGTGTGTGCTGAAACCCTGTGCTATGTGTGCACATGTGTGCATAAGCCCCTTCAGCCACCCATTCTAAGCACCTGGGATGAGCCAAAGTGCAAATCCAAGGTGATTTACAGAATTCAAAGTGTAAATCAAAAGTGATTCACAGGAACAGGAGACTTGCACTCCCTCACCATGTGAGTAGGAAGGCCGTGCGTGTAGCCCAGTATACGCATCTGCACTGCAGGAGGCAGGCAACATCGGGACCTGATAAGGGATTCCTCTCGGCTGTAACTTCTTAAATTCTTTATATTGAAAAACAATCAAGTCTACAGAAAATTTGCAGAAACAATACAATGAAATTTTATATGTCCTTCACCTACATTTTGCAATATTTGCTTTCCCTGTCTCTCTCTTTTGCTATTATTTTTCTGAAACGTTTAAAAGTAAATGGCTGATACCATGATTCTTCACCTCTGAATTCTTCATCATAGCTTTCCTAAGAACAGGTGATTCTCATATAATCCCAGGACAATTACCAAACTCAGGAAACACAATACTATCGACACAATACTATTATCTAACATACAAGCCC
The DNA here is from genome assembly GCF_018350215.1 of Panthera leo. NCBI lineage: Eukaryota > Metazoa > Chordata > Mammalia > Carnivora > Felidae > Panthera > Panthera leo. The sequence goes on from NC_056690.1 coordinate 66,842,215, forward strand.
ATATTCAAATTTCATCCATTGTACCAGTTACGTCCTCTATGACAGTTTTCTTCCAATCCAGGATCGTAGTGGCTATGGATATAAACCCTAAACCTCAAGTCATGGCAAGGCAGTATTGAAAGAAAAAGCAGGCAGCCTCTGAAAGAAATCAGAGGAGCCCAGGAGTACTTTCATGGGTTTGGTTTCTCTTCTTCCTCTGTGTGGATGAGGAAATGTGGCTTTGGGATCAGGGGCAGGAATGAGAAAGGTGAGCTGGGGACAGTCTTCCAGCCAGAGAATATTGTAACATCTTGAAGGACAAAGATGACAGCTGGATTTTTCACACTCTCCCCACGATGCCTGGAAGAGGGGTGTGCGTGCATTTCTCTCACCACTCAAAAGCCTTCGTGGCTCCCGCTGGGGCAGGACCAGGACTCAGTCCAGGCTTCTCAACCTTCTTTCAAGGCTCTCATGCCCCACCCCCCTTAACTGGGCTCATCAAGCTTCCCAGAGGCAGTGCGCCCCCTGGCTCAGCGTTAACACAGCACAGTGGGAAGACTCCCTGTCCTGGAGCTGGGCCTTCCAGATTTCCACCCCACATCTCTGTCCCCTGGACCCATCCTCGGGGAACACCTCTCACGGTAATCGTGGGCATCCATCCCACACTCACCCACCATGGCCCAGTGTACAGCTCTCCTTCCTACCATGTTTTCCCCAAAGAGCCGTCGGCACTTCCTCCTTGAACCCCCCTGCTCCACCCCCTCAGCGCCTGAGCATCTGCTACCTGTAATATCTCTGGTCAGTTCCTGTGGGCTTCGTGGTGCTCGACACTCCCCTCCCCGGCCTATCTTATGCCCCCCACCACAAGGCGCCGGAGCTCACAGAGGAACCACTTCGATTACATCTGGGTGGACTCAACAAAGCACCCTGCTGGACACCGTGCTGGTGGGGGTGTGGCCTCCGGAACCAGCAGTCTCCACCACCCATGCAAGGGCCAGAGAGCCCCCACTCTACCTGGCCCTGCTCAAACTTGTTGGACTTGTCCGACTTCTTCAGGGGCCGCTCGCCTGTGTCCCCGTACTCCTCCCCGTAGATGGTCAGGTAGACATTGGCATCGGTGCCGGCCTTGGGCACATTCCCTGTGATTACCTGGACCTCGTAGGTGTTGGCTGGGGACAGAGAAAAACGTGGTGTTGAGGACACCTAGGCCTCGGGGCGGACCTGAGGCTCAGCCTCTCGGATCCAGCCAGCTCGTGGGAGCGGGAAGGACCTACAGATTCCTCCACATCTGCACTAACCTGGAAAGAACCTATCCCTCCCCACTGCTCAAGACTTTTCTTTGCCATGAGGCCCAGGAGCCTGAGAGTCAAGGGGAGACGCCCTTGGCCGCCCTCCTACGTTACGTCCCACTTTCAGTCATCGCGAGCTACATCCAGGCTCCCCCTGAGAGCCGCCCAAGGGGCAGAGCTAACCCCAGGCAGAGGCCTGTCACAGGTCAGGAGACCCACTTGGGAACCATGACGGGTGCCCCGCTATGGGGCTGCCACGTGACTGGAGAGCTAGACACCCCCCTTCACCGGGCCCCCTTCAGCGGACCTGCAGACCCCTCCTCGGGCTTACGCTCAGGACCCGGCCGGCCTGCCGGCACCAGCTCCACGACAAGTTCATTGTCCTCCTTGCCCCGGGCCAGCCAGCGGTGGGCTTCGAACTTGTACTCCTCAATCACCTCCTGCATCCCCGGCCCAAACTCCTCCTCTTCCTCCTCCTCCTCCGTCTCCTCCTCCTCCTCCTCCTCAGACGAGGACTCCTCCGACGAGGACTCCTCCTCCTCGTCCCCCTCGTCCTCCTCATCGCTACCCTTCTTCTTCTTCTTCTTCTTCTTCCTCTGCAGCTTGGCCTTCAGCCGCTCCTTCTTGAGCAGCTGCCGCAGCCTGTCCTTCTCCTTCTTCTTCCGGGCCTCCTCCTCGGGCGTGAGCTCCACCTCCCGCACCACCAGGTGCCGCAGCCACAGCGTGTCCACGAACCAGCTGGGCCCGAAGCCTTCGCCCGTGTGCCCCAGCCGGATCTTGAAGACCTCACCCACGTCCGCCGCCTCCAGCTGTGCAAAGCGCAGGGCAGTGGCTGGGGGGGCCCCTGGCGTCCTCCCCGCCTCCCCTGCGCAGCCAGGCCTGGGCCTGTGTGCGGAGCCCCGGTGGGGAGGCCCGGGGCCTCGAGCTCACAAGCTTCCACCAGCTCCCTCTCTCTCAGCCTGCTTGTTTGGCCGGCCTTCCAGGACCTCTTGCAGCCCCTCCTTCCACCCACACCTACTTCCTTCTAACCCCTGGGTCGTGGTCAGGATGGTCTCCCTGCCTCTCTCCCTTCACCCCGCCCCACATCCACACATGCACGCACACACACATGCACATCGCACTCATTCCTGTCACTCCTGGTTCCACACCTCTGTTCATGCACTCCCCTCACCCAGAGCGCCTTTATTCCTTCCTCTGCCTCCAAGGAAATCCATTCATTCCAATTCCTGAACCTTATTACTACTTTCCTTTTCAGTTTGTGCTTTTCTGGATTCTCTTTCCAAAGTTTTTTTCAGCATGAATCATATACAACTTTTGTATGTAATGAGCAAGAAAACTGTTATTTTTCAAAAATATACCCAATCCCTTCCCCCATGTCCCCAGGGACCCCAGGCCTCTCCCCCAGCACAGGCTTCTTTCCCTGGCAGTGCAGAGGGAGCCCAGACCTTGGCCGTGGTTCTGGTCTGTCCTGGATGCCCTCCCTGTCCACATGAGCTGCTCCCCGCCCACCTGAACGGGGAATTACTTGAGACAGGGACTGTTCTTTCTTGCTTCTCTCTGGCACAGGGTCTGGCACAGCGTGGATGGATTTAGCTTTAGCTCTTCTTCAGATTAGGTCCTCGGCCTTCGATCTACTTACTCTGTTCTAAGCCTCACCTTGCAGCGAGGTCTAGCCCCACAGAGCTCAGGGTAGGGTCCACATGGGGTACCTGCTGGTTGAGCCACTCTGTTCCCCATTCTGATGGGCCCCTTCTGGGTGTCTGACACTTTTCAAAGCCTGGTGCCACCAATTTTTCCACATGTGTCCTGGTGACTGGGGACCTGAGTTTCTCAGTGCCCCATAACTGGAGTCCAGGTCTAGATAAGAACTCAGGTCTTCTGACTCTGTTCGTGAAGCCACAATGTAGGCCAAAACCACCTTTCTGAGAAAGTTATCAGCCAAAATGAGAGCCCAGGAGCCCTGAAGGAGAGGCATTTTTCCCTCTCAGCTACTTAGGGGATGGGCTCTGGGCCTGGTAAGTTCGTTCTTCAGCACATTAGATCTCTTCCCCAGCATTTTCCAAGTCAGAGCATCCCTGCCCTCAACCTCTCCAGTCGGGCCTGCTCACCATCCCCTCCTCCCACATCTGTCTTCTCAGCACCCATGCGTCTCCCATGACCGCATTCCTGACCGCATCACTTCCAGCCACACAGCATGCTGGCATTGGAAGACGCTCTGCTCTGTTCCACCCCCACAACTGGCCACAATTTCCTGAGTACCTACCCTGACCTTCACCATTTTGACCCCTCTAAGGACTTCGAAGCAGGCTAGGGAGGCACTCTAAGGCTAGGTTTGAACGGAGGAAGAATCTGAGGCTCAGAGAGGTGAAATGCTAGGGCCTCTACCTCCTCAGCAGTGTTATGGGGGGTTGGCCTCAGTGAGGCCCCCTCCAGCACCAACGTTCCGTATGCCCTGACCCAGCTCAATCAGACCCTGCCGGGCACTGGGGTAGGACTCTTTGCCGAGGGCCAAGTGACCTGAGGCACACAAACACACACAGAGCACCCAGCACGAATATGCTCCCTGCACACACATACCTGCTTACACACACACACACACACACACATGCATACACTCACTCACACGTACTAGTATCCCACAGGAAACATTCATGTGTCTCCCACAGGGCGTCACACCTGCATTCTCCTCCCCTGCCAACAACATGCTCACATTCTCATCTTTTTCTTCTCTACTCAAAGGGAAGTGCAGAATCCTGGGGCGTCGAGAATGCAGCCAGGAGGCTCCTCCCCAGATCCTGCCTCGAAGTGTGGCCCTGCCCACAGGCGGAGAGAGCTGTAGAATCACAGGCTGGCAGTGGATGCAGTAACCAGGGGCTTCAGGCCATATTTTGTCAAATTAGAATCATCTACTCCAGCGGTTCTCGGAATTGGCAGCTTGTTAGCCTCCTGGCAGAGCTTTCAGAAGCATACCCCGAAAATGCATCCCACCATAGAGGTTCTGACTTAACTGATCCGGATGTGGGCCAGGCAGCACTTTTTTTTTTTTCCTTAAAGCTCTCCAGGTGATTCTAAGAAGCCAGGGACGAGAACCACTGAGCTAGTCCAGTCCCTTCATTTTGGGGCATCCCCTGGCCCTCTGTGGACCCTCCCGCTGCCTTACCCACACACACCTGGAACGTGTCCTTGGATGCCCGCTCAAAAACTTTCGAGCGGCTGGACAGGAAGAGCACGTCTGTCTTGCCGTCCTCGCCATAGATCTGCACGTAGACTCGGGCAGTGGTGCCTGCACCGCCCACATCCCCCGTCCAAACCTCAACCTCATAATGGACCACTGGGTGGGCACGTGGGGAGAAAACAGGACATTCGGTAATATTAATAATAGCAGTGATAGCAGCAAAGCCAACATTCCTGACCCTGTGCCATGCCTGGTGCTTCACGGGCACCATCTCATCTAACCCTCTCTGCAGCATCGAGATGAGGACTATCAGTGCCATTTTGCAGGCTGACAAATTGAGGCTTAAAGGAATTGAGTAGGTGGTCGAAATGGCAAACTCAAGCAATCAGACTCCAGAGCCCAGTGATCCACTGTACCACACGCGACTTCCAGAGCCAGGCATGAGGAGTCGTTAATACACCAGTGAGCACTCGCTGCTGTCTGCCGGCCCCTGGGCAGACACCACGGAGTAGAAAGAAGCAAAGGCTTCCTTATGTTCAGTAAAGGACAAGGGACTGAAATTAGAATTTTCTTTCTTTCTTTCTTTTCTTAAAATACATACATTAACATGGGGCTTGAACTCATGACCCCAAGATCAAGGGTTGCATGCTCTACCAACTGAGCCAGCCAGGGACCCCTGAAATTATAATTTTTATTTAAATATATGCACCTTTCAGATGACATCAACAGATACATCTACACCCAGAGAGAGTTGTCTGTGTCCTAAGTAATACGTTAGTAAGCAGTTAGAGGGTGGAAATGTGTTTGAGGTGTGCACCACTAGGTGTGCACCATTTCTGACGATGAGGGAGATGTCTTCCAGAACTATGGGATCATGGTTTTTCAGCGACTACTGTTAAGACTTACCCTCGCAGAAATGCCATAAGATGATATCGTGATTTTTATTTTCAAGGTAAGATTGTTATTTTCAACAAGATGGGGTCTCTTCCATTACCATAGCAATATGAGAGATTTGGGGCAGAAAGTAAGAGGACTGGCTGAGAGCCTAAAGAAGTTGAACTAGAGATACCAGGATCAGCTGGCAGTGAGGGTAGGCAAGCATTTGCACAAGGGGGATTCAGTAAAAGCTGGCATTCTGAATGGACAGAACCCACAACCTCATTCCCTCTGTCAGATCCTAGAGCAATAGGCAGCCAGAATTACACAAAACTATGATAAAAATGACCATTCAGAGAGCAAGAACCAGCTATTGGAAATCAACATGTGGTAGCTGAAATAAAATAGTCCATAGTAAGGATAAAGTCAAGGACAGCTCATAAGAACAATAGAGGAAATTTCTCAAGAACAAAATAACAAATGATAGAAAGGTAAGAAAAGTAGAGGAATTGCAACATCTTACCAAGAAAATAGAGGATAGAGAGTTAGAAATTGTTAAAGAAATACCCATAAAAGTCTCAGAATTAAAAAATTCTCCATAGAAGGAGCCCGTGATGAATCCAGACTAATGGATGAAACTAAAATCACAAAAGGCAGTGAGGACATCATGAAATTTCAGAATGCCAGGTATAAAAATAGGATCCCATAAACTTCTAGAGAGAAAAAACCCTAAAGGGTTGGATACCAGAATGGTATCAGACTTCCAAACTGCAACACTGGGAGTTAGAAAATGGTAGAATAATTCCTTCTAAACTTTAAGGGAAAATGAATTCTAACTAAGAATTCTATAATGAGCCAAATTCCTGATCAATTGTGAGACATTCCCAGACATGCAAGGTCTCAACTTTTCTCTTCCATGCACATTTTCTCAGGAAGCTATCCAGTACAAATGAAAAGAAGGCAGAAACCAAAGAAGAGAAAGACATGAAGTCCAGGAAATAGGAAATCAAAAAAGAAAGGAATTTCCAAAAAGATGGGCAAAAGGAAGTCCCAAAAGGACAGCTTCATGGCAGCCTAGAGAGCAGGAGGACAGAGGTTCCTAAAGGAATGTCTTGGGGCAAGGAGTGAGCAGAAGGAGGTAGAGAGGAAACAGAATTATGAAAAGAATTTTAGTTTTATTGGGGAGATGGAGATAAAATGATGTTATGGGAGAATTATCTCGTACTCCAACGCAAATCATGTATTGAAGTCCTAACCCCTAGTATCTCAGAATGTGACTTAGAGATAGGAACTTTAAAGAGAAAATTAAGTTCAATTGTGGTCATTAAAGTGAGGCCCTAATCCTATATGACTGGTATCTTTATAAGAGGAAGATACTAGGACACAGACATGCAAATACCTAAAGGAAAGACCATGTGAACATGCAGCAAGAAGGCAGCTATTTGCAAGGCAAAGAAAAGGCCTCAGAAGAAATGTGATCTGCTGACACCCTGGTCGTGGACTTCTGGCTTCTGGAACTGTGAGAAAATAGATTTCTGTTGTTTAAGCCATCTATTCTGTGGTATTTTTTTATGGCAGCCCTAGCAAACTAATACAGATAGGTGGGTATATAGAAATACAGATGGGTATATAGAAAACTATATAGATGAAAACTGAGGCTATCATTAACTCCAGAAAAAACAAAGAGTTGTACAAAAATTGAAATGTTATCATCATACAGTATGTGTTTCAGAATGTATACTATTTACATAGTCATAATAATGTAAAAATTGAATACTGATTTAGTTTTATTGAAGGCTGGGAGGAATGGATGCACACACACACACACACACACACACACACACACATTCATGTGTGTTAAAAGAGCTAAACCCTCCTCTTCCATTGTAAGAAGTCAAGAGTTCATGTCTATGAATAAAATAATCAAGGAATTGGCAAGCAAATTATTAAAAATATGGAGATTAACTTCAGAGGGAAAGTGAAAGCAACTGTTACCTTTGAAGAAGGGAGATGGTAAGGAGAAAGAAACTACTGCTTTCTAAAAATCTGTATCTTATTAACTAATACCTGTATTATTGTGATGGAAATCAAGTTCTAACTTCTAAAAAGAGAAAGAGTTGATTCTTCACAGTGGCAGGTACCATTACACAGCATGTGTATATGATACAGCCGTCAAGAAACCTACAGGATAGTTGAGGAGAGATCACTGTGAACTTCACCCTCATTCAGAGATGTTGTCATCCTGTCCAAAAAAGTCCCCCACCCCCATGTCATTACTAACATCCTATCCTGCTTCATTTTCTTCATAGCTCTTACTTGGCATTGTATTATATATTTATTGTTTGCCTCCCCTGGTAGAATGTAAATTCCACAAGGGCAAGTTTCGCCTATTTTGTGCCTAGGGCAGCGCTGGCTCAGAGAAACAGTCACTATATATACTTATTCAATAAATGAATAAATAAACAGCTTTATCTCCTCAGCCAGTCTTCCCAGAAGAAGACACAGACTATGTCTCAAACTCCTGTACACAGGGCTGAGAATGTACATTTCTTAATAGAGTCATTTGCTGCCTTTATTCCACAAAAAAATATTTCATCCACGGAGTCCTCACTTTCCCTATCTGTAAATTGAGCCGCTTTTCCCCTCCTAGAACCATGGCACCGCAGGCAATCAGAAGCCCCATCATCTCCCCTAAGCCTCCCCCTTGGAATCAAGTTAAGTCACCCCACAGTCCCTTCTCCTTCCCCACAACCCCATCCTGCAGGGAAACAATGCTGATGGTCCCATCACTGCTGCTTCCATACATTTCTGGATCTCCACGACCTCACTGGGATAGAGCTCCACCTCCAGGCGCCCATCAGCTTGGTTCTTGTCCAGCCAGCGGTTGGCAGGGAAGGTGTACTGCTTGCCTTGGCGGGGCACGCGGATCTGGACACTGCCGAGGAACCAGCTGGCGTGCATGCCCGTGCTGTCATGCCCAATCACCAGCCGACTGATCTAGAAAGAAACCCAGGGTGCGAGTGAGCAAAGAGCTGGTGCACAGAAATCTCCATGCTTCCACCCACCTCCCACCCACCACCAACACTGGTACAAACTGCTTTCCTTGACCCAGACCTCCAGCTCCCCAGAAGAGGGGGGCTCAGCAGGAGGAGGCTGGGTCCCAGTCTTGTCCACCATCAGCCAGTCGGGGCACTTCTCCCGCCCAGAGCCTTTGTTCCCTCCTCTTAAGAGGAGCTCACCCTTGTGGTAGTTGTGAGAAGCAAGTTGGGGAGCGGGTGTGACTCCAGTATGTCTGTGATTGTGTTGAGTGGTGGCCACACAAGGAAGCAAACATTCAAAACATTAACCATTTGCTTCGGTAGCCGTGTTATTGGTTTGGCTTTGCTTTGTTTAAACAAGACAGTACCGTACCCATTTCTGCATTTCTTCTCTGATGTACCCCTCGGTTCTGTGCTCAATCCCTTCTCTCACTCTTGGCCCTGAGGAACATCTTTCTCTTTCCAGTAACGCTCAGTAGTCCACTTGCTTTGCTATTTTACATTTTAACATCTTTACATTTAACACAGACCACTGCGTAGATCATCATGTTACCATCCTCACGAGTACTTGGTTCTTCAATGTTCAAATCCCTTTAGTGTGTTTTGTTTTGTTTTTTAATGCTGTTTACGGGGCGATTCGAACATTAGACGGAATTATCAAATAGCCTTGAGATCCCTGCTGGTCCCTCCCCCTCCCCTCAGCTTCTCTCTGTGATGGTTTGAAGGGGTAATGCTAGCCATGAGTCTGGTGCCAGAAGGCTAGAGTTAGAAAATTGTTCCTCTAAGCCCTGTTCTCACTCTTATGAGTGCTAAGTGCCTCTTGCGGCTGATAATGAAAATAGCATCAGAACGGAGTGCATGTAGCCTGGGTCCCCTGGAATCGTAGGAAGGAAACAAGCTTTGTTTACAAAGCCTGACAGCCTTCTGGGTGAGTGCCAAGGGCCACAGGAGAGCTTCATTGTCTGTGGTGCTGGGACAGCAATGGGATCAGCTGGAAGAATAAAGACAGGGACAAGTGTCTTCTACCTGACAGGATGGGAAACTCCTTAAAGACAGAACTCCTGAAGTTCTTTCAATTCCAGAGTGCCTAGCACCTACATGGTGCGACTGTTGATTAACCGTCAGCTTACTGAGCACCTACTGTGGGCATGTGGGTGCTATCAACATGGTTAATGCCAATAACAATCCCCCTGGTGTCCCCTGTTGTTATGAATGAGGACAAGCAAAGGTGAAGAAACTTACAGGCTCAGCAGGTAAGTGGAAACGTGGAGCCTTGGCCATCAGCAGCCAGAGCTGGCTCTCCCAACCTCTTGGCCACACTGCTTGTTGAGGGGGTTTCAAAAAAGCAAGGAAAGGCCCCAGATGCCATCCCCCTCCCCTCAGATGTCTCATCTATCTGGGGATGTTGCCAGAAATCCTCAGTAAAGGGAACAGCATCTCACTCCACGATTATTAATTCAGCTGAAAATGTAAATACATTTTGAGGAAGGAAGACTGTGATTTAAGCTCATTACCATCAAGGGATAAATGACTGACATGAGAGCACTTTGATGGAGTACCTGAAATATGGTGAGGCTTAGAGAGAGGGGAAAGGGACAGGAAAGTAAGGTCACAGATGGGAGCTTGTCAGCATCCCAATTCCTGCTAGCCACACCTTGAGAAGGACAGGTGCTAACAAGAAGCCCAGCTTGGACATTTCCAGAAAAGTTTCCAACACTATGGTTGAGGGCATTAGATCTGTGTTCTTCTAGATGAACTGCTCAGACTTCTAGCAGCCGGGCCACTGGGTCCTTGACAGAGGGACACCCTCAGGTGCCATCTTCTAAGGCAGTATCTCTCCAGTGTTGCTGGGGTTGTACATTGAAACAGGTTTCCTGAGCATAATTCAGATAGATGGATACTCAAGTTTGGAATTGGGAAGATTTTCAGCCCCTCTTTTCATTTCTTCCCTTCTCCTCTTTTCCTTCCCCACATGCCTGTGTCCCCTTCTCCAGTGTCTGGGACCCAGCTACATTGGTCTTGCCTATGTAGGTAAAGGAAATGTTGGAACTACAGACACCAAAAATACACATTCTGTCCCTAAACGGACTCTGGGAGCTTAACCACTGTTCACATATATTCTGCTGCTCCGGTCATAGCTGGAAAGTAATGTACTTCGCTAACCCCCAAGAGGGCATTTTTTCCCTTTAAAATGTGTTCACCCATGTGCATGTGAGAGCGTGTTTGTGTGTATGTGAGTGTGCAATGTGTGCATGAGTGTGTGTGCATGTGAGTGTGTGCGTGCACCCACACGTGGACACATGCGGGGTGGGTGAGAGCATGTCACATGGTCTTGGGAAGGAGACTTACAGTTCCAATGTTCAGGGTCTCCAGCGTGAACTCGTCCACCCGGCCACGTTCAAAATAGTCCTGCAGGTTGTTGTCAGAGACGAGAAGAATTTGCTTGATGGTGTCAGATTTATCCCCATAGAGCTTGATGTAGACCCTGGAATCTGTGCTGGCCCCAGAGACGTCCCCGGTCTTCAGGCTGATGTGGTAGCGGAAGTCTGGGAGTCCAAGATGGGAGGCAGGGAGGGAGGGATTAGTGCAGGGTGGGTGGAAAGGGCTGCAGCAGGAAGGCAATCTGCAGCCAGGGCAGGACACTGGTTTACGGCAGGGGGCGGGGGGTGGTGGTCAGCAGCCTAACCCTTGCTCTCCGTAAGTTGCCCTGTGATAGGGCAGGGCTCCCTTCATCTCCGCCAGGTCCCCTCATCAACAACACTGGGACGCTGATCCCTGTTTGGCCTGCCCGCAAGGTATGAACATGCCGACAACAGGAAAGCATTCAAAGACCACTGAGTGTAAAAGACTTGAATGAAGGACCTCAAACAACCACCCTGTCCAGTTTCTCATCTGATGGATGAAGACACTGAAACAAAGGAACGTCAAGCTTTGCAGACCGTGTTTAGCACATTATATATGCACTGTATATGTATTCTGATCTTGGCTTTACAAGTGAGGAATCAGAGCCTTAGAAGGTTACATGTTTGGCTCAAGATGTCAATAGTTCAGAAGTAGCCAGCCAGGAGTGAAATCCTCATGTGGGCCCGAAGCTCCCTGTCACGAAACAGGATGCCATGTTGGTGTTCTTCCATTTTATCACCCAGAAAGGTCTGCATCGTAGGTGCACAAGGGAGGATAGACACGTCTGTTTGGCTGGTACTGCCTCCTTTGTTGCTCTCATCAACAGAGGCCTGTGTGCACTCAGGGGCCCATACCCAATGCCACAAAGAGACTACAGAGAAGAGGATTCCAGATCCTCCCTCAGAGCCTCTTCCCCTCCACCCTCCCCACTGCTGCCCTCCGGGAATGATGTGAACAGTGCAAGAGCCGGGAGGACGCCTCTCTCGTCAGGGGCACACCCACCACCTGGTCTCGGGACAACTTACTCTTCAGTGTTGCATTGCTATCACTGGGCAGCAACTCTCGGACCAACTGACCATCATCCTTATCCTTGTCCAGCCACCTGTTGGGCAGACAAGGGGCTGTTAGTTCTTTGAGTGGCCAACAACCAGCCATCACACTGTTTGTGGAGAGTCACCAGAAAGGCCAAAACTGGGAATTCAGCAAAGGAAAAGGCTCTAGGGGGGCTGAGAACAAAGGTCCCTGCCCAGACTGGGGAGGAAGACGGCCCTGACGAGGCAGTACTGGCTGATGTCGGAAGGGTGACAAGGAGTTAGCTGGGAGAAGAAGAAGGTGCCATCTCCAGGGAACAGCAAATGTTGGGACAGAGCAGAGCCTCTGGGAGCTGGTGGAAGGCCAGTGTGGATGGAAGGCAGCGGGGGAAGGGCAGCTAGCCTGCAGCAAAGAAGGCTAGACAGGTGGAAGGGTCACAGGATGTAGGACCTTGGCAATCACAGTAAAGAGCTTGTCCTGAAAGTCATGAACACCAGTGTCACTGTTATCATCAAAAACAATCACCTCGTTTTGGGAGAGCCTACCATGTGCGTGGCAGTGTGCTGAGGGCTCTGGGGAGGGGAGACGGCAGAGATGATGCACGGAGATCAGTAAAGACACAGCTCGGCCCTTAGAGAACCTACTGTCCAGTTAAGAAGACAGGCTAGACCGGCCAAAGTGCTGAAGACCAGGACAAGGATGGCTGTCGAACCAGAGTAAGTGCAACAGGAATTCAGAGCAATGAGGACAGTTTGTGGGGAAGGGGCTCTGCTCTGAGTCCTCAAGGAAGAATGAGATTTGCCAATAAGGAGAAGTTGGGTCTGGACCCTACAGGGCTGGGTTTGATGGTGGTGACTCCTCTATACGTCAGAGTGGGCCATGGCCCCAAGCTCTCTGCTGGTCACCCACCTGGGGGCAACATATTGCACTGGTCACCCAAAAAGCGCCATCTGCCCCGAGCATGGGATGCAGCCTGAGAAATGAGACGACCGTGCAAGCACCAGGTGCCCAGGCCCCAGGACTCACGAGGGTCTGTGATATAGGTGACGGCAGCAGAAGAGACAACCTCGGTGATCTCCAGCACCGCGGGGAAGCCAAGGCACTCCTCTCTTGACCAGTGTCTCCCCATCTGCCTCTGTGTTACAGCTGGTCTTGGCAACCCAGCCCTGTTATACTCCTGGCAGGGAGGCACCTCCCTGGCCACAGAAGCCATCGAAGGAAGCCAAGGTGTGCCTCCGCCCCAGCCCTCCTGACACGGAGCTCAGGCCTCCGGGAACCACGGTCTCTCTGCAACATACCCCCACCTGAGTGTCGGCATCCCCATCCCTTCTCTCTTGCCCCCGCCCCAAGCACACGAACTTACACGCCCACCTGCCGGCTGTTAGCTCACACAAAATGTTAGCTGGCAGCTGAGTGGCTGCACTCGCCATGGGCTTCTCAATGCTGTGAGCCTAGAACGCCACAATCATTCGGGATTCCAAGACGTGAAGACGCAATTGTAAAATTCTGAGGCTGACACCAGCGTGGGTGGGGGTCAGGGAGAGATATTTGCGAGTGGGGACTACTGCCTAGAGCCCCTCCGTTAGGAGCCGCCACCCCTGTCCTGCGGAGGTCACTGCCTGCAGAGGTCACCCGGCATTTCCCACAGATGCAGACTGCAGAGAAGGGTGTGGCTCTGGCCACCACTCACGGGGACGGGGAGGATGGATCCAGCAGGCCCTCCGCCATCGGAAAACCCATGCTCCCTCCCAACCTTCTCTCCACCACTCACCCATCCCCAGGCCCACCGCAGCAGTAAAGGGACACCGTGGCTTGCCATTTCAGTTTCCAATGAAGTACTTACAGGGTATCGATCGAGATTTCCAAATACAGCCGTTTTCTTTCAGCTTCAGACGCTTGGGCCCAGCACCCAGAGGCTGCTCAATGGGTGAGCCCTTCTACAGGTGACTTTATTGCTCTTTCCCTGGGCTCACAAGAATGTACAAGCATGCACACACACATACACACACACACACACACACACACACACACACACACACCTGCCAGAGCTAAACCGCTCACCCTACCTGACCCTGGCAGAGAAGTTGGGAGAAAGAGGCCTGGTTTGTCCTCTCCCAGCTCAGGTGAAAAAAGAACCAGCATGGAGCTCCAGCCCCGCCTCCAGCTTCTTCAAAGTCCTCCTGGGTCCCGAGTCGGCAAATGCCATCACCACATGCCTCAGAAAGGTACGAGAAGCCATTTTCTCAAAAATGCATGAACACTTTATGTGTCTGGGGGCAGAGAGGGCTCTGGGGTGTTTGGGGGCCTCAGCTTGCCTTGTGCCCTGCAATCAGCATCACCTGTGCCTCTGGCAGACTGGCTCCTTTCAAAGTGCAATCCCATTCCATCCTCCCCATCACCGTAAGACACATGCTGGGCAGGAAGGTGCAGAAGACCAGAGAGGTTAAGAAATTTGCCCAAAGCCACACAGCAGGGAAATGGCTAAGACTCCTGGTCCCACACTCCCCCTGCATCATGCGTGTAGTAAGGCAGGCAGTGTGGACATACCAACTTTTTCCTCATCCCCTTTCCAGATTCCTCATCCTCTTACTGGCCTGTCTCAGGGCTTGGTCTTCACCGTTCTTTATCCATGCTCTCCCTGAAGGATCCTATGCATTTCCCTGACTTTAAATTCCATCACTACGCTCTCATTTCCTGGATCTATTTCTCATGGTCTGATTCTGGCTACTCGATTCACAAGCATCTCAAACCTAACGTGCCCCGGCTAAACCTCCCGAGTCCAGCCCATCTCCACCCTCAAACCTTCCTCCCCTCCCCCTCCCCACCCAGAACCCTTCCTCCCCAGGCTCCCCACTTCAGCAAGAGCATGACCTCTGCCCATCTGCCGAAGGCAGAGACTTGGGGTCTCCAATTCCCCTCTCTCTTGTGGGCACATCCTATGATCTCTACCTCTGGGATCTGCTTCCAGTGTGGCCCTTTCTCCCCACCTCCACTACGACCCCCTAGAGCCGAGCTGCCATGTTACAGGTTTAAATGCATCCCCTCAAAGTGATACGTTAAAGTCTTTTTTAAATTTTTTTTAGTGTTTATTTATTTTAGAGGGATACAGACAGAGCATGAGTGGGGGGGGGGTGCAGAGAGAGAGGGAGACACAGAATCTGAAGCAGGCTCCAGGCTCTGAGCCATCAGCACAGAGTCTGACGCGGGGCTCCAACTCATGAACTGCGAGATCATGACCTGAGCTGAAATCAAGAGTCAGACGCTTAACAGACCGAGCTACCCAGGTGCCCTGATATGTTAAAGTCTTAACCCCTAGTACAACAGAATGTGACCTTATTGGGAAATAGTGTCCTTACAGGGGTAACCAAGTTCACCTGAGGTCACCGTAGGGCAGGCCTTACTCCAAAATGACTGGTATCCTCATAAAAAAGGGAAATGTGAACACAGACACAGACATGCACAGAGGGAAGGCAACGTGAAGACACAGGGAGAAGGTGGCCATCTAATCGCCAAGAAAGCCTGTGGCCACCAGAAGCTGAGAAGCATGGGGCAAACCCTGTGCAGAGCTCCTTCAGAGGGGACACGGCCCTGCTGATACCTTGAGTTTGAACTTCTGGCCTCTGTAACTATGCGTCAACAATCCTGTGGTGTAAGCCACTCGATCTGTGGCGTGTTATTACAGCAGCCCGGCAAACTAATACATCATGGGCCCCGCAAAGCTTCCTATCAGGCTTCGCTTCCCCTTTGGACCTTCCATCCAGAAGCCCTGCTGCTTTCCTTTTTATTCCTCAGGAAGCCAGTCTCACTGTCCCCTCTGCAGACAGAAATTACCCAGCGCCCCCACCTCGAAGCCACCCCACCTCAGTGTGGCCACTCCCAGCAGCCTCCACGCCATCGTGCGGTTTCCTTCATCCCGTTCCTCACAGTCCATGAGTACAGCTTTCATCGTTTATTCACTTCCTTATTGTTTAGTCCCCCTCTAGGCTACGCACTGCATGAGGTCAGGGAGCAAGTGTGAGCAAGTGCTTAATATCTTTTGAGTGGATGGGAATAAGTCTGCTCCATCCAGCTATCAGCCAGGCAGCCTCCTGGTCCAGTAGGGGGGAAAGGAGTGGGTGACCCGAACTCTCCCACCTCGTGCTTCATCCCCACGTGCATGTCAGCCCCTTGCCGGCCTCTGCATGAGCCCCCTCCTCAGGCCCGTGCCTCATGCCACCCCTCCAGCCTGGAGCACCCACCACCCTCTCTGCTCCTTGCCATCCATCCACCCTCTGATCTTCTGATCTTAAATCTTCATTTTTTTTTTTTTTTTTAAGTTTCATTGAGCAGGAGACTAACACTCCGAGGTAACTCAGTTACATTCTGCAATTGCCATATTGTATCTTTAAAAAGTAAGAACACTTTGGTACATAAATAGGCACAGTAGCCGCGCACCGGACACCTGAGCTGGGTCTCCGCACCTGCGGGTGGGGTGGGGACTCAGGTCTAAGCACCATCGGGAGGGCCATCTCTTTCTTGCACCAGCTACATCCTTCAGCCACTACTCCGCTCCCCGGTCCACGGCGGTGGGTAGGGCTGAGTCTTCCCAAGCCGGGGGCCCAGGACCGAGGCGGGAGAGCGCCAGCAGCAGCAGGCCCCACGCACCTGAGACACGGGAACTCTACGTTGTCACTCTCGGGCTGCCCTTCTTCTCTCACGAGCACGCGCTCCAGGAACCAGCCGCTGCCCCCACCTTTGCCGTCGTGCCTGATCCTCACCCGCCTCACTTTCCGCATGGTGACCGACTCAATGGTGAACTCGTCAGCCTTCAAATGGGGAAGACAGCAGGGTCAGTTGGACAGTGGCTCCCTTAGGACCCAAACACCAAGGGAAAACACGGACCCAGAAATCAAAAAAGCCAGGGCTGATGGGTTGGACTACTGGTCTTTCACAGGTGGGCTGGGGGATACCTAGAAAGAACAGGTCTTAACCCTTCTCTAACTGCTCCCACTGGGAAGTCACTCAATATCAAGTTCCCAACAATGGAAGTCTATGTTTCTTGGTTAAACAATGGCCATTCCTTATGATCTTTTTTTTTAAGTTTTTTTTTTTACATTTATTTATTTTTGAGAGACAGAGCACAAGTGGGGGAGGGGCAGAGAGAGAAGGAGACACAGAATCTGAAGCAGGCTCCAGGCTCCGAGCTGATGGCACAGAGCCCGACACGGGGCTCAAACTCACAAACCGTGAGATCATCACCTGAGCCGAAGTCGGATGCTCAATGGACTGAGTCACCCAGGCGTCCTTTTATGATCTCCTTCTAAATGGCAGATCTCCCAGGAGGACACATTAGGCTGTTACCAGTCACTAACCATTTATCATGAATTAATTCCTTGGCTAATCAACTTGGGCTCCTGCCACAGAAAGATACTGACTGGGGGACCAGTGGTCTTGCTAATTTCACCGTTCTGCCTGCTAATGGGGCAGCAGAAATACAGTAGGGGCTGGAGAATTGCCAAGCTTACATGAGCACATCTGGGAGCCTCCAGGAACAGAAACACGAGTGTGGGACTGGTGGACAAAGGAGTCATAAGAGGTAGAAGGAAGAAGTTAAGAAAGGGTGGGTAGGTGGGAGGGAGAGAGGAAACATATTGATCTATGTGAACTCTCCCTCTCCATCCCTCCCCAATGAACCTCCGTGTACCCACAACACTCAGATTACTTTTGCCACCCAAGAACCAGGCCAGCCTGCATTGGCCTCGGAGAGACCTCCACTCGAGTTCCAGGGTTTGTCCTGCCATCGCCAGGCAGGGAAAGAGCCAAGACTTATGTGAGGTCAGTCTGCAAACCTGCTTCACCTGGTAAGCACCTCCGGCCTCTCATTACTGCAACAACCACTCTACTGAGCACCTGCTCTGTGCTGCAGGCCAGGTCTGTTGGGGGTGGGGGGTGGGGGAATATATGTGCATCCCTAATGTTCACATCAGCTGGCTACAGGTAGGTATCCATCCCTTCCCCATTTTAGACATGGGAAAATAGTCTGGGGGGAGGGAGCTACTGGCCCCAGGCTGGGTTTGCCCCCAGATCTGCCCGCCACTTTTCCCATTGCCCCACTCGGCCTCCCCAGGAAACCCATCTGACAGATGCTGAAAATGAGGGGGGCACCCAGCACATCAGTAAGGAGGCTAGGAGCAGATCCCAACTCTTCCATTCCCATGTTTAGTGCTTTCTTGGTTTTTCTTTCAAAAGGAAACGACAAGGTGCCCCCAGTGGTCATGTCGAGCGGAGAAGGCAAAGTTCCCAGCTTTCCACTAGCCTGTGTCCTCCGGTCCACACGCAAGGTGCCCAGCATTCCTCCCTACCTGGCCACCTCTGAGGGAAGAAAGGTGCCACTCATACTTCCCCAAATGTCCTCCTATTCTGCCCCCTTCTCAATGCTTAAGGTGGGGAGGGGACCATGACCCCTCCTGGGTGGCTCTTCAGGCCCCAGCTCAACAGTCCCAGGAGCCTGGAGGGTGCCGTGCATGTTAGTTCGCCATTCCCCTGAGCAAGCCTCTCTGACAGCTGGGTCCCAGCACCCATATCAGCTCTACCTTAGCAGAGAAGGGAAGACAGAAGACAAGGACATGGGACCTGGGACCAGTTGAGCCGCACGGGGGAGGGGCATGGCTGCACTCACATTGCCCTTCTCAAACAGGTCGGTGTTGTTCCTGCAGTTGTAGAGCAGCCGCTCCCCGGTGTCCCCCAGGTCACCAAAAAGGCACAGGTAGACGTTGGCATCGGTTCCTGCGCCTTCGAGTTCTCCGGTGCACACGGTCACACGGTACCGGGCCACTGTCAGGTAGAGAAAGGGACATAGTGGCTGGCCACCCCCTGCTCCCAGCACTGGCCCTGCTGCTCCTGCCTCTAAGTGCCTCCTCCCTCTTTCCCTCCAAGTCTTGCTTGGGCTGGCCCTGCTCCCTCCCCAGCTACACAAATCCCGACTCAACCCACTCCAGGATCAGCGTCCCTCTTCCCACATAAACCAGAGGCTCCCAGTCCTGGTCAAGCATCAGAATCCCCTGGGAAATTCTTGAAGAATGCAGATTCCTGTGCCCCACCTAGGCTTCCCAAATTTTAGTCTCCAGAGGTGGGATCCCTAAAACTGCTTTGTTTACATGCTCCCCCAGGAGACTCTGATGGGGTTGGCAGTGTTTGGGGACCACAGGTCTGATTTCAAATATTTTGACACTTGATTCCATCCAACCCAGCAGATTCTTTTGTCTTAGGTTGTCCTCCAATTCATATGTGTCCTGTCTTCCCTAGTAAGAGAATTTTTCTTTGTGAAACAGAACTGAGCCCCCCTTTTCTTCAGAACTGAAAGGCACAAAATGCAGCCACCGTGGGAGGGGCAGCAGGTCCTTTCTCTGTTGAAAATGTACCTTGGAGGAGGTGGACTGCATCCCCACACATCACAGCCTCCCTTCTCACTTCAAATAAGCTAGAAAGCAAAGTTCATTCACTCATTCACTCACTCATTCACTCATTGGTCCTGTATATGTTGACTGAAGCCCAGTCGGTGTTCGGCATCATGATAGGACAGGGAATCAGCAGCGAGCAAGTCCAACAGACTCCTGTCCCCACGGTTACAGCAGAGTTGAGAGGGGGCAGGTGGAGAGGAAAGATGGACAGTAAAATCATAACAAATTATAACCGGGGAAATTTCTGAGTTACGTCTGCAACAAAGATTACATAGGAGCAGGGTGCCCTAAAGTGGAATGGAAGTGGGGAGGGGGAGTGTGGTGAGTGAGTGTAAAGGATTTAGAGATTCAGCGAGGAGGTGATGTCTGGCAAAATGCTAATGACAGGAGCGGACCACAGGAAGCTCTGAGAGAAGAGGGTACAGGTAAGTATGAAGCCCCAGGGTGGGGATGGGTATGAGTAGCAAATGTTCCAGCAGAGAGAAGGCTAGTATGTCTTGGGGAGGGGAGCAGGGGGGTTAGATGAAGTCCAGAAGGGGGACAAGGCCAGCACTGGGGGTATGACAGGTCAAGGTAAAAGCATGACTTTCTAATGGGAAGTCATTAGAGCACTTTTAGTGAGCACGTAACTTGATCTGATTTATGTTTTAAACGGTACTCTGGCTGCCATGTGGAGAACTGATTGTAGGAGTGAATCAAAGAGGCCAGTTAACAGAATAATTACAGTTGTCTAGAAAAGAGAGGAGAGTGCTTAAGACTGGGGTGCTGTGGAGATGGAGAGAAGCCAGTAGATTAAAGATCTATTTTTGAGGGAGAACCAACAGTACTTGGTGATGGGTTGGATAAGTAATTGAGGGAAAGAGGAATCATGGATGACTCCTAGGGTTTTGGCTTGGGCAACTGGGTACTGTTCCCAATAAGAAGTATGGATGCCTAGGGGGAAGGATAGGTTTGGAGATACAGATCAATGGTTCTGTTTGTACATTATAAATTTGTGGTGTCTATTAGATGTTCATAAAGAGAGGCCAAGATGGCAATTGCATGTGTGTCTGGGGAGTCAGGACTGTTGGCATGACTGGTCATCACTGGCAATGGATTCCACTGAAATCTATGGGACCAGATGAGATCCCCCATGGAGAGGATGTAGACAAGGATTAGAGGGACACCAACATTAGGGATCAAGCCCAGAAGAAGCTAGCAACTCAGATGAGAAGCAGCCACGGAAGCAGGGGGGACATGTCTCTGAAGCCAAGAGAAGGCAGGAATGATTTCAGAAGTAAATGCCACCAAAGATAGAGAGTGATCTTTGGTTTAGCTACATGGAAAGGATTTGTGTTGAGGACAAGAGCAGCCTCAGTGAAATTGTGGGGGAAGGGAAGAATCCCTACAGCAAGAGTTTGAACAGAGTGAGAAAGAAGTGAGAAAGTGGGTACAGCACCTGGATGCCTGGATAGACCTCTCTCAAGAAGTCTGTTGTGAAGAGGAATACAAAAGGGAAATAATAGTTGGAGTGGGGATTAGGTTTAAAGATGCTTTATTATAAAATATTTAAGATGTGAGATACTAGATTATTATACCAAGTGGGAATGATCCTGTAGAGAAAAGAAATGATGATGCAGGAGAGAAGGCGAAGTTCTTTAGAGAGGAAGAAGAAGAATGACCAGAGCATAGATAAAGGACTAGATTTTCCAGGGTTCAAGAAACTACAACTATGGAGACTGCAAGGAGGGCAGAGGTATAGCCTCAGAGGAGTGACAGGTTGTGGGAGAGCCTTGAGTACAAACTGAGATATACTGAGTCAGAAATTTAAAATAAGGCCAGTCCTGGGGCGCCTGGGTGGCTCAGTCACTTAAGCACCCAACTTTGGCTCAGGTCATGATCTCATGGTTTGTGAGTTCGACCCCTCCATTGGGCTCTGTGCTGACAGCTCAGAGCTTGCAGCCTGCTTCAGACTCTGTGCCTCCCTCTGTCTCTGCCCCTCCCCCACTAGTGTTCTGTCTCTATCAAGAATAAATAAACATTAAAAAAGTTTTTTTAAATTTTTTTTAATGTTTATTTATTTTTGAAACAGAGAAAGAGAGCATGAATGAGGGAGGGTCAGAGAGAGGGAGACACAGAATCTGAAGCAGGCTCCAGGCTCTGAGCTGTCAGCACAGAGCCCGACACGGGGCTTGAACTCATGGAGTGTGAGACATGACCTGGGCCGAAGTTGGATGCTTAACCAACTGAGCCACCCAGGCACTCCCTTTTATTTTTTTTTTAATTTTTTTTAATGTTTATTTATTTTTGAGACAAAAATTTTTTTAATAAAAATAAAATGAGGCCAGTCTGCAAGGCTGCATGTTGTACTACAGTAAATCTACAATAACTGAATAGGTCACTTGTTGGCTTTACCTAGGATAAGGTTTATCCAGGCAAGCATGATAGAGAGATATAAGGGAAGAAAAGATAAGGGCATGTTTAGAGGTAGATTATAATGGTGGCCCATGCAATCTCATCCAGGTACAGAAAAAACTAAGTACAAGAAGAGGTGATGATAAAATGAGTGGATTAAAGGTCCTGATGCAGTTAAAAAATGTTAGGTTGGGAAAGGCAAAACTATGGAGACAGTAAAAAGATCAATGGTTGCCAGAGATTGGGTAGGAGGGAAGGGACAGAAGAAGAGACAGAGCACAGAGGATTTTTTAGGGCAGTGAAATTACTCTGTATAATACTATAATGGTGGATACATGTAATTATAAATTTTTCCAAACCATTGGACCATTATAAATGGTCCAAAACATTTGTAGAATGTACAGTACCAAGAGTGCTCCACAAGTAACCTATGAACTCAGGGTGCTAAGGGTGTATCAATGTAGGCTCATTAATTATAACAAAACGTATCACTCTGGTAGGGGATGATGATAATGGAGGGGGTACACATGTATGGGGGAATGGAGAGTATGATAAATCTTTATACCTTCCTCACAATTTTGCTGTAAACCTAAAACTGCTCTAAAAAATAAAGTCTATTTTTAAAAATGAAGGAGCTATTAAGAGACTCCCAGATAAACAAAAAGTGAAAAAAATTCATCACTAGTTGACCTGTCCTGTAAGAATATTGAAAGGAAGTCCTTCACATTAGACATTAGACAGCAACTTGAATTCAACCAAAGAAATAAGAGCACCAGGGAAAGTAACAACATAGCAAATGTATAGACAGTATCATGTAATTTTTTATTGTAATTATTTTCTTCTCATACCTTATAAAAGACAATTGCATAAAGCAGTAAATATAAAACTTCACTGGTGGATTTAAAATGTATAAAGATGCAATTTATATGATAGTATAGCACAAAGGAGGGGGAAGAGAACAAACCTACAACGGAGCAAAGTTTTTGTACATTATTGAAATTAAGTTGGTACTAATCTGAACTAGATTGCTATTAAGTTGTTAGTTGTAATTCTCTGGGCAACCATTAAAAAATTACAAAAAATGTATATATTAAAAGAAACAAGGGAAGCAAAACAGTATTCTAGAAAATATTTATTTAATTCAAAAGAAAGTGGTAATGTAAAAATATAGGAACCAAAAAAAAATTCGAAACATAGAAAACAAATAGCAAAATGGCAGGCATAAATCCTGCCATATCAGTAATTACATTAAGTGTAAATGGACTAAATATTTTAATCAAAAGGCAGAGTGTGGTCATCATCCTGCAGAAACAGGATGGGTTTTTCACCCCATATTTGCTCAGATATCAAGGCTGATGACGCTACACATGTACCAAGAGTGAACATAAGATGTATTATTCACATAATGAGTTCTGGGGAGAGTATGGTAGGTTCCCAAGAAGGTCCAAAAATGGCTTGAGACAGCAGGGAAGGATGACTAGCTTGGGATTTTATGGTGATTAAGAGATGAGAGTTCCCTTGTGGGGGTCAGGGCTTGCATGGCTTGAACTTTCCACCAGTGCTAAGGGAGGAAGTATCCAGTCTTTTTATCAAATTGCCCAGATATTAGGCAGAAAGTGGGGGGGGGGGGTAGTGTAACTTGAAAGTTGTCAGCAGTCAAATATCAAAAAAAGTCACACTGTTACACAGAGATTGGCAAAATTGATAATGGATCTAACTATCTGCTATATAGAGAGATACGCTGTAGATTCAAAGACCTAAATAGGATGAAAGTAAAAGAATGGCTACCAGAACTAGCCACCAGCAACAGACAGTCTGAATAAACGTATAACAAGTGAAAAGATTAAATCAGTAATCTAAAGACTACTCACAAAGTAAAGCTCAGGCATAAATGTCTTCACCACTGAATTCTACCAAGTATTCAAAGAAGAATCAATACCAATTCTTATCAAATTCTTCCAAAGAACAGGAGGGAATATTTCCCAACTCATTTTATGAGGTCAGCATTACTCTGATACCAAAACCAGACACAGATATCACAAGAAAAGAAAATTACAGACCTATATATCTTATGAATATGGATACAAAAATGCCCAACAACATATTAGCAAACCAAATCCAGCAACATAAAGAAGAATTATATACTTTGACAAAGTAGAATTTATCCTAAGGATATAAGTTTTGAAAATCAATTAATGTAATGTATCATCAATAGAATAAAAAACAAATATAACATGAACATTTTAATGGGTTCAGAAAAAAAATATGACAAAATCTACCATTCTTTTTAAAAAATTTTTTTCTAATGTTTACTTATTTTTGAGAGAGAGAGACATAGCATGAGCAGGGGAGGGACAGAGAGAGGGAGACACAGAATCTGAAGCAGGCTCCAAGCTCCTAACTGTCAGCACAGAGCCCAGCGCAGGGCTTGAACTCACAAAGCATGAGATCATGACCCGAGCTGAAGTCGGATGCTTAACCAACCGAGCTACCCAGGCGCTCCCAAATCTAACATTCTTTTATGACAAAAAAAGAAAACCATCAACAAGCTAGGAATAAAAGGGGACTTTATCAAACCATAAAGTCATCTATGAAACCCTACAGCTAACACAGAATTTTTAGTGACAGACCAGATGCTTTCCTTAAGGTCAAAATAAGACAAAGGTATTTGCTTTTCAACATTTGTTTTCATTATGGTACTGGAGGTTTTAGCCAAGGCAGTTAGGCATCCAGATTGGGAAGGAAGAAGTAAAACTATTTCTATTCACGGATGGCATGATCTTATATATAGAAAATCGTAAGGATCCCATTAAAAAATATTTGAACTAATAAATGAGTTCATCAAAGTTGCAGAGTATTAAATTAATATACTCGGTCAACTATATTTCTATTCTCTTGCAATAAACAATCTGAGAATGAAATTAATAAAACATCTCCCTTCAAAAGAGCATAAAAAGAATAACATATGAATAAATTTAAAAAAACAAGTGAGAAACTTACGCTCTGAAAACTATAAAATACTACTGCTGAAAAAATTAAAGATTATTTAAATAACTGGAAAAGCATCCCATGTTTACTGATTGGAAGACTTAACATTGTTAAGATGGTAATACTTCCCAAATGGATCTATAGATAAAATACAGCCTCTGTCAGAATCCTTTAGAATTGAAAAGCCAATTCTAAAATTCATATGGAACTGAAAAGGACCCAGAATGGCCAAAACAACCTGGAAAAAAGAATAATGAAGAAGCGTTGGCAAGGATGTGGAGAAATTGGAACCC
This sequence comes from Panthera leo, assembly GCF_018350215.1. Lineage (NCBI taxonomy): Eukaryota > Metazoa > Chordata > Mammalia > Carnivora > Felidae > Panthera > Panthera leo. Next base: position 66,867,121 of record NC_056690.1, read on the forward strand.
TCACACATTGCTGATGGGAATGCAAAATGGTGCACCTATTTTGAAAAACAGTTCTGTAAAACAAAGAGTAACCATGTAACCCAGCAATTCCACTGGTGGGTGTATATCCAAGAGAAGTGAAAGGATATGTCTACACAAACACTTGTACCTGAATGTTCATAGTAGCGTTATTCATAATAGCCAAAAAAGTAGAAACAACCCAAATGTCCATCAACAGTTGAATGTGATCTATCCATACAATGAAATATTGCTCAGCAATAAAAAGAAATGAAGTACTAATAGGAGCTGTGATGTGGAGGGACCTTGAAAATATGCTAAGTGAAAGAAGCCAGACACAAAAGGTCACCTGTTATATGATTCCACGCACATGAAATGTCCTGAATAGGCAAATCTACAGAGACAAAAAAAATATATAAATTATTGGTTGTCAGAGTCTGAGGAGTGAGGTAGAGGGAGGAGAGTGTGACTGCTAATGGATATTGTGTCTCTTCTGGGGGTGATGAAAATGTTCTGAAATTTGACAGTACTGATGGATGCATGATTTTATCAACATACTAAAAGCCACTGAACTGTACACTTTAAGGGGGTGAATTGTATGGGACGTGAATCATACCGCAATAAAGCTGCTGTTTTTAAAAATGGACACTACTCACTGATGATTCGTCTACAAATGAAGATAAAGTATGCCAGGAATGTGACAAATCACCAAAAAGTTAAAGTCAATGCACACATTACGTTTTCAGTAATATACCCACTTTTATCTGGAGATGTAGAGACATCTGAAAATCATTTGTCCATTAAACATGTGGGTCTGTGAAGACACAGTGTGTGTAGCCAAAGCTCTGGTTAGAAGGACAGGCAGAGAATGACTGCTTGCCCACAGAGCTGGCACAGGCGGGCACTGGAACCAAGGGGGGTGGGAGCAAAAGCATCCTGCCCCTACGCTGCCTCTTCACAGGGCCACAGCCCCTGAACTTATTAGAGCCTTTCTGCCTTCTCCAGTCACCTCTGCTGAAATGCAAACACGAAGTGTCTTCAACCTTCAGCCTTTGCGTAAGTGAAGCTGATGCTTCTGTGTTTAGCTCCCAGTGACAGAACTGGGAGCAGCAAGAGGGATGAACGGCATGAAGTGGAGTGAGTACTGAAACGGGGAAGCACAAACGGGAAGAAGGAACAGCGGCCTTGCTGACTCTTAATTCTGATGGACAGTTCTGCAGTTTTAGCTGTAACCACCCGGCAATTCCCAGAAGCAAACTGATGAGGGAATGCAGCCATCCCTTCGCCTGGGAATTCCAGTCCTCTTTGTTCAGGAGCACTGAGGTCCATTTGGCTGGAAGTTCTCGGGGCTCCCGATCTTCTCCAGGGGCCCCTCCCAGCCCACCAGCCATTGAGGTCCGTCCTCAAGCTCCATCCTGGCAGGAAGTCTATGGACAATTAAAACTAGCTGTATTGTTAGCTGTCAGCAGCGTAGACTTCCAACAGATGGGTACATACTACCAGAGCCTCTGGTACTTTAATTTAAAAATTACAGCTCGGACTGACTAACAAGAAGCTTCGATTTTCAGCACTCGAGTCCAGTGGTCTCCCGCCCACTCGTCAGCGGTGTGGCATCACTTCTGCCGGGCCTGCAGTAGGGATTGCAGATCGCATTGCTTCTACATCTCACCGGGCTCCTGAGGGAGGGCAGGGTGCACATACATCATAAGCGGTGTGTCTAGTCCATGTCCCGGGGCTGCGTGAGTCAGCGAGGCCGCTCCCGAAAGCCTTTCCCCCTCAGACATGGCATTAACTGCTTCTTTGAAAGGCCCTAGGATGTATGTACATATGTATGTATGTATGTATGTATGTATGTATGTATGTATGTAGTAAACCAGGAGTACACAATTTCAAAGTTAGAGAACTGGTTTTAAATTGGGACTTATCTTATGAGTCTAAGACGCTCCACTTAAGGGACTGCCAGGAAGCCCTGCACATTATTCACTATACCGTGGTACCAATGGGGGACGTGGCACTTGTCACCAGCTCTGTTTACTGTTACAGAGAAGTATCCAGACCAAAAAAAGAGACCCAAGTTCCTGTAGAGGTGTTGTAAGGACACCAGGGTGGGTGTTCCCAGCACAAGAGAAATTTATGTGGGCCAGATAAAACATCTGGGAGCGAGGAATCCAAGTTGACATGGGCTCAGAAGTACTGCCAAGGACCCCCAGAAGGCACCAAACTGCCTTTAGAGCCAGGACAGACAGCTCTTTGATTCAGCTCTTCATTAGAGACTTTTTTCATTGGAAGGGTTCTTTAGCAGCATCACAGAAGACAAAAACCAATAGCTATGATAGCCCCACATCTCGTACCCTGTTTAAAGATGTTACATGCACGTTTACATATATAACCTACAGACATGCTCTTCCTGCCACGATCTCTCCTTATCTGTCACATCCCTATTCAGAGAACACCTAGCTCAAATGGCACCTCATCTACAGTTTTTTCCAACATCCTGAGCAGAAAGTTCACCTCGCCGCTGTGTTCCCATGGCATTCTTTCACCAAGTCCCGCCACAGTCACCTTCAAACTCTCTCTTGGATTTATCATCTCTCTAGTCTAGCCAATCTTTGCCCAGTCCCAGGACCTCTTTTTCTCTGCCCTTGATGACTTCTTAGAGACTCGCCCCGAAAATCCATCCTCCACACGTCCGTGAGACAGGCGAGGAGAAGTGTTGGGAGTAAGGAGCTAGAAGGAGTTTCGGGACAGGGTGCAGTGCCATCAAGGTCATGGGAGGGCTGGGAGGCAGGAGCCTGAGCCGGAGGTGGGACGTGTTGCTCAGAGGAGCTTCATGGGCTGATCCTGAGTGAGGCACGGGGACGGAGGGGACTGGGTAAGTGGGTGAGAGGTAGCGATCAGCAAAGTGGATGAGGACCAGGGTGTGGGTGAAGAGATTTTCCACATGAACATTGAAAGAAACAGCACAGAGGCTCTGAGGTCTTGATGTGCAAACAAATTGCTTGGGATGCTTGATTAAAATGCAGATTACCAGGCACAGGCCTCAGAGAGTCTCATCAGCATGTCTGGGGTGGGGCTGAATTGAGTCCCCTCCCCAATTCATATGTTTCAGTCCTAACCCAAAGTACCTCAGAGTGTGACAGGATAGGAAGGCAGAGCTTTTAAAGAGGGGGTTAAGATAAAATGAGGTCCTCCGGGTGGGCCCTGATCCAATGCGATTCATGCCCACATAAGAAGAAGAGATCAGGACACAGACGTGACCACACAGAGGGAAGACCGTGTCAGGACAGAGAGAGAAGGCCACCGTCTGCAAGCCAAGGACAGAGGCCTCAGGAGAACCGAACCCTGCTGACACTTTGATCCAGGACTTCCAGCCTCTAGAACTGTGAGAACTGTAATTTCTGTTGTTTAAGCCCCTGGTCTGTGGTATTTTTGTTACGGCAGCCCGAGCAGACTAACAACACTGCCCCCAGAACAATGGCAGGAGGTGGAGGTGTGGACAATGACCGAGGGGCACACCACATCACCTTCAGCGAAAGAGGAAAGTAAGCAGAGGCCACCAAAAGATGGGACTGATCGGGGGCAGAGGCAACACTGTGAGATGGTGTGAGCCCCAAGTCTGAGAGTGCAGAGGGAGTCAGGTGAACTCCCTCCCCCGGGCCCCACAGTTTGTGAGGAGAGAAGACAGGTTCGGATGGACGGGGAAGCCAGGCTTCAGTCAGGGTAAGGAAGAGGTGGAGGGAAAGAACATCCGGGGCATTCTAAGTAGAAAAACCTCACTGAAATGACAATCTCTCAGTATTTTCAAGTTTTAACCAAACAAAAAATGGTTTCATCCATAAAGCTAGGGGAGAGGGACAAGTATAGACAATGGCAACAAGAATTTGGGGGCTTGAGAGCCCCTGGAAAGGTGATTAATGCCTTAGCACAGTGTTTCCTCACCAGCAGCAGGGCCACCACTTAGAAATCTGTGAGACAAACAGGTCCTGGGTCCCATCCCAGGCCTCCTGAATCAGAAACCCTGCAGGTGAGGGCCCGCACGCTGTGTTTTCAAAAGCCTTCTGGGTGATAATGCACAGGGAAGTCTGAGAAGCCCTGACTTACCAGACCAGAGAGAACTGATCAGAGCTCTCACTTGTGCAATTTGAGAGGCAACCAGCAAAAAGGCTCAGGAATGACAGCAGCAGGGTCACTTCAGAAACAGGGAGTGAGGATCTAAAGTCGTGAGAATTGGTTAGAAAGACTGAGGAAGGGGTTAGTCCTAAGACCCCAGCCCCACTGGTTCCTCTCGGGCTCAATTCTGGTGCACAAAGGGGCCAGATCCAATAAGAGCAGGTTTATTTCTGCCTTGATGGGCTACATGTTATATAGTAAGTCTCAATTTGGGGCATAATGCTGTTATTGACCATGTCCATAGGGACATGATTGCCTTGTTACCACAGAAAACATTACTGAACGTGAAAAGACAGAGTGTAGACCCTGAACCAGGAGGTGGGAGACCTTGCTCTAGGTCTGACTCTCTCTCTGACTGTATGATCAGGGCAAGAACGCCTCACTTTCCTGAACTGCACCAGGCTATTTTAAAGGCCTTGAACCCAAATATTCTATGGTCACATTTTTATTTAAAAATGAAGAAGAACCATAAAGTAGATGATACATAATTGCAAGCACTGCCTAATTAGACTAACAGGGTGCTTTTGTAGTTGATATTCGCTATGTGGGGTTTCTAAGTTTTTGAGTATTTACCTCTATTTAAATCATTCAACAAACATATACAGAGCTTCTATTAGATGTACAAATGTCTGAGAAGTGACACTATCCAAATATTTAGAAGGGTTACTGCAACTATGAGTGACATTGTTTTCTACATATTCTTAACTCCGTAATTTTGCAATATTGCTATACTATTAAAAACTTAAGGACTACCACAGTGATAGTAAATAGATTAATCATCTTAAGTGCCAATTCTGATCAATTGCTAATGTCTGCTTGGGGAGCTATATCGAGAGCGCTGAAACTCATTTCAGACTCAATGGGAGAGAATGCTGTGATCACTCAGTAATGTCTGCCAGGGGCAAAGGCAGGACATGTGCTGTGTCTCTGTCTATTCTGCTACTAGAACCTAGAGGTAAAATGATCTCCCTTAGCCCCTTTGAATGTGGAACCTGGGCCCCAGATTAAAAGCTTAGTCCCTCTCCTACTGGCCTTAAATAGAAATAGAGGATTCATCAGGGGTAGCCAATCACCAGATACAGCCTTCCTTTTGGGGGAGCATTTCATGCATAATTTGAAGAAGATGTTTTCTTTAATGTCAGGAAGGCTGTGGAGAAACATTGCTCAGTGCAGATTCTTCTCATCCCCTCATAGCCCACCTGAAGACCCATAAATGTCACCTCGCTCCCCCACACCCACCATCGTAGAGCGCTGGTACCATGCCGTAGAGATGACTCCTTCAAGCCAGTCTTAAGGCCGAGAACTAAGTTCACCCGGCATTTGGAGGGGGCCTGATGAGGTACAGCAGACGAGACTACCACCTCATGGGCCAGCCCCCTGCTGACACACCGAGGAGGAGTTCCGCTGCCTCCCCCAGGATAGTGGGTACTCACTGGCCATTATCCTCCGCACCGTTGGGCCCTCTGCGGTCATTTCCCTCACGATCTCATTGTCATCCTCGTTGGCATCCAGCCAGCGATTGCAGTTGAAGTTATACTTGTCCTTGGTCAGGGTATTCATCAGGGTCATCTGGAATGAAGTCCTGGGTGAGCAAGGGGGTGTCCCAGAGATACACCACGCCCTGGGGGCCCCGTTCTGCTATTGCATCTAAGGGAGGCCACAGCCATCCTGTCAAGAGGATTTTTGTGGAAAGCAGAGTGCCAGATTAACACTTGTCCCTCTTGGTCCCTGGAGACCCACGCTTGCCCAGCAGCCAGGTGACCGGGGAAGAATGCAAGTCTCCTAAACACCTGTGCATTTTCTTAGTCTGCTTTGGAGGTCCTCTCCCCTCAGGAAGTCCCCGTGTGTCCAAATCGAGACCCACACTTACCCACCCCCACTCCCAACAGACTTATGTGACAGGGTTATTAGAAAGAGTTCCTCTCCCAACCACCTCCCAAACCCCAAGATGGCACATCTCACCCTCTCTAAATGCCAGCCAGAACCAGGGCTCCTTCTGTCATGCCATGCCCGAATCTTGTAAAACCTGCCAAGATCCGGGAGCTCAATCTATGGGGTGAAATAACAAGCCTTGGGTGGACATAATCAAGTGAAATGTGTTTATCCTCACAGCTTACCCCCTCCCTGGAGGGCACCCACCCTGGGCCACTTCTTCAGCAGTGAGGATGGCTTTGCTTCAAGCCACCCTCACAGACTTTGTCCTCTCATGACCTTGCGACCAGGGGCACGTGAGGGCAAGATAGCCGTGTAGGGCCGGGATTCAGTCTGCCCTGGTGAAATCGAACAAAAATAACTGACCCACAGTAGGATCCAGAATAAAGAAAATCTTGCAAGCAGTAAACTCCCAGTAACAAAACCCATATGGCAACCCTGTAAATTAGCACAGGCCCACAGCCCCAGAACTCTGCTGGGCACTGAAACAGACACAAAGATCAATACAGCAGTCACGCCCTTTCCCAAAGGGGCTGGCAGTCTAGCCGGGAGACAAATACATGAAGAGCAATGAACTGAGTGCATAACAGAAGCACCAGCAGGGTGCTCTGGGAAGACAGCTGAAAATTACAAATCATTCTCACCTAAAGGTCAGAGCACACTTCTGTTGGCAAAATAAGCCTTGCTTCGGTTTAATATGCACCAGAAATTTAGCGTTAAACTTACAATTTACCTTAAATTTGCTCCTAATTCATTCCAGATGGGGTGGTTTGACGCTGCGGGCTCAGGGTCTCTGTTCTACTATGATTCCCCAGGATTCTAGGCTCCCCAAGAGCATTTCATACCTGCTTCTGTCCCCCAGGTTTGGTTCTGGAGTGTTTGATTCAGGTGAAGGGCCAGATCCAAAGTGCACACCATTCAATCAATACTTTGCCTATAAATCACTCTGGCACCCCTTGCAAGGAGCTGAACTTCTCATTGCACCCTTTTGTCTTCAAACTGGATTCAATCTGGCTTAGAAAACCATCCCCATGACAAACACGTCTTATGTCCCTTCCTCCTTCATCCCTCCCAGCCCATTACACTTCCTTCCTACCCTAAATTTCTCGATTATGCCTGGTTTGAACCACTTGTTATTGGGATTCAGGAGAATCTCATCCGTCCGCCCCTTCTGCCCATAAATCTGGATGAAGATTGGAGAGTTGGTACCAGCTTTCTTCAAGTCGGTCGTCCAGACCCACAAGGACCAGGGGAACTCTGCAGAGACAGGTCAAGAATAAAGAGATTTTCGTGTTACCAGTGGGGAAGGCGAGTAAATCCAAGGAGCTCAGGAATGAAGCACAGACCATGCACAAGTGTGGCCCACTCTCAGAAACCCCCTCTAACAGGTGCCAGTATTAGGAACCCAAGGATTCCCTGCTATTTGAAAGAGGGTACCTCAATGTTCCTTTTAACGTGGAAGTCTACTAGTATGTTTTAAGTAGGGAGAAGAGTTGACACCCTGCACCTCTGTATATTTAGAGTGCACTGTGTTAAACCGTTCAGTTTAACATCTAGCCCCTCACAGCAGCAGCTTATGCAGTTTGGGGTCACAGGGGTACTAGGCCTTGGTGCCGGGTGTGTAACTCTATGCCGGGCACACAGCCTGTATCTTGGAGAACCGAGCTCTGCGGGGCCCATTCCCTTCCTTTCTAGAGGAGACCTGAGAAGCAGAAGTGGACTCCTTCGAGGTGAAGCTCTTGCCCAGGGGTCTGACATCCTGGCCTCTGTTGGCCCTGTCTGCAAGGCCACCAGCCTCTGATGCAGCCCCTGCACCTACTTTTTAGCCTCTTCTTCCTGAGAGACACCATCTCGTAGAGCTGCCTCTCGATCAGCCCGTCCACCTTCTTCTCGTCCAGCCAGTTGCTGCAAGGGAAGGTCTGCTGGATGCCGGTGAAGGGGCACAGAATCACCACCTGGGAGGGCAGATGAGTCTCCTGCAGCAGGTCCCCAGGTTGGGACCCTTACAAAGTTTGACAGCCTCTTCATATTATGGGTCGTCTACATCAGGTTCCTCAAGGAATGGCACTTCTCTTACTGTTCTCTGCCTCACTAAATCTTCGACCAAGAAATACCCCCCCCACACAAGAGGTCTTCCCAAGTAGGTATTATCCGTCCTCCAATTTACCAGCCCAAATCCCGAATCCTCCCCTATATATAACACGCTCTTTGAACCCTGTGTTTCTTCACGCGCTTCATAAAACCTCAGACCAAACCAAATGAGCTAGAATACAACATTAATTCCCTACATTTGTCTTGTAGGGAAAAGGTCAATCACATAGAGAGCAATGTGTATCTGGAATTTAATACAAAAACAAACTGCTCTCTTCGGGGCTTGAGCCTCATTAAACCTTTCCTACACTTTCTCTGATCACATTCTGAACTCATGAGTTTAGAACTCAGAAGTGTATCCAGCCTAGGCCACTCACATTAGAGATGTCCAAAGGAATGTTCTTGTGACACTACAAGATTTTCTATCAACCAAGAAATTTTGAGTATTCACATTGCTAGATTCTCTGCTTTATCTTCTTTTTAACTTGAAAGCTAATTTGACTCTAGCGCTGATCAAGCATTTTGACAAACTACTGTCTTACTGGGTGTTTGTTGTCAGTTGTTTATGGTTATTACCATTGACTATAGTTTCCTTGGATTGAATTATTATACTTAGATATACCCAGATATCTCTGAGAATTCAACTAATACTGTATGACTGTCATAGCCGTATGAAACCTTGCCTTATAACCAAGGGGAAGGAAGATAAAAGATTAGGGTCGGGGAGGGGAGTGTGTACACCCTCAATCTCCCAGAGAAACTCTCCTTCCTAGAGATAAATGATGTCTCAGAGCCTCAGGCAGTAGCCTCCTCAAACACTTTAGTCCTGTGACACAAATGTGTTAGCAATTCATAGAGTCTACCCCAACATGCATTCAACATATGGGAAAGCTGAGGTCCAGAAAAGGGAATGAAGTGCCCAAGTTTGGAGTTAGTTGGTGTCAGTACCAGAAGCATAAATGCTCTTGACTCCTATTAGTTAGGGGCCTTTTACACCCATCAGCGAGAATTTCAGGATTCCTATTAAGGCTGAGGTCCCCTGGGATCCATTACTGCACGCCATCTTTTATGCTGAAGAGTCTATGCAACCATGCATTCAGAAGTGGACCTACCTGTACACAAAGATGGAGGGCACCCACAGAGGGTGGTCTAGGGGCACAGAAAGTAATAATCACCAACAATTATTTAACAACCTTTCTTTCTTCCCTCTGAACAAATCCTGCAATTACTTCCTCTTAGTTTACTCCTGAATTACTCTCTAGTTTTTACATGTGTATTCGTCTTGTTTGATCAATAGGAGGAGCAAACTCCTAAAAGGCTGAGGTTGTATGTTCTCACCCCTTATGGCTCCCCCAAAGATGGCTCTAAGCATACAATAAGTACTTAAAAATTCTTGTTAAAAGTTCTACTTCTGGAATAGGTAGTCCAACAAACAAGGTAGTCTGAAAAGCCTCTCACCACTGCAAAATACCCACAGGCCATATAAATAACAGGAAATATCATTTTATATACATTGTTGAGCTGACAAGAAGTTACAGAAAGGCCATAAGAGCCAGCAAAATTCAGAGTAAGCAGAAGCCAAGAGAATGGGTATATGTGAAGGCTAAAGTTGGTGCTGCACCAAAAGCGAAAAGACAATACCAGACACTCAGAGATCAGGAAATCAACAGCCAATTGGAAGCAGGAGGCTAGCCCTTGGGCTTTGCAAACTGGAGGATATGAACTACAAATCCTGAATAAGCAGAAACACTTGAAGGAGCTGCTCCCTCAGAAAAAAGGTAGAGAGGGGAACATCTGCAAAGGGATCCTATCTTCTCTGCCTTTGCTCCAGACAGATAATAATAATCTTCCCTGAGAATTAGTTACCATAAGCCTGGTCCCAGGCAGAATAAGTAGTAATACACAGACACCTAGATGTGTCGGGACACCTAGATGTGTCAAAGAGAAGCATCAGCATGCCAAAGACAAAAAGAAGATAAGAGCATCAGGACAGAAAAGAGAGCTGACAGCAATTAGACTAACAGAAGCCAGAAAATGCCTGGGGGAGGGGAGGGGCAAAATAACTCAATCTAGAATTCTGTACTCCAGAATTATCTTTCAAGAATGAGGATGAAATAAAAACATTTCCCAAATGAACAAAAACAGAGCCCACCACCAACAGACCCTAACCAAAGGAACTTCTAAAGTGTGAACTTCAGGAAGAAGAAAATGGACACCAGAAATAAGGTCTCTGATGCAAGAAGGGATGGCAAGCAAACAAACTGGCAAGCATGTAGGTAAATCTAAACAGTGATTCTACACAACTGTATCTCATGTGTGGATTTGAAAATAATTTAAAATAAGCTAAAACACTAAGTGAGAATAGCATGAGGCCCAGATGCAGGGTTATTACCATTAGAGATTTTCAAGGTCCTTGCCAAAAAGAAAGTAGAGATGGTAACTGAATTTTGGGTTTGCCACATTAAGTATGTAGGGTAAAACTTCAAGAGTAACCAGTAAAACAACAACACAAAACAAACCAGAAATAGAATATAATTTCTAATTTAGTATCAAGGGAAAAAAACAACCAATCCAAAAGAAACAAAAACTATAAAAGTAGAAAAACCAACATGCCAGAAAGTACAATAAATATAAGTGGACTAAGTTTGCCAGTTAAAAGACAGATGGTGTCAGACTGGATTATGGTAAAGATTTAGTTAATTCACCAAGAGGCTATAGTAACTCCACACTTAATAACATAGCCTCACACTATATAGAGCAAAAACTGTTAGCTCTACCATAAGAAATTGAAATATCTACCACTCATGTGAGAAATTTCAACACATCTTTCTTAGTAATTAATAGATCAAATAAAATGCTAGTAAGGAAATAGATAATTCAAATAATAAAAGTATTAATAAACTGAACTTAATATATAAACTCAAAATCTTAAATTCAACTCTAGGAACAAATGCGCAAATTGAACATGCATTGTAAAATAAATTTCAAATCTCCTTAAATGGCATCATACAGACTATGTTTGCTGGTTGAAATGATATTAAATTAGAAATAAATAACAAAACACAACAAAAGAACATGTATTTAAAACCTAAAAATCACACCTCAAAATAGCTAATGGGTCACAGAAAAATTTTAAGTAGAACAATAACTAAGCATAAAGCAAAAATAAAAAAGCATAAAGGAAAAAGCTGACAAATTGCCTTTCATCAATATTGAAAGTTTCTGCTCTTCAGAAAACATTGTCCTGAAAATGAAAAGGAGGGGCACTTGGGTGGCTCAGTCAGTTAAGCATCCAACTCTTGATCTCAGCTCAGTTCGTGATCTCACAATTTGTGAGATGGAGCCCCACATGGGGCTCTGCACTGACAGTGTGGTGCCTGCTTGGGATTCTCTCCCTCTCTCTCTGCCCCTCCCTTGCTCGCTCGCTCTTGCTCTCTCAAAATAAATAAGTATACTTAAAAAAAAAAAAAGAAAATGAAAAGGTAGTCACACTTTGGGAGATTATACTTAATACACCACAAACATATAGAGATATATCTGACAAAATACTTCTATCAAGAATATATGAATAGCTCTTATAAATTAGTAATGAAAAGACAAAAAAAATTTAGATAGTCAAAAGATACTTCACAAAAGATATACAAATGACCAATAAGCACATGAAAATAATGTTCAACATAAGTGGTAATCAGAGGCATGTAAATTAAAATCACAATCAAATACCATGATATGCCCATTATAATAGCTAATAAATAAAAGATTGACAATATCAAACGATAGTGAATTCTCATACATCAGATGGGCATACAAAACAGTATAGCCACTTGAAACCAGCTTGGGAGATCTTTAAAAAGATATGTGTATATCTACCATAGGATCCAGATATTCCACTTTTAGGTATTTACCCAAAAAAATTAAAAACATGCTCACACAAAGACTTGTACATGATTTTTCATAGCAGCTCTGCTCATAATAGCAGACAAAGAACAAAAACTGGAAGTGACCCAAATGTACACAAACAGTTGAATGGATGAACGAACTTGTAAACCCTAAAAATGAAATAATACTTAGTGATAAAAATAATAAATTACTAATATGCAACACAACACAGATAAATATCAAAAATATTATACTGTTTAAAAGAAGTCACACACACACACGTGCGCATACACACACACAGGAGTGCACGCTGCATGATTCCACTTATATTAAATGCTAAGAAAGACAATTCTAATCTTTAGTGACTGAAATCATGTTAGTGTTTGGAGCCGTATAGACTGACGGGGGTGGGTGGAGCACAAGAAACAGGTTGCAGTGATGGAAATTTCTGTGTATCGGTTCTGGTAATAGTTACATGGTATATGAATTTGTCAAAACTCATAGAACTGCACAGTATAATTCTATGTCAATTATACCTCAACAAAGTTGATTTTTAAATGAAGCAATAAAATTAAACTGAATGGTAATAAAAATATTCCATAGTGTAATGTGTGGGGTGCAGCTAGGGCACTACTCTGAGGCAAAGTTATAGTATCAAATGCTTATATGAGAAAACAAGTCGGCTAAAAATTAATGAGCTAAGAATCCAACTTAAGAATTTAGAAAAATAAATGGGGCCCTTGGGTGGCTCAGTCGGTTGAGAGTCCAACTTCAGCTCATCAGGTCATGATCTCACAGTTCGTGAGTTCGAGCCCTTCATCGGGCTCTCTGCTGTTGGCACAGAGCCCACTACAGATCCTCTGTCCCCCTCTCTCTGCACCTCCCCCGCTCACATGCTCTTTCTCAAAAATAAACATTAAAAAAAAAAGAATTTAGAAAAATAGCAACAACAGAAACCCAGAGAATTAAGAGAACAGAAATCAACAAGATGGAAATAGAGATAAAATGAACTATAAACAAAGCCAAATGTTGATTATTTAAAACGACTAAACCCACTTTTTGTGAGAATGCTATTTTTAAAAAGCAAGAAGGCATGAACAAATGATGTTAGAAATAAAAAGGGGATCATAATTATAGATGCAGCAGAAGTTAAAAAGATAAGGGAATGCTGTATAAGACTAACGTTGTAAGTGCCAATACATTTGATACCTATAAACATACAAATTCCAAGAAAAATACAGCTCATTAAAACATTTGAGAAGATGGGGCGCCTGGGTGGCTCAGTCGGTTGAGCGTCTGACTTCAGCTCAGGTCATGATCTCACGGCTCGTGAGTTTGAGCCCCGCGTCGGGCTCTGTGCTGACAGCTCAGAGCCTGGAGCCTGCTTCGGATTCTGTGTCTCCCTCTCTCTCTGCCCCTAACCCATTTGCATTCTGTCTCTGTCTCTCTCAAAAATAAATAAACATTTAAAAAAATTAAAAATAAATAAATAAAACATTCGAGAAGAAATAGAAAGCCTAAATAATTCTATAACCAGCAAAACAAACACAACTTTTTAAAATTAGTAATTTCCCTTTCTCTCTCTCTCTCTCTCTCTCTCTCTCTCACACACACACACACACACACACACACACACACACAATTTTGTAAGAGACTGCAACCAAACTTTGAGGGACAGATCACTGCAATTTTATACACCCTCTTTCAGGAAAGAGAGTATTTCTCATTCCATGACAGGATCAAACCTGCCAAGGACTATAAGAGAAAGGAAAATTAAGGGCCATGCCCTTCATGAACATATACACAAAAATTCTATATAAAATGCTGGCAAACCAATTCCAGAAGCATGTAAAATTAAAACCTTTTATGACCAAGTTTGTCTTAAAGAAATTCGGAGTTGGTCTGCCACTAGAAAATGCAGTCCTAATTCACCAAATTGACAAGTAAAAGAGAAAAGCTTCATGACTAGAGCATTAAATGCAGAAAAAGCATTAGATAAAATTCAACAATAAATAATAAAAACTTTGAACAATACAGAAATAGAAGAGGATTTCCTAATCTAATCTAAGACTACCTACCAAACCCCTCAAAAATCATAATTACCTCAATAGAAAATTAGAAGCAGTTCCTGTAAAATCAAAACCAAAACAAAGATGTCTACTATTAACCCTACTGTTCAGCACTGTACTGCTCATGTGGTCAAATACAAAAAAAAAAAAAAAAAAAAAATTAAATATAAGCTTTGGAAAGAAAGAAACCAAACTGTCACCATTCACAAACAGCAAAGTTTCTATAAAGAAACTTCTCCCAAAATCTGTAGACAAATTATAATTAATTAAAGTTTAGTAAGATGGCTATTTGTAAACTCAATGCACGAAAGTACTTCTATTTCTACAGAGTATTTCTATTTCTTCTATTTTAGACAAATAGTTTAAAAATATAATTTTAAATTGATATCATTTATAATAGGAACAAAAATTATAAGGCCTCTATGAATATATCTAACAAAGACGTGCAAGATCTTTATCAAGAAAGATATAAAACTATAGAAAAACACTAGGTCTCCTGGGTGGCTCTGTCGGCTAAGCATCCAACTCTTGATTTCGGCTCAGGTCATGATCTCATAGTTGGTGAGATTAAGCCCCTTGTTGGGTTCTACACTGATAGCAGGGAGCCTGCTTGGGATTCTCTCTCTCCCTCTCTCTCTGCCCCTCTCCGGCTCACACACACATGTGCTTTCTCTTTCACTCTCTCTCAAAATAAATAAACTTTTAAAGTAAGGGGAAAAAAGGGGAAATATTAAAGAAGACCTAAATATTAAAGAAGACCGAAATTTTAAGAGGTACATAATGCTCATACATATAAAAAGTACTTAGTAAAGATATCAATTCTTCCAAATGGATCTACATATCCAATTGAATTCTGTTGAACATAATTCTTCATGGAACTTGGCAAGAAAATTCTAAAATTTCTATGGAAGGGTTAAGAGCCATGAATATCAATACAATCCTAAGGAAGATGAATACGATGAGTCAATTTGTCCTAGAAGATACCAAGACTTACATAAAGATATGAAATGATGAGAGTGAGTATTGTATCAGTGTCGGAAAAAATTAAATCAATAAATGGAACAGACAAAAAAGCTCAGAGGCAAAACCATACATTTGGGGAATTTGATGAGACTAAATTGCCTTTTTAGAACAGTTGAGAAAGAATTACTATTTAGTAAATCAGTGATTCTGAAACTTCCTTAATGATAAGAATTATCTGAATATCCCAATTACCTGGAAATTCTGACTCAGTAGACTTGCATTGTAGTCAAGGAATCTATATTTTTAAAAGAATTACAGGGTTTTTTAAATTGTTTTTAATTTGTATTTATTATTTTGAGAGAGAGAGAGAGAGAGAGAGAGAGCGTGAACAGGGGAGGGGCAGAGAGAGGGAGCCACAGAATCCGAAGCAGGCTCCAGGGTCTGAGCTGTCAGCACAGAGCCCAACAGTGGACCATGATATCATGACCTGAGCCAAAGTCAGATACTTAACCGACTGAGCCACCCAGGTGCCCCTGGATAAAGCATTTCTAAATTAAATCTTCCCTTGCTCAAAGAACATTGTAGGCAAGCTACGAAAAGATACTTGAACATATACTATCAACCAACTGGATGTTTGTACAAAGATGTATAAGAATGTCATGGCAACATTGTTTATATTAGCAAATATCAAGAAATACAACCCCAAAATGTCTGTAAATTAAAGAACAAATAAATGGTGACTGATTCATGCAATGCAATGAATGTGAAATTGATGAACTACAGTTTCTGTTACCAATTCAGATGAATGTCTAAAGCATAGTGTTGAATGAAAACTGCTGCATACAAATAATATATACATAGGTAACAATTCATAATAGTGTATGCTCTTTGGGGAAAAGAAAATTTTATGATTGGGCAAGGGCACAGTGGAGTTTCAAAAGTATTGGAAAAGTATTTCTTAAGTAGGGTGGTAGACAAAATGTGTATTTGTTTTCTTATCATTATCTATAGTTTACTTTCATTGAGTATATGCTTTAAAGCATAAGTATTCCACAATGCAAACATACATTCAAAAATACTTGCTGATTGACAGATTTATAAGGTGAAGTGAAACACTACACCAAGAATCAGGATAGTTTGTAACTATCAACTACTACCTCTAGATAAGCTATCCTGCAGTCTGGCCCTTGGATACGTGCACAGTGCAGCCCTCATTCCTGACCATAAGCAGAACAAGATGGACGGGCATGTTACCAATCCAATTGCCCAATGAAAGGGATTGCCCACGTGCTCTGTAGCTGGTCCAACGCAAGCAGGAAGCAGGAAGCAGGTCAGAGTTTGTATTTTCAAGTTAAAGAAGAGAGGGGTTGAATCAGGAAAGGGCCGTCCCTGGGGCATCCCTTACCTTCTCACAGTACCAGCCTCTGTTGACGCCTACATTGCCGTGTCCGATGGAGACCCGACTCAGGGGGCTAAGGAGGACAGCCAACTCGATGTGGAAGATGTCTGTGCGGCCACGGTCAAACACACCGCCTTCCAAGAAGATTTTCCCACTGTTCTTATTCCCTCTGGCCCCATACATAACCAAGTAGATTTTGGATTTGGTCCCGGCACCCCGGACATCCCCAGTGAAGACGGTGACAATATATGAAATAGCTGGTGTGGAAGCAACAGGGAAGGAGAAAGTTAGTGCCAGCTGATTACAAAATCCCACCCAAGTCTCCCCTCCCTGGCTACCGCCTCCCTAGGCCCTCCCTCTTCCACACGTCTTCGTTCCCCCCTCGTCCTCCTTCCCCAGATGACATCCAGTGCCCCTCTCCGCTTTGTGCTCTTTTTTCAGTTTGTGTGTCAATGTATCTGAGTTTAGGAATAAACTGCAGGTATTACCCTAAGAAGCTGCCAGCCCTGATTACAAGAAACTAACAGAGAGAAGGAGGGATTTGAGTTGGCTAAGAATAGTACTTGTTATTAATGTTAATTACCATGTGCATATTATTAATAGCTGCCGGATGAATTCTGTTATGTCTGATTGAATTATAATAGTCAACTCCATTAATGGAGATTTATATTCGGGGCTAGCTGATTCATTTTGCTTGCTCTTTTGCTCAGAACTTAAAAAGATAACTTTTAATAGAGGGCACTAATGTCTGAGCCTGACGTGCTGGGTTGAGGAAAGAGTGAGGGAAGGAGAGCACATTGTGGTCAGGCCATTTGAGGTTTTGGTCAGTCGGGAGGTGAGACGAGGACATGAAGTTCTGGGCAAGAGCCAGCAAAGGGAGATTAAGCTGTGACATGGGACTGAGTAAGAGAAAACACCAAAGACCAGCATCTGGACAGGAAACTCTGCTAAGGTCTGGCCTCCCTCCATTTTGCTCTGGAGTCTAAGGCAATGGCGTACAGGCTCACACCCCTCCACCCCACCCCCTGCCTCACCCCCAGCCCCGGACCCAGGGAAATGAAAATCCTGAAAGTCTTTTGGAGCTAGCCACATGCAGCTACGGGATGCGTGATTCATTGAAACGTTTACACCTTCCTTTGTTCAACAAACGCTGACTGAGTGCTTACTACATGCAAGGCCTCAGGGAGACTAGAAGATGAACAAATGGTGTCTCCAGCTCTGTGTTCTCCAAAACACACCCAGTACATAATCCCATGGCCCAGGCTACCAGTAATTCCCAGCCTTTGACAGACATTTCTCCTTCTCCTCTACCACTGGAGGTCAGTAAGAGTGATATGGTTAAAGGGGTCAGAGCAGACCCATTCTGGGATCTGGTTTTGTTGTTGTTGTTTTGTTTTGTTTTGTTTTAAGTAGGCTTCATGCCCAGTGCAGAGCCCAACACCGGGCTTGAACTCACGACTCTGAGATTAAGACCCGAGCTGAGATCAAGAGTCCGATGCTTAACCAGCTGAGCCACCCAGGCGCCCCTCCTATCTGTTTCTGAGTAAATAATATGCAAGCTTCAGTTACAAATAACGTGCAAGGCTGGAAAGTGCTGGAGCAGAGGAACGTGTGATTTCCTAACTGATAGCAGTCAAGGTCTGCCCAAGTGTCTGGTGCAAAGGAAGGGAGGGAGTGCCCGTCTACAGGAAGGAGGGAGGGCTCAGAGGGAGTGACAGGGAGCAGGAATTTGAGGAGTGTAGAGAAGAGAAATGGCATTACAGGCTGAGGAGAAAGATATTCTAAAGATAAAGTGAGAGAAAGAGTAAGGCCAGCAGCTCAGGGCGGGGTGGGGGAAGGCACGGATGAGGAGAGGGCCAGGCGAGGGGAGAGAAGCTCCCTCCCCCACCCCCCAGCAGAAGCAGAAGACAAGTGGATGAGGCAGAAGGAGGCAGAAGGAGGGTAAAGGGGGTGTAGGTTCAGGAAAGAGCAAAAGGTGTGCTGATGAGGTGGAGCGAGACAGGTGAGCATCTGGAAGTGACACAAGATGCTGGAAGATTCAGCTGACACATATGTTGCAGCCAAACCATGAAGCAGTTTGCATACTGTGCCCCAGGACTTGGACCTCTTCTCTGTGCAGTGCTAAGCAACAGGATGCTGTGCAGCAGAGCACGTTCTCAGATGGGCACATTCACGACACTGATGTTCCGGAACATCCACAAACTCCCGTGCTGGGAGGTGCGGGTTTTCTGTGGAATCCGCACAGGGTGGAGACTAAGGTGGCAGCCCGAATCCGGATCTGTCACTTGCCAGCTGCGTGACCTTGGACAGGTCTCTCAATGCCTATGTGACTCAGTTTGCTCCTCTGTGAAATGGAAATGATAAGTTTCTATATTACGGGGTCCTTGTGAGGGTTAAAGGGGACAAAACGGGTCAAGTGCCTAGGGGGCCTGGCATACAGGAAGCACGCAATAGTAAGAGGAGCTAAGAGTAAATCCACACCCTCATCCACTGCGAACAGGAGTTCACATCCCAGCTTCACCTAGTGGCTAATCTCTTCTGCCCTGAAAGTTAGTATCTGCTCAGGGGCACCTCCCCCGCCTCCTCTGGCATCAGCAGAGCCTCAGGCTCCAGCACAAAGGGACGGAACACTTTCAAGAGCAGGAGGAGTGGCTGGCTCCTGCTGGATCACAGGCCTCCAGGCCCACCAAGGAGAACACCGAACCTCAGGCAGAAAGTGAAATACCAGCCAATCGTGCTTCCCCTTTCTCAGTTCTACCTGTGGTCTCAGCTCCTCCCACTAAGATATCCCTTTGGATTTTGCCGTCATCTTCATCCAAGGCCAGCCAGCGGTTAAGAGGGAAGTCATATTTTCTCTTGTTCCCAAAATCTTCAATGACAATCTGGGAAGGAGAAGCGAGGGCGGGGACGGCAAGGGTCACTAACAGCGCACCTGGTGATCGAATACCTCCATCACTTGAATGCACTCTAAGAATACACTCTCACCTTCTTTGTGGCCCAGGGAAAGCTTAGCACAAGCACATGCCTTTTGCAAAGCACTGAGAGGCACATGGGGACGACTGGCAAGTACCTCCTACTTGAATGACTGAGCCACTATTCCCTCCTCTGCTGCAGATCATTTTCACAACTAAGTGCAGGAAATTTGGCAGGATGTGCCCTGTGAGACCCGGGTGTGAAGCCTGGATTTACAGACTGCAACGAGAGCATCGCCTTCCCCACCTGCTGAAGCCTGGGACCCTACCCTCGGTGAGAAGCCGAGTCCACGCAAGGAGAATTACAAGCCCCAAATGAGGCACACAGAATCCCAGGGGCTGGTGATCAGGTCAGAAAACATCAGCCACTGATAGCAAGGATAAAGGAAGTGGCCGTCTACAAAGCCTCCCACAGGGCACTCACATGTGGGCCAGGCTGGCGAGGCTGAGATAAGAATGTCTTTCAGAGTTTACCAAGGAGCTGAAAGGCCCTTTCAAGCGTGCCAGGAGCCCAACTGAAAACCCACTCTAAGATAAGCAGACTCATCAATAACTAGAATCTCTCCCCCAGTTGTAGCCCTGTGCAGGCAGAAGCATCTGGAGACAGGGTGAGTTGGAAAGTGAAAGTGTCTGCCCAGGTGTTCCCAAGATTGCCCAAGGGCAGCGGGGGGTGACGATTTCAATGAAAGACTCCCTTCCTAAGATCAAAATGTCTGCAGTGTGGAAACAGGGCACACACTGGGCTGCCTGAAGCCATCTCACCCTATTCTAATCCCGTTTTCAAAAAAAGAACTTTCTGGGCTAAGAGCTGTTTTCCTAAGGATACCACCCACTAGGGAAAAGCCGGTGGCCTGAACCAGTGACTGGAAGCCACTGTCCTCCCAACCTTCTCTCCTCAGATATATCCAGCATTCAGGCTTTGGGTTATAAATCAGTCCCTTGTGAGTTTGGTTGGTGTGAGTCACCCTTCAGAGCCTGCTGATTTGATGGAGTGTCTGTACTTTAAAGCTGACCTGGAGGCCACTGTGGCACAGGCCAGAGAGGGCTCTGCTGTCAAAGTCCAGCCTCTCACAACATTTCTATCTGCACATTTCTCGGTGGTTTTCATCTCCGTGTTAGGGGGAGACTGGGGAGTCAATGACAAAGGTCTGAGGCTTCAGCCCGCCTCCTAACCCCCTTCACTCTGGCTCCCACAAAGTTGGAAAAGCAGAGTGAAGGAAAACAGGACTTCGTTTACCAGAGAAGCTATCAAGCCTCCTAATAAACCTTGGCATACAGATTCACCATCTCTGTCTTTCAGTGTTCACAGACTAGCGTACCAGCCACGGTTTCAAGAGCGAGAACACCACCCTCACAGCTCATCATCAATACCACCCTCACGGTTGTCATCAATAAAGGGCCCCCTACTGGCCTGGTGTCTGATGGAAATTCCTCACCTGAGAAGTTTAGCTAATCTGAGAAATAGAACGTGTATCATTAACTACCTCTACAAGACAAAACTAGCTGAGCCACGAAGGAAAGAGACAATATTGAATACATTTTTGGAAAAATTAGATTTTCCAAAATACTAAATACAAAGAAGGGCCAAGAGAGATGATGAGAGGTTAAACACTGGTGCAGAAAGTATCAGAGTCCATGAACAGGTCTTAAACTTTTCTAGGGGTGCCTGGGTGAAGCGTCCGACTTCAGCTCCGGTCATGATCTTGCGTGGCTCATGAGTCCGAGCCCTGCATCAGGCTCTATGCCAACAGCTCAGCTCGGAGCTGGGAGACTGCTTGGGATTCTCTGTCTCCCTCTCTCTCTTCCCCTCCCTTGCTTTGTCTCTCTCTCTCTCTCTCAAAAATAAACATTAAAAAAATTATAAAAAATTAAAAAAAAACCTTTTCTAGATGCATATTAAAATATGTAAACAATTATTCATCAAAACTTTTGGCCCCAAGGTCTACAAGATGAGGCTGGAGGAAGCTGGCTCCCGGGGAGCAGGGTATCTGGGAGCACGTCTGGTAGCAGACGGTGATCCTTCAGTGGGCAGGAGCAGAGAAGGGGAGGCAGGGAGGGAAATGACCACGTGCCGACTGCCGTATGTAAAGACTGTACAGGGGTGTGGGTGGGTGGGGAGCGGGTTCTCTCAGAGGCGTCCTGGCCTCTGCTGGCTGGGTTGTGGCTCACTCATGACCCCTGATGCTTAGACAGTCATAACCAAGAGCCCCTTCCGAGGGAGGAGTGAGCGGCTCTCCCACTTCCATTTACAAGTTGCCCACACACCTCTGGGATTTCATGGAGTTCCTTTCAAGAATCCAGGACATGTCAGGAATGGTTTTCGCTAAGAGAATGAAATGGTGGTGTTCCCTCCAGACCACTGTTACCCAGATTCTGTTGTTGTGGCAGGGACCGCTGTAAAATAGGACTGGGGAAATAGAAACGCCCCTCACCATGACTGATAGAAGCACATACTTGGAGGCAGGAAAGGGGAGAGAGAGAGAGACAGACACTGTGTGTGTGAGAGACAGACAGACAGTCAGAAGCAATGACCTAATAAAAAGCAAGAACCATTATCTCCTGGAGGAATACTCTCCATGGGCAGAAAGCCCCCAGGCAGCGCTGGCCTTCTGAGAGGCAAGAGGGCAAGCAGGGGTCACGAGCCACCTGGGAGATGAGGCCACAGCCAGAGAAGGCCTGTCCACGGTGGAACCCACTGTCTTCAGCAGCCACAAGGACATAGCAGAGTCATAAGATCGGACCAGCCAATGGTAAAAGTAGCTTATTCTTCTACCCCAAAGAAGAGGAGGAAAAGATGGAGCTGCCCAAGCAGGGGTCACTTCTTCCCTATTCTTCCCGATGGTTTAGAGATACACTCAGATGATCCAGGGCCTTGGGGCCTTCATTTCCGCCCCACCCTGCAAGGTAAACGTGCCCGTGTGAGCACATGGCATGGGTCCTGGAGTCAGTAGATTTTAGATCGATGGGGAGTGTCACGTATGATTCACGACAGCTCTCCCTGCTCTACACTGAAAAAATGTGCACCAATTTTATATAACCTATTAGAACAGAGGCCTGTTCTGGGCAGAAGTGAAACCCACACACACAGCAAATTGAGGAGGATGAAGGGTCCCCTCCCTCGTACTCATGCACCAAGGTGCCCGAGATGTGCACAATCTGAGTGGTCCACACAGCGTACCCACTATGTACCAGGCATGAGGGCAGGCAAAGAATGTAAAACAAGCCTCTGCTTTCAAGGGGTTTTCAATCTTTCCTTTAAAAATGCATAAATGGGGACACCTGGGCAGCTTAGTCGGTTAAGCATCTGAGTCTTGATTTCAGTTCAGGTCATGATCTCATGGTTCATGAGATTGAGCCCCAAGTCGGGTTCAGCACTGACAGCATGGAGTCTGCTTAGGATTCTCTCCCTCTCTCTCTTCCCCACCCCTGCTTGTGCTTGTGCCCTCTTTCTCAAAATAAATAAAGACTAAAAATGGATATATGTTATCCAGTAAAAGTAACCTGTGACCCATAGGCAGCCATCATCACATTTCAAGAACCACTGGAGAACTGTGGCTTCCTTCCAGAGTTCTAAGATCAAAGGGCAAAGACCAGGTAAGTTCTGACACAGGAGAAAAAAGGAGGAAGACTTTCGGAGTTTATGAACCCACTAAAATAAATCTCAGCATCTAGCTTGTGGAAAAGCAAAAGAATGTTCCTTGGGGGAAACTGAGGCCCACCAAGGGAAGGTGAGATCTTCTCCCTGTCAAGAGGCCATCCTTCCCCATATGGTCCAGGTCTCAGCCACCACACTGAAAAACTATAAAACGATGTCCCATAATATAAATAAGTGTAAATGGCAGCATTTGAATGGTGACAGCCTAGGATTCTCTCCACCCTCTGCACTCCCTCTCTTCTGAGCCCACCCACACACCCCCCACCACCTCAGGCTACTGCTCAGTGAAGGCCTCTGATGGCTTATTATGATCAGGGCCTGCAGTGGTCCTGCCCGCACCTTCCTCCCTAACATGACTTCCCACTTCTCAGTCCTCTGAGCCCTGTGCTCTGGCCCAGATCCACTCAGTATCCCTGCCTCGCCCTCTGGCTCCTCCTCATCTGACCACAGGAGTCCTCCTCCCTGCCCCTCCTGGCAAACCCCTACCCATCTTCATGGCCCAGCTCCAGGGCACCCCTGCTGCCCAGTGAGACGCAGCTCACCCCCACCACCTTGGTGCGTTCCTTACTCAAGACTTTTATCTCATCCTGCTTGGCATTAAAGTCATGGTAATTCTGATTTCTACTCTTCAAGCCAGGAAATCTGATCTGATCGACATTACTTTACTTGTGGGACTCTCATGACAGAATGTTCACTGAAAGCTGGACTCTCCCAGAAATTTAGGGGTATATGGGTATAGTAAGTATAATTATTTAGGGACTTGTCTTATTCTTTCAAGAAGAGTGATGCTTGGGGCACCTGGGCGGCTCAGTGGGTTAAGCACCCGACCTCAGCTCAGGTCACTGATCTTGCAGTTTGTGGGTTCGAGCCCCACATTGGGCTCTGCGCTGACAGCCTGGAACCTGCTTCAGATTCTGTCTCCCTCTCTCTCTGCTCCTCCCCTGCTTGTGCTGCCTCTCTCAAAAACAATAAAGCAAAAAGAGAAGAATGATGTTTATCACAACAGCTGCCGTTGGTAGCCACACAAATGTTTGTTGACTGTTGAGTTTTATCTGGTAACAGAAGGACACACTGAGCTTCCTGATGTCCCTAAGATCAGCTCCATGAGCCTTGGTCTCCTCCTCCTCCTGGAGCCTGTGGTGCGGGCTGCCGTTATACTGCCTACAGCATGCAGCGGGTGATTGATCTCCCGACCTGGACAGGCTAACACGTGACGCAGGGGAGGGAGTCCAGACCTGGAGTGCGGAGGACCAGGGTAAGTGCCAGGCTGGCCACTGAAGAGCTGCAAGGCCTTGGGCAAGTCTCTTTACTGCAGCAGATGGACCAAGGACAAGGCCCATTGGAGTGTGACGTGCCATTTTGTGATTGTTGCTCTTCTGAAGCGCTATGACCATCTGAGCTGATCACAGTTGTGGACTAACCCCACGTGAGGGCCCAAGCCATGGGTCGCGGAGCAAGAGCCGGGGGAGAGGAGGATGCCAGCCCCCTATGCTCCAGGAGAGGGTGCAACACAGGGGACAGGGGGTATTGGTCACCCCGGGGGCCATACCCCTGGGCTGAGAAGCATATGTGGGCAATTGACTAGAAGGGAGACCACCTGTGAAGTAGATAATTATATTGGCTTTTAGGTTTATCCACCAAGCCCCTGAATGTAAATACCCAAGGAGCAATTGTCCTGTGAAGTCCAAGGCAACCAGCCTGGCAACTCTGAGGAAGAAGGGCACTTTCTGTGCAAGTGTCAAATCTGGAAACTCGGGCAGTTCAGCAGCCCCTTTAACTGGTGTCCCTGGGGAGCTGAGGGCCAGCGGGTCAGTCCTTGGTCCTTGTAAACTGTGGAGGGGCAGCACATGGCCAGAGGTGGGGGAGGCAGAACACTGCTGGCTGTCCCCAGTATGGTGACACAGTGCTTTCCCCCATCCTCTGGCTTCGGGCTTGCACCCGCCCTGCCTGAGATCTAAACCCCTCCTCCCTCTCTTCCTCAGGAAAGTGTCAAGTAAATCCAGGCATACTGACCTACGAAGCGCTTAAATTGGTTTCATGTCTTATCCCCAGGAAGCATTTTGGTTTGGCTTAAGTTACAGGAATAGGCTGTCAGGAGTCTGTCAGAAGACCGTGAACCTTTGAGGACACCCACCTTAGCACTGGGGGGGACGGGTGGAGGCCTGCCTTACCAGACCCTGAACTCACCCTGCACACAATACGGCTGCACAGAGAACAACAACCAATCTAATCCTGAAAGGAGCCAAGTGCTTGGCCTTCTGGTTGAAAATAGTGCCTAATTAGCACATAAGAGGAGAAAAAGAAAGGAAGGAAGCAGGGAGACAAGGAGGGAGGGAAGGTGGGAACATCATTCCAAAGAACCAGAAGAAGGGGAGAACTCTGCAAACGGCCTCACGCTGGATACAGTACAAGAACTGAGGAGAACACACACGCTTAATGGAATACAAGAAGACTGGTCTTTATGAAATAGGACTAAACATCTTTAAGACAGCAGTGGCCGCATTGAAAAGGCAAAAGATGATAGTAAAAGGGAACCAGACTAAAGAAGGAAAAATATCAAGGAAACTATAGAGCAGCAAATCTGTCAAGGCTCTCACAATTCTGCAAGCCCTGTACCCAACTCCTCAGAATTTACTGTAAGAAGTAATCCTAGATGTGCATAAATATAAGCTATAAGAATGTTTGTGACAGCACTCTTTATAGTATCAATAATTTTGAGGAAAAGAATGTTCAACAAAAGAAGATTGATTCAATAAGTCACGTTATATCTGTGCATTGAAATACTCTAGGACTAGGGGTGCCTGGGTGGCTCAGTCGGTTAAGCGTCCGACTTCAGCTCAGGTCATGATCTCACAGTTCGTGAGTTCGAGCCCTGCATTGGGCTCTGTGCTGACAGCTCAGAGCCTGGAGCCTGCTTCAGATTCTGTGTCTCCCTCTCTCTGCCCCTCCCCCGCTCATGCTCTGTCTCTCTCTCTCTGTCAAAAATAAAAATTTAAAAAAAAGAAATACTCTAGGACTCATTAACAAATTGCACTGTAAAACCCTCATGTCACTCTATTTAAATAACGTGGGGACATACGCATGTTCTATTTCAAAGTGGAGACACTGCAGCTTGTAAAACACTGTTTATGATGACCCCATTTTAAAAAACGATACATGTATATTAATTCATAGAAAAATAGCTGGAGGGGACCTGCTGGAGGGGACACGAACACTGGTCATCTCTGGGTGGTGAAATCGTGGTGGTTTAGGTTTACCTTATTTTTTGTTTATTTCTATTTCCTAACCTTTTACAATGAACATGTAAATGTTCCTAACCTTTTACAACAAACATGTAAATTCTGAGAAACACTCAGAATTAGAATGGAATGCACACTGGTAGGAGAAGGAAGGGACTGGACAGCACGGCATGGGGGAGCCAATCCAGGCCAGGGTGAGGGAATGTGACACGTTCTCCTGGAGTGCAAAGAACAGAAAGTGGAAGGAACAAGAGAGAAGCTGAGAGCTTTGGAAAACAGAGAATGGAGAGCCCGTAAATGGTTAATTGTTACTCCTGAAGAAGAGACCAGAACAAATGCCATCCAAGCCAGAATCTGGCATATAACAGGAGATTCTCTTTTCTGAGCTACAAATAAATAAATTGTGAATAAATATCCTTTGCATAAAAGTAAAGACTAATCGTGTCTCTGAAAAATAAAAAACAAAAGCAAAAGAAAGGAAGGAATGAAGGAATGAAAGGAAGGAGGGAGGGAAGGAGGATGGGGGCATAAATGAACTAACAGAGCCCCCCAATTTAGACTTATTATAAAGAAAAAAAAATTCTGCAAGCATCCCAGCTAGAAAAACAAAATAGAACAGATTATCCTGAAAGAAACAAAATTCTTCTTGGCCTCAATATCAAATTTCAGAAGGCAATGGAACGAGATCTACAACACCTTAAAGGAAAAAAAGAAAAAAGAAAAAAATGTTTTCACTCTGCTAAGCTGCCCCTTCCTTTTGCAAAGGGGCCTGTTCTGGCACGAAAACCCACTTCCTTCATGAGGTTTCTGAGAGCACAGAAGTGGGGTGAGTGGGCCCATGTGACCAAGAAGGAACCTGACCTCAGGAGAGGGCAGCTGGAAAACCTGTCAAGGCCACACCCAGGCCCTGGGGTGCACCTTGCAGCTCCTTGCACTAACCCTGGGTTTTCACTCAGATGGTTCTTCTTCCCCGGATGAGGGAACTGGGCTTTGAGGTACCTGCTCTGTGCCTCATCCCAGCTGAGGTCACAAACCGCACCTGCCTCCTCTCCCTCCTCCAACCTGGAGACACACCCCGGCCTCTCATTGGCTATTCTCGTTCTGGATCCCTGCCCCATTTCTTCTCCAATCCAAGCAGCATTTAGCCTCCTAGAACCCTGTTCAGCACCAGGCTGGCTGCTCTTACGGCCAAACAAACCCCTTCCTTTCCAAAGGAACCTTGGCCATTCCTCACTTCACCAATTCATGCCCCATCCCACGCCAAGAGCTGGGGAGAGGCCCTCAAGGAACTTCCAGGCTAGTTACGGAGAGGAGTGTGGCAGACATGAAAGGATGCTCTCAGCCCTTTCCTGATCACCTTCTTCTTATAAAGGCTGGAAAGCCAGCCATTTGTCCCAGTTTCCACTGTAGCTAGGTTGGTCACACAACTCATTTCTGGCCAATGAAATGTAGACAAAAGGCCTAAGGAGGACACTGCATCTCTCAAAATAAAGAAAGGTTTGCCAGGAAAAAAAAAAGTGGTTTTCCCCTTGGGTCTTCCCTTTTCTTCCTGTCTGGAACACACTTAAGATTCCTAGAGGCTCAGCAGCCATCATGTGATCGTGAGGCAACAAGGTAGAGGATGAAAGCCACAGTGCCCAGGATGGTGACACAGCAAGAAAGCAGGTGTCCTAGAAAGCAGCTGCCACATCTGGATTTTGTGTGGATGAGAAGTCTTCTGATAACTGCAGGTCAACCACTACTGACATTAGAAGGTAAATGAAGTTAAGCAATAACAAAACCTCACCTATCAGACAGCCTCATTCTCCATTGTCAAATTGTCTCAAATTGGAAGGGTTTCTGTTTTAAGCGCTAAGAGCTTTTTCAAAATATTTTTCAAAACTATGTTATACAATAACCTTTCCCTATCATTCTGGAATGAGCTGAAATATACTGATAGCCTCATGAAGGGAAGTATCTGCAAAGAGCTGATAGCCCATTTTCTAAGTGACCTCAGACTTCTATGGATTTTTCATTATTTTTTGGCTTTTTCTATCTTCTCTGAGTCCCCATTACAGTTTTCAACAGGCCTACCTAATACAAGGACTCTTTCCCTCTCTAATCTTCTACTTTAGGTTTAAAATTGCAGGCAAGAGTTTGCTAGAAGGGACTGTAAGTGAGCACTAGGCTATGAGAGAGAGTCTGAGGGGGTCTCTCCTTCAAAATCAGGACAGGGCAAGATAAAGCCAGGGGCATGAGCTCTCCTCACGAGCTCTGAACCTACTGTTTTAGCTTCCCAGAAGCCTTTTTGCTTTCTTCTTGATTCTTACCTTGTCTTGGGTTGGTGAGACTACAAGGCATCTAAGATGCAAGGCAACAGCCCAAGATAAGTCACAAGAAAGCTTACGATTAGGGACCAACAAATGCTCTAAACAGGCAGGGTTATAAACATTCATGGGAGGGAGAGGTTCCGGTGGGCAAGTCAGGGAGAGCTTCACGGCAGAGTCTTGAAGGATGATCAGGCCCTGGTTACATTCCGATGGGAGAACTGGGCTTTCTGGGAAGGGGGTAATGTGGGCAGGGTCGGGCAGTATGGTTGGCCAGCAGGCTTAGGTAGAAGAGTGGAGACAGACAGACCAAGAGAGGGAAGTCAGGGCTGAAATATACCCTCTGAAGAGCCAGAATTCCCCCTCCCAGGCCACAGGAACCACAGACAGGCAGTGAACCTACCTTGGACAGGAACCAACCTGCAGACCCGCCCTTGTTGTTGTGGCCAATATTGATCTTCATCAGCTGCCCCAGATCGGGAGCATCGAGAATGAACTTGTCTTCAGCTCCCCTTTCAAAGTTGTCCTTTTCATTTTCCAGCCTACGCTCCCCTGTACACACACACAGGCAAGAAACTTACAAAGGAGACCCGAAGAGGAGAAAGAACCAATGGTCTGCCCACTGAAGGTAGTCTCAAAAGTCAATAAGGCGGGAGGCTGGCGGGCAGGGTGGGGGTCAGGTGGTACATAGGTACTTTCTGTACTTGTACCCACTTTTGCCGTGAACCTAAAACTACTCTAACAACAGTGTTAAATTTTTTTTTTTTTTTAAGTCAACAAGAATAGCTCTACCCTGAGATCTCTGGGCTCTGTAAATCTCTCGTTGCAATCTCCAGTCAAGCTTGTCCTGTGTGTGGCTTGTACCCAGGTCCCATAACTGGGCTTCTGATTTCTATCTTAGTCTGGAGTTCCCATCCTGGTAACCACATGTGTACCCCCATCCCTGGAGCTGAGACCCTGCCTGGCTTGTACCAGTTGCTTGTCCCAAACTGGGAGCACAACCACGGAAGTTGGTCCAGGATTGTGCTGGGACCCTGACAGCCGACACACTTCCTTAGGCCTGCCTCCTTTTCTGGAAAACAGGACGGCCACCATCAGACACATTAGTTTCACATAGATTTTTTTTTTTCTTTTCTTTCTATTTGTCACCACAATCTGCGAGGGGGTATTATTAATTCTGTCTTGTGGATGAAGAAACAAGCTTGGAGAACTGAAATTACACGTCGGAAGTCACACTGGGTGATAAGCACGTCATTAGAATCCATTCTAACCTGTTCTTTCTGCTTTTCAATTTTCCATTATTATGTTCCCAAGCTTACAGGTCATATTAACCTTTATGGCCCCACCTAAGCACCAGCTCCGTGCTGATGCCATCCATTCACCTTCTCCTCTAAAATTTAATTCTTTAAATCTTTCTACGTTTTAAATGGCAAAAACTCAAAACCATACAGAAAGTAGTATAAAACATCTGTAGAGGGGTGCCTGGGTGGCTCAGTCAGTTGGGCCTCCAACTTCGGCTCAGGTCCTGAGTTTGAGACCCACCTCGGGCTCACTGTTGTCAGTGCAGAGGCTGCTTCGGATCTTCTGTCTCCCTCTCTCTCTGCCCCTCCCCCACTCGTGCTCCCTCTCTCTTTCAAAAATAAATAATTTAAAAAACATTTAAAAAAAAGGAAGACATCTGTACACCCACTGCCCAGATTTCAGAGGCAGAACAGATGCTAACACTTTGTCTAATTTGCTTGAGACCTTTCTCTGTCTTAAAGAAGACATAACTGGTACGTCTACAGTCTCACTGGCCATCCTGCCTTCCCCCGCCTTCTCCCTCCCCTAAATAAACACTATCCACAAGCGATATGTATCGTCCCCGTGAATTTTTGTTTGCACATGGAGGTATTCATAAAGAAAACGTGCTATTTTTGCATGTTTTAGAATTTACATAAATAACATCGCAGTGCATATCTCTCTGTCTCAGGTTCCTCATCCATACAGTGGGGATAATGGCACCACGACACAGGGTCCTGCTGTGAGGATGAACTGAATTGGTACACACTAAACACTGGTGGTGACACCCACCCATGGAAAGTGTTATGTTAGTGATGGAGGCTGTTGCTATCGCTCTCTAATCATCCTACCATCGTCGTCAACATACCCTGTGCAACTGACTTTCCTTTCAGTTGATATTATGCTTTTGAGATTACCCTGTTGATGCTGGTAGCTTGAGGTCATTTGTGGAACTGCTATATAAAAGTCATTGAATAAAGAAAATACTATTAATGTTTCTTCTGCTGATAGACATTTTGGTTGTGCCTGGTTTTTTGCTATTGTAAACAGCACTGAAATGGACTCTTTCATAACTGCCTTCCGCTACATTTCTGTGACAAATGTAGGTGTGTGGACACCTACAAAGAGTCGCTGGGTCCTGGGGTGTGCTCACCTTTGGTGTATTAGGTATTGTAAAATTACCTTCCAAAATGCTTGTACATCAATTATCACCAGCAGTGTATTCGGGGTCCCATTCCCCACAATCATCATTAACATATATACTTAAAAAGTTTATATCAATATATATACCATAGTATCTCATTGTGATTTTAATTTACATTCTCTTGATTATGTGGAGAGATTATAATATATACTGTTCATATACATATATATTTTTTGTGGGGGGGAGAGATATACCCATATATGTTGGCCATTTAGATCTTGCTCTTCTGTAATTTTTTCTGTTCATATATTTTATATTCTTTATTACCTCTCCTCTGTCTATGGTGTCTTTTATCATACAGACACTTTTTTTGTTTTAGTAGACTTCATAGATATTTTCCTTTGTTGTTTGTGCTTTTAGTGAATAGTTCAAGAAACTCCATCCTAAATTGAAATTCAAAAGACATGCTCTTAAAGTTTCTTCTAAAAATTTCATAGTGTTGCTTTTACACACGTAAGTCTGTAGCCCATCTGGAAGTTACCTTTGTGTGTGGTGAAAGGTAAAAATATTTAATTTTATCTTTCCTCATATGGTAAGACAATTGTTTGCACACCAATAATTGAATATTCCATCCTTTCTTTCTGATTTATAACACTATCTCTCTGTGTGGGTCTAGACTCTATTCTGTTTCACTGGTTTGTTTCTCCTTCTATCCATACCACACTGTTTTAGTTTTTAGAGATCTGTGGTATCTTTTAGAGATCAGAGTAAATACCCTCACTTATTAATATTGTTAATATTATTTTCCTTATTCAAAATAATCTTGGAAATAGTTAGCCCTTATGGATGGCAATTTTATTAGCGGCTTAAACTGTGGGATATTGCCTTTTGGAAATGTAACTGAAATTGCATTGCATTCACAGGCTAATCTGGGAAAATTTGACTTCTTAATGAATTTGAGACCATTCTCCTCCACGAGCATATTTCTCCGTTTAAATATTCTCGTATATCCTCAAGTAAATATTTATATTCTTTACAGAAAGCTCTTTTTGTTAGTTTTTCTTAGGCACCTTATAATTGCCATTGTAAGGTGCTATTAGGCACCTTAATATTGCTATTAATTTATTTTTGAATTAAATGTTCGCTTGTTGTTTCTATTAAGATTTATCTATTAATCTTGTACCCAGCATCTTTATTAAACTTTCTCTCCCATGGTTCTGATCATTCTCCTGGATTTTATAGTTGATTATTTTTCATGAAAGTTAAAATTTGTTTCCAAATGGACTGAGAGGTTGGAGTTTCTTCTAATTTTACTGACTGTGAGCAAAGAATCCTGTCTCTGTCTTATTGCTTAATTTCAGTTTGTTAAGATTTGCTTTGTGGTTTAGTATGTGGTCATTAAGTGCTTGAAAAGAATGTGTATTCTCTACCAGTTGGACACAGGAATCTACATAGATCCAGTAGATCAAGCTTATTAACTGTGTAGTTAAAGTCTTCTGTATCCATACTAAATTTTTATCCATTTTACTTATCAGTTATTGAGAGTGATGTATTAAAATCTTCCATTATACTTAGGCATTCGTCAAGTTTCTTCAAGAATTTAGTTAATTTCTGTTTCCCATATTTTGGGAATAAAGTAAAATTTATAAGCGTTCATAATTATTACATCTTGTAGGTTCGTTGTTCCTTTTGTCATTGTCCGATATACTTTTATTTCTCATAAAGTGGTTTTTGCCTTAAAGTTTAATTTGACGAATAATAATATAGCTACACAACCATCTTCTGTGTTATTGACATGCTCCTGACACATGTCATTCAGTTTTATTTATTCTCAGCCCTTCGGCATCACGTTTAAGCTGGATTTTTCTTTCTTTTCATTTAATATGAAAACACTATCCTTTCACTGATGAGTTTAGTTTATTTGTATTTATTGTGATTATTATACATTTACTTTTTTTTATGATTGGCCATTCTTTTTCTTTGTTCCCCTTTCCTCATTTCCTGCCTTCTATTGGATTTTATTGAGGCTTTATTCTCTTTATTCCCTCTATTGGTTTAGAAGTTACACATTTTGTATTGGGGGGGGGCATGGTTACTTTTACAATTTTAATATGCATACTGGACTCACTGAGGTCTAAAGTTCATCAATGTCTCTACTCTCCTATCACTTGGGGAATGAACTGTGGCCAAGAACCTAATTATGTTTTAACTTTCATTATCTGCCTTCCTTAATATTACTGTGTTTGAGTATTTTGGGTCCACATTTTCTCATGCCCTAGTGATAGTCATTATTAGAATTGTTTACTATAGCCAGTGCTTGCTTAGCTTTGTCACATAATTATCAATAGTTTTGCTCACTTTCTTCCCTGCTTTACCTGTCTTGTGAGCATGATTTCCTTTTTCTTTTTACTATTTTTTTAATGTTTTTTCATTTTTTTTTAATGTTCATTTTTGAGAGAGAGTGTGCACAGAGTGCGAGCGGGGGAGGGGGAGAGAGAGAGGGAGACAGCACAGAGCTGTCAGCACAGAGCCCAAGTGGGGCTCAAACCCACAAACTGCGAGATCATGACCTGAGCCAAAGTCGGATGCTTAACTGACTGAGCCACCCAGGCACCCCAGATTTCCTTTTTCTTAAAGCATATTCTTCAGTGGCTGCTTAAGTCTATGAGTGGTAACTATTTCTCTTTGTTTGCAAGGCAATTCATTAATTTTGCCCTCCCTCTGGAATGATAACCTAACTGGATCTAGAGTTCTAGGTTGATATATATTCTTGCTCAGAACGCTAAAGCTATTATTCCATGAACTTATGACTTTGTGTAGGTAGCAGACAGGAATTTGCTATCAACCTAATTGTTTCTGTGGAAGAGAATCTGCCAAATCTGGTTACTTTTAAGATATTTCCCTTTGCCTTTGGTTTTACCACAATGTGTCTAAATGTGGATTTGTTTTCATTTATGCTGCTCAATGATTCCTTCTGTTACTTTAATCTGAAAATTCGTATCTTTGCTCAATTTTGAAAAAGTTTCAGCCATTATCTCTTCAAATATATCCTCTTGCTTATTCTATGGATTCTCTATTTGGAACTCCTATTCAACATCTATCACAACTTACTCTGTCCTACATATCTCATGACCTCTCATTTATATTTTCCAACTCTTTATACCTCTGCTATATCTGAGTATTTTGCTCTTATTTGTGTTACAGTTTATAATCTCTATTCAGTGGTTTCTAATTGTGTTGCCTAGCACATCCATTAAGTGTTTATATTTGGTAACTACATTTTCATTTTCTATATTTCTGTTTACTATATTTTTCATGGGGACTTTTTATTTTCTTCCATTGTTTTGTTCATGTCTCTAGTCCATTTAAACATTCTTAAACTATAGTTTTTCTCAGATTATTATCTGAAATTCTGCAGGATTTAATCTATTGTGTCCGCTGATGTTTAGTCATGGTGGATTATGCCCTTGAGTGTTTGGTAATTTTGGAAAGTGAAGTCATCTCCAGTACCTTATCTTTGGGAATGTTATACAATGCTTCTGTAAACTCCCAAGGGTATTACTGGCACGGAACCAATTTTGTGTCCTTTGGGGGAGTGGGGGTTCCCAAATCACACCTGTAGTGTAAAATCGGAGGTCAAGCCCACATGTATGCAAGCAGGAGGTATCGATTTCTCAGCAACTGTCTTTTCAATCTAGAGCTCTTGCAGAGATAAGGTTACTGTACTGATGAGCAAATTTTTTCCTGGCCTATTTTTTCACTGAAGATGTTCCTGTGAACTTTCAGGGCTCCTGGCTTTATATGCGGTTCTAATTTTGCCTGTCTTGCTTCATGCAGGATGAAATCTCATTTTCTGACCCCAAATGGGGATGACAATCTATCCTGTAGATAACTGAACATGAAAGGTCCCTCCTTCCAAGAGCCACAGCACCAATTCAGAGCTAATTCTTTGGTTTTGAGCTCCCTCTTGATTTCTGGCACCTGGAGATTTCTCTTCTCTTCTTATAAGCTCAGCAATGCATTCTGAATTCTTTAATACATTGTGTCGAAAGTTCACACCTCGGTAGATTTTCTGACTCCTCTGTTATTTCACAAAATTGGAAGAAGCAGGAGAGACTCTCCATCCCAGTTCTACTGGCCCGAATGGTCTCCCAACACCTGCAGCCATATCTGTGTCCTCAGCTCTTGCTTCACCCATGAAGCCAAGTCTAATTCTATCCCCTGATCCCATTCTGGTCTGCATCAAGCCAGTGCACTGAATCAAGCCATGCCCAGCCACAGTCAAAATATAACTCAAGATGGAGCTTAAGGAGGTTAGGAAAGTAACAATTGAGCTCCCTGATGGAAGTAAAGCTTGGGTCTGTTCTTGTCTAGGATGAAGGACAATTTTAAATAGACCCGAACCCAAGAACACCTTATTCTGAAAACACATCACACACATACATTTTACAAGATGAGCACCTTGCTGCCCAGGGAAGGCTGTGACAAACCACACCACAGGCAGAATTATTGCTCAACAGAAGAGACTTGGAGCTGCCTTCCTCTGCCAGGAGTGGGGGGGGGGGGGGGGGGGGGGGGAGCCCAGCTAAGAAGCAGAACAGGGCACAGCTAGGGAAGAGAGGATTTCAAACCCATTACCCGTGTCTCCATACTCTCCGAAGATATTGATGACGACATCGGCATCGGTCCCTGCACCAATGACATCACCAGTGCATACCTTGACTTCGTACTTGTTACCTGGGAATGAGGACAGAGAAAGCCCCAGCTCATTAGGATCTCGAGAAAGAAGAAAAAAGGCCCCAAGGCAGCTACCACATCACCTACCCTTCCCTCCAGCAATACAGGAAGTGTCGCCATCGCTGTCAAAAACAGAGCAAGAAACAAGTTGCCTGACATTGGTTCCAAATGGTCATTGCTAGTATATACCTGTATCAAATCAGCACATCGCACACCTTACACTCACACAATGTTATATGTCAGTTATATCCCAATAAAGCTGGAAAGAAAAGAAAAGTCAAATGGTCACTGCTAAAGCTAAATGGTGTGCAGAGCATAAATCAGAGATAGAGGAAACTTCTGTTTTCATACTGCCTTGGGATGCAAGAATCAGCCCAAATGCCACACTGAACCAGACCACCAGCCAATCTCCCTGGATATTGAAATGCTTCTTACTGGCCCCACTGCACATCTACTCTGCCTTCTCCAATCTGTTCTCCACACACATCACAGTGCAAAAATTACTTGGGGAAAATACATTCTGCATGTGAAAATCAAATCTATATGTAAATTGTCAGGGCCATAACCAATGCAAAGACTGGGGCACCAAGAGTAGCCAGCGCATGCATGCTTCGTGGTCACCTTACTTAAAGATCTGTATCGCTTCTTCTATCTTTCCCCCAATTGCTGAGCAGAAACCCATGCACTGTAACCCACAAATGCCTCAGCCTTGCCCAAGGCCTTGTAGGGGAGATGGGCTCACTGTAAACTTCACCAACATGCTGAGCCCACCTAGGTCTCCCCAGCTGGAGCCCGCCTTAGGATGGGGAGCAAAGGACAGGCGCCGGTGTGTGTATGGGAAAGAAGACTCCTCTAGACTTTCTTTGGGTCCCAACAATTCCGAGGGCTGAGGCAATTTTCCTTTCCCTCCTCCCTTCCTTCAAAGACTTTCTATTTTTTATGTAGAAGAATTTTGTTCAGATTTCTTACTCCTAATATGTGAAGTTAATAAAAATTAGAGGTGTTTCACTAACTCAAAAAGGTATCTGTACCCTCACGCTTACTGCAGCATTCCTTATGACAGCCATGACATGGAAAAAATCTAAGTGTCCATCCATGGAAGAATAGATAAGGAAGTTGTGTTATAATTGTTACAATGGAATACTATTCCGCCATGAACAGCATTCCAAGAAGAGAATCTTGACATTTGCAACAACATGAACGGAGCTTGAGGGCATTTTGCTAAGTGAAAAAAGCCTGTCACAGAAAGACAAACATAACATGATTCCACTGATATGTGGAATCCAAAAAACAAACAACAAAACACACCCCCCCAATCCCCAAAACAAAAATTAAAAAAAAAAAAAAACAACCTAAATTCATAGATACAGAGAACAGATTGGTGGTTACCAGAGGTGGGGTAAAAGGGGGTGTGCAGAATGGGTGAAGGGAGTCAAAAGGTACAAACTCTGGGGCTCCTAGGTGGCTCAGCCGGTTACATGTCTGACTTGGGCTCAGGTCATGATCTCACGGTTCATGAGTTTGAGCCCCGTGTTGGGCTCTGTGCTGACAGCTCAGAGCCTGGAGCCTGCTTCAGATTCCGTGTCTCCCTCTTTCTCTGCCCTTCCCTTACTCGTGCTCTGTCTCTCTCAAAAATAAATGAGGGGTGCCTGGGTGGCTCAGTCGGTTGAGCGTCCGACTTCGGCTCAGGTTGTGATCTCACAGCTCCTGAGTTTGAGCCCCGCGTCGGACTCTGTGCTGACAGCTCAGAGCCTGGAGCCTGCTTTGGATTCTGTGCCTCCCTCTCTCTTTGCCCCAACCCACTCACACTCTGTCTCTGTCTCTCTCAAAAACAAATAAACCTTTAAAATAAATAAATAAATAAATACATATATAAATAAATACATAAATAAAAACATTAAAAAAACTTTTTTTTTTTTTAATGTACCAACTCAGGGCATGTGGGTGGCTCAGTCGCTTAAGTGTCTGACTCTTGGTTTTGGCTCAGGTCATGATCTCACAGTTACATGAGTTCAAGCCCCACATTGGGCTCTGCACTGAGTGTGGAGCCTGCTTGGGATTCCCTCTCCCTCTCTCTGCCCCGTCCCACTCACACTGTGTGTCTCTCAGATAAAAAAAACCAAAAAACAAAAAACAAAAACTTTAAAAAAATAAATTAAAATTTTTAAAAAGGTACAAACTCCCAGTTATAAGGGAAAGAAATCATGACATGGGATGTACAGCATGGCAACTATAATTAATAACACTGCATTGCATATGTGAAGTTACTGAGAGAGTAGATGTTAAAAGTTCTTATCACAAAAATCGTAATTATGCGTGGTGATGGTTATTAACTAGACTTGGGTGATTATTTCGCAATATGTACACACATCGAATCACTATTTCGTATACCTGAAACAAATATAATGTTTCATGTCAATTACACCTCAATAAAAACAAAATCGAACTGTTTTAATTGAGGCCCAGAGTTCCAGCCCCTCTGCCCACGGCCTCCTTGGGGCCTTCCCTGATGTCCTAGCCCCCCGGGCCTTTCTCCCCTGCATTCCTTGGTTCTGCTATGTTGTCTGTGCCGATGATTTCCAAGTTCACCAAGGACTGCCTTGTGCAGTCTGGTGTTTCCTGCAGGTGAGGCTTCTAAGATTTTCAGGAATTTACAAGAGGTCTGGGGCGGGACTTCCTTTTCACATATGGCTCCCCACACACACGTTCCCTAGCACAGTGCTGGGCACATACTAGAACCTCCCTAAGTGTATCGGAAAACAACTTGAGTTGAACTTCCTAAAGCTCAAAGTCCCGGGGAAGTTGCTCAGTGCAAAGGAGTGAGAGGTGGGGCGACAAGGAGAAAACCTAATTTCACTCCAACCCCATCTCGAATCCTGCCCCGCCTCTGCCATCTAGAGACGACACGATGCAGAATGTGGCAGGGCACCCATAGAGGACACCCCCCGACATACGCCACAGCCCTGAAGGCTGATCTTTAACTTGCTGAGAACCTGAGCCAGGAGGCAGTGATTCTCCCCTCAAACCTCACTCGGTGAGACCCATCACGAGAGAGGGAAGACCCTCCAATCCTGTCCCCAACCGAAGATCTCCGAGATTCTCACACACACCCCCCCCCCGGATCCCCATGAAGCGCCCCTGAGATGGGAGGCAGAACCATGGTCTTCAGAAGAGGCCAGACTCAGGCAACCCCGAGGTCAGTGGCTTGAAATCTGGGCCATATTTAGGCTAGCTTGCTGACAAGGCAATTTCCAGGTTCCCTCCCCCCACCCCCGCCCCCGGAAGCTCCTGAGACACACGGCTGTGAAGAACCAAGAAGGCCTTGGCCATGTCCAGCCGCCCCTGCTCCTGATCATCTTTCAAGTTGCAGAGGCCTCTGGCTGCGGGGTTGTTCTCTCCTCTCCTGGTTGGCAGGGTCTCTGAGAACCATTCATTTTGGCTCACATCCTTTCTCAGGTCCAGTCTGGGGCTCACTTCACACAGAAGCAAGTCCCTTCTGCAGGGTGACAAGATGCCCAGGGCCCCCTGGCTGGTGATACCAGGGGGGTGGGGGAGGCGCTAAAGGCCACCGCTGAGCATCAGTCAGTCAGAGGGCAAGAGGATGCCAGACAGCACTGGGCACAGGGCAGCAGGAGAAAGGATGAGGGGGGGTAGGGGAGCACTCAGGGCAGGAGTAGCAGACATTCTGCATCGTTCCAAAAGGCAGAATTAGACTTAGCACTTGAATTATAAAGAAAGATATTTTAGCTCACCAAAAGAAACATTTTCTAGTACCTGGGGCTATCCAACAAAGGCATGGGATGCCCTTGGGGGAAGTGAGTTTCCCATCCCTAGAGACATCTAAGCAGTCACTTTGTGACAAGCACTTTGGTGGAGAGCCATCTGTCAGGGAGGCTGTAAAGAAAATGCCAGAGGTGAGAGAATGTGAGAACACTAAGGGTCCTTTTCAATCTGCAATTCCATGACATTTGACCAGGAAAGGCAGCCTGCAGACTAGAGAGAGAAGCCAAGAGATGGAGGGGGCCCCTCAAAGTAGAGGGGAGGTGCCCGAGGCTGGTATAGGCAGGCCTGGGGAGCAGGACCCTATGCAGGGTTTAGGGAACACACAGCATCCCAGTCCCAGGGAAGTCCAGAGAAGGAGTCATCAGGGCTGGAATGAGGCAATGTAGGAGACAAGCCAAGGGTGGAAGGAGCTTCCAGAACTCTCTGGCTGAGGTGGACAAAGGGCCCAAGCCCAGGGGTCAGAAAGTCAGCTGAACAGAATGCAGTAGGAAATCGATTCTGGAATAAGGCTGGACTGTTCTCTCACCTCTGCAGAACTCTCTATGGCAAGATGGGGCCCCGGTTCTCCACATAGTTGGCTGAGTGAGAAGCAAGACACCCCCCCTCCCATGTGCCAGATGACCTCTGACCACACTGGGGAAGGGCTGAGGGCTGCAGCGGGGCGGGCAAGGCACACCTCACAAAACCACTCTGTAAAAGGCCCCGAAGATAGACAATGAGCCTTATTATATTACTGTTCTCCTGCTTTTCGTCCACATTTCCTCTTCAAGCAGAACCCCCATACTATCTGATTTGCCATTTTCCAAACAAGGCCGAGGGCCCAGCGCCAACCCGAAATTGTGATTAAATGCATATACAGTGGAAAGAGCAAGACGGGATAAAAGCAGGGCTTCATTCTCTCCCGGCTGCCAGACTGTCAGCACAGTGCATCAAGCCTTCCTCCCAAGTGGTCACGAGAGCCCCCCAGTTCCCCGTGATCAGAATTTCAATGAGCACAAACTTGCAATTCTGGTCACAAGTGGGTTTTTATGTGTTGAATTCACCCCTTGGATCTGGTGATCCATGTGAGAGCAAAATGCCCATATGTGAAATGTGGCTGCCTTCCTGGCAAGAGCAACAGGGCCAGAGGGAAAGGTCCAAGGCCAGTAGAAATCCCCGCCCTGGGGGCCAGAAGGGAACAAGGCAGGACAGAGAACGGGGATGGGAGGAAGGACTTGAAGGAGGACGGGCCAGGGCTGGCCCACCTTCTAGGGCAAATAATAGGCAACAGTCACCCAGGCCTTGCAGCTCACGAGGTCCCTGCACGTCCTCGACGACACCTGAGCCGTACAATGGCCACATGATACAGGCAGGACAGATACTGTGGACATTCTCATTTACAGATGGGGAAACAGAGGCTCAGAGGGCAAGGTGGCTTCCCGGGGGACACACAGCTGCTAAATGATGCAAGAGGGGCTCAAAGCCAGGTCTCCTGCCTCTGAAGTCAGGGCTCTTTTTTAGAGCGTGCCATGGCCTCTCATTCTCTATGTCAGGGGTAGGCAAAACCTGTCCATAAGGTGCCAGGTGGTAAATATTTTAGGCTTTGCAGGCTGCCCGGTCTCTGTTGCAACTATTCCACTCCGCGGCTGTATCATGAAAGCAGCCCACACGCAATACAGGAGTCTTCCACGCCTTCCCCACTCCCCCCACCGCCACTTCCCTGCAGGGCCAGTCCAAGACCCCCGGAGGATGCCTGCAACCCTGACACGGAACGCTTTATAAACTAGGTTTTCTCCTATCCATACATACTGTGACACAGTCTGACTTCTAAAGTAGGCACAGTAAGAGTTTACCAACAGTAACCAATCGTGTTACGACCGTAATAATACGCGGTAATAACAGCGAGGTGAACGCGGTCTCCCTCTCTCAAAATTCCTTCCTGCCCTGTACTCACCCTTCTCCTGAAGATGGGGGAGGACAAGAGCTGCCTGATGACGAACGGAAGAGAACGACGCAGGCTCCAACGCATGTTACGCTACTACTCACCTTCCGACCCTGGATCAGAGCGAGGATCATCCGCTCGCTCCGGATGCGGGTTCACCTCGAGAAACTCAAACGGCGGGAAGGGAAACGCGGCAGCTACCACGCTACGTAAAAACTACGTCAGCAAAGGGGCGTGGCCTTGTGCCATAAACTTTGTGGGCAACAGACCTCGGAACTTCGTGTAACTTTCCTGTGTCATCAGCTGTTGTTCTTGTTTTAGTTCTTTACAGCCCTTAAAAAATGTAAAACGTCTTTGTTAGCTCCAGATCCTCGCAAAGCTACACCCAGTCGGCCACCGTAGTCGTTGGCCACCAGCTGCCCCAGGCTGCCTTGGGCTTTCAGGCCCTCTTCTGTGTGTCTAGGCAGGAACTTCAGGTAACTCTCCGCGCTGCGGCCTGGAACAGGATCCGAGTGGCTTGGTGCTGCTGCGGGGTAATCACAGCACACTCTATTCGCCAGCGAAGCAGCTCAAAGCTCTGAAGATTGGGGAACTATTGCCCTTTTTCTGTTGGGCTGGAGGGGGTGAAAAGGAGCATGTCCTGTGCCCAGTGTGGGTAGGCAGGGCCAGCTTTCCCTGCCCATGCAATGCTGGGTGACTGGGCTGAGCTCAATGTTTCCCTGAGTGCAGTGGAGAATGGGGGGGCTCGGCTGGGGTTTCCTAAAGGTGGGGACAGATGGCAGCACCAGTTCTGCAACCTCGGGTATTGTGCCTTCAGCTCCTTGCCTGCCTGACAGTGAGCAAGGAACAGAGATGAAAAGAGAGGGGAAGGTCAAGTTGGAGGAGGGGCTAGCAAGTTCACTGTGCTTCCCGAGCAAGCGTGGGACCAACATGACCTAGTGATGGATGATAGGAATTGTTGCCCTAGCCAGTTCTGAGGTCGGCCTGTGGTTTAATCAATGCTATTAACATTCTCCCTAGAACTGATTTCTGTCTGGCCTTTTAGGGAGCTACCATTAGTTCATAGGGTGCCTTTCGACAAATTAGAAAAAGGCTTCCTTCCTCAAGACACTTTACTGCCATCTGTTGGATAACTGTCATCATAAATACACAAACCTACAACCTCTATGATGTGAAAGATGTCTCTTTACATAGTCTCAATTGTGCAGTGCACAACCTGCATGTCTGAACCCAGGAACACTACCTTTCAGGGAGTAGTTGCCTTTTGCTGAAGGTCAGTGTGAGCTCAAAGACACCAAAGTAGTTTGAGCATTGATCTGAACAACATACAAGAAGGGAAATAGACCAGAGATTAAGGTAATTACATGGTACCTCTCAGAGCCAAACAGAATCGAGTTGGGGGTACTGCACGGATGGCATTAGCAGCAGCCTAAAGACAGATGGCCCTCAAGGCCACAGCATATGGCTGTTTGTGCCCTGCTTGCCCTGCCCAGAGGATCCACAAGCCCAGCCTTGCCCCTTCTTTCCTCTGTAGCCTCCATGGCAGAGGCACAGGCCTGCTCCCTCTAAACAGGAACTGTGTCCCCTGTGGGCCAGCCGGAAGTTGCCTGTGTGGGCTTCCAGAAAAGGCAGGCACTGGCAGGCCCGAGCTGCCTCCTGCGCCTGG
Organism: Panthera leo; assembly: GCF_018350215.1. NCBI lineage: Eukaryota > Metazoa > Chordata > Mammalia > Carnivora > Felidae > Panthera > Panthera leo. The sequence goes on from NC_056690.1 coordinate 66,910,325, forward strand.
TGCGCCAACCACCCCCACAGCCTCGCCTGCGCTCTGTCTGGAACAGTCAGCACACAGCAGCGACAGGACACATCTGAGAGAACCACCCTGGGCGACGTGGGGGAGGCACAGCCATGAGTGGGCCGGATCCCCCAAATCTCGGCGCTGAGCTGGGCTAAGCTGGTTGTCACGTTCCCGATGACAGGAGTCAAGCAAATGCCCGGAAACTAAGCCTCCGTCCTGCTTGCCAAGGAAGGGACCATCCCACACCCAACGTGATTTGTGCCTCGCAGTAGCTCACGTGGCCCAAGCTTTTTTAGGAAGCTGGGAATCATGAATGAAGTGATCCTGAATTGCCACAGGGTGTTTCTTTCCCTAGCCTTCGCCCCCCATTCTCAGGTCGTGCATAGAGTATTTAGACAGTGGCTTCATTCGCCCTGCCCTGCGGGTGAGTGGTGGGAAGGGGTGGCAGGAGGCTGGCTGCACCTGATTCCCTCCCGCCCCCCACCCGAGGCCACGGCTGCTCCCTGGCACCTATCACTTCCACTCACCCAGAGCCAGGCACTGGGGAAGTGCCAGGGGAGAACACGGAAACAAGTGAGAGACGTGAAGGGGGGCTGCCCTGGGGATGGGGGCGAGGGGAATGTTCTCCTCCAGTCAGGGAAGGCCCCCAGCTCCTCCGGCCTGCCTGCACCGGTGCTGGGAGGAGTGTCCACGGACCCAAAGGATGGGCCGCAAGGCTACCCGTGGGGAACTGCTTCTTGGCCACTGAGCAGTGAACCAGGTCCCCAGACTCAAGTCTCCCTCCCCTGTTGCTGCCCCCAGAACGTTTCCTCTTCCTTCCCTTGGGTCCAGAGGCCCGAATCGCTCACCCAGATTCGTCCGCTTCTTCAAGTAGGACTGGAACTTCTCTGCTTTCTGGAGAATACCCTCAATCTTGCTGCCCTTGTAGACACATGCACGCCTCAATCTGGTAAGAGCCTCTGATGCTTACTGAGGACTGACTGTGGGCCGGTCACATCTGTTTCTCATGTAATCCTCAAGATGACAGACCCTATTACTACTGTGGTCACTGCTTACTGAGAAGAGAATGGAAGCAAGAGGTTAAGAAACCTCATCAAGCTCCCACAGTTAGAAAGGGTGAAGCCCGGACTCAAGAGGTCCGGGCAGGAGGGTTGACTCTCATCTGTCCTTTCGCCCACCCCACAAGGTCTAGCTGAAAGCCCACCTCCCAGGCCCAGGGTGTTCCATTCCAGAACTCCTGTGGACTGTATCATTTATTTGGCACTTAACACGTGCTCAAGCACAGGCCATGGGGTGAACGAAGCTGAGCCTGGTTACACAAGGACATTAAAACACTGCTTAGCCGGGGTGCCTGGGTGGCTCAGTTGGTTAAGCAACTGACTTTGGCTCAGGTCATGATGTCACAGTTTGTGGGTTCGAGCCCCGCACCGGGCTCTGTGCTGACAGCTCGGAGCCTGGCGCCTGCTTTGGATTCTGTGTCTCCCTCTCTCTCTGCCCGTCCCCCACTTGTGCTCTCTCTCTCTCTCTCAAAAATAAATAAAATGTAAAAAACAAAAACAAAAAAACATTGGTCAGTCATTAACAGTTGCTCCCGGGTGGTAATCAAGAAAAAATACTCCGTCCTTTGTTTTACCCCCAAATCATAGACAGCTAGCACATCTTTTTGGGAAGCTGTGACGTAAGCCTGATGTGATCAGGTATTGAAAGAGTATGGAGTAGGTAGGCTTTTTCTCCTTTTATCTCACTGTGCTCAGCCCCTCTTATCCAGTTCACTGCCAAGCCCCGCAGAGCTATTTCCACACGCCCCTCAGTCACTCGTCTCCCTTGGCTCCCCCTCATGTGGCTCTACAGCAGACCCTCCCCTTCAACCTGCACACCCCAGCAATCTCGTCCATTTCTTCCCTTTCCAACCCAGATTCCACTCTGCTGCAGGAGCTTATCGTCCTCCAATGCACTTCTCATAAGCTGCTGGAGGAACCAGAATACCACACAGCCTTCCTGGAGGGCAGGTGAGTACTGCCTGTCAAAAGGCTTAACATTCTGCAAATCCCGGAGCTAACAATTCAGTCCCTGTGCCTAACAATTCATTTATATGAGGAAATACTTGTGTTCACAGATGACCTGTAAAGATGTCTATCACAGCATCATTAATGACAAAAAATTGAGAACAACCTAAAAATATCCAGAATGGGGGATTGTTGGGGTGAATTATGATATTCACCCATGTGGCCATTTAAAATAATGGTTTAGGAGATTATTCAATGTTTTAGTATTCAGTGAAAAAACCTAGTTACAAAGTCAACTGTGATACAACACTACTTTCCGTCAGTATGTAGTGTTTAATGCATTCATGCGTAAAAAAGCACGGGAAGGAGATTCACCAAAATGTTAACAGCAGTGTCTCCGAGGCTCTCCTACACAGGGATTAAGTTCAAGGTTCTGGGTTTACTCTTGGGCCCTTCACTTGTATGCACATTACTTAACCACTCTGTGCCTCAGTTTGCTTTACCCATAAAATGAGTATAATAATAATAATAATAATAATAATAATAATAATATATCTGTCATGGTATTGTGAAGATGAGATAGACAGATAGATAGTGATTACAATGATATCTGACATTGAGTGAATGCCCAATAAATTTTAGCTATTATCATTTTGGGGTAATGGGATTATGGAAGATTTTATTCTTATTCGAATTCTTGCTTATTTGTACTTTTAATAATTTATACAACAGCCATTTTTCTTTTCCCTGCAATTGAAAACTAAAGATTGAAGTCACCTAAACTTCAATTGAATATTCAATTTGAATAACTCATGCCCTGTATGGTCTGGAAGGAGCTGTTGAGAACTGCCAGCTTGAGGAAAACCCATGCACATGATGGACATCCTTACACCCTCAAGCTGGCTTTGGTACCAGAAACCTTTGAGCTTGCTGGTCTGGGCAGCTAGGAGGCTAGGGGGAGGGTTGAGGACTGGATGAAGGAAGAGGAAAAACAAAGGCAGGGGCCACCTGATAGACATTCAGCGCCAGGTAGGTGGGAACCCCTTCTCTGACACCCCTGCACCACCCTGGCCGAAGCTTGGGGCTCAGGGGAAGGGTCCGGCAGGAAAACATTGGTGGCTGGAATGGACACCCACAGCTGGATCAGGCCCAAGGCAATGTCTGTATCATAACATGCACACAAAATGCAGCTCTGAGAAAGTACTCTCCATAAATGGGGTGGGGGGGGAGTGTTATTATAAACATCTATTTGAAAACCTCCCTCTGTTGAAAGCTTAGCAAACTCCATCTCAACTATGAAGTCTCAATTGGGCATCACTTACTCTATGAAGCCTTACTGATTCCTCCTTCCTCTATGCTTCTAGTGATACAGGTCAATCCCTAATAAGAACATTCTATCTTTTTGCACTCACTATTTCCTGGCTTGACCCTCTCCCCTCTAGTTGCTAAGTTTCTAGAGAGAAAGGTCTGTACATATTTATCCTGAGCAAAGGATCTGGTACATAGAAGATTCCCAAATAGTGCCCATTGAATCACTGAATGACATCGGAGGAGCACAAGGTGGCATCAGGAGCCCAGGGCACTAGCTCTGCCCACACTGTGTCACCAAGAGCAGGTGGCTTAACTTTCCAAGGCTTCTGTGTTCTGCAAAATGGAGGAAGAGCAGATAAGGTCCCTTCTGGTCCTGAAATTCTCTGATACTCGTCACTGGGGCCTCATTGGAAACAGTTCTCTTCTTCCCACTCTTTCCGGAGATGATTTTCTGCAATGTTAGGTGGGAGCAGATGGGGTGGGCGGGGAGCTGCTGGGAAGTTCAGAGGAGGAGAGCGATGCAGGACTGGCCCAGCTCCCCCCACCCCAAAGCCCTCTCGCTCTGAGTCCAGCTCTGAGTCCATGGGCCCAGGACCCCCTCCCTAGAGGTCAAAGGAACAGTAACTCCCAACTGGCATCCACAACAAATCTAGCTCAGAGGGCTTTGGATAACGTTTGAGCTGAGTTGAGGGGACACATCGGGGAGAAGGAAAAGTGTTTGGAAAAGAGGCACTCCCTGCGGGCTTTAACTGAAATCAAGGTCATCAGCCTGTTTCCAGTTGTCTAGATGAGCCTGCTGCCTTTTAGAGGCGATCCCGGCACTGAGTGTCTCCAAAGTCCTATCTGATTCTGAAAGGCCAGAATCTTGAGTCTATGCATCTCAGAGTCAGAATAAGCCTGGATGTAGGGGAAGAAGGTAAAGCATCAGGATCATAACCACCACCACAATACTCGTTTACTGAGCGCTTACTCTATGTCCAGCACTACAGTCAGTCTTTATGTACATTTCCCCAATTAATCAGCCCAACCACTTTATGAGTTGGAATTAATGTTATCCCCACTTTACAGATGAAGAAATAGAGGCACAGAACTTAAGACATCTGCTCATGCTTACCCAACCAGTAGAGTGGCAGGGCCAGGTTTTGACCACAGAGAAGGGGAGTCCAGGGACTAAGCCCACAGTGGGGAGACAGACACTATGCAGAAGAATAGTAAGTATTGGGGTGGGAGTGGAATGAGGAAGAAGTGTCCGCAGCAGAAGGGAGGTCACCAAAAGCCAATTTCCCCTGCCCCATGGAGGAGGGCTAGCCCCAGACCCGTCCTTCTCTCTTTGGATATGACACTCTACTAATCCTAAAAAGACCCCCAGAGGCCACCTAATGCACCCATTCTATAGAGGAAGAAACTGAGGATGGGAGCGAAACTGAGATCTGCCTCGGGTCTCATCGCTACTGGTGGCAAAGCGAGAACTAGAACTCAGGGTATATAGTCTCATGTGCTTTCTGAGCCAGAGAGCTATATTTTTTAAAATCAATGATTTAATTGCTCTGTGGTGTCATCCTGTAGAATGTGGAAATAAGTCAGGGCTGCCGGCTTGTGTGACAGAGCCCTAATGATAGGTTCTTTCTGCATCAATCACCCAGGCTGCTTTCATGCTGCATCTGCTTTGGCACCAGGCAGTTCTCATAATCCACCGCAGGTCAGCGAAATGTGCACGTGCCCCTAAAATGTTAATCATGAGCCCTTTCTCGTCCAATCACTTCTTCAAATGCACCGTGGGCACCATGCCCAGCATGGTCTTGCCAAGACTGGGTGCACATCTGGAGCTGTGTGATAATGACTGTGTAGCACAGTGTGGGCTCTAACAAAATTATAACCCAGTTGCCTGACGAAATCACTGGGAGTGGAAACAGTGATTATGCTGGACAAACACAGTCCCATTTCTACCTGTTCTAGCTGGCCTATGGGCAGCTTTCAGCCTCAACATTAGCTGTCCTATTTGCTATAGCAAAAGAGAAGGAGGAGGAAGAGGAGGAGAAGGAGGAGAAGGAGAAGGAAAGGAAGAAGAAGGGGGAGGAGAAAAAGAAGGAAGATGGGGAGGAGGAAAAAAGGAAGGAAGGAAGGAAGGGAGGGAGGAGAGGAGGAGGAGAGGAATGGAGGAAGGTGGGGAGGGAGGGAGGAATAGAGAAAGAAAGGAAGAAAGGAAGAAAGAAAAGGCTCCAGACTTGGAATCTGGAAGAAAAGGGGGAATTCGCCACTCCCCAACCTGCACGCTCCAGGCCCGCCTCCCCAGTGGTTGCAACTTCTCATGGACCCCCTTCCCTTCAACGGCCAGCCCCTCGGTCTCTCTGGGACACAGCACAACATTGGCTGCAGCCATGTTTATTATTAACCCACCAAAGAAGATAAATGCTCCTAGGGAACAGGCTCCACTGAGAATGGGGAGTGACAGGACCCACTTCAGACAGGGCCCTTCTGAATTCAGGGCCTCCTCCGCTGTCTGCGAGGCCTGGGTCTGCAACATCGATGAGCTGTTGTGCCTGGGTTCTGACAGCCCTGGGGTGTGAACAGCCCCCAGGCCAGCTGGAACTCAGCTCTTGGCTTCAGAGGCCTGTCGCATTGCCAAGTTGGCAGAACTTTCCCGAAGCAATGTGGTGTGGGCTCAGTACTAATTTCAGCCACGTGATCATCTCAGTGCTTTTTAGGGTGGGCGGGTTTGTGGGTTGGTGCTGGGATGAGAACAATTACTTGTCCAGGAAGCAGGAAATGACATCATATTGGCAGTGAGAAGGCCAGGCAGGGTCTGTCTTAAACAGGTCTGGCCCTCTTCAGTCCCAGAGATGTGTCCTGAGCCTCTCTGGGGCCAGAAGGATGGGCAGCCCTGTGCTCTCAGCCTGTGCAACTCTGTAGCACAGTCACCAGTTGCACCTGGGTGCCGTGCCCATGAATGTCAAACCAGAAGTAACAACATCAAGGTTCATCAAGGGAGTGAGTTCGGGGAGTGGGAGACCCGAAGCCAGGTAACAGAGACAAGGAGGCATTTAGCTAGCAGAATACCAGAGAAAGCCAGTGCTATAAAGGACCTCGGAGAACGTCTAGCCCAGCCTTCTGGTCAGATGAGGAAGCAGCCCAGAGAGGACAAGTAACCTGCCTAAGGCACACAGTTACCAAAGGGCAAGACTAGAATCCTGTTATCTGCCACCCACTCCGTGGTAGAGCTTTTTTCACCCATCTCTGCTGCTGGCCTTCATAAGTGATTGTGTCTACACACACACACACACACATACACACACACACTCACACACACACACACACTCACACACATGTCTGTTTTTTACTAATCTTCACTCAAGTCCCTTAGTGCCAGTGACCAAGTTGGCAGGTACAAGAGAAATAAATCACCAGGTGGGTAGACCCCAGTGTTATGCCCAGAGAAACCTGAGCTTGGCTGGAGAGCCCAGATAGACACATAGTCAGCAGTTAGCACCCAAAGAGGCCAACAGCAGTCCCTGAGATACGGAGTGTCTCAGCCATTTAGCCATCTCAAAATCCCTGGGGGCTACAACCACCCCATCAGCCATGGTGGCTCCTTCTGGCTACGAACTGGCCGGATCATGCCTACATCTCAAGGAGCAGGCTGAAAAGCTCCTCCTCTCTGCCCTGAGATTCCTTACACATCCTTGATGCAGTTGGGTTGGGGGAACCCCCTGAAAATCCACTTCAGTGGATGGCACAGACTTCAATTTCTCCAGAGTTTGGAGGAGGAACACCCGAGGTGAGGGAGCAGCCAGTGCTTTCCAGAGAGGCTGGGGCTTCCCCTGCAGTGGGGTTTGGGTAGCACAGAGAAGACTGAAGTATAGGATAAAAGAGAGCAGGTGGGGGGAGGGGGACCAGGAAGGCACTGGCTCTGACATTTCCTGACCCTGAGGTATGTTTTAGTAGGAGATCCACAGTTTTCTCTCTAACCAACTTGACACAGAAGCGTGGGAGCAAGGATACCCCTTCCAGGCAGCAGGCAGGCAGGATTCTGGGGCTCTGGGGAGAGCAGTCCTCCTGGGTCCTTGTGGGGCTTGATGGGACAGGGCCCAAACCCCAGAAACTTCTGTCAGCAGTCTGGCTTCTCTCCACAATCTGGGAGCAGGTGGGGAGAGAATGTCTCATTCTCAGACCCGTTTCCTATGGGTCCCTTGAAACTTCCTCATGGTTTATTAGTGCTGGAGAGAACAGCTTTCAGAGACACCGCCTGCCAGACACTGGAGCCAACACGATCTGAGCAAACACGTTGACAAATGGGAACTGGGACTAAGAATGGGACTAAGGAACACAGGGAGAGGTGGGAAGTGCTCTATGCATGCTCACCTTGACCTTTGTTGCAGGTATACAATGGGGAAAATAATAGACCTTACCTCCTAGGAGTGCTGTGGATTTGTACAGTGTATACATATGAAGACACAAGACTACAGAAGTATTTTGTCCAAAGGTCACATAGCTAGAAGGTAGCGTTTGGGGATTTGAATCTAGGGCTCTTATGACTTGAGGCATGGAGCTGTGGACCACGTGATACCTTCCACTCCCCTTGAGGGTAGCTCGTACTATGATGGTCTGTGTCCTCACTGGACTGCAAGCAACTGGAAGGCAAGGGTGATATCCTTACCCCAGACTCAGCATTTCAGAGCAGCTTGGGGAGCAGAAGGGCATGACCAATGACAGCTACTAATGGTGATGCTTCACTTCGAGGCCTGGGAGACTGTGCTGAGATTCTGGCCAGGGGCTGCCCTCAGTGTATAGCTGTCAATGCAGCTACCCTGCCCCTCTGGGTTCTGGGTTGTCAAGAGGGGCAGCCATTCTAGATGGAAATCCTCTCGGAAGAGAGTCAGGCATGCATGGCAATGGGGGGATGCCAAGAGGCAGATGGCAGGAGGGAAAATTCACTACAATTCTGGAGTGGTTCGAGAGCCAAGACTGTGTTCCCAGGGATAGTTGATGCAGACATGCTGAAAAAACGGCTGCCAACCCTCCCCAGACCCGAGAAGGTACCAGGACCCCTGACACCCACTCTAAGAGGGAGATGACCATAGAGATGGCTGCTAGCTCCCTAGTAGTGTGAATGTATGTCTGAGACTATTAATCAGGAGGTGTGGTGTCTCCTGGACCTTCCCACTAAGATGTGGAGGGGAGCCAGCCAAGAATGGGATACCCGCTCCTGCTGACTCATGTGGGAATGAGTCAGGACAATCCAGGATGTTTCTCCAGAAGCCTTGAAGTCCTGGGCAAGAACTGAGGACTTGGGGTGGACACAGCATTTTCATCTTTTCTTTTGGGGGGAATAAGAGCCCTTTGGCCTCAAAGTCAATGTGATATATTGTCACTGTGAAAAACGGTTAATGAAAATGTAGGATGGATGAAAAGAAGCAGGACATCAAGGGAGCCTGAATATCCAAACAATCTTAAAAGAAAAGAACAAAGTTGGAAGTCTTACACATCCTGATTTCCAAACTCCGTCCAAAGCTACAGTAATCAAAACAGTGCAGTAGACTTCAGGACAGACATTTGGGTCAATGAACAGAATAAAGAACCCAGAAATAAGCCCTTGTGAATATGGCCAAATGATATTTGACAAGAGTGTGAAACCATTCAGTGGGGGAAGGGACAGTCTTTACAACAAATGATGCTAGGAAAATTGGTTCTCCATGTGCAAAAAAATGAAATTGGACTCTTATTTTATAATGTCCACAAAAATTAACTCAAAATGGATCAATGACCTAAATGTAAGATGTAGAAGTATAACACTCTTAGAAGAAAACATGGGGCAAAATCTTCATGATATTGGGTTTGGTGATGATTTCTTGGATATGACACCAAAAGCACAGGCAACAACAGAAAAAATAATAAATTGGACTTCATAAAAATTAAAAGCTTTTGTGCACCAACAAAACTCTTTCAACAGAGTGAAAAGGCAACCCATGGAATGGGAGAAAATAATTGTAAATCAATCACCTCTGATAAATGATTAATACCCCCAAATATATTTTGGATAGACCCATACAACTCAACAATAAAAACAGACAACTCAACTTTAAAATGGGCAAAGGACTTGAATGGACATTTCTCCAAAGAAAATGTACAAATGACCCATAAGCACAAGAAGAGATGTTCAGCATCACTAACTGTGGTTATTATTTTAAAAACCCAGAAGATAACAAGTATTGGTGAGTATGTAGAGAAGTTGGAACCCTTGTCCACTGTTACTGGGAAAGCAAAATGATGTCGCTGCTGTAGGAAACAGTATGGCTATTCCTCAAAAAAGTTAAACACAGAATTACTACCTGATCCAATAACTCCACTGCTGGGCCTGTACCCAAAAGAAATTAAAGCAGGAACTTCAACAGCTATTTGTATACAATGTTCATAGCAGTGTTATTTACAATAGCCAAAAGCTGGAAAAAACCCAAATGTCCATCGACAGATGGCTGGATAAATAAAATAGGGGCTGTGCATATAATGGAATATCATCTAGCCCTGTAAAGAGATGAAATTCCCACACATGCTGTAACATGGATGGAGCCTGAAGACATTACGCTAAAGTAAAATAAGCCGGTCACAAAAGAACAAATATTGTATGATTCTACTTATATGAGATTCCTAAGTAGTCAAATTCATAGAGACAGAAGAAAGAACAGAGGTTGCCCAAGGCTGGAAGAAATGGGAAAGGGGAGCTATTTTATGGGCACAGAGTGTTAGTTTGGGAAGATGAGCAAGTTCTGGAGATGGATGGTGGTGATGGATACCCAATAATTAATTTATTTAATGCCACTGAATAATGCACTTAAATATGGTTAAGATGGTGAATTTTATCTATGTCTTACTGCAATAATAATAATTTTTTAGAAGAAGTAGGATAATGGAGTCAGGGAGACCTAGGCACTCTTGTTCTGAGGAGTCCACTCCCCCTGCCACCACCCCCCCGCCCGCCACCTGCCAATCCGGAACACAGGGTTCTTGCCTAGGAGGTACATTCCTGGGGATCACTGACAAACCAGAGCTACTCAGGGATGCAGGCTGGACATAAGCCACAAGAGGAGAGGCCAAGGAACCTGGGGATGCAGTCCTGAGAGGAGGGCAGCCTTTCTTCACATGGCTGAAAGGCAGACATGAAAACATCCAGGGTGTTTGTTAGCAGAGGACTGCAATGGACAAGCAGAAGTCCCAGGGAGAGTGTATGGGGTTTAATTGCAGGAAGAGCTTTCTGAAAACCAGTGCCCCTTAGCACTGGGATGGCTGAGCTGGGTGGTTGGGAACCATCCACCGTCAAGAAAGGCTGGATTCAAACCAAGGCTGGAGAAGCAACTGATGTGGACGCTGTGGAAAGGATCCCTGTGACAGTCGACTGGTCCTACTAACCCCCATGAGCCCTAGCTGTGATCCTTCAAGCCCTGATCTCTTAGGGGCCAGGTTGGTTGCCCTTGGTCTTGGAGACACAGGAAGCCCATTCCAAGAATTAGGAGCCTCGCATTCTAGTCCCAGCTCTATCAGTGGTTGGCTGGTTGGTATTAGATGAATCACCACCTCTCTGAGCCCTCAGTTCAGTCCTCTGTGCAATTAACACCTGCCTGCCATCCTTCACCTTGCCTCCCCCAGAAGTGCTAGGGATGAAGTGAAGCCAAGGACTCTTGAAGAGGACAGCCCAGATACCCTACCAGCCCTTCTCCCCTCCTCCCCACTTCTACTTTCCCTTCCTCACAGCTCAGGGCTGGTAGTGTTTCCCAGGGTGCAGTTTGCACACCACAGGTGGCACACAGGATGCTAATGGTGATACAGGAGGGTTATCTAATGTTACGTATTTGTTTTCACATGTGCTGATATTTACAGGAATTGATAACAGTTTTTTGTGATAGTGATATCTGCTTTCTTTTAAAAATAAATTTACAAGTAAATATATAAGTTGCCAAAAGTGAGTTAAAGAAGAATAAGTAAACAAAGAATATTGCTTACTTGAATAAGGCAAGACTCTTGAAGATGGAATGTGAGCAGCTGGGGTTCGGGAGCCTCCAGTGGTTGAGGGGATACCACAGCCTGTCTCCCTGGTCCCCAGCAACAGATCCCCCCAGGCTTGGCAGTCAGATACAAAGGAAACCGAAAGGTGAAGGGTTTGGGTTGGCTCTGCTACCTGGTTTTCTTAAAGTGCCAGGTGTAGCGATTTTACCAACCAATTGAGAACAATTGAGAAATTGAACTTGGGCTCTAGGATCTTCCACCCACACAACTTCATTCCACAGTAACTGAGTTAGTCATCATCCCCTTCCTTCTTTTGGAACCTCCTGTCCCTGATTTTTCTCATGGCTACCTTTACCCCATGGGCTCCATGAAGGAAAAGGGTGGCCCTGACCAGGCGTTCACCCCGACGTACTAGGAATATGCGGGGCATTTTCCCATGTTTAAAGAGAACCCAGAGAAGGAAAAGTCATCTCCGTGGCAAACGTCAGGCACTGCGTCATGCAGGAAGGGTAATGTTCTTGCCAGGGCAGCAGTCCTAAAGCTACACAGCTCGCCAGCAACCACAGGTGCCGTGTCTCTAACTAAGCATGATATATGAGATCCCCTATAGAGGAACCATCTAGAAACCTGATCAAGGTCCAGTCCCTCTGCCCCTGCCATTTTCTACTGATCACCTTGGCCAAAAGGTCAGTCGGTCAGCCTAGAACACCTACCCTCCTTGAAGAGCAGGAACAAAAGAAGGTTCCAGCTGTTTATCAGACAGAGCTTCAGGAGATGGTCCTGGAGGTGGGGAGAGAGGAGCAAAGCTACCCAGCTAATGACTCACTAAGGATGAAATATGCACTAAAAAGTCCCCTTCTTAAGCCCCCATCCCACGACTTAAAGTATTTTCATCTGTCAAACTGCATGGATGAAGAAATAATTATCTTCCCCATTTTGACCATTAGAGGCTCCCCTGCAGCAACCAAATATCAAGTGGGTATAATTCCAGGTGAAAAGCAAAGAGAGTTTACCTTTTGTTTACCAACGCAGTCCTCTGAATATTCGAAGATCCCCTTTTTCATTCCTTCTTTCAGAATCCAGCCTGGAATTACTAAAAATCCAGTGCCTCCAGCTCATAAAATGGCAGGAGGCCCAGGCAGTCTGATTCAGGGACAAGGTCTTTCCTTTAAGAGGCAAGAACACTACCCTGGATGATTCGTGTGGAAAGCTGGGGAACCATGGGGTCACATGAATTCTTTCTTAATGGTGACTTCTCAGAAGCTCTTCTAACAGGGGAACCCTAGATTTTCATGTGACCAAAGCAAACGGTAGCATGAAGAACTAAACAGTGGGAAAAGGCCAAAATAAAAGGGGAGCCTGGGAGAATAGACAGGAAGATAGCCAGCTTGACAACTTGCTAAGGATTTTTTCTAGTAAAGAGACTGGATCAAGAAGTAAAGATACGTAAAGTTTTGAGGAAAATCTATGAAATTCACCCCAGTTGAAAAGACAGGCATGGGGTATGGGCAGATAATTCACACACACACACACACACACACACACACACACACACACACACACACAATACCAATGACCAATAAACACAATAAACACATGAAAAATATCCAGCCTCACCAATAACCAAAGAGAGAACATTGTAAAACCCCCTTTCCTAGCCAATTAGAAAATTAAACAATACTAAGAATTGAGGGTGAGGAGAGTGGGTGCTTTTGCATAGCTGGTGGGGTTGTGCACTGATGTACCCTTTCTACGGCATCTTGGAAATGCCCATTAAAAGCTTTAATCATGTGCATTCTATTTGACCTGGAAATTCTATTTAGGAATTTATCCTAAGGAAAGAATCGTTTGTCTGTGCAGAGATTTGGGTGTATTATTTATATCAACAATAAAATTTTAGAGGGGGACACGATGTCAATGTCCAACATAAGGGATTCAGTGAATGGATGATGGTGCCCCTCTATACAAGGACACTTCACAGCCACTGCAAGCAGGGGTGTTGAGCCATATTTAATGGCATCGAAACAAACATGCTCTAAAACAGGATGTGGTACCAGCCCATTCTCTCAAACTATGCATAGAAGAGACTAGAAATGGGGGCACAAACATGTCACCAGTGATGTTTCTCCAGATGATGGAATTACAGGTATTCTTTTTTTTTTTTAATGTTTGCATGTTTCTGTTTTCTAAATTTTCTACAATGGTCAAATTTGGCTTTTGTCATAAGAGAAAGATTAATAGCAACTCTTTTTTTTTTTTTTTTTAAAGAAACAGTGAAGTTGCAAGGAATTATGGTGGGGGCCACAGAGGAACAAGGCAAGTTCAAGATCAGCTGGAAGGTAGGAAATCAGAGGTAGACAGAGAAAGGCGAGCTGAAGCCCAGTGGACACAGAATATGCTTATTTCTGCCCAGCTGGGCTGCAAGAGAGGACGGAACCTGGAGACCACAGGGCACACGCTGGAAGGCAGAATCTAAGAAGTGCGTCCGCCTTCTGTTACTCTGCTGAGCGACCCCGGCAAAGTCACATGGCTATCAAATGCCTTCACCTCCAAAAGTCTATGACACTCTGCAAGCAAGGTGCTATGATGGTGGTGCCCACGTGTTATGTCTCCGTTTTTGGAAAGGCAACTATGTCCAATAATGAGGTGAGGTCAGAACTTTAGGGGACAGAGTGTGATTAAAACAGGCCACGGGATACGGTGTGTGTTTTTACATGATTTGTTCCCCCGCCGCCTGTTGAGCTAAAATGCCTGAACTTAAGGCCTTTGGCCAGAGATGCACTTGAAATTAGTCGTTTCCCTCCTCATAGAATCAGGAGGAGGTAGGGACAGCTTGATGGAGCCCCTGTAGCTGTGAGTTCTGATTCCCATCTGCCCTGCCCTGGCCGTAGCTCACCTTCCTCTGGGCATCAGAAGAAGGGCAAAGAGATAGGAAGACAGAGGCAGCTGCCTTTGAACTCAGAGAGGACTCTAGGTAGATACCCATCAACAAGAGGTGTTGAAAACACAGGATATGCCCAGGGCTGCTCCCACCCCTCCATCATGCCTCCTGGTTCGTTTGCATTTCCCATTTCCTTGAGTCCCCAGAGCACATAAGCTTGCTCTTGGGGAGGTCATGTGGAAAAGATGGGGCTTCAGCTGGGTCCCAGCCGACTGGAAGACCCTGGAGGAGTGGCAAAGGGGACACGGGACTGCCCAGAGCAAGACAGGGATGGGGGCCAGCCCAGGCAGGGAGGGACGGCAGGAAGGCCCGCCTCGGCACTGACCTCGGGGCATGTCCATGGGGTTGAAGCTGGCTAGCAGGTCACGGCACCACTGGCGGTCACCTTCCACCTTGCTCAGCCAGTTGTTGCAGTTGAAGTAGTAGCGGAGGTGAGGCCGCTTCATGTCGGTCACGATCACACGATCCAGGTACCAGCTGGCGTTCAGGCCGGTGTTGTCATGCTCGATCCTGGGGCAGAGGCAGACACCTACATGTCATTGGCAGCAAGAGATGACACCCTTCCACACTGGCATACCCAAATGTTCACTCCAAAGAGAGGTTCCCTCATTTTGTCGCGGTCGCTTTCCCCCTCGAGCCTCAGTTTCCTCATCTGCAAAATAGGAATACCTTGCAAGGTAGATGTGCCTATTAATGAGTGTTAACGTTGTGACATCACCTGCAAGGTAATATTGCCTTCCACGGAAAGTCCAGGATTGCCCAGGCTTGCGGCGGGACCATCTTGAGCTTCACTTCTCTCCCTGATCCCCAGACCCCCAGAGACACCCAGACACTCCCCCTTAGTCTCTCCACCCAGAGGATACCCTGTAGCCATCTACACTGATGTTGCCTCACAGAAATATCACATGAGCTGCGTGTGCGAGCCATGTACATAGGTTTAGATTTTCTAGATATCTAGAAGCAAAAAAACAAAAAAAAAAAAACAGGTGAAGTTCATTTTAATAATACATTCTATTTCATCCATTTATCGTTTCAACATGCAACCGTGTGACAATTTATCAGTGCAATATTTTATATTCTCATACTAAGTTTTCAAAAATCCGTTGTGCTCATATACGTACGGTGCATCTCAATTTGGAGTAGCCACATTTCAAGCACTCAGGAGCCACATGTGGCCAGGGGCTACTGGATTGGGCAGCATAGATCCACACTCTTCAAAATCTGGTCCCCCAAATTTCCTGCACTTCTGATTGTGCCCCTTATCCTTGGCAATCCCAGTTTTTTCTCTGAGGTCAGTTTCTCCCCCAGACCTTGACCCCTGCATGACCTCACTTTATGCCAAACATCACCTCCCTGTGCACTGCAGTGGGGCCTTATCTTTGCAGGCCCTCATGGGACAGACACAGATCACAGCACCCAGCCCCGATGGACCGATGACCCATGACGTGCCCGAGGATGTGTGCCTCTGTCTGGCACAGAGCCCAGCACCTAGTGGGACCTCAGCATAGCAGTTGCCTTTCCCCACAGCAAAACCCTCTTCCCGACCCTCCCCTTCCCTGTTTGTCACACCCTTCCCTCACACACCAGTGCCGGGGCCCTCATTTGTCCCTTTTTTCCAAGAAAGACAGTGCATGGTCCTATACTTTCTAGTGGGAGGAAGACAACTTAGGACTGAGGCAGCCAGGCCCTAGCCTGGATGCAATCAGACCCCAGATGATGACATTCTGACAAATGGGCATGAACTTGAATGGGTGTGGGTCGTAGGGAGGGAGGAAGGAGGGGGGAAAGGAGGGCTATTGAAGACTCTTCCTTGGCAACCAGACTGATAGAATTATCCTTCCCAGCACACTCACACAGACGCCCCCAGAGAGAGGCAAGCTCTGTGTCATAAGGCACCCTGCAATGTGACCCAGCATCTCTAATACTTGCTGAGTGCCAGTTACCGTCTGAGCACTAACTTGTTGAGTCCTCCCTAACTCTAGATGGTAGGAATCGTTATTACAAATGAGGAAACTGGGGCTTGGAGAGGAAACGCCCGAAGTTCCACAGCTAGCAAATGGAAAGGCAGAAGTTTGAACCAAGGCAATCTGGACTCAGAATCCACTCTTAACCACTATGCTAGTGCCTCTTAGAGCATATTTCCCAAGTTTGTGAGAAATTGTCTTAAGTAGTCTCGACACAGAGAAGTGAATCTCTAATGGGCAAGTTTAGGGAGCCATGACTCAGCATGGGTGGGAAAGATCTGGGCCTTCAGTCACCCCTCAAATGACACCAGGGAGCAATTGACATCCAGAAAGTGTCAGTAGTGACTTCAGTTCCTAATCTACTGGTTTTCATCTCACTTCCTTCCTGGTCAGGGGCCAGATTCTGACCTGATTTTGTAGATGAGGCCCACGTTGTTGGTTCTCACCCGGAAGACGTCGACATTGGCTTTCTCAAAGGCAGATTCACTCCTACAACGAACACGTGCACACTTAGTAATCTGCACTTGGCTCACAAGCCTGGGAGGAGAGCCAAGGGCTGGCATCCCCCTTCTTCCTCCACCATCCCAGTCCTGGGAAGTGCTATGAGTAACCACTCCCATTCTGAGACTCCTTTCTGACAGAGGGCAAGGTCGGTTACTACTCGTTCCTTGCTTTCACACTCAAGTTCTCCTGTGATGTTTGCCACGCATCACTAAGGCAGGTATGGTGGGCAACAATTAGCCCCATTTTACAAACAAAGTAAACTGCCAATTGATTGCAGATCTAGGATCAGAACCTGGATCCCCAAAGTCATGACCCAATGCCCTCTGGCTGCTCTGCGTTGGGACAGCGGAGGAGGAAGGAGGCCATAGTGAACGCCATGGTGCTCTTGGGTCTGCAGGTTCCTGGGCCTCTCCTCACCTGCCTTGCTCTTGCTGGGGGGAGTGGCAATGGCAGCCCCAAGCGGATGCGGAGCTTGGGTGGTGGCCCATGGTCCTGCCATTCCAACAAGAAAGGAAACGCTCAACCAAAAAACCAGCAACCAGGGAGGCAGGCAGTGAGGGAATGCGTATCTGGCATCACAAAGACCGTGTGAACAGAAGCAAGTACACCTGAGATGTTCCTCGACGAGCTGCCTGGGTGGGTCCAGACTCTGGAGCATCCTAGGTTGCATCAGCTTAGACACAGGAGGGCTGGAGCAGCCTCACCCGGAGTCCTCCGGGAGCAGAAACCTGAATCTGGCACGGACATCTGCTGTGTCCTCTGTGTGGGCTCAGACCCGGCCATCCAGTTCCACTCACAGCTCTTCCTGCCCACACAGCGACGCCCT
Source organism: Panthera leo (assembly GCF_018350215.1). Classification (NCBI taxonomy): domain Eukaryota; kingdom Metazoa; phylum Chordata; class Mammalia; order Carnivora; family Felidae; genus Panthera; species Panthera leo. The sequence continues at coordinate 66,927,875 of NC_056690.1, forward strand.
CACAGGCCGGAGAGCCGTCGACCTCCCCCGGGGCTTCCAGCCAGGGCTCCCGTCACCAGCACCAGCCCACGGGAAAGAAAAGTGTGGAAGACAAACACATATAATAACTAGGCCATCACTGTGCTTCCAAATAAAGACAGAGGGGAAGAGCCTTCCCTCTAAGGCAACAAGGCTCAGACTTGGTAACAGAAGGCCTAGAAGTTCTGCACACTCCAAAGCTGTGGTTCTCTGCAAACAGACCCACTTTAGCAAATAGTCTGTCCTGAGAAGTTTCCTTCAGGTGGGCATGTCGTGAGACATGAGGCCTAAGGTCCTCCAAAAGCAGGGCAGATCTCATAAAATTAAGTGGAAAGTGTACACTGAGGGGTGCTTGGGTGGCTCAGTTGGTTAAGCATCCGATTTTGGCTCAGGTCATGATCTCACGACTTGTGGGTTTGAGCCCTGCATTGGGCTCTGTGCTGAGAGCTTGGAGCCTGGAGCCTGCTTCGGATTCTATGTCTCCCTCTCTCTCTGCCCCTCCCCTGCTTGCACTCTGTATCTCTCTTCCTCAAAATAAACATTAAAAAAAATTTCTTTAATGTACCCTGAGGCAGCCTTGTTGGGGGGAAAGAGGCCCCCAAGTTGTGGTCTGGGCACCAAGGGGGAAGAGGAGAAAGTGATGGAAACTTCTGGCTTTTTGCTCGAGTGAAAGGTCCCCTTCTCCGGGGTTGCTGCACATACCTGTGAGAATCTTATCTCCAAAAGTGATGAACAACAACCCCATGCTGTGCTGCAGGGTAAGAGCAGATGTGCAACGACGTGGAAAACACAGGAACGTCAAATCTAAGCACCATCAGGCTTGTGTGGGTGGGATATAAGGAAGTGAACAAGAGGTATTTTCAACCTATGAGACCAGGAAATAAATGTGTAGAATAGACAAGGGTCTCTACACCAGATAAATACCCTAAGAAATAGCCACCCTGGGAGGCTGTGAGGTAGAATATTACGCAGCCACCAAAAACTCCCATTATAATGTTAATGGAACAGGACCAGGTTTATGATATGGGCTTAAAAGAAAAAGCAGTTGCAAAAGAAAATGTAGGAATACCACGGGAGGCCAGCTGCTTTTAAAAACAATGAAGAAGAAGGATTTATACAAAACATCATGTCTCGATGGTAAGAGTATTATGAAGTGTTGCTTATGTTTTCTGGTCCGTGTATGTATTTTCTAAGTTTGCCGAAGGGAGTACATCTAGATCTGTGATTATGCACACGGCGACAGGTCCTGTCTCCACAGCCCCCCATGCCCCGAGGCCAGCAGCTGCCTGGGCTGAATCCTTGGGGGATGAGTTCGAGGCTTGTCAGGCTTCATCTGCTGAGCTGCCTGGAATTTGGAAAACAGCGAGTGCCCATGAGCAGGGGAAGAGGAGGGTGATTTGGAAGGAGAGCAGCTGGCGTCCTGGGGGGGCCTCTGACCACAGCTCCTTCTGGAGAAGCACTGACAGCTCCCTGTGCCCTGCACAAAGGCCCTGAGCCCAGGGCCAGGGAGAATGTGGATGCGTGCGTTCCAGCGTGTTTGTTAAATAGTTGACCGCCATGCTTCACTGTCTCACGGAAAACAATTTGTGAAAAGCAAAGCGGAAGGAGGGGGACCAGGGGAGAAAGAACTACCAGTGGGGGCAGAGGGTCTCAGGACCACACCCGAGTGTTCCAGGGCATCACACAATGTGGAGTGATTGTCCGCAGTGTCAACATCTTCCGGCAGACGAGCGGAAGGCCTTGTGAGGGCCTGTCCTCAGAGGAACGAAAAGAAGGACTGTGGAGACAGGCCTACCCGGACTCTCTTCTTGCAGGGAGCGGCCAGGATAATCCCAAACAAACCCCCAACTGCAGCCCACCGGGGTCAGATGCCCGAATCCCCACGTCTGGGAAGTCAGAATGCAATGCCGGTGGGTTTCAGAAACTGGAGGTGAGGCGGAAATACCAAAGCATGGAGGGTCCCCTGTCAAAGGAAACATTAGAAATGCAGACCGCTCGTTTCTTTGTGGAGACCGTGGCTTCACCGGGGGTCCTGGCCACTCAGCAAATGAAGCGTAATGCAGTACCCAGCCCCCTCCCTGTCCGTACCTGCCCATTCAGCGGGGACCCCTACCCAGGAGAGGCTTCACAGGCTGCACAGGGCATTTTAGCCGCCAGCCTGGCAGGGCCAGCAGGCTAAAATGCCAGGCGTTCTCTGACACTCAGCTGGCGAATTCTCAACAGGAGATCCGTGTTCCAGAAGATGCATGAGATCCCATCCTTTTGCCATATTCTGAACATGTGACCCAGTCAGTGCTGGGAGTGGTCCTGGGTCACCGGGAAGGGCGCCCAGCATATGGGGGCCTTCCTGTGGGACCCAGGGCTGTTGACACTCAGCTTGGTCTGGGGTCGGGGCGGAGCTAACAGAGGATCAAAGTGAACACGTCACACTCTTTGCTGCCCAAGAGACGGGCCAGTGTGTACAGAGGAATTTAGACACTAGACCATGAGGATAAGCACAATCAGCATGTTAACCTCAGGCACCAAATAATTGCAGCAGAATGATTCTGTATTGGGAAATAAGCATGCTGATAAGCCATGTGGGAGGTCCTGGGGCTCAGGAGAAAAGGAGGAAGACGGAGCAGGAACAGAAGGGAGAAAAGAGAGGATGTAGGCGAAGCGGGAGAGGACGGTGGGGTGAGGGGACAAGACCAGACGCTGTGGAGAAAGCAGCCAGGAAGAAATTCCAGGATAGGCAGTCGTTTAATCTTAAGATGAGGGAGTCTGTCTAATATTCCATTTTAAGTCATTTGCTTGGCTGTGCTGGGAACTCCCTCTGGTGCCCTGAGTATTGGTGAAGTCTGATGCACTCAAAAACACCTTGTAGCCCGTGTGTACGTGTGTGTGTGTGTGTGTGCCCGTGTGTGTGTGGCAGGGGGGTGGGGGGGGTAAGGCAAGGAAAAGGAGCTCAGTTCCAGTTGACATGCGAGTTGGGTTTGGGTGACACAGCGTGGCAAGGAGGGACCAGCAGCAGACAGCGAGATGAGAGATTCCGAGCCAGACCCCAGGGCGAGGGTGGGGGTGAGGGTTGGGCTGGAACACCTGCATCTAAATAGCACAGAGCACGGTGACCTCTGCGGCCCTGGCGTCCGGGTCACTCAGGCAGCCTGGGATTCCTTGGAAAGCGGTGCTCCCCTCCCAGGCCCAAGGTCTCCGTCTTGAACTGAATGCATCTTAGATGGCGAGGACTGACTGTGTCTTTGCAATTCTCTCTGCAGACATTTCCCTGGGGTCTTGCGGCAGCCAGATTCATCCTTCTGGGCCGCATCGTAAATCGGGCCTCTGCTGATCAGCTTGCAAGCAAGGCCTGCCACAGCCTGTCCTCCCCTCCTGGCCCCTTGCTGCCTCCATGTGTCTGCAAGCTGTTCCCCGTGGTCTAAACTACCTTCCTCCTGCCCCTCTCTCATCTGAGTCTTTCCCTCACCCAAGGCCCAGATCACCTGCCCTTCCCTATAAAGTCCCACTCTGGCCACCCTGACGGTATGACACTTCCTGAGCCCTGGCTGTTTGCCAACAACTAGGAGAGGGGCCAGAGGGATGAAGCAGACTCCCCTCATCACCCCTCCACCTGGCATCGCTGTGCATGTCACCTCTCCAGCCTCCCAGGACATATGCTGATGCTACAAAATGAGACCATCTCTGAAACCACCCACTCCCCATAGGCTCCTGCAGAGCCCTCCAGGCCAGCCTGCCCGGAGTCCTGGCCAGACTTGTGCCCCTGCTGCCCCACCCGCAGCACCACACGGGTACGGGAGAGACCGCGGAGTAGCAGGGGGAAGGGGTGTTGACTTCTGTCTACGGGGCTGGCGGGAGGGCCTGCGCGTGACGCCCGGAGACCTCCCGGCCCTGCTCGTGTCTTAGCCCCTCTGCCATGAGGCAGTCCCTTCCACATTGAGAAGGAAGGCTGGATCTCACACTCCTGGAAACGGGGACTCAGGGACAAACCTTCACACCAGCTCATGAAGGGTGACTCTGGGGCCTTCCCGAGAGGCTGTTGTGACAAATGAAAAGGCCGAGGGGGAAGAGTGAGGGCACTAGGTGCAAGAAAGTGGGAAAGACAGTGAGAAATGACCATGAAAGGAGAAAATGGCTCTTTTTGTTTCAAAAGGGCAGGCTGGGGATGCTAGAAACCCACTTGGCTGCATTCCCAGGGCCTAGTGGCTTCTCCCTAGAACGGTGTGCTTGGGGGAGGTCACATGGCAAAGAGGATGGACATTTCATGTCTTCCCTTTACCGTGCCCACATCACTGGTGAGAAAGACTTCCACAAGCCAGTCACTCTGCAGTGTAAGCGGTACAAGAAGGCGGGTACCCTGTTCTGCAGAAATGGACAAAATAGGACGTTATGCCTGCCTCGATGGGATCGCATTTATACCACAGCCTGCGCTCAGGGTAAACCTGGGACACGGGGCCAGGTCAGTCTGTGAAGCACAGAGTTCGGGGATCTCCTGGCCTGTGGTCCCCACCCCTCTATAGCCTCCCCGGCCCCCTTGGAAATGACGACCTGGAAGCCTGCAGGGGAAGCTCCCACGCACCCTCTGGGCCACAGGGCCAGCGCTTGAGGAAAACGTCCACATCAAGTACCTGGGGTTTGAGGACCAGCTTTACCATCTAGGAGCTCCATGGCTCAGAGCTAATCTCCACTCCTCTCTAGGCCTCAGTTTCCCCATGAATAAGTTGAAATAAATTTAGTGGTTTTACAAACTTTTCTTGGCTATAGAACTCTCGGTACAAATAAAATCTGACTCCGAAACTCGGTGGGTAAGACAACCATCAGTGAGCTACTCTGCAGGAAGGATGGGGGCACGATGGGCCCAGAACCAACGGACCGATCCCCGGTTCCATTCAGCACAGATTGAAAACCAGGGCCTAGACCACGCCTGCAGCCCCCGGGAAGCTCTAGAACTCTAGAATTCCGCCAAAGCGTTCCCATGTTTTGCTCTGGGTATATCTGTGTGCGCCTGTGTGCGGTCGGGGGACAGGGTCCAAACAAAGAGGCAGCAGCCCCTGCTGTCAATGGATCACAAATGATATGGGGAACACAAGGCGCACACACGAACACATACACAGAGCACGTCTACACAGACACGCACACGAGCACACATGCTAGTCTATACGGCTGACTCGAGTGTGTGTTAGCAGGTTTAGTGTGACATTGGGCCCCTGGAGAGACACAGGTGCAGAGCACTTTAAGCTCATGCTTCCTTTGAATGCATGCTTTTGTTTCTTCCTCTCAACTGCCCTGTAAGTTTGGTAAAAGGGGAATTCTCACTCCCAGACGCTAGATGAGGAAGCCAGGCCGTTGGATGCAAAGAGATTTGGCCAAAGTTACATGGCAACCACGTGGTAAAGCTGGGCCTAGACCCAGGTTTCTTAGTCCTGAGTGTCCTCTCCCAAAGCAAGGGACAGCTAATAAGATCCTGGGGAAGTCAGAGATCCAAAGTGGGCGCTACTTCTCACAAAAGCCAACAGGGGAGCTAAGGAATATTGGCTGGAGATCACTGGGAGAGACCTGGTTGACAGAGGCCCCGTGCCACTTAATATGCCTGTGGACACACGGGTCTTCTCCCTGGGCTCCAGAACGGCACCAACCCCGACTAATGGCCCGTGACCCCACTAAGGCCAAGTTGGTACTCACTTGCTGGTGAGGTGGAGCTTGGGAGAGAGCCCATTCTCTCCGAAAATGGTGATGAAGACATTGGCATCTGTCCCTGCGCCACGAACATCCCCCGTGGCTATGACCACCTCGTAGACTGGAGGAGAAAAGAGAACACATCACAGGCTTCTGAGAAAACCCAGAATCCTACAGGGGCTTGGAGAAGTCACAGCTCCTGCCAGCTGTGCAGAGGATATCCAGCCACAAAGGCGTCTATTCTATAAACCCCGCTCCAGCCCACAAGCCACTGAGCCAGGGTCAGAGCCACACCAACTCCCGTGTAAGACCCAAACCTCCCATTTAATGCCACACATTCATCTTACAGGTGAGGAGCCTGCAGGCAGCAGGGAAAGCCCAGGTCACATACCACTCGGTGTCAGCACTAGAGCCCAGCCCAGGGCCTCTGGACGCCTGGTCTGTGATCTTTCCAGCACGGCACTCATGTGCCTCCTAGACCTGGCCTTCTTCAGAGCCTGCACCTGCCCCTCACTCTCCTCTCTGCCCTCTACAAACACAGCTGCATTGCCAGCCCTCGTCTCCCGTGAGCTCCCAGGCACTGTCATCACAGGCTCCAGACAAGGCATCCCAGAGCCGAGCAGAGGTTTGTCCAGTGTCCCTTCTTAGCAGGGGCACTGATTTCCCTTCTCTGAGGTTCCTAGAACCTTGTGCTGTTTGCTGTCGATGCCTTTTCTCTTGAAGTCCCTGGTTCTGATGAAGGTCTCGATCAAGGCACTACAAGACAAGAAAGGAAGCAGCGGTACATTTGCACAACTCCTTGTCTCTGGGGACAAACAAATCCTAATTCTTCATAGCCTACACCACAAGGGTGCCTGATCTGTACACAAGCCCTCCTTGGACGACTCCAGGGCCTGAAGCGTTGCCCACACAGCTTTGCACGTACATAAGGGCCTTTCCAAACTGAGGGTCCACAGAAGAATGAGCAGGATGGTGGAAATCCCAGGACCACATCACATGCGAGAAGACAGAGGCCTGGAGACGTGTGGTTTGGAGAAAAGGAGAGTCTGGGGCACGAGAGGGATGAGGAAGCTGCCTCAAAAGCTGATTTCAAGGGCACACAGCTCCTTCTTCAACAGCACACTGGCCATAAAAAATGTGATAAATTGGACTTAGTGAAAATTAAGACCATCATGAGAATGAAAAGGCGAAGATATTTGGAACACATATGGCTATCAAAGCACTCATAAGCAGAAGATATAAAGAAGCCATACAAATAAATAAGGAAAACAGATACCAGACTATTAAGGCAACAAATTGTTTAAAAGATAAACACACGCTTACAAGAAGACCCAGACATTCCACTTTGGGTATTCACCCGGGAGAAATAAAAACATGCCTTCTCAAAGACCCACGTACAAACGTTCACAGCAGCTTTGTACATAACAGCTCTACACTTGATCTTAGCCAAAAGGCCGAGAAGCGATAATAATGGCTCTAAACTGGACACAGCCTAAATATGCAACCGCAGGTGAACGGATCAACAAATCGTGATATAACCATACGACGGAATCCTACTCAGCAACAGAAAGGAGTGAACCACCCTTATATGCAATATAGGTGAATCTCAAGCAGGTTATGTTGAGCAAAAGAAGTCAGACACAAGACACTGCACACTATAATGCCATTTACATGAATCTCTAAAAAGACTAAACTATTTTAACAGAAAGCAGAACACAGCTGCCTGGAGTTTGCAGCATGGAGAAATGACTGAGGAGGGGCTCAGGGAACTTTGGGGGATAATTTAAATGCTCTATACATAGATTGGGCTAATGGTTACACAGAGGTATACATTTGTCAATGCCCATCAAACAGCACATTTAAAATCGATACATTTTGGGGCGCCTGGGTGGCTCAGCCGGTTAAGCATCTGACTTCAGTTCAGGTCATGATCTCGCAGCTCATGAGTTCAGGCCCCGCATCGGACTCTGTGCTGACAGCTCAGACATGGGGCCTGTTTCAGATTCTGTGTCTTCTCTCTCTGGCCCTTCCCCTCTCGAGCTCTGTCTCTCTCACTCTCTCTCTCTCAAAAATAAATAAACATTAAAAAATTTTTTTAAATAAAGTAAAATTGATGCATTTTATTAAAAAGTAGTTACAGTTCAATAAAACTGTGTTTCAATAAAATTGACAAATGGGCCAAAGATTTAAGTAGGCAAGTCATAGGCGAAGATATCCAAATGGCCAATAAACATATGGAAGAGTGTTCAGCATCACTGTTCGTCGGGGAAATGCAAACTGAAATTACAATGAGATACTACTATATCCCCACCAGAATGGCTAAAATTAAAAAGACTGACAGTGCTAAGTGTTGGCAAGAACGTGTCCTGATCTGAATGGTAATTACCCAAGCACGAACATACCTGAAAAGTCATCCAACTGTATCTTTGTGAAAGTTTTATACTGTATATATATTATACCCCAATTTAAAAATTTTAATTAAAAAACTTAATTCAGATGGCCAAAGAACGATCTTGCGGAGGACACATATCCTGGGGAAAACACAACATTCCGTTTGGCTCCAGAAGGGACGACCCCAACGAACAAAGTACCCTCCCTGGTCAGCACAAAGAACCATCAATGGCACCATAGCGTTGCTCCTGGCACAGAGCCTGGCACGTGGGAAGTGCACAATAAATAATTACCTGGGGGAATGAATGAGCAAATGAATGTATCAATCGATGAAATGAACACAGACTATGGAACTCAAGTGACCGATATCTGACCCTCAATTCTACCATTTCTGGCTATGTGATAGCAACCAAATTTTGTACACAGCCTCCATTTCCTCATCTCTGAAGCAGGAACAATTTCTTCCTTGAAGGACTGTGATCAGGATTGAATCAAATAAAACAAAATTTTCAGTGTTCGTTCTCACTGACTCCAGCACTTGCACTTCGAGGAACTTATCTTACAGACGCTCTTCCACAGTTGCATAAAAGATATGCGTTCCTCAAGTGGTAGACTTCCCTCATAATCACCACCACCATCATCACCATCATCCCTATCATGGTCATCATCATCTCCATTGCCAGCATCAAAGGCATCATCATCATGCCCGCCATTATCCCCATTAAAAATTCTCAGGGAGGCTGCCTTGGGATATTGTACCGCAACCGATGCCGGGCAAGCCTGTCTGGGCCACACAAGAGGAGAGGGTCTCAGGGCTGGAAGCGTGTGCCGGATGGCCCCCAAGGTCCCTTGGATCTCAGGTTCTGAAATGAGTCACACTCTTCCCCTCATGGCCCTGTCCGAGCCAGGAGACAGACCGATGCCGGGGCTCAGCCTTCCCTCAGAGGATTGACGGAGCCCCTCTGCTCCCACTGGCTGTTGGCGAGCTCCGCTGTAGCCTGGAGGTGACCTGAAGAACAGAGAGGGACACCGAGGCCTTTCTCCTTTTCCTCCTTCTTCTTCCCCATCCCACTCCCCAACAGTCTCCCAATAATGCAAGACTGGAGTTCAAAAGAGTGGGAGGCGTGTTGTTCTAGAAGCGAGAGAGTAGCAGTGACCACGAGGGTTCAGCATGTGACTACCATTAGCAGCATCCATGTTTACTGCCAGTGTCCTGCACCTGACTGGGGAGCCTGTGCGCCCACATCTCTTAGAAATGTCAGCGTTACACCCACCTCGCCTTGCTCTTCTCCAAGCGCTGGTACCACAGTCAAGGTCAAGCTGCGCAAGAGCAAGCACGAGCCAGACCAGCTCGATTCAGATTCTGACTGCGACTTGGTAGCTTTGTGATCTCGGGCGAGTTATGTAACTTCGCCATGCCTCAGTTTCCCCATCTGAGAAAGAGGACAAGGACCCCACCTGCTCCTCGGCTGGTTGTGAGGATCACACTGGTTAGTATGAGCACAGTTCTCTCGATGTGCCCGGTGCACAGAGCGCCGTTCCGTCTGGCGGCACCGAGAGGTCAAGGGGGGACTCGCCTTGAGAAAGGATATTTTAAACTCTTGTTCTCTCTCCCGCCTGTGACTTTGCTCAAGTCACTTAAGTTCTCAGGACCTCAGTCCTTAACCTGTGAATTGGGACTGATCACACCTGCCTTGACCGTTCTCAGGAATCTTCGAGATCAAATGTGAGCACAGAGGGAAGAAGGCTTCACGAAGGGTAAAAAGAAGAGCAAACATGTGAGGGACCAGATAGTCACACAGGCGTGCAGAGCCCCTGAACAGAAGTGGACAGGGTGGCAGGTCCGGGAGCTTTGAGAATGTGCTTCCCGGCAGGCAGCCATGTGCACTGGGGAGCTGAGAGTACTTGCCGAGGGTGCTGCACCCACATCCAGCTGCAAACACTGGTCTGGGCTTGCGGTCCCACCCCTGCGCTGGGGGAGGGCGGCAATGCCTCACTCGTCCAGGCACATCTTTTCTTCCCGCAGCCCCCACTCCCCGCCTCCACCCCAGGAGGCACCCGGGACATCCTGCCAGGAAAGGGACCCCAGCTGAGCCACGGCCTTCAGGCAGCAACCACCTTCTCTGAGCCTGGATCTGTGCTGGCAGCTGGGGGAGGAGTGAGGACAAGGGAAGGAGGGCCCCACCTTCATGGAGGGCCGTGTGGCTGAGGCTTAAGAGGCTACAACATGCCAGGCTTGCGTGAAATAGCGGAACAATGAAGAAGTGGATGTAATCAAGGAGTTCCCGGTGGGCTGGGATTAAGGAAGGCTTCATGGAAGAGGAGGACCCGAGCTGGGCTTTCAAAGTTAAGATAGGAAGAGGGAGAAAGGGGAGGGTGAGCCAGTCCATGGGCAGGCACAGGGCAGGCGTTCAATCGGTATTTGGTGTCTCAATGGATGGACGGGTGAATGAATGAATAGGTGAGTGAATGAATGAATGTGGTGCTTACAGGGACTAGTGAGCCACTTTGGAGTAAGCACGGAGAATTTAAATGCCTTCAGGGGCCAGGCAGGCAGCGTCCATGGGCGAAACGGACCTAGTCTGAGCGACAGGGAGCAGTGGAGACTGTGGTGTCCACAAACTGGATGTCCACAGCCTACAGGCGTTCACAGGCCAAACCTTAGAAAACATGGTAACGGCAAAAAAAACCCTGAACACCATTAAACCAAACCAACGACAACCCTCTGTGGGCCAAAATTACCTTCTGGACCCCCGATTCTGCCCTCTCTGATTATCTGGCAAGAAGGTGGAACCCTTCAAAGCAGCCCCATCCACCCTGATCGGCGGTGGGGGCGGGGGGTGCGCAGAGACTGGAAGAGCAAGCCCCAGGGTGCAGAGCAGTAAGTGTCCTCCTTGCTGAGCCCCAGGCCCCATCTCCACCGCTGTGGTGACAGCCGTCCCCACCCCGCCAGGCCAGCCGTGAGGGGTCAGGCCTCCCTCTCTCTCCCCTCCACAGCCCGAGCAGGGGCTCTGGGCCGTCAGACCACAGGGTGGAGGCCAGGTTGGAGCCTGGCTCTTGGGAGGCATAGGACTGGAGAGCGTGGGCACCGCGGTTCGGGTCTATTCTGTGCCACTGAGACATGACTAAGGGCAGCTGGCCTCAACTCTTGTACAGGGGGCAACCCCGTGTGATGCCTGCCCGGTCACTCCCGGCGACGATGCAGCACAGACCCAGCAGGAGACTCCGCGGGAGGAGCCGGGTTGGAACCCGCATCTCCTCCTCCAAGCGCAGGAAAGGGCCCCACACAGCCCTGCCCGCCGCCCGCACCTTTGGCCTTGTAGTACTCGTGCTCCAGCTCCTCCTCGTCGTCCTCTGAGGCGTAGTTCAGCAGCTCCTCCTCGTACAGGGCGAGAAAGTCGATGTCTTTCTTCCTCCTCTTTTTCTTTTGGGGCATCATCTTGCCGGCTGCCCCTTCCTGGCACTCGCAGGCTGACGGCACCCACCACTTCGCACCCTCCTGGCCCCGAGGCCTTTTCTCCCTGAGCTCTGGCACCCACCCCTGGGTCCCCTGTGTCTACAGCCCCCTCCTGCTCCCCTGTCCTCTCAGGCCCCTGAGCAGAACCCTGTGCCCTATCTCTGCCCTTCCTGTCCCTGGCCCCTCTCTCTGCCACCCTGTGCACCTGCCCTGGGGTTTCTCCTTGGGCCTCATCTCTTATTCATGGGGACTGCGGGCACGCTGTCTTCCTTACCCCGCCCCTCTCCTCCCCTCATGGAGAATCAGGTGACATCAAGCCCTTGGCATCTTCTCCCACCTGGCCTCACAGCAAGGGGGCCCCCTGGGGCCTCTCCAGGTCACCCCAGGGGTAGGTGGGGGCCTCCCCCATGGAGATCCCCTAACCTCACAGCTAGAGCTGTGAACAACGTCCCCAGGCCTTGGGGCCCTTCCTAAGGAGGGCACGGCCTGGAATCGTCTGAGCTCCCAGGACTCAGAGGCCTCTGTTTCTCTCCATTATTCATGACCTCTGCTCGCCTTACAAAGCAGGCAAGGTTCTTACTGGATCCTTCTCGTTCCATCTCTCTGCTTCCATCTCCTCGTGACCGCTGGCTTCTGGAAGAGACCATTTGGCTGGAGGAGACCCTGCTGCCCTTCAGAGACGCTTCTCCAACCAGCACTCAGATAATCCACAAAGCATTTTCTGAGGTGTGAGTTACTGGTACCACCAGGCCAGAGCCATGGACGCTGGAGAGGCCCGCTGCATCATATGTGACCCCCACAATGACTGGACAGTCCAGTCAAGGTTAGCCAGCATCTGTTTTAACCGGCACTCTCTATTTGCCCACATTGCCCTCTGCACTTTCAAATGAAATGGTACAATCCCTCTGAGCCCCTCCACTTGGCTGACATTCCCCCAACCATGGCCCCACAAGGGGGGATTCTGAGCTGGGGCAAGAGAACCGAGTCCCAGGGACCCCTCTCCACCCTCAATCAGCAAGAAAAATTTCCCTTAGGCCCACTGGACTCCTCTTCCTTGCTTATTTTATTTTGCTAAGATTTTATTAAAGCACTTTGGCCTTAATTTTAGTAAGATTTCTTACAACCTGAGTTGTAAGTTTTCTGTGTAAATCCCCAAATGCTAGAAATTTCCAGTCTACATGCAACTCCTATCTCTCTGTCTTGGCAGTGTGAGGTCAAGAGGCTAGAACTGCCTCACTGCCTCCTGGCTGTATGGCCTTAGAGGAGGCCTGGCCCCCCATCAGTGGAAGGGGGATAATGACCCACGAAGGCATATTGAGTACTTGGAGAAAGTGCTCAGTAAGCAGAAGCCTCTGGAACACAGTAGGGGCTTACTAATGCCTGTGACTCCTAATGAACGTTTCTCTCTTATTTTGCATGGTGTGTGTGTATGGGGGGTGGAGGGGGGTAGGCAATGCTTTGAAATCATCTCAGATTGTTCCAGAAGCCCCCCTTTGGGTCCCCTGTGCAAGGACTGGCCCCATGTGTTCTCTTTCTTCTGTGGGGCCCAGTCCACGGCAGCACATCAGAGACCACAGGTGAACACGCTGAATCATCTGTGTCCTCCAACATAGGGCAGAGATGTCCATTTACTTGTTGGTCTCTCCCCCCGTCTCTCCCAGTCACAAGCTCTGAGGGGGCAGGCATCACGCCCCCTTGTCCTGGACCTATCATACGCCTGGCACACGGCGGGCTTCGGTAAGCATCAGTTCAGTGGATGAATGCACAAATTGCAGGCAGATCTATAAAGCAGCCATGAACACAAGGCCCTCTGTTTCCGAGGAAAACACTATGGGCTGAAGAGAAGTCACTTTCAATGATATGTTGGTAGGGTGAGTGTCCCAGAATGGGTACTATTCTGAGCACATTAGGCCTAGAGAACAGGACACTTCCTCACAAATGTGAACAACTGTCCTGCAGCGCAAGCACTAGACTAATCTGTGTGGCTGTGGGTGGTGATTACAGAAAAGCAGGTTTCAACCCAATCCGGGAAGAAGGATGGGACCCCCCAGGCCAGAGGTCCCTGGGTGACACAGTGTGGCTGGAGGGCATCGCTCATGACCTACAGCAGGGGGCGCTCCAGCAGCCCCTGTGGATTTGGATTGGACAGCCCTCCATCCGGGAGCTGGGATACTCCAGGAGGCTGGATGGCAGGTGCAGACAGACAGTGGAGGAACCATGCCAGGTCACCCAGCACCACACGACTTTTCGCCAGCTCCTCCTTGGTCACCCCTGTGTCCCACCACCTCTCGGCCCAGAGCTGAGTCCACCGACTGTGCCCTTAGCCCAGAGCCCCAGCGCCCAGGACCCCCGGCCACCACCTCACCTTCTCTGTTGTGGGTCTTCTCCCTCTGAGACGCTCTCTGTCAAGGTCAATGTTTCCTAAAGCCGGATTCCAGAATGCCTCGATTAGCCCCGCGGGATTCACCAAATGACGATTTCTGACCCCACACCCCTACCCCAGACCTACCGAGTCCAAGTCTCTGAAGATGAAACTTGGGGACCCAGAGTTTCGACAAGCCCCTCTCGTCAGGGGGGAGGAGGGGAGATGGGGGAATGTCCTAAAATTAGAGAACAAGAGGGGCCGATACCTGCCCAGGTGAACTCACTAACTTGATCAGTTCACCTGGGCTAAGGGGAGGGGCTCAGCAAGCTTCCGTCGCCACACACAGCCTTATCTGCACATTGGAGTCACCTGGAGGGTTTTTAAATGCCGATGCCTGGGTCCCACCCCCAGAGATGCCGATTTTCCCTGTTTGCGGTGGAGCCTGGGCGCAGGGAACTTCCGAAGCTCCCGGCAGATGCGGGACAGCTAGGCAGCAGTCAGCACTCACACCCTTCCCCAGAGTCTGGGGCAGCTTTGTTCTCTCGAACCACCCGCGTCCCCACCATGAGGAGGCAACTCTGACCCCAAAGTCGTCACCCAGGAAAGATCAGCTTCACCTCTTCCCCTGTTCTGCTGAAGGATCGCCCTGGAATCAGCCCAAAGTCCTTGTGAGGGAAGAAGAGCGAAGTCCAATCGTGGACGATGCGCGCCCCCTGCTGGCAGCATGTGGTTTGACCTCTGTTGTTAATTCTACCTTTGGGTTCTTTAGAAACAGACCTTAAAGAGTACAGAGAAGTTACTAGGATTGTTATGGCAAATACTATCCGTCCAGAGAAAAAAATAAAACAAAGTGCTCATTTTGCATGCAGGACGGTTTAGATTAAAAAAAAAAAACAATAAAATGCTTATTGGACTGTTTTTTTTTTTTCCAAAAAATTTAAAATAAAATATTTTGAGAAAATCCATGGCATTAAAACACGATAAGAGAACAGGGTCTGAAACAGTACCACGTGTTGATGGGGACATGAAGTGACTAGAGCTCTCACGCTGCTGGTGGCAGTGGTAAGTGGTGCAGCCACTTTGGAAAAGAGTTGGCCCTGTTTTATAAAGCCACCCAGACACTTCCCACATAACCCAGAAATTCCACTCCGGGGTATTTACCTAAGAGAAATGAAAATACATGTCCACACAAAAGCTGCATGTGAATGTTCACACAAGCTTTTATTCGTAAGAGCCCAAACCTGGAACAACTCACACGCCCATCAACTGGCCAGTACTACTCAACCACAAAAAGGCAGGAAGTACTGGACATGCTACAGTATGGACGAATCTCGAAAGCATTAAGCCAAGTGAAAGGACCCAGCCAGAAGAAAACTGCATTCTGCGTGATTGCGTTTGTGTGACATTCTGGGAGATTTAAAACTGGACCAATGGTGGTAGGGGGTGGGCCGGGGGGCAGGGGATTCACAACACGAGAGGCACAAGGAGGCAGTGCTTTGGCTCCCCCCTATCTCTCTTCCTGGTCCTGCCTCGTGCAGATGCCAGCCCATCGGGGGAAGGCCCACCATGCAGGCCTGGCTGCTGACCTGAGCCTCGTCCCAAGCTCTGTGGTGTTAGGACCCTGTGTGTGGTTGGCTGGGAAACAGGGCTCAGGGTGGGTTTGCAGACCCACTCTCCTTCCAGGCAGGGCCAAGGTCAATGCTGGCCCCTTCCTCCAATCTAGGCTTAGCATCCTCCAATCCAAACTATATAGGGTGGTTCTTGGGGCGCCTGGGGGGTTCAGTCAGCTAAGCGACTGACTTCGGCTCAGGTCATGATCTCCTGGTTTGTGAGTTTGAGCCCCGCGTCCGGCTCTGTGCTGACAGCTTAGAGCCTGGAGCCTGCTTCAGATTCTGTGTCTCCCTCTCTGTCTGCCCTTTCCCTGCTCGCTCTCTCTCTCTCTCTCTCAAAAATAAATAAATACTAAAAAAACCCAAAAAACAAAAAAACACATTTTAAACTGTATAGGGTGATTCTGTACCCTAAATGATAAAGCTGACACTTGGATTCCCATCAGTTTCTTGTATGCTGGTAAAAACACCAAGACCAGACATGGCAATTATAGGAATCCCAAACGTCTGATTATAGGGAAGGGGCTGTTTATCCCACAGACCATTTGCACATGCACACAAATGCATGCACATACACACAGAATGATTTCATTCCCCAGCCTCACTCTCCTTCCAGGACATCCTCCTGCTGCTGAATGAATTCTCTTAAAGCTTGCCTTTGGTCATGTCACTTTCCAGTTCAAACACCTTCACTTACACCTCAGTGCAAACAAATTTTATCAGCCAAGATTCTGGACTGCAAGCAGCAGAAACTAACACTAGCTTGTTTAAGTAGAAAATTTGTTTAAAAAGTTAATATCGGGGCAAGGGGGTCTCAGAATTTCTGAGAGGTCTTAGGAGCTGCTCCCTAGAAAGGATACCTGACCCAGGGAGGCCCTTACTGCCCCCAGTGATGGGCCTGGACACACAGTTTGTACCAAGCTTCAGCACTGGCCTCTACTGCCCCTGCTGATGCCAACCTTTCCAGAATAGACTCTGCTGACTTCTGCCAATTCAGAGTCTGGGGCTTGTGCACCTGATTGGCTGAGCCTCAGTCATGTGCCTATATTTTGCAGCAAAGGAGGCTGGGAAAGTGAGTTTGGGGCATGTTCAGCTCTTACATTGGGAGCTGTCCTCTCCTCAAACTTTAGAAGGGGCGCTCAGACGCTAGGTTGCGGAAAGAATCACAAATGTCCCCAACACAAATTAAATTCTAGCACGTCCAGCTGACATCGGAGGCCCTCTGTAATCTGTCCCAACCGCCCGCTTAGGGGAGTTAACATTGTAGTTAAACTGAAGACGTCCCTGGGCACTTTCCTCCCGCAAGCCTTAGTTCACTCTGACATCAGAACTGTAGTGTGCATTTCTGTATCAGCCAGCTATTGCTACATAACAGACAATCACAAAAAACTCAGTGGTGCAAGTGTCACACGGCTGGGGCTTGGCTGGGGTGACTCACTCACCCTGGGCTCAGCTGGCAGCTGTGTCAGTCTACAGGCCTGGCTGAACTTGGCTGGGGAGGCTCACCCTGGGGCCAGGCTGAAGGAGCAGCTGCTGCCGGGAGAGCACTTCTCAGGGCCATGGAGGAAGGGCACGGGGGTGAGTCTGGTGCTGCCAGCACCCTTGAGGCCTACACCTGCATCACATCTGCTAACATCGTTGGGTCACGCAAAGCAATACAAGTGGCTGAGCCCAGAGGCTCAGGCTTTAAACTTTCATAGCAAAGGGTGTGGACACAGCAAAGGGTTCTCCCTTCCACCAGTCTGCGCTCCCTTCTAAGGAAGTCACATGCATCCCCAGTGCCCGCTGGAGTATGAATGTGGCCCTCAAGACATGTTGAAGGAATGAGCCAATTACAAGTGTGTGTGTTGTGGTGAGCGGGGTGTAGAGAGTCCATGTAAGAAGTCCCAGGAACTTGAGGACGTATCCTAGAAGCTCTGGTTCCCACCTGTTCCCTGTTCTGGTTCCCTGTTCTGGTTCCCACCTGTGGCTCCCCACCACCACATGTGCCCGATTTCTCACCCAAGGGAAGCAGCTAGTCCGATATCTCAAAATGAACCACCCCTATTCTGGAAGCAGAGCAGGTGATGTAGTGTGGTGAGGTTGGTGGTTTTCCCGTGTCACTGAAATGTTAGTTCCCACTAACATTTCACTTTAGGCTACCCGGGGTATTAGGAAAGCTCACCCTCAACCACTTCTGCCCCCTCCGATCCACCCTGCTCACAAACACCGAGGGATTTTACTGAAAAACAAATCCGATTGTGAGTGTCTGATAAGTGTTTATTAAATAAATCAATGAACTACATTCAACTTCTGTCCCCCAGCTCACCGATTCATTGATTGACTGATTCATCGATGGATTGACGGATTCATTCATTCACTCAAAAATATATTTTGAACTGCTGCTGCCCTGACCCTGAGCTCTTTCTCTTATGCAGATAGACTAGAATACAGTGCCGGGTCTCAGGGCTAACCCTCAAATAGCATCCTTAGATTCCACGGTTGCTTGCTTGAGTGTTTGGCATTTTATAGTTGTAATAAGAAACATTTAAACATCTTGCAGCCGGCATGGAAATTCTTGTTAGGAGGAAGGCGAAGTGTGACCTGAGATCCCAGTTCGGTAGGAGACCAAGTGCACAGAGATGTGTTCTCCCAGGGACACAGTTGAGGAACTGGGGACAGGGAGACACAGAAGGGACAAGAAGAGGAGGGGCCAGAGAGGCTGGCTGAGGCTGGGGCCACGTGCAGTGTCCACACTGGGAGGCTGGCAGGCGGTTGGGCTGGCCAAGGACATGTTAGCCCGGGGACGCCGAGAGGACACTGAACATTCCACTTGAGGTTGCTTGTTTGGAAGGGGTTTCCATCGCTTTCTCCTCTCCTCCCGCATCACTGTATATACATTATATGATCATGGATATCAAGGAAAGGTCTACGTCTAGTACCTGGGTGGCTAAGGGATATACAACCAAAACATGTTCAGAAGCAGGAGTCTGAATGCCAGCCTCTGAGGGTTTACACATCATCTTCTCTAATGGGAAAGCACAGGGAAGGCTTTGGACCTCCCCAGGATGCAGATTTGGGGAAGTCTTTTCCACAGGTGAGCTCCAGTCAGGCTGTTTGTGCACAAATTAAAAAAAAAAAAGAATGTATATATGTATATATACACACATATATAGGTATATATATTTACATATGTATGTATATGTATATATATGTATATGTATATATGTATATGTATATATGTGTGTATGTATATATACATATATATATACACACTCCTATTTTATTTTTATTTTTAAAATTTTTTTAACGTTTATTTATTTTTGAGAGAGAGAGTGTGAGCAGGGGAGAGGCAGAGTGAGAGGAAGACCGAGGATCTGAAGTGGGCTCTGTGCTGACAGCAGAGAGCTGGAGGAGGGGCTGGAACTCATGAACCGCGAGATCATGACCCGAGCCAAAGTCGGACGCTTACCTGACTGAGCCACCAGGCACCCCTATATAATCCTATTTTAAACACACTCAATGGACATTGGCATGGAAAGAACTTTTTAGAACATTTTAGGGGCACCTGGACGGTTCAGTCAGTTAGGCGTCCGACTCTTGATTTCGGCTCAGGTCATGATCTCATGGTTCCTGAGTTCGAGCCCCACGCTGGGCTGTGCGCTGACGGCGTGGAGCCTGCTTCAGATTCTCTGTCTCCCTCTCTCTCTGCCTGTCCCCTGCTCTCTGTCTCTCTTTCAAAAATAAATAAACATTAAAAAAAAAACTTTATAAGAAGGTAATTTGTGCTCCAATGCCTTTTGATGTGACCCCAGACCTTGACGGCTGCTTTGCTTCAAGAGAGGTAGGGCTGTGTAGCTTCCAGGTGTGAGCGCGTCTGATACCCCACCTGCTCGGTCAGCCCTCTAGCCCTCCCCGGGACTCTCCCTCCGCAGACACAAGCCTGTGGTTCCCTCTCCGTGTCCTCCTGAGGCCTGTGGGGTGCTGCTTCAGGACCCCACCGACTTGGTCTGGATCTGGTCTCTGAGCCCACCTGCTCTCCTGCTCAGACAGGAACAGGTCACATGAGGACCCAAGACGGCCCGAAGATATGCCCAGGGAGGCCACGGGTCCCTCCCAAGTCCTGGCGGCTTCTTTGCATTGGGCTGTGCCGCATGAGCCCAAGCCCCAAACACACACACACACACACACACACACACACACACACACGGCCACAGCCAGAGTCTTTGCTAGATGAACCACGTGACTGGTTTTATTGGGTAGAAACTGAAGGCCTTGCAAGCACAGTGACAGATACAAAGAGCCCTGATTATACTCCGAGGACAGATCAGTCATCACTTCCGAATCCCTCAGGGACGGCCGCACACAGCTGTACTTTGGACGGATGTACTTTGGATGCACCCCTGGGTGAACCCTTGCTCTTGCGCACGGACTGCACTCCCCGTCGCCCCGTCTCCACCCGGCAAGGAGTGTCTCCCTCCGAGGCATCAGGCCTCAGGGTGGCGGAGGGAGCGAGCCCGGAGGGCCAGAGAGGGACGTCCTTCAGCATCAGCCCCCTCGCCCTCAGCCGGCGCGTCTCCGCATCCCAGCAAGTGACACCTCGGCCTCCCTTTGCTTCTCCGGCGGGAACAGCCCCGTGGAGCATGTGCGGTGTGATTCAGCTCCTGGGAAAGGACAGCGAGACAGGCACGGGCCGAGAAGCCCCCAGAGGTCACGGCCATGTGGCCCCTTTGTCTTCACACACGGCAGGCCACTCGGAGTGGCGTCGGTGCCACCAAGCCCTCGGGGACAAACTCCTCTGCCTTCACGTGAGCCCCTGGGCAGGGCTCCCTGCAAAGTGACGCTGGGCCAGCACGGCCGCGGGGCGGTGGGCGGGTTTCCTCTGCTGGCCTCGTCGTCTGCCCCCCCACCCAAGCTTCATCCCGGCAGCAGGGTGGCAGGGGACTGACTCCACACTGTTAACACTAAACGACCCGGCGTGTGCTCATTGAGATAGTGTGTTAGTTAAAAATAATAATGATACATCTGCATACGTTTCACGGTTCAAACAACACAGCTTTGAAGAAGACTTACAGCTTTCTGTGGGGAGGGCGGTTGGGTCCAAAAATGAAATTTGCAGGCGACCAAGAAGACCCTGTTGCACCCTAAAACATTTGTGCAAAGTGTGGGAGCCCCCAGGGGGGGACTAGCTGTCCCCCAAAGCAACGTTGGGCAGGAGGGCATGCTCAGAAGGCGGCCACGGTGAGAGTCAAGGGTCCGGCTGAAGAAGAGTGTGGGAGGGCTGGCTCCGGGATGGGCTGGGAGGACCTGTCGCTGGGGCCCCCACCAGCCTCCTCCCAAACAGCTACGGCGCCACGGGTCTGATGCTGACCTGCTCCACAGTCCCCCTCTGCTCAGACCTGTGGCCTTAGGCGACCCTCTGCCAAGTACAGCACAGCCACCCGGTGTTCCGGCTCTGGGAGCCCCGGGCGCAGGACCTCGAGAGGAATGAATGCTACAAAGAGCCCTCCACAGAACGAGGCAGGGCGCGAGGCCCAGGGTAAAGCCCAGGCCTGGACCAGACTCCAATCAGCCTGGCAACCTCAGCGGGAAGAAAGCAGAGAAGCCTGAGAGGCTAGCGCAGGACATGGCTACTACCCCCCTCTGTCCCCTCAGGAAGCTGGGGCGCCCGACCCCAGAACGCTACCACCAATCCCATGTGACCGGGGGCATGCCACAGTCGTCCTGCTGGGCCCCAGTGAGGTCGGGACGCCCCCTGACCGCCCCACCATTCTCAGAATACAGGGAGGCCTGGTGAGAAAACCGAGGACGACAGTGCCTGGAAAGCAGGAAGTGCTCATCTGCGGGCGGAGAAAAAGAGTCCTATTCTTAAATTCACAAAGGACTCCGGGCCGGAGTCACTGCAGAGACCGCCCCGGCCCCAGCGTGACCAGGACACCACCGGCGGAAGCAGAGGTACAGAGAGAGAATGTCGTGGCAAGCACCGTCTACCACGCTGCGAAGCTCCCTTCCAGGGATTGGTGGGGGGAGCAGAAGGGGCACATCCCCCCCTGCTCCTGGCCTTCTTTTTCTTGGGGGAAGAGTCAGAGGGAACACGCCAGTCCAAAAGGGTGAGTCTGCCTATCTCGTTTACCCTACATTCTCAGATAATGAACTACTGCACCCACCCGAACTTCAAGAGATCTGAGGGCCAACCTTTTAAGCACCAAGATTTCTAGGACTGTGTTGTGTTTGGGAACGGAAGTAATTCCGAAATGGGTAAGCTGCTCCTCCGCCTTCTTAAGCACAGGATACCGAAGGCTGTTTGCTCCCGTTCCCCCGGTGTGGTCGCCGACGTCACAGGGTGAGCAGATCTAAGATGCTCTGTGCCCTCGGGGCTACCACAGCACATTTGCACCTCCACTAACCGGCCTCAGATCACTTGCTGCTTTCCGAGGAGTTTTGGTCTTTTTAATGCCATTACTGTTAGGCTACTAGCTGCCATTTCTTGCTAAATCTAGCACCTGTTGTCATTCTCTTCGTTCACTTTATTATGAGAAACTGGAATCAAGTTCCCTAGAATTGAATTTAAAATTAAAGCAAACACCACAAGGGATCCGCCGTTTGCAAAATGTTTGGTCTTTAACACAGAGCTTTACAGCATCTATCTCAGGGGCTCAAAATCAATTTTCCTTCATCTGAGTCCCCAGCTACCTAAGGGCTGAGTGAGCTTGCTTGGGTAAGTGGTCCCGGGAAGTGAGGTGTGCTTTGACCTTGTTTCAGTAAGAAAGTAATCAGAGTCTCCTTTAACAAGTCTGCAAGGTGTTCAGTGGGTCTTGTAAACTTTGCCGTTGAATATGGGCTTCTGAGCTGCTATGCGGATAAAGTTCTTGCTGGGACCACATCGTTGGAGGCGTCTCCAGAGGGAAGGGGCAAAGGACTTGCCTCCAGTTGTGGGGAGGAGAGACTGAGGCAGGATCCAGATGGTAAGATGATGGATTCAACTGGAACCTTTTCCAAACGAAGGTGGAAAAGGAAGGAAGAGCCCAGCGCAATAGGGAGGGAACTTAGTCCCTGCGTCACATGAACCATTTCTGCGGAACGTTCCCTCATCACCACCTTCCTGCTTGTTTTCCACGGGTGTGGTGGGGGATAGGGACAGATCACTGCACCCAGCTTCCACCCTCAGTGGGCCAGGAACTCTGTGCTAAAGAGTGCAGCGTGACAGAAGAGCCCGGGACTTACCCTGAGTGACAGTCACACTCACGGGAGCCCTGGGAGCGACCATCTCACGGCACTTTGACCTTGTCACACCCTGACTGCTGGGGTTACCTTGGTCTGAGCACCGGTTCCCCACAAGGCTCCTTGGGCATGCTCTCCAGGGGGCCACAGGCGCATCAGTAGGAAAAAGCAAACACTGGCCTGAGGGTTAAGGGTCCCGGTTCTGTCCTGTCCCTGCTCTGGATCAGAATCCACCCCCACCCCACCCCCCCGGGAAACCTGAGGCAGATGGAACCAAGCAGCCACATGCACGGCACAGGCAGAAAGAAGCACGGACCTGGAGTCAAGGGCAGGGTGCCCAAACCCCCCAATGTGCCCAGGACTGGGGAACTCTGCCCGGGATGCAGGGCTTCCCTTGGGTCAAACCTGGAAAATCTGAGGCCAACCAGGATGGGGCCCCCTCATCCCTGGACCGGCATCACCATCACTTGGGAGCCGGCAAGAAAGGCCCCACGCCAGCTCACCGAAGCAGAGACCGCAGGCTGGGGCCCGGGAACCCCCAAGCTCTCCGAGTGACTCTGACGCAGCTTCAGGTTCAAGAACTACTGCCCTAGAATATGGTTCTCCACCTTGGCTGCGTATTCGAGTCATGGGGAGAGGCTGAAAGACTTGACTACCTGGGTCATACCTCAGACCAACTGGATCAGAGCCTCTGGGACGGACAGGGTCCAGGCACAAGTATTTCTCAAAGCTCCTGAGATGGCTCCAAAGTGCAGCCGAGGCAGAGCCCCTCCGCCCTAGGACAGTGGATCTTAACCGCTGTGCCGCAGAGTCACGTAAGATTTTTGAAAGGATCGAGGCCCTATCCCTAAGCCAACTGAATCAGATTCTCTGGGCGAATCTCTGGGACCTGGCATGAGGGTTATTTCATAAAGATCCCCGGGTGATTCTAATGTGCACACAAGGCTGAGAACCACAATTCTAGAGGAAATAAAACTTTTACCCCAAAGCTGAGCAAGTCATTTTTATTGAAGGAAATGAGTTACTTAGTTGCCAAGGGAACCGTCCCCCGAATGGAAAGAAAGACAGTCACTGATTTCTGGCTTTTGTGCCAAGCGCTAAGTCACTGACTGAAGTGTGTATTTCTCTCTCGCTCTCCCTCTGCCTTTTCTGCTTGTTGAAATGAAAAAAGAAGGAGGGTTCACAGAAGAGACTCTGCAGGGGAAACATCTAATGACTTAAAAAAGACGGGCAGCGCTGTTGCCTCTCAGGATACTGGCTGTGGCCAGGACAGCTGAGCCCAGCTAGCAAAGCAGACCGGGTCTGCTGAGCCTCAGCAAAGGTGTCAAGGTCATCAGAAGCCAGGGATGGACCAAGGGCCCAGGAGAACTGCTCCGGACCAAAAGGAAAATCAGAATTGTATTACAGAGACACTGAAAACAACGAATGCCATCTGAGAACAGCTTGTACCTACCTAAATGATACTGTATGAAATAAACCAGTCACAAAAAGACAGATACCATATGATTCCACTTATACAAGATACCTAGAATAATCTCATTCACAGAGACTGAAAATGGGGGGGTGGTTTCCAGGGGCTGGGGGAGGGGAAGTGGAGGCTGTCCTTTAACGGGCATAGAGTTTGTTTTGTAAGGTGAAAGGTGTTCTGGAGACTGGTTGCACAACAACGTGAACGTACTTAACTCTACTGAACTGTACGCATAAAAATGGCTCAAATGGTAGATTTCACGTCATGGGTATTTTACTACAATCAAAAATAGAGAAAAAAAAAATCTCTGATCGTGCCAAGGCCAAAACAGATTTCATAAATGTAATCGATTCCCAAGCAATTATTTTTGTGTTGCTAGTTTAATAGTGGGTTATATCTTATATTCGTCTTCACAGAGGGGCAGAAGTGGGGTTGTGTGCCAGATTTTCACTTTCACTCTTTTCTCACTTCAGACGCTATCTCGTCTGAATTCCACGCCGGACATCACCACTCACGGGGCAGCCGCCACTGAATGGCAGGCATTGCAGAGTGTGGTTCTCCGTCAGTTGTGCTGATATGGAAGGTGACAGAGAAGGAGGAGCCAGGCGTGACCCAGGTTTTTGGGGTGAGTGACCACCGGTGCAGGAGAGCCATTCCCTGGGGGAGGGTTGGGGGAGGGAGGAGGCCGAGGAAGCTGGGCTCACCGAGTGTCTAGTTTGTGCCAGGCTCTGTGCTAGGCATTGTGCAGCCCTATTTCACTTGACCCTCGCCACGGCTGGAGAGGCTGGCGTCCTGGCCTCACTCCTCAGATAATGAATCAGACCCTCCAGGGACTTCAGCAGCTCCCTCAGGGTCACGCAGCTAGTAAGTGGTAAGAGGCAACCTTGAATCCAGGGTGACCTTTTAACTACGCCAGTTGAGGACATGATGAGGTCTGCAATGCAGCGCAGGGACAGATGTTCAGGAGGCCACGGTGAGCGTGCTTCCGAAGATCCAAGGGAGAACCAGCCTGCAGGTAGGGGGGCTAAGACGCAAGGACAGGAGAGACAGGCTGGGAATAGATGAGCTTTCTCTCCTGCTGAGAGAAGAGAACCCTGAGGTTCACAGAAGATGAGTCAACAAAGGGGCCTGAGAAGGAGCATTCAGAGACAGGAAGGAAGTCAGGGGAGAGTGGTTTGTTAGGAAACAAAGGAGGAGAGGACTCAAAAGGACAGCGAAGCCACCCTTGTCACATGTCACACGGATTTTAAGGATGAGGCCTGAGAAGCAGCCGCTGCATTGGCAATCACCAGCCTGCAGAATTCCAGCTTAACTCCAGCACACCCTCGTCCTCTTTCCCTGGTAACTGTCCCCGAGCTCGGACTTGCCAGCTTTTAGCACACGTGTGGGATCCTGGTTCAGTGTCTGGACACGCCCACCAGGCTGTCAGCCCTAGGGGCAGGCAGGGGCTACGTTTTGATCATTTCGATTGATCGTTCATCCCCCAGCACCTAGCACGATGCCTGGCACAAAGTGAGTGCCCAATAATTATTTGTTGAAGGCCTGGCTGAAGCCAGCTCTGCGCCCTCCCTCAACTGTCAGGAAGTGCCGTCCCTGCCCCCTCCCCACATTCAGCAAAGTCAAGGGCCGTGAGGCCCTCTGCTCTCTGTGGCGCCAGGTGACTGGTGGGCAGAGTTGCTTCGACAGCATTGCTAAACCGCCTCAAAGGCAGCATCTGACCTTGAGCTACCTTCCATTCTGCTTGGCTAAGCACTGAGTCATTTACTTGTTTCTGCTGCCTTTCAACCCTGGAGCCGTGGGTTTAGCACAAAGGAAGACACGAGGGTTGTTTTATTTGTGGGGAATCGATTTCCCTTAAATAAGAATTTAAACTGCTAGTCTGCACTGCACGGTGGGAGGGTGTCGGGGCTTCGAGGAGCATGGTGGGGGCTTCCTGAATCGATGCCCAGGTCTCTCTGAGCCTTTGAAAAAAATGTTTTCCCCACAAACACTGACCGCGGGAGAAGGAGGATGGCCTGGAAGTCAGGAGACCAGGTGAGTCCCAAACGAGGCCCTAGCTGGCCATGGGGCTTTGGACAAGTCAGTCAACATGTTGTCACTCTTTCTGGGCATCTGTCCTCACCTGCAGACATAGAGATGCCCTCAACCCACCCCACCCCCAGTGCCAGGACAGCACACGTTCACTGTGGGTGGGGGTGGGGGACAACTCCAGGCAGAGACTGCCTTCGGACCCAAGACGGCCTCCCAGAGCATCTGTCCCTGGAGCAGGGTCCACCCTGTAGCGCCACCTCTGTCAGGATCCCTCTGGTTCCAGCCCTTGTGACACTGGCCGAGAGGCAGCTAAGACAGAGGTCCAGAGCGTGGGCTTTGGGGTTCCACACGCCTGGGTGTGGCCTCCTCCGCTGGGTGTCTGACCTCCTCCTCACCTGATGGGAGCCTTCTTACCTACAGGGTCTTGTGATGATCACAGGAGATAATGCAAAGAAAGTGCTTTGTGCAGGGCCTGGCACAGAATGAGAACACACTAAATGTTAACTATCGTAATAACAAATACTATTTGTGGCTCAGATCCATACATCAGGAACACCTCCAACAACAAATTAGAGATTGCAAGGACCTCAGAGATCTTTCCTAAGCCTCTGGTTGCAGCGATGAGGAAAGTGAGATCTGTGGGGAGAGGAAGCAACTCGCCCTAAGACCCGCAGGCAGAAATGGGACCACGAGTCCCGATTCCTCTATGGGTGTGGATCATTATGTCCTATCGCCAGCTCCTACGAGGGCCCTGCTGGGGCAGATGCCAACCCGCAGCACCCTCGAGCGGTGGGAACCCTGATGTCTGGTTCACCGCGGCTCCTGCCCCCCAGCCCTGCCCCACCTGGAACAGAAGTGTCACTCAGGGGCTCTGGCCATTCAGTAGAGCCCCAGGCACAACCCAGGCCCCCTCCCCCTTCTAGGTCTGTTCCCTTAAATGGGACAAAATGGTCTTTAGGAGTCTTGCAGTCTTAACATTCCACGGTTTCAAGAACTGCACTCAATTAACCACAAACAAGTGGCTGGAAACCTCCATAAGTACCTTGGGAGGAACAGGCAGAGCCCAAGAAAGCGCAGCCCTCCACCGGCCCTGTGGAGTTTTCCCCAGTTCATGGCGTACTAGGGTCTACTTAGTCTCAGTGGCTACTTCCCTGCCTACAGAGAAGCAGCGCGAGGTCTCCCGGTCAGGACCAGGGCTCAGAACAGAGGTGGAAGCATGCACTCCATGACAACCCACCAGCGTGGAACACAAGCCCAAACAAAGCGGTTTTGCCAAGAAAGGAGCCGTGGGCTGGGAGCCTGGAGGCCTGGGACCAGGCCCACGCTCTCCTCTGTGTCTCACTGGCGGAATGTGCTGCTCTGTGTTGTACAAGGAGGCCATCAGATGGCAGGCCGCACTCCCTGCTGAAACCTCACAGCCCCTCGTCCTCCCCAGAGCACCCAGCAGCTGGGTTCGGGCCTGCATACGGTCTGCCCTCCGGCCCGAGGAGAAAGCAATACTGAATTGATTTGTCATCACGTCTTCCCAAGGCCAACCCCAGACCAAAGCAGAATAGGCTTTCGGAAGTGTCTAAGGGAGGAAGGGAAGAACGGAGAGAGGGAGGGAGGGAGGGAGGGAGGGAAGGCGAGAGGTTGGAGTCTGAAGTCCCTCCAGAACTAACATTCTATGAGTCCGTGCAGCTAGGTTCTAAGGCAATTCACCGTGGGTGTCTATTAGGTACAGCCACGCTCATGGTGGTAACACCCTGTGGGGAGCAAAGGGAATGAACTTCAGATGTAAAATGCCACATTAACCCCTTTTGGCCCAGGCACAGTTAACTTCCCAAAGCACAGGCTCTGTGGGTCTGTGTGCGTGAGGCCGCCCGGCTGTGTAAGGTGCCAAGTCCTGCCTTCACAGCAGAAGCCTCAGTGATGCTGGTGTCGGAGGCCATGATGCACTCCCGTCTGCAAAGCTCATCGGTTGCATCTCAGTGCTTTCCAGCCCGGAGCCCACAGGTCAGAAACACAATGTAGCAGGATTCGGCAGGATTCTGGAGCATAAAGAGGAACAGATCTTATAAATAACTCCTGGTTAAAACAGAGCTGGAAATAAGGAGACAGGAGAGGAAGCAAATTGCTAAGCACGTATTGAGTCAATCACATTGGCTTGAAAACCTTAGTGCAAATGGCTGGTCCTTCTCATCAGAATATCAAACACAGGATTGAACCCGGAGGCACCAAGACTGTGCATGTGTGTGTCTGAGGATGTGTTTGAAAGGGCGTGGTTAAGACCCTGGACCCCCCTGAGCCACTCTGTCTTCACAGGAAGGTCTGGCTGCTGGGTTGCTCTGTAAGCTCTGAGATTCTAGATAGCGATTCACAGCTGAGGCCTCAGTATAAAACTCAGGAAGCCAAAAGTCTGAATTAAATCTCGACCATGCTCACGCGTCCAGTCTCCCCCTTTTCCATTCCGTAGGGCCTTTCTTTAGCTGCGACAAGGCCACTACAGCCTGCACTCTCCCGAATGCTAAAATTGAGTGCAAATGTGCTTTAATCACTGGCAACCCTCAAGGCCCCTGATCTCGAGGTGTGGCCCAGCAGCATGCTACCTACGGGCAGGGTGGGGTCACAAGGGCCCCGGCTGAGGCCAGGAGGCTTGGCACAGAGCTGACTGTGCCCGGACCCCCACCCCCACCCCCCCATCCCTGCCTCCTGGCCCACGCACTGCCCGGCGCAGGAAGGAGAGGAGGAGCGAGGTTCTGCTTGCCGGGGTGGCCGGCCAGCCTGTGCCGCCCTCAGCAGCAGGTGCAGGTGCCCGTGTGCACGCGGAGGATGCCTCGGCTGTGCAGGTGCAGGAAGTTGAAGATCTCAGAGGGCATGGCGTGGAAGCCAGGGCGGGGCTTGACGTTGTCATAGTAGTGGTGGGTGATGTAGAGGCCCGAGGGGTTCATGGGGAAGGCCCAGAAGCCGAACAGGTGCACCTCCTCGCAGAGCTCGAGCGCCGCCGTGGCCAGGATGAGGCCGGTGCTGATGCGCTTTGCGCGCACCCCCAGGCTGAGCCAGTAGCGCGACACGTTGACCAGGTATTGCGGGTGGAAGTAGTACACGGCCTGCGTCGACTCGAAGTCGTCCAGCACGTACTTGACGCGGATGGACACGTCGGTGTTGCGCGTGTTGTAGAAGGCGGGCAGTAGCACCGACGCGTTCTCGTACACCTGCAGCACCCGGTAGAAGGGCCGCCGCCACTTCTCCAACTTGTGGAACCTGGGCGGGGCCGGAGCAGAAGGGTGGTCGGCCCACTCCCCCACCCCCACCCCCAGCGTGCCTGTGCGCCTCTTCCCCCCGCCCCACCGCCCCTGCTGCCCCCATCCGGCACCCTGGGGCCTTTCCAGAAAATGCAGGGGACTCAAGGCCACCCCGCTTCCTTTCATCTCATCCACCTCCTAAGATGAATGGCCTGCCTTCTGTTTTCTAAGTGGAAGCAATCTGAGTCCAAAGGGACAACCATGTAGGGAGGGCAGTGCTTAACCCAAAGGGATGAGAGCATCCCGGGGGGGGGGGGGGGGGGGGGGGGGGGGGGGGGGCGAAGGTGGGGGGACTCGGTGGGGAGGTAGGGAGGAAGTGGAGGCTTTCCCTGGGCCCTCAGGGCAGACTCGTGTACTTTCTTTCCCAAGATCCCCAATGAGTACCCCAAATGAGTGTGCCTGCCCTCTCCTTCCTGCCCCGCAGCCCCTCACTCACTTGTGCTTTCCTTGCCTGATTTACCAACTCTTTAGCCTCTGGTCTCTGGCTGTCCCCTCTCTTACCCCTGGTCTGACCTGGATGATGTGACTAGGCCCTTGGCTCTTGTTTTAACCCATTGACCCCCCTCCCCAAGGCCTCCCAGGCAGACACACCCCAGGAGGGGAACTAGGTGGGGACTGACATCTTCGTTAAGAGTCTTCTCCCAGGGCCCCCTGGATACACCAGCGTAGAGAGCTGTCTTCCCCCATCACACTCAGGAAAGCTTTCTGGCCCATCTACATGAAGACTGTCTAGACCGGTGCTGTCCAAAAGAAATAGAACTGAGGCCACATATCTCACTTAAAATGTTCTAATGATCATATTTAAATAAGTAGAAAGGAGTGGGTGAAGTTAATTTTTATATTATATTTAATGCTGACAATGTTTTATTTAACCTGCTGTACCCAAAATACTACTCTTCCTTTCTTTTTTTTTTTTTTTTAATTTTTTTAACGTTTATTTATTTTTGAGACAGAGAGAGACAGAGCATGAACGGGGGAGGGTCAGAGAGAGAGGGAGACACAGAATCTGAAACAGGCTCCAGGCTCTGAGCGGTCAGCACAGAGCCCGACGCGGGGCTCGAACTCACGGACTGCGAGATCATGACCTGAGCCGAAGTCGGACGCTCAACCGACTGAGCCAGCCAGGCGCCCCCAAAATACTACTCTTTCAACAGATAATCGATACAAACAATGGATGAGATATGGTCCATCCTCCTTTCCATGTTAAGTCTTTGAAATCGGGTGTGTGTTTACACTTATAGACAGCCCACGTCAATCTGGATAGCCACATTTCCAGTGGCCAGTAACCACATGTGACTAGGGGGTACCATACCGGACAGCACAAGTCTAGAAGAGGGTCAGTTACCTCTCGGTGATGATGCTGGGGTTCACAGTGACCACATCCGTCTTCACTCCCACATCCATGGTGTACTTCTCTGAGATGGGGGGTAGGTTGCACCTGCACAAGAGACAAGGCACCCAGGCCGTATATGCTCATTCTAGACACAGCTGGAGAGCAGGCAGGGGGAGGGTGTGGGGAGGGAGGAGATGTTGCTCCTATGGGCAGAGGGAGGCAGAGGCAGCCAGCTGGATGGAATCTTTGTGGCCTGTGCATAGAGAAGCAAGTTTACTCCTCCCCCCTCCCCCAAGTGGCACAATGATGGTGGACAGCCTCAACCCCAATCCCTCTGCATTAAGCCTTTATTTTCAACCCATCTTCTTTATCCAGGCTAAAGATGTAAGTGAGGATCCCCAAAGAGGTAAGAGGGGGCTCTATCTGAGGAAGAAGAAATACCAGGACCCATCTCTGACTTAGTTAAAGCCAGGGCGAAGCCAATATTGGTGCCAGCCCCAAGGCCACCCTTGTTCCAAGCCCTGCTTCTGGAAGAGAAGAACCCAGTTGGGGAGGGTTCTGCACACCCACAGATCTGCACAGACCTTCATATATCTGCTATGCTCTTTTTAAAAAAATTAATTGTTTTGAAAACAGAGGTGTTCTTTACACACGTCTCATTCCGCAGACGTGGAGACAGAGGACCTGAGAGGTTTGGCCACTGGCCCCAAGGGATAGGGCTGGAGAGGGCAAGAAACAACCCAGAGCATGAGGGTGTGCAGGGCTGGGGAGTGGAGGCTGATCTCTTGAAGGACAGCATTGGGGGACGGGGGTGGGGCACCACAAGAGGGAAGGGCGCAGAGCCGGAGGGCCGTGGGGGCAGAAGCAGCAGGTGCAGAGCCTGGGGGATTCTTTACCGGAAGACAAAGTCAGCGCTGTTGATCTCTCTCCCACAGCGGCTGTTCTTTAAGATGCCTCCATTGCCCACCACTGCACACTTCTTAAACTGGGACCGGTAGTAGGGCATGTCCTGGGGGAGACAGGGACATGGCTGTCACAGGCAATGCCCTCCCTGCCTTCTTTGGGTGCCCTCACCCCTGTACCCATGATCACCTCTACGAGCCAGCCTTGCAGGGAATGTGGGAGAAAAGTGGTTATTCCACTTTGCAGATGAGAAGAGAGGCCAGGAGACTTGTTCTCAGTCCCACTGGCCAGTACGAATGAACTGGAACAGAAGCCAGGTCTCCACAACCTTTTTCAATAAGCTCTGGGATGCCTCAGGTTTCCAGAAAGAAGAGAGTACAGGTGTGGCTAGTCCTGCTTGCCTTTGCCAATGTTGGGAAGCTCATCTTTATGACTTCTAGTATGCATGTTTTATTGGTTAATGCAGATGTTCTGGGGGGGTGACAGCAACAGAGAGGGGGACAAGGCCACCTGGGACCAGGGCCCTAAACCTGGCTCTCACCCCTTTCAGCTCAGGGCATGGTACAGACCCTCCCTCTGCTCTGCAGGGGGAGACATGTGCCCGGGATACAAAGATCAGATGGACCGGGACACATGGCAGGACTTGGCAGCAGCAGGGACAAGAGACCAAGGGCTGAGTAAGCAAGGCCACACTGGGGAACAGCGAGAAGCCGGAAATTCCTGAAATCTCTGCGAAGTGCAGAGGAGCCCGGGACTTAGCCTGAGTGACAGTCACATTTGCGGGAGCCCTGGGAGTGACCATCTCATGGCACTTTGACCTTGTCACACCCTGACTGCTGGGGTTACCTTGGTCCGGGCACCGGCTCCCCACAAGGCTCCCCGGGCATGCTCTCCAGGGGGCCACAGGCATGTCAGGAGGAAAAAGCAAACACTGGCCTGAGGGTTAAGGGTCCTGATTCTGTCCCGTCCCTCCTCTGGGTCATAATCCGCCCCCTCCCCCGCCCCCCCCCGGGAAACCTAAGGCAGATGGAACCAAGCAGCCACATGCACGGCACAGGCAGAAAGAAGCACGGACCTGGAGTCAAGGGCAGGGTGCCCAAACCCCCCAGTGTGCCCAGGACTGGGGAACTCTGCCCGGGATGCAGGGCTTCCCTTGGGTCAAACCAGGAAAGCCCGGGACCAACCAGGATGGGGTCCCCTAGGCAAAAGACCCAGGTTCAGCCCTGGTTTTGCCTGAGAATGAGGTGAAGGAACCATAGACAAGTGTTTTGAGTTCTCAGCAACTCGGTTTTCCCATCTGTAAAATTAGGCTAATTCCATGTGTATGTCGTGCTTTTCAAAAGTGAGACAACGTGAAGCAGAGTTTCTCGATCTGGCACCGTTGACACTTTGGACCAGCCCATTCCTTGCTGGGGGGGGGGGCGGGGGAGGGGGCTGCCCTGTGGACTGCAGAATGTTTAGCAGCATCCCTGGGCCTCTCCCCACCGGATGTCAAGGGTAACGCCCAATCATAATCACCAAAATGTCTCTAAACGTTGCCAAATGTCCCCAGGGTTGAGAACCACTAGTGTAAATGAAAAGCCTATCCAGGGTGATGCTTGGCCCAGAGGTATCTCGGCAGGAGGACCAGATTATTACTGTCATTAGTCCCCAAAGATCCCTCCCCCCAGGAACCTACTGGACAGCTCCCCTTCCAGCACACATCACCTGGCCAGCCCTGAATGACAGCGGCCCTGGTCGGCACCTTGGCCTCCCGGTGGGGTCATGGGCAATCACACCACAGTGGGTCCTCAGGAAGGAGACTAAATCTGAAGAAGATGCTGCATCCGTCTGTGGGAGACTGTCCTTCAAGGCCCATTGTCCCTGAAGGGACAGGCCCAGGGGCCAGGATGGGGAAAACAAGGGTGTCTCACAGCCATTGGGGAAAACTGCACTGTTCGACTTTTACCAGGGAAAGGAAAAAACCAAAGTTATCTTTGGAGAGATCCTCAAAGGCCTTTATGTTCTATGTCAGTGTCTCCCAAACTTCTGTACATCAAAAACAACCTGGAGTACTTTCTGGAAATAGAAATTCCTGGGCTCCTTCCCAGAACCACGGAATCAGAATCTCCAGGGTCGGGGGAGGAGGTGGAGAAGCTGAATTTTATACAATCCCAAAGAAGTACTTACCTTGAGGGTATGAATCCTTCTAAGTCACAGGGTCTAACTCAGGGGGTGGCTAATTATGGCCTGCGGGCCACCTCGGACCTTCTGCCTGTTTCCATACAGCCTGCGAGCTAAGCATGGGTTTTGTATTTTTAAACGGTTGGGGGTGGGGATCAAAAGAAGAAGACTTCGTGACACGTAAAAATTATGTAAAGTTCACGTTTCAGTGTCTGATAGGAACTAGAGTGTTACTGCAGCCCAGCCACACTCGTTTGTTTGTGAAGGTCTGTGGCTGCCTTGTGCTGGAACCATAAAGGTGAGTGGCTGTGACAGAGACCATATGGCCTGCAAGGCTTAAAATATTTGCTCTCTGGCCCTTTCCAGAGAACATTTGGCAGCCCTGCTCTAACTCCCTGGGCCTCGGCAGTCTATACCCACGGCCCTTGTTGGACCCATATGTCATAACTGAACTGTCACCCACTGGCATGACCCGCATGAGATGTAAGTCCACCTGTCGGACATCAGCCTCCTGTTCCAGGCCTTGCAAGACCCACGCTGTAGGGGTGCCTGGGGGGCTCAGTCGGTTAGGCATCTGACTTAGGCTCAGGTCACGATCTCGTGGTTTGGGAGTTCGAGCCCCGCGATGGACTCTGTGCTGACAGCTCAGAGCCTGAAGCCTGCTTCGGAGTCTGTGTCTCCCTCTCTCTCTCTGCCCCTCCCCCCTCACACTCTGTCTCTCTCTCTGTCTTTCTCAAAAATAAACATTAAAAAAAAGAAAAAAAAAGACCCACCTGGTAAATGTGGCTTATCCCCATCATCCTCCAGCCCAGTGACGTGGGGAGGGAATGTGTGACACCTCTCCACCTTGTGCTCCTCCCCGCTACCCCCACAAGGCCCAATCTTATCAGCACCCTCCGTTTAAGTAACAGAACGCGGGGACGCCTGAGCTTTGTTTCATGAGCATTCCCGTTGAAGCAGGGCAGCCCAGGCCCTCAGATTTCATCCAGAAAGACCTGACATGCCCCTACTCAGCATTTCTGCAAACTGGACTCACTAAGTCCTGCCCTGGACCCATTGCTCTCCAGGTGGTGGTTATGAACACATCCAGTGGAACTTTCTTCCTCTTCAGATGGTAATAACCACCAGAATGAGCTGAAAAGGCAGGTTCCAGGCCCTTTTCTCTGAGATTCTGACGCTGTGATCAGGCCACAAGTGAAGCCAGAGCTTCAGTGCCCTGAGCCGTTCATTCATGAGATCACTTATCCTGTGGTCCCCCATGACCAGGGAGCCACCGTACTAGCCCTCCCGACTTCTTTTATGCGGAAGGAAAACAATTCACGTCTATCTTGTTTTACTTAGATTTTCTGTTATAAGCAGCCAAACCTATTCCTAGCCTAAACCAGTCCAGTGTGATGGACAGGGAGACTGGGGCCTTGGAAGATAGAAGAACCGTCCAAGGTCATCCAACGTCAGATCAAATCGTTCTCGATTTGCTTTCTACTGGTCCGTGATTTCTCGTGCATGCAACCTTTGCGTGAATGGTTTTGCTCCTGCGCCTGCCTCCGGTGGGGGACAAATGCCTAATCGCTCTCCCAGATATCTTCGGGATGTCCTCTGCAAGCAATGCAATAACCAAAATTTGACAACCATTTTCTTGCCAGAAGTCACTCAAATAATAGCCAGTTGGCACTCACTGTGCCCAGACGGGAGCCCCAGAGGACAGTCCACTGAGCCAACCCGAGCCAGGACAATGGGTGCAGAGGGCACAGCAGAGTGATGCCACACTGCGTGGGCGTGGCCACAGAGGGCCACGTGAGGTCGCCCCTTTGCCCTGCCCAGACTGCCCTGCCCCAAGCAGCACCTTGGGAAACATGCGGAAGATCTCCTGGTTGATGTGGTAGATGCCGCTGGTGTCCACTTCATACTTGAGCTTCGTCCCCAGGGGCGTATTCTTCTGCGTCGTGAAGAGGAAGGAGGGGGCGTTGCAGCACCTGGACAGAGTGGACCTGCCAGGCAGGAGACACAGCAGGAGGGACAGGTGACACAGGGCAGAGCAAAGCCTCTGGAAGAACAGAGGGGTCAGGGAGCTGAGGCCCCTCGGGGTGAACCGTTCTCTCCCCGCCACCCCTTCCCACACTCACCCCCACCCCCTCGCCTCTGCTCATGTTGTCCCCTCCCCCTTCAACATGCCTCCCAAAGCCTGGGCCTTGCCTCCCCTCCTCACACTCGCCTTTCTCTCCGGGAGCTCCCAGCTGCCCACCCCACTGACCTCACTGGCCTCCGAGGACCCGGAGCACAGACCAGCTACCACCCATTTCGTCACCTACCAACCCCCTCCCCACTTGAACGAAAGCCCCTTGATGGCAGGCACCCTGCCTCTCCGGATCCTGCACAGTGTCAGTCGCACGAGAGTTCGGGTGTTCGACAGCCAGCTGCCGGCCAGTCGTGGGATGAGTCATGCCTCAGTCAGGCGTTCGCCAAGATCTGCCAGGCATTCTACTACTTTCTGGAAACACTCTTTATCCAGCCTTGATGGAAATCCGGGGACACAGAGCGCGCCCTTGGGTTCTTGGCCCCTTAGACAAGGTGTTTACCCCTATCCCACGGGGGCAAAAACCCAAGACACCGATGGTCAACAGAAGCATTTAGAAAGTGTCTGAGGAAGAGGGGAGGTCAGGAAGTGGGCTGGTGCTGGTTGATGACTCCCTGCAGAAAGAGGAGCCTGACTTCCTAAAGAGGTTTTCAGGAGTCCAT
Organism: Panthera leo; assembly: GCF_018350215.1. Taxonomy (NCBI): domain Eukaryota; kingdom Metazoa; phylum Chordata; class Mammalia; order Carnivora; family Felidae; genus Panthera; species Panthera leo. The sequence continues at coordinate 66,964,504 of NC_056690.1, forward strand.
TGTTTCTTTAAAAAAAAAAAAAAAAAGGAAGGAAGGAAGAAAGAAAAGAAAGAAAAAAAAAAAGCCCTGTGGCTTTCACTCACAAGAGCAGTCAAACACAAGCCACAGAAGGGTTAAAGCTTAGAGGATGCAAGCAGCCTTTGCAAAACTGAAAAATAAAAATAAAAATAAGCCCTCCAAGGGAGAAGGTGGCTGCTGAGGCCGACCTGGGAGTCGGCCAGGCAGGAGAAGGCTGAGTTTTCCCTCTGCCTCAGCTGGTGCTCTGCCGGGTCACTCTCTCTCTGAGGCCTGCTGAGGGGCGGGGTCCTGGGCACTGCTCTCCCCTGCCCTGGGGGCCCAGAGCCCCCCACCCTGGCTGCCCAGGGGCTGGGCCTGACACGGGAGGCAAGCTGCTGCTCTCCCACGTGGTGGGGTGGGGAGGGCTTTGAGCCCGCGAGGCTCCGTTTTCTCCCAAAGCAGCAGTGTTATGCTGAGTCCACACTGGCCTCCTCCCGCCAACACTGGCTCCAGGCACTGTCACGTGCAGTGTCTAGGCGGCCCCAGGAGGGACGGGACACCTCTACGGAGCCGGAATGATGACGACCACCAACGTTTGAGGAGGGGCTTGCTGGAGAGTCCACATCCAGGGTCTGGGATGGAAACTTGGGCTGCCAACCCGGTGTCAGGAGGCCTGGGTTCTAGTTTCTGATCCGCTCCTGCCAGCTGTGGGGCTCTGGGCTCTGGGCCTCCACCACCTCATCCATAGAATGTAGTCTTGGCTCTTCTCCCTCTGAGCCTCTATAATTCTGCGACTCCAGGTTGCCAAAGCCAGGAAGGTTATAAAATTATGCTTTATGACTTTATTTCTCGTAGGGATTTCATTGGGGAAACTCAGCTGGCTGCCGATCGGAGAGGGCCTTCCTGTGGAGTGATGAGTTTCAGAATGTTGACTGAGTCTTCTCAGAGGGGAGGCCAGGGACCCGGCCAGCAGAGGCCATGAGTCAGCACTGGCCCATTTAGCTTTGCTGGTCCAGAAACTCAATCTTGCCAGCCAGCTGGAGAGTTCACCACTGATGGAAACTCTCTCATATTAACCAAGCTTACCAGTGACAGAGCTATAAACCAGAATGCCAACACGTCCATTGGTAGGCAGTAGGGTGAGGGAAGGCCTCAGTTACAGGACTCTTTCTAGCACATCCCCTCCACCCCTCTCCATTTCACCATACCAGGGTCTTGCAAACCTGAATGAAGGATCTCATCATCGTTGAATGAGCTTATAATGAGAGCAAAGGGAGGCAACCGACTGGCTTTGAAGGTTTTTCCATTTGGAGCCTGGCAAGACCTGATGTCATCTCCCTTTTCCACACCTGAAACTACGCCCCTACCCCCACCCCAAGAAGGGGCTCAGCATGCCCGCCCCCCCCATCCCCGGAGCCTCTCTGCTAGATAGTGCTGGCTGATCCCTGCCGAAGGCTCCCACACTTAATCCTTGTTTTTCTGCTGCCATACCATCTTCCTGCTGCTTCGTTATTTCCTTAGATATGTGAATCCCACGGAGGACACTTCTGTGCAGCTTCCAGCCCAGACAACATCTCCTTGCACCTTGCTGACCTTCTCTGCGCTGGGTGTTTTATCAGCCTGCTCAGGCCCCACCCACCCCCGGGGGGCGTCTGCCAGGGCAGTGCCTACACTAACACCTCTTGCTAAGGGGTGGATTTGGGGTGGCACTTGCCGCACAGACCTTGGACCTGTTCCCGCCTCCCAGCACTTTGCTCAAGTTCATGTTCTACTTTTATGATGGCGAGGGGTAGAGGCGGGGTCTTCCTGCCCTCCTGTTGGGCCTTAGCTGGGAATCTGCAGTCTCACAGAGGCCTCTGGTTTGCGGCTGCCGGTACCTGCTCTTCCGGGGTTATCACTTTAAACATCCACATTTCTAAAAATGTGCCACTTAAAACTACTACTCAGTCTCTAGACGTGGCCTGGAATTGCAGAAAACTGGACCAAATGACTCATAAGGAAAAGACAAAATGCTTAGTGTCATTTGCTTTTCACAGCCCCCCCCCGGTAGGATTCCTGCATGCTGATGGCTCCTGACTACATCCAAACTTCAGCCTGAGTAGCCTGCATCCGGTCTATACCCACATGCCCTGGGTCCCATCAGTCCCATTCGGTAAGGTCTGTCTGCACTAAAATCCCACCATGAGCTCACAGAATTTTAGCGATGAACCTACGGTTCACGTTAATCAGAAAGAACTTGTGGACGTCTGCCAGCTGCTCATCTCTTGCAGACAGGGGAACCTTAAGCTATGGCTCTTGCCTCTCTGGGAGCTTATAATCTATCGCTTTGGGTCAGGGAGCAATTAGAAGCTCGTCTACAGCAGGCCTCACGCGTCTGGTGCAAGCAAGCTGCCCCCGGAGGGGCTGGTGACAGGGCGTGGCCATAGAAGAAAGCTCAGTGCACCTCACCCCTCAGGCCTGCTGGAGACCTGGAACCAAGGTGGAGCTGTAGTGGCCACACCGCACCCCCCCACCCCAGCCCAGCCACTCACGGGGCTGCCACAAGGCCTAGGGGATGGAATGCAGGGGCCGTGGCCAGCAGGGTGTCCACCTCGGCCTGTGTACTGAGTCAGAACCTCCCCGCTGCCCAGATCCCAAAGCCCAGCCAGGGCCAGCTCCGGGGAAAAGACGACCCGGGGCTGGGCCTTGCAGGACGGGGCGGCAGGAAGGAGAACATCACCAACGGGAGGGCGGGGGAGGGCAGACAAGTCACAGATACTTGAACTGGTTGGCCTCAGAGATATTCATTGCCCATCTGCACATCTGCAGGCTCTTCCATCTGTCGAATAGCTCCGACTGCTTCACCCTTTGGGAGTAGAGACAGAAGAGAACGTGAAAGGGCCAGGCTGGGCAGAGCGTCGGCATTCGCGATCACCCCTTCCTGCTCCCCATGTGCCCAATCCTGGTGCGGTCCTTTATGCTAACTGTGGTTTCTTATTTTTGGTGTCCTCGATGCTCGGGCACCCAGGGTCTTGCTCACTCCTAGGGGGAGTGAACCGCTCTCCTGCAAGCCTGCCTTCCACATGCAAACCAGCCGGTCCTGAGCCCAAAGCCTCACGGCCTCCTTTATCAACAGAGCCACCAGCCTTAAGGGAACCCAGGAGCTCTCTGAGTTACAGGCACGATCCCATTTCTGTCTGCCCATGTGCATATCTTGGGGAGAATCTGAAGCTTTCACCGGCTTCCCGTAGAGGTCCTTGATTCCAAAACCAGGACAAACACTCACTTAACTGTAAAGTAAAAACCAGTTTCATTCTGCAGAGCTGGGTCCCCTGTGTTTAAATGGAGGGGAAAGGGTTGTTCCCAAACGGGGCAAGCCTCACCCACAGAAGGAACACATACATGACTGGTATGGGGAGGGGTGACGGGGGAGCGGTGAGTACAGGAGAAATACAGAATAGCGACAAAGTATGTGGATTTTGCACTCAGAAGAGGAGCTGGGCCTCAGACAGACTTCATATTCCCCCGAACTGTGGGACCTCGGGCAGGTTATTCAACCTCTCTGAGTCTCATCTATATAATGGGCATAATAATAGATTATCACTCACTGTCCCAGATCTGTGAAAAGTATTAAATAAGGTGATGCAATAAAGGCCTAAGCATAGGAAGTGCACACGGAAAGTACCTGGTAGTTGTAAGCTATTGTTATGGTTAAACTGCACTGCCTGGGCTCTGCTCGCTCACAGCCCCCTGGACTTTTCCCCTTTTGTGAAATCCATAACCCATCCCTACTCACTCCTGATCTTTCCCACAAGATAGTAAGTAACGGGAGGGGCAGGGGATCACGCCTGAGTTCACACCATAAATCCAGGGCTAAGGCACACGGCCGGCGTGTGGTTAAATATGTGTTGAGCGTATTAATAAACTGGTGAGTGAACCAAGAAGTCTGAGTTCCAAGAGAGTCTATAATTATTTATTGAACTCTTCTCTGTAGCGGGAACTGGGGATACAGCAGTGAACAAAACAACTCTCTGCTTCCACGGAGCTTAAATAGCAGTAAGGAGGCAAGTGGAAAACAGGTACATCTGCATATGACAACAAAAGCACAAGCGATGAAAGCAAAAATAGACAAGTGGGACTACGTCCAACTAAAAAAGCTTCTGGACAGCGAAGGACCACAACAGAGTACAAAGTCAACACAGAGAACAGGAGAAACCATTTGCAGGCCATTTATCTGATGAGGGGTTAATATCCAAAACACATAAGGAACTCTTACAACTCAATAGCAAAAGGCCAAATAACCTGATTTTATTTATTTAGTTTTAAATGTGTATTTATTTTCAGGGAGAGTGCACGAGCAGGAGAGGGGCAGAGGAAGAGAGAGAGAGAGAGAGAGGGAGAGACAGAATCCCAAGAAGCCTCCACACTCAGTGCAGAGCCCAATGCAGGGTTCAATCCCATGACCGTGAGACCATGACCTGAGCCAAAGTCAAGAGTCAGACGCTTGGGGCGCCTGGGTGGCTCAGTCGGTTAAGCGGCCGACTTCGGCTCAGGTCATGTTCTCCCGGTCCGTGAGTTCGAGCCCCGCGTCGGGCTCTGTGCTGACGGCTCAGAGCCTGGAGCCTCTTTCAGATTCTGTGTCTCCCTCTCTCTCTGACCCTCCCCCGTTCATGCTCTGTCTCTCCCTGTCTCAAAAATAAATAAAACGTTAAAAAAAAAAAAATTAAAAAAAAAATATTTAAAAAATAAATAAATAAATAAATAAATAAACGATAAAAAAAAATTAAAAAAAAAAGTTAGACACTTGGGGCGCCTGGGTGGCTCAGTCAGTTGAGTGTCCGACTTTGGCTCAGGTCATGGTCTCACGATTCGTGGGTTCGAGCCCCACTTCAGGTTCTGTGCTAACAGCTAGGAGCCTGGAGCCTGCTTCAGATTCTGTGTCTCCCTCTCTCTCTCACGCTCTCTCTCTCCGTTCGCACCCTGTCTCTCAAAAATGAATAAATGTTAAAAAAAAAAATTAAAAACAAAAAAGAGTCAGACGCTTAACTGACTGAGCCACCCAGGCACCTCCAAATAACCTGATTTTAAAATGGGCATAAGATGGGGTGCCTGGCTGGCTCAGTTGGTTAAGCATCCAACTTCAACTCAGGTCATGATCTCATGGTTCATGGGTTCGAGCCCTGCATCAGGCTCTGTGCTAACAGCTCAGAGCCTGGAGCCTGCTTGAGATTCTGTATCTCTCTCTCTCTCTTTCTCTCTCTCTCTGCCCCTCCCCCACTCATGCTCTGTCTCTCTCTGCCTCAAAAATAAATAAAACATTAAAAAACAATTTTTAATGGGCACAAGAATTGAAAAGACATTTCTCCAAAGAAAACATACAAATGGCCAACAGACATATGAAAAGGTGCTCAACATCACTAAATATCAGGGAAATGAAAATCAAAACTGCAATGAGATATCATCTCATACCTGTTAGGATGGCTAATATCAAAAAAACAAAAGGGGCGTCTGGGTGGCTCAGTTGGTTAAGCGACTGACTTCGGCTCAAGTCATGATCTTGCGATTCGTGAGTTCAAGCCCCGCATCAGGCTCCTTCTTGCTGTTAGCCCAGAGCCTGCTTCAGATCCTGTCTCCCTCTCTCTCTCTGCCCCTCCCTGGCTCACATACACCCTCGCACCTGCTCTCGCTCTCTCTCTCTCAAAAATAAATGAACACGTTTTAAAAAAAAAAACAAAAAAATAAAAACAAAAGATTGCAAGTGTTGGCGAGGATGTGGAGAAGAAGGAGCCCTCGCACAGTGTTGGTGGGAAGGTAACACGGTGCAGACAGCACGGCAAATGATACGGAGGTGCCTCGAAAAATTACAAAAAGAACAACCACGTGATCCAGCAGTCCCACTTCTGGGTATATATCCAAAGGAATGGCCATCAGGATCTAAAAGAGCTACGTACAGTCCCGCGTCCACTGCAGCCTTAGTCAACGTAACCAAGACAAACAATCTAAATGTCCACTGACGAGTGACCAGATAAAGGACATGTGTTATAGACGTACAATGGGATACTACTCAGCCTTTTACAAGAAGGGAATCTGTCACATGTGACAAGTTGGATGAATCTGGAGGACGTTATGCTAAGTGAAAGAAGCCAGTCACAGAGGATATATACAGCATGATTCTGCTCATGATGTATCTAAAATAGTCAATCTCATGGAAACAGAGAAGAGAACGGTGGTTGCCAGGGACTTTGGGAAGGGGACATGGTGAGCTGCTTGCTGTTCGATGTATATAAAGTTTCAGTTATTTAAGATGCCTAAGTTCTAGAGATCTGCTGTACAGCTTAGTGCCTACATTTAACAACACCGTATTAAACACTTAAGCATTTGTTGACAGGGTAGATCTCATGTGAAGTGTTCTTTCGCCCATTAAGAAAAAGAAAACAGCTAATAGAGCCATGAAGAAAAATGAAGCAAGGCCAAGGAGCCAACAAGGGACTGCTTCAGAAGGGTTGGTCAGGGAAGCCTTCCCCGAAGAGGCGAACTTTGCACACAGAACTGAAATGATCAGGAGTGAGCCATGCAAATTATCTGGGGGAAGGAGTATTCCAGGCAAAGAGAAAAGTGAGTGCAAAGGCACTAGGCTGGGAACTTACTTGGTAGCTTTAAGGAGCTGGAAGGGACCCAGCCTTCCATCCTGATGCCTTCCTTCTGGCTTTTCCAAAGCTCCCACAGCAACCGTCACATCTCAGGCTAATGTGACATCAGACGAGGGTGTCATTACACAGCCCCACCCTGGCTCACCCACTGCTTCCCTCCCCTGCACGCTGCAACCTCCAGGCCCTTAGAGCAGTGCCCTACGTGGCCAATGTTCCAAACACCTTCTAGAAACACAGCCCTGGCAAGACTGAGGCCAGGGTCCCAGTTCCAACTGTTACCAGTGTCTGGGCCCCATTCTATGTGCCTCCAAGGCCTGTCACACGCTGGACCAAGGCTGGGGCCTGAACACCCAACCTTGAATCCTGGCTCTGCCCCAACTTGCACTGTGACCTGACACAAGTCATTAATCTCTCTGAGACTCAGGTGCTTTATCTGTAAGACAGATACAGTGATCTCTGCCCTGCTAACCTCAAGGGTTGTCAGAAAGATCAAATGAGATAATATGCATAACAATATTTTATAAACTGCTTTACCAAAGCAGAGATCATCTTGACTTTAAAGATGAGGGGTTGATCACAGGCTCTTATCTCCTTTCTCCCAAGATACCACTAATATTCCAGATGAATAGAATGACCGGGATGGGGGGAGTCCAATGGAAGAGAGATTTGACAAGTGTGTAGAAGGAGGAGGGGGGACATTAGGAGGGGTGACACAGCCCAGAGACAGAGTCCAACCTCATGGGATATTTTAAAGAGGGGTGGAGGGTGGGGAAGGGGCATGGTGCTGAAATGAGCATCATTTGTAAGTCTGTATCTGGAACCATCGAACCCACCCCCAGAGCAGCCAAATATTTAGTGTCCGGCAAAGGGAGGGGAGGGATTGAACCAGACTGTCAGTCAGTCCCTAAACAAAAGACCAAAAGTGGTCACTCCCAGGGAAAAGATCTGGACATTCTAGCAGCAAAAGGAGCAGCCTCTCCGACAGTGACTCTTTTATTATTTAATTTTTTTAAGTTTATTTATTTTGAGAGAGAGAAAGAGAGAGCAGTGGAAGAGCAGAGAGAGAGAGAGAGAGTCCCAAGCAGGTTCTGTGCTGTCAAAGCAGAGCCTGCCGCAGGGCTCGATCCCACGAACCATGAGATCATGACCTGAGCCAAAATCAAGAGTGGGACGCGCTCAAACGGAGACTGAGCCACCCAGGCGCCCCTCCAACAACAATTCTTAAGGAAAGCCTGCTGTCAGTTTCTATCAGCTTTTTATTGTTCTAAATTTAAATATGGATAACCTATAATTATTGTTCTAAATTTAAATATGGATAACCTAGAATCACCTGGTCAACTGGATGGAAACAGAAGACAAACCATTAGTTAAAATATTCAAAGAGGGGGCACCTGGGTGGCTCAGTCTGTTGAGCATCCAACTCTTGATTTCAGCTCAGATCATGATCCCAGGGTCATGGGATCAAGCCCCATGGCAGGCTCCATATTGAGCATGGAGGCTGCTGGACTTTCTCTTTCTCTCTCTCTCTCTCTCTCTCTCTCTCTCCACCCCCTACCCCCTCTGTGACTCTCCCCCTCCCTTAAAAAAATATACAAAGAGAAAAATGCTGGAGGAACAAAACACAACTTTAAAATATTCTACTTAGTGTCTCCAGAGATAGTCTAGAAGACACGGCATCCTTAAAGACAGGAATAGACTGCACTCAGAACAAAGAAGGAGCTCTTGGGAGGACAAGTTTGCTCAAAGAGCTGGAAGATGAAGTCAAGGACTCGTCTCAGAAAGTGGAAACAATGGGCAGGGACAGAAAAGCTGAGATCAAATGAGCGATGCAGAAGGTCCACTGTACAACTCTTAGAGGGACTAGAAAAAAAAGGGAGTAGAGAAGAATAGAGAGAAGGAAATATTTTTAAAAATCCAAAAGAACATTTAAGAGTTTGGACATGAGCCCCAAATTAAGAGGTCCCCACAGGTGTCTATCCCGAAGGACACCACTGGGACATTTCAGAACCACAGGCTCCGGAAACACTCCAGAGAAAAGAAAACGGGTCACCTCCAAAGGAATGACTAGCAACACATTCCTCTAGCCCAGGATGCCCAAAGGTGATGGGGAGAGCCGTCGGCATTCTGCAGGAAAATGACTCGCCCCTAAAACACCAACCCCGTCCAACCAACAATCAGGTATAAAGGTAGAATTAGTTCATTGAGACACAGAACTCAAAGAACTCAAAACCCTTACCCCTGATGCATCATTTTTTGGCAAAATGAAACAAGCAGCAGCTATGGGTTCCAAGCAAAAGTGAATCCAACCCAAGGAGGCAGAGGAGGGAAGTTCCCAGGACAATCACGTGTGACCCACCAAGAGAGCAGCCCGTCCACGCTGGAGCAAGACGATGAAGGGAAAAGCTGAGGGGAAGGCCTGGTTGATGGGAGAGGCAGGCTAAAAGCCAAAATAGGGCATAAAAGAGACAAAGAGTTCAAGAGGGAAAAAATGACAAGAAGCTCCAGGAAAAAGGGGGAAGGGGAGCGTACAAGGAAGGAAGCAGAATCACTATTTTCTGATCTTGAAATTTTAGAGTCAACCTATCGAGAAAACCCCGAAACGACTCATTATGGGTACAAACCGAATGTAAATGTTATCAGCCTTGACCTTTTAAAGGTAAACCCGTGGGTGACTGGAGCCAGAGGCTGGAACCAAAATAAGGGGATAATTTTAATAGCCTCATCTCACAAAGTACAGGATCAAGAGACACTGCCAGTATTTGGTAGAACAAGAAACAGGTTCCTCGGGCAATCTATAGACAGAAGAACTAAAAATAGCAATATCTCTCAACCCAGAAGAGAGGGGAGGAGGCCGGGGGGGTGTAAAGGGGAGGTGTAAGGGGGCCGAATCCTCACCCACTGAGGCAGGAGGCGAGTGCACGCTGTGCAAACTTGGTAGGTCGGTGGGTCAAGAAATAACAGCAGGTGCGTATCACTGATAGGTGTGGAAGTAATTACAGGAAGAAACAGCCAAGAGTCAAAGGAGCAGGGTGGGTGGAAGAAGGTGTGCAGCAGGGACCTGGCCTTTTACTATCACCAGCTTTTGTATCCTACTTGATTTTCCATGAGGGTAATGACTAGGTGATAAGGGCCATCATCTCTGTTCTCCTTCTTCTTTCTCCCCCTTTTCTTGATGGCCTCCCGTCTCCACCCAGTTCTCGGGTATACACGTGCCCAATCCGCTCATTCATGTAACAAACACGTCCTAAGCCCGTGCAGGGTCACGCTCGCTCGGGGGACCCAGAGAGGTCTGGGCGCCAAAGGGCCTCTCAGCCCTTGGAAGAACCCTTGCTCCCAGCCTCCCTTCCCGGGTTCAGCGCAGGGTTGTCCGCCCCAGAAAGATGGAGGAGGAGTGGCATGAGAGGCCCCAGGGAGACGTCCCAGGTACCACCCCCATCTGGCTTAAAAATAAAGAACCTCTAAATAAATAAATAAATAAATAAATAAATAAATAAAATTAAAAATAAACCAAACTAAAATAAAGAGACTCTAGAATGATCACATGCAAACAAATAACTTGTACAAGCCCTCGTGACAATGCATTTCATGATAAATGGCCATGGAGTAATTCCTCTTGCATCTGACATTGTCAGGGACCGAGGCCTTTTCCATGTGGGAATTTTCCGGCTGACTGGTTTCTACCAGCGTTCCGAGCAATTCTGGATCGGAATCATTCCCAGATGACTCACACCCCTCCCTGTCTCCTCAGAACGCCAGCTGACATTCTTACGCCGAAAGGGCCTCGCGGCCCATCCGTCCAGCCCCCTCCGTTCACAGATGGCGATTTAACCTTTCCCCAATGACTCAGAGTCTCCACTGCGAGCACCGCTCAAGGCTCTGGGCCAGAGCACAGTAAAGCCCACGGGTGCCCTGGTGATGCCAGAACCATCCGAATCAGAGGCCGGCCTCTGGGCTCTCTGATTTCAGCCCTGGAGAGCCCACTGAGGCTCGCAGAGCCAGGCTGGCAGACAGCAGGCTCGCTGCTCCCAACCGTCCCACCAGCCTCACGCCGATGCCCCGCAAAGAGCCTCTGTCTTGCCTCTCCTCTCAGAGCCCGGGGACCACAGGGGGGCCAGGGCCCTGGAAGAAATGGGGTAGTGCGAGGCCCAGGGGTCACCAGCTCGGACGGCTGCTCAGCTCAGGAGACCAGAGAGGGCGCCCGAGGGCAGGGATGAGAGCTCCAGCTAAACATGCGGAGCACCGAACTCGCATCCACGACAAGGGACAAAGGTTTGCACAGATCACGGAAGCGCGAGGTTCCTCCCTCCCACCCCACCATGTTTGTGGTGTAGGGCCTGGGTCATTTTGACTTCGGTCCCCGAATGGAAGCTGCAACAGAGACTGTTAGGGGCTGAATCATCTCTCCCTCAAAACTCATATGTTGAAATCCTAACCCCTGAGACCTCAGAATGTGAGTCTTGGGAGACAAGGTCTTTACAGAGGTAGTTAAGCTAAAATGAGGTCATTAGGGTGGGCCCTAATCCAATATGACTGACGTCCTCATTAGAAGAGGAAATTAGGACACAGACAGGAGGGACAGGAGGAAGCCCATGTGAAGACAGAGAAGGCGGCCATCTGCAAGGCAAGGAGAGAGGCCTCTTGAAGAAGCCGTCCCTGTCGGCACCCCGCTCTCAGACCTCTAGCCTCCAGAACTGTGGCGTATGAAGTTCCGTTGTTTAGGCCCCTGACCTGTGGAACAGGAAGTTACGTAGAAGGATGACCAACTCACGGGTCTCTCAGATCTCTGAGTCTAGACCACGAAGTAACCATGAAGAGACTATCTGCGTTGTGTAATTTAAAAAGTAATTATTTGCCTTTGAAAACACTAAGGAGTGTTGTCAACAGGTGCGCTCTGGCTTTCCAGAATGACACGGTTAAGGGCCTGAGGTCTTTGAATTCTGGGAAAAGACAAAGGATCTCTGCTTAGGAGCTGATGAATTTGGCTCGCGCCTGAGGTCCCGGTGGCCACATTTGCCACTAAATCCCAAGTCCTCAACCAAGCACATCACATGCACCTGCACTGCCACTTGCTTGAAGCTTTCTCACGGGTTCCCCTGGCCCTCAGATGATGACAGAATCTGGATCCCAGACCACACTGCTAGGCCTCACAAGGTCGGGCCCCCATCTGCCCCTCCAGCCACATGGCTTCCGGGTCCCCCTCTCACACTGGCATTCAAGCTCCCCTTCGGAGCCTGGGACACAGCGGGCTTCCTCCTGGCACAGGGCCTTTGCACAGACTGGAACCTCAGTCTGGAACCTTCCTGGCCTACTTAATTCCTATTGCTCGTCCAATGGGAGCACCGGCATCCCTTCCTCAGAGAAGCTTTGCCTGACAACCCCCTCCCCACCCGAGCCCAGGTCAAGCTCCCTGCCATCCCCTTGTCTCTCTAGGGTAGTTATTAATGTCTGCTTCCCTGCCGGGCTGTGAGCTCCATGAGAGCGGAGACGACGATGCGTGCAGCCGAGGGCTGTGTGGTGTTGATGGGAGGCTGAGCTGCCTCACACGTTGACCTCTAGAGAGGGTTACGTAGACCCTTGGTTAGCACAGGGACCAGAAACAATGCAGTTAGTCCCAGCTGGATTTCTTGGAGCCTTCCTGCAGCTACTAAGCTTAAGGATTCTGAATGACAGCCCAGAAAAGCTGCCGCTGCTGGTGGTGGCTCCGAAAAGGGAGGGAGACACATTTATTTGTTTATCGAGCACCTCTGTGTGCTACTATGGATGTGGGCTCTCTGCTCTCACATGTTATTTCATCTAGTCTTTATGGAAACCCTTCAAAGCTAGGTAATAGTGTCCCAATTTCTATAGGTAAGAAAAGGCTCAGAGAGGTTAAGTAATTTGTATAAAGATGCAGAGCTGATAAGATCCCAGGCCTGCCAGACCCCGGGGACCATGCTCTGACCTGATTTCCACACCACACGGAAATCATGTCAAATAGCTAAAGGAGCCGTGGCTCCTGCCCGTGGGCCACGGACAGTGGTCCCAGGGATCACAGCAGGGGCCCACGAGTCCACAAGAGGATCCAACACCACCTGACCTCGAATAAACCACATTCCTTCCACATCCAGCTAGAACCGCTTCCAAACACAGAGGAATTTTATTTGAAATTAAGTATCGTGGGGCACCTGGGTGGCTCAGTCGGTTAAGCGTCCGACTTCAGCTCAGGTCACGATCTTGGGGTCCGTGAGTTCGAGCCCCGCGTCGGGCTCTGGGCTGACAGCTCAGAGCCTGGAGCCTGCTCCCGATTCTGTGTCTCCCTCTCTCTCTGCCCCTCCCCCGTTCATGCTCTGTCTCTGTCTGTCCCAAAAATAAATAAACGTTAAAAAAAAAAATTAAGAAATTAAGTATCGTGATTCACACAACAAAGTCCCTCTCAGGGGGGACGACGGACTCATGGTGGTCCCGTGTGGGAGAGAAGGAGGGGGTGAGCACACACGCTGAAATGTTCCGCACAGGATGCGCTTCCCCTCCCGTGGCTTATAAAAGAGCCATAGGCGCCGTATTGTTGAGCGCGAAGCAGAAAGTACAGTTCTTCCGCGATGTGTGCAAAACGAGAAAAAAGAAATAGATCCATGCGCGAGGCTGGTTTACGCAGACTCTCCCGGAAGACGCACAAGGACACGCTGGTCGCCTCTGACAAGAAATGGGGGGCTCTGAGCAGGGGAATCTTCACTGTGTACCTTTTTGGACTACTTGAATGTTGTATCACTCCAACACCGACATTTGGTAAGAAATGTAATCAATCAATATAAAATTTTTAAAAGGCAATAGCAAAGGGCAATGCTTAAAGCCTCCGCTCGGAGTACTGCATTTCAGGTGAGATGCTCCTGTGCCCTCTTCGGTTTCTGTACAAGAGGAACCCGGCGATGATATCACGGAGACTGGAAATCGAGACAGGGACTGAATCCCCAGAGTTCTGGGGACTTGCAAACCTGGCCTTTTTTTCATTAAATGCAATTATCCCTGCTCTCCAAATGCCAGAGGCCCTGGGGGGGGGGGGGGGGGGGGAGGGGAAAGGAGGACCTAATTCTTGCTCTGCTGAGATCAGCCACCTTCCTGTCTCCTTCGGCCCGTGCCCCACCCTGCCCCCTGGTCCTGCCCCATCCCACGTGCACCGTCACCCACCACCCACCCCGGCCACACTCACATGGACAGCACCTTCACTTCCAAGATTTCGTGTCTCAGCTCCAGGCATCTTGTGGAGTTATACTCAAACGGGCCCTCGTAAAACTCAAAGTACCTGGGAACCAACAGGGACAGAGGTTACTATGCAGAGAAGCCGGCCAGACCTTTGGGGGACTGCGGGGTTCTCATTGGGGGGGGGGTGGGTCTATTACCCGGTCAAATACATACAGCACATCAATGCCACCCCAGCAGATGACCTAGTGGGAGGGGGCACCAGGACCTCGGGGGCCCTCTGGCTTGATCGCCGGGTGGCTGACTACTCAGAGCACCCCGCTCTCCTTTACGAGGCATGCCTTTACGCCATGCCTTTACGAGGCACGAACTCATCGTGGCAAATCATGGCATTCTGAAGCAGGCTGGGTTCCAAACTAGTGGCTGCAAAGGAGAAGGGAAGGGGGGGGGACGCTCTGAGTACCGTGTCCTTCTCCAGCTTCCTGTGATCGGCCCCTGCCGGAGGCAGTGCTGGGAGTCTGGGCAGTGAGACCCAGACTTTCAACCGGTCCTGCCCTTTCCTGCCCCTTTCTCCTCCCCTTGGGCAAGTGCCACACGGGACAGCCTCAAACACGGCCAAGATCTTCTGCTTTTGCTACACTCATTAGCCCCCTTGACTCTCATGCTCACACCGTGACTGGGTGAGACTGACGTTTCTTTCTCTCCATTTGGCAGCTGAGAACACTGAGGCTAAACAGATAGAGTTCCCGGGCACACCAGCGGTAGGGCAGGGTCAGGCTCGGGCAGGGTCAGGCTCGAGCCAGGTCCCACCGCAGAGGGGCACACGCCCTTTCCAACACCGGCTGGCTGGCTCCCCCAGCCAGAGCCACCTCAGGATCCCTTCCGCAGCTCCACGCAGGATAACGCCAATTTCGGCCAGCGCCTGCCGAGCCCTTTCCTCGGGCCACACGCTTGCCCTGCGCTCCCTTTTCATCTTTAGAACCAGCCTACGAGGCAAGTGACCATCGCAAGCATCCCGAAGAAGCCCCAGGGGTTGACTCGCTGGCCCAGAGTGGTAGGTGGCAAAGCTGGGGCATGAACCGACACGTTGACTTGAGGCTGCTCTTGTCCACGCTCCACCGAGGACAGCTGGTGGCCCCTGAAAAGGGCCCTGTGGCCTCCCGCAGCCACCGGGTGAGGAGACCTTTAAAACACCCTCCTCGCACCTGAAGTTTCACCAGCCCAGGGCAGGAAGAGGGCCTGGGTGGGGGGAGGGTTCCTGCAGACGAAACACAGCAGTTCACTGCTGGGCTCGGCCAGAGGCAGGACGGGGCCTCTCCTTATGGCCTCTCTCTCTCTGGAGTGGCCTCTCTCTGGAGGTTGCTCAGAAGGGGTTGGGCAGGGGCAGGGGTGCCTGGGTGGCTCAGTGATCAAATCATGATCTCGCAGTCTGTGAGTTCGAGCCCTGCGTCAGGCTCTGTGCTGACAGCTCAAAGCCTGGAGCGTGCTTCGGATTCTGTGTCTCCCTCTCTCTCTGCCCCTCCCCTGCTCATGCTCTGTCTCTCTCTCTGTCAAAAATAAATAATTTAAATTTTTTTTTTTTTCTTTTTAAGAAAGGGCTGGGGCAGGGCCGCCTGGGTGGCTCAGTCAGTTAAGTGTCTGACTTCAGCTCAGGTCATGATCTCACGGTTTGTGAGCTCGAGCCCTGCATTGGGCTTTCTGCACTTAGCACAGAGCCTGCTTTGGATCCTCTGTCCCTGTCTCTCTCTGCCCCTCCCCACCCATCTCTCTCTCTCAAAAATAAATAAACATGGAAGGATGGAAGGAAGGAAGGAAGGAAGGAAGGAAGGAAGGAAGGAAGGAAAAGGAAGAAAGACAAAGAAAGAGAAAGGAAGAAAGGAAGAAAGCAAGAAAAAGGAGGAAAGAGGAAGAAAGAAAGAAAGAAAGAAAGAAAGAAACAAACAAACAAACAAACAAACAAGGCGGGGGCAGATTAGGCTGGGGGGTCCCAGAACCGCTCAACACCACAGAATCAAGAAACCTGTGGGTGAACAGCCTGAGACAGAAAGTTCTGGAGAATCAGAAGTGAGAGAGGTGTCCCAGGGCTGCTCCTGGGGGCCCTGTGGGCCATGACCAACGATCGAAAATAAAGTCATTCTTCAGCATTCCCCAGAAAACTTCCCAACACGTGGTGGCCATTACTCTACATGTGTTCTCATGGACTTTACATGAACAAACTCATGGATGTGCTGCTTTAGACACAGAAAGGCATTTTACCCAATAAACTGGCTTCTTTTTAAAAATATTTGTATTTTAAATAACTTCTATATACAACAATATATTTAATACTTTAAAATATGTATTTTAAAATGTTTGCTCTTAATTTTCATATAATTTAATAGTTAAGTTTTAAAGTTATAGTTTTAACTAATTTTAAGTAATATTTTTAAATATTAAAACATTTATTTATTTTTTTAATGTTTATTTTTGAGAGTCAGAGAGAGAGAGAGAGAGAGAGAGAGAGAGACAGAGGGTGAGGGGCAGAGAGAGAGGGAGACAGAATCCAAAGGAAGCTCCAAGCTCTGAACTGTCAGCACACAGCCCGACGCGGGGCTCAAGCCACGTGAACTGTGAGATCATGACCTGAGCCAAAGTTGGACGCTTAACCGACTGAGCCACCCAGGCACCCCAGATATTAAAACATTTATAGAACAAATTGGCTCCTATTTGCAAAATGAAATTGGCTCCTTGTTCTCACGTCTTAAAAGAATTGAAGCAGCGTTAATAAGAACTAGGCACTGAGGATTCCCAAAATACCGCACTCCCCCTCCCCTTTTCTCTCTGTTTCCCTTATGTTTCGAAACTCCTTTCTCTGTCTTTCTCATCTGGCAAACCCATGTTGATCCTTCAGTACCCAGCTCAATGCCCCTACTTGTGTGAAGCCTTGTCTGACCCCTGGTCCTGGGGTCCCTTTGTCTCTTAGTTAGAGGAAATAACATTGTATTATAATAGTCTGTTTATATATCCGTTTCCCCCTTGCAAACTGTGTTGTGAATATCTCAAACACGGGGCCTCTGTCTTTGCTACCTCTGTACCTTTTGCGCTACAGGCCAGAAAGCTAAAACCTACATTTGCCAGACTCCCTTGCAGCTAGGGTTTGGATATAATCTAGGTTCAACCAATCAGAAGCATTTGCACGAGACTGACTCAGAGCTGGGTTAGAGGTGAACAGTGACAAGGCTCCAGGCATTGTTTTGCGGGTGCAGAATGTGGCAGAAGGGCACAGGGCACGGCTCTTGGAAACTGCAGGCTTAGCAGCACCTTCTTGATTACATCAGGGGCAGCAGCTTTCACGGTGGCCCCGTTTCACGGTGCAGTTCGGGGAGGTTCAGCCTTCTGTCTTTCTTCAGCTTTCCCAAAGATTCCGAGCTAGCCGTGCCCTAAATAAATCCCTTTCTGCTTTCACTAGCTAAATGGGCTCTGTTATCTGCAATTAAGAACAAGGGGTCAACATGAGGCCACCAGAAAAGCCTGCGACCTTGGCTGTAACTCACATCATTTTCCAGTCACACAACAGTAAGTGAGGTGTGGCATCTTACCACGGAGATCACTGTTTGCAACCAGAGCCAGGGCCACTAGGTCCTCTGGAATCCACTGGGTCACCTGAAGCCGTGGTCTCAGGCTGCTGCTAAGAAAAGCTCCAGATTCAAATGGTGCAGGGGTTATTTCGGGGGAGACTTAGCCCAGAGCTCTCAGGGGGTTGGGGGTCTTACAGACACATCGTGGACATGCCTCTAAACCCAGCTGTGTGACTTCGGTAAATCGCTTCCCCTCTCTGGGCCTCTTCTTTCTCCTCCTGAAAACAATCGGTTTAAACTAGGTGGTAGCCAAGGCCCCAGCCAGCACGACAATATGATCCCAAGTTTCCCTGTGTTTCCCACTCACTAACCAAGCCAGAGTGAGACACAGTTTGTGGATGAATGATCCACCGACACGAGGAAGAAGCTCGCGAAGATCAGCCAGCCCCTCCGCCGCCTCCATGAGGCCATCCCTGCCTTACCTCTGCCAGCCTCCACTCGGTCTCCTGCTCTCCTGAACCCCCAGCCTCACCCATCCAGGGAACCAGGCAGTGCCGTGACTCCAAATGGTCTCGCGCCTCGTGTCTGGTGACTATTAGGTGGACAGGACTTCAGAACAGGGTCACGTTCTTTTTCTGCCCCCCCCCCCCCGCCCCCCGGCCCAAGCCACCCTAGGCCCATCGGTTTTGTGAGCCTTAGTTTCCTCATCTGTGAAATCCACACACGAGAAAGGGGCAGTGCACGTGTGACAGGGCTGAGGTAAGATAGCGATGAGAATTTCACGGAAAGCCCCGGCACAGTGGCTGGCACGCAGCAAGAGCCCAAGAAATGTTTGTTCCGTTCTTTCTCCTTTCTCCTGCCATCAAAGGACAGGAGTGGCCAGAGAGTCAGCCACTTGCTTCTGGACCTCAGCTGGCTGATGGCAGAGCTGAATCAGGCACGACGAACCTCAGGAAGCTTCTCCGCCATCTGGACCGGCTGGCGTCCTCCTTCCGCTGCTACGGGTAAACCTCTCCCCTGCCACCCTGCGCATAAAGCCCATGCCGTGTTCTGCCCGGACATGGGACTGTCCCTGATCACCCAACTCTGCGGCAGACTCCGTGCAGAAGCTATGTGTTTTGGATGCTTTAACATCCGGGGCCTTGTTGACCCTGGAGCTAGCCAATCCCTCCAGACGGTAACCTCCCGTGAGCGCACGTTTCCTACGCAAACAACCCAATCCAGAGCTCATAACCCGCCACCACCACTCCTCTCACATTCAGGGCCTCTTTCCCCCTGCCCTCATCTCATCCCAGGACCAGGTACCACACAGCTAGGGACAGCCCTTAGGCCCCAGAGTCCACCAATCCCTGTGCCTCTGACTCAGCTGTTTCTTCCCCAGAAACCCCTGTGAAGGCTCTTGCCCACTTTCCCCTCTCACCCTCTCTGCCTCCTGACCAGCCCTGGTGGCCCCCTATGTGGCCTTTCCGGTGTGACGTGCCTCCTGTGTCTAGGGATCTGTGAGTATAAAGTCTTCCTCCGTCGTGGCATTGACTCCCACTTCCGTGGAGTCTTGCCATACGTGACGATACCGAGCCCCAGCTACCCTGAAAACACCCCACGTGGTGCCTCAGCCAAGTTGTCAAAAGCGCCCCACACCGGGGTCGACAGCCGCAGGTGTCCTGTCTGAAAACGGAGCCAGTGGCCCTGTTCCTGTCTCCATCCTACCCGGTTTTGAGCTGCACTGCTTCGTCTCCGGCTCTAAAGCTAACACTCGAGGAAGCAAGATCATAACAACCGCTGCCGAGAGCCCCCCCCTCCGGACTCCGCTTCTGACGGGACACCCAAGGACTGCGTTCTGGAAAAAGCACGGTAATCCCTGTCTGGCGGGGACGCAGACTTTGATGCGGACGTCACAAGTGATGCTTCCGTCTCCTTGTGTAATGACGTGGGAAGACGCTCCCAGGATGATGCTGAACGGGAAACACAAGCTACAGCACTGTGATCTCCCGAAAGAACGGTATATACATCTGTGAATGCACAGGCCGCAGGGAAGGGCCCTACCAAAGCACTGATGGGCGGCTTCTTTGAATAATGGGATTGTGAATGACTGTTAAAATCCTTTTCTGTACTTTTGTAAGTTTTCTGTAATGGGGTTGTGACTCTTTCGCTATTGGAAAGCACTAACAGATGCCCCTTTATTTAAGTCCTAGATCTCCCACGAAACAGTTCGAGCTTCCCGTCAAACTGCCAGAAGACTGAGAGAAGCAGTCTCTCCAACTTTCTGAACTCCACTGGCCTCTCAGGGTGAGTCAGTCACTGTCTCTTTGTCCAATTCTCGAAAGCCGATCTCTGCCCGGCGCAAAGGGAGGGGCCCCGGCATCGCATTCGGCACCTCACGGGTATAAATAGTCACGGCCGCTCAGACCAGCTCATCTCAGATGCCACTTGGCTTCCGGCAGTCAAGTCCGGGGCGGGCGCCAAGCTGCCTCCATCCTGCCCCCTCCTCTGTGCCCTCAGGGACCATGGCGGGGGAGGGGGGGGGGAAGGGCCAGGCAGCCCAGGCTGCCCAGCCAGCAGGTGAGAAGACAAACTCAGAGGTGACCACGGCAGTCCTGCGTGTTAGTTTCCATCCTCCTACCCAGACGCGGGCTCTCCTACCCAGTTCTGCAGGCTGAGGAGGCCTCTTGTCAGCATGGCCGGGGGCCCTCACGCATCCCTGCCAGCCTTTGTCCATGAGCCTGCCCCTCATAGGGCCCTCCTGTTGGTCTGAACCCTCTCGGGAGCTTCATCAGGACCATGGGGTCTTTTTTTTTTTTTTTTTCAAGCTTATTTATTTATTTTGAGAGAGAGTGAGAGAGCACAAGTAGGGACGGGGCAGAGAGAGAAACAGAGACAGAGAGAGAGAGAATCCCAAGCAGACTCTGCACCACCAGCACAGAGCCTGATGTGGGGCTCAAACTCACGAACCACGAGATCATGACCTAAGCCGAAGACGGATGCTTAACCGACTGAGCCACGCAGGCACCCTAGACTGTGGGGTCTTTCTTGGAGGTCCCAGAACTTGAGCCCCAGCAAGCACCTGGCTGGAACAAGATAAGGTGCATGCATGCAGCTTTCTATCTAACACTGCCCCTCGTCCCCGGGTGCTGATGGTGTTCAAGAGGACAGGAGCCCAAGGAGGTCTCTATGTCCTTCAAGAGCCTCCACCAGCCCAGAGCAGGGAAGCGGCCCCAGCTCAGCAATCTGAACCCCTGCACTCTTCTCAAACCTGGTACAGAGTTTCAGAGGACCACAGAGTGGTTTATGTATTCCACACTGGGTAGGAATACAGTGAGGGTATGGCACCTCTGTGCAAATTAGGAAAAAGTACCTCTTTCTCCAGATGAATTAAGCCACATGCCAGTCACATGATTTATCAAGTGAGAGTGAGCTGGATGTCAACCCTGCCTCACCCCTTGGCTGGGTATCTTTGTGCAGTGCCCATCCTGCACAACTGTATGTGGCAGTCTGAGACTGGACTCTTTAACTTTGTCTTGTTTAATTCTCCCGACAGCCCTACGAGGACAGGCATTGTTTCCCCATTTTTATACCCAAGATTCAGACTGTAAGTGGAAAAGCAACTTGCCCAAAGTCACTCAGCTCATCAATGGGGGTGCTGGAAAGGGGACCTCAGGCTTTTAGGAGCCCAGAACCTATGTTCTTCAGTGACTGCAGTGTACTCCCTCTCCCTGATTCTGACAAGCCACGGTTAGGGGGGGGTGGGGGGGATTTCTCAGCGAGCAACCCCCTCCCCTTCAGTGAGCTCCGTGCTATTTCGGGGCCAGAACAGCTGCCATCTCGAGACAGCGCGCTACCCGTCAGAGCAAACGCACAGAAACCAGAGTCTGGAAACTGCAGGCTGACAATTCAGAGGACTGCGGCGTCTTCTCAAATAGGTGCAGAGAGAACCAAGAAGAGCTGGGCTGTCAACTGCAGGTCACAGCTGCCCAGAGGAGACACTCCCCCCTCCCCGGGTGGTAGAGAGACCTGACCCGGCCCCCTGGCTGGACGCTGGCTCTCCCTGGGCCACCATTTCCTCGTCCATCCGTGGGAATCTGCAGAGGGGGTTGAAGGATCAGAACGGAGAGCTAAGAAAGCCTGATGTTCTGAATACAACCCTCGATAGTCCCGTGATCCATCCGCTGTCGGCGCGAGCTTCCCTGGAGGGTCGTTCCTGGCATGCGGTGGGGGCTGGGGGGTCAGGGGCAAAAGCCTGTTGCCACTCCTCCTTTCCACCCCCCCACCCCCGCCCTGTGGGTCTGCAGGGCCCCACACCCAGTGTGCCGAGAGTCCACGCAAGAGTGCACGCGCGGGAGCCTTACTTTCCGCGCTGCACCAGGGAGCCCTGGAAACCTCCCCTCTAAAATCCGGCCCAATCACCCGGCACACCTCCACGTGTCTAAACGAGCATGGTCGGCCTTCCACCCGGACACCGCCCTACTGCCCCTCTGCGCCTCACCACCATGCCCCGGGGGCCCAAGCTAACCGCTGAGACCTACTGGCCTCCTCGTACTTCCCCTCCCCTCCCCACCCCAG
Organism: Panthera leo; assembly: GCF_018350215.1. Lineage (NCBI taxonomy): Eukaryota > Metazoa > Chordata > Mammalia > Carnivora > Felidae > Panthera > Panthera leo. The sequence goes on from NC_056690.1 coordinate 66,986,420, forward strand.
CTGGCCACCTCTGCTCCCTTCCGGGTCCTTCTCTCCCTCCCGGCACCAGGGGCGTGAATCGGTCCTCTTTTCCCACTGGAGGGGTGTCTCTGTCGGGAACGCTCTTTCCTCACTGTGTCTTCCGGGCTGCTACCTGCTTGCACATCAGAGGCCAGCTTCCTGGCGGCCTTCTGTGTTCTGCCTCGAACGTGCCTACAGCCCCCGGCACGCTCCCCAGCTCAGTCCTTAGTAAACTGGACTTTGTGCAACTCCCCTCGATGGATGGCTCTTCTCCTCTTTCACTCACCGAAGATTTACTCATCCATTGCTACACGCCAGGCAGTTTCAGGCCAGGATGCACTGACGACCAAGCCAGGTACAATCCCCACCCCACCCCCCTCCTGGACTTCCACGAGAGGAGACATATGAAATATTAATGCAACATAGTGCCAAGTAGCAATGAGCTCTATAAAAGTAAAACAGGATAGGGGGCTGGAGGGTCCCTGGAAGGCTGGTAGGAGGTCAAGGAAGGCCTCTCTGAACAAACAGAAATGGAGCCCTCAGCAGGAGTGCAGGAAGAGCATTGCAGACAGGGAAGGGCGAATAAACACAAACACCCCGAGGATGGAAAAAGCCAGCGGGCTGCAGGGACAGGGCAGTGGGGGCGGTGGGGTGGACAGGCAGAGGACATGAGGCCGGAGGGGCGAGCGGCACCGGGTCAGGCTGGGCCTGTGGGCCCCTCGATACAGCCGGGCGTTGAAGCAGAGGAATCGCACAGTCTGATGGAAAAGTTCCCTCTGGCCGCTGCAGGGAGGACGGACTGTAAAGCGACAGCAGACAGGGAGACGGGACTGTTGCCGCCTGAGAAGAGGGGGGATTGCACAGAGTGGCAGCTAAGACGTGGGAGAAGGCGACAGAGCAGGAAATGGGTTAAGGATAAGCTGATGACAAGATCTACGCAGCGACAAAGAAAGAGAGAAATCAACGGTAACTCCTAGGAGTTTCGCTTGGACAGCTGGTTGCATCACAGAGCCATTTCGAGAGGAGGGAACGATGAAGATAAACAGCGTGGGCGGAAGTCAGAAGCCCCTGGGCCACGGTAAGGCTGCTGGGACTCTCAGACATTCGGGAGGACATCGTAAGTAGGCAGTCAGCAGTCCAGTGCAGAGGCCAGGGTTAGAGATACATGTTCCAGAGTCAAGGCACAAAGGACGAAGTGAGATCTCAGAGGAGGGCAGAGCACAGAGGGGCACGTGCAGTCAGCTCCGACATTCAGATGGTGGCAGGGGAGAAGGGGCCACGGAAGGAGACTGAGAAGGGAAGTCTGTGGGAACAAGGAAAACCCGGAACGCCCAATGCCACAGAAGTCAAGAGCAGAGAACATTTCCAGGACAGAAGGGTCGGCTCTGTCCAGAGCTAATGGAGGCCAAGGAAGAGGAGGATGGATGAGGTCCTGCTGCCCTAGCAACCAGACGGTCATCAGTGACCTTGACCGGCGCAGATTCAGGGGAGCCGGGAGGCAGACGCCCCACTGGCATGGCTTGAGGTGAGGACAGAAGTGGGAGGTGCTAGACACGGTCACCGCGGGAGTCTGCGTGACGAGCAGAGTGAGTGCCACGGGCTGAAGGTGTGTTTCCCCCCAAACTCACGTGCTGAAACCTAACCCCCCAATGTGATGGCATTAGGAGGCGGGGTCACTGGAGGGCCATTAGGTCATGAGGGCGCAGCTCTCACGCATGGGATCAGTGCCTTTATAAAAGGGACCCTAGAGAGCTCTCTCACCCTCTTCCCACCAGGCGAGGGCACGGCAAGAAGATGAAGGTGTGCAAGGCAGGGTGGGCTCGCATCTGACCCTGAACTGTGCTCTCCTCCTGATCTCGAACAACCAGCCTGCAGAACTGGGAGGGACAGTCAGTTGTGTGTGAGGGACCCGCCAGAGGAAGAAGGAAGAGACCCGAGTGCTCTGTAGGAGTCCCGGTGGAGGGTGAGGGGGGGAAGGTTTACATCTGTACAAGGAGGCCTGCGACGGGAGAACAGCCTCTGTGAGCCCCATCGCCCCATCACCCCCGCCCCAGCACAGTCTTTACGGCCATCAACCTAGCAGGTGCAGGCCGTGTGCATGGCTACGTGGAGTGAGAAACTGGGACGGCCTCGGGCGCCTTCCTATCTGGGAGCCCCCTAAACTGCTGACCACGGGTGCATGCTTGGTCCTCCAGCCTGACCCCACTCCCCTTTTACTTGCCATTCTGGGAGCAGACCTGGGGGAGGCCCTGGCAGGCACCTTTGATCATCTGATCTGGACACAAGGCTCAGAGAGAAAGTCCTCATACTCAGCCATGAGTCAGGATGAAGCTGGGGCCCGGATCTACCCAGAAGGTCCTCTCAGGGGACCCCACCACTAGTGCCTGAACAAGGTGACAGTTCAACGGATGAGGGAACTGGGGCACAGACCCATGCACCCAAGTGGTCATTTGCCCAGGAGACTCAATTCAGACTCAACCAAGGGCCACAAAGCTCGAGGGCCAGGGGGACTTTACCACACGGGACACCACCTCTTGATGAGTCCCAGGACGCCAACGACCTGGCCTCCACGGACAGCCTCCTGCCTGTTGGCCACCAGAGGTCCACGTCAGGTACGTGGGAGGCGATGCGGAAGCTGCACCATCTTTGTTTTGCTTTTCCAGCACCCAGCCCAGAACATTCTGCCAAACCTGATTCCCCAAATTCTTCCCAGCTGGATGGAGCCCGAGAGAACTCCGGCCCTCTTTTTATTTATTTTTTTGTCCTTTCTCACAGCCTTAACAATTGACCGGAAAGGCTGATGCTAAACCAGACTGCACTCACAAGTCAGGTGTGTAGGGCGCAGTGCACGAACATTCTTTCCCTCGGGCTAATCTTAAATTTTTTTTTTTTAACGTTTATTTATTTTTGAGACAGAGAGAGAGAGAGCATGAACAGGGGAGGGTCAGAGAAAGAGGGAGACACAGAATCTGAAACAGGCTCCGGGCTCTGAGCTGTCAGCACAGAGCCCAACGTGGGGCTCGAACCCACGGACCGCGAGATCATGACCTGAGCCGAAGTCAGATGCTTAACCGACTGAGCCACCCAGGCTCCCCTCCCTCGGGCTAATCTTGCCCCCAAGGGCTCCTCTTTGAAATGTGGAGCCTCCAGGAGCAGGTAGAAGGAAGCATTTGTCAAGGGTAGCAGTCAAGAAAGCACTAACCACAAAGGGGGTGGGGGAAAGACACAGAGGATAAAAGGCGGCAGAGAGATGGCGGGGAGGGGGGCGGTTGAGAGACCCTAGAGAGGTACCCGAACACCCGACCCTACCCGGGTTGACCTGTCCACAGTCCAGAAAGAACAATCCCTCCGTCTAGCACGGGCTGTCAGTCCGGGGAGTCTGGAGTCACACGGCACATGGTGTGACCAGCTCCATCCCCCATCACTTGCAGGGCCTCGGTTTCCTCATCTGTAAAATGAGGGCAATGACAGTACCCGCCTCACACACGGGAGAGGGGGATGAAATGCAGGATGGGGGGCAGGCGCCCAGCACAGTGCCGGGCACCCCGTCAGCCCCCGGAGCACTTGGCCGTGGGCATCGCCCGTCAGGATGCAAGCCCGATTCTGCCCCCCACGGAAGCACCTCTGACTTCCACACTGAGCTCTTGGCACACCCACCATCCGTGCCACACAAATATAGTACCTGATTACACACTGTATTGAAACAATTAGGGAATAGCCAAGTACAGCATAACACAATGCGAAATTGAATGCCAGCTCTGAAAAATGACAACCCCAAACCCTGGACGGCAGAGGCCGTGCTGGACACGCACACAGACCTCACCCCAGAGCGAAGGGCTCCGGCCCGGGCCCTGGGCACTCAGCTGGCTCGCTCTTCTGCGGAACAGAGTCTCTCGTCGTGTCAGTTTGGGGGCTTTTGCTCTTTCGTCCCGTGGCTGGTGCTACCCTCCCCCCCCACCACCACTTGGGAAGTCCCCTGCACCCCAACCTGGAAGCCCAGCAGCACAGGAAGAATTCTGTCCCAGGAACGGGCAGCTTGGATGGGCAGTGGCCTGGGGCCAGCTCTGCTCTAGACATCAGAGGGAAAAGTTCCTGGAATCGTCTTTGCACACCGGCTCTTGCCGTACCACCCAGACCAGGAGGGCCAGGAGAAGGGCGGATGAGGCCGGCCAGTCAGGGCACCTGTGGGCTGTGTCTGAAGCTGGGGGGTCCGAAGGGCCCTGGAGATGCACGCACAGTTCTTGGGATCTGGGGGATACCTGAACAAACACGGAACTGTGTACGTACACTTGCTGGAGAGTTCTCTGGCGTGAAATGATAGAAGCATTCCTCTGTGCAGATACTTCTTACAGAATATAGAGAGGCTATCCAGGAAAGCTTCAAGGAGGAGGTGAGTGGGAGGTGGATACTGGCAGGATGATAAGGAATTGATGTGGGGCTGGGGTCCAGCTGGCAGCAGCTGAGCCAAGCCCTTTAATGCTGCGGCCGCAGGCCTGGCTGACAGTCAGCACCTGTAGGACTGACTCCTGCCCCAGCGGCCCTCAGCCCCTCTGACCCGGTCCTTTCCCTGGGACACCCGGAGGCAGTGGAAGCAAAACCGCCCACCCTGCAGGACCGTGACCGCCAACGGCGCTGCTGCCTCCCCGGCCCTCTGGGTGGTCACGGGGAAGGCCGGCGGCTGGGCCGGGCGAGGTGGCTCAAAGCACTGAGCTGGCCATGGAGGACAAGAGCTCTCCCTCATCCGCGTTCCACAATTGCCACGATGCTCTGTGGGAGGTGTTTGGGAGGGCTTCTCAGTCAGTTACTGCACAAGTACACAACCTGCCTTCCCTGCCTTCTCTACTTCTTAGCCGTCCCTCTCCCCCTCCCACAGCCTCCCTTTCCCCACCCGGCTGCCCAGAATGCCCAGACTTCCCTACCACCTGCTCTCCTCAGATCATTCCACACTGTGAACGAGTTTGTGATTCAAAGTGCGGCCCCTCTGGGGATTAATTTTCAAAGCCAGTACCAGAGACAGACTGATTCAAAGGAATAGATCTCTAAGGGAGAATTCAGCCACACTGACATCTAAGTGTGCTTTTTTACCAATAGCCTTGACTACGTGCCTGCTTAATTCATTTTGTAATTCAACTAACGTTTACTGAGCCCTTTCCACTTACACACTGGCTGCTGAGAATTCAGAGGTGGAGAAGCACAATCACTGTCTAGTGAGGGAGACAGAAACATAAACACATAACTGGAACGTGATGAGAACTGTCTTCTAAGATCTTCCTGCTTGTTCAAAGCACCCCACTTACATAGCAGCATTTGCTGATTAAAAATTATCCCTATCGGCTCCCTAAAGCAGTTCCCCTAAGGACTCCTATTGGACACTTTTAGACCTGCACTTGAATTAATAAAGCTATATGTCGATGTATATTTTACGACTCACACACTTTCCAATTCGGCCCGGCCTTCCCCGGTCTTCTCCTTGGACAACACCTGACCGCAGCCATTAGGAGCTCTATCTGGCCCGGGTTTTCTGTGTGGTCTTATTTGGATCTTTCCAGACCGATCGCTTGGACCTGCTCCTTCTCCTGGGCTCCTGGTTGAATATACAATTTATGAGTCATTCACTTTTTTTTTTTTTTTTTTTTTTTGCCTCTTCTTGTCCTCTGGTTATATATGGTAACTCCTGACTTTCCCTTCCAACCATGTTAATAATAAATAACACACTTCGCCACACTCAGACACACCACACAACTATAGCGAGCAAAATATGGCATACGCACTGAATTACTCACTAGGTGAATAATACCACGAGGCACAGCACACGTTCCGTGCGTGGAGGGCTGTTCACTGCGGTGATGTGTTTTCACCCGGAAGAGCACTTTCCACAGCAGCGTGAGCTCCCTCCCCAAGCCCTGCAAATCTTCTGCCAAGAGCTGTCCTACCAATTTTAAGGACGGCAGAAGGGCAGAAGCTCCAACGTATAGTCCGGTTCTAATTACATTAACCATTATTTCCGACACATGGGAACTGTACGTATTGTGGTTTCTCACATACGTAGTAGCTACTCTGCGGGGTCAACCAGAAATTGGGAGCTGACCCTGGGATTGTCCCAGAAGTGGGGATGCGTGGTCATCACATTTGTTCCATGACCAAGGGGGCTCTGGGTCAAATGGCAGCCCTCCAGGAGGAAATCAACTCAGCTAGCTGGGGAGGATGTGGAACAAAGGGTGCCTTAGCTCCAAAGCCAAATGGAAGAGGCCAGCAGTGACCCTGACCCTGGGGGTTCCTGGGTGAAAGGGGAGGGGAGGCTGGCCTGGGTCACTGGGAGGGGGAGTAGTTAAGAAAGGAGGTGGGAGGGAAGCAGGACGTGGGGACCGAGAAAGTGTGGCAGGAAGAAAGGGAGGGGAGAGGAGGTGGGGCAGGGAGGCAGAGAAATTAGCAACAAAATGCAGAGAAAGGAGGAGAGAGAAAGGCTGTTAGAAGCAACCGGAAAAGGAGGAAACAGAACTCTTTTGCTGGAGTCTCCCCTCCCCCCGGAAATGCCTGTGCCATCTAGCTCAGTTCATTAGCACCTTCCAGCCAAACCTCTCCCAGGGGGTTCTTCAGAGTCCTTCCCAGGAAGGCGGACACCTAGACCGCCCCCCATCCAGACGAGCGAGTCACGAAAGGAAACGGAAAGACCAACACTGGGGACTCAGTGCTTGGAAGGGGCAAGTCTGGACTCCCTGCTCTCACCGGGTGACAGCCCAGGGGCCCAGCAGCCGGCCAGGGCTCCTACCACTCATATATGGAAAGAACCGTACTCGTAAAGGCCAGGATAAGACCAGGTCCCGAGGCTACCCCACGTCCTAAGGCCTGTCTGTGGGCACTGCCCCGACTGATGTTTTTCTGACACTGGCACCCCTTCTTTACTTTTTCAGAGCATTGAACAAAATCACACATATTGCGGGGGCGGGGGGGTGTTGTCCCTGAAAAACACACTACTTCTCTTCTGTGGGGTCAATTTAATGTTCTGATGTCAAAATGAACAACAAAACTCAGCCCTCTTTCCAGGGAAACAGACCTGAGAGTTAGCACGCACTTAGAAATGCAAAAATTAAGGGACCAAACGACTTAATTGGCCCCTGGAAACCCTTAGCTGGCGGGTTCCAGCCACACCCAGCTCTGAGCAGAGAGAGTTCTGCCAGTCTGGAAGAATTCCCCACGACGCCTCGCCTTCCCTGCCATGAACGTGCCCCACCTGAGGATACTGTATTTTCCTTCATTCAACAAACACTGAACTCCGGAATGTACAGAGTGCCCTTCATTACTGATTGAACTCCAAACACGGCAGCAGAGCAAGTAGAAATATCCATGTGACCGTATGAATGTCAAATGTCAGCACCATCTTGATGGGAATGGCTCTTCCCCAGTCAAGGTCAGCCCCGCCTGGGGGCACAGTAGGAAACGCCTGCCCAGTGGGATGTCAGAGGACCCGAAGCCACGCCCAACACCCAGCCCTGAGGCCACCCGCACACCTGCCCACTCCTGCAGGCCGACATCCGAAATCCTTGTGGCAGGGACGGAGCCGAAGCCCCCACCTCAAATGAAAGCTCGAGACCCAGACTCCGCACCCCTTCCAGCTCCAGTCAGAGAGGGGCCAGTGAGTCCCTACCTTGTGGTTGGGTCTAGCCCTCACCCCTCACGGCAAAGGAGACAAGGCCGATGCCAAAAGGCAGTAAGCTTAGGGCCTGCTTCTTCCCTGAGGGTAGCTCTGGGGCGGAGCATGGGGCAGGGGCTACGAGGTCACCTCAGGATGGGCCTCCCCCCTCCCTGGTCACTCGCCGGGGGTCTGTACCTGGAGCTGGAGTCACTGCCGCTCTGCACTGCCGGGTCGTCCGTGACATTAAAGAGCCCCGTCCAATTGGCCAGCTGGTCGCCACTCTGCCAACCAAACTGGAGGCTTCTGGCAAGAAAACGAGGCAGTCGGTACTCAAGGCCCACATGCCGGGTTAAACCCATCTACCACAGAGCCACTTTCTGTTGTACCAAGTGACACATCGCCTTGATCACGCACTCGCTGGAAACAGAGGTGACGTCTACCCACGAGGATGACTGACGGTAACAAACCACAGCTCTGCTCACTTACATCCAGCACCCCCCCCTTCACCTCTGCCTGCAGAGCTGAGGTTACGTGCTGGATACACAGGGAAACTGAGCCTTGGCGACGTCAAGGTCATAGAGCTCTCCTACCTCCTGTGTGGTGCGTCCCTCCACCCCCACCTTCTAGAGACTTCTACCAGAAGAGCTCCCGCCTGCCAGCACTTTGCCGTCCTCGGGGGTCAGGCACGCTGCAAAGCTTTTAATGAAGTCTGGCTCTCCTGGTCAACACACCTGGTTATTTCCGCTGCCTGCCCAACCCTGACTGAAATGATAGCAAAGGAACGGACAAGGCCGCGAGCATGGAGAGGTGACAGGAGAGGCCAGCCGCAGCACCGCGCAAGATGAAAGCAGATGGGTAACTAACTCCCTCAGACCTGAGAGAGTGGAGCCCCGTTTATGAGGAGCGCATCTCTTCCCTGTGCACAACTCAAGAAGGCTCTGAAACCGGGGGGCCGGGGCCCCTGAAGGCAGGAGCACAGAATGGGGCTGAAAGGCCGGGGACCTAGGTTCATATGAGGCGCCCATGGACGCTGTGGCATCGGCCTGCCCACCCCATGGCTGTCAGGAGGCCGCGCCGCGGGGAGCTGATCCATGGAAGTGCCTCAGTTCTCCTCATTCACGGACAAGCTAATCTGAAACCCACCTGCCCGACACCCCGCCTCACCGGTGGCTACGGTGGGTTTGCGGAGGGAACCAGACCAGGTCAAAAAAGGAGTGGGGGGGGGGGGGCATGGAAAAATAGGGCTTGGGTCACCCGATCGCCCTAGCACAGGGCCTCTCAACCTGGTGCTGCTGTCATTTGGGGCTGGGTCATTCTGTGGTGTGGGACTGTCCTGTACCTTGGTGGGGGGGCTGAGCTGCACCCCCAGTGTCTACCCTCTAGATTCCAGGAGCACCTCATCTACCACCCTCCCGTTGGGACGATCACAAATGTCTCCCATGCCGCCAAGGCAAAATCCTCCCAGCTGAGAACCACTGTCCCAAGACAATGCCCTCCTCACAGGGCTCCAATGAACCTTCTGGAGACTGGCTTGCCCTTAAATATGAACGGGCGGTGTGAGAAAAGCTTGAACTTCAAAGTCAGAGAACAAAACAAACAGCAAAAAGGGGGGAGACTCAGGGGAAAAGAGATAAATGAAAGAAGAAACAAAATTTTTAATAAAAACCCTTAAAATACATAGCCTCTAAGCTACAGGAACAGGACAGCGATGGTTGTCTGAGCTGCCGTCTGGTCAACCTGGATCGGCCACTAATGAGCCCGGTGACCTTCGGCAAATCTTCAGAATTCTGTTCCCATCTTTCAGGCGAGGGGAGCTGTCTCGGATGTCTCCAGAGCCCCGGACCAGAGTATCACAGAGTTAAGCTGTCTCCTCCATGCCCACCCTGCTCCCTCCTTGGGAGTCTAGGGCGCCCCAATATTTAAGTGCCGCCCATGAATTCAAGGTGGAAACACTGTGCGGACCAAATACTCCATGTTGCATGCTGGATGCCGTCTGGGGGACCCCCCGCCAGAAGCCCCTGTGCATAAGGGAGACAGTGTGCATCATCCATCACAGCTGAGGAAACTGAGGCACTGGGTGAGAAATTACCTCTCAGCCAGCGGGTGGCAAAGCTAGACCTGGAACTCAGGAGTCCCGACTCTCAGTCTAGTCCTTGTGCCACCGACGTTCTGGATGCCGTCCCGGGAGCCAGCTGCACACAGCACCCGTTAGGGTCTTCCGTCCCGGGGGCTGGGTCAGCCCCCTCAACCTTTTGCACAAGTTCACTGCCACAACAGCACCCCCTCCAGGGAGCCCAGGGGAGCACCCTTCCCTTCCGGAGCCCATGACTACCCTCTTCCAGCCCACTCGCCCACTGATGGAGCGTGCGGTAGGAATCCACATGCCTGACCTGCTATTATTGCAAGGGTAACCTTGAGTTGGCTCTATGTGAAAAAAAAAAAAAAAAACAACCCATAAAAGAAGAAAGTCATTCAGAAAACATCAGTATGTAACTTTCGTGGGAGGATAATCTGTTGAATTATTTATTCCCTCCCCCGCTCCAAGAAGGGAGCTGGGCTTTTTTATCCTCTTACTTCAGGGCCATGTGGGTTGTGAAGGCTGAAAGCTTCCCAGCCCCCTGAAGAAACTGAGCTGGCACCAGGAGGGGAGGGGGTCCCCCAGGTCTAGGAGGGGTGGCTGGCAGAAGATGCTTCAAGTCCAGGAGGCCTGCTATGGTGGCCCGGAGTTTCCCCACCACATCCCCCTCTAGACAGACAGCAGGGCCTCAGAAAGCCCACTGCTTGGGGCACCCCAGGAAGCTGCACCTAGGGCTCCAAAAGCCTCCAGAAAGCAGTGCGCAGACTGATGGAGGCTGGGGTGGCTAGGGAGCCCCCAACTGTTTGTTCCGCACAAACCCTGGGGTGGGGGCGGGGGTAAAAGGAAGGCACCTCCATGATGATAGACTCAGTTACCCACCAGCTGGTGGATAAGGTGGGCTTTTTCTTTTTTTGAAATAAATGTTTATTCATTTTTGAGAGAGAGAATGTGAGCAGGGGAGAGTCAGAGAGAGGCGGACAGAAGATCTGAGCAGGCTCTGCGCTGACAGCAGCGAGCCCAGTGCGGGGCTCGAACTCACGAACTGTGAGATTATGACCTGAGTTGAAGTCGGACGCTCAACCAGGTGAGCCACCCAGGCGCCCCTGGATAAGGTTTAATTAAAAGAAAAAAAACCAACCAAAAAAAGGAAATGAACTCTTTCACACCAAGTTTGTGAAATGAAATGGACAATCAGTTTTCCATTATTAACCAGCAAATCGCTTGTGTTGTCCCTCACAGCTGACTGAGGAGACCTTTCCTTTGTCTTCACGCTATTTTATTTTTATTTTATTACATACATAGACACATTCCAAATATTTATTATATTATCCTGTGTTTATCGAACAGCCCTGCCAGGCTGGGGGCTCAGATTCAACAATGAACAAAATAAAAACAAAGCCCTGCCCCAGAGGGAGGGATCTCGACCAGAGAGAGACGGATACTACGGCAATAAGCTAACAGGTCATCGACGTGCAGTGTGTCAGAGGGTGAAAGGTGCCGTGGAATAAATAAAGGGCGGCGAGGGGGTAAGGAGTTTCGGGTCAGGGCGTCTCTGAGAAGGCGATATGGGGCAGGACAGGAAGTGGGTGATGAGGCAGCAGGTGGGTCCGGAGGAAGGATGTTCCAGGAGAGCGCCAACACCTGCAGGGGCCCCAAGGCCGGAGGTGATGGCTTCTCCTGGGGCTGGCAAGAGTGACCCCGCGTGAGACAGGGCAGGCGGCAGGTGATGGGGCATCCGTTCAGAGAAACAGCGCCACCTTTCTGGTCCCTCAAAACCATCTGAGAGGGAGATGAGACCAATGTCATCTTCTGAGGAGCCAAGAGCTCAGCTGGGCCACCAGGAGTCTGCAAGCGCTAAGGCCCCCCAGGCCTCCCCCAGCTCCGGGTCCACAGAAGGAACTGGTCAGAAAAGGCCTCTCCGAGAAGGTGCCTGGACCTTCCCACCCCGATCAGGGCGGAAACGCCTGCCAGCTGGGAAGCCTTTTCAGTGGGATTAATGGGCCTAACTGCCAGGTTCCCCGTGCTCCCTCGCCTGTCCCCGCTCCTGACTCACCAGTGACTCACTACTTCTCCGTGAAGGGCCGAGTGGTAACATCCCCCTCAGAAGAACCTCAGGAGGGCAAGGGAAGTGGATTCATCCCCAGGGTTCACCCAGTTGGGGCAACAGAAAAGCCGTTGTAGTGGGAGCTTCCTGAGGGAGGAGCAGAGGAGTGGGGGACTGTCCTCCCCTGAGGCACTGCAGAGGTCTCCTTGAGAGCCCCCAGGCCTGGGACCCAGGGTCCCAGGGAGCAGATAGAGCCTCCTGGATTTAACGGCCGTCCGTGGCTTTGCCGAGGCTTCTGGCTAAGGAGCTGCTGGGCCAGGGCCTGGGGCTGTCCGAGCACTGACAGTGCTAGGGCAGGGGCAGGGGCACATGTAGACATCCAGCCAGCGGAGGGGTCCAGAGAGAGTGAAACCAGACAAGCTCCAGGCACAGTCCTGAGACCACCTTGCCACCCCAATCTACAGACCACGGAAGAGCCTGGGCCCCTCAGCCGACATCCAAACACTGCGTTCTCTGGGCCGCTGTTCCAGACCTCCCTTCCAAGAGGGGCTGTGGCAAGTGGAGCACGGGGTGAGAGAGGAGCTGAGGGCACACACACAGCCTTCCTGCTGTCCTCTGGCACTCCGGGCCCAAATGGCACACCACAGTGAGCAGAGTGGGGACCCCTGGCTCCTTGGAAGGCAGCGGAGTGATGTAGACATCGGGGGCGGGTCCCGTCAAACACTCATCCATGCATTTAGTCCAACCGCTCTGAGAGCTCCCACTAATTCTGTCTTTTCCCTCTGATGACGTGTCCCAGATCCTGTGTGTGCGCGTGTCTCCGGGGTCAGCAGCCCACCCTCTTCTCCCAAACCTGGGGAACCCCGTCCGGCTGAACTTCTCCAGTCATTTCATTCCTGCACCAGCCTTGGCTCCCGCTACGGGTTGTATCCGTCCCTCCGAAATTCGTATGTTGAAGTCCTGACCCCCACTACAGGTGAAGGTGACCTTACTTGGGAATCACAGACGGTATTAGTTAAATTAGGATGAGGTCATACTGGAGTAGGGTGGGCCCCCATATAAAAAAAGGAAATTCGGACAGCGACACGTACGCGGGGGGGGGACGCCATGTGAAGATGAAGGGGGAGACCCTATAAGCCGAGGAAGGCCAAAGATGACAGGCAAAGCCGCAGAAGCTACGGGACAGGCACGGAATGGGTTCCCCCTCACAGCTCGCAGAAGGAACCAGCCCTGCTGACACCTTCATCGTAGACTTCCAGCCTCCAGAACTTTCGGTTGGAGCCACCCTGTTTGTGGTACTTTGTTACAGAGGCTCCACCAGACCCGACTAGGGTTGCTTCTCTGATCCTCTAGGGCAAGAACTTCCTCTTTCTTCAAGACTCCCCTCAAATCCTCAGCCTTGTCCAGTGATTCCCAAGCTTGGCTCTGTGGAGCACTGGGGTACCCTGTGAGACTCTGCAGAGGAAGGAGGGAGGGGACGTGGTGGAGGGTGGGGGTGAGGAAGAGGGAGCCAGGTGGGGAGGACTGGAGCCCCCACCCTGTTTCAAACCGGAAGTCTCCTTTATCCATTGAAGACACAGGTTTCCACAAGGACTGAGGCCATAGGAGTCTCTCTGTCCTGGAACCCCAGCCCACTTGGTCCTTAGTACGTAACAGAGTTTGTGAACTTTCCATGAGTAGTTGGTCCCTCTCCCCCTATGAGCTCCTTGAAAGGGAACCTGTTTGCTACATCTCGACAACCAGAAACTCAAGCCAAACAATCCAACAGAAATACACCAGGAGCCACATGCATAATCTAGAATGTTCTGCTAGCCACAATAAAAACACCTAATAAAATTCCATAGAAGTGACTACATACGGACACACAAATGAGTGGTGTGTAAAACCAGTGAAGTCTGAATAAGGTTGATGGATTGTATCAATGTTAATTTCCTGGTTGTGACATCAGTACTATAATTTTGCAAGATGTTACCATCTGGAGAAATAGGAATAGGGTATACAGATTCTCTCCGGACTATTTCTTACACCTGTATGTGAGTCTACAATTCTCAAAATAAAAAGGTTTCTACAAAGTAAAAAAAAAAAAAAAAAAAAAAAAAAAAAAAAAAAAAAAAAAGTGAAATTAATTTTAACAATATATTTGTATTTAATCTAATATACCAAAAAATTGTCATTTCAACATATAATCAATTCAAAAATTAGTGGGATATGTTACATCTTTTTTCATATTATGTCTTTGAAATCTAGCGTGTATTTTATACTTACACACAACACACCTTAGTTTAGATCTGTCTCATTTCCGGTGTTCCACAGCCACACGTGGCTAGTGGCTATTATATTGGACACCAAAGGTCTGGTATAGAAAGGGCACGGAAGTTACGCTTGCTGAATGAACGAACAAACTAATGAATGAATGAACGAACGAACGAATGAACGAATGAAGCGAGAAGGCAAGCACTTAATCAACCAACCCAAGGCGAGGCTGAGTGAGACTGGGTGTGCAGAATGCCCCCACCCCACCAGCTGGAGGGCACTGGGTGGGAGCTGTGGGAACGTCAGCTCTACATGCACTGGACCCAGAGTCATGAACCTGTCTGTGTCAGGACAGCAGCCCAGCCTGACAGGGAAGAAAGAGAAAACACTAGGCGAGTCCCGCCTCCTTTAAGCCTTCTTTTGGAAGGTTGTGGTTTATTTCTGGGGAAACAGCAGCGGTGATCCCAGAAATACTGATCCTCAGCCTGATGGGCTGGGGAAGAATGGAGGGGGAAGAATGGTGAGCTGGGGTGGGGGGGGGGGGGGTTGGAGGCGGAGGCTTGGGTTCCTTTGCTCAGAAACTCAACAGAAGCAGCACAAATCGCATATACTCTCAGGCTGGAGTGAGCACGGATGCATTTTATTCTCCCAATAAGCTTGGCACCCTCGCTGTGCGGTGTCCCACACGCCATCTCCTGGTTTACCAGCCTCGTTTCCATCCCCCACCATCCAGCGGCTCTGCAGGACCCGTGGGCCCCTTGCAAACAGGATTGGCAAAGCCGGGCCCAAGCCTCTGTCCGGAAGGGCCGGCCCACCTCATCGGAGCCGGGAGAGAGAGAGCAGCCCTCTTGGCCATCCACTCACGCTGCAGAGGACTCAGCAGAGACCACAGAGGCCCCCCGGCTCACAGAGCACTAGGGAATAAAAGAAATTCAAAAGCCTTCGGTGGTTTCCATCACCTGCTCCTGCAGCCTCAACACCCCAGCCTGCCCCCTGAATCACCCCCTGGAGCGCACTGGCTCTCCAAAGCCCACATCAGGTCCCACCCGGCTACTCATCATCCCAACTGCTCTCACCTTGGAAACCTACGAAATTTGTCATCTATGCCACACAGTTACAGGCTTATTTATACGGTTTACATATTTTTCATGTCTGTCTCTTTAAGTGTGCTGTAAGTTCCTTAAGAACATGTATCATATCTAATAATTCTTCGGTAACATCCCCTCCTCCCCCTGGTTCAAAGCTGAGTGCACGTTTAGTTGACGTTTGTCTGTTTTTAGGAAAAGTTCAGAGGTTCCCTTTGTATGTATCCATTCATTCAATGATCAATGTCAGGCACTGTGCTGGGTCCTGGGAATTGGGAGATGGGTAAAACATCTCTTTTAGGGGCACCTGGGTGGCTCAGTCAGTTAAGTGTCTGACTTCGGCTCAAGTCATGATCTCATGGTTTGTGAGTTCGAGCCCCATGTTGGGCTCTGTGCTGACAGCTCAGAGTCTGGAGCCTGGTTCAGATTCTGTGTCTCCCTCTATCAAAAATAAATAAACATTAAAATTAAAAAAAAAAAAAAAAACCACTTCTTTTAAGGGTCTTACAAGCTTTGTGACCTCATACAAGTTACTCACCCTCTCTGAGTATTAAATGAGGATGACTGTCTCTGTTTAGCAGGACTGCTGTAAGGATTAAATGAAATAATCCTCCTTTAGGATTATCTCCTAAGGTCAGAGCCTGGCTCATAAACCCTTAAGGAATATTAATAATATCATTAGCTAATGAATCCTTCCCCTGTGTGTGGTGGGGAAGGGGCGGGGGTCCTTACACACAGGGTGAAGGGCTAAACTAGAGATGTTTTGGATGAGAGGGTCTTAGATGAGAAGTGAGTGGGCCTGGATAAGTCAAAGAAGAGATGCCAAGTCCTCTAAGAGGTAAAATTTCCCTGAAAAAGTACAGATGTCAAAAAGAAAAGAACTGGCCAGAGAAAGGGGTAGGGAGAAGAAAGAACAGCACTGTGCCTCTGGGGGTCCTGGAGGAAGGGACGGGTTGCTGACACCCCGGCCAAGAGCGGAATGGGCACACAGCAGGTCAGGCACGGGATTGCAGTGAGGCAAGCAAGGCTCCCAGGGTGCAAAATTGCAGGCAGCCCCTGATCCCAGGCTCATGCAAGGGCAGGGTGGACCCCGAAGAGGGAGGCCTCCGTGAGTTCTGTCCCCTGGGTGCCTGGCTTGCCTCACCCGAGCCCCAGCCCTGCAGCAGGTGCTCAGGACAAGCTTGCTCTGACCAGAGAAACGATAAGGTCATGCTGCGGGCACAGCACACACCCCGGTGGCAGTTAGCTCGGCATCCTTCTCCTCTCTGGGGGACCGTCCATCTCCACCAGGTCCCCACTAGGCACCCTTCCCCTCCAGAACCAGCCCCTCGGTAGACCCTCCAGCCCCTATGGTCCCATCTCCTGGGCTGTGCCTGCTTCTCAGGGCAGCCGAACAGAAGGAGGGGTGGCTCCTCGAGGAGAGGCTTCAAACACACACTTCAGATACAGCACAGAGTCAGGCTGTGCTTTTCCTTGACCCAGTTTCATATCCTCAGGTCTCAGGCCTGCACCAGCCACATGCAGGCAGCCCAGATCTGCACCCTCCCGACACAGGAGAGAGCAAGGCTGGAGGGAAGAGAGCGTATAGGGGAGTTTTCTCCACGAAAGGCAGGACAAAGTAGACCCAACCTCTGCTCCTGTGTGATGGAAAAAATAGAAAACCCAAATCATCTTTAACCATTAAAGGAATGGAATTAGTAACTTATGGCCTTCCCACAAGGAAAACATTAGGTGTGGATGGCTGTGCAGGCGAGTTCTACCAAGCTTTCAAAGAACAGATGATCTCAAACCTGCATAAATCATTCCACAGAATGAAGAGGGAATATCCCCCAACTCCTTTTACAACACTGGTTTTAAGACAAGACAAAGGCAGCATTATCAGCGAAAATTACACACCAGTAGCATTCAATAATATAAGACACAATATCTTAAATAAAAATTTTACTCAACAAAATCTCACGTCATGGAAAATAAATAATACACTATCAACAAGCTGGGTTTATCCCTACAATTGTAAGTTTAACATCTACTAATGGAATTTATCCCATCAAAAGATTGAAGGCAAAAAAACCCTATATATCACCCAACAAAGGTAGAAAACTCATCTGCTAAAATGAATATCCGAATACCATAAAACAAGTAAGCAAAATGTGTTGGCATATTCTACAACGGAGTCGTCTTAATCTCTTAGAGATTATCTATAAAAAAACCAAAACCAAAACCAAAACACTAAGCAGATATACTCACTGCAGACACTTGAACCATCATTCCCCTTAAGGTTAGATTTGGTCACACCATACACAAAAATCAACTCAAGTGGAGCAAAGACTTCAACCTAAGAGCTAAAATTATAAAACTCTTAGAAGAAAACACAGGGGTAACTCTTTGTGACGCTGGTCAGCGGGCGTGGGCAGTGACTTCTTAGATATGGTATCTAAAGCACAAGAGACCAACAGCAAAATACATATACATGAATCAGAATTCACCAGAATTAAAAACTTTCACGCTTAAAGAAAGTAAAAAGTCAACCCCCAGAATGAGAGAAATGTTTTAGAAATTATATATTTGATAAGGGACTTATATTTAGAATCTACAAAGAACTCTCACAATCATAAAAGGACAACTCATCCAATTTGAAAATGGGCAACGGATCTGAATAGACATTTCTCCAAAGAAAATATACAATTGGCCAGGAAGTACTTGAAAGTCTGTTCCACATCATTAGTCATCAAGGAAATACGAAATCAAACCCACAACGAAATACCACTTCAAACCCATTGAGATGGCTATGACCAAAAGGATAGACAATAATGAGTGTTTTAAAAACTGTGGAAAAATTGGAGTGCTCATGCACTGCTTGGAGGGAGTATAAAATGGTGTAACCACTTTGGAAAGGAGTCTGGCAATTCCTCAAACGGCGTAACATAGCGTTACCACATGACCCAGCAATTGCGCTTGCCAGTATATACCCAAGAGAAATGGAAATGGATGTCCACACAAAAACCTGCACACAAATGCTCATCACAGCATTATTCATAACAGCAAAAACAAGAACCGAATCTCTACCACTGGAGAACGGACAAAATGTGGCCTATTTATAAACGGAATCCTATTGAGCAACAAAAAGATAAACAAAAAGAAATGAAGTACTTGACGCATATTATAACATGGATGACCTTTGAAAACATCAAGCTTAATGAAAGATGACAGTCATATTGGACACATAGCATATGATGCCATTTGTATGAAATGCCCAGAAGAGGCAAACCTATAGAGACAGGAGATACGCTAGAGTGTGTATATATCCCTACAGCTGGGAGAGATGAGAGTACTAGGGGTCATGATGGTTAAGGAGTCCTGGGTTTCTTTTTGGGGTAATGAAAATATTCTAACATTGATGGCGGCGATGGGCGCACAATGGTGTGACTATACCCCAAGTCATTTAACTGTACACTTTAAGTGGGCAAATTATATTTTGATAAAGCTATTTAAAAACAAAGTTTAACAAGAAGAAAAAAATGAGGATTAAGGCCAGGATATTCACTATGACATTTTTATTGAACATTACAGCAAAGGTCCTAGCCAATTCAATAAGACAAGAAAACTAATTAAGGTATAGGGTTGGGATAAAAGAGAAAAAGTCTATGTAGAAATTCCAGAAGACTCTACAGATAAATTATTGTCATTATGTATACATTATCCAGGTTGCTGATTATATAATCAGTATACCAAAAAAAAATCAAATTTATTTCTATATACTAGCTACAAGTGCTTAGAAAATATAATTTTTAAAATTATGTTTCTATGGGGTGCCTGGGTGGCTCAGTCGGTTAAGGGTCTGACTTTTGATTTCATTCCAGGTCATGATCCCAGGGTTCATGGGATCCAGTCCCAAGTCTGGCTCTGCACTGACAATGCAGAGCCTGCTTGGGATTCTCTCTCCCTTTTTCTCTGCCCCTCCCCTGCTCACTTGCATTCTCATTCTCTCTCTCTCTCTCTCTCCCTCCCTCTCTCTCTCTCTCAAAATACATAAACCTTAAAAAAATAAAAATTAAAAAATTAAAGTGAAAAAAAAAAAGGCAGGTTGAGACCAGATTGTACAAAAATCTGCAATGACCTTTCTTTCTACCTAAAAAAGAAACAACAACGACAACAACAAAAACAACTATTGCCCTTTTCCTGACCCTCTGTTAAGGTGTAAGTCCTAGAAGTCCCCAGCACTCTAGGGATGCAAGTTTATGTGAAGTAAAAGCTTCACTAACAAAGGAGCATGGAGGCAGTGGAGGGCTTAAAGGAAGAGGGTACAATTCTCATGCCCCTGATTCTAGAAACTCCTTCTTTTGTTTGACCTATCCTCCCCAAATCCAAGTGGGCCGTATCCTACCTGATCCCTCTGCTGTGTGTGTCACAGGTGACTGCTCCTTGCCTGGCACCAGTATCCCTTGGTTTCCTTAACACCTGTTCCCCTCTACTCTATGCAGCCTCAGTTTCCAGAGCCAGCTCTCCTCTCCAGACCCTTAGGTGCCGGCATACTTCAAGGCTCTCCTTTGTGCCCCAACCTTCATCATCTTTCATTCTGTTCTCTCCCGGGTGACCTCATCCAACCTCATCACAGGGACCAGTGTTTTTCCAACGAAGGGTTTCAAACCAACGGGTTATAAGATCGTGTGGGTGGTTTGCCCCTGGAATTTTTTAAGCTTTTGGATTGTGGTAAAATATACACAACAGAAATTTACCATTATAACCATTTTTAAGTCTACAGTTCAAGGGTATTAAGTGTACCCAATCTGTTGGGTAACCATCACCCCCCTCCATCTCCGAAACTTTTTCATCTTCCCAAACTGAAACTCTGTACCCATTAGACACTAATTGCCACCCACCTCTAGCCTCTAGCAACCGCCATTCTACTTTTCCGTGTCTATGAATTGACTACTCTAGGTGCCTCCTGTAGGGGAAACATACCATATTTGTCATTTTGCGCCTGGTTATTTTAGCAGAATGTCTTCAAGATTCATCCACGCTGTAGCGTGCATCAGATTTCCCGTCCTTTTTAAGGCTGGATTTGTTTTTTAAAGTGAAGCGGAACAAAAAATATTAAAGCATATTTCTTTTTTCTTTTTTTTTTTAATTGTTTAGTTTTGAGAGAGAGAGAGAGAGAGCACAAGCGGAGGGATGGCAGAGAGAGGGAGACACAGGATCAGAAGCAGGCTCTGTGCTGACAGCAGCGAGACCCGAGGTGGGGCTTGAACTCACTGTGAGATCATGACCTGAGCCGAAGTTGGATGCTCAACCAACTAAGCCACCCAGGCGCCCAAAGCGTATTTCTTTCTTTCATTTTTTTTTTTAATTTTTAACGTTTATTTATTTTTGAGAGACAGAGTACGAGTGGGGGAGGGACAGAGAGAGAGGGAGACACAGCATCTGAAGCAGGCTCCAGGCTCTGAGCTGTCAGCACAGAGCCCGATGAGGGGCTTAAACTCACAAACCGGGAGATTGTGACCCGAGCCGAAGTCGGACACTTAACCGACTGAGCCACCCAGGCGCCCCAAAAGCATATTTCTTATCATAAGGCCAAATACTGTTTCACAAAATGTTTGTTTCAGATGGATGTGTATGTGTGTTCGAGATCTCTGGCCTATTTCTTACTGTGGATAACAATGATAAAGGGTGGGAAAATGCTGATTTTGATGGTGACTGCACCATCTCCATTGCTAGCCTGGCTCTCCACCCCCCACCCCGCCCACCCCACCCCCCACCCCCGCCCCAGTTCTGGAGCTCATTCCCAAGGAGCTGCAGGATTGCTCTAGGTGGATCTCTTGCAGTGTCTTAACAGATCCAGACTCAAATCTGTTACCCTCCTTCCTCCAAACATGCTTTTCTCACACATCTCCTACTTGATTCTCCATAATCAAGCCCTGCCCGCCTCACCTTGCACCCCGCCCCCCACTATACAGCTGTGACATTCTAGTTATGCAGAATTACTTCGCTTCCCTCTGCACTTTGCTGTCCTTATCCAAGCTGGGTTTCATCCCCCTTCCTTCCACCTCCCCCTATGCCTATAGTCATTTCCCTTTCAGACTCCCTTCATATGCCTCCGTGTACCTTGAAAGCATCCTGATCCACTATGGCCCCCTACTCATTTTTGGAGTCCTTTGCTCACACCTCCAGTTTGGCTTATGCGTGTATCATGTGCCTTTCTGTCTTCCCAAGAGACTGCACGCTCCCCAGAGCCCCTGGGCTGTGTTCGTCTCGCACACCACTGTCCTCAGAATTTAGTGCCCTGTTTAGCATACAGCAAATCTTCACTAAGCACTTGTTC
Organism: Panthera leo; assembly: GCF_018350215.1. Taxonomy (NCBI): domain Eukaryota; kingdom Metazoa; phylum Chordata; class Mammalia; order Carnivora; family Felidae; genus Panthera; species Panthera leo. The sequence continues at coordinate 67,007,831 of NC_056690.1, forward strand.
AACCAAGAACAGACACGAGGAAGCCAAGAACATCAAGGACAAACTTCGCAGTTGTGTCTCATGTTGTTTCTTCCCAATCCACAGAGTCTCCTTAGAGACACTATGCCCCCTGAGCCCTCTGCAGTGCCCCCCTTCTCCCCTCCTGACCACCAGAGTGTTTGCAAGATGGGTCCCCAGAGTCCTGACTGGGAACTCCCGGAAGTGACCACTGCACAGCACACGGAGAGGCCAGGCGTCCAAAGAAAGAACACGTATCGACTCACATCCCCCGCTCCCTTCTAGTGAAACCTGTCCCTGACTCCCACTGAAACAGTCTGCCACCTTTGTGCCCGTGAGCTCTTTGTGAGGTGGCTAACAATGGAGGCTTTGCTGAATACATCATCAACCCAGCCCAGCACAGACGCAAAGGGCAGCAGCCTTCAGGAATCCCCGAGGTCTAAAGGGGATCTGCCCCTACACCAGATTCTCCTCACTTTTGACCAGGTTGTGACAATGGCCTCCCGGTCTCTCCCCATTGCTAACCTCTCCTTACAAAGCCCAGATAAACTTCCTTCCTAGTGGCTTTTATCATATCACTACCCTAGTCAAAGACCCCATGTGGCTCCCTACAACTGAATGAACCAAGTTCAAACTGTCCTTCCCAATCCACAAAGCACCTACTGAAGCTTCTGGCCCAACGTTACATCTGGTCCTCCTTGTCCACACTCCCCCTTCTACCAGCTGGACCCACTTCTTCACTGCGTCTTCCGATTACCCTGGGCGCACACACACCACTTTCAATCATTTCTTCGTCATCCAGTATTTATCGAGAGCTTACTGTGTGCCAGGCAACCATATTTGGTGCTCAGGGTGCAGGTGGGAACAAAACAGAGAGAATCCCTGCCTCCTGGGGCTTTCAGTCTAGAGCAGGGTTTCTCCACTTCAGCACTGGTAGTTGGGGCTGGGCGATGCCTTCTTGCGGGAGGCAGGTGATGCACTGTCAGATCTTTAGCAGCATCCCTGGCCCCTACCCTTAACGTGCCAGTAGCACTCTCTCCCAGTGTGACGACCCAAAATGTGCCCAGATACTGCCTGGGGGTAACGCTCCTCTCCCCCCAGAGAACTGTGGATCTAGAGCGGCAGGGGGAGCTTGCTATGAGTCAGCTGGGGAGCCTATGAAAAAAGCAGGTACTGGCTCCATCCCCAGAGGCTCAGATTCTGAGCCCAAGAATCTGCATTTCAGTGGCCCCGTGAGTGATTCTCATGAGGCTGTCTCAAGACCTCTGTCTGGGGAACACTCAAGTGTGGAGTGTTTTCCAGACAGGACACAGACCAATAATCACATCAGGTCAGTTCATCACAATGAGATGTGTAACAAACAAGACAGGTAAACAGGTGGGTGGGTAGTCCAGGCACGGGAGATGTAGAAGGGTGTGGCGCCTTTGCTCGCACCCTCTTCAGTTCTGGAATGTGCACTTCCCCTTCCCACCCACCCCCCCACGCCCCGAACACACCCACCTAAATCTTCTGTTTCCTTCAAGGGCCCGCTTAATTTCTACCTCCTCCAGGCAGTCTTCCCTAACTACTCCAGGCCACTGGAACTTCCTTCCTCAGGCAATTTAATTAACACTGACTACTTATCTATCTCCTTTGTGGTCCTTTTGTTTCCCCAAAGAGACCTCAAAGCCCTTGAACACCAGGACCGCGGAATCATCTTCACAGACCCTCACAGCATCCTTCCAGGATCAGGTGTGTGCAGGTTCTGTTTGCCTGACTGGATGAGCCCAAGTCGATGGAGTGCAGCCTGGGAGGTGGCAGCTGAGATTCAGGGAGTCAGGATCTCTGTGTGAGGGAGGGATGGGAGGCAGCTAGCACCCCGACCCGACACCGACACCCGGGAGGGCTTGCCAGAGCAACCAGTTAGTAGTTGAGCTGGCGTTTCCCCTGGGCGCTGATGTTTTCCCACTGTTGACAAGGCAGCAGGGATCCCAGCAGCCCCAGTGGTGCTGCAGGTACCAGCAGGGTGCAGGAACCCAGAGCCACCCCGCTGCGTCGCAAGTGCAGGTGGAGGCCGTTTGGGGCCCAGCGGCCTTTGTGTAGGGTTATCTTGCAGGGGCAGCTGTGGCCGGAAGAGGAGGCAAACCCGGGCAAGCCAGGAAACTCTGAAACTGTCCTTCAAAGCCCCCAGCACCATGCAAAGCTCAGCAGCTGCTTTTAACCAGGCAACAGTGCTGTCTGGGGAGGTCAGGAGCAGAGGCCAAATGTCCACAAACGTCCTGGACAAGGGACCTCAGACTCCCCAGCTCTGGGACGTGGAAGGGGAAATAGCCTAACTGCCTGGCTTTCCTGCTTCTGGGAGGAAACCCAGCAGCAACCCTCACCCAAACCAGGGGCACGAACTAGAGGCACAAGTGACTGATGTGGAACCCAAACGACGAAAAGAGAACAATCGTTTTAATATTTGGAAGTCTGGAGAAGACAAGACGTGTATGCAGCTGGAGAGGCCTCTTGTTTTCCATCGGCCTGGGGGGAGGGGCAGTGAGCGAGCGTGGGGAGGCACCGGCAGCCAAGACCTGCAGCCCGAAGGAGAGGTAGGCTATTTCCCAAAGAGGCTCTGATGTGGGAGTATCCTAGGGTCAGCGCTCTCCCGCAGCTCTGAAACCAGCTAGAGTAACCCGAAGCGTCCCCCCCCCCCCCCAGCAGAAGGAAACGGCTGGCTTTCGCACACACAGCGACCGAGGCCGTGACACCTCCCACTGCTCTCTTTCTCTGAACGGGAGTTCGCGCGTGGACGGGGTGGGGTGGGAAGCGAGCCAACGAGGGGAGAGCTAACTTCTGCCGCAGCTCTGACCTTCCGTGTAAGGTGGAGAAAGAACAATTTGTCTCAGAAGGGATCAGGTTGTGAGTTTCACACACCCAGCGGTTACTGGGTGATTAAAATTCCCTATCCCTGTGGCACCGTCCCGCCCACCTCTCACTCCCCACCTTACCCTGCACTCCTGCGGGGAGGAGGAATGCTTTCCCCCTTGAAGCCCTCACAAAAGTTCAGGATTCACGGGGTGATCCTATTGGGTTTTGAGCCCTCCGCTCCTGGGAGCCTCCCCTCCAACCAAATGGCCACGGCACTGTAGATGTGGACGACTCCGATCTGACCCCGTGGCTCCTCGGGGCATTCAGATGGATTTATCGGCAGCTCGGCGGCTCGGAATTCCAACCTGCCCCCCCATTGTCACAAGAGAACAAAGTTGTCGCACCCCTCTGGCCCACGCTGGGCAGGCGCTCTCCTCCCCCTGGGAGATGAGATGCGCTTCGGAGAGCCACGACCCAAACCTAACGCGGCAGTGCTGGAAGCCAAGTGCGGAGCCACGGTCACTCAGCCCGGGGACACCCGGGCCGACTCTGTGGCCGCCACCCGGGGGTTCGCCCGCGGGCTCCGTGCACCCCCCGCCCGCGCTCAGACTTTCTTACCTCTTGATGTAGTTTCTGCCATACAAGATCTGTTGCAGCAAGGTCACCAAGGCGAAGGCGCAGATGAAGATGAAGAGTAAAGTTCGGTTCCCCAACAAATCCCGGTTCGCCGAGGGGTCGGCGTAGCGCATCCTGGCGGCCGCTCGCGCACGGCGGGGCGCGGCGGGCGCCGGGCGCCTGGCGGGCCCCGCAATCACGCGCGGGGCTTCGCGGCCCCGGAGGGCGCGCCGCCGACCGGGAGCCTCTCGGCGCTGTTAGGCGGGCAGGGGACGTGGCCAGGCAAAGTTTCCGCCCGGCGGGGCGGGCACAGGGGGCATCCGAGCGTGGCCGGCGCCAGGGCGGCGGGCAGGGCAGGGCTGGCCGCGGAGAGCTCGGCCGCAGCCCCGGGCCTTCCCTCCGGACGCCTTTACCTCTGGACGCCCGTGCCGGGCAGCCGCCGATTTCCCTGCGGAGAGGCGACTCCAGGTGCCCCGGGCCCGGGGCGGCCCCTCCCGCCGAGGTGACGACCAATGGGGAGCGGGGCCCGCGCGCCGTCCGCCCGGGCACCCAAGAGCGCGGCGCACCGCCCCCTCCCGCCGGGCTCGGGTAGCGGCCGCCCGGCGCGGCTCCCTGCCCCGGCGGGCCCCGTCCGACTCCCGGCCCGCAGCGAGGGAGCGCGAAGGTTGGCCTTCGGTTCTGCAGATGGGAGGTGGGGGACAAAACACCCGGACAGTCTGGCGAATGACGGGAGGGCGGTGGAGAGGGGGAGGGGTGGAGCGGAAAACGCCGGGTTTGAATCGTGGAATTAAAAAAGAGGGCAGGAAGGGGAAGCCGCGGCGGAGCTGGGCATGCTAGAAGGGAGCATTTGCTTGCGGCGCGCAGGGGCACTGAGTCACCGCGGTGGCCGCGTCCTCGCGCCCGGGAGATTTCTCCGGAGAAAGCGGAGCAAGGTCAGCGGGCAGCCCTTCAAGGACGGCGCGCGCGGCTCCTGCATGCTGATGGCCTGCGGGGCTGCCGCCTGCGCTCCGGGCACTCAGCTCTTGCCGGGAGAAAATTCCGAGGCTCTACACCCCGGCCACAGGCCTCCTCCCTCCACCCCCCCCCCCCGCCCCACCCCCAGGCTGCAGCCCGCGGCCGGTCGTCAAAGACCTTGTTGTTACCAAGACACAGGGACCCTGTCTCATCCTTAGAACCGCTCGTAAAGCCTAGGTCAGGCAGGCAGCCGCCTTAGGGTACCACGGTCGCCAGAAGCTTTAGTAAGTCAGTAAGTCTGGAAAGGTCTGTGCTTCAGAGTGCACGCCAGGGAAAATAAACAGAAATGCAATGCCAGAGTCCTGCCTCTTCAGAAATCCAAGCCCCTAAATGCGCTCCTCTTTTCCCAATCACACCCCGCCCTGCGGGCTGGGCGACAGCCCTGTTATCCTGACACCGCAGTCTCTCGAGGCCTGGGGTGTCACGTGCCAGCGGCGTTCACCTCGCTGGATGATTTCAGGGCGCCGCTTCTCAGGGCCCTCTAGCCGCTAGGGAGGTTCTGGAGTCAGGGCAAGGACTCAGCTCTCGACGGGACTGACTCCAATCGCAGCCAGCAAATAGAACTTTGATGAGGAAGTGTGCGGACTCCCCTGCTCCGGCCTTACCCTTTGCTACTTCGTTCTTCCAGCCGGAAAGAGCAAGGAACACGGGGGTAAATCTCGTGATCGGGGATTCATCAATAACTTGGAATGCGTGTTAATTTACAAGGTGGAAGCGGACCCTGTGCTCTCTGTAAAGGGTTTATGTACCAGATATTTAGCTATGAGGTCATAGGTAGGCTTTTTAACCAATTAAAGAAATAATGCATAACCATTTAGATGGCCCATTATTATAATCGCGCCTGTAGTTATTTGGTGTCTTACAAGTGCTTGCTCTTGCGCGTATCAATTGAATCAGCGCCTCCCAGCCTCTAGCTAACCCACTTTACAGTCCAAAGGATCCAAGCTCTAGATGCCCAAAGTAGCTCATCTAGCAGGAAGTCTTTGGAATGGGAGATGTGACATTTTCTCCCACACAGGCTTCCTGGGAGGCAGACCAGGGCCTCCCCCACCGCCTCACCCCTCACCCAACGCTCCATTCTTGCCGTCTTTAACTTCTTAATAATTTTTGAACTAGGAGACCCTGCACTTTGCTTTGCACTAGGCCACACATATGAGGCAGAGGGTCCTGCGCACCCGTCCAAGCTGATAGAGTACGAACGTTCCACTTGGTTGGTCCTCACCTGTGCACCATCACCACTCCAGGCAAGACCCTCTTGTTTCCTTTCTTCTGCTTGTTCCCCACCCCTATCAGGTACCCGCTCTGATAGTTGTCTTTTAATGCACAGTTCCTTGGAAAAACAAAATGAATCTATTTTAAAATAAGAAATCTAAACGATGCTAAAAATGCACAGCTTGCTGAGATTTCACGAGCTGAACACACCCGTGTAAGCAGCACACAGATCAAGAAACAAAAATGTTATCACCGCCCCCCCCACAAGACCCCTCTTCTGCTCTTTTCCAGTTACAATGTACTCAAGAGCCACCACTATTCTGACTTTTAACCCCAAAGATCAGTACGTCCTATTCTTGCATTTTCTACAAATAGAATCGTACATTATATATTCTTTCGTGTCTGACTTCTTCCGCTCGCCGTTGGCTAGAAGATTCATCCATGTTGTCGGGCGTGGTGGGCAGAATTCTAAGATGCCCCCGGAGATTCCTCATCCTCTCCTAATTCACACTTTCTCCCAGTTACTCAATCAAACGTGCATCTAGGTGCTGCTGTGAAGAGATTTCGTGATGTCATTAAGGCCCAAATCAGTTGGCTTCAAGATAGGGGAGACTATTCTCAGTGGGCCTGATCACATGAGCCCTTAAAAGGGACTAAGCTCTTCCTGGCGAAAGAGCTTTGACGTATGAGACAGATGGACGCGAGGGAAGTTCTTCATCGTTGGCTTTGCGAACAGAGGAGTCCGCATGACAGGAGGTACGGGCGGCCTCTGAGAGCTGAGAATGCCTCCCGGCTGACAGGCCCCAAGGAAATGGGGGACCTCAGTCCTCCGATCACAAAAAAAGACCCTGAGTTCTGCCAACAACCTGAATGAAAATTAGGAAGACGGTCTGAGCCCCAGCCTGTGAGGCCCTCTGCTGAGAAGCCAGATTTAAGACCCACACAGCTGTGAGCTGGTAAGTGTGTGTTGTTTTCAGCCACTAAGTTTGTGTTCTCTTGTTTCACGGTGTTAGAAAGCAAGTACTTTGTGTGCTCTCATTTAGTTTATGGATACACGTCTAGTTGGTTCCATCTTATTTCTGTAGAGAACGTCATGGCTGGACTGGAGCATGGCTTACTTATCCGTTCTACTGTGGACAGACCCCTGGATAGCTGTCTCCAGGAATTTTCCAGTGTATGCTTTTCGTGACTATATGCATGCATATCTACTGGGTATCACTATTCAGAAGTGAAATTGCTAGATCACAGAAGGTTCCACTTTAGTGATTATTGGCAAACGGCTTCCTGAAGGGCCAGGTTATTTTTTTTTCATAGGTATATTATTCCAACCTGCCATGACCTAATAGCAATTGGGCCCCACCCTAGCTGACAATAGCATTAACTAGCTAATCTAACAGCAAAAAACCCAAACCAAAAACAAAACCCAAAAAGCAAAAAACACTGAGCCAAGAGCCAAAATAGTCAAGAGAAAGTAACTACTTAACCCTGGGTACTGGCTCTTCTCAACGGCCCCGTCACCTGCAGGGATCAGCAGTGAAGGCTGATGCTGACTTTGGCCACTTGATAGCCGGCAAGGAGATCAGCAGTCGTCCAGTGCGCCTCTGACGACGTGGCTCTTCTAATCCTAACGGTGCCTAAGATCTCACCATCTTTATATCAAGTCGGGAATTACCTTTAATGTACACACAAACACAAGCATAGACGGTGGAGTCAGAGAGCAAAGATCGCGAAACACGGACGTCTGCAGCCCCTGTTGCGGCTATTAATATGGATCCAGGTTCCATTTTAAGCCGAATTTATATTCTGGTTGTGGAATTGCAGCAAACACTCAGAAGGCCTCGCAAACAAAAGAGTAAACACATGGATAGCTGATCGCCATGCCAGATTCAGCGAACACCATTTTTATATCCTAATTGCCAGGAACGGGGACAGCTGCATCATTGTTGAAAACACACACGCACGCACAATTAAGCCAAGAACAAATGTCAACACTGGCACAATCTGCTAAATTACTGATAACTGATGGGCATTACTCATGCTGTGAGCATCGTCTCCCATAGAAAATGAAAAGATTCCTTTTTAAAAAAGACCTTAGAGATTCCTCCTGGTTTAAGGAAGCCGCGGTGTATACCGTAACGGCACAACCACAGCCTGCCAGATTATGTAAGTGACATTCCAACCATGTGTTCAAGGAGTTTGTGATAAGTACACGCTGTTCTTGTGCCTCTTTATATTTGTGTGAACAAGACAGGCTCCAAGAGGCTGATTCCTGGTTTGGGGACACTTTGTCTGTGATGAAGGTGTCTTGCAGCCACTGAGCAGAAATGCCCGGTGATAACCTCATAATCTAGAGAGACGGGGCTTGCCATCGCGTGATCCAAATGCAGACACCGGATCCCACTTCTTCTGTCTTGCTCTCGGTAGGTTATTATTACAGAATAGAACTATAATTTAAACCCCCTTGTTCAGTTCCCTCACAAAGTACGAGGGGTCTTCGAAATAACTTGCACAAGGCTATGAAGTCACGTTTTGGCCTTCACATCTCCAGCCTGAGAGGGCACTTCCTCTGGTCTTAGCACCACCTCCCGGGGATTCCTCTCTGGCACCTGCCCCGATTTACCCAGTTTGTCTCCACAGGTGGAGACATGCTTCTTGTTATTAACCCACAATGGCTCCTGGATCGCAGAGCAGAAAGACCCATTCCCCTCTTGGGAATGTCACGCTCCCACAGGTAGCCGGAAACAGCTATCCTATTTATAATGAGGTCACTCCCAGTGCATTTAGATGACACGGTATCTTCTTTGCTCACCTTAAAGGCCAAGCCCTGGGGTAGAAACACTGGGCTCAGGTTCCACCCTTTGAGGAGCTCTGACAAATTCAGCTGAGACAATGTTTTCCACTTCCAGTCCAGTGCAGGCTCCTCGACACCTTGGGGGTCTGTAGAATACTAAAATTTCAAGAGGATGCCCTGTGAATACAGCTGCTTAGAAATGTTTAGTGTTCCTTAGACACCTGAAAAGCAAAAAGGGGTGAGTGCCCCACTATGATCATCCATTTCTAATTTTTTTTAAAGTTTATTTTATGGGGGGGGTGGGCAGAGAGAGAGGGAGACAGAGATTCAAAGCAGGCTCCAGGCTCTGAGCTGTGAGCACAGAGCCTGACACGGGGCTCGAACTCACAAACCGAGAGATCATGACCTGAGCTGAAGTCGGACGCTTAACTGAGTCATCCAGGAGCCCCTGATCATCCATTTCTAAAACACCAGAGGAGATTCCCAATCCCAACGCCATGGCCACAGCAAAGTGTGTGTCATTTCACGTCTGTCCAAGGTTCTAAAAGCTCCAGGCTTTCAGTGGATGTGGTGGGAGTGTCCACAATGTGGTATCATGTGACGTGCCAGGGAAATAAGAATCAGTAATTCACAGTCTGTGCCCTTGAAGGCATATATGTGGCAGTGAAGAAGACAGAGCCCTTAGTAGGAGTATGCCTCTAACCCAACTGGGGTGGCAGGGTGGGGTGTGGAGGAGCGGGAGGAAAGGCAAAGAAGGGGTCCAAAAGAGGTGGTGCTTGCTGTGAATTGTGAGGCGGAAGGATGATGAGCCAAGGAGTAGGGCAAGAGGAGCAATGTGGACAAAGCCTGGCAGTGGGGGACACGGCCCGGTCCGTTCACTGTGGCTGGAGAGGTGAGGCCGGGTGAGTGGGCAGGAGCCACAGCATGGGAGTTGGGATTTTATCGGTGGAACTATTGCAAGACTTTAAGAACGGGAATAATATGATCCGATTTACATGTTAGCTAAATCCAGCCTCCCGGTTTGTAGAGAGCAGTTTGAGGGAGAAACGCCTGAAAAGGCATGGACGTGACAGCCTCTCTTTTCCCTGGCCGCCATCAGACCCCTCCCCGCTGCCGCAGGCTCATGTACCCGCCCTGGGCAGGCCGCCCCACCATTTCTGTCTCATTGCGGTACTAGTACTGACTTGAGAAGGAATTCTCTGCCCCCTTGCAGGGGAGCCGGCAGAGGGTAGAGGCACAGGATTACTGCCTCATGAAAGCTGTCTCTGTACTCAGCGCTTTTTCATCCTACCCGTTTGGTAGTCATGGAAATCGGGTAGGCGTGGTCAGCGCCCGTCCACTGCACACGCTGCAGTCGCAGAGCTGGTCTCTAGGCCACTCTTTTTGCCACTTTCTGGGGTTCCCTCTGCTCCACAGATTCCTGGTGCAGAAACGCTCTCTTCCTCCTCCCTTTGAAAACCCTGCCTTTGGGAAAGGCTCTGATAGCTTCCATTTATATCCTAGTGTTCCTGATGGAGAGAAGCTTAACCCGAAGGATCATCTGTGCCTGTAATAAAGGTGATGTCCTATGAGAACTGCACTCAGAGCAAGGTAAAGAAACCCACAGGTGACCATCGTCTTGACCACATCCTCAGATGTTTTCAGTGCAGTCGAACGGGGAGTGGTTTTCTAGAGAAATATATACCCGATATTATAAGTAGGAGTTAATGGAAATAGGATTTGTTTTAAAGGAAATTTCTCATCAGCCAACGATGTCAGTACTTATACTGGAAAAACAACAGAGTTGATGGAGTCTGCCGGAACGCCCTGGAAACAGATCATCGTTCACAAGTGTGGTCACCAGTGTGAGAGTCCTAGCCCAGCAGTGTTGTGGGTTTGCCACTACTCATAGGCCAAGTAGACAGTGTGTATGCCAGGGGTCAGGAAACTTTTTCTGAAAGGACCAGACAGTAAATTCTGTAGGCTTTGTGGGCCATACAGTTTCTTTTGCACATGACTCTGCTGTTGTAGTGTGAACGTATCAATGATATAGAAACAAATGAGTGTGACCAGAGTTGGTCACAGGCTACAGTTTGCTGCCCCGGGTCCATACTATGTGATTTGCAGAGCCCCATGCAAAAAGTCCTACCCACTGAACTAAGGAGTCGCTGTGGAAGCCATCCCCCCATGTTCAGGCATTATGTCTACAAAGGCCTGTTAATTATAACATGTTAATCTGTCACCCACCATCAACACTTTTGCACAGACTCAATTACCCTTGAAGTACAGCCTGGAGATCCTAGGATGACATTTCCATGCATAAAGTGCCCTCTCACTTTGACCATCTGCTCCATAAATACATGCCCCTGGTCACCAGGGACTACTGAACACATAGATGGGTTGCTTGGTGAGACTCTATCTCACTTCTGGCGACAACAAATTCTTGTGTCCTAGAGGTCATTGTGTTAGTTAAGATCTTTTGACCAAAGTAACAAAAGCCACAGAGAAATTTATTATCCCACATACCAGAAAAACTGGAGGTGGGGCAAGGATCCACAACTGGGTAAACAATATTTTTAGAACCCAGATTCTTCCTATCCTCTACTCTGCCATCTAAAGAATAGGCTTCTTTGTAAGAGTGTCCTCATGGTCATATGATAGCTGCCATCAGTAATTGGGAAGATAGTAGGAAAGAGAGAGAGAAGAAACCCCTCCAACCTAGACCAGTAATAATCACCAGAGGGATGCCATGTGCTGATTGGCTTACACTAGGTCCCTGAGCCAATCACTGATGAGGGGATGCTATTCTCCTACTTGGTTTAGTCTACTGAGAACCCTCCCCAGGAGCCAGGGTCAATTCCGGAAACCACATGGCTGCTTACACAGATGGAGATGGAATGATGTTGGAGAGTCAGCCCCCACGTGCACCATCAAGAGCAGCATTTTTTTCCACTTATGTTTCCTTTCCTCCTTTTGATGGAGCACTGTCGCTGTGATTGAGTAGTGTTGATGACAAACAAGACAGTGAGGAGATGTGCCCTTCTGATGTCCCAAAAATGTTGTTTCAGAACTATGAAGAGCATCACCTGTGGCCCTGTGTCCTGTCCATCTCCCCAAACACACACACACACACACACACACACACACACACACACACACACACGTTACAGGTTCACTGATGCTAGCTAGCATCTCTGACTATAATCACCAAGCTATTAGTAAAAGAAAGAAGCCAGGCAACAGGTCAGCCAAATGACAAGTGTGGAAACAGATTATGTTTATGTCTGAATGACTTGGTGTTTGGCTGCAAAGGCTGTGAATGGTGGTGGGAGGGGGCTGCAGGATGGCAGGAAGGAGCTCAGGATGGGGAGTCAGAGGAGACATGCTTCAGGTCACAGCCCTAGGAGCTCAGGAAAGACACCTGCCTTCTCTAACCCACTGGCGTCCTCACATGTAAACTGGAAAACATGGTATCTAGCCCTCAAAGTAGGAGTTTGTGGAGATTAAGTATAAAAATGTAAAAGCATGTTGTAAGCTTTAAGCTGTACAACTCTAAGATAAACAGCATTATTTACAATGGCCGGAGATAGAGATTTCACAGATGTTGAGTCTCAACATGTCTCTGAAGGTGGTCAGGTGTCATCAGCGGCCTCCCTCTTCCCCCGTCAGCACTGACTACTCCAAGAGCCCAGAAATGTCTGCTGCCCATAACAGCATCCACCAGACCCGGATCCGCCCCCTCCGCTCTCCTCCTACCGAAACTTACCCATCTCAAGTCTCACTGTCCCATCTCCTTAACACCCATCTGAAACTAACATAAGGAAGTGTGAAACGGTGGGACAGCACAGCCTTAAGGGTCAGAAACCTGAATTCTAGATCTGGCTGTAACACTAACTAGCCACCTGAATTTAGGCTAGATTAACCTATTGGTAACCATGGACTATGAACCTACAAAATAAAAGACAGTTGTGGTTTTTCTAAAACTTTCTCCAGCGTGGAAACCTAGCTTCAAAGCAAAAACGGTGCTCCGTGCCTCCGTGCATCCTTCCCTCCATCCTTCCTTCCTGCGCTTCTCGGCCTGAATGGCAGTGCAGGGGCTTTGCCAAAGCATAGTTTGAAAACCAGTGAGCTAAATGATCCCTCAAGGGCCCATTCATCTCTACAATCTCTAACTCAGTTTCTACTTCTAAGACAAATTACTTTATGCTAATGTGAGAGGCACTATAATATGGTTCCCCCACCTAGAATCATTTTGTATTTAAGTAGGAATTCTCATAGATGTATACTTTTGTGAATTAACAAATAAAGATGGAATTTCAGACACCATGAACGTGAAAGAGGCCATTGGGAGACTCCCTGATCCCCTAAAATCACTCGACTTGGGTTATCCATTCAGCTTTCACATAGGGCCTAATTTTGAAGCAGTTAATGGCATTTTTCAGGGTGGTGAGTGACCCAGTGGTGGTGAGGCTTCCCAGTTTTGGACCAGCCTAAGCCTGGGCTCCCATCAGCTCCATGGTGAACCGCGAGGTCCAAGGAAGACAAGGAAAGTCATCGTGTCTTTCACGTGACAGGGCGGGGAGGAGTATGAGTTACAATCCGGTACAGAAATCCCTCAAGTAACAAAGCTTCATATACACATTTTTTTTTCCTGTGACATAACAAATATTCAGAGGTAAACAACGTGAGGCTGGGAGAGTGGCTCCATTCAAAAAAGTCTTTGAAGATTCAGGGAAGGGGGACCTGTGACCAGTGGTGGGTTCCATGTCAGGAACCAGTCAGCCACGAGGAGGGGACAACAATTCCCAGAATTTCAGTTCTGGGATCTATACATTGGTCCAGACTCTCGAGAATTTTACCAGAGTATCTCCAGATTCTTCAACATAACTTTTAATGTCATTTGAATAGATGCAGATTAGAGCTGCATAAGTAATCGTGTATGAACTTTAAAAATACATTTGTTCTCAATAACTATATGCTACAAGGTTCCTATTTTCTTTTTGACCTTTTTAAGAAGTCTAACATATGGACAGAAAAGTACGCAAATCGTGGCACACGGCTCCACAGATTATCACAAAGTGAAGACACCCGTGTCACTACCGCTAAGAAAAAGGAAAGGAGGAAACTGCCGGTCCCCAGAACCCGCCTCGCGCTCCCCTCAGTCTCATGTGCCCTGTCCGGTTCTTTCCTTCTCAACTCTGTCCTATCCTTGTCTTCTCTTCTGCTTGCCTCACTCCCCCGGCCTCTCAAAAACCCGGGGAGCAGGTGGTGGTGGTAGTGATATGTTGGGGCAGTTTTGCCTTCTGGCACAGTGGCAATAGCATGACTTTTGGAGCCACATCTACCAAGATCTAGATCTTAGGTCCTCTGATCAGCAATTTTGTGAATCCAAGCAAGAGGCGGAATCCCTCTAATACCTACCCAAGCACTGGCCGGTGGGTCAGACCACAGTACTGCAGTATGCCGGGCACTGCGTGCATGGTGGCCCATGTGACCATCACTGCGTTTTCATTTTGATTCTTTTTGTTGGGCCCTGTGAGGCAACACTCGTTATTTCTATTTCACAGATTAGTGCCAAGAGGCACACTGAGGCCAAATGACTTGCCCGGCGCTGCATAGTGGGTCGGCGACACAGCGAAGGCTAGACTCGGAGCTCTGAGTCTGGGCCGGCGCACGACCTAGAGCCGCAGCCCTCGCGACCCAGAGGAGCTGAGACCAGGGAGGCAGATCGCACGTGACTCCGGGCCCACAGCCACCCAGAGGCTTGTCTGGCCCGGAGGTGCCTGGTTCTTCAACAGATTCCCCGTCACCCGCATACTTGTCTCAGCCTCGCCAGAAGGTTTCCTAAACAGACACACAAATGCCAACCTTATGGCACCTGCTAATAAAAACTGCCTCAGCAGGAGTGAGTTCCAGGGGTGCCTAATAATAACCACAGACATGAAGGAGTAAATGGCTGGCTGTGCCAAGAGCGCGTGGGACCCTCCAGGACCAGACAGAGTGTGGGGCAGTCAGGGTCAAGGCAGCGTCTGCAGCCAGGACAGGGGCGGGGCCTGGAGCTGGCAAACAGGGCACCTGGCGGGAAGACGAGGACAGTGAACCAAAGTCAGGCCCCATCCCGGCCGTGCTGGCAACGCTGGGGCGATTCGTGCCATTACCCAACAAACACGACTCGGATAATGACCCTGGGGCAGGCGCCGGGTGATACGTGGCTACAAATGGTTGGGGGGTTCAGAGGAACATTCCTCTCCCTTCCCTAAGGTGTTGAGGCATTTATTTAGAAGGCGCCAGGTCTTTCCTTATATTAGAGACGTAAGACTGACAAGCAAGTAACCCTAGGAGAGGAGTCCTAGGGATGTGTCCAAAGTGACATACAGAGGACAAGGATGAGAGCCTCCCCTGGAGGCAGCTGGCCAAGCCCTGTGGCTTCTCCTTGTCCACTCTAGAAGCCTCTCCTCATCTGGCCCCGTCCTGTCACAGCTCCTCACCAGCTCTCCGCAGAGGCTGTGGAACAGCAAAGTCAACAGCACAGGCACGCGCCGTGTGCTGAGCACTGCTCGTGGTATTTCCCTGCCCGTAAGTCATTTAATCTCCCTTGAGTGACGGTAGATGAAGGGGAGGAGCTATTCTCAAGCCTGCCTGTACACAGGAGGGCACAGATGTGCCATCCAAGGTGACAGAGCTAGTAAGAGGAGCAGATGGGATCCGGACCCAGGCCATTGGGTCCTAGAGCCCACCCTTCAGCTTCTGTGTTAATGTCACTCTGCAGGGTGCTGGTTCCCTCGATTCTCATGTTCTCTCCGGTGCCACGGAACCACAGGGCCCAAGGCAGGGTCAGTCTGCTCCTGGGTGGCCCCGACTGAGCCCTTCACACCCTTTCAAGGCTCTCATCACAAGGTCCCACCCTCTTCTCAGCCCGGTCTGTAAACTCAGTGTTTGGCACTGGGGCTGGCTGCCTTCCCCTCCGCCTCGCCGCCGGCCACCAGGCTGAGGGTTTGGGTGGCCATCCGGAGGATGCAACGAGCAGCCAGCCTCACGGGCCTCCACCTCTCTGCACTTGCACGGTGGCCCCAGCGTGGGCCAGGCACAAGAGCGGCGTGGCCGAGAGCTTGGGCTCTGGGGTCACGCTTCCTGTGTTCTAATGTTGACCCAGCCAGTTACGTTTTGCTCCCTTGGAGAAGTTTCTTGGCCTCTCTGAGCCTCAGTTTCTTTCTTTATGAAATAGGTTAATAAAAGAAACTCCCTTCCAGAGTTATGCTAGGGACTGAGATTGAGCCCACTATCACCTACTTAAAAAGGCAGTCAGCTAGCTGCATAGGAAGCATTCAGGCAATGTTAGTGCTTACTGTGACCACAACTTGTCAAGCCAGCTCTGAAACCATAAAATCAGAAATTCCACTTTCTAACCACAACTTCCTGTTTTCAATTAAAAAAATTTTTTTTGATGTTTATTTCCTTTTGAGAGAGAGAGAGACAGAGAGAGAGAGAACGAGCAGAGGAGGGGCAGAGAGAGAGGTTAGACACAGAATCAAAGCAGACTCTAGGCTCTGAGCTGTCAGCACAGAGCCTGATGTGGGGCTTGAACTCATGAACCGTGAGATCATGACCCGAGCCAAAGTCAGATGCTTAATCGACTGAGTCACCCAGGAGCCCCTGGTTGTCCATTCTTTTTTTTTTTTTTTAAAAAAATTTAAAAAAAAATTTTAATGTTTACTTGAGAGAGAGAGAGAGACAGAGACAGAGACAGAGTGCGAGTGGGGAAGGGGCAGAGAGAGAGGGAGACACAGAATCGGAAGCTGGCTCCAAGCTTGGAGCTGTCGCCATGGAACTCGACGTGGGGCTCAAAGTCACAAACCACAAGATCATGACCTGAGCTGAAGATGGACACTTAACCGACTTAGCCACCCAGGTGCCCCTTGGGTTTTCATTCTTAAAGATCTGCCCACAGTAGCCTACTCTGCTGTGCTAGTGTGCCAAGGGCCGGAGTCCCCATTCTCCAGTGTATCAGCCACCCCCGGCTTCTTGTCCTTTCCTGCTCCGTTAAGACCCCACGGTTGATCCCTTTACTGACATTCTTATAATTACCCACAATTTCCTCATGCTTGGTCTGTTTCTATTAGGATTAGTTTCAATGGTATATCATAGAAAACCCCAAATAACAGTTCTTAAAATCATTAGTGTATTTTCTCTCTCACATAAAAGAAATCCAGAAGTAGTTAGCACACAGGTGGGATGGTAGGTCTAAGTGCCTCAGGGACCTGTGCTCCTCTTCTCTTGCTGTTTTTTGTTGTTGTTTTTTTTAAGCACATTGTCTCCTTGTCCAAGATGGCCGTTAGAGCTCCAGCCACGGCGTCTCCATTCCAGACAGCACAATGGAGAAGGAGAGCCTCCCCATCCAACACCTTCCTCTCCCATCCCATCAGCTTGAACCCAGTCACATAAGCTCACCTAGTCACTGCTTACCTCCTGTCCCAAATAAGAGGGAAAAGGAGGGAGGACGGTCCTACCACTGTACCTCCCTGGCCAATCCACAGCCAGTGACGACTTCACCATCTACTTCTGTTTCCAGGCTGGCCTGCTGCTGGAGAAAATAACACAATCATGCTGACACACACCTCTGTAGGCTGTGGCTTCTAGCCCAGCTGAGCCCCCCACACTCCTGGACAAGGCCTTTTTTCCTCTCTTTTGCATGCCTCATGGCAGTTATTCCAAGAATTCAGTCACTTTCCTGAAACACTCCTCCCACCCTTGGCTCCCTTCCTCCTTCCCTCTCCCCTGTTTAGATATCCTTGTCGTTCCTCTGAAGCAGCTCTAGCTGCAACCAGAGGTGACCGTTGCCCTGGCCGGAGCAGACCTTCTCTTTCCCCTGAATCCTACAATCAACAGGAATGAACCGATGAGAGGCCCTAACAACTACCCGTTTCATCTAGAAACTGTGTCTTTAACCACAGCATCCATGCTTCACTCCAAAGGAGACTCCCAGGGGAGGTCAGAGGCCCCAGGCAGGCCGCCTTGGGATGCTGCAGGGGCAGTGGTCCCCCCAGCAGCTGCCGGGCCTCAGAACAGAGAGCGATTCCCCCCGAAGAAAGCTCGGCATCCTTTGGCTCCCTCAGCCCCCCCTGACACTTGCCAGTCCCTGTCCTGACTTCACAGTGGCCCGAGGGTACCAGGCGCACCACCCACCTCTGCAAAGAGGCAAAATGACATGGGAGAGAATGTCAGTATTTCCCCACATTGAGGGGACCGTGTCCATATTCTTCTGGAAACGTCCCCTTCGAGTTCCTGGCTGCTTATCAGGAGCAGGCCGAGTGCACACGCCCCTGGGTTTAGGGGCTGACGGAGGTAGCCCCACCCTTCAATAGATGCAGGGGGGGCCACCAACCCCTCCTGCACAAAACCTTGGTTCCCGTCCTGCCGGGAGGGTGTGGAATTGGGGTGCTGCTCTGGGGGCTCACGCGGGTTCTCGCGGCCCCAGCCGCATCCACCGTCCTCCACCGCTCCCATCGGGGCTGATGAGGGCTGGGGCCAGGAAACTGCTCAGGGGCTAAGGGTTCCTACTCAGTGTGAGAAGTCTGCCTTACAGGTTGCTATAAAAAGGAGCAAAAATAACAGAGGTGCCTCTTCGTCTGTCTTTATGTTCCCCGTTTCACTTATCACACACATCTTGCAATAGCTACTCATTTTCACATTTTCTTCAGTCACTTCCTCCCTCCAACGTGAATTACCTAAAATAACAACCTCTCAGGGTCAGCCTCAGCCATGCATCACAGGCAGCTGCTCCAGGGTAAGGACTGTGCCCAGAAGAAGCCTCGGGTGAGCGCTGCCCCATCACCATCCCCCGGACTCTCCAGCCCATCAGCGGCACCATGGCCTTTTCTGCAGGCGGAGGCAGTGCTGAGCGAGGAGGCCTGGGGACTCACCTCCCACTGCAGAGGCCGGGATGACATTGGAAACTTTCCTGCGGGCGAGGTGGGCTAGGGGAGCAAGAGAGAGCAGGACACAGGCCACCTGGCATGGAAGGAGCACCTGACCAGAGATAGGACCTGGGTTCTGGCCTAATACATTCTGTCAGCATGCTGTGTGACCATGGGCAAGTTGCATCCCCTCTCTGGGTCTCAGGCTCCTCATCTGTAAAATAAGAACATGTGAGGGTCCTTCCTGAGCTGGGTCCATGCCCAGAGCCTCTCCAGCATTCAGTCCTGGCCCCTAAATCTCTCTCTTCTCCATCCCTCGCCAATTAGGCCTGTCAATGCCTTAGTCAACTGCCTATTCATAATATGTTGTGCCTGGTCTAATGTAATAGACTCTGGACTGTCCCCTTCCAACTTCCCCCCAGCCTCTAGTCTGTTCTCCACACTGCCATACTGTTTAGAACCCATCAGGGGCGCCTGGGTGCCTCAGCTGGTTAGGCGTCCGACTTGTGATTTCAGCTCAGGTCACGATCTCGCGGTTTGTGAATTCAACCCCTGCATTGGGCTCTACACTTACAGTGCGGAGCCTGCTTGGGAGTCTCTACCCGCCCCGCCCCCCACCCCACCACCAACTCTCTCTTAAAATAGATAAATAGACTTCAAAAAAAAAAAAAAAAAAAACAACAACCCACCAGGCACTCTCCACTGCAGTCAACTCTTTAGCCAGGCAAAGATTATCACTGTCCTACTCTACGTCTCTTTCTACAGCTTCCAACCTCATTCACAAATATTTATGGAGCACCCGCTATGTGCCAAGCACTGTTCCAGGAGCTCAGAACACAGCAACAAACCTTCAAGACTCAGTTTAGTTGTCATGACCCCTGAAAAGCTTTCCCACACTCCTTCATGCCTACCTGCAGGGTGAGTTCATGGCTTCTTCCTCTGTGTGTGCAAGCTGCCACGCCTGTCAGATGGCGATGGTGAGATAGCGGCTTCCTTGCTGTATCACCAATGGGCATACCTAGGGAAGTTATGTTCCATTGCTCTTGGCTGAATGTGATGGTCAGTTTTATGGGTCCACTTGGCTGGGGCCAGTACCCGGTATTTGGTTGAACACTATTCTACATATTTCAGTGAAGGTGTTTTTTAGATGAGATTAACATTTAAATCAGTAGGCTTTGAATAAAGCAGATTACTCTTCATAATATGGGTGGGCCTCATTCAATCAGTTGAAGGCCCTAGGAGAAAAAAGATCCACCTTCCCCGAGGAAGAGGAAATTCTGCTTCTGGACTGCCTTTAGACTAGAACTGCAACCAGGTCTCTTCCCTGGATCTCCAGCCTGCCGGCCTGCCCTGCAAACTTAGGACTCACCAACCCCCACCACCACGAGAATCTATTCTTTAAACACACTCTCTCTCTTTATACGCACACACACACAGCCGATTGGTTCTGTTTCTCCGGAGAACTCTAATACACTGAGTGAACGATTCTACCCTCGTTCCCCCCCTGCCCCCCCCCCCCACACTTATCTGGTACCAATGGCTAAAGAAGGTGTAGGAGGAGTAGGAGGAAGAGGAAGAAAAATGGATAGTTTTTTCATATGCTTATTAGCCTTTTTTATATCTTCCTTTATGAAGAAGCTACATAGGTCTTTGGTTCTTTTCATTATATTGTTGTCTTTTATTATTGATTTGTAGGAGGCTTTCAAAATATATTCTGGGTACACATTCTTTGTCAGATATAAGTGGCCTGTAAATATTTCCTCCTGGAGTTCGGTCTGTGTTTTCAATTCTTAATGTTGTTTTTGATTAGTAGAAATTTTTAATTTTAATGACGTCCAATCTATCCATTTTTTTGTTATGATTAGAGACTTTTGTGTTCTAAGAATGTTTTCTATAGAAGCTTTACAGGTTCACCTTTTGCACTTAAATTTATGGCCTACTTCAAATTCATTTTTCGGCATGGCATGAGGCAGAGGTCAAGGTCCACTTCTGCTCCATAAGGACATTCAGTATTCCAACACCATTTACAGAGAAGACATTCTTTTCGCCTGTTAAATTCATTTAGTGTTTCTGTTAAAAAGCAAGTTATACTATATGGGTTTACTTCCAGATTTGATATTCTATTCCATTTATCTATTTAGTTATCCATATGCCAATACCATATTGTCTTACCTATTATAATTTTATATATCTTGAAATCTGGCAGTATAAATTTTCCAACTTCAATCTTTAAGACTGTTTTTCTTATTCTAGGTCGTTCTGTAATTTCATGTACATTTAAGGATAAGCTTATCAGTTTCTGCAAAAAGCCTAATGGGATGATAATTGGGATATCATCTTAACAATATGACATCTGGACCAAATTAAGTCTTCCAATCTATGAACATAGAATACCTCTCCACGTATTCATACCTTGAGTTGCAGCTATGTTCTGTAGTTTTCAGCATAAAGGCCTCCCATGTCTTTTGTTAAATTTCTTCCTAATTATTTTTTCTGATATTATAAATAGCATTTTAAGAATAAACTATTCTTAGAATGGCTTTAGATTAAAATGTTTATTAATGTTCATTTATTATTTTTGAGAGACAGAGAGACAGAGTGTGAACAGGGGAGGGGCAGAGAGAGAGAGAGAGAGAGAGAGAGAGACAGAATCCAAAGCAGGCTCCAGGCTCTGAGCTGTCAGCACAGAGCCCGACGTGGGGCTCGAACTCACGAACCATGAGGTCATGACCTGAGCCGGAAGCTTAACCAAAATTGCCACCCGGGCGCCCCAGAAAAGCTTTAGATTTAAAGAAACATTGCAAAGGTAGGACAGAGACTTCCTCTATAGCCCACACTCAGTTTCCCCTATGGTGAACAGATTACATTAGTGTGGTGCACTAATTATGGTCACAATTAATGAACCAACATTGATATGGTGTTACTAACTAGAGTCTAGCATTTATTAATATGTCCTTAGCTTTTACCTAAAATCCCTCTTCTGCTCTAGGATCCCATCCCGAATGCCATATTACATTTAGTTGTCAAGTGTCCTTAGGCTCCTCTGGGCGGTGACAGTTTCTCGGACTTTCCTTGTTTGTGATGACAGTTTTGAGGAGTACTGCTCGGGCGTTTTGTAGAATGCCCTTCAGTGGGGTTCATCTGCTGTTTCTTGTGATTGGACTGAGCTCATTGGTTTTTGGCAAGAAGACCACGGAGGTAAAGTGCCATTTTCATCGTATCGTGTCAAGAGCACATATCATCAACATAACTAATCACTGTTGATTTTGACCTTGGTCACCCGGCTGAGGTAGTGTTGGTCAGCCTTCTCCACTGCGAAGTTACTCCCCCCCACCCCCTCCATACTAGACCCTTTGGAAAGAAGTCAGTAAGTGCAGCCATACTTAGTGGAGAGTTATGCCCCACATCTCTTAGGGTAGAGTATAAATTACTTGGAATTCTTCTCCATGGGCCATCTGTCCAGAACTTTATTTTAATGAAGTTCAGTGTATCTTTTTTCCTAGTGACTGTTTAGGGTGTTGACTAAAAACTCTCCGCCTAACAAGAGCTTAAAGATGTTCTCCCTGTTTTCTTCTGTCAGTTTCACAATTTCAGGTATTACAGTTAGGTCTGGGACTCATGTTTTCTTAACCAGGAATTCCTTTGTTTAGAGGAAACTGTTGATAGTTGGCATTTCCGTGCAGTTTTGTTAAGGCGATGAGGTTCACAGTGTTTGAGGACACTGCCTTTAAAAATCAACAACGACAAACACAACTGTATTTTTCAGCTGGCAGTTTTAGGCTCACAGCTCAATTGAGCGGAAAGTACAGAGAGTTGCCATGCACCCCCCGCCTACCCCCTCCCCACATGTACAGCCTCCTCCACCATCAACATCCCCTCCCGGAGCAGGGAAGTGTGTCCCTGTCCCTGCACAGGCACATCATTATCATCCAGTCCATAGTTCATGCCACAGTTCACATGGTGTTGTCCAGTAGATGGTTTGGGACAAATGTATAATGACATGTGTCCACTCTTAGAGTATCATACAGCGTAGTCTCACTGCCCTAAAATTCCTGTGCTCTACCTATTTATGTCTCCTCCCTCACCCCTATCCTTACCAACCCCTGATCTTTCTACTGTCTCCATACTTTTGCCTTTTCCAGAATGTCATAGAGTTGGAACCACACAGGAGGTAGCCTTTTCAGATTGGCTTTTTTTCACTTAGTAACGTGCATCTACGTTTCCTCCGTGTCTTTTCATGGCACGGTAACTCGTTTCTTGTCAGTGCTGAGTAAACATTCCATTGTCTGGATGTGCACAGTTTATCCTTCCACATCTTTATTGATTCCAAGTTTCGGCAATTATAACTATAGCTGCTATAAACATCTGTGTGCAGGTTTTCGTGTGGACACAAGCTTTGGGCTCCTCTGGGTAAATACCAAGAAGCATGATTCCTGGATCATCTGGTAAGAGGATGTTTAATTTTGTAAGAAGTTGCCAAACTGTGTTCCAGCACGGCTGTGCCAGCAATGAATGAGACTTCTTCTTGTTCTACATCCTCGCCGCCATTTGGTGTTGTTAGTGTTTTGGATTCGGGCCATTCTAATAGGTTGTTTTAATTTTCGGTTCCATCATGACATATGATCTGAAGCATCTTTTCGTATGTTTACTTGCCATCCGTATGTCTCCTTTGATGAGGCCTTTTGCCCATTTTTAAATCGAGTTGTTTTCTTCTTGTTGAGTTTTAAGAGGCCTTTGTATATTTAGAGTAACGATCCTTTATCAGAGATGTCTTTTGCAAATATTTCATCCCTGTCTGTGTCTCGTCTCCTCCTTTTCTTTACAATGTCTTTTGCAGAGCAGGAGTTTTCCATTTTAATTAAGTGCAGCTTGTCAACTATTTCTTGACAAGTGGATTACGCCTTCGAGGTTGTAGGTAAAAAGTCATCGTCATACCCAAGGTCATACAGATTTTCACCTGTGTTACCTTTCAGCACATTTGCCTTTCGCGTGTATTTCTGTGAGGTTGTTGCCTATTTCTCCAAGAAATCATAAAGACCGTGAGGTTTTAAATCTCTGTATTCTCCACAGCACCTTGCATACGGTAGAATGATAGCTGAACAGGCCAGTTTACCAACAAGGAAAAATGAAAGTGTCATAATTCCAGGCTGAACCCTACCTTTCTGGCTCCACGGTTCTCTCTGTACACATGACGGGTAGAAAAATAATGACGCGAGATCACAACAAAATTGTGAAGTCCTGGGAGTCTTCTGTATACCCACCCTCCCTTTCCTATGACCTTGCCACCCTAGGTGGCCTCCGTGGTTTTCTCATCTTTTTGCTTGGTAGCTGTCCAAAAGAGAAAAAAAAAAATCATATGTGCTTGAAAGCAAAGCTTATTCACAAGAATGCTTGCCAGTTTCTTTTATGCCATGAAAAGATTTTTCTCTCGTAAAAGAAATGAGAAGCATTAATAACAAGATGAAGAAGGTCTTACGGGCATGTTGCCCTAGAATCATGCCATACCTAGCACTATTCCTGAGGAGTATGGGGCAAGATCTGGGTCTGTGCCCTGAAATGTGTGTCTGTGTGTGTCTGTGTGTGGGTGTGCAGGAAAGAGAGATGGAGACATCAGCTAAGAGAATACGATTAATAGTCAATGGATTGGAGTGTTTACACAGGGAGAAGAGAAAAAAAATTTAACGAGTTGTCAATATAAAAATGATACTAATGACAGTTGTTCAGAACTGCTTTGCATTTCTAGCAGATTGTCGTGCAGCGTTAAGTACAGAAATCAGTGATTTTTAGGCCCTTCTTCAAAACACGTGCTCCCAGGGCCCCACCCCCATTCCACCTCTTCCTCTACTTAGGAGATGTCATTTGAAACAAAGTTTCACCAAAGATGAAGGAAAGAGAAGAGAGACCAGGGGCAAACCATGGACATGAAAGATGAAATCTAGAGTAGATAAACTTGCGACTTGGATTAAACTTTTTTCTCCCGTTCTGAAAAAAAAAAGCAGCACAGTAGGAGGGTGTGACCAGATATTACAATGCATTACAAACGCTCCATAATGAAAACAGTATGGTGGGGGGGGGGGGCACCTGGGTGGCTCAGTTGGTTGAGTATCAACTTCAGCTCAGGTGATGAACTCGCAGTTTGGGAGTCCGAGCCTCACATTGGGCTCTCCGCTGTCAGCGCAGAGCCCGCTTCAGATCCTCTCTCCCCCCTCTCTGCCCCTCCCCCACTCTCACTCTCTCCCAAAAATGAATAAACATTTGGAAAAAAAAAAAAAAAACCAGTATGGTAGTGATACTTGAATAGATTACTAAAAGAACAGAATCGAAAGTCCAGGAATAGACCAAAACATGCACACAGCCATTTGGTAAACAGTGGAGACAGCTTATAAAAGAGAGACAGCTACTCTGAATCGTGAAATGATCCTTGACAGGGAGACAAATGACGAATCTCCCGAATTCTTGGAGGAGGTACACTCTGAACGGGGCCTCTACTTTTTCTCCTTCTACCCATGGTTTTGGGTTTGCCGGACCTAAAATAAAACACAGCACTTGTCGTAATCGTGTGTTCTTTTCTAAATTCAGATAATTTGGGGCAGCTGGACAGCAGGCTGAGTTCCTGCTTCATTAAGTAAGTCTCCGTTCACCAGAAAGCCCTTCAAAGCTGCTTGCCTCGTGCCCTCCGGCCTCAGGCTCCATGTGCCTCCCTCTGCGGGGCCAGCCGTTCCTGGGCAGTGAGGCAGAGCTTGTCCAGAAGCCAGAGGCCCTTTCCACCCCTCACACAGGCCAAGGCCCAGTTACTGTTAGAGCAGAGAGCAGCTCTCCATGCGGCTACCACTCTGCCTGGCTCCTAGCCCCTGAGTTCCAACTGGCCTGGGGTGCAGCGTGACCATCACAGATTTTTAACTCCCCTCCAGTTTGTTTCAAGTATGTAGCTAAGGTAGAGAATGACCATCATAAATTGTAAGGCATCTTTCTTTCCATAACGTGTGGTACATCATTCTCTGGTGCTGGGTGGTTAAGTAAGAGAATATATGTAAACGGGCTTTGAAGCTACAGTGAATGTCACCTATTAGTGTCATCAGAACCTGCAGGGTGAGGGCGACAGGATGAATTAGATGAGGCTCTCAGACCCTCGGATGCTCCCATTGTAGCTGCTGTTCGGTGACACGTCGTGCTGGGCGGCAGCCGGGCCTTCAGTTACCAGTGCTGATTTCAGATGGACCGACCTCCTCCATGTTTTTCCTAATAACTCGATTGCTCAAATTACAGGGGTTGTCGCCGATCCCTCGTGGGAGTTCTCAGGTGAGCAGGCTTCGTGAGCCAAGAAGCATCCCAGCTGCCCAGCCCGACCCTGAGGGTTATTGCTGCCTCTCTCCTTTTCCACGACTGCCCCTCCCCAGAAAGCACAGGCCGATGCTGTTTCTGAAGAGCCATCCATTCCACGACTCAGGTCTCCACACTGCCTCGTGAGGCACCTTTAAAACACTTTCGTTGTAGCCAACTTGGTAATATGTTGTCGTTTTCCACCTAATTATCAGTCTAAACCTAGTTTATTTAAAAATATACGCACTTGGGGTGCCTGGGTGGCTCAGTTGGTTGGGCGACCGACTTCGGCTCAGGTCATGATCTCGCAGTCTGTGAGTTCGAGCCCCGCATCAGGCTCTGTGCTGACAGCTCAGAGCCTGGAGCCTGTTTCGGATTCTGTGTCTCCCTCGCTCTCTGACCCTCCCCCGTTCATGCTCTCTCTCTGTCTCAAAAATAAATAAACGTAAAAAAAAAAAATTAAAAAAAAATATACGCACTTTACTGCACCCCAACGTTTATAGCAGCATCATGTACAATAGCGAAGATATGGAAGCAGCCCGGTGTCCATCGACTGATGAATGGATCAAGATGTGGTATGTGTATATATGTACACACACACACACACACACTGGAATATTACTCAGCCATAAAAAAGAATGAAATCTTGCCATTTACAATGATGTGGATGGAGCTGGAGGGTATAATGTAAGTCAGAAAAATAAGTCAGAGAAAGACAAATACCATGTGATTTCACTTATATGTGGAAAACGAAACAAAACAAATGAGCAAAGAGAAAGGGAAAGGTGGCGGCGGGGGCGGGGTGGGACGGGGGGGTGGGGGGGAGAGGCAAATCAAGAAACAGACTCTTAACTTCAGAGAACAAACGGATGGTCACCAGAGGAGAGGTGGCTGGGGGGATGGGTTAAACAGGTGATGGGGATTAAGAGTACACTTGTTGTGATTTATGGAAGTGCTGAATTACTATATTGTCCACCTGAAACTAACATTACACTGTATATTAACTAATCGGAATTCACATAAAAACTTAAAAAATGTATACGCACCTTATTTGTATTCACTTATATGTCAACCTTGGGGTTTTTGTTGTTGTTGTTGATAGCTTGATCATAATAGTAGACTTTGGTTTCCATAATTTGTTTCATTTACCCATTAAATACAAACAAACCAGTGGTCAAGTAGACACTAAGTTTCAGTACGGCTTACTAAATAATTTTGGTAAAAAACCACCACATTTGCTACATGAAGTAGGCATGGAGATTTGAACTTCACAAAATTCATTCTGTTCATGATAAAGCAGTTGGCTGGCTTGTCACTTTATTCGGTTAGCCCCACTCTGCCCTTGGATCCTAAGTGGTCCTGGGTCATAGCTAAATCTGAAGATTGGGACCCTAGGGCAGGGGACCTCACGGAGAAAACTTTGCAGACCTCCTGCTACAGACTAAATGTTTGTGTCCTCCCAGAATTCCTGTGTTGAAGCCTAACCCCCAGTGTGATGGTATTGGGAGGTGGGGCCTTTGGGAAGCAATTAGGTCATGAGGGTGGGGCCTTCAAAAATGGGATGAGGGTCTTTATAAGGGGATGAAGAGACCAGAGCTTTCTCTCTTCAGCACATGCTACAATGAAGTTAGTTGACTGCAATCCGGAAGCAGGCCCACAGCCGGACCCAACTCAGGCTTCTGGCCTCCAGAATGGTGAGAAATACTTGTCTGTTGTCTGTAAGCCACCCAGTCAGTGGTACTTTGTAAATTCAGCCCAGAATAAAGCACTTCCTAAATTCTCCTAGGCCAGGATGTCAGTTTTGAGATTGGGTCCATGTTCCTTATTTGTGCAGTGTTCTACTTGGCTCCCTAACAGGACCATGCACACCTATATGCAGGAATCAGCACAGTCCCTTCTCTGGTGCTCCCATAAAACTCAGCACTGCTTTGGGCATAGGCTAGGCTGCGAGTGACTAATTGTTTAACCCAGAGGAGGCTTTACCATGAAGCTGAAGAAACTTAAGCTCCTGGGACCCCTTGAAAGGCCCTGCAAGGGCCCTAGTAATGTGTTTACCTAGTCATATGTACTTGTAACATTTGTTAAGTAATGCAACATTTACAATTATAAATGCATGATTTTTTTTAATGGGAATTGTGAAAAATCAAGTGTATCAGAATTCTGGTGTTTTTCAAACACAAACTACAGTGAGTGGACTACAAACAATGGGTGCATCTGTTTGTGAAGCTGCATCTTTATGCATCTTAACTATCAGCAATAAATTCTGATCAACTACTAGAAAACTGAACTTTCTGTTCTCTCTATAGAAAATATTACAAAATGTGAAAAGACAAGAATATGCAGTTAATGTAGGAACAATGTTTTATAGAACTATGTCAAGCAATTAATAAAAACATTTTTTCCCGGGGCGCCTGGGTGGCTCAGTCAGTTAAGCGGCTGACTTCAGCTCAGGTCATGATCTCTTAGTCTGTGAGTCTGAGCCCTGCATCGGGCTCTGTGCTGAGAGCTCGGAGCCTGGAGCCTGCTTCAGATTCTGTGTCTCCCTCTCTCTCTGCCCCTCCCCTGCTTGTTCTCTGTCTCTCGCTCTCAAAAATAATAAACATTAAAAAAATTTTCTTTTTAATTTTTTCCGGACTTTGTGGTATTTGTCAGTGTGCAGTCAAGGGTTAACTCAACAGATTCAGATTGCACATTCCAAAGAAAAGATTCTTACCCTTCAAGGCCTGCCGAGAGAGAACTTCTGAGCTCTTGGAATATCCTGATAGGAGGTTGTTTTTAAATACCTGAGGCCTTGGGCCACATTCTATCAGTTTGAACAGGTAGTTTATGCTAACAGTGAGACTGAGAGTGAATGCCTGCTCTTATATGTCCAAAGCCCTGGGCAATACTCTATCAGTTTGACCTCTGGGGGGGCTGGAGACTGAGTGTCTAAGGTCAGCTGCCCGGGAGCTGCATGCCCCTGTGAATGACACCTTCCCCCAGTAAAACCCTAGACCCAAGTCTCAGGACACTTTGCATAAACTGATGCACATCATGGGTGGGAGAATTAAGTGCCGCCCATGCAGCTCCCCCGGGAGAGAACAAAGCCTGCATCTGGTCTCTCCTGGACTCCACCCTCTCTGCCTCTCCCCTTTGCTGGTTTTAATCTGCATCCTCTCACCATAATAAACCACCACTAGGAACATAACTGCTTTTCTGAGTCCTTCTAGCTTAACACTGAGCCTGAGGGTGGTCCTGCAGACCTGCAACGTAGCTTTTCAAATTTTGAACTGCTATAATCTTTTTCATTCTCAGTAAATATCTACTTTCACATCTAACCTTCTATTCCTAATACTGTATTTCCCAAAGAGGGACCTCAAAGTTGTATAATTTTCAAGTTCTACAGAATGTGTATCCACCCTGGGGCGCCTGAGTGGCTCAGTCAGTTAAGTGACTCCAGCTCAGGTCACAATCTCGCGGTTTGTGAGTTCGAGCTCCGCATCGGGCTGACAGCTCAGAGCCTGGAGCCTGCTTTGGAATCTGTGTCTCCCTCTCTCTCTGCCCCTCTCCCACTCACGCTGTCTCTCAAAAATAAAAAATAAACATTAAAAAAAATGTGGATCTACCCTGGAGTACAGGTTCTCTGGTCTCTTGGACCTTTTCTCATGCTAATACCTTCACTTGGGATGAGTCAAGACACCTGAAAATGTCCTACTTCCTTCGGTTTTCTGCCAGAACTTTGCTCTCCCTCCTCCGAGGCAGTGTCGTTACCCTACCCCCACCATCCCTAACACTTCACACATGACTTTATTTTAGCACTTGTCACATTACAACATCATTGGTTACATTTCAGATGCATGTGTGCCTGCCTTGCTGGGCCAGGCTAGGCCTGGCTCTGTCATTACTCCCTCTGGAAGGGAGGGAAGACAGAAAGGGGCAACGTGGTGAGCCAGAATTGGCGTTTATCACCAGACGGATGTTGAGCCCCCCCCATTTACAGCTGTGACGGGCTGGGCAAGTTTATCTCTCAGTGCCCCAGTCTCCTTGATGGATAGTGGGTGAAATGCACTCGCCTGAGAGGCTATCTTGAGGACGGTGAAGGTGCAGGTGAAAACACAGCCAGCAATCTGAGTAAGATGCTGGAACGAGGAGCTCTGAACTCGAATGTCGTTTTCCCCACCTACTGGCTTGTGACTCTGGGCACCTCCTCAATGTCTCCATTGTGTAATGGAGACAACAGTGCCTTCCCCACAGGGTCAGTGTGCTGATTAAGCGAGCTAACCAGTGCCTGGCTTGTAGTAAGGGGTCAGTAAATGTTAGCTATTGTTAGACACTGGAGGAAGGCGAATTCCTTTCTGTTGGGCAGCATGCGTAGCAGGAATAAGTCTGCTCATAAACTCTGGCATTTGTGTTTATTTCGTCTAAATAAATATGATCCTGTTTGTGTCTCCATCCAGCTCCCACTCACGGAACAGATAGGAAATTCAGCCTCAGGTATGTGGTGAGCTTCCCCCACACCCAGACCCAAGAGGTGCTGGGGTCTGAGAGGTCCCAGGTATCAGTCACTGGCTCCTGCGGGCACTCTGGAGTGCAGGTTCTTTGGACGTGCTTGGGAACTGAGTTCTTGACACACCTTTGGCTGTCCTGTACCGGATCGCCATCAGAAACCCACTGTCTTCTCTCCCTGCTTGGAAGGCTGTCTTAAGTCTGGGTGGGGAAAACCATCCTGACCACCCCAAGGCCCTGCAGCGATACTCCCTCAAAGGGCCGAAAGCCAGGGTAGCTTCCTAACTTAGCACAAGCGCCCAGGAGCTGGCACCCACTGGGGTGCGCAGTTACGCTGGGGTGCGAGGGGAAGACAGAGTGGAGGAAAGGGGAAGAAGGAAAAGGAACTGGAGCTTCAGCGTGTGCTTCTGCTACTCCTATCGCTGACTGCAGCAGGCTTTCCATCACAGCTAGTGCTCTCTCATGTACAAGGGAGCCTCTGGAATAATTAACCTTCCCTACAGCAGGTGCCTGGGCCTCAGTGAGCGGCAACTTCCTATACTCCTACAGGTCCACTCACCTACCCCTTCATTCCAGATATGGACCCTGCTTGCGGGCACGATGGTTCTTAGCCCTGGCTGCACCTTGGAATCTCTCCACCCACCCCCCATCTGGAGCTTTTAAGAAGTGCCCATGCTGGATCGCCATTCCCCAGGAACTGACTTCACTGGTCAGATGGGGGCCCAGGCACAGGTTAATTTTTAAAAGCTCCCCAAGTGACCAGATGTGCAGCCAGGGCTAGGGACCACTGGATTAGGAGTTTGTGGCTTTGGATGAAATGGGTGAATTCACAGTGTCCTTTGGCACCCACGTGCCACTCACTACCTCCTCTCGAGCTTTATGTAGGATGGTTACTGCTCCTCCCAGGACAGCAGGGGCTGAGGGAAACGTGTTGGAGTCCTGTCTGACCTTTGGTGATTATTAATGTTCTGTAGTCTACTTTCCCTTTGGAAAATAGAGAGAGAGAGAGAGAGAGAGAGAGAGAGAGAGATTTCTGCCATCTATTCCTCATGGGATTATAGGATATAACTCTTTGGGGATAAAAAAGTTATATAAAAGTCTGTTTTTTATATATCCCTAATAAATTCAATACCCTAATACAGGAGATATGTTTTAATATCTTTAACCTTCTTCAGAGCTTACAGTAATCTTACCTCTAAGCTCTGAGGAGAACCGCAAAGAAATTGGCGGGGTTATTGCCAAATTAATAAAGGCAACAAAATGTAGGCCTGGTGTGAGTCACAAAACAAAACAAAAAAATGTAGTAACATTATATCCAAATATATCTAATTAGAAAATATACTAAAGAGCATTCCGTTGAAAACCAAAATGGTTTCAAACCAGAAACTCAAACTGAGTGAAATACATGAGTTCAGGCCAGCAAATACTTTCATGCCTTTGGTTTCACAATTTTATCAGCTTATGTTGCTTCACTACTTTTATTTTGCTTACATCTGAGGTCCCTTCGGGAGAAAAAAAAATTAATATTTAGGCTTAATTAGGGGTTTGGCAAATGAGAACCACTTATTCTAACCTGAGATTTAATAATCAGATCGTTTCGATCACTTCCGCAAATTGATAGGGAGTGAAATGATAGTACTTATTAAGTGCTGGGTATTCCTCTGATAGCTTTACATGTATTTTACTTAATCCTCAAAAATGACAAACCCAGAAGTAAAGTGCTCCAATGATCCTCATTTTGCACGAGGGGCAACTGGAGTATAGAATACTTACATAACTTTGCCAAGATCACACAGGTAGCAAGTGGTGGAGAGGACACGGGATTTGAACCCAATCTAGCCCCAGAGTCCACGCTCTTAACCACTGCCACGGGAGCTGGCCAGACTCTGCTCAATTCCAAGTGACAGGAAGCATCTCTCATTCAGCTCCCGTTCCGGTTTTTCTCCCTCCAGAAACCTCCTCCCAAACCACAGAACACAGGCCTTTGTGTTTCTACTGATGTCGAAGGAGAGTGTTGTCCCCACTGCTTGTGAGCACTACTAATAGAGGTGTTTCACGTGTCATTATTCAACGAATATTTACTGAGTGCCTTTCAAAGCATTGAGGGTCAAAAAGCAAAGGAGGCAAGGTCCTTGCCTACAAGAGGTTTACCTTCTGCTGAGAGGAAAGGTAAGCTGCTAGTTGTCTGTTCTGGGCAGCAGGACACTTGCTCCAGGGCAGGGCAGCATAGGATGCCGGGATTGCTCCTGAGACAGAGACATGCCCAAAGCTTAGGAGGACAGGGATTGTTGGGGTTTTCCTGGAGAAGTGGCCCTTAACCTTAGCTGCACATTAGAAACTGCGGGAAGATTTTAAAAGATTGTCAAGCCCAGGCCACCGCCCACACTAATCTATCAGAATCTCTTAAGCAATTTTTAAAGAGCCCCTAGAACAGCAGCCTCTCAAAGAACAGCATTAATATCCTGTGGGAACTTGTTAGAAATCCCATCCCAGATCTACTCAATCAGCCCTCCAGGGGATTCTGATACAAACTCAAGTTTGAATAGTGGTTCGAACAGTGGTTCTCAAACAGGCATCAGAATCGTCTGGAGGACTCTATAAAAAACAGATTAATGTTTGTAGAGCCTCAGAGGCCTCACCCCGAGTCTTGGTTCAGTGCCAGTTCTGGCAGATACCCAGAGTGCACACTTAGAGAACCACTGTCCTAGAGAAAGGGATGGCCAAACTGGAATCTGAAGGATAAGTTAGCAAGCTGAAGAGGGTGTAGGGTGGGATGAAAACATACTGATGACGCCCTCATATTTTTCTGTTTGATTTCTACTCTTATTTTTTTCCTTCCATTTTTTTGACTCAGGATGCTAGTCTTACTCCAACTTCATACGGATGTTTGTCTCATCCATTTTCAGCCTAGCTTTTCTAATGTACATCTTTGAGGCTGCAAACCTCCCTCTAAATATTACTCTAGAGGCGCCTGGGTGGCTCAGTCAGTGAAGCATCCGACTTCAGCTCAGGTCATGACCTCACAGTTCATGGGTTCCAGCCCTGCATTGGGCTCTGTGCTGACAGCTTGGAGACTGGAGCCTGCTTCAGAATCTGTGTCTCCCTCTCTCTCTGCCCCTCCCCTTCTCTCTCTCTCTCTCTCTCTCTCTCTCTCTCTCTATATATATATATATATATATATATATATATATACACACACATATATATGTATATATGTGTGTGTATATATGTGTGTTCGTATATATTTATATGCACATATTTATACACACATATACGCATATATGTGTGTATATATGTGTGTGCGTATTTTATATATGATATAAATATATACATATATACATATATATACACATATATACACATACATACATATATACACACATATATACATATATACATATATATACATATATATATATATATACACATATATATATATATATTAACTCTAGCTGCATCCCCAAAATTTTGCTGTATTGTGTTTTCATTATCATTCAATTCTAAATACTTCCTAATAATGCCCAATACAATTTCTTCTCACACTCAGGAGTTATTTAGAAGTAGGTTTCTTAATTTCCAGACATAGAATTTTTTGCACTGGCTTCCAGCTTAATTACATTGTGGTCAGAGAACGTATTTCTCTGTTTCAACCCTTTGAGATTTGAAATTTATGGCCCTAGAATTTGGTCAGTTTTTACGACAGGTCCCACCTGTGCTCAAAAGGAATGTGTATTCTGCACATTTGACAGGGTGTTCTATATCTGTTCATTAAATCATGCTTTTAATGTTATTTAATTCTGTACATTTCTAACGTTTGAATATGCTTCTTCTATTCCTTACAAAGACAGGTGTGCTACTATTTATCACAACTGGATTTAAAAAAAAATTTTTTTAATGTTTATTTATTTTTGAAGGAGAGATAGAGTGTGAGTAGGGGAGGGGCAGAGAGAAAGAGAGAGAGAGAGAGAGAGAGAGAGAGAGAGAGAGAGAGAGAGAATGAATCAGAAAGCAGGCTCCAGGCTCTGAGCTGTCAGCACAGAGCCTGACGTGGAGCCCAAACCCATAAGCCGTGAGATCATGACCTGAGCCAAAGTCAGACGCTCAACTGACTGAGCCACCCGGGGGCCCCACAAGTGGATTTTTAAAATTCTGTATGCAGTTCTGACATTTTCTGCAATATATATTTTGGCTATGTTACTAAGTGCATGTAGCTTTGAAACTGTTTTATCTGGTAATTTTATGGCTTTTTTTTATAATAATGCAGCTACATCAATGTTCTTGGTATTAGAACATGCCTAGCACATCTTTTGCTATCTTTTTAAGTTCAATATTTCTGCACTCTTCTTTCAGATTTTTTTGTAAACAGCATATTCATATCTGACCACCTTTGTCACGTAAGTGGAGATTTTGAATCTATTTTCACTGTATGTAGTTTTTGAGATATGTGCCTCCCATTTATCCCAAATTTTGATGTTTCTATTTCTATCCTTTATTTCTATTGTTGGAGTTATTATTATTATTATTTGTTTTTACATCCCCATCACCCCCCTCCTAGTTTGGAAGTTGCTTGTTTTAGCAGAAGGCACTCACCTGGTTACGTATTTGTCTGAACCCCCCCAACTGGACAACACCCAGTGTTGTCAGGCAGTGCTTTTCAAACTGCTGCTTGACACAGTTTAATGTGTCAGGAAATCAATGCAGTGGGTCACGATCAGCCTTTTTTAAAAAATAGAAATAAGTATCAGAAATAACTATTAAAAAAGATACTGGAATAGGAAATACCTAAGTGAGAGTGCCCATGGACTTTCTGCAAGAACTCGACAAGCCTCACTAAACACTATAGCCAACCAAGACAAACAATATAGGAAAATTAGTGAAGGGCATGTGATGATATGAAATGGAAAGACCGGGTCCTTTCACCTTTTGTAGAATGGTGTTCCATTTGATTTTCTGGCACGTGCAGGGTCACTGCTGTATTATTTGATTTTTCTATTAACATTATCCACTCTTGGTTCTGTAATCTACTGTTGGTAAACATGTCAATACTCTGACGGTTTTTCAATCCTGATGAGTCTGTTGTTCAGAGAGAATATCATCAAGGGTAGCATTTTCCAAGTCAAAAACAAGACTCAAAAGTTATCATTCTACCATATTTCCTAACATTGTTAGGAATGTGAATGTTTTTATGACAACGGTCTGAATAAAATCTATAAATAAGGACGGTGTTATATCTCATTTTTCTGTCACAAACTCTTACTGCATTCCAAGAGAGAAATTTGAAACATTAAACAAAATTTCAGTGACCTCCTTTCTGCCCAAGAAAGGACTGGATTTAACCTCGTGCCTGCAACAATCAAAATATCCAAGAAACACGTAAAGCAATTGCTCCTAAGACACTGGACATCAGGCGACAAAGGACAGTGATCCCTGAGAGTGAGGAAACAAATGGGGTGCACCCTACCGCCTTGAGAGATTCTAAGCTGCAGCACAGAAGAGAGCCCAGGCAGAGCCCAGCAGAGCCCCTGGATTAAGAAAATGGAGCCAAGAATCCAGAGAGACCAAGGTGGTAAGACTCTGCCAGAAAGAGTACTGGAGACAAGGAGCTAAACAGAGAAGCATCCTCTAAGAAATTCATCACAGTGGTTATAAGCGCATGTGAGGAAATTATCTGAGGCTGGGGAAAGAACTGGCCTGGAGAATCAAAGGAAACAATACCTAGGACACTCACAGGGCCAGGAATAGTACCTATCCCCAACAGCCAGAGTGCAAAACCTCATAATTCAAGAGACACTGGGTTTAACACCCAGGTAGATCTTGCCTCAGTAGTGGGGAACAGTTAGCTCTAGAGAGAGCACTGTTCTGGAGGTACCTAACAAATCCTAAAAGCAAAACCTGAAAGGATCGAATGTTTCCAAGGAACAAAACTGCATCCCAGAGCAATGCTCAACTATATTCATGGGAATACAAATATATCCAGCACCTGACAAGGTAACATTTACAATGTCTGGTATATAAACAAAGATTACCAGGCACACGAAGAAGCAGGGAAACACGACCGATAATGAAGAGAAATATCAATCAACCAAAACCAAAACAGAACCCAGATGTTAGAATTTGCTGATAAGTACAGTAACATAGTTATTGTAACTTTATTCATATGCTCAAAAATCAAATAGCAACTTGCAAGAGATTCAATTCAGACCCCAAATGAACTTCCAGAGCTGAAAAACATACTGAATGAAATTATCAGATGATTAGTAATGCTGTATTTAAATGTTAATGAAATCATAAATGCTTCTTAGATAAGGACAAATGCTGCTTCTTGAAACTTTTGTTAAAAATATGTGTATATATAAAGTATATATATTAAGATAGAATGTAAAATATATTTCTTAGTGGGGTCACAAGTGAAAGTTTTAGAATCACTAATGGAGGGCCTGGTAGGTCATGGTAAAAACATTTGAATTTTACCCTGAGTGAGCCAGGAAAACATTGAAGGGTTGTGAACAGAGCAGTTACATGATCCGATTTGTGTTTTAAGATGACAAATTTGTTGCTCTAAGTAGTAGTTGTAGGGATGGGGCGCCTGGGTGGCTCAGTCGGTTGAGTGACCGACTTCAGCTCAGGTCATGATCTCACGGTGAGTTTGAGCCCCGGGTCGGGCTCTGTGCTGACAGCTCAGAGCCTGGAGCCTGCTTCGGATTCTGTGTCTCCCTCTCTTTCTGCCCCTCCCCCACTCATGCTCTGTCTCTCTCTGTCTCAGAAATAAACAAACATTAAAAAAAAAAAAAAAGAAGTAGTCGTAGGGAGGCTGGGATGAAAGTGACAAGACATGTTTCCTACAGTTACAATAGTCCAGGTAAGAGGAAGACACATATGTAGCATGACCCCCCGCCCCAGAGCATGTAATTACCTGCTGAGACAGAAGGAGGTTTTCCTCAAGAATTAAAAACCTAGGCTTGTGTATCCCCAACATGAATGACAGAGTCAGCCCATGAGCTCTGAAAATATGCAGCTTCTCCAAATCATTATATAAACCACAAAGGAACCAGGATTGGTTCACGTTCCACACATTTTAGATCAAAGTTCTCTTTCAGCTTTATCTTTTAAAATGAGTAATACAGGTGCACACAGTCCAACCTGTCCAACCTGCCACACAAAGTTATTATGAGGTTCAGATGAAGTAATGACGTGGGAAATACAACTCTACATTATTTTTTAAAACTATTTATTTATTGGGGTGCCTGGGTGGCTCAGTCGGATGAGTGTCCGACTCTTGGTTTTGGCTCAGGTCATGATCTCAATGTTCGTGGGTTCAAGTCCCGCATCGGGCTCTGAGCTGCGAGTGTGGAGCCTGCTTGGGATTTCTCTCTCCCTGTCTCTCTCTAAACATTAAAATTTTTTAAAATAAAAAATAAACGATTTACTTACTTAAGTAGGGCTCTACACCCAACATAGGACTCAAACTCAGGACTCTGAGACCAAAAGTTGCACGCTCTACTGACTGAGCCAGCCAGGTGCCTAACTCTACATCATTTTTAAGTTAGAACGCTATTACTACCGTGCCTTCTCCCATTTAAACAAAATGCCTTTAAGGACCTAATTGTACTGCTAGAGCTTTACTTCTTTAACTGAAGACATGAGTGGGGTTGCTTTGAGGCGAGCTATCGTTTGATGTTGTGAAAGACAAGGACGGACTCCGAGGTTAGGGCACAGGGGAGAAAGGCTGTAGGTTCTCACAGCCTGGGCAAGAAGAGGTATAACCTGTGAGTAAAAGAGTTTACAACAGCTGGGGAAACCAGCTGGGAAGCTGGGGTGACCCAGAGAAATGTTGCCAAATTTGGGTCAGACACAGGTCAACTGGTGCTTCCTTTACATCTCATCTCATTCACTTAAAGTAGACAGGCCCAAGAAATAAAGGTAGAAATAGAGAGTGTTTGGGAGGAAAATTGGCATTAAATATTATTATTGAGGGGTGCCTGGTGGCTCAGTAGGACGCGAGCCCTGTGTCGGGCTCTGTGCTGACAGCTCGGAGCCTGGAGCCTGCTTTGGATTCTGTGTCTCCCTCTCTCTCTGCCCCTCCCCTGCTCACGCTCTGTCTCTCTTTCTCTCTTTCTCTCTCTCTCAAATATAAATAAACATTAAAAAAAGGTTTTTTAAAAAATATTATTATTGAAAATAAAACTGGCTGCTTCTGCTTCAGGTCAAGATTGGATAACAGGAGTCAGATTTACTCCTCGGAGACAGTGAAAAAAAAATGGGAATAAGTAGTTCTCAAGCCACTGGACATATGGCAATGAAGGAAAGTGATCCGAGAGAGACGGGGAAACAGCCCAGATGAACCTATATTTCAGGCCACAGGGCAGGGAGTGGGAATGCGGGAGGAAGCCAAGAGCCCCCTTCAAAAGTTGAAGAGTCCAGTCCAGCATGAAAGGAGCTTAGAAGCTGCCACTCCCACCCGAGCAACAGGAAGAAGGCTGAACAAACCGAAAACCAACCACCCTTCTAGATCCAGCAGAGAAGTAGCATCACAGTCTATAAACTGCTGTCCCCCAAACTGGACAGATGGACGGGCAGATGCAGAGAATCACAACCAACCAGAGCAGGAGCCCAGGAGAGAAATCTTCACGGGAACCAGTACCAGGCCCCGTGTACCCAGTATACATTACGTCTGACTCCCAACCAAAACACTGTAAGGCATACTAAAAAACCAAAACAGTTTGAAAAGAGGGCAAGCCCCAGAACCACACTCACACATGGCAGAGATGTTGAAATTATGAGACCGAGATTTAAAGCAATTTATGATTAATAAGGTAAGGGCTCTAATGAAAAAGAAAACAAATGGGACACCATGCAGGAACAGACAGATAACACACACAGAAGGATAAAAATTCTAAGAAAGAATAAAAAATAAATTCTAGAAATAAAAAAGTGTCACAAAAATCATGCCTCTGATGGGCTCATCAACAGACTGGACATGGCTGAGTAAAGAGCCAGTAACCTCGAAGAAATGTTAGTAAAAACTGCCAGGGGCACCTGGGTGGCTCAGTTGGTTAAGTGCGAGACTTCAGCTCAGGTCATGATCTCACGGTTCGTGGGTTCGAGCCCTGCATTGGGCTCTGTGCTGCCACCTCGGAGCCTGCTTGGGATTCTCTGTCTCCCTCTCTCTCTGCCCCTTCTCCACTAGTGGTCTCTTGCAAAAACAAACGTTAAAAAAAATTTTTTTTAAACCTCCAAAACTGAAATGGGGAGAAAAAAAAAAAAAAAGAACAGAATACTCAAGAACTGTGACATAGCTATAAAGGGATACATATACTTGATGGGAATACCAGAGGTAAAGAAAAAGAGAAGAGAACCAAAGTACTATTTGAAACAATAATCACAGAGAATTTCCCAAAATTAATGAGACACCAAACCACGGATTCAGGAAGCTCTGAGAACACCAAGCAGGATAAATATTTCGAAAATCCACACCAAGCATATTATATTCAAAGTGCAGGAAATCAAAAAGACAGAAAATCTTGCAAGAAGCCAAAGGGAGAAAACACCTTACCTATAGAGGAGCCATGATAAGAATTACATTGGACTTCTCTTCGGAAACCGTGTAAGCAGAAAGAGAGTGGAGTGAAATATTTCAAGTGGTGGGAGAAAACAAACCTACCATCCCAGCATTATCTCCCTAGCAAAATCATCCTTCAAAAGTGAAGGCAAAATAAAGACTGTCTCAGATAAACAAAAATAAAGGGTATTTGTTAACCATAGTCTTGTCTAGCAAGAGAGGTTAAATGAAATTCTTCAGAAAGAAGGAAAATGATGTCGGTCAGGAACTCGGATCTGCTTAAAGAAAGGAAAAGCATTAGAGGAAGAATAACATGGAAGTAAAAAAAAAGCTTTTATTTTTCTTATTCTTATTTGAACAGTTTGTTCAAAATAATAACAGCAACAAAATATTCAGTGATTATAGCTATGGGTAAATTCAGCGAAGGATAGCAGTATCACTTTTTTTAGAAAGTTTATTTTGAGAGAGAGAGAGAAAAAGAGAGAGTGAGTGAGTGGGGGGAGGGGCAGAGAGAGAGAGGAGAGGAGAGAGAGAGAATCCCAAGCAGGCCCCACACTGTCAACATGGAGCCCAACACAGGACTTGAACTCATGAACCAGGAAATCATGACCTGAACCAAAATCAAGAG
The DNA here is from genome assembly GCF_018350215.1 of Panthera leo. NCBI lineage: Eukaryota > Metazoa > Chordata > Mammalia > Carnivora > Felidae > Panthera > Panthera leo. The sequence goes on from NC_056690.1 coordinate 67,048,177, forward strand.
TTGGACACTCAACCGACTGAGCCCAGGCACCCCGGGACAGCAGTGTCATAACAGATGAAGGGAGGAATTGGGGACACTCTGTATAAGACACTTTTATTACCTATGTAGCAGTATAGTGTTACCTGACAGAGAACAGGGCTTAGTTGTAAATGGATCTTGCAAACTCAAGGGCAACCACTTAAAAAATTTTTTTTTCAAAAATAAAATTGACATCCTGCAAAGAAAAAAATGGAATATAAAATGCACAAAAAGAGGGGGGAAACACCAAATAACATAGGCAATAGAGAACAAGAAAAAATACGGCACATATTAACCCACCTACATCAAAAATCACTTTAAATGTCAATGGTGTAAATAGACCAATTAAAAGCAGAGACTGTCAGAGTAGATCAAAAAAAAAAAAAATCAAACTATACTGTCTACCAGAAACCCACTTTATTTATTTTTTTAAGTTTATTTATTTGAGAGAGACAGACACAGCACAAGTAGGGGAGGGGCAGAGAGAGAGAGAGAGGGAGAGAGCTGGAGAGAGAGAGGACCCCAAGCAGGCTCAGCGCTGCCAGTGCAGAGCCTGACACGGGACCCAGACTCAGGAAACTGCAAGGTCACAACCAGAGTCGAAACTAAGAGTCTGACACTTAACCGACTGACCCACCCAGGTGTCCCCAGAAACCTACTTTAAATGTAAAGACACAGCTAATAAAAAGTAAAGGGATGGAGAAAGACGTACCATGCTAACACTAACCAAAGATAGCTAGAATAGCTCTATTAACTTCGGACAAAGCAGAGGTCATAACGAGGAAAGCTATCAGGGATAAAGAGGGGCATTATATGATAACAGAGTCAATTCTTCCATTTGACACAGCAGTCCTTAATGTGTGTGCACTTAATAGTCAAAATATTTCAGGCAAAACCAGATGGAATTTCAAGGAGAAACAGATACATTCACCACACAGTTGGAAATGTCGACACCTATCAGGAATGGGCAGATCCAACAGCACAAAATCACTTAGGATGTAAGGAACTGCACGGCACCATCAACCAGATGTAAGTGACAGCGACAGACTACCTCATCCGCCAACAGCGGAACACACATTCTTCTCAAGCCCACACAGAAATTCATCAAGACTGACCACCTCTGGGCCAGAAAACATACCTTTACAAGCTTAAAAGAGCAGAGAACATATAGTATACTCTCAGACCACAAGAGAATTAAATCAGAAATCAATAACAGAGTAAGCAGAACCTGCCATCCCGCCCCAAATGCTTGGAGATTAGATAGCACACTTCTAAATAACACATGAGCCAAAAATTTCAAGAGGAATTTAAAAATATTTTTAAATAAATGAAAATGAAAGTACAACGTATCAAAATTTATGGGATGTAGCAAATAGCACTGCGTAGAGTAAAATTTATACAAATGGATGTACACATTAGAAAGGAAGAAATATCGAAAATCAATCATCTGAGCTTCCACTCTAGAAAACTAGAAAAAGAGGAACAAATTACATCCAAAGAAAGTAGAAGAAATAATAAAAATTAGAGAAGAAATCAATGCAATTAAAAACAGGAAATCAGTGGAGAAAACCAATGAACCACTCCCCGCCCCCCATCGGTAAAACTGATAAACCCATAGTCTGGCTAATTAAGAAAAAAAGGGAGAAGATACAAATAACTAATATCAGAAAGGAAGTCATTTCTGATACCATGGACATTAAAAGGATAATAAAGGAGGGGCGCCTGGGTGGCTCAGTCTGTTAAGCAACTGACTTCAGCTCAGGTCATGATTCGTGGATTTGTCAGTTCGAGCTCTGCGTCGGGCTCTGTGCTGACAGCTTGGAGCCTGAAGCCTGCTTCAGATTCTGTGTCTCCTTCTCTCTCTGCACCTCCCCTGCTCGTTTTCTATCTCTCTCTGTCTCTCAAAAATAAATATCTAAAAAACTTTTTAAAAAAAAGGATAATAAAGGAGCACTATGCACAATTCCATGCCCACAAATTTGATAACCTAGACGAAATGAGCCAATAAACTTTAAAATAGAATATATATAATTAAAAATATAAACTACCAAAATTCACACAAGGAGAAATAAATAATCTGGATACTAAGCCTGTATCTACGAAAGAAACTGAGTCAATAATTATTCAGCTTCCAAAGCAGAAAGCACCAGGCCCAGATGGCTTCACAGAATTCCACCAAATACTAAAATAAGAAATGATACCAATTGTCTATAAATTCATCAAAAAATAGAAGCAGAGGGAGTACTTCCTAACTAATTCTAGGAGGCCAGCATTACCCTAATACCAAAAGCAGGCAAAGATATTACAAGAAAACTACAGACCAATCTCTCTCATGAGCCTAGCTGTAAAACCCTCAACAAAATACACTAAAATCTTGGATTGTGAGTAAATTGTTCTGCAAGTGTTCCACAAGATGAGCAGACATTTGTAGTATTTTTTAATTTGATAAATGATCGACGTCTTGCAACATGAGTAGTATGTGATGCCAAATGTCATATGATCACAACTAAGCCAATGGTTCTTGAAATTTGCTTTGATATACAAGTGCTTTGGATTACAAGCATGTTTCTGGAATGAATGATGCTTCTGTATTAGCCAATCAAGTCCAACAATGTATAAAAAGAATTATCCATGATGACCAACTGGGATTTATTGAGGTATGCAAGGCTACTTCAACATTAAAAAAATCAATTAATGGGGGGGAGGGGGTGGGAGGTGGTGCCTGGATGGCTCAGTCAGTTAAGCGTCCAGCTCCAGCTCAGGTCATTATCTCCTGGCTTGTGGGTTTGAGCCCCGCATCGGGCTCTGTGCTGACAGCTCAGAGCCCGGATCCTGCTTTGGATTCTGTGTCTCCCTCTCTCTCTGCCCTTCCCCTGCTTGCACTCTGTCTCTCTCTCAAAGATAAATAAACATTAAAAAGAAAAGAGAAAGTAAATAAATAAATAAATAAATAAATAAATAAATAAGATCAATTAATGGGGCACCTGAGTGGCTCAGTCGGTTAAACTTCCAACTTTGGCTCAGGTCATAATCTCATAGTTCATGAGTTCGAGCCCCACATCGGGCTCTGTGCTGACAGCTTAGAGCCTGGAGCCTGCTTCTGATTCTGTGTCTCCCTCTCTCTCGGCCCCTCCCCCACTCACACTCTGTCTCTCTCTCTCTCTCAAAAATAAAATAAACTTAAAAAAAAATCAATTAATGTAATCCATCACATCAATAGGCTAAAGAAGACAAACACATGGTCACATCCATAGATGCAGAAAAAGCATTTCACTAAATCCAAGACCCATTCATGATAAAAATGCTCAGCAAACTAGGAATAGAGAAGACCTTCCTCAACTTGATGAAGAATATTTACTAAAAATGTACAGTTAACATCATACTTAGTGATCAGAAACTCAAGGCAAGGATGTTAGCTCTTACCACTCCTATTCAGTAGCATACTGGAAGAACCAGCTAAGGCAATAAGATAATAAGGGGTATATAGATTGGGAAGGAAGAAATAAAACTGTCTTTGTTTGCAGATGACATGACTGTTTAGAAAATCCAAAATAATGGACTCAAAACCTCCTGGAACTAATAAGTGATTACAGGAAGGTTCCAGGCTACAAGGTTAATATACAAAAGTCCATTGCTTTCTTACATACCAACAATGAATAATTGGAATTTGAAATAAAAAAACCACAATACTATTAGCACCAAAGGAAAACAAATATTTAGGTATAAATTTAACCAATTATGTATAAAATCTATGTGAGTAAAACAACAAAACCCTCATGAAATAAAAGAAGATAAATATATGGATAGATATTCCATGTCTATTTATGTGAATACTCAATACTGTTAAGACGTCAGTTCTTTCCAACTTGATCTATCTATACATTCAACACAATCACAGTCAAAATCCCAGTAAGTTGTAGATACTGAAAAACCGATTCTAAAGTTTATATAGAGGCAGATGACCCAGAATAACCAACACAATATTGAAGGAGAAGAACAAAGACTACACTATCTGACTTCAAGACCTAATACAAATCCACAGTACTCAAGACAGTGTGGTATTGGCCAAAGAACAGGCAAATAGATCAACGGAAGAGAATAAGGAGCCTAGATACAGACCCACACAAATACAGTCAACTGCTCCTTTGCAAAGGAGCAAAGGAAAGTCAACAGAGAAAAGATAATCTTTTCAATACATGGTAGTAGAACAGACATCCACATAAACAAACAAAACAAAACAAAAAAAACACCCAGACATAGCTTTACACCCTTTGCAAAAGTTAACTCAAAATGAATCACAGACCTAAATATAAAACACAAGGTATAAAACTTCTAGACAATAACAGGAGAAAATCTGGATGATGTTGGATTGGTCACAATGATTTTTTAGATACAACATGAAAACTATGATCCATGAGAGAAAAAAGAAAATTGCTACATTGGACTTCATTAAAATTAAAAACTTCTGCTCTGCCAAAAAACACTGTAAACAGAATAAGAAGACAAGCCACAGACTGGGGAAAGATATTTGCAAAGCATGTATTTGATAAAGGACTGATTTTTAAAACAAACTCTTAATACTCAATAATAAGAAAATGAACAACCCAATTAAAACATGGGCAAAAGATCTGAACTGACATCTCACCAAAGAAGATATACAGATGGCAAATAAGCATATGAGATGATACTTAACATCACACATCATTAGGGAATTAAAACAATGAGATACTGCTATATAGCTATTAAAATGGCTAAAATCCAAAACACTGACAATGTCAAATACTGACAAAGACGTAGAAAACACAGGGACTCAAATTCATCGCTGGCGGGAATGTAAAATGGTACAGCCACTTTGGAAGGCAGTTTGACAGTTGCTTATGAAACCTGACATACTCTTACCATCAAGCAGAGGAACCCTATATGCTTGTTACTAAGTGAAAGAAGCCAATCTAAAAAGTGTACATACTGAATGATCCAAAACAATATGGCATTCTGAAAAAGGCAACCTATGGAGACAGTAAAAAAGATCAGTGGTTGCCAAGGATGAGGGTGGGGGAGAGGGATAAATGGGGGAGCAAAGCATGCTCATTTTTTGTTTAAAAATGGGCAAAGGATCTGAACAGACACTTCTCCAAAGAAGATATACAAATAACCACTGAGCATGTGAAAAGATGATCAACATCATTAGACAAATGTAAATCAAAACCATAATAGGTAACACGTCAAGCCCACTAGGAAGACTATAAATAAAAAAATAATAATAAACAAAAAACAGATGTTAGTGAGGATATGAAGAAATCAGAGCCCTGATTTCTTTGTCGGGGGGGGGGGGGAATTTAAAATGGTGCAGCCACTTTGGAAAACAGTCAAAATGTTAAACATGGAGTTACTATACGACCCAGCAATTCCACTCCCGGGTATATACCTAAGAGAAACAAAACATGTCCACATTAACACTTGTACACGAATATTCATAGTACCATTATTCATAATAGCCAAAAGACAGGAATAACCCAAATGTCGATCAACTGGTGGATGGATAAACATAGTATGGCACATCTATACAATGGAATATTATTCAGTCATAAAAAGGAATGCAGTAGGACGTGTTACAACATGGATGAATTTTTACATTTGGGGCTGACTGAAAGAAGTCAACCACAAAGGCCACAGTTTTGATGTCCAGAATAGGCAAATATATAGATAGAAAGTAGATTAGTGGTTGCCTAGTGCTGGTGTAATGGATCGGAAAATGAGGGTGGCCAATTGCTAATAGGCATGGAGTTACTTTTGTGGGGTGAGAATAATGTTCAAAAATTGACGGTCACACAATTCTGTGAATATACTGGAAACCAATGTTGTACACTTTAATTGGGTAAACTGTATGGTGTGTGAATTGTATATGAATAAAGCTGCTACTTAAAAAAAAAAAAACCTACACCAGACACCATCAGGAAACATGTCATCATGCCCACATCTCTGTGAATGTCATCACAGGAAGCCAGAGAATCCCACATCCACCTAGACTGTCATCCCATTAAGACACGGAACATGCCCCAATAACATCTGCCATTACTTCTCGATCCTCCGTCCCCTCCCCTTGGGCACTCTGCAATTCAGGGTCCATCCATCATCAGCAAAATCCCCTAAATCATCATGCATTATCTGAAATTTCCCTTCAATGTCTTGATCTAGTAGAACCCTGTCTCTCCCCTAAGGACCTTACTTATCCTGCAATACTCTTGAGTGGATGGATGTACCTTCTCTTACTCCTCCCAGTGGAAAGACCAATTACTGCATCCAGATGATTCTCCCTTTCCCTTCCCTGAAAATCGCCAGCTCCCACCGTGGGATTATACCACCTCTCCCTGGTGCAGAGTCATCTACAGATCTACAGGTCACTTACCTCACTCCCTGAAGCCAGCCCCTGGCTGAGTGGCTCAGTCCCTCTGTCCCACGCCGTGCCTGTTGTATTTCTTGGTGACCTCAGTATCTGCATGGATGGCCCTTCCAACCCTGGCCTCTCAGTTCCTTCACATCCTCTTCTTTAATAATATTGCCTTTCTCCCCATCCTCGGCACCCCTTCTATGAATATACCTCAGCATTAAAGATTGCTGGACTCTTGGGGCACCTGGGTGGCTCAGTTGGTTGAGCGTCCAACTCCGCTCAGGTCATGATCTCACGGTTCATGAGTTCGAGTCCTGCATCGGGCTCTGTGCTGACAGCTCATAGCCTGGAGCCTGCTACCGATTCTGTGTCTCCCTCTCTCTCTGTCCCTCTCCCCCTCGCGCTCTCTTTCTCTCAAAAATAAATAAACGTTAAAAAAATTTTTTTTCTAAAAAGATTGCCGGACTCTTGCCAAAGTGGTCAGTAATCACTGACTTCACTTCCTCTCCTCCGCTGCCTCATGAACCCCTCCAGTAGGCTCTTGTTCTTACCACTCTACTGAAACTGCCTTTGTCAGGGTTCCTGATGCCTTCCACATCACTAAATCCAGTGGCCAGAGCTTTTGCTAGACTTTTTGTCCTTTCTCCCCTGAGAGGTACAGGCATATGATTTAAGAAACAATCAAATCTCAAACAATTATCATCCCTTGAGACGTCTATTAATGAAGCTTTCATGTTAACGGATTGGCAGCAAATTGAAAGAAAACAAATGCGAGACTAAAAATGTAATTTTTTTCTGGGTGAAACATCCATTTAATCATAATTTCAGAACTTTCTCTTACAAGGAGTATTATTTTTGTATCCAGAAGAAATATACACATCCCGCTCTCTCCTGCTCCCCCACCTGTGAAATCCTTCTCAGATATCATTCCGCCATGGCTCCCAGGGAGGAGGGGAGGGATGACGAAACCACAACCAAGGCTACCTATCTATTCAGAATCTGTGATTAACATGGGGGACGCTGAAATTCAATAACTTTGCAAAAGACAATGAAATGCCATATGAACAACAGATTGACAGAATCATTCCACACAACCTGAGATTAACCACTGTTAACTCTTTAATAATGTATAGTAGTTCTAGCAATTTGCTGAAGCTCTTTCCTTAGAGATTTCTATTAGCCAACACTTGCTGTATGGCCTTTTGTTATTGTTAGAGAGGGTCGGGGGAGGGGGGGAGCGAGAGAGAGAATCTCAAGCAGGCTCCATGCTCAGCGCAGAGACTAACGCGGGGCTCAATTCCCCGACCGTGACCATGAGATCATGACCCGAGCAGAAATCAAGAGTCGGATGATCAACTGACTAAGCCAACCAGGTGCCCGCTGTATGGACTTTTAATTGAGAAAACAAAACATTCTGACACCTTAGTTTTTGTCTGCTTGTTTTTACATCATAATTTAGACAGTAATCATTCCAGTCAAACACCACAGGAAAAACTTCAGGTTCCAACACTACCCATCAGCAGAAGTCAAGTGGAAAGCCTAGACTTCTTCTCTCACCCCGGGATGGGTGATTGCTAATGGGCAGAGTTCCTTTTGGAGGCAATGATAAAGTTGTAAAAAGGTGTGGTCACACAACTCTGTGAATTTAACAAAAACCAATGAGTTGTACACTTTGAATGAGTGAACTGTGTGGGCTATGTGTTGAATTGTGTCCCCCACAAAAAAAGTTATGCTGGAGTCCTGACCCTCAGTACCTCAAAATGGGGCCTTATTTGGAGATAGAATCTTTACAAGTAATCAAGTTAAAATGAGGCCATTAATGTGGGCCCTAATCCAATATAAATAGTGTCCTTAGACAGGCATGGAGGGGAGACAATGTGAGTGAGGTGACATAGGGTGAAGACGGCCACCAATAAGCCAGAGAGAGACCTGGAGTAGATCCTCCTCAGAGCCCTTAGAGAGCGCCAACCCTCCAGACACCCTGACTTCAGACTTACGGCCTCCACGTCATGAGAAAATACGTTTCCGTTGTTTAAGTCTCCCCATTTGTGGAACATTTTCACAGCAGCCCTTGCAAACTACATGTGAATTATGTCTCAATAAACGTTCTACCATAAAACAAACTGTCCGCTATCTACAAGAAACTCACTTCAAAGGTAATGGCATGGGTTGAAAGGAAAACTATTCTAGGCACTTGCAATGGTGTGGTTAAAAAAACCCAAAGATTCTAGCCCTCGTGGAAATTACATTCTAGTGGAGTAGTTGAGTGTAACAAGGAATGTGGGTCAAGTGGCTGGGAAAAGCAGTCAACCAAGCAAGGTCACAGCTACATTTGCATTTCCAGGGCAGAGAGAAGAGGAGGAGTTCCTGAAAAAGTCAGAAATAAGAATTGTGTTGTCACAAAAACCAAGGAATGGAAGGGACTGTGTCAAACGCAGATGTTGACAAGTCAAGTCCAACTTTGACGATTACATGCACGTTTTGACTTCGGTAAGAATAATCTCAGGAGTGTGATGGCAGCTGAGCTTTCATTGTGTCAACTACTTGCCAGCTCCCTTAAGATGTTATTCCTGTCATTCGTCTGTTGCATGAACTTTACCAAAACCCAACCCTGAATAATAGACTTTACCAATGAGCACTGCTGAGAAGTCCTACAGAAAAATGTATGCCATTGCCAAGTCTATTGTCCATTATAGTTACCATTTGTCACTATATAAAATTGTTACAATATTACTGCTTATATTCCCCGTGCTATATTTTTCATCCCTAACTTGTAACTGGAACTTTGTGCTTCTTAATCCTCCTCGACTGTATCGTCCATGCCGGCACACCCTCCCCTCTGGCAACCACCAGTTTGTTGTATTTGTTTGTTTTTTGGTTTTTTAGATCCCACATGTGAAATCATATGGTATTTTTCCTTCTCTTCTTTCACTTGGTAGAATACCTTCTAGGACCTTCCATGTTGCTGCAAATGTAAGATTTTATAATTTTTATGGCTGCATAATATTGTTGTGTGTGTGTATGTACACACTTCATCCATGCATCTATTAAATCTATCTGTTGAAAGTCACTTAGGCTGCTTCCATATCTTGGCTATTATAAATCATGCTACAACAAACATAGATGCGCATATATCTTTTTGAATCCATGTTCTCATTTCCTTCAAGCAAATACCCACAAGTGGAATTGCTGGATCGTACGGTCTTATTTTTGATTTTTTGAAGATCCTCCATAATGTTTTCCACAGTGGCTGTGCCAATTTACATTCCCATGAACAGTGCACAGAAGTTCCCTTTTCTCCACACCCTTGCTAACACTTGTTATTTCTATCTCTATTGTCCTTGCATCTCTTGGTTCTCAAAAACATAAAAGCAAAACCATTAGATGAAAACTTCAAACTCTCTGCTATCCAACTGACACACCTGTGTGCATACCCATCCCTCATATGCCTGATAGGGATCCCAGCTTCTCCCTCTTGCTTAAGAATCTAGATGTACCAATGATCTTGGCCAACCCCTACTGCACCACCCACATTCACCTCTCCCTCTCTACGGACTGCATCCCACTGTCCAGTTGGCACTTAAACAGGAGACTCAAGTTTTTCCCATCTTAAAAAAAAGATTCCCTCAACCATACACGTTTCTGTTGCTAGAGCCTCACCCTCAATCAGAGCCAGCTGCGTTGTCTACACTTGCACACTTCATGTCTGTACTTTGCAGTCCTCACCCCACTGCAACCTAGATTTACCCTCATCGTGCCGCTGAAATTGTTCTTGGTGAAATTAGTAGATATGGCCTGGTTGAGAAAACCAGGGAAAGACAGAGATTATCATAACTCTTAAATTCTAAGATAGACGCATATTCACTCCTCCCCCACATTGTACGAGGCTACATCTTACTAAAGTCAATGGGATTGAAAGCAAGGGGGCATAGTTTAATTAGGTTTTTGTTTACATGAAGCCGTTACAATTAAGTATAGATTCAATCAAACACGGTGTTTCTGAAATTCATTTTTTCTTAATGGATACTTTTTACGTTATAGGAGCTATTAACTCCACTGACTACTCTCTTCTTGAAATACTCTATGGTTTTGGGCTCTCTGGTATCATTCCCGATTTCCTTTCTACCACAGGTGCTTCTTCTCAATCTCCTTGTGTTCCTTTTCTAGAACTTCTCTCACTGACTTCTCTGGTTGGGCTCTTACACCTCCGTGGTTTCAGTACTACCAGTGTGTTTTAGGATACACCTATTGCTCATCTAATGGCATGTGGGCATGACTTCCAGAGACATCTGGAACTGACGTTAACTGATTCTTGTTCCAATTCCAAAGTACAGAGTCCCGCGATGACTTGGGTCGTTGTTGGCCTTCAGAGACTATAGCTGATAAACCAGAATTACATCTATGATTGTACAGTGTAACTCAGTGCGGTGTACCTGACCCGGATGAGTGGTCCTAAGTACATAGATTACACACAGAATTTCCCCAGTTGTATATACACACAGGAGGCTGTGTCTGCACACATATCCTCAGTGTGCACTGCCCTACCAGTTCCCCATTCCCGGGGCTTTTCCCTGTAAGATTCTGGAGTCTAGGTCACTGCACTGACTTCCTCCCAAATCCCAAGCACCTGTCACCTCCACCTTCTGCCCCAAATGTGTACCTCCTGTTTTCCTCTCTTGGTGAACGTCTGCTGCTTACGTATTAAATCAGTTCCAGTCAGCACAAGTCAAGTACAAACGGTTACCCACCATTTCTTCATTTACGAATATTTATTGAGCACCTACTTTGCACCACACACCTTGTTAGGCTCTGGGATGCAAGTGAAAGGAGATCACCCCTGCCCTCACGGAGCTTACAATCTAGTAAGGGAAACAGACAACACACAGTGAACCAACACGTAAAATAAGCACAGGTTGTGGCAAGTGCCATGTAGAATTATAAATGGGGTGATGTGTTAGGAAATACGTACTGTTTAGGCAGAACGACCACGGACGGCCTGGGGTGGCAGAAGCTGGACTTGAAGCCCACCTCCCCACTCACAAGGGGGCCACAGGCAAGTCACTCAGCCTCTCACGATGTGTTCGCACACTTGTAAAATGGAGAACAATCGTACCAAACTCAACGAACGCTGCTGTTAATGACCGTGAGAACACCTCCATCCTTCGCACGTCTTTACAGGGCCCTTCACGATTTCTTGCATTCCTAATACTCCTTAGCAGACGTCCAGCTATTCTGAACATTTGCCATCGTCTTGACAGCTCCTCCACTCCCATGGTCCTACTTGTGCGACACGTCCATGAAATCAATTCGTGGCCCCGTCTACACGCTACTGCAGCACCCTGTATTTTGCCTTGTACCACTGCACTGTAATCTCCCTACTTCACTCATCTTCATTCTACTCAAGCACAGCTTTGGTGAAGGGTATCTCTCCTGTGTTCTGAGAACCTGATATAATGCCTGGCATGTAACAATACCACCTAATATTGGATAACTGAGATTCTGTTGGCCAAAAGCAGCGGTAGAGAGGTGAAAGGCAGGCAGGAAAGAGGAAGTGTGATGGAGGAAGGTCCTGAGGATGACAAAAGGAGACAAGAGTCAAAAAGCCCATGTGGCTGAATTGGCCTTTGGGCCCACCTCATCCTCAGACTGGAATGAAGGAGAAAGAAAGTGGGCACACATGGAGACAAAATCGTGCTGACATACTGAATCTTCGAGTGCATCAGGAAATAAGGTCATCTGCAGACACAGGTGCGGTTTGAGAGTAGTCACACTTGTGATAATTGACAAGAATGGGCAAAAGGAACATGCGATGTCAAATCAAAGCATGAATAGATGACCCTGAAAGAGGGGTCTGAGGATATGTTTGTGGCTGTAATAATGAAAGGAGGAGCCTAAGACAGACAAGAAATACAGAGAAAATACAAGTGGTGAGATAGTGGCCGGACATTTCAGTGGAAGAAACTGGAGGTAACCAAAAATCTTACAGGCTAGACTGTTGAATGGATCATCCAACAAAACGTTGAAGACTGAGAATAACTACAAAGTCAGAGACGGCAAGAAACACAGTGAGTCAGGAAGCGATGCCTTCAGCAAATCCAAGGTCACGATCAGGTTCCTTGGTAAGAGTAGAAGTACTAACAGTATAACCTTGGCATGGGCTACAAATGGGGCATATTTTTGTCAGAGGCCTTGGGAAAAATTATTTAGAAACTGTAACAGAGAAAGGGCAGCAACCACCCACCTCTTTAAGTTACGTGGAATGTGAGTGAACACAGCCCACACTGACGAGAGGTGCAGGGTATGGGTGACAAGGCAGTGAAGGGAAAATCCAAAGAAAAGGCTGAGACGCCGTGAGCATGGTTTAGCAAAAAGGGTTGATGGGCAACTGGGAGTGACCAGAATACCTACAGAATGAAGGCAAGTGGATGAAATGGCAGATGAAGGAAGGCTGCACATCTTAAAAGACTGCAGAAAAGCAAACATGAGCTTCGTGGACCCTTCCTTTTTGAAATCTTATGCTTACCATCAAACTCACTGTCTTTCCTAAACGACTATGCCCATTCTAACTGCCTCCTGTCTCTGTAAACAGCACCATTACCCTGGTTATCCAGGCTTGAGAAACGGACTCAGCCCCTACTCCTGTATCTATTCACGACACTGAATCTTGAGTCTTCCTTTGAAATGGCTCCAGTGTCCTCCTTCTATATTCCTGGGGCCATCACCTAAAATCAGTTCTCATGAACTTATGTCTAGATTCCCAAATAGCCTGATTAATGTCACTTCCATTTAATGAGGGCTTTTGACGTAGGTCCGTTTAAGACTTCCAAGTCCACTGAGAAACTTTCCTAAATCTAGTCCTTCATCTGTTAAATGTGGACAATACCTCTTTCCTTTGAAAGGCTATTGTAAGGAATGAGACACTTTTGTAAAATTCTTAGCACAACGTAGGTTAAGAATTCTTGATTTCTGAAAAGCTGATTACGAGCCCTTTGAAGCCTGGGACCAGATCTTTTATTCTACTCTATCCCATAAACACTTATAAAACATACTGAATATCTGAATAGTTTGACAAAGGCCAAAATAAGAGGCGTATTCTATTTTGTAACACAATATTCTTCTTCACTTAAAAGAGTTAAGCTTTGAGAACACAAGATGAAGGGAGCTTTAAAAGCCATTCTGAAATAAAAAGCAGTTTGGGAAATTATGTGGTATGCCAATCAAGAAAATAACACACCTTGAACATCTGAGGAAGCAATATTTTTCTTTCGCCAGAGCTGCCCTTAGAACACCAAGATGCCATTGGAAACACAAAAGAACACAAAGTGAAACAAGCAAAATTTGGCCCTTTCATTGTTTAGCCTTACCACTCTTCCAGTTTGGTTTGGACTGCCTTGGGCTCAGGAGATCCTACTGGCTTTGGGGGGCTCAGAAAACGCAAAATGGAGCCTACAGAAAGGAAAAAAGAAAGCTGGCTACTAAGGGCTGGCCCTAGGCACAAATGCTTTATTAAAAAAAAAAAAAAAAAAAGTCAAGACCTTCTAACTAGGGTGGAAAATACAGTCTTACAATGGACTTTCACAGGGCAAGTAAAACTATGCGAAAAATTACTTGGATATCTTAGGCAGGTGTTTCTGGAACATGTCAGGTAGATGTAGTTGAAACTGACACAGCCGGGGAACATCTTTGCCAACCATTTCCAAATCAGCCCCCGCTCACCAGGGTGGGGAGGGTTGAGGGTCATAGTGTGGATGCCGGCACTAAGGTAAACGGTGCATATTCTTGAAAAATATGGTTAAAGGGTTCTTCTCATATCATACGGTTGGAGTACAAATCAGTAAAATCATTTGGAAAAGTGACATGAGTCAAGAACTACAAAAGCGTTCATATCCTCGACCCAGAAATTCCACCTCTAGTAATTCGCCCTAAGGAAATAATTTATGCACAAAGACATTTGCTGTAACTTTATGAGATGCAATCTAAAATGCCCCATGGGGAAAGGTTACACAAATCATGGCACATCCATACAATGGAATATCAAGCAATTAATAAGAGTTGACAGTTTTTAATGACATGTAGACTGAGGAAAAAACCAAGATACAAATTATACCGAGAATGAATAAACCTATGTAAAAACATGTACAAGAAGCAAAGAGACTGGCAAGAATATGCAAAAATATCAAAGGGCTTTTTTTTCTTGGGTGATGTAATACAAGCAATTATTATTTTTCTTTATAAGCCTTCTGTATTGTCTAAAATTTCCAAAATGAGTGTGTATTACTGGCATAGACAAAAAAAACAAACATTATTGAATCAAGGATTAAAGAAGAATGGGCATTTTTATACAGCTTTATTTGTTCTGCTAGGAATTGGGAGTGTGGCTCCTAGTAACAAAAAAAGGGGGCCTACAAACCATTCATTTGACAGAAGCATCAGACTAAAAACAAAAACAAAAAATGGCAGAGAACTTCTTAAATTGTTTTCCCCAAGTTTCACCATATTCATGTGGAACTGCAGCAGAAAAGATGGTGAAGCGGGCCAAGCCAGCAATCACTGATCTTAATGACAGTTCCCACAGCACGTGGATCCAGGGCCACAAAACACATCAGACCCAAGTTTAAATGGCGCACTGTTCTGCATTTTTCAAAATGAAAAAAAATTAGGAAAACAAGTGTTTACTTAAAAAAAAAAAAAGAGGAAAAAAAGTAAATAGTTAAGTGCTTTTGTACCAATTAGGGGCTAGAGAGAAATAAAAAGCATATTTGAGAATTAAACTAATGGTTTGTAAGAATTAAATTTACTGAAAAAGACAAAACGTAACTAATGAATACTTATTAGAAGAAAAACAAACAAACTTGGTTACCAAGTGACACGTGTCCAGGACTGGTCTGAAGGCAGAATGCCTGAAAGGTCTAATCTCAAAGTCAAAATAGTCTCTGTTGAATACCATTCCACCTACAGTCCAACATTGTAACCTTTCTTCAAACTCCTTAAGATTCTACCCTAGAGAAACTTGTTTTACACCAAGAGTTATATGGCTCAACTTACGCTGTTACAACCCTCACCTAATCGTAGTATTTTCATCCTAGCTTTCCTGAAGCACGTTCTAAGATAAGTGCCACATAACCTGAATTTAGCTCTATTATTTCATTTGGCCATCTAATTATCCTGTGACACGTGCCAAGGATTTTTACCTTCTGGGCAGAAATGGACATAAAATCCTGAAGCGGCTCACCTTAGGGTCAGCAAGTTTGTGAATGTAAGCAGAGCTTAGCTGTGAAGCTATATTCAGCAGTGATTACAGTGTCAAGAGTCACCAAAGGCAAGAAAAGCCCTTCACATTTCTACACAGGAATAAAGACCAAAACTATAGGTTGCCTCAGTGTTTGTAAGAGGAGACTAGAAGCTGCAGTTCCCTTCCTTAAACAAGATAGTCCACATAAATACTGGTTGGCTGACAGCTAAGACAATGTCCTCTGAAACTGTATTACACTTGGTTAAGCAGCAATCTGGGCAAGCAAAACAAACTGCTGAAAAGTCAGGGTCTCGGTAAAAGTATTTGGTGACCATACGAAAAAAAAACAAAAATGAAAACGAAAAGAAACCATAATGGCTTAATGGATCATGCTGTTGTCAGAAGGCAAAAGCATAAAGAAAATACTCACCTTCAAAGATAACATACTAAAAGCCCAATCTTAAGATTATAAACTTAAAAATGTGTTTTTAAAAACATTAGTTGCCTGTATAAATTAAAATCTTCTACGTAATTTCAGTGTAAAGCACCAAAAATGAACACTAAAACTGTTCACATAAAATAGTAGAAAAGGAAACAAAGCAAAACTATAAAAGCACAGAGGTATTGGTTACAAGAACCAAGTACGTAAATGAACTTCTACGAGTATTTCCATTTACCTTATAAAACTCTGTAGTAGATTAAATGGGGGAGGGGGAGTCTGAGAATCTACAGGGTAGCAAAATGGTAACAAATATACATCATTTATTTATTAACAAATTATACCACACAAATCAGGGTTACGTTTTCTATCTGATTACAGAGTGAACAGAAATCGCGTCTGTCTTTCGAGCAGCAACAGAAAATTTTACTAGAAGAAATTCCCTACCTGGACCAAAAGATTGTAACACGGACTGGAGATCTGATGACTAAGCAAGTAAAATGGCCACCATGGCGCAACCGGGCAGGGAGACGTGGTTTTGTTTCTACGCTTTAATGGGAAGCAGCTCTCCAAAAGGGGGTAACACATTAAGTAAAGGGAAGATGTAGCCAAAGGGGGGGATGATGTAAGAAAATCACATGAAATTAAGTCTGTTTACAAAGAGAGCAGTGGCCCTGAAAACTTGAGGTGGTGTTGAGGAAAAAAAAAAAAAAAAAAAAAAAGAAAGAAAGAAAAAGAAAAGAAAAAGAAAACAAACCAAAAAACCCACAAAACAACAGAACAAAACAAACCCAAGCAGTGACAAATCAGCTTCTGGGAGTTACACCAGCCCTGAAGTAATGCGACTGTGTCCCTAGTCTAACTGACATTGGGAGACTCTTCATCTGGGCACTTTGGTTTGAGAAATCAGTTAGATTAAGTCATTTTGAAAAAGGGTTTTATTTTTCAAATAGACACAGCTAGGGAGAGAAACCTAAACATGAAGTATTAATTCCTTGAGAATTCAAAAATTTAGGAAGCCAAATGAAACAAAGGGAAATAGAAAATTTGGATAGAAATGTTTCTCTAAGGGTAAAACTCAGTCTCCTGAGGGATTTAAAATCAAGCACATTCTGAATGAGTGGTTTTCAAAGTGGGCTACAGGCCACTCTCCCCAAACCTTCCTTACTCAAATTCAAACATTTCTATTTCTGTTTGTCCTTTATGGTATCAGGAAAGATTGCCTTTTAAAAAAAAGGAAAAGGAAATCTGATGCAGTCCCCATGCCTTGCTATTGTGTTTTCTTTACGTTTGAAAATCATCACGGACACTGAAACTGTATTGGTGAGAAATAAAACCAGGGTCCTAAGCCATATTTGCATTCTTAGTGTTAGTAAAATCTGAAAAGGTTCAACAAGTATTTGTGTATTATTCTATAAAATAAATGAGCCAAAGAAGTTCCTAGGAAGAGATTAAACTCTTGTTATTCCCGCCGCCCCCCAATCTGGTCTTCTGCTGCCTCAAAGCTCTCGATATTTCTGGTCAGTGTGAACAAAATTCTAATGAACATTCTAGCCACATGTTACTCCAAAAACATTTCACTCAACATTCAACGGCTGCATAGAATTTCTTTTTCGAGAAGGCAAGCCCAATTTTATAGAGATCTCTAGAATGAGCACGTACAATTACCAAAAATAACACATGTTATGTCAGGGCAGAATCTGCATAGCGTTCTTTAGCACTATCATTGATAAAGAGCAGCCAAGTCCCAGAACTTCCCTCTGCAATTGCTAGCAAACAACATCAAAGTGTAAATGACAACCAGGGAAAATACACAACACAGGCCATTTCTCTTTGATGGCTGATATCAGGAAGAAAAGAGGAACCCAAGCTGTGGCCACTTATCAGGGTTTCATTACTTCAATGAAATGAACAAATCTCCGTGGAAAGGACTCATTCAGCAAACACGACTTCCTTCCATGTATCTTGCCTTCACATCAGGTTAAACAGAAGTTGCTGTCATTTTAGAATCATTGATTACATCTTTTTAGTTAGAAAAAAGTTTACTTGAATATTTACATAATTTTATTGCTGTTTATTACAACAAAAAAAATTTTTAACCGATGTGTATGCAGAATCCATCCAGTAACACATGAAACTGAAATCCATCTCTCGAGAAGATACAGTTATGGCCGAATGTATCTGATGCTCAGTACAGCATGAGTAAGAAAAATCCTCGCATGTCATTTGGTTCTTGCTGTAGTCATCTGCGTTCATCTCAGAAAGCAAAAGAATCCATTTGACGTTTCAATAAATAGCAAAGTAACCGTTACAAAAAAAATAGCTTCCACGGACCAGAGATCCAAGAAAGAACAGTTTTGATGAATGATTCCTAGAATCGAGGGAGTCCTCCTTTAGTCCAATGAGATGATGTCAGGAATGTTACTTCCACTGCTGGTTATGACCCCTGTCTCACTTCTGCTGCTGGATGAACTAACATGAGTACTGCTTTCATGGGGGCTGGTGGTGGTGACAGACGTACTGCTTGCTGTTAAGGGTGAGGTGAGACTATCCAAAAACATAGGAGGACAGTACTGCTTGAAACAAACAATGATGCCGATGAGGAAGAGGCTACATTGGTTTTAAATAAAGAGACTAGAAATTGTTAGATATGCATAAGTGATAGCCACATATTTAAACCCTAGTGGGATTTAGAATTTCTCAAAACTTCACATCTTCGGATGGAAGGTGGTATGATTTTAGCTATTTTACTGTTTAGTGAGTGCAGCATATTTTTGATTCTCTCAAGTCCTGCAGAATTTGTAGACCAAGTATACAGGTCCAAGTACAAAATGTCAACAACTACTAAGATTATTTAATAGTAAATACTGGCCCCACCATTATGACTCATACTTAACCTCAAAAAGAATTTGCTCACTAAATGCATTTATGCCAGCTTTAAAGCACATCATAAAGGCTAACAAATATTTATTTCTAATGGCATTAAGCAAAAATGCTAGTACAAAATTCAATAATTCTTTCAAAATTTAGTGTCAATCAGACTCTTTAGCAAGAATTTTAAGACTGATCAACTCAACAGTACCACTTGAATCCTTTAGACATACATGAAATGATACCTGTGTAATCAGGAGGAGAGCATTCATTCTAAAACAGACACCATACAGTAGCTAACTACCACAGGATACTCAGAACAGAGAATTATCCCACATAATCACAAAATTTGGGGACAAATCTGAAAGGAGATATAATCTTCCTTGTGGGGCTTGATACTGCCCCCCTTCAAGAATTCCGATTTCAAGTCTCCTTACCATCTTGATCGCTGACTCTCAAATTCAAACCTGAAGTTTTAACACTATAATATCGTCCAAGAGGAGTAGAGAGACAAGAGCTAAATACCGCCACGAAAATATTTAATGTGAGAAACAGCAGCACTGACTGATTTTAGTAAAGTAAGTGAGGACCAGTTATATACAAGAGGAGGAGTCCTAAAAATTTGTCTTCAGATCGACTATTTGAAAAAAGATCAGTAAGAATATTCAATCAGTGGTATCAATTCTATAAAGTATTCCAGCCTATCATTAGAGATACTAAGTTACCAAACAGTAACTTAAAACTGAAGTTTTTTTCACTACACGATCTTCCAAAAAATCTTAAAATGGCAACGACAGCCCCAGGCTCACGCTGCCAATCAGTGGAAGAGCAACGACCGAAATGTAGGCTGCCTGACAGAAAAAGTAGTTCAGTGTTTAGCATGGGTAACGGTCTTGGTTCATCCATAAAATAAACGTCATACACAAAGAGATCAAAGGGATACTGGTTAAGGGGGGAGAGCGTTTCGGGTGCTCTAAAGAGAGTAGACTTCTAAGGCATTAAACGTCTTTAAAATTGAATCAATTCTGATTTTCCGCTAAACAATCTGGAAAAAAGCCCAGAAACTTACATTTTATTTCTACTTCCTCTCAGGCAGTTTTTGACTGTCTAGTAGTAAAAAGGTACTCTCTTCATTTATAAGATGAATGCTAGATACCACAGTTCTGCTATCAATAGGCTCTACGAATTCTTGTCATACTCAGGGTGCAGCCATTTTACCTCTAACCATGTGTATCTAACCACGTGTATTGGCACGTATCTGCACAAAGGTAACAGGGCCTAAGGGGGGGGGGGTACTATGGAGGTAAAGGAGGACAAATCTAAGGATTCTAAGGAAAACGGAAGGCACAACCTTACCCTTCTACTGGCTTATCAAATAAGTTAGCCTGACACTAAGGATGCCAAATAGCACTATGAAATCAAAATCCTATGGGTTCTAAGATCATTTTTTAGAAGGGTGGTTCTCATAAGATTCAGTAATATTTCAAGCCTGAAGAATGCATTTCCTAGAAAGATATATAGATACTTTTGCTATAGAATCTACTAATGTAACAGAGTTGACTCAGAGTGAGAAGAAATTCCTCACTCTGCACACGTTATCCTGGGCCCAAATTTCCAGTGTTGTTGGCGTGATCAGATACAGAGTACGGACACAGGAGGCCGGTATAAGACTTGTGGTTAGCGGCCTCTGCAGCCTATGAAGCAGTGCTCTGTGGGTCTTCCTCTGGCCCTCCCTACCTGCAACAATTCTCTCAAAGTCACTCTCTGCTTCACTTTCCCCATCTGCTTTCCCCATGCCTTTCCCTTCTCCCCCTGTTCTGCCTCTGATATATACGTCCGTCAGTCCACGTTTACTATTGGGTCCCTGGGATCCTCGAGTTTCTTACTGCTGACAGAGAAAACCGGAATGATTGGTTTATAGCAACTTTGGATTGGGGCATCCCCAAAGTCTGTATCTGAGGGCCTTTAAAAACAAGGAAGAATCAAGCTAATGATTCAGGACTGTTGAATCAGCTTCCGCTATTTTCTATGCATAGAACGAGTGCTTCACAGATAATCTCTGAAATTTTAACTTCCAGTCATCAGCACTGCTTCCCCTCACTTTAATCACCCAAATGCTTGTAAGAAATGCTAACTGATTCGGAAAACTAAATAAAATATAATTAAAAATTCAGGTATTAAGTCAAAATATCATAAATTTAAAAACAGCAACTGTAGTCCTCCAAATAAAATTGTGAAATATTTACATAGAAATTCCTTTCCATCAAGTTAAGTAACTGCAAGTTGACTGTCCTGATTTTATGCAACTGGTCATTTTTTAGTTAGTATGACATAACCAACAATCAAATACAAATTAGTTGCTTAAATTCAGGATACATACCTGGGGATCAACTGGAATAAGGGAAAGAAAATCCAAACCTAAAACAAAAATGTTTTGTTAATAGTTGTCTCATAGTTTGGAGACAAGAATTATTTCCCCAAATCATTTTGTATTTATCATGAGTCATACAACATTTGGGGTAAGTGCTTACCATTCTGCCACAGAGAAGTTCAATACCATGATCAGTGAGATTTAGATGCATAAAACCCCAAAATGAACATATTCCCTCACAAAACAACTGGAAAAACCACCACCCAGAGACTTAAAGGGAGCAGTCCAAAAACTGCCAGAGGAGGACTAGTCAAAGTCAACTTTTCCCCTTCATCATTTAATAGAATGAGAAGCAATAAAAATGATGAGAGAATGATCTGGATTCGGACTATTAAAAAAAAAAAAAAAAACCATACTTAGGCTCTTAAAAGATACTTCACATTTATTTTTTTAGAAATACCCCATTGTATTTCTAAATGAGAAATTTAGAAATTTCTCTAAATTGAGATTTAGAGAATTGAGCTTCACATTGAGCTTCAACTAAAGTAGCACTTCTTAAACAGAGATCCGTTTCATGGATTGCTCTCTGTCACTCTGTCCCCACATCAAGAGTAGTACACAGTTCAGTGCTCTGCACAAAGCAAGCACCTGGTTAACTGCTGCTCGCTAACAAGCCAAATGTTAGGGTTTACTGGCTTATAAGCTAATGCAGTTTTCTGAACCAAAGATCTGGGACTCTCCAATTAAGCTTTAGAAACAGGAATGTGGAAAAGGTTGCCCAGTAATACCATTTTAAAGTATTAAAATTATAACAATAAACAGTAAAAATTTTCAGATGTGAAAAGTCTAGCAATAAACTTCAAAGTCAGTTCCCCTAAACCTCCCTAAATTTCAAAACACTAAAAAAAAAAAAAAAAAATCACATACTAGGTATAGGTCAGTGAGACAGGCCAATTTCTGGTTCAATTCTATGAATTTTTATATGCTAGCATTCAATGTCACCTCAAATATAACGATCATACAGAATACAAGTCTGATATTAGACTGTTACTCAAAATAGAAAATATCTGTGGAAATGATATTTAATATATTAAATAACCAATATGAATAATTTATAACTCTTTTAAAGTATATTTATTCCCTTATAATCTCTTAGGATATGATAAAAATGCTTATCAAGTGATACACGCTATAGCACCAATCATTTCAATGAAATCAGTTTCTAAAGCATCTTTAAAAACTGTTAATATGATTTTTCACTCCATATGCCTGTCACTAGCTATATGATACAATGGAATTTGAGCCAAAACTGGACAAAGGGGATCACAACGAACTTTTCCAACGATTTCCCCATTAAACTGATACTCACTAGATGACATCTCAATAAGCCAAGAGTTTCTTCACATTAATATTGTTCAGCAAATCCTGTGCTTCTGAAGAAAGTAACTCAAAATCTGTCTAGCCCTTATAGTACCTTTTGAATTTTATATAGTCAACGTCTCATACTATTGACCAAGTCACAAAGACAGTTTATTGGCATGTCTTTTAATTGACTTAATTTTATTAATTTGGTTTTGCTTCAAATGGTGTAACATTTTTCTTTTTAAAATAGCTTCTGCTTTTTGTAGCTTACTTAATTTTATATGTTCAATCACTTTTAATGTCTGTTCAATCACTCAGTCCATTTGAATAACTTAAACCTTTCTCTTTTTTTTTATAAAGCTAAAGGAAGGAAGTATTAATATCTCTTGCAATATTGTGTATTGGAGCCAAATCACTCAAAAATGCTCATTTTCTACATGTTTAAATATCCCCACTTCATAACCAATTGAGATAAATATACAGGCTTGATAGAGTCTTCAAACGGTTTGTGCAGCTCCAGCACTGGAGGCTGCCCGGCAAGGTGCAAAGATGCTTCACTTTTTCATTAGTTCAATTCTCAGCTCTTCAGATGTACTCTAATTGTCTTTGATGATCATTTCATGTGTGCCAGTCAATATATACCGATGAGAGATTTAAGACACTTGATCTGTATCTTTTGACACTTTATCCAAAGATAACTGAATATGGTGGCTTATAAAATGCCGTAATAAGACACCTAGAAATGTTTCTAAGTTTGGTTAAACTTGACTTTCTCCCTAGCATTACGCAGATGCTCTCTATACAAAATCCAACACTGTAATGAAATACTTTCACTGAAACCATTTTTTCTCAAACACTAACACTGAGGTTTGATGCGGTATTTCAGATGTTATTCCTTCTGACAAAAAAACTTTAAACTATTATCAAAGTCCTGCATTTTACATATTAAGTATACTATTAAAACTCTTACACGAAATAGATGAGGTTTCATGAATACTGATTAAAACATTACTGCCTTGTTTTTGTAAGTTTAGTAAAATGCTGTTTTCTTATTTCACCGTAAGTTTCAATTGCAGTATGTTGTATTGATATGTTTTTACGCCCACCTACATATTTCATGGGTGAAAACGCTCAATTATTTTTAACTAAAAAGCAGATAGTGTTAAAAATTCAGATGGTACATTCTAAATGTTTTATTAACACTGATGAAATTGTAGTTTCTGGATTTTAAATGCTTCTTTAAGTGAAACTGACTCTACATGTCTTATTAATAACACCACATTTTCCTTACTTGAGCCATGAACTTTAACAAAACATTAAGTGTGTAAATGTTTAGCACTTTCCAATTTTAATGTACAACTTTTGAGCACCATTCACACCTGACAATATGGCACTAGCAATAATAAGGCAGTCATATTCTTTCTTGAAATAATCAAGCTGTTTTCCATTCCATAAATACAAATTTTTTGTTTTATTTTGTAATTCATTGTTGCACAGTATCAGATGATGATCCAAGCTGCAGTTCATTATTAATATCATTTCTTCTTTGTTCTCCTGCAGATTCAGAAGATTCATATTTATGATGTTTAAAAGGAATGTTAAGAAATGTATTAAAACTTTGTCATCTCTCCATTCTTGTTCTATTTAATATTTTATTATAAATTATTAAATTTATAAATATGAAAACTCTGCACAGTAGGACTAATTACATAAAAATTATGCACAAAAACTAAAATGAGCACTAACTACAGAAGAGCACATTAACAATAAAACAAAGGAAAAACTAAACTATTTAGATGTAGCAATTACTGCATAATTCATAGATGATGACAAACTGGTAATTCTTCTGAAGTACAACAGACCCTATTCTGTTCAATTTATCAAACGGTAAGAAAGCAGGTCAACGTTCTAATAAGCAGTGTCACCATCCTAGTTCACACTCGCTAAGGATCAGCCCTGCATGTCAGTCTTAGTTCCTTAATACCAGCTTGGAACGTATTTTACAAAATACACAGTTAACATAACTTATTGCTTATTACGCCTGCACTTGTTATAGTCTCCCCTTAGGCCCAAACTTTGAAATAATGTCAACTCTCCAAAATTAAAAATTCATCCAGACTCACGTAATTTGAAAACAAATGATCTGTAGATTGTGGCTGTTCTATTCCTAAATGGCCAGGGTCGCTTTCGTAAACAAAAAGTTTTTTCAGGATTATTTGTGATTTCAAGGTCTTTAGGAAAACGAATCCTTCTGGAATGTTGGTTTGTAACACATATGAAGATGATACACACTCTTCAACCTCCTTTAAAACTAGCCACAGTTAAAGGAAAACTTGGCAGTTACGAACTAAGTGTCTCTGAGTTTCCATCTGTCTTATGGACCATGAAACTGCCCCTGTACCTTAGAATCAAGCTTTGTACACAACAAATATTTTTTAATTGGTGCCCGCTGGACTTAACCAAGTTTTAAAATGCCAATTCCCCAAGTACATACAGAGTAAACATAGACAGTTAAGTAGGTTTTTTGAAATTTTTTGATAGATACTATTATTAGTCTATTCTTCTCCATTAAATTTTACTCAAACAATCTGAATAAATTTCAAGCGGCAAGATTACCCTGGGCCAGGTACCACAACTATCAACTGTTTCAACAACACAAATTTTGCCCAACAAAACATATGCTGTGCTTGAAATAAAGGCCTCATATAGAGGGATATGAAAAATAAATTGTAGGTCAAAAGTAACTTTACAAATCTAGAAAAGAAGATTATTAACAGGAAAAGAGAAGGGTATTCCACTAAAAGGGCCCTTCGGAAAGAAGGAAAGTCATGAATGTAAGAGGCACTGGCTTCAGATTGCTCCAATTTGATTGATCAAAAATGCCTACAAAAACAATGGCTATGGAGGGAAGAAAAGTGGGGGGTCTGTGGGGGAGTTCCAAATTTCATAATATGGCCTTGGTTCTAAGGTTATTCGAGCAGCCTTGACTTTTTCAAAAGATATCCCTAAATATTAAGCAGTGCTCTAAGGAAAGAGCTGGTAGATCCTATTTTTACAGAGCAAAAAAGCCTCACAGGGCAAAGCCACTGATAACGTTAACCCTGTGGTACACCAGTACGTTCTAAAGCTGTGATGGGCTACCGAGAAGATTATGAGAAAACACTCTACCGAACCTGCGAAGCTTCGATGACAAAGACAGTGTCTCCGAGTACAAATTCCTCATGAGGCAGAGCAACCCCTAAAGAAGTTTCCTACCGTCCTACTGGATTTCCTATCATCAGTAATCCACAGATTGCTCTGTAGTTAAAATGACAGGAATCGAATGTGATATATTAAAACAGATACGACTTTTATATGAAGGCTTCAAATTTCCTCAGTATTTCCGTTTAAATTGTAACACTACGTTCGCTCCCCAGATTTAGAGGAAAAACAAATAAAACTTGGTAGCAAAAGAAAACAACTCTTCACATACCTGGCAAATCTGATGACATGCTTGATATTGGCGTGTGGTGGAATGGTACTGAGTAGTCTGCTAATGAAGGCGGAATAGCAGCCGGATCAACCGAAGTCACACTGGGCACCCTTACAGAAGATGGCTGATACATGAGAACCCTGTTTTAAATAGCATGGGAAATTACAAACAATCTGGCTGTTAGTTCACAGGAGAGAAGGGCTGCACCACCGGGCATTCTCAGTCGTCAGCGCACTAGGTTTCAACACAACTACATGGCGGCTACTCACTACACAGTACTCCACTCTACTCTCCTCTTTCATAACAGTCTTCATTTTAACATGAACGTATGCTGGCTCTCAACAGCAGCTGTGACATAAGAGCAAGTTGGCATTAAAACATAGTGTGCGGTGCTGGAGGGATACATAAAACTTTCATCCGCAGAGAGAAATATATTTTACATATGCTTTTATGAATGTATGTGTAACATGGATGTGGATATTACTAACTGAATCTAGAAAGAAACTTAGAGGGGCACCTGGGGGGCTCGGCCGGTTAAGTGACTCTTGATTTCAAGCTCAGGTCACGATCTCACAGGTCACAAGACCATGCACCACATCAGGCTCTGCGCTGACAGTGTGGAGCCTGCTTGGGATTCTCTGTCTCTCCCTCTCTCTCTGCGCCTCCCCTGCTTTCACTCACTCACTCTCTCTTGCTCTCAAAATAAATAAACGTTAAAAAAAAGAAAAAAGAAAAAGTTAGAAATAAACTGAGGCCTCCTAAGATTGGATTTAAATCACGGCACCTTTATAAGTAAAGCTATTTATTATATACAGTTCAACCAGAGTTTCTTCCATTCTAACTTGAACTGTGTTAATTACTAGCAATCTTATCTGAGAATCACCTGAGGCAACATTGCCAATCCTAACGCCAGCCAACCTGCCGATAGGCAGCAATCAGAAATTAGAATAAGATGATTTCTCAAGACTTAATATAAAACATCCAGAAATAAAAATGTTAAGTTACTATGATATCATCTACTCTAAGAGGGTTTATAGACTTTGAAATTAACTAATCATGCTACTAAGAACACAAATTAAATACACTTTAAAAATACATTAACTGATTAATAGATACACACACACACACACACACACACACACACACACACACAAATTACAGCTTTATAATTTCAAGAAGCAGTTTAGTTAATCATATTTTTTCTAATGCTCAGGAATAAAGAGATGATTTTGCATTCTTCTATTGAGCTTTCATTTTCTCTTAGCCCAGGTTAAACAATTAGAGCCTTACAAGACAGTATAAGCAATGTGATGGACCCTATGGCTGATGGTGGCCATCCCTTCTGGCCATCATCCTGGTGAGGCTGCAGTGGTAGCAGCTACTCTCTGAGCTTCCTGATGCCACCCAAGGACGACAAGAAGAAAAACAGGCAGGCAAATCAGACAAGAAAGGCAAAAGACCCACTGAACCAATCTGGGGGCAAGACCAAAAAAGAAATAGTCCAAAGGCAAAGTTTGGGATCTCAGATCACTAACCTGGTCTTGTTTGACAAGGCCACACATGACAAACTCTGCAAGGAAGTTCCCATCTCTAACCCCAGCGGCTGTCTCTAAGAAATTGAAGATTTGCAATTCCCTGGCCAGGGCAGCCCCCTTCAGGAGCTCCTTAGTAAAGGACTCATTAAACTGTTTTCAAAACATAGAGTTCAAATGATTTACACCAGAAACACCAAGGGTGGAGATGCCTTGCTGCTAGTAAAGAGGTATAAATAGGTTCTACCAACTGTACATTTTGAAAAATACAACTTTATTATTAACTTAAAAAAAAAAAAAAAAGGAGAGGGGACAGAGACATAGGGACATTAATGCTGGCATCCCAAAGCACTGCCAATGAACTACTTACTATAAGCTTCATGAGAGAGGCACAGAATTATGTAGCTGGGAGGGACCATTACAAAAACGAAGCCAACAGAAACTTAGGACCATGGTCACAAAGCTAGACCAAGAGGACCGTGAGGACCTCTAGGCGTCCTTTCCTTTGGCTGGAACTCTTCTTGTCACTGCTCAGATTATTAAATACGAACGGTAAGAATTGATGACATGGTTTCATGACAGTTTTCATACCCTAAACAACTGACAAAATATCTCATGACCTCAATTTAAACCTCAAACCATTTAAATAATCACAACCTATTTAGGCACTGGAGTCATTCTAAAACCAGTTTGCATGATGACACGAGGATCTTGTCCAGCTCTTACTCTACACTATCTGTCAAAAATATGGATGTCACTGGAAATGTGGAAAAGGAAGGCATCTTCAGAGTACATATATGGCTATGTTGACAACTGTGTTATTCTCAGAATAATGAATAAATAACACAGGTCAGAGTTCCGAAGTCTTAAAAGTGGATCCACTGGGAACAATACACTTGAGACAATTAACAGAAGCCTGCCATTTCAAACACATTTTCCAGAGGTAGATGAAGATGGAAGTCATCATCCAAACAGCAACCTGCCTAACTTAGAATCAGAAGGCTTCCTGGTCTCCACTGTTACCGAGAGACCTAAAATCACAAGCAGGAGGTGAACAATATTAGAAAAGGCAGATTCTCTGGAGGGGGAAAGAACAAACTGGGGATGAGATCAAATAAGTTATGTTGTATTAAAACACATCTTTTCCTAGAAGTTTGAAAACAGTGGTCCTCTACAGGGATGAAAAGTACAACAAGTAATCACCAAAAGCGTTTTCAAATTACACATGATCCTACCATCAACATGGGAATACGTATCTGAAACAGGGGGCAGAGGGGGTAAAAAGGAAAGAGACTGGCGTGCTCATGCTGAGGAGGGGATTAAAAGAGTGGCTCTGATTATTCTATCTCATAGTATTAATATCTTAATCGTATTTTTTAAATGTAAGAGATAAGCTTTTGAAGACAGACACCCACACCCCCCCCCCACACACACACATGCATGTCTGTGCCTACCTTCCTCCTGCTCCCCCTTCTCTTTCTTTCATATCTCATACTGAAAGTGTCTTTTGTCTTGACCCTGAACTGAACCCTGAACTTGAATCAGATTTATAGGCGACAATAACAAAACTCCTTTCCTCCAAGCCCCATTACTTACACCTGTACAGTCAAGTCAGTGTCCCAACTCACTATCATCACAGTAACATCTAATTATTGCATAGGTTCTGACCTCATAACATGCAACTTTAAATGATTAAGTAACTACTCCTTGTTTCTCCAATACAAAACGCTGACTGTCACAATATGTGAAAATGTCAAAATCCAATGAAGGTACAAATTATTAGATCAACATCTAAAACCTCAGCAAACATCTGAAAAACTAATGTAGATTAATTTCTATTAGCTGAACTTTGTAACCATTAACACAAATTCAATTTTTATAGAATGGGTAAATTAGCCATTTGTTACCATTATCAAATTATGTACTGGTAGCAGATTATGGTTTTAATCAGAATATTCACAAAGACAACATTCAGAAAGGTAAAGGATTCTAATGTCTACGCAAAAAATAGATGCATTTATAAAAATGGAATAACAGAGACCATGGAGAAATGTAAATGGCTATATCTGACGGAACTGTGGGTATAAAAATGTGATGCTATAAAGTAATAAGAAAAATTTAAAGTTTGTAACATGTTACTGCCTCCTCATGGAATTGGCAAATACATACACAGGCATATGTATACATTAGGTACATATGCCTAATGTATACATATGCCTGTGTATGTATCTGCTTGAAATTTTTGTAGCTTTACCTATAACATCACAGCACAAAGATAAACTGCTGGAACATTGCTAGACACCAAATAGTATTCTACAATGTGCACTGGATCATGGAATTCATCATAGTTGGCCCACATTTAGATGTCCGAAAATGAGTTAACAGTTCAATACCTTGAATATTTATCCGTAAACCTGAAATTCCCTGTATGTTCCCAATTTATCATACAAGCATAAAAAAGACTCAATTTTGCTATCAATTGCTAATGAGTCTTAATCCACAGAAATACATATTTATCTCTATTCTTGTCCATTTCTGTCTTTAGAATACCTTATTAATGACAAAGCAATCATTCATTGGCTCAGAGAATGTGGTAGGGATACGATATTTAAAATTATCTTTCCATGTACAAAAATATCAGAGGTTTCTCTAAGTCTTAGGTTAAGGTGTCGGTCTCTTCTGATTGGTACTGTATGATGCATTTAAGGACTACAATAGGTACATAAGGAAAGAGGCTAAAAGGATTCCCGTCAAAATGTTAACACAGGTTATGTCTAGGTGGAATGCATTCTACTTCTTGATGCACTGTGAAATTGTTCTTAAGAGTAATTTTTACTAAAACAGTACCTCCTAAAAAATAACTGCTCAGACCTCTGGGATTTAACTGAAGGCAAGTTTTTCCTGCTTTCTTATTCTCTATTCTTTCTCATTTGCTTACTATCACTGGCCAAGAAGTCATATGATAAACTTCTACAGCAATGGAAAACCATGAAAATGTTGGATGCTGAGCCACAAGACAGAATATGGAAAGGAAGACCAGGAACAAAACCAGAAAAGCATTAAGACTTGGAAAGGATTACAGAGGTGACCTAATCACAGCATAAGTCTGGATCCATGATACCCGCTGGGACAGGTGGCATCCACTCTACCTCGACACAGAAGATGTGATTTTAGTATAAAACATCAACTTTCCTAGTGTTCAGCTCCTATGGAAAGTCTTTCCATGTTATCTTTTCCTCCAATGGACTTAGATCTCCCAAATATTGTAACAAAGAATAAACTTAATCCTCTTCATCAACGATTCCCTTTTAAGAATTACAAGATATTCGCACATTCACATATTCTCTTGTCCTGGTTTAACAACTTCGGTCCGAAGACCCATCCATCCATCATGTTACAATCTGCACAATTTACCAGCCTGTTCTCATCTCCTGATGATCAACACGGACTAAGATGGTATTAAGTGAAAATAACTTAGACATAAACAGAATAAAACTAGCATGGGTATATATCCTGGACACTATGCTTCTTTCATTAACGTAGCCTAAGAATAAATCAGCTCCAGAGTGGTAAACCTTTCAAACCATTGTGAATTCTAACATTTCAAAGAGTTCCTATCAGGAATGGCTACTGATGAACTAAATACCTTTCCAGAATCCACTAAGATGACTTCACAGTCATCCTTATGACAAGATTCATTTTATCAATGTATTTCCTAATAATAAAGCATTCCTGAAGGTACCCTACTTTGTCCTAAGGATGGATATTGTTTGAATATACAATTAAATGATTTCCTAAGATTGAACTGAGAACTCTCATGGAGTTTTCTAATATGAGCCAGCTTCATTCTGTACGGTATTTAATGTACAAATCTCATTTGGGTACTAGGAATTATGTTGATTTCATGGAACGAGCTGGGTAGCTGCAACTCACAGACTTTTTAAAGCAAAATGCAGAGAAGTCCATTTATATAAAATGTCTAGAACAGGCAAATTCATACAGATGGAAAGAAGATCAACAATTGCCTAGTTTAGGGGTATGAATGGGGATTAACTGCAAATGAACAAGAGAGAAGTTAACTAGGTGTTGGAAATATTCTACAACGGAATTATGATGATGACTGGACAACTGAATTTATTAGAATCAATGAACTGGGCAACTTAATAGTTAAGATGGGACATTTTTATGGTATATAAGTAACGACCCAATAAAGCCATTAGAAAAAGTAAGAGCACTGAGAGGCCCAAAGGACAAGACTGGCACACCCAAGTCTGAAACAATATGTTCAAGGAACGTCAAGGGAACCCTCTGCTACTTTCTTGCAGGTTCCAAAATTTTTTAGAAGCACCTATTGCTAAGTATTCAGACCTGTCACTATACAGGACAGTAACAGCTTCTACCAGATGAATCATAAAAACTACATGCTAGAATGCATTTACTTGCCCATAGTTTGCCCTGGAGAGGATGAAAAGGGAAGGCAATCAATTTAACTCTTTCCTTATCTTACTGAAACCTGAAAATAATTTTATGAGGTAGGCATCATTTAACCCCATTTTACAGAACACAAAAAAGAGGCTCAAACAAGTATTTCATCCAAGATCACAGGACGAGTACGCAATGGTGTCAAAATTGGAATCCACACTTGTTAGATTCCCAATTCCACACTCCATTTTACACCAGGCTTCCTCATGTTGTTCTGTGACGCCAAATATACTCCTTACAAATTGGTTCAAGAAAATGACAAAAAGGATCAAATATGAAATAAATACTTAGACATGAGAAGACCTGAACTCTCACTTCCCAAAGATGTAAATAATTTCATCAAAATTTTCTTTCCTTTAAACAATGTGCTCTCTTGAAAAGATTTCAACTGAACAAAGGCAAATTAAAAGAGCCTTCTACGGTTATGCAACTCTCAAAGAGACATTTACAAACCTATACCAAGAACAGTTAGTTCCAAGTGTAATAAACAATAGTGAACTATAAATTAACAAACCCTTTGGTTGGGCTGCTTTGTGTTTCTGACATAAAGATGCATTTCCTTTTGGCAGGAGGGTCTTCCTCTTCATCAGAAGAGCTTTCTATAGTCAAGTCAATAACATCCACTTTCTTCTTGCTTGTCTCATTGGCTACAGTCACTGAACAAGGCTTACTGAGGACACTTGAACCTGATGTAGGGAAGAGAAGGAAAAGAAAAAAAAAAAAATCAAAGGTGCAATACACATCCAGGAGAATATACAGCCAGTAAAAAGCCACATACTCTGCTCTATGGATGGAGACTAACTCCTTAACTCTGGACATCTATCTATAAAATGACTGCTCACCTGGGAGAAAAGGTGAGCTCTATGCCCTGCCAGTCAAAACCTCCTTTGGACAGCATGCTCTTAGCTATCTCCCCAGTACTGCCAAAAAATCTGTTCAGATCCTGCTGCTCAAGCTGTCTCCCCAGGTAAGCAATCATTTTACAGACAGCCTGGGGTTAGGGGTCCAATCTCCAGTCACAGACAAAAGTATGTGGCTTCACTAGCTGTGTATTCTCATAGACGTGTGGCAGTGTTGAGTCAGAATCAGGCACTTCCATTACAGCAAAGCAGTACCCATATCAAAGCATGTATAGGCCCCTCTCTGTAAGCCAAAACTGGATAAAAATGTTCACCTCGATGAACTGAAAAAACTCCAAACCTCTCATTTAAGTTATTCAGATATTTGAAGCTCTTCTTATCAACCATCTACTGATCACTTAGGTTCTCCTTTCTGCCCACATATACCTACCATATGTTAACTCACCATTTCACAGAAATTACATTATGCCCTATAATCTGTTTAACAGAAAACTAAGGCTGGCTGATAGTGGAAAAGCAGCAGCTACTACTCAACTAAATCACTATTCTTCTCAAAGATGAGGGAAACCTTGATCATTCTACCTACAGGTTCGGTAACAATCAAGGAGAATGATTTTTTTTTTTTTTTAAATAGGCTCCATGCCCAATGGGGGCTTAAACTCATGACTCTAAGATCAAGAGTCCCATGTTTTACCAACTGAGCTACCCAGGTGCCCCAAAAGAATGACTAATAGTGACATAAAATAGTGACTTTTACTTTTTACTCTGAATACTCACTATTCATTATATTGTTAGAATGTCAAATATAATCAACACAAAACTCAAATGCAGTGAGTGGACATGGTCAGATAAGAAGAAACATACAGTTCACCTATGGGTTCAATTATTATAACTGTCCCTTAGTTTCCCCACTCAGTGTGGGCAGGTATAGGGAGTTGAAGGTTAAGCATACATCCTAGGTAAAGGCAACGGTCAAATTTCTTCCCACAAAGAAATGGAAACAGTCTGTTCACTTCGTTAGCAACTAACCTGTGAGCACCTGCGTGTACCCTCCATTGATGGATTATGTGGCCTAAGGACACCTAAACTTGGGGTTTCCCCCAAAAGTTTCAAAAAAAATTCTGAAAGCTATCCATAAAAATGTCATTTATAACTTTTCACTCTGTAACAAACACATTATATTAAAATGACTTGGGGTGATTATTTCATTTACTTTACATATGACAAATATACTACGAAAAAGCTAATTATAAGGTGACATACACTTTACCCAATTTCTTAAGGTAAGAGAAAAAACCGCTTGAGGGAAATTATGTATGTAACAGACGATCAAAAGATACAGTTCACAAACAAAGCTCCAAATGCAGGTCTAGTGGCCAAAGTTAACGATAAAGACAACGGTGCAGGGGTCTCATTGCTTTGCTCTCCGTGGCTATCCTGCACATACTTTCTATCTTTGTACACGGCTGGCTGGACACTTTCATAGCTTCTTTCTTCGGTCTCATTGGACACCAAGTGCCATCTTCTTGGAATTTGATCTCATCCACATCAGAACAGTCATTGAGAATTTCCATGAAAAGCCTATAAACCAATTAAGAAGTGCATAAATGTAATCCATGGCTTTGTTCAAAGGTGAGCTAAGTAACACATACTGCCTTGGACACAAAAGTGATGCTATCTGACCTTTTTGTTTGTTTTGGTGTTTCAATACTTCACACTTTCCAACAGGTGTTACACACCCCCCCCCCTTCCCCTCCTAGGTTTTAGATCTTTAAGGGGTTTACTGAATATCATCTAAGAAACCAGTTGACTAAATAGACACCTGGAGCCTCCTAGCCAGGACTGGTAGTAAAGAGCAACCTCCAGCATAACATACAAAACAGACATGAGCAAATATAAAGGTTATTATACAAAAAATAATTTATAAGCTTATTATCAAGAAAAAATGTCATAGGGGTGGGGAAAGGAGCATTAGGGCCATTAAAAAGTCTCAATAAATTTAAAAGAACTCAGCATACAAATTATGTTCTATGACCATAATGAAATCTGAATCTTCAGAAAAATATGTGGAAAACGCCCAAATATTTGGAAACTAAACAAAACCACCAATGAGACAAAGAAAACATAAAAACATAAATTAGAAGGTATTTTGAACTGAATATGAAAATTAATAAAATTTGTGGAATATAGCTAAAGCAGTACTTGAAGGAAAAGTTATAGCATTAATCTTCTTATATTAGGAAAGGACTCAAATCAAACCTCAGCTTCTACCTAAAGGAAACTAGAGAGCAAATTAAAATGAAAGTACACACAAAAAGGGAAACAACAAAGAACAGAAACAAATAAAATAGAAAAAGAGGAAAATCAATCAAAACAAAAGGCTAACAACCTTCAGTAAAACTGACAACCTTCTGGTCAGACTGAAGCTCACTCAGAAAGAAACAGATCACCTGAGGAACCCTACGTATATTAAAGAAACTGCATTTGTAGTGAAAAACTTTACCACAAAGAAAACCCCAGTCCCAACCATCTTCACTGGGGGATTCTACCAAATATTTGAGGAGACAAAATACCACCACTTCCCAACTCATTTGTGTGGGGCCAGGATTACTGTAGTATTAAAACCAGACAAAGGCATTACAAGAAAGCAACAGACGAATATCCCTCGTGAAATTTAGCAAAACAAAGCCAATGATAAAAAGGATAACATGATGCTAGACTACAAGTTACATGAGACTGTACTGCACGTTTCCACAGCTAACACTTATGCTGGGATACACTTACCCATCTAAAATTAGACTTTCATAGGCAGCCTTTTTGTCGCACACAGGACAAATCCAGGTGGGCTTCTTCTCATTCATTTGCAGATAAAGGGCAGCATCAAAACACTGTAGATGTGTACAAGTCACTGCACGGCATGGGATCGTCAGCCTCATTTTCCCTAACTACAGAAAGGGAAGACAACAGGGGAAACCTTTCAGAAAGGGTAGCAAAGCCTCAAAGGCAAGAGTCGGTCATAAAAGTCTGAAAAGATCTCACAAGAAGATCAAAATGAAAAAGATTTTCAAACCAGAATTTCTTTCTAATCAAGATCACTACATATATTATTTGTGTTCACTCACTGCCCTATGACTTTTAAAAGACTATTTCAGGGGCACCTGGGTGGCTCAGTGGGTTAAGCAAACATCCGACTCTTGATTTCAGCTCAGGTCATGATCTCACAGTTTGTCAGTTCAAGTACCACATTGGGCTCTTCACTGACAGTGTGGAGCCTGCTGGGGATTCTCTCTCTACCTTGCTCTCTGCCCCTCCCCTGCTTGCACTCTCTCCCTCTCTCTCAAAATAAATAAACATTAAAAAAAAATAAATAAAAGCCCATTTCACTTTTTGAAAATAATTAACACGTAAATTCAGAGGCAGAGAAAAATACATATACAACAAAAACCTGTCTCTTTCTCACCTGTTACCCTGTTTAGAGGGAACCACTATTACTCACCTCTTATATGCTCTTTCATAGATATTCTATGTATAACCCAGTGTGTATTTTAAAAATACATTTTCCCATAAATGGTGGCAAGCAATACACACAATTCTGTGCCATCTGTCACATAATACAACTTAATAATTATTTCACGTATATTCAGTACATAAAAAGCTACCATGGTATGAAGACATAATTGATGTGAAGTACGTGCTATGAATGATCATCATTTACTTAACCAGTACCATCCCCTGGTGATGGACATTTAAATTGTTCCTAATATTTTATCACTACAAATGATGCTGTAATAAATAACTATAGGCTAAATTCCCAGAAGTGATATTTTTGGGTCAAAGGGAAAGTGCATTTGTGATTTCTGTCATACTAACAAACTGTATTGATTTATGCATATACATGCATTAATGAGCTTGGTTCCCCTCAACTTTGTCAACACAGTCCTATTAATTCACTTTGATCTCTACCAATCTGATAAGTGAAAACCACCCCATTATAATTGTGAACTACATTTCTCTTATTATAAGTGAAGCGGAGCTTATTTTTACTTTTTATTTTTAGAGAGTGAGAGAGTGAGTATGCGAGTGGGGCAGGAGGAGAGAGAGAGAATCTTAAGCAGGCTCCATGCTCAGTGCAGAGCCCGATACAGAGCTCGAGCCCATGACCCTGGGATCATGACCTGAGCTGAAATCTACTCACCCAGCCAGGTGCCCTGTTCTTTTTTACTTCTAAGAGTTATCTGTGTTTCCAAGAGCAGTCTATACATAACTTTTTCTCCTTCCTGGTTGGCTATTAGTCTTTGGTTATTTATCTACAGAAGCTTTACGTTAAGTCAGCTTCGTGTATGTGATATGAATTGCAAATGTGTTTTTTATTTACAAAAATGTTTTACTTGTGTATAATCACATGTGCTGATATTCCAATATACTTTTATATAATTCAGTGCTCTGTTCAATTCTTATTCCAATTGGGAGAGGTACACCAACATCAAGACACACACCCAGATTAGACAGAGTCTTTCAACAACCTTCCCAATACATTTCCTTTACAGAGAACCTATCAGTTTATGACCAGCTCTCTGTTATTCTGACAGAAAATGTGTTTCTCCCACTATGGACTCTAAACTCCACAAGGACAAGGTCCACGTCACTGTTCACCACTATAATCCAAGTGTCACAGCACAGTACCTGGCACACAGCATATGCGCAGTATTTGTTGAGCAGATGGTAGAACAAATGGAAAAAGACGGGGAAAGTGGCAAAGGGAACAAAGGGGAGAAAAGGGAGGAAGGAAGGACTTCTTTATATGCCCTCTAAAGTCCAGAAGAATTCACAGCAAAATTACATCGTTAACTTTGCCTGAAGGGTAGGATTTTTAGAATGTTCCTGTTTGGTTTTTTTCCCTTTTGGTTTACCTCTTATTTCTTTCTCCTAAAATGAACATTTGGTTATTTTGTAATTCAAAAGAAAATAATGTAGCCAGGCCATCATCACAGCCATAACTAATGTTTGTACAGTTCTACTTACACGCGAAGTGCAACGATGAGTGTATTTATTAATCCTAGTGAGCTTTTAAACCTAACAAGTGTGCTACATGATCCATCTATATTATCATCCGCCCCTGAGAACACTGAGGCACAAAGAGGGTAGATAATGACGACCACTGCAAAGTCAGAAAGTGGCAGGGCCAATATGTGAACCAAGCAGCCCTGGCTCCAGAGTCTATACTCCTGATCACTGTGCTGACTCCATCTGAGGTCTAACTAGAATTCTAAACGGGATCTTAGAAGTTACCGTGATTCGTGCAAGTATGTAGCACAAACAACTCATTATTTAAGGCAGAAAAAAAGTGAGAATAGAACTAAAATAGGCAATTTCTCTTCTTATGATACTCGCTATGTTTTCCCTTCCTTTAAATAACAAATTATCCCTTAAGTGATGTAGAATCTTACTGTGTGCTAAGGAGTTTTACATAAACTTCACATAATTTTCATAACAACCCTATGACTCCAGAAAGAGTAGTACCTATATTAATGCTTTTGAAATGAAGATGCTGAGGCTACATGAGACTACAAACACCACACTCACTGAGACACAGTGGCTGGAGCTAGAACACAAACCCAAATGTTTTTCACTTCCATGAGAACCCTCCTAGTTTTTACATCATACATGGTCCCGGTTCTCAGTTTTTAATTATCTATCCTTCCCAATTTTGCTAACAGTTTTTGTTCTGTTAGGAATGGATTTAGCACCTAATGAGATGATCACAGGGGTTCCCTCCCACCTTTCAATTATTAATATAAATAATTTTAATAGATTTTCTAAAATCAAACCACTGCATTCCTAAGAGGCATCCCTTTGTTATCACATATTATTCTTTTAAAATACTGGATTCTTCTTAAAGTACTGGATTCTAATGGCTAGTGTTTTCTTTAGGAATTTTTCATCATTGCTTTTTTTTTTTTTTTTTTTTTACATACAATCAAGTGCCTAGAAATAACCGAAATAATAACTTTTTTTAAAAAGGTTGAACAAGTAATTTACACCATACCCAATCAACAAAATACCTACAGTGACTAAAATAAGATACATCTACACATTAATTTTTAAGATATACTGTTAATTTTAAAAAAGTAAAGCACAGAACCGTGCATGCAGCATGATTTTTTCCAATAAACATGCACGATTATGAACAATAAAGTTAAATCTAGAAAGATGTATTTCATACCATTAGTAATAATGTTACT
Source organism: Panthera leo (assembly GCF_018350215.1). Classification (NCBI taxonomy): domain Eukaryota; kingdom Metazoa; phylum Chordata; class Mammalia; order Carnivora; family Felidae; genus Panthera; species Panthera leo. Next base: position 67,087,446 of record NC_056690.1, read on the forward strand.
TCTGAGTAACAGACTTAAGCAATTAAAAATTTTTTATCTGAATACTTTTACAATAAAGTAGGTATTAATTGTCAACTTTCATAATTTATTCCTTTAAAATAATGCTCTAACTTGGCCTACTATGTTTTTTTTTGGCTACTAGTTCTTGAACTTTTGGCCTCAGAATCCTTTTACTCTCTTAAAAATCGAGAATCTCAAATAATTTTTATGTATATATTAATCAATATTTACTATAGAAATTAAAGCAGACATTTTTAAAACAAGAATACACAAGTACACACTACACCACCATCAGCTGACCCTTGTTAACCACCACTGTCTACTCAGGACAGAATGAGAGCAGAAAAAGGACAAACTGTGTCCTGGTATTATTATAAAAATAGCTTTGACTTCGTGAACTTCTTCGAAAAGTTTCAGGAGACCCCAAGTATCTCTGGGTCACACTTTGAGAATTTGCTTTTTATCTTCTTCGGTGCCATTTTCATTTCTCCTATCACTGCCTCAGAATTTCCACAACATACAGAACTGAAAACATTCACTGCTGTGGAAGTTAATGATCCTAAATTTAATCCTACTCTACCGTCTCTCAAGAGTTAATGAGCATTTCCCAAGTTAAAAAGGCATTTCTTACCATCTGGCCAAATGTGATCAATTTCCTAATACTGATCATGGTGTGTTAGTAAAAGAAATTTTGAATGTGTTAAATTCTATTTAGTCAGATGTCTGATGGATAACGGGCACCTGGGAGGTTCAGTCGGTTGACCACCTGACTCTTGATTTCGGCTCAGATCATGATCCCAAAGTCATGGGATTGAGCCCCGCATGGGGCTCCACACTAAGTGTGGAGCCTGCTTAAGATTCTCTTTCCCTCTCTTTCCCTCTCTCCCCATCTGCCCCTCTCCCCACTAGCACATGTCTCTAATAAAAAAATAACAAAATAAAATATTCTATTTAGTCAGATGATGGTGCTGTTTTATGAATGAAATGGTTCCCAACCAATTCAACACTTTTTTTGATTTGTAAAATTTTTAAGTTTTAAATGCCAGTTAACAGTGCAATATTAGTTTCAGGTATACAATGCAGTGACTCAACAGTTTCATACAATACCCAGTGCTCACCGTATCAAATACACTCCTTAATACCCATCATCTATTTCTCCCATCCTCCACCCACCTCCTTTCTGTTAACCATCAGTTTGTTCTCTGTAATGAAGAGTCTGTTTCTTGGGGCACCTGGGTGGCTCAGTCGGTTGAGTGTCCGACTTCAACTCAAGTCATGATCTCACGGTAAGTTCGAGCCCCACACTTGGCTCACTGCTCTCAGTGCAGACCCTGCTTCGGATCCTCTGTCCCCTCTCTCTCTGCCCCTCTTCTGTTTGTGCTCTCTTTCTCAAAAATAAATAAAAATAAATAAAACCTTTTTTTTTTTTTTTTTTTTTTTTTAAGTCTGTTTCTCAACAGATGCTAGCGAGGATGTGGAGAATGAGGAACCCTCTTACACTGGTGTGAATGCAAACTGGTGCAACCACTCTGGAAAATGGTATGGAGGTTCCTCAAAAAGTTCAAAACAGAATCACCTTATGATCCAGCAACTACACTCCTGGGTATTTACCCAAAGTATACAAAAATACAGATTCAAAGGGGTACATGCACCCTGATGCTTACAGCAGCATTATCAACAATACCCAAACTATGGAAAGAGCCCAAATGTCCATTGACTAACAAATGGATAGAGGAAATGTGGTATATACACAAGGGAATATTGCTCAGCCATCAAAAGAATGAAATCTCACCATTTGTAACGATGTGGATGAAACCAGAGTATATTATGCTAAGTGAGATAAGTCAGAAAGACAAATACCATAGGATTCCACTCATATGTGGAATTTAAGAAATAAAACAGATGAACATATGGGAAAGAAAAAAGAGAGAAGCAAACCATTAGAGACTCTTCACAATAGAGAACTGAGGGTTGATGGGGGATGGGATAAATGGGTGATGGGTATTAAGGAGAGCTCTTGTTATGATGAGCATTTGGTATTATAAGTAATGAATCACTTAATTCTACTCCTGAAACCAATATTACACTATATATTAACTAACTAGAATTTAAATAAAAACATGAAAAAGAAAAAAAGGGTCTGTTTCTTGGTTTGCCTCTCTTTTTGCCCCTTTGCTCATTTGTTTCTTAAATTCCACATGAGTGAGATTTGTATTTCTCTGACTGACTGACTTCGCTCACCATTAATGCTCTAGCTCCATCCATGTCGTTGCACATGGAGAGATTTCTTTCCTTTTATGGCTGACTAATATTCCAGTGTGTGTGTGTGTGTGTGTGTGTGTACACACACCCCACATTTTTTTATCCATTTATCAGTCAATGGACACATGGGCCATTTCCACATAATGCTGCTATAAATATCAGGGTAAGGGGTGTGTGGTTGGCTCAGTCAGCTGAGCGTCCAACTCCTGATTTCAGCTCTAGTCACGATCTCATGGTTCATGGGTTTGCGTCCTGTGTCAGGCTCTGCGCTGACAGCACAGAGCCTGCTTAGGATTCTCTCTCTTTCCCCTTCCCTCACTCATGCTCTCTCAACATAATAAACAAACATTTAAAAATAAGTATCAGGGTACGGGGTGCCTGGGTGGCTCAGTCGGTTAAGCATCTGACTTCGGCTCAGGCCATCCTCTCACGGTTCCTGGGTTGTTCAAGCGTCAGGCTCTGTGCTGACAGCTCAGAGCCTGGAGCCTGATCTGGTTTCTATGTCTCCCTCTCTCTGCCCCTCTTTGCTCCTGTTCTCTCAAAAATAAACAAACATTGAATCTCTCTCAGAAATAAACATTTAAAAAAAATTTTTTTTAAATAAGTACCAGGGTAAAATGTTAAGCAGAATGTCTAAATTGATTTTCACTCTACTATAGTCTAATCAGTATCTATCTAAATTAATAAAGAATGTGTGTAAGTAAAAAATGGCCCAAATCAGTGGTTCCAAGCTATATATGAGTCAGAATCTTAAGAGATAAAATCAAATCCAGCTTCGTTTTTTATCCCCCAGCCACCCAGCCCATGTCTGCAGGACAGACTGAAAACCACTAGCTGCTATCACTACAATACAACTCCTGTGTAAAATTCACTGTGTTCAGAAATATAATTACACACACTCAATCAGATCCCGCCTTCAATAATGACTGTAAAATTACCTTTCGTAGGTCCCAAGGAGAGAGGCGTTGGACTGTGCTACCCACTATCCAGATTCATGTCTACTCTGAATCATTTTATAAACATACTGTGAAATATAACTAACATCTCTTCCACTACCTTAAAGCTATCATTTTCTCTCATTTTTGCCTCCTATCCCAGGGTTCACCTCTTATCCTTCCAAATGCCTACGATCCATTCTGTGCTTCTCTATTTCCTACCACTAAACCACATCCTGTGTTAGTTCCACAGGCAGCTAGCTGCACTCTTTTCTGCTTTCTTCAACTAATACCAGTACTGTCTCTTCCTCAAAACGACTGTCATTCGTTTCATTTGATCGAAACACCTGTTTGGTGTTTTAATTAATATGCATCGTATCCTACAGTTAGCTTCAACTTCATGTTACCACTACCACAGCCTGAAAAGAACCATTCATGCTTTTCTTAGTGCTGAACAAACCAGGTAGGATGAATACTTAAGCTCAAAAGACAGTCCAAGGAACAGACTTGTTTCACTTGTCAGCAGAGAAAGAGAGTATTTAATAAACTTAAAGCAGGATCTTGTTACTTCATCTCTTTAAAAAATTGAAATGTTAATGTTCTTAAACACGGTCAGCTTTACTGAAAAGAAACTGCTCCCTATTCTTATACAGAAGGAATCCTAACCACTCTGATATACCACCTTCACTATTTTGAAAATCTGAGAATCCATTAGTATGTTGGGCTATTGTGTTTTGTTTTGGTTGTTCTCATACAGAATGGCACAGTGTTTGAAGAAAAAAAAAAAGGAAACAAATTAAAAGAATAAAAAACAAATGCCAAGAAAATAAGACAGAAAATGGCATCATGCAACTGTTAGCAAACTCCTCAGGTAAGTTGTATCGAAGCACTTTCTTCCTGACCGAACATTCTGCTACTAAAGCATAAAAATAATACAGGGCACCTGGGTGGCTCAGTCAGTTAAGCATCTGACTCTTGATATCCGATCAGGTCGTGATCTCACGGTTCATGAGTTCAAGCTCCGCATTGGGCTCTGTGCTGACAGTGTACCACCTGCTTGGCATTCTCTCTCTCCCTCTCTCTCTGCCCCTCCCCTACTCACTCGCTCTCTCTCTCTCTCTCTCTCTTAAAATAAACAAACATTTTTTAAATGCTGCAGACAAATTAAAAAGAAAACAATAAAGGTAACATGAATTCCCTTCCCATATAGCGACTATGCCTAGAATATAGCCAGCAATTAACATTTACTCGATATACTAGTGTTAAACCATAAAGAACTGTCAATATTCAACTGTTTTTGACCAACAGAATGACAATTTCCTGTGTTTCAATTTAGTATCAATTTTAACACAAGAGGGAGGAAAGGGTAATGTGAAGATACTCAGAAGAACTCGTGCCTCAAGGTCTGCACAGAGCTTATAAGTAGAAGAGGAGGTCCCGGGTCCAAACACAAGCCCTACAGGGCCTCTGCCTCCCCATCGGGGCATGAGTTGTGTTCCCCCCCTCTCCTAAGACTGCAGACATTCTCTCTGGGTCTAATAACCAGAGATTCCCAATTTCTAAGCAATCCCAATTTCATGCAATTCTAATCCTTTTCAATAAAGCTAAGTTAGTTCAAGTTAATGATAATTTAAAAAATAAATTCAGAAAGAAAGATATCTATAAACACCACTTTCCAGGGTGATAGAGAGGTGAACTTATAACCAGGATATATTTTAGCCCAGTCTGGCATTATGGCATGTTGTTCTGAGAACTGGAATAATGTCAGAAGATCAAAATTTTTATCCTTGTTCTACTACTAACTGTGTGATTTGGGTTAGCCAACCTCTTTTAGTCTTAGTTTTCTCATCTGCAAAGTTTTGCTAAGACAGTTAAATTAAGGACCATATGATAGGAACTCAACAAAGTATTCCCTTCTTTCCCCCTCCCTCTGACACAATTCTCTCTCCATGTAAAATATTGTACATTTCTCACAATGGTGGCTGGTCATGAGCTGCTCCCAAAACTACACTCCTGATTCCAGGACTTTTCTCATAAAGTTCCTCACATCTGGAAAGGGTCCCCTTCAACAGTACTGATTTTAAAGAAACTGTCATTCACTATTCCTGACCCCTCCCATCTCTTTGGTACTCTATTAGCAAGATTACATGCGGTAAGTACGAGTTAGCTTTATCTCTCAAACTAGACTCTTCACTTTCTGACAACTTCCTATCAAGTCCTCAGTATTTTCTCCCGAAATTAGCTCAGTACCAAGCACATAGGAGAATCTGAATGTTCCTGACTGATTTCTACCCCTAGCCTCTATGTAAAGAGATATAAAAATTATCGTGCAACTGGGGTGCCTGGGTGATTCAGTCGGTTGACCATCCGACTCTTGGTTTCGTCTCAGGTCATGATCCCAGGGGTGGTGGGATGGAGTCCCATGTCAGACTCTGCACTGGGTGGGGAGCCTGCTTAAGACTCTCCCTCCCTCTCCCTTTCCCTCTCACCCCCCCCCCGTGCCTCCCCCACTCGTGTGTGTGGGCTCTCTCAAGAAAACAAAAATTATTGTGCAACTCTGAAGTATATTATAGATTAAGAATCTCACACATTCTAACTCATTAAACCAGAACTATCAATCAGCATTATCAGGTACTGGTAATTTTACTACTACTTTTCAATACTGTTTATATTCCGATAAAAGGAGCCAACTCTCTACATACGTTTACTGTTAGCTGTGGATGGTCTAGAGCAAAAAACTCTGACAGATTATTTTGAACCTACTAAATAAAGCTCTCTTCCCTCTTTGATACAATCTTTTAGGTCTCTTCTTGTTCAGTTAGTGCTTAAACAATGTCTGCATTCTTTAGAATTATAATGCTTAATCATTAAACTTCCTGAATGGAAAAACAACAAAAGTTCAGAATTCCATCATAATATATCATTCGTCCCACACTTACTTTTATAGGAAAATTAGTAATTTATAGAAAGCGAAACACCCCAGAATGTCTTGCTGCGTTACTTACAGGGCACATCAAGGATACCCGGAGGCTAGTTGTAGCAATTTCACTGTCAGGATCTGCAGTAAGTTTTTCTTTAACTTTAAAAAGAAAGAAAAAGAATTTAAAAATTTTTTCAACGAACTGTAATAATTATGAACAGAATTATAGAAATATATATCATCTTATTGTTAATACGTTTCCCAAACATTTCCAATAGGTCAACCAACTATAAAAACATAAAAACCCCCGAAACATTAAGGATTAACATACTGAAAACACAATCCTACTTCCAGTATCAGGTTTAAGCATTACAAACTTGCAAACTCTAGATCACATGTTTAACTGAATTTTTAAGTTTCCTTTTAAAAGTAAAATTGCAGGTAAGGAAGAGTTTCAAAAACAGAAAGGTGCTTAAGGCTTCAGAACAATCCAACGGTTAGGAAAGGCACTTGGAAACCAGCAGTACTCTGGGCTTTAACGCTTTCCTCACACACACTCATAACTTTATTAGGGAGTAATTTGTAAACAGAAGGGGCACAATATTCTTACACTTCCTTTGACAACTGAAAACTACAATGGATGTGGAATGTCTCTGCAATTTTATTGACCAGGTGATGTATACAAGGTACCGTATACACAAGCTAACAATTATACGTGTGGCCTTTAGGTGCCTAATTCTCAACACCATGCTGAGAATACATCAGGAAATGGAGGCCGCTGAATCCGAACAGGGCAAGCAAGAAGAACTACGGGTTTCTCTGGCTTCCCGCTCCAGGCAGGAAGATGCACACTGAGTCATTTCAGGAGATGAGGATGGTTTAAGTACAAGAAACGCAACATCATTTTAACAGCCCTACTTGGCTCCCTTTTCAATCTGTAGATCCTCTTTTCCTTTCCGGTTCATTCAGTTGGTATGGAAGGTAATTTGAGGGAAAATATTCTCTTTCCCAGGAAAATGTCTGTTCAATTGAATTAAGTTACTGAACTGAATTATTTACAGTTTGGGTTAGACTTTTTCTCTATTATTACATAAAACAAAACATCTGAGAAGGCAAATACTGTTGATAGTTATCAACATTCTTCTGCAAAAAGAGCCTCTTATTTAGAATTTTTTAAAAGGTACATTCTATTACACACTGGAGGTTCTGAAGACTTGCATTTCTATTTGCAAGTCAATGTATGCATCCAAATTACCACCAACCTGACATTTACCTAAATAAATTTTCATGAAAAACCCCAAAATCAGACTAGTTGGGATTTTAAAATTGATCCACTGGGAGTGATTTCTAAGAGAATGGTTTTGCACGTTAGAGGGCTCTGTTCTTAGAATACTTTTAACTCAAAATTCATTTCAAGTTTCTAATAATTCTTCCCAATTATTCCTGTATTGATGTATATGTGAGGCTTGCTTTTTTTTTTTTCCTCCCCATTAAAGCATCTCATATGCTTAGTCTTAAAAACATTACTTACTTAGTGCTCTGGAATGATCAGGGTTTCTAATACCTTTCATTTTTAATCTCTGTAATAACATGGCTGACGTGAGCTGTCGTACAAGATATACAGACATGGAGTAATTCTACAAAGAAAGATAATCTGTATTAAAGACAAGAGATAATAGCCTATTTACAAAAAATACTTGTCTAAAAATTCTGGTTGCTAAAAATAACATTCAAGATAACTTTCACAGGAAGGTCAATGACTGGGAAGGGGAAAAAAAATCAACTCAGCTATTTTACAGAAGATAAAAACTCAATCATATTAAAGGTATTTCTAAATCACTTACCCCTTTAAAACATCCATGTGAAAGATAACATATATCAGTAGTTTTCAAACTGTGTTTCTAATTTAGCAAAACTGCTATCTTAGGGGCAATGATGATATGAATGAGAATGTACCCTCTCATGCCTACTTCTAACTAAAATCGTTCTGTTTTTATGTATTGGAACTGTCAGAATATTTTCACTGAAGAACAGGTTCCACTGCAGAAAAAAAGTTCAAACACCAGGGATGTGAATTAACACTTCAAATCCAGAGTTTCAAAGTTCCAATTCTGGAAGAAGAAACCACTTCATACATGGCCTTGAGCAAATCTTTAAATGAACCCAATATTGGCTTTCCTCTAAGAAAAACTCTGACAAATTAACTCCTGTTCCCAAATGCACATTAGGGAAGGGACAGCTACTGTAGTAAATAAGACACACGGAGAAACGATAAAAATCAAAAAGACAAGCCCAGAAAAAAAAAAACAGCATCCAATCCCATACCTCTAGGATCTGGCACAAAGGAACCTTCGTTAGCTATTTATAGAGCTATGAAGAGATGAAATATAATTTTACCTACATACTAAAAATCTCTTGCAATTTGACTACATATATTCATTCAACTGATTCTACAATAAATGGAATACTTTTAATAGTTACCAAAACAAGTATTTTAAATATTATTTTTAATGTTCTGCAACAGTCCTTGTAAGTATCTGAGGAGTACCCAATATAGTGTGCAGGTTTTAAGTCAATTAATCATTTTAATTATAAGGAAAGAATATTATTCCCATTATGTGGCAAAAAAACCCTTCCAGGTCTTCCATGTCTACAATCATTTACTCAAAAATCTGCAAGTTAATAATTACTTCAAAAAGATATACTCTTCCATTCGAATCCTTCTCCTAAGCTTTAAAGCCTTAATACTTGCTCATTTAACAACGTTCCTTGCATACAACACCCACTCTCAAGATTTTACTTATTCGTTAAGTAGGCCTCAGGAAATCAAGCAACTTTGCTAAAATCAAACAAGGGCCAACTTGGGACTAAGCCAAAATTTTCTGAATCCTTATCCAATGCTTCACTACATTACACATTCAGTTTGTGAAAATGAAAAATATCAGGAATCAGTGCCCTATGATAATAAAGACAAGTGAACAGTAACAATTCAAATATGAAAGCTCAAGAAAACAATCATTAAAGAGATAGTAATATTTTTATAGTCCAAATATTAATACAAAATATTCTTTATGTCCAGCTCTGCAACTGCCTTGGTGACACAACCACAAAATTCCTGCTATAAACATAGGACTCGATTTCTCCATCCATATAATAGGAATATTACCCTTTACCTCTATGAAACAGCAAGATTAAAGTTGATGTTCAGAAATTAACTGAAATCTCTTTTGCCATTCTATTATTTCTAAATATAAACAAATAGTTCTAAAATAGAAATCCCATGTTGTATTAGTCAGTACCCCATAAATGATAATAACACATTTTGAGACTAAGAATTAGTAGAAAGCCAGGTTCAAACATAAAAGTATTGAAAAAATAATGTATTTTCATAATTCAGGGATGTGAATTAACACTTCAAATCCAGAGTTTCAAAGTTCTAATTCTGGAAGAAGAGACCACTTCATACATGGCCTTGAGCAAATCTTTAAATGAACCCAATATTGGCTTTCTTCTAAGAAAAACTTTGACAAACTCCTGTTCCCAAATGCACGTTAGGGAAGGGACAGCTATATTATGAAAAAATAATGTATTTTTCACCATGTTATCTGAGGAAGCTGTTCATGTAAAGCTTGGAATGGATTATTTCCAACCACAACATGAGCGCATTTAAACATCTTCCTCAAAGCCTGATAAAGCTTTGTTCCCCTTCATAAATATATAACATCATCCAAAGTTTCCAGTTTCTTAGAACACCACTTAAAAACACAAACACAACTGTGATTAAACAATTTCCTTAAGAAATACTGTAATTACACTCACTTCTTTTCCAAGAAAATAAAGAGATGGCATTCAGGAAACCTTAAACTTTTTAACCTTGAGAATCTCTACATCTCCACCCCAAACTGAAAATGACTGCTTCTTGGAGATTACAATCAGAAAACTGACAAGTTAGAGCTAGTAGCATGAGCTAAGAAAAAACAAATCAGCTCCTAGTGAGATCACATTCAGGCTACCCAGAAGAGAGTCTTTACCTTTCCGATTTCTGATGCCCACGAAATGGAAATCTGGTTTGGCACAGCTGAAGATAACCTAACTAAAGATGTAATATTCAAAGGGCGTCCAGGGCGCTTCTGTTCAATCCCATTTTTAGGTGGTGGTGCATAGCCCTAGAACCATAAGAAAGAAAAATAATTTTATATTCTCTGCAGGGGATCAAACATCTTCTCCAAGATTATAGATACAGATTTGCCTGATTTCACTTATATTAAGTTATTCTTTTCTTATCCTGGAAATCATACAGTTGTCATCCTAAGTTCACCAACCCAAAAGAGGAAAATGATCTTCTTAAAAACGTTGTATTTTGGGGCACCTGGGTGGCTCAGTCAGCTGAGTGTCCGACTTCGGCTCAGGTTCTGATCTCATGCTTCAAGAGTTAGAGCCCCGCACTGGGCTCTGTGATGACAGTGCAGAGCCTGCTTGGGGTTCTCTCTCTCCCTCTCCCTCTGTCCCTCCCCTGCTCGCTTGCTCGCCCTGTCTCTCTCAAAATAGAAAAATAAACTTAAAAAAAAAAATGCATTCAAATACTGGGGATGGGAAAGAGGGAAAACAAAGTCTGGGAATTAAAGAACAAATTAATGCAAAAATAAACTACTGGGACTACATAAAAATAAAAAGCTTCTGCCCAGCAAAGGAAACAATCAACAAAATTTAAAGACAACCTACTGAATGAACGATAGTTGCAAACGATATATCTGATAAAGGATTAGGATCCAAGATCTATAAAGAACGTAAACAACTCAACACTAAAAAAAAACCCCAAAGAATCCAAATAAAAACCGGGCAGGACATGAACAGACATTTCTCCAAAGACAACATACACATGGCCAATAGACACATGAAAAGATGTTCAGCATCACTCAACATCAGGAAAATGCAAGTCAAAACCACAATGAGGTGTATCACCTCACACCTGTCAAAATGGCTAAAATCGAAAACACAAGAAACAAGTGCTGGCAAGGATGTGGAGAAAAAGGAACCCTTGTGCAAACTGCTGGTGGGAATGAAAACTGGTGCGGCCACTGTGGAAAAGAGTGTGAAGGTTCCTCCAAAAATGAAAAACAGAACTAGATATCTATCCAAAGAATGCAAAAATACTAACTCAAAAAGATATATGCACCCCGACATTTATTGCAGCACTGTCCATAATAGCCAAATTATGGAAATAGCCCAAATGTCCATCAACAGATGAATGGATGGATAAAGAAGAGGTGGTATATATGTACATTTTTAAATTCAGCCATAAAAAAATGAAATCTTGCCATTTGCAACATGGATGGAGCTAGAAAATATAATGCTAAGTGAAGTGAAGTCAGAGAAAGACAAATACCATAGGATTTCACTCGTATGTGGAATCTAAGTAACAAAACAAATAAGGGACAAAAAACAGACCAAGAAACAGATACCTAACTATAGAGAACAAACTGACGGCCACCAGATGGGTGTGGAGGATGGGTGAAATAAGTGGTAGGGATTAAAGAGCACAGTTATCACGATGAGCAGTGAGCAATGTGTAGAGCTGTGCAATCACTATATTATACACCTGAAACTAATGTAACACTGTATGTTAATTATACTGGAATTAAAATTTTAAAACAATAAAATTAAAAAAATAATAATAATACATATTTGTTGTAGTTTGTGGGGAAAAAAGGAACAAATTAATGAATTTCAAAGGAATTACTAAAGTCTTATGAATAAGAAAAAAGCTCTCCACTGCCTGCTCTCCAAGTAGAAAAGAAACGGTCACCTTTAAAACCAGATCATGTTGACAAAGAATAATCATTATTTCAATTGACATTAAACTAGCTTGATGACTCTAATACTGGAATTTAAGCTTTATTCTACTTTTTCCAGTTAGTATTTGTTTTAAATAGCAAGTATACTCATTTTTGATTCACATTACACCCAATTCTCAATTACCAAAAGACTCTTCAGTTTGTAATTTTCAAAAGTAAACTAATATATTTTTTAGAAAATTAAAATTTCTGGGTGGCTCATCGGTTAAGTGTCTGACACTTGATTTCAGTTCAGGTCACGATCCCAGGGTTGTGATATTGAGCCCCAACACCGGGCTCCATGCCCAGAGTGGAGCCTGCTTAAGATTCTCCCTCTTCTTCTCCCTCTGCCCCTCCCCCACTCATGCGAGCCACAGACACTCCCTAAAAAAATTAAAATAAATAAAATAAAATAAAATAAAATAAAATACAATGAAATAAAATAAAATAAAATAAAATAAAATAAAATAAAATAAAATAAAATAAAATTTCTTAGCTGTGAAAACATCTATGTATTTAAAAAAAAAAGCAAACACCATATCTTGGTATGTAATTGAACTATGTACCACTGAGAAGAAAAAAATACAAAGTTAGTGACACAGTCTAGCATATCACTACTTATTTCTGCATGCACAGCAAAGAAATATAAGCAAAATGAATTAGCTAACGTATTCCTTTTAAATACACCGAAGAATCTTCTGAAGGACTTTTCACTCAGTTATCACTGCATATGTTTCATGGTATCTCCCAATATACCACCAAGAGCTCTGGAGATAAAAGTATTCCTTAAAACTATATTCTATTCCACTAGCGTCTCTCAGATTTCCCAGCAGGACTGACACCCTTAAATCAGCATGTGTTAATGCTGATACAGTCTGGATCTTATGACAATGTACTGATCAAAGGTTTTCAAACAACAACCAGGATTCATGAACCTTCCTTAAAATGTTCTTAAATCATTTATTGGCTAAAAAACCCAAGGAAGCCAGCTAACCAGTCATGCCACAGGAACAACATCAAGGCTGCACAAGTATAGGCAATGACAATACATTACAGCTGCCACCTGGTAATCGGCAATTGTAAGATACCTCTGGGTTTTGGTGATGTTGAAATATGCATGTTAGAAACAATGAAATATAGTATTGGTGGTATTACACAATTAGGGGACATCCTTCACTGCCTCATAGGAGATAGGACAGTAATTATTAAGTGGGAATTCACCTAACTTGCAATCTACAACTTGCATCAAGACTCTGAAAATCACTGAAAACAGTTTGAGCAGGGGAGAAGAAAGTCAAAGAGAATAACTTAACAGCCATTTATACTATGAAAAGAGAAATTGTGTGTGTGTGTGCCTGTGTACATGTATGTAGGAAGGTTATGCCCATCTAAAGTTGTTCAAGTGAAATAAAACAAACAAACAAAAAATCATTCCCTTATAAAGAGACTCTAGGAATTGGTTCAATGAGCAAACAGTATAAGGAATATCAACACCAAGATCTGGGTAATTCTGAACGAAACCTGTTTTGTCTGTTTCTGGCCTGGAAGTTAATTTGGTCTTCTGGTATGTCCACTGGTAGGTTAACCAAATAAAACAATGGTACAGGGTCTGCCAAGATGATAAAAATAACACACGAACTTGCTAAACAGTGAACTCTGTAAACTGGAATCTGAGACACCGAGCAACAGCTTTAAGTCAGTATGACACAGGAAGAGAGTGCCAAGAGCAGGGAGAATAAGAGACTTTAAAAATGAGGTTGTTTGCAAACGCAAAATCAATTATGGTACTAGTCTTAGCCACCTAAAGTATTTTAAATCTATTCTCCATCCCACCTGACCAGTTTGATTTCATTGGTAGTTCTGAGTTACCTGTTAACTTCTCTTCTCCTTCTGAGCATTAGCATCACCTCCACTCAATCATCAATTACCTGGTTACTGAGAACAGGTTATATAATTGCAATTTTCTAGAATATAAATGTATAGCTTTAATATATTTCTAACAATCTTCCACAGCTAAAGCAAAAATAAAATTAAGTTCTTTTGACAGGGGACCTCTGGAACAAGTTTAAAAGCTTTCTTAAAAAAGGCTGCCAGAGAGCCAGTAAAAGTCTGTTAGTGTCAACCTAATATTCCAATAAAAGACTGAAAAACGTTCTGTGCCGTGCTGTATGACATCCTACCTGACTGGTAACTTTGACAAAAGTTGACGGTGTTGTTCCTTTACCATTTCCCCCTATATTTTCTTATTTTTTTTTTAATTGAAAAAAAATTTTTAATGCTTATTTATCTTTGAGAGAGAGAGAGAGAGAGAGAGAGGTTGAGCATGGGAGGGGCAGAGAGAGAGGAGACACAGAATGTGAAGCAGGGTCCGGGCTCTGAGCCATCAGCACAGAGCCCCACTCGGGGCTGGGACTCACTGACCATGAGATCATGACCTAAGCTGAAGTTGGACGCTCAACTGACTGAGCCACCCGGGAGCTCCTCCCTGACATTTTCTAATTACTACTACTACCACTACCTTAAAACTACCAACAAAGATTTACTTTTTTACTGCATTATAAAAATTGTCAAGGGGCGCCTCGGTGGCTCAGCCACTTAAGCATCCAATTCTTGGTTTCAGCTCAAGTCATGACCTCATGGTTTCATGAGTTTGAGCCCCGCATCAGGCTCCACGCTGAGTGCAGGGCCTGCTTGGGATTCTGTTTCCCTCTCTCTCTGTCCCTCCCCCTTTTGCAGTGTCTGTCTCTCTCAAAATAAATAAACTTTAAGTGTTTTCAAGCATACACAAAAGTAGAGAGAACAGGAAGTACCCACCAACTAGCTTCAATAATTATCAACATGTTGCCAATCTTGCTTCATTTGACTCTGGCTCCACCCGCAGCCCACCCAAAAATACACACCCTACCCATATACACATTTATTCTAGACATGCCACTTGATCCATACTTTTATACACATCTTTACTAACATCTTTCAAAATAAAATCACAACCTTACAAAATTAACTTCAATTCTTAAAAACTACCTAATATCCAGTCTATATTCAAATTTCCCAACTGCCTCAAATGGTTTTTTTATTATTGAACATTTCAAACATACAAAAATAGAGAAAAAAGTATAATGAATTCCTATATACCCATCACTCAATTCAATACTTTAATACTTCCATCCCAGATTATTTTAAAGCAAATCCCATACATATCATTTTATCCATATACAGCCTGGTATACAAGATGTCCTTTTACAGTCTGATTCAGAATCCAAACCTTAGTAGGTTCTGAATCCACTGATTCAGAATCCAAGCCTCACACTATGCTTAGCTGTCTCTAAAGTCTCCTTTATTTATATGTGTGTGTGTGTCCATATATATATATATGTATATATATATATATATACATATATATATATATCCATATATACTACATCCATATCCATATATCCATATATACTATATATATAGTCCATATATATGTCCATATATACTATATATAATATATACTATATATATAGTCCATATATATATGTCCATATATACTATATATAATACATACTATATATATATGTGTGTGTGTGTGTATACACTAAAGAATAATGTATGTATGTGTATGTATATATACATACATTATGTGTATGTGTATATACATACACATACATATATATACACACTAAAGAATAAATTTTATTCTCCCCCACCCTCGCTTCTTCTTTTCCAATGTCATTTTCTGTTGGAGTTACCAGGACTTTTGACCTGAAGAATGACCTTACCTTCTAAATAAGGCATATTGCTTCCTCATGGTAGGAAGTTCTGTTGTTCTATCTCCTGTACACGTTTTACTGGTAATTAGCTATACAGACTTGATTAGATTAAGATTCAAGTCAGATTCAGACACAAAACTTCAAGGGGAGTGTTACATACTTTCCATTGCACCACATCATGAAGCACATGAGTTTGCCCCATTTTCAGGGATGCCAAGATTGAACAGGAATTCAGCTCATGTCAGCCGATCCCTCCACAGTAACATTCCCCCATCAAGCTTTGACCTAATGGTTTTCGCATCCATTGATGGTTACCTAGAGTGATTATATAATTAGAGATTTGAAAAGAACAGTTTTCTCATCCATTATTCCCTTTGCTTATATTAAAATTTTTCCTTAAAAAACTCGACCATGTCAATATTGGGTTACCATGAAATCAATGACTCTCTCTGCCTTTACCAATTTCAGAATAATGAATTGGTGCAACTCCAGCAGTTTATTTCAGCATAATTATAAACTTGATCATGTATGTGATGGTTTTGAGTCCACTGTAGTAGTTTTTAGATGCCAACATTATCCCATCTTAAGGCCAAAGAATCTCTTCAAATTGGGGGACAGAGGTATATGTTTAAAAGAAGAAAATGCTGACTTTACCTCCAGATTTACTGTGAGGCAGACCATCTGCATGACTAATACATACAGGAAAAAAAACATATATCAGAAAAAAGAAATCCATGAACACAGAAATAGAATATATTAGGATAAGAGGCCTAGCACTGAGAAGAATTCTGACTGCACCAAGAGGAAATATTTGATTTTTGTCAGCTGAATTGTAGCACACGTCCTCGCCATTCTACAAAATCTTTCCGAGTGATACTCCCGCTGTCAATCCACTTCTACCACCCCCCAAACTTACAGCTCCACAGAATAACAGAAATTTCTCAAAATCTGTTTAAAAAGAAAAATAATTCAGTCTCTCACAATAACTCTAATAAGCAAGGAGGATCTTTCCCCCCCCACCCCTTCTGTCCTTAAAAACATAAAATGTTCTCATCTTGCTGTCAGTCTGGAAGTCAAAGATAGGGTGAGGGGGATACTCTCAGAGACCACTTCATTTGTGTCTGTCCATGCTGCACTTGTCATTCCACAAGTCCTGCTATGAGCTGCTTACTGCTGTCCCTGTATCAAGGTAATCTGGAAAATCAATGCATGAAGGCGTCTCCTAAAACTTGTTATCATGACACGGGTAAAACCGCACAGAAACTGCTTTCATCGCTATTCGACCCTTAAGAATCTAGGGACACGATGCTATTATCAAGGTTATACCCTTTCTCATTCAGTTGTCTCCTTGTATACGTAGTATCAGGGTTCCATAATGACTGAGTGCTGCAGTAAGGTCTACACAGAGGAACTTGTTCCAAGACACAAACTCAAATATATTCACAGTTCTCATGGGAAATTCCATGACTGTGTCAAGCTTATTCCTCTAGGATTTGCTATGCAATAAACTAGGATCACAGGCAAGCACCACATATTAAACTTCTTTGAGACCCGTCAATGTTTCTTATAACTGGAACAAAGTCCCTGAGGATCTTCATGGTGGTGAAGAGCTCAATATATTAATTCCCACAAGGTCACTGGAGTTTCCTCTTCTGAGGCTGCAGTATACTCAACATGATTTTCATAAACCTGCTTCATGACAGTAAACGCTCCATATTTCATTACCTCAATCAATAACAATTGTGGATCAAGAGAGGGTTTGAGGAGTTTTCTATCAGTTGCATATAAATTTATGTCAGTCGTTCACAGAAGTTCACAGGGCTGAAAAGCCTCTTTGGGAGAGGCTGGCATTTGATTTCAGGGATGGCCCTATTAGGGTCAAAAAAAGCCCCCCCTACCCATCCCCAAGCTCCCACTGCTTTGTTTTTAAAATCTGTCTTTGCCTTTGTCCTAACACTCCACTTCTTCACCTCCTTCACAAGTACTCAGGGAGCTGCTGAAGGGTCCTCGCTCCAGAGGGGAAGGCCAGATTCATCACACAGTAACTGATCTGTTCACAAACAGCCTCATATAAGTACTGAAGGGTTAGCTGGTGCTTCGGGAAAGAAACCAGCAGTAACTGAGTAACACTGTACCAGAGAAAGTACTCCACTGCCTAATTTCTTCTCTCTCAAAAGGACTGAAAGAGTGACAAATTCAGAGATACTCAGAGTTCCATAATGGTGCTGCAGATCTCATGGATGAGGACATCATTCCAAAGCATTAACACTGCTGTATTTGGAGTATTTTGTGGAACTGGTGTGTGCACCCACCATATTTTCTGCAGCAAAGCCAGAGTGTCCACAGAACCTCACACATTTCAGATAGCCCACATCACTGGCATAGTCATATACTGGACAGGTCTTCAAGGTAGGTCTCATAGACACCAAAAAGATCTTCACAGTTAGCTCTTTCTTCAGGGGTGGTGACAGAGTTAAAAGAGCAATGAAAGTCAAGGGTCAAAGAGATTTTAACACACCCCAAACAAAGAAAACTGGATATGAACAGCCATGGAAAGTGTGCACAAGGGGTTCCACAATCTGTGATTTTCTCAGAATTCCTCTGCCACACATCTGGCCACCCACCGGCATCCTCCGGCTCCAAGTAAAACTGCTTCTCTCCTTAGTTCAGATCTTTGTATGATCGATCCAGATAAAGGACAGCTCCTGAGAATCCACTGTGGCTGGCTGCCAACAACCCGAGAAGCAAAATGTCTCACCTGGGTTTTGAACATGCCAGAGGCCATGTAAGCATTCCTCCTGACCACACCTCCTCAGCCTCTGTAATTTCCCTTCTCATCCCCAAAGGACGAGCTCCATGCTCTCAGACCCACGGACATCTTTCAAAAGGACTCAGGCGGCAACAGTGCAGTGTTGCTCAAGCTCTTAGGTACCTCTCAGGTCTCTAAACCCACAAGCTGTGAGGAGACAAATGGGACTCCTGACGACCAAGTCAGATCTTTGACTACAAGGACTGGCTTTGGTCATGGGCTAGCTTCACTTTGGGGGCACAAATACCATCATCTGGCTCTGGTAGAGCCCAGAGTCCTGGACCATGTTGTCCGGCCTGCTTAGCTATTCACGAGTGCTGCTTCTATTATCTACTCCAGAGCCAAGTCTCGAGTGCTCAGCAGGGATGCTAAACAGCTCCCCTAACTCCTTCTCTGTAGTCACGATGTTTCTGCTGTGCTGGAATGGCAACTTAGCATAGTGGTGGAATCAGTGTTCTCACGGCACGTCCTCAGTTAAATACACCTCCACTTGGTAGTGCCTGACAAACAGGCCATGCTCTCCTACTTTTCTGATTATGGCTTTACTGAACAGCTGCACTGATTCACTGGCTTATTCAAAGCCTTAGAGAAGACAGATACACAATCAAGTTCAACAATTAAGTGTTATTTTTAGATCTGACTAACAGGATTTAAAGAGTCTAGAGTTATCTATCAGGCCAGAAACAGGCTGTTCCCACTGTGTGTGTGTGTGTGTGTGTGTGTGTGTGTGTGTGTGTGTGTGTGTGTGTGTGGTGTGTGTGTGTGTGGTGTGTGTGTATGTGTATGTGTATGTGTGTGTGTCCCCCAAGTGCTGACACCCATATACAGCTTCACTGCTTAAACAACGGATTGTCAATCAAATACCACTTCATCCATTCCCCAAAGCCCAAGCCTGGAACCCTTGATCTCCATATTCGGTCGCTCTCAGCAGCCTCTGCCTTTCACCATCTCATCCATGGAGTAGGCCCAGCTCAGTCAGACAACTACCACAACATGCTGCCCTTTATATGCAAGTCATGTCCTATTATGCCATTTGATACAATCCTAAGAGTCATTCACAGCTTCCCTGCTTCCTGGCACAAGACATTCCAGGCTCACCTTTTCCAACTCCCCTAGACCTGGAATCAGCCATTGCTCCAAGGAGTCATGAATCCCTCTAGTGGAAAACAGTATTTAACCTGGAGAGTAAGACTGTTCAATGGTGCTGAGTTGTCACTGATTCTACGCCTTGTATTTAGACTAAACTTACACACAAGCCTGGTAAATAAAAAAGAAACTTACAGGCAAAGGAAACAGCTTCCCATTTACTTTTATACATAGACTATTGGGATAGTTGTCTTCTTGAGGGCAACTTGTCTCTGCCAGGCAAAGTCTGCATTAAGAAAAACAAATTCTTATTAAAGAGTATACCCAAACATGCTTATGTATTTTCAAGTTCAGGACTATATGCACATAGTTAGCAAGTATAAAATTAACAGAAACCTTCAAACTCACCTCAGCTGAACCTGGACTGTATAATCTCTCCTACCACCTGGCAAAAAATCCCTGTTGGAAAGAGAAAGAAACTGGGTTAAGAAGGCAAAACAAGAATTCGCAGAACATTCTCACCAGAAAGAAAGCATTATTAGTATTTTTATTCTTATCTCTTAAGATGAACAATACTCTACCAACAGCACAAGCCTTAATCAAAACACTGTTGTGATGACAACCGTCATTCACTTAACATTTGGTCATGTCCTTACAGCAATTTTAGGGTATTTTCAATTCACAGGAACTTCTCATGATGCAGTGTTTATTGCAACAGGCAACAGATTTGGTTAACATGAGAAGGAGCACCCTCAGTTCTAAAAGAGTTTAATAAATTTAGCTGTTTGTTTATAATGGTTCTTAACCCTGGCTGACCATTTTAATCATGTGATTGTTTGTTTGTTTTTTAACTATATAGACCCATTCACCAGATAGTCTATTGTCTGCAATACAGACTGAGCATTAGTTTGTTGTTTTTTTTTTAAATGTTTGTTTATTTTTGAGACAGAGAGGGACAGAGTCCAAGCTGGGGAGGGGCAGAGAGAGAGATGGAGACACAGAATCCGAAGCAGGCTCCAGGCTCCGAGCTGTCTGCACAGAGCCCGACACGGGGCTCAAACCCATGAATCGTGAGATCATGACCTGTGCCGAAGTCGGACGCTCAACCGACTGAGCCACCCAGGCTCCCCGAGACTGAGCATTAGTTTTTACAGCAGGTGATTCTTATATAGAAGCAAAACGAAGAACAAATGCCTAGAGCCTTGGCATCTCTGTACCATAGCAACTTTATAATCAAATGTCCAATTAAGGACAGAGAACGTCTTAGAATTTCTAGATGAGAACCTAAGGGAGTGCCAAATAAAATATTTCTGGCACTGAACCTTCCAAAGCCTCGCCACCCCAACTGGAGCCTACAATGCAGCAGTACTGTGACTGTTTGGGAGCTTGTCAGAAATGCAGAATCCCAGGCCCCACTACAGACCTAGAGAATTAGAATCTGTGCTTTCCCATGATTCCCAAGGGACGCGAAAGCACGTTATACTGTAAGAAGTAAATCTTGGGACCCTGTCAGAGAGAAGCATATTAGAAACGAGTTCCTTCTTGAGAGGGCATTTAGCCCTCACCTTGCTTTAACTGGGTCAGTCTTCTGCTCCACTTTGTTCCCTCGAAGGCAGTAAAGCACAACAGTGACCAGCTTGAGTTCTATAGTCCGGCAAATTACTGAACCTGTGTGTGCCTCTGTTTCTCCATCTGTTCAAGATGGAAAATTGTTGCACCTCCCTCATGGAGGAGTTGTGATGATTAAATGTGTTAATAGCACATGCAAAGTGCCCAACAAGTGTGAGCAGCCAGCTGCTACCATTATTAACTCTGCTTGCACGTTCCCTTGCCAATAGCCTCCACCCTTCTCAAATGTCTATTCAAAACCTCCCAGTAACCTAGACAACACTGACCTCTTGTGAGTAACCCATATCACTCCACTCATGAAAATCGGGAAACATTTCACAGTCTGGGTGCTGGTTCTACCACAAATGAAGACTCCATATTTGCTCTCAAAGGTGTCATGCTAGTAGGTAACAGCTAGTAGGTAACAGATACATACGACTAAAATGTGTTAAAGGTTACAGTAAATTCTGAAAAACAAGTGCTACAGAAAAGATGGAAGTTTAACTCTGTCTTAAAAGTTCAAGGGAGGGGGGCACCTGGGTGGGTCAGTCGGTTAACCGTCTGACTTCGGCTCAGGCCATGATTTTGCAGTCTGTGATTTCGAGCCCCATGTCAGGCTCTGTGCTGACAGCTTAGAGCCTGGAGCCTACTCTGGATTCTGTGTCTCCTTCTCTCTCTGACCCTTCCTTGCTTGCTCTCTCTCTCTCTCTAAAATAAACATTTAAAAAATTGGGGGGCGCCTGAGTGGCTCAGTCGGTTAAGCGTCCGACTTCAGTTCAGGTCATGATCTCACGGTTTGTGAGTTTGAGGCCCCAGCCCCACATTGGGCTCTGTGCAGACAGCTCGGAGCCTGGAGCCTGCTTCAGATTCTGTGTCTCCCTTTCTCTCTGCCCCTCCCCAGCTTGCCAGCTCTCTCACCCTCTCAAAAATAAATAAACATTAAAAAAAATTTTTTTAAAGTTCAAGGCAGGGGCGCCTGGGTGGCTCAGTCGGTTAAGTGGCTGACTCTTGATTTTTGGCTCATGTCATGATCTCACAGTTTTGTGAGTTCGTGCACCATGTCAGGCTCTGCACTGATGGGAGCCTGCTTGGGATTCTCTCTCCCCTCTCTCTCTGCCCCTCCTCTGCGCATGCTCTCTCTCTCAAAATAAACGTTAAAAAATTTTTATTTATTTTTAATGTATATTTATTTTTGAGAGAGAACACGAGCAGGGGAGGGGCAGAGAGAGGGGGGAGACACAGAATCCAAAGCTGGTTCCAGGCTCTGAGCTGTCAGCACAGAGTCCAATGCAGGGCTCAAACTCACAAACCATGAGATCGTGACCTAAGCCAAAGTTGGACGCTTAACCAACTGAGCCACCCAGGCGCCCCTAAAAAAAAAATTTTTTTTTAAAGTTCAAGGCAGTTATCACCATTAGTTCGATAAACTAGAAAATCGGATTTGCACAGCAGTGGTTCTACCTACTTCTATTTAGACACACTTCCATCAGTAACAGTGGTCATCACTGCAGTGATTCTCAGCAAAAAAAAAAAAAAAAAAAAAAAGCGGGGATCCGGTGAAGACCAACTGGAGATACGTTACAAAATCTTGTTGTGGTGGGAAACATTTGGAAAAAGAGAAACGGCAAAAAAACAGAACTAGAAGGATAAATGGGAGAATGATATAAAGGGTTTTAAATAGCTTGTTTAAGGATTTATACTTTATTCCAGGAAGGGAAATTAACATCAACTGGGAAATGCAATGGGCTATATATCTTCACAAACATGATGAGTAATGAGGAAGCATCTTCTGACATTCAGTTTCTACCAGTCACTGGTCTAGGAACTTTCACATGTCCATCCCATCCATCAGATATGAAGCAGGAATTACTATATGCCAGGCACTGCGACAGGCTTTAAGAATATGAAAATGAGTAAGATGTTACTTTCATCAAGTTTGTAAATTCAAGTACTCAAATAAACGCAAGGAGGCTTCAATAGAAACTAAGTACAAAGTGCAATGAGAGACAAAGTGTGTGTTGGGGGAAATCCAGAAAGGCATCACAGAAGAGCTAAGCTTTAAACTGGCCCTAAGATATGCCCTAGGACAGGGAGGAAGAGGATATGCAAAGGGACAGAGCTGTGACAGCCCAGTCGGGAGTATAAGCTGCCAGAGAGATGTGAGGATACAGAAGATGAGCAGCACAAGAAGTTGGAGACAACTGCCAGGCAACAGAGTGTGGACTTCACAAAGTATCACTCCAGGGTTTTTAAGCACAAGAGAGAGAAAACGGAGTGGGCTTTAGAAAGATCACAGGGTCAGCTGGGAGAGTCAGGGGACCACTGCAACTACATAGGCCAAGATGAAAACTATTTCAACAGAAACATCACTGAGTGATATTTAGGCATAAAAACTGACAGGACTCAATGACTGGCTACAAGAAGGTAGGATAAGGGAAGGGGACCATCTAGGCTGGACCCAGGTTTTGGAATGGTGCCACTGGCTTCACGTTGCTGCTACTCAGCAGGTTAAAAGGTAAAGCAAGTTCTGGCATTCAATCCCCCCAACCACAGAGTGAGGTGGTGATTATCTTTCCAATTTTACACACTGTACAAGTAAGATTCGACAGGCTTTAATAACTTACCCACCTAGGGGCATCCAGACCTAAGTGGCTGAGCCAGAATTCAGATTCCAACTGGTATGACTCTAAAGACCATGCTAGCTCCCTCAAGGGGAGAGTTGCATCGAATTTTAAATCACAAAAGAGACATAAAAGAAGGATCAGTGGAGAGCAGCAAACTGATGAGATGTGGTGGAGGCAGTGTGGGATAATACAACGAGGGCTCTGTCCAGGCAGATCCTATGGCACTGATGAAATGGGCAACAGGAGAAAATATACCAAGCAAAAATCTCCTTGAAGCCAGTTTATTTTTTCAACATTGCACCCCTGGTGCCTGGATCATCATAGATAGTAAATAAATATCTGCCGTGAGACTAAATGAATGAAAGAACAAAAGACAAATAAGCAGGTTTGGGAGGAAGGCAAGTTCAATTCTGGATGTGCTGTGTTCGATGTGCCTGTGAGTCATCAAAACAGGGCAGTTGAGTAAGGACTCCAGGGCAAAGCAGAGATTTTGCAACCACCAACATAAAAACAACAAAGCACATTCACGAATACTATCAAGGAGTAGTGAGAAGAGAATCACAGACTGATTCCCGGGAACATGTAAGAGAAGTCAGTGTGAGGAACTGAGCCGGTCTGATTAGAGAGGCAAGTGGAAGGGGTAGTGTGAAAACCAAGAAGAGAGCTGAACTCACTGATCAATCTTCACCAAACATAATATAAAAAGAACCAACCCAAACCTGAATGTATTAGAGCCTCATTTAGACCTTACTACCATTACAGGCAAGGGGGGAAGCTGGATGCACAACAGTGATTCTCAAATTTGTGAAACACTGGAAACACCTGGGGAACTTGAAAGACTGGGTTCCATCTTCAGAGATTCTCTAATTGAACTGGTGTGAATGAAACATGGGTATTTAGAGCCTTAAAAGCCCCCCAGGTGATTCTACTATGCAGCAAAGTATTTTGAACCACAGGCATAGAAGTTAAATGACACCACAAGAAGTGCATCTGGATCCAAATCCAGAATGTGTCATATGCTACAGAATCAATGAACTACTGTTTTCAAAGAGGATAGTAAGAAGCATTGTAAGAGAGGAAACAGAGTTCCTTGGAGAAGTGATCAATTCCAGAACTTGGGCAGAGAAATGACAAAATGAACCTGAAGCATCCTGTGGTGCCCAAAAGTAATAGTGCTCAGAAACAGATGGAGACACACCAAAGAGCACAAGAGCCAACCGGCAAGAACAGCCAATGGCCAAAGGTAAGGCAGTTTGAACAATATAAATTACCATAGTGCTGCATTATAATCCAGAATACTCGAGCCTACACGGATACAAGTAAATAAATGAATAAATGGGAGAGAAGGGATAACTCTTCCTTACAAAAGAATGACTCTAATGTGAAAAAGAGTAAGGACAACAGAAAACGACACCATCGAACACAGAACGTTTAGGACAAAGTAACTGCTGAAGGAAAGGTCCATCAGAGAATGCTGAATTGGTGGACAAAAATCTGACGAGAAACAGAACAGGTGCCTGGTCTCAAAGTATCTCCCTTAAGATTTATTACTAACAAAGGAAAAACCAGCAACTTAGTTTTTCCAACTTAGATTTAGTGCCAAAATCTAGTAAAGGGTACCTTACCCAAGTGATCGAGGTTAATTAACACACCAAAAATAAGATGTAGCAATATTATGTAGCCCGATATGATACATTAAGAAGGGCATATAACCTGAGGTATTCTTGCCAAAAAACGCATAGTCTCATGACAAAATATCAGACAAACCCAAAACTGAAAAATATTCTACAAAATACCTGGCCAGTGCACTTCAAAAGTATCAAAAGTTACGAAAAATAGGGAAAAACTAAGAAACTGTCAAATGCCAAAAGAAACTAAAATGACCTAACAATTAAATGTAATTTGGTATCTTAGACTGGATCTAGCAAAAGAAGTTCATTAGCAGAAAAACTGGTGAAATCTGAATAAAATTTATAGTTAACAGTATTATACCAACATTAATTTCTTGCTTTTGATAACTGTTCTTATGGTTATGCAAGATGTTACTATTAAGAAAAGCTGGGTAAAGAGTATATTCTCATAACTTTTCTATGAATCCATAACTACTTCAAAGTATAAAGTTCTTAAAAGTCTTCGGAGATAAAGAAGTCAAAAGTAATTACATGGCTGTGTTTAAGTTCTAAAACAACCGAGAAAATCTGAATAGGAGCTAGCCATTGTTTTATATTAAAGGATTATTAATTTTACTGTGATTAGATTAAGAACTGATTTGAAATGTGTCTTGAGGTATTTCTAGCTGAAATTATATAATACTTGTGATCTGCTTTAAAATCTTTCAGGAAAAACGGGGGGTGGGGGTGTCCACATATAGACTGCCAAAATGTTGATAATCACTGAGGCTGTTTAATGGGTACCAAACTTTCACTTCCATTTATCAGGAAGAAGGAGATACTGTATTATTTAATTACACAACTCAGTAAACATTGGATGTTGTCTATACATGTGTATGTTCGATCTATTTTTTTTTCCTTTGGAAGGAGGGTTATAAATAGTCTCAGGTTTTTTAAAAATTTGTATACATAACATACATAAGATAAAATTTATGTTAACCATTAAGTGTATAATTCTGTGACATTAAGTATACTCACATTGTTGTGCAACCACCACCAGTATCCATCTCCAGAACATTATCAAAGTTTTTAATTTAGATTATTTAAATTTTAGTCATTCATTTTTTGACTACTTAATAAATTCACATAGTTCAAAGTTCAAAAAGATACAGAATGAATATTAACTGAAAAAGACTATCCCAGCTCTGGCCCTGGCCATCCAATTCCCCTGTCCAGAGGCAGCTGATCATACTTGTCCTGACATATTTTAGGCACTTAAGCAAATTACACACACACACCTTTTTAGGGCAATTGGTTGTATATTATTCACATTTCAATGCCTTGTTTTTGTTCACTTAAAAATGTATCTTGAAATCTGTATCTTTAAATCTACTTACTCTAGGGGCACCTGAGTGGCTTGGTCAATTAAGCATTGGACTCTTGACTTTGGCTCAAGTCATGATCTCACAGTATGTGAGTTCAAGCGCCGCATCAGGTTCTGTGCTGACAGCACAGAGCCTACTCTCTCTCTCTCTCTCTCTCTCTGCCTCTCTCCCGCTGGCATTCTCTCTCTCAAAATAAATAAACGAAAAAAGAAATCTACTTACTCAAGGGGCACGTGGGTGGCTCATTTGGTTGAGTGCCCGACTGTGGATTTCGTCTCAGATCATGATCCCAGGGTCCAGGGATCAAGTGCCACATTAGGCTCTGTGCTGGGCTTGGAGCCTGCTTGGGACTCGCTCTCCCTCTCCCTCTCTTTGCCCCTCCCCCATGCTCTTTCAAGCATTCTTGCTGTTTCTCTCACAAAAAGTAAACATTAAAAAATAAATAAATCTACTTACTCTAAAGAATTTCCTTCCTTCGAAGACCCACCCAACACTCGGTTGAAGCTTTCCAAGACCACCAAGGTTAATAGTAACCTCATCCCTCCTATATATCAGTAGTTATTTGTAATTACTGAAATTGGATCTTTTCATGACACCTTCTAATGCCAAGATCATTTTATATATATGAGCTGGTTCACTAACAAGACTGCAAGCCAACTTGTAGAAAAAGGTCATGTTTTATAATATATGCTTTGTACCTAATAAACAGTAAACGTTGATATCAAGCAAAGGATCATCAATGAATAATAAACAAAACTTAATGATACGGTTTTAGGTATAAAATATAATTTTAGGGGCACCTAGGTGGCTCAGTAGGTTAAATGGCTGACTCTTGATTTCAGCTCAGGTCATGATCTCACAGTTTGGGAGTTCAAGCTCTGCAGCAGGCTCTGTGCTGACAGTGTGGAGCCTGCTTGGAATTCTCTCTCTCCCTCGCTCTCTGCCCCTCCCCCACACTCATGCACGCTCTCTCTCAAAATAAATTTTAAAAAACACTTAAAAATATAATTTTAATAATATAAACATAATTTTTTAAAGTTTTAATTTAGTCTATTTATTTGTTAGTTGGCTTAAATCCCCAAGATTTAAAGCACTTCTAATGTACAAAAACTCACTGCAATGTCTTGCCCTTGGTGAGAAGGAACCATTTTATTTCTTTGATGATTTTCTCCATGTTTTCCGCAACTATTATTTGGATGTTGGATCATTTGGACTAATCCTTACATTGTCTTTTTTTTTTTTTTTTTTAACTTAGTTATTAACACTTTCCCCCTTCGTGGAAGAGGCAATCTATCTAACGCAATACTCTTTGAGAGCTCAAACTTTACAGGGTCAGAACATAACAGTCATTTTGAGATTCTGACAACAGCACTCTCTCCCTATATATATTGATAAGGGTGATATGACTAATGAAAGAATCTAAAACTTTCTCCCAGACTTTTCTACAGAAAAACAGCATCCTCAAGAAGTTAGTGTGCTTAAAAGAGACATGAGGCCCCTAAGTTTGGATTCACCATCTTGGGAGATTGACAATTCACATGAAGATAGTAAAGACCAAAAAGTCCAACTGTAAAGAACTTATGTAATTGGGCTAAATACAGAATTTCCAAAATCTAACTACAGACCTTATTTTTGTAAATTAGTAACATCTCAGAGAAGATGAGCTTTCTAATGAACAGCTGGAAGGAGGCAAAAAACCTCTAATTTGCTCAATTCTTTGTTCTACTTTTAACCTTACAATCCCAGAAAATCATTTAACCTCCTAGAGCCTCTGCTTTCTAATACTGTTATCTTTAAGAACACAAGTTCAAAGAGTCATGTTATTGACACCTAAGATGACTATATTTTTAATTGGAAAAGTATACACTACATACTTCCTTTTCTTTCCTCTTACATCTTAGTTTATTTGTTCTTCATAAATGTGTTTAAGGTTCTCCAATTTTTCTAAATGGCAAAGCTAAGTATTTTTCATAACTGTTTTCAGATTTCTGCTACTTTTATGGCCCAGGTAACCGCCTAGCTCAAAACAGTTCCAGTTTCTTGGGTTTTTTTTAAGTTTATTTATTTTTTGAGAAAACAAGCAGGAGTAGGATAGGAGCAAAGGGAGAGAGAGAGGACACCAAGCAGGCTCCACACTGTCAGCACAGAGCCCAACACAGGGCTCAAACTCATGAACTGTGAGATCATGACCTGGGCCAAAATTAAGAGTCAGATGCTTAACCGACTGAGCCACCCAGGCACCCCAGAACAGTTCCAGTGTACTCATTTTTCTGGGAAAAGAACATGATGTCTACTTTAACTCTTAAAAGTGCCTCAGTTTGGATGATAAGGTTTATAGACATCCTACTTTGGGCTGTTGTCACAAATTCTTTTTTATGTTGCTATATTTGGAATAAAATTTTCATTAAAAAAGTTATTGCCAAAAAGGAATTCAAAAAGTAGGATGAGGTTTTAGTCAAAGGTTAAAACTGTTTTCTAATACAGAGTATTTATTAAATATTTGGCTAACATTAGTCAATGCATACTATGCTTACTTAAGGAGCAACAGTTCAACTGTTGTGGACTGAACTGTGTCCCCTCCCTCCCCCACCAAATTCACATTGAAGACCTGACCACCCCCCGACCCCCAATCTATTTGTGAAGATGGGAACTTTAGAAAGGTAATTCCAGTTAAATAAGGTCATAAGGGTGGGGCCCTAATCCAATACAACTGGTGTCCTTTTAAGACCAGAGATGCACAGACACAGAGAAGAAAGGTCAAGTGGGTACATACAGCAAGAAGGCATCCTCATAAACCAAGGAGAGAGGCCTCAGGAGAAACCAACTCTTGACTTAAGCCTTAATCTTGGACTTCAAGCCTTCTGAATTTTGAGAAAATAAATTTCAATTGTTTAAGCCGCCCACTGTTGTGCTTTGTAAATGGCAGCCCTAGTGGACTAATGTAACAACATTCATGAAGAAACATCATATATTCCAAACATTCTTCTTACCTGGATATGCATATCTCTCTAACTTGCTGAGGTGTCAGAGCAAAAATAAAAAACTTCTCTTGAAATCGTTGAATACTGCTTTGAACTGGGGAGGAAAAAAAAAGATAACATTCCAATATCCAAAACGAAACAAGTACAAGGATGTAACCATCTGCAATAACAATGCACTTCTGATAAAGTCTGCCAAATTCTGGAATTTTTATGGTTAAAATAACTCCAAAATAAGTACTAAATTGCAATCATCTTGGAATCATGAAAGTAAAGTCACTCTAAAGCAGGCTCAATTTTAAGCATTTAGTCATTACTCTAACAGACTAATTATAATAAGGTCAAAATACAACACAACTCTTCAAAATTACATTTCATTCTACTGACTCAAATGAAAACTTGAAGAAGTCACAAACTCCCCCCAGATCTCTATCCCAGATTTAGGTGTCTTTTGGTCTTTTGTTTTGTTTTGTTTTGTTTTGTTTTCGAGCCTTTATATTCCATTACATAGAATACTCATAGAAGATAAAATTTTAAACTTTAGCTTCTAAGTTGAAAAAATTAAGATATATAATAATTATCTGCATACAGATGATCTAGTTTAAAAAATTACCTAATGAAGTCATCCTTAACTATATTATTAAAACTGAAATGTATTTCCTTCACAAAGAACTTTAAAACAAAACAAAGCAAAAGCTAATAGAGACCGGCTGCTTCCCAACAAGTACTGCAACAACACACGAGAAAAGGTAAAACGGCTCTCGTGTGTGTGAGTGGCCAGTTTTCCTGATACACGAATATGAATAAACAAGGTGCCAGTTGAACACCCAGTGTCAGAAAACTTCCTTCCACAAGACACACCAAATCAAGAAAAACATTAACTTGAGTAAAACATTTTTATTTAAGCATAGTTTAGTGTAACAATTATGCTCCTAGAAATCATGTCATAAAGTGGCTCATATTTTCCCAGAACATTTAAAAAAGGAGGGGAGAGAAAGGAATGCTATTTATGATGAAAGCCTAAAAGTCAAACAAAACTCTAAGTATGGGGCAAAAAACACAAAGGCAGCTACAATAGTATGTCTGTCCATCTCTTCAATTCCTATTCACTTCTCAACTCTTTCTTGTGCAAATTCCATTTCCCACTCTCTATCCACAGTTAAAGGCATCAATGAGCTCTTAACTGTCAAATTCAGTAACATTTACTTTGAGATTAGAGGTGCACACTCTGCATTTTCAAACAGTTAATAAAAAAAAAAAAAGTTGCAGAAATAATGAAAAAATATTACCTGATTGGGGGGGAAGCCCTTACAGGATCGAACCTCAAGCAAAATAAATACAAAGAAAGCTACCTAGTCACATCAAAATCAAACTACTGAAAACCAATGATGACTACAAAATCTTGAGAGCAGTCAGGAAAAAAAAGAAAAACATTACATACAAGGGGAAAACAATACAAATAAAGGCTGACTTCTCACCAGAAGCAACACAAGCCAGAAGTCATCTTTAAAGTGGTGAAAGGAAAAACTGTCACTGAAAATTCAATACCCTTCAAAAACAGGGTGAAATAATGACTTGAAGATAAACAAAGGCCAAGAGAATTTGCTGAAAGCAAGTACTACAAGAAATGTAAAGGAAACTGCCAGGATAAAAAGAAATGATACCAAATTCAAAACCAAATTTTCAGGAATGAAAACCAATACAAACAGTAAATAAGTGGTAAAGGTAAAAGAATACATCGTTTTTTATGATTTCCTTAAAAAGATAACACTTTAAAGCAAAAGGAATGGCACTGAAAGGCAGGATTTTTAACATACGCAGAAGATGTGACAATGGCAAAAAGGATAAAGTTATTTCTGCCCAACGGCTGTGATTCTTATTTCATTCTGATAAACTTGATTAACCTAGGTCTGTCTCCCCAGGGACAGATCCACTCTTTGTGCACTAAAAATGTCAGATATCTACAACTGCAAAACTAGGTGCAAGACCTTTGGTCAATTCACCCAGTGCAAATGCCAGTATTTGAGGCCTTGACTGGGTGACTGGAGTCCACCTACCCAGAAAAGTACCCATATACCATGAAACTTACATTGAAACTGGAATGCTTCCATAATCAGCATATGCCAACATGTACAATTTACAGAACCTGCAGTTTAATGTTAGCAGTTTATATCTTAACAGGTTTTTGCAGAGCCTTTTTTCTGACATAGTTTTTGCCAATTCATTTGATGCCCAATTTTCTGTCCTTTAAAATATAATACCAAATAACTACCCTGTTTCTATGGGGGGGAAAAAAAAAAGATGTTTCATCATTGTGTACCATTACTGAACTTCAGGAACTTACAACAAAAAAAACAGTGCATATGCTAATAAAATCCAATTTGTATTAACACTGACAAGACAATTTTATGACAGAATAGCAGCCAAAAGCACACAAAACTTGCCATAAGGTAAATCTATTAGCTGAACTGTCATTTTAATACAAATCAGGAAAAAAAAAATGGCAGGATATCAAGCAGAAAGTTGCAGGTTTTACAGTACATTTTCTACCCAGTAGTGTCTCCAACTTGGGATCAGAAAACCAAATCTACACCGATCCCATGAACACTTTTATGTTAACAGCAGCAAATGAAAAATGAAAAATACCATGACTCCGGGACATGAATCAGGTATGACTTTACTCAAACCCTTTCTTTTTTAAACAAACCTCCATAAGGTATGTTCTGTTTTTCAAAGACAGCTACAACAATATCTTCCATCACACCCTTCTTATAACCTTGACATTCTTCCAGTGAAGTGGTGGGGTCTCTATTACCCTCCCTTTGAACTTGAATGGCCCTTTGTGACTGCTTTAATCGATAGTGTGTGGCATAAGTGATGGTATATAATTTTCAAGGCTAGATCATAAAAACACCATGCACTTCTTCCTTGCTCCTGAGACCCAGCTCTCATGCTCTAAGGAGGCACAAAAGAGACCACAGGAAGAAGCCTTATGCAAGTACTTTAGCCAAGAGCCAAGCTGAGTCCAACCAAACAGGTAGCATAGCCACCACACATGAGTGAAGATGTAATCCCAGCTTCCAGCCATCAAGTCATCCCCAGCCCTAAAGTCTTCTCAGTTAAGACCCCAGACATCTTGGGGTAGAGACAAGCTATCCACACACTGTCCTTCCAATTCCTAACACATAAAATCCATGAACATAATAAGATGGTTGTTTTACATCACTGTACTTTGAAACAATGTTTTATACAGCAATAAGTAAAACTATGCCACAATTTCATAAAGTAATTTTAGCATTAATCTTGTAAATTCCAAGTTCTATCATTGTGTCCAGCTTCATTTACAATTACTAACTGACGAGGCCTGCTGATATGACATAATACTTATGACTACTCTACCTTTATGGATATTGGTTCCTTCCACCTTTTGAAGCATTAGTGGACCAGAATATTCCCGTATCCTCATCCAGCCCTACTGGTTACTATCCAAGTGATATAGGAAATTCACATAAGATCTTCCAAGTCCTTCTTTACTCCTCAATTAAAATGGGAATAACATTTTGCTCAGCTGCCTCTTAATGGCTATTTTGTGGATCAAATCAATAATGTATGTGAAAGCATTCTGAAAACATGTGATAATATCTTCAGTTCCAGAAGTCTTACTAATTAAAATCTTACTAATTAAAAGCTTTTTACTAATAAAAAGCCTGTTTTTATTTTTTTGATGTATATTTTATTTTTGAGAGACAGAGACAGAGACAGACAGTGAGGGAGGGCAAAGAGAGAGGGAGACACAGAATCCAAAGTAGGTTCCAGGCTCTGAGCTGTCAGCAGAGAGCCTGATGCAGGGCTTGAACCCACGAACTACGAGATCATGACGTGAGCCAAAGTTGGACTTTGGCTCAACCGACTGAGCCATCTAGGTGCCCCAAAAGTGTCTGTTTTGAAAGAGATAGCAAAATTTCAAGAGAAAAAAGAAATACAGTCCAACAGATGCATTTTGCCAACTATTCAATAACTATGACTTTTCCTGGTAAGATATTCAGGTAGAAAATATTGTAACATGCCTAACAATGTGAAATATTCTTAGTGAAACAGGAAACC
Source organism: Panthera leo (assembly GCF_018350215.1). Lineage (NCBI taxonomy): Eukaryota > Metazoa > Chordata > Mammalia > Carnivora > Felidae > Panthera > Panthera leo. The sequence continues at coordinate 67,121,356 of NC_056690.1, forward strand.
TCCCAAGTTCCCCCAGCGCAGAAAGTTACATGGACACCTTTTGATAAACTGGTTTATATTTGGTCAAGAACACTTCCTAGCAGTGAGTGCCTAGGTTAACAGGGGCTTTCCCACTCAGGAAAGAAGAGAGAAACCAAGATGTTTTATAGGCAGCTTTGTGCATTATCATGGCTCAGTCTAGCTTATTTGTAAATAAAATAATTCATAAAGTAACAACGAATAAATCAGTTTATTACACCGCATCATCACCTAAGATCTGTATCCTGAGCTATCTGCTTCCCTGTCACCCATCAATTAACTGTACCATCACCGCCAATCAAAGCATACTCTTACTTTACTTCTTTTCCCATTGTATCTCTGCATCAAAAGTAGAAGGAACAACTTCGACATGTACAAATAAACACACACACACACACACACACACACAAACAATATAAAAAGTTATAGTAGAAGAAATATAAAGAGTTCTGTTCTATATTCACAAATTATTCATTTTGGTAACTTATTTCTTAACACACTGGACATAACAGGCACATAGAATGCTTTCGATAAACACCTAAGTGATTTTATATTCCAATATTCAACTGTTTACAAATAGCTATCACTCCTCATTGTTTTATGTGAATACTTTTTAAGTGATAATCCTCCTATATATACACCCAAACTGTTCTAATTTAATGACATTTACTCAGAAACCTGAGTCGTTTAAAAGAATTTTATCTAAACAGAAACCATCACTATATTAATAATCATCAGTGATATTTAATATGAAAATACTTTTTTCCCTAGACAACAGCTGCAAAGATCACGAGGGGAGGTTAGAGTACTGAGGTTTCATGCTTCTTATAAGAACAGTGACTTTAATTCAGAAATTTTTTTTAATGTTTATTTATTTTTGAAAGGGGGGGGGGGTGGGGGCAGAGAGAGAGGGAGACACAGAATCCAAAGTAGGCTCCAGGCTCCGAGCTGTCAGCACAGAGACCAAACTCATGAACTGCGAGATCATGACCAAGCCGAAGTCGGACACTTAACCTACTGAGCCACCCAGGCAACCCTAATTCAGAATTTTGGAAAAGGAGACTAGTCACCAATTTTCCAGTCACTAGAAATCATTCATTCCCTTTCCATTCTTCTTCATCCTCTATATCCAATTAGTCATGAAGTCCTGCTTTCTAAAATGTTCTCACTGACTGCTTCCTCTCCATTTTCACTACTACCATCCTATTCAAAACCTGTTTGTGCCAACAAAGTCTCAACGCTGCCCCTCTGCTGCCTCCCAGCAGAAATGAGCCAGTCACCCTTGGCATCACCTTCACCACCTCTCCTCTGCTCAGACATGCTCAGCAGCGCCCTACTTCCGAATGAGCCCAATCTAAACCCCCTTATCTAGAAGGGTCCCCAAAACAATGGCCACCTCTTCCCTAGCAAACCTGCCTTTCCAATGTCTCCCCTCAAGGCGTCCTCTACTCAAAAGCAGTTTCCTCAGTGAGGTCTCACAACTGTGCCACTTTCATTTCTACTCCTGGGACTACTCACAGTTCTCCCCTCTCTTGGTGTTTCTTCTCCTATGAACACCACCAATTCAAAGTAGACAAATTCATCCTTCAAAGTCTCACTCCTACTCCAACAAGTCTTGACTGCCTTCCCCATTCTTTAGGCTGACATTTGAGTTCCAGATACACAATTTACAGTGCTTCATCATACAGGCACATACCTCATTGCTACTTGACTCTCATGTTAACATTACCTCCCCAACTACATAACAAACTTCCTAATCTCATCTCATACTTCTGACTTCTCCACGATTAGACTACAATGACAATATTCAAATGAAATCCTCATTATATATGTGTTAACTGGGTTAATAAAAATGATGTGTATAGTGTCTGAATGTATCCAAATTCTTCAGAAGTGAGACTCTACTTTAATGGCTTTCCATTAATGTGCATACCACTTTAAACCTGTTTAATTGTACCCAGAAGCTTAATGACTATTTCCTAATAACTTGGGAATTTAAGAATATGAAAAGATGCTGATTCTCATTAATTTTTCAACTTTTAAAGATTAAAAGACCAATAATAAATTAAAAGACCAATGCTGATGAGGGTGTAGAGAAAACAACACATTCATATACTACTGGATTATAAACTGGCACAAGGCTTCTGAAGCAACTGCTGAAATTCTCTCCAAAAGTTGAATATCAAAATATTAAGTACTCCTAACTCTTTGACCCAACAATTTCACAGACACATTACACTTCATAAATAGGCACACAAGTATTCAGAACCACGTATGCAAAATGTTAACAGTGCAATGTTGAAAAACTACAAGAATAATGACTGACACACGCCAGATACCAAAATATTTCCAAATAAATAATAAAAAATTGAAAATGTGTATCAACAGAATACTGGTTAAGTTATGGCACATCTACAAGATAAAAGATCTACTGTAACCCACAAATCTATAATATATTTCCAAGAAACTGTGTTAATTAAGAAAGATTATCATGATACAAAGCTCCAGGAGGTGGTATTCACAGAGCATACAAGTAGAATCGTGTCCTCTCTCGCTAGAAATGTGGCACAGTGGCTCTGTAGTTAGAAAAAGCTTTTTAAATGAACAGGGAGAAAAGAAGATGACACAACATATGCAGAAAAACAGTTAACTATTGATACAACTCTAGCCGAGTAACAGATGACATTATGAGGGGCTTTCCTTTTCCGTTATATTTCTATTGAATTTTCAATTACTAGCATAAATTACTTCTGTAATCTGAAGAGCAAAATGAGGAGATTTTAAGGAATGAAAGGCTCAAAATATATTGAAGGTATTTCACAAAATACCAATAGCCAGATGTATCAACATATAATGCTTTCAGCCAGAGTGAACAAAAAGAGCTAGCCACAAAAGAATATATATACCATCACCTAATTTCAAAAGTCAATTAACATTACTTTTAAGAAAAATGCACATACACATATGGTAAAACAAGCAAAGAAAAGGAACATAAATTCAGAATAGTGATTTAACTCAGAAAAGGCAAGGAGATGGCTTGAAGATATTGGCAATGTTCCTTTTTAAAAAACGAAGTTGGGGGCGCCTGGGTGGCTCAGTCAGTTGAGTGTCTGTCCAACTTCGGCTCAGGTCATGATCTCGCGGTTCGCAAGTTCGAGCCCCATGTCAGGCTCTGTGCTGACAGCTCAGAGCCCGGAGCCTGCTTCAGATTCTGTGTCTCCCTCTCTCTCTGCCCCTTCCCCATTCATGCTCTGTCTCTCTGTGTCTCTCAGGAGTGAATAAACGTTTAAAAAAAAAAATTTTTTTTTTTAAAAAACGAAATTGTGGTTTCACAAGTGTTCATTTCACTGATGTCCTTTATAGCTTAATGTTTTATATATATTCTTTTTGTACAGATTGAACACAAATTTCTTAAATAGAAAAATCCGAAAGGATTGCATCTTTAAAAGAAGCTGTCTTACAAAAGAAGGAGAAAAGCTGTCTGTGTTATTTAGTATTGTGTACACTCATGTTTTTTAGATGCCACAGTTTTTCATTTTAAATGCTAAAATATTTTTATTTTAACCATTCTTAAAGGAAATAATTCCAAACTGCAAAACTATGTAACAATGTATCTTATTAAATAGAATATACATATGATGGTTGTTTTAAGGGTTCTTTTTTTTTTTTTTTTTAAGGTCGTTTATTTATTTTGAGAGAGACAGGGAGAGAGAGGGAGAGAGAAACCCAAGCAGGCTCCAGTGCTGTCAGCTCAGAGCCGAACGCAGGGCTTAATCTCACAAACTGTGAGATCATGACCTGGGCTAAAATCAAGAGTAGGACACTTAACCAGCTGAGCCACCAAGGGACCCTGTGTTCTTTCTTTAAGCATCAATGTATGTGCCATGCTATAACAGCAATTCCCTCAATACTAAAGGTTATTGGCTTCAATATCAAGAGGTTTTAGAAGGACATTTTTTTTTTACCTCTTGTGTCTATTTTTTTCTACCTGGTTCTTCTATTCTCTTTCGTGTAGTCAATAATTTCCTACCTAACAATATGCTGATGGCCTAAAAATCATCTAATCAACTGTATATAAAAACAAGAATACACAGACTGGCTTACAAATGTCAAGAGTATGTGCTTTGAAATATGGATTTGACATCGCTTGACTCCTAAGGATTTTAAATTCTCAATTCCCAAATGTAAATAGGTTTCTCCATAGCAGGATTCCAAACAAAAGGACTTTCCCAGAATTTCTATTTTTAGAATGTATTTTCAATATTATAAAACCAAATTAATAAAACTTAAGAAAACTTCTGGATGTCATTACGCTGCTTTAGACAATATGACACGAAAAATTTTCAATTGAAGGTCATTACTGGAAATGATTAAATTTTTGCCACTTTCATTTGGCAGACTATACACTAATGTGGATTTTCTAACTTTCTGCCTCCAAATCTAAGAGCATTTCTCAGATCACTGCTTTATCAATCTAACATAACAAGATGATATACAGTAAGAAAACTTCTTCTCTTTAGGGAAGGTAGGGTACGGAAATGTTTAAGCCTCATTTTAAAACAAGTATCAGGGTGCCCTGGTGGCTCAGTCGGTTAAGAGTCTGACTTCAGCTCAGGTCATGATCTCGCGGTTCATGAGTTCCAGTTCTATGTCCAGCTGTGTGCTGACAGCTCAGAGCCTGGAACCTGCTTCAGATCTGTGTCTCCCTCTCTCTGCCCCTCTCCCCCCTACCTCAAAAATATATAAACATTAAGAAAAATTTTAAAGTAGATAAAGCAAGTATCAGTTTATAAAGTTCATAAAAATAAAGATAAACAGAACTCTTGAAATACAGAAAAGCAAGAAAACTATTTTCTATTTTTGAACAAAGCAGGGAAATGAGGAAAGATCTCACGAAGCCCCTCCAGAGTTCACCCCTTGGTGCACCACTGATGTAATAAGCACAGAAGACACACGATTCACCTTCTCTCCAGTCTTCTTTCCAGGCATGCAACCATGTCTCTTAAGTACCTTTCACTGTTAACTACAACCCCACAGACCCTCTTACCTCCCAAGGTAAGACCCTCACCTTAGCCATACTCCTGAGGAGTCCCATGAGGTAGGGCCTCCTAGTAGGCATATTACCAGTCTGAATCTTTCTCAAAATACATACAAAAAATAAACTCGCAACAACTGCTGAGAAAGAAACATGGGAATGAGCCGTGTTGTCCACTGGTATAAACCAAAAACCATGACAAGAGGGAGAAATAAAAAGAATTATGGAAACATTTTAACCAGTTAAATGAACCAGTTTAAAAAAAAGGGTTAAAGATGATCGTAAAATCATAAAAGAAAGTTAAATGGGTAATAAACAATTAAAATGTTTTAAAAATAAAAAATCTAAAGATACAAGCTTTTGCCTGTCGAAACTGCCAAGATCTGTTTTTAATAATACCTAATAAAGGCAGGAAGAAAGGCAATGAGAGGCATTCTCTCATTTTGTTTGTGTAGTTTAAAATGGCACAGCTTTGGGACACCTGGGTGGCTCAGTTGGGTAAAGCAGCCAACTTCAGCTCAGGTCATGATCTTGCAGTTCGTGAGTTTGAGTCCTGGATCAGGCCCTATGCTGACAGCTCAGAGCCTGGAGCCTGTTACAGATTCTGTGTCTCCCTCTCTCTCTCTCTGCCCCTCCCCAGCTCATACTGTGTCTCTCTCTCTCTCTCAAAAATATATAAACATTAAAAAAAATTTTTTTTAATGGCACAGCTTTTCTGGGAACTAATTTACCAACAGGTTATCAAGAGTTTAAAATTAAAATGTTCTTACTCTTTGATACAATAATTCTACTCAGAGGACTTTGCACAAATAATAAAACATGAACACAGAACCCTTACTTCATAATGAATGTAATGCAGGAATAAAATGCATTACTCTGTCTGGCTAAGTATTGCTAAATAAAAACATTCAAAGCGAGGAGAAGGGAGGGAGGGGCGCCTGGGTGGTTCAGTCAGTTGAGCATCTGACTTCAGGTCAGCTCATAATCCCAGTTTGTGAGTTTGAGCCCCACATCAGGCTCTCTGCTGTCAGCACAGAACCTGCTTCGGTTCCTCTATCCTCCTCTCTCTCTGCACCTCTCCTGCTCACTCTCTCTCAAAATTAAATAGAAAGAAAAAGAAAAAAAGAAAGAAAGAAAGAGAGAGAGAAAGAAAGAAAGAAAGAAAGAAAGAAAGAAAGAAAGAAAGAAAGAAAGAAAAAAGAAAGATAAAGTGAGGATAAAGGGGCTGGGAAAAGCATAGCCACCTTGGCTTACCATCAATCAGGCCATACCAACCCCATTAACAAGCCCTACCCCTCAAAATTTCCTTGTGGTTCAATCAAGATATACAGCAGCATAATGCTAAACAAAAGGAAAAAAGCACATTGATATATTTAAGAGAATTTTCAGATGACTTGAAATAAAAACCCAAATAAAAAGGGATTTTCCCAGGATGGGGGGAAAAAAAATCTCCCAAATAACTATGAAACGCCATCTCCCAAACAATTTATTTCATCAATAAATCCCAATAACTCTATAAACAATGTCATTAGGTGGTAAAAAAAAAAAAAAAAAAAAAAACATACCATTACAACAAAGAAGCCATCAATGTTGGTAAAAATTTGTTAAAGTCCCATGTATCAATTTTTAGTAATGATAAAATCCATTAAATTTTCTGAGCAGTTGATGGGTATTAAATAAAAACCTAAACTCTGCATGCCAATTTAGAAAAAAATGAAGTATGAAAGGTTTATTTCTTAGGAAAGTAGTCTAAACACTATGTTAAACAGAAACTAAATCTCTGTAAAAGCATCAAAATACCAATTACAGACAGTAAGTAATATTTGTATCTGTTCCTATATAGACAGAAGCAATTTGAGTTCTAAGCCATAAGAATGCTGGTATGATGAATGAACAGTTTTATATTAGATTTCCGTCATGGTTGCCGATATTTCTTATCTGGCATTTATTTGGCATTAATGTCTCAATTTTATAGTAGTAACAGCAAATCATTAATCAATAGTTGAAAGCCTCTTGCTTTATTCTCTCATCTATAAGGAATTGATTTCTCTAACACTTACCTAAACTCGTGGGCTTGATGAGAACATCAAGGACATCATAAAAGGGCAAGTTTTTTAACTGCACATCAGGATGGACAGGAGGAATTGGGGGAGATGGCTGCTGCATCTCAAACGTGGGCTTAGTATCTTGAAGCAGCACAGAACCAACAGGAGAGGATGGCGAGTGAGGTGTAACTGAAGTGGAAGGCAACGAGTGGATTCCAGCCACGGCCAAGTCAGGTTCTACAGGTGATGAGCTACCATCCAAAGTGAAAACCGAAGATTTGATTGTGGATAAATCAGAAAGTCCTTCAAGAGTCCGTGGATATCGGCGTCTGTACAATTCTCGGATTTTAATCTGAACCGCAGGGCTGCAGCCACTCTTCAACAAATGCAACGCCCTCATCAGGAGGTCATGCTTGCGTCCACTTTTATTCCGTCCAGCAAAGCCTAGTAACACTTGTAGTTCAGAAACCCTAAAGCTAGAAACCATATTCTAAAAGGAAAGGAAAAAAAAAGGACATAAGCCAAGAGTCATCCCCAAGCTTATAAAAACTCCATCCAACTAAGACAGACTATAAAATCTGATTTACCAGCATTTTATCAACTGGTATACGCCAATAACCAGCATTTTCACATACCACTTAGAACTGATCCTATTTATAGAGCCACTGCCTGTCCAAGTTATATTCAAGTTATGGTGTCATGTTTTGCTGTATTCTTAATTTTGATAATCTACGGTCTATCGTTTCTACTAACCACCTCATTATCTGATTATGCTCAAGTGTAAACGCATATTTGCTTTACGCCTATGAAATTTATAACCAATGAAAATTTTCTTTTCAAAAGTAAGCCCTATCAACACACAATGTAATGTTTGTTACAGTACTGTCATAAATTAACCAAACAAAAAATTAGATTTTTGCAAAAACTGTAAGCGTAACTTCCGAGGCAAAGCAGTAAATCTGCAAAATCAAGACAAAACTGTGATTCAAAATCCAACGAATTTTTCATCCCAACTCAAATTATTGAGGAACAGACCACGTGTTAGGATGTCCTTGGAACCACAGGAGAGGGGGCGGCCATCTTGCCAGCGCAACCCAATGAAAAGCCCCCAGTAGCGTGCCAGAACGAATTGGAGGTCAACCAATCACCGAGCGACAGCACGACCTGACGCGAAAAAGGCCCACACGGACCTAAACCCGGAACCGCTGCGGCTTAAAAACCCCACCCCACCACACCTGGGTGCGACTTCCCCTCCCCCTCCCCCCCCTCTCTCCCTGCGTCACAGACCCTCGCCCTAGACCTTAGTTCCCAAATAAAGCCTTTGACTGCTACAACTTTTTAGCCTCTGACTCCTATCTTTACCCTGCCTTACGCCTGACCCTAACAGTAAGAAAATAAGTCATTTTTAAATATTAAAGCTAAAATTCACATACATCTTATTTAGCACACTTTAAAACAAGTGAAATCCCCAGCTGAGTATCCAATGAGGAAAAGACCTCTGAAAAGCAAGGAAAGGATTGGTCATAAATCTTAAAGGGCAAGATTCTCCCCATGCCACTCTGCTAACTTGGTCTTGGGTATAAGATGAAGTTTACAAGCAGTTCTTGCTTCACATCTCGCCATCTATTTATTAACAAAACCTAGCAGATACTTTTAATAACTGGCTGCCTCTTACATCCATCTACTTAGTGATTCTCAGAACTTGGGAGGTTAAACCACACGCGGGTCAGATTTACTGGTACACAAGTGCCCCATCTAGTCAGAAAGAAGAGTAAGACCTGAGTTGACCCTCACAAATTGTCCCTAAGGATTATTTGCCCACCTCTCCTCAGTGCTACACACTCCACAGCTACCTGGGATTCCTTCTCAATCTGGTAAGTATGCAGGGCAATACCTACAGCTGGTACTGATTCATGTAGGTCCTCAGTTCTGCACTTTTACGTCTCATGGATAGCCCAGTAGCAATTGTTTAAACTCTGGATGGCTTTTAAATAGTTGTCAAGAATGATACTTGTTAGTTTTCTAAAATGCAAACAAATTTAAATATGTCAAAGTACTCTGCATGTACAAGCTGTATCATAGTTCTCCTTCATATATCTCCGTATTTTATACTGTACAAATCAGAGAACATTGTAATCTTAGAAGCTGCAATCCTAGCAACCATTTTTTATACTCAACTACCACTGTCCAACTGAAATAGGAACCACATATTTAATTCTAAATATTTAGCGGTTACAGTAAAAGTTAAAATTTTCATATGCTTTATTTAACCCAATTTATCAAAAATATTATTTCCCCATGTAATCAATTTTTGTGATTTAAAAGTAATCCATTTTTTTAAAAATGTCTCAGATGCTTTTTAATACTAAGTCTTCAATATCCAGTATATTTTACACTTGGAGCACATCTCCATTTGGACTAACAACTTTCAAGTGCTTCAGAGCCTCAGCAGCCCACAGTTACCACACTGAACTACGCAGCCTAAATCATCCTTTAACAGCAACATATACCATGGCCATTCCACTTCAACTCACTTCCATTTCCTCCATATGTTAAAATGAGGATTTTATCTATCTTACCCCAATGCTATGGACAACAATGATGAAAAACAAGAACATTCTTGGCCTATGTCAAGTTACAGTTTACTCAAGGTTTCACGTATGAAAAGGACCAAGACAGCTTTGCCAAATGCCTTCCCAAGCAACAATGCAGTGCACCTTTCCCAAAGTCCCCAATCCTAATACTTCCGTTGAAGCTGGCTTATATTATTACAGTAGCGTAAGCAACATTAAATCATGAGAACACTAACAAAGGCAGTCATACAGATATATCTGTGATACTTTCAAAGAAAGCTAACTCCGAATTCATTACTTTGCTTCTCTCCTTATTTTCGGATAGTCTTTAAGGAGACTTGTTTTACAGAAATGACAAAAAAGAACACAAAGTCACCCTAAGCTGTGATCTCAAAACTGAATTTCTGGGAGGTCTCATATCATTTATTTTCCAATGGTAACTTTATCTGGCAAAGAATGCTAATGCAATTGGCTCTATTAACTATTGTAAATATATAAACAAAAAGGAAGAGATAAGAACGCAGCACATGAATGTGGAATCAGGAAATTCTGAAGCAAAAAAAAAAAAAAAAAAAAAAAAAAAAATCCCTTGGTTTGGGGAAGGGCAAAGGAAACCAGGAAAGGGCATTCTCTGTATCACAAAATACTGCAGAGGTGAAGTACTGCTGAAAAAGGACGGCTTTGACCCAGTGGTGTCCTGTGGAAAACCTCACAACAGCAATTAGTAACTGCATGTAGGTCAAGTCCTGGCATCAAAAGTCAGGATGCTGGAAAAGTCACTTCATCCCTCTGGTCATCTATTTCTATTCAAAAACAAACAACAGCAAAAACTCTCCTCTAGTTAGCATTTGCTATTAAGATACTTCTCTATGGAGCTAAGTCAAGTTCTATGGGTGTATTTTTCTTGACAAATCTTGCTGGATCCCATTTCTTCTTAAAGGGATTTTTTTTTTTTTTTTTTAACTCAGTCTTCAACCAAATTTCAGCTGTCACCAGGTAAGGTGGGCCTGCTACGAATCCTACCAAGAACGGATTTCAGCTGTTGTTCTACACCAACCTCTAATGTCTATATCTTTAGTATAATTTTTAGTGTAATTTTTTTCAAGTGGACTTTATCCAGTCCACCCTGCTGCCTCCCAAAGTCTGTCTTCTAAAACTTCAGTGACAATTCCTATATGCTCTACACAAAAGAATTTCAATAAATACTTGTTAACTGATTTTAAGGCAATTCTATGAACTAGAAATATGTTGGCATGACTAATTTTTAAGAACATACATAAACAATCTGGATTTCTAAAGAAAAGCTAATATAAATTAAGACTGGAACTTTAAATCAACCTTATTTATCAAATTAAAGTAACAAAATTATTTTAAAAATTAAAGCTGGGACATATAATTGGAACATTAGTTATAGGAGTGAAGGCAAGTTGAAAAGTGCTACATTTAGAAAACACCTCATTAAGGAAGTAAACATGATACTCACATGCAATACCCAATGAGTAGTAAGAAGATTTCTGAGACTGCTCTTCAACTTTATTTTTTTTAGGTTTATTTTTTTTGAGAGAGCAAGCAGGTCGGGGAGGGACAGAGAGAAAAGGGGGGAGAGGGAGGGAGGGAGGGAGGGGAGAGAGAGAGAGAGAGAGAGAGAGAATGAATGAATGAATGAATGAATGAATGAATCCCAAGCAGGCTCCATACTCCCAGAGCAGAGATCAACACGAGGCTTGTACTTACAAACTGTGAGATCATGACCCGAGTTGAAATCAAGAGTCGGACACTCAACTGACTGAGCCACCCAGGTGCCCCTGCTCTTTCAACTCTTAAACATAAGACAGAAACTGCACAAGTAGTTCAGAATTTGGGGAAATTCTAATAGGTTGGAAGCCATGGTAAAGATCAACACAAACTTTGTAGATCCTCCATCTGCTAGGATGTATTATATACGGTAGGGAAAGGAGCTACAGTGGGAAGTTGATAAATCACATTATTAACACTGTCTATCCCAACAATATATTTTTTTAAATGTTTATTTATTTTTGAGAGAGAGAAAGAACATGAACGAGCAGAGGAGGGGCAGAGAGAGAGGAGGACAGAGTATCCAAAGCAGGCTCTGCACTGACCACAGAAAGTCCAATGTGGTCCTCGACCTCACAAACTGAAAGATCATGATCTGAGCCAAAGTCAGGCACTTAACCAACTGAGCCACCCAGGTGCTCCCCAACTACAATATTAAAACAGCTTACATCTTTTTTTATAAGTAGGAATGGATAAAGAAAAACTACCAGATGTATACCAATTCATCAAAGGAGTGGCCAAGCCATAAAAGAAGTTATGTGACAAATTAGAAAAATACTCTAATTCCTATCCATTTCAGAGGTCACAGGAGGCTTTAGTTCGTAGCACTGTATTCCCGTGAATTCATGTTTTCCCTATAATTAAATCCCTTTTACCTGAGAGAACATATGTGGATCTCTTCCTTACAACACATTGATTAAATTAACTCCTAGGCTGAAGGAATCAAAACTGAAAATCAACTATTAAAAGAAACAATAAAGGGGTGTCTGGGTGGCTCAGTCAGTGAAGTATCTGATTACTGATTTTGGCTCAGGTCATGATCTAAAGGTTTGTGAGTTCAAGCTCCAAGAATGTAAAGCCTACTTGCGATACAACTCTCCCTCTCTCTCTGTCCCTCCCCGCTGTCTTTCCCTCTCTCAAAAATAAACTTTAAAAGCAAAAAACTTTTTAAAAATAAAAGAAATAAAGAGAATACTACACTTCAAAATTTATAAAGTAAGCCAAAGCTTGGGAGAACATCTCCCTAAATGCTTCTATTATCATACAATACAAAATTTAAAATTAGTAAGTGTTTGAAAAGCGAAACAGTAACGCACACCCTCAAAAGAGTAGAGAATTAAAAGATTAAAAAAGCATGAATTATATAGCAAACGCAGAAAAGTCTCTAACATCAGGTCCAAAAAAGGGAAAGAAAACAAACACAGTCTTGAGAATGAGAAAAAGAACATTAAAGACCACAAACACCAAGCAAATTTCTTTAAACAAAGAGAACAGCACGTGCAACTATATTCTAATAACTTAAAGTTACTTCCTAGAAAAATACACGCAACCTGATTTGGAGAAGAGATCTATTATCTTTGCCCCCACTACTTCCAAAAGCATCTACCTGGACCAAACAGCTTAATGAATAGTTTCTACCAAGCCTTCAAGGAAAAGATGGAATTCTGTTTCTTAAAAGCTGTTCAAAACAATAAGTCAAAAAGTTAAATACAGGGGCACCTGGGTGGCTCAATCGTTGGGCCTCCGGCTTCGGCTCAGGTCATGATTTCATGGTTTATGGGTTTGAGCCCCGCGTCAGACTCTGTGCTGACAGCTCAGAGCCTAGAGCCTGGAGCCTGCTTAGGATTCTGTTTCCCTCGCTCTTCGCTCCTCCCCCACTGGCGTGTGCGCACGCGTGCGCGCGCGCGAGCGCGCTTTCTCTCTCTCTCTCTCTCTAAAGTAAATAAACATTAAAAATTTTTTGGGGGGGCACCTGGGTGGCTCAGTCGGTTAAGAGTCCAACTTTGGCTCAGGTCATGATCTCACAGTCCATGAGTTCGAGCCTCACGGCAGACTCTGTACTGACAGCTCAGAGCCTGGAGCCTGCTTCAGATTCTCCGTCTGTCTGCCCCTCCCCTGCTTGTGTTTTCTCTCTCTCTCTCTCTCTCTCTCTCTCTCTCTCTCTCTCAAAAATAAATAAAGATTTAAAAAAAAATTTTTTAAGTTAAATACATGTTAGAAGGCAAACAAAAAAATCCGTTGAAGACAAAATTTTTTAAATACGCAATTTTTTGTTTTCTAAACATCAGGGAGTCAGACTCATCCAACCAAATTTTAAGCAAAAGCCTGATGAAAAAGGGAGCCTAGAATACCACCTATTTCTTCTCATTTCCCCATGTGGACCAGCGAAGTCTTTCATCAATATTACCACTGAGTATAGACACAAAAGCCCTCAAAGTACCCAAATATAGTCTAATCCAGGAAAATAAAAATGGCTTAACATAAACCTTGTATGTTATTTAGTTAAGAGGATTTCTATCCTTATAGTAGCATATTAAAATATTTATGGATAAGATTATACATGAGATTTCCTTTAAAATCATTTGGGGAAGACTGCAAATAGTCAAAGCAATCTTGAGAAAATAGAATAAAGCTGAAGGCATCAGGCTCCCTGTTTTCAAACTATGCTACAAAGCTAAAATAATCAAAACAGTAAGGTTCTGGCATGAAAAAACATATACATCAATGGAACAGAATAGAGAGCCCAGAAATAAACCCACTCGTATACAGTCAATTAATTCGTAACAAAGGAGCCGAGATTATACAATGGAGAAAGGACAGCCTTTTCAATATGGGAAAACTGAACAGCCACATGCTAAAGAACGAACTGGACCAACATCTTACACTATACACAAAAATGAACTCAAAATGGACTGAAGACTTGAACACAAGACCTGAATCCATAAAAATCCTAGAAGAAAACATGGCTGGCAAGCTCCTTGACACAGGCCTTGGCAATGTTATTTTAAATCTGACACCACCAGCAAAAGCAACAACAACAAAAAGACTAAGTGCAACTACATCAAACTAAAAAGCTTCCACAAAGCAAAGGAAACCATCGACAAAATGAAAAGGCAACCTATGTTAATGGAAGAAAATATTTGCGAATCATGTATCCAATAAGGGGTTAATATCCAAAATACATAAAGAACTCATAAAAAGAACCCAAAAAATCCAATTAAAAATTGAGCAAATTTGCATGGACATAGATGGAGCTAAAGAGTATCCTGCTAAGTGAAAGAAGTCAGCCAGAGAAAGACAAATACCGTATGATTTCAGTCACATGTGGAATTTAAGAAGCAAAGCATGAGCAAAGGGAAAAATAGAGCTGCAAACCAAGACTCTTAACTACAGGGAATTGATAGTCGCCAGAAAGGAAATGGGGGGGGGGGGGGGGATGGGTAAAATAAGTGATGGGGATTAAGGAGTGCACTTGCCATGAGCACCAGTCGTATGGAAGTGGTGAATCCCTATACATTCACCTGAAATTAATATCACACTGTATGCTAAGTGGAATTTAAATACTTTTTAAAAATTGGCCAGAAAATCTGAATAGACACTTTTCAAATAGACATTTAAAAAAATGGTCAACAAGGACATGAAACGACGTTCAACATCACTCATCATCAGGGAAATGCAAATCAAAACCGCAATGAGATATCCCCCACACCTGTCAAAAGGGCTACTATCAAAAAAGACAAGAAATAACAAACGTTGGTGACGACGTGGAGAAGAGGGAACCGCTGCGCACTGCTGGCCGCAGTGGAAATTGGTGCAGCCACTATGGAAAACAGCATGGAGGGTCCTCAAAAAATTAAAAATAAAACTGTAACAAGATCCAGCGATTCCACTGAATTCCATTCAGGTATTTACCTGAAGAAAATGAAAACACTAACTTGAAAAGATATATGCACCCCTGCCAAGTTTGTTGCAGCATTATTTACCTACAATAGCCAAGATATGGAAACAACCTAAGTGTCCAAAAACGGAATGAATAAAGAAGCTGTATATATACACACACACCTCACAGCTTTATATATATAGCAGCTTACGCACACACAATGGAATATTACTCAGTCATATAAAAGAATGAAATCTTGCCATTTGCGAAAACATGGACAGACCCTGAGGGCATTATGCCAAGTGAAATAAGTCATATAGAGAAAGGCAAATAACATATGATCTCAAATGTGGAACCTAAAAACAAAACAAAAACAAGAAAACCAAGCTCATAGAACAGTTTGGTGGTTTTGGTTGGGGTGGGGGGAGGGAGGAAATGGGTGAAAGGGATCAAAAGGTACAAACTTTCAGTTATAAATTAAATGTTATGGGGATATAATGTTCAGCACGATGAGTATAGTTAGTAATAACATATTGTATATCTGAAAGTTGCTAAGAGAGGTCTTAAAAGTTCTCCTAAGAAAAAAATTTTTAGTTGGGCGCCTGGGTGGCTCAGTCAGTTAAGTGTCTGACTTCGGCTCAGGTCATGATCTCATGGTTCGTGGGTTTGAGCTCTGCATCAGGCTCTCTGCTGACAGCATGGAGCCTGCTTCAGATCCTCTGCCCCCTGCTATCTCTGCCCCTCCCCCGCTTGCACACTCTGACTCTCTCAAAATAAACAAACTTAAGAAAAAAACTTAACAAAAAAAAGACTTAAGAAAAAAATGTTAGTAACTGTAAGAGGATGTATATTTGCTAGATTTATTGTGGTAATCATTTGCAATACATACAAATAGTGAATCATGCTGTACACCTGAAACTAATATAACGTTATATGTCAATTATACCTCAATTAAGAAAGTAATAAAAAATATCTGAAACTTGAAAAAAAATCACTGGGGGGAGTGGATACATGAAAAAAGCTGAGTTGATAATTGCTGAAGCTGAGTACTGGGTACAGGGGGAATTCTCAACCTTGTAAATATAAGAATCTTTCTATAGTAAAAAGTTTGCTTGAATGGAGGAAACTAGTATATAGCAACTCTCTGCACAATCTTCCTAATTTTTCCATAAATCTAAAAGTATTACAAATTTAATTAAGTAAACATTGTTTGTTTGAAGGTACGGAAAACAGACTGTGATCTAAATACCATTTCCCACAAAAGGAAACCAGGCTCCTTAAAGAAATGGCTAACTCCAAGTCAGGGGTAGAA
Source organism: Panthera leo (assembly GCF_018350215.1). Classification (NCBI taxonomy): domain Eukaryota; kingdom Metazoa; phylum Chordata; class Mammalia; order Carnivora; family Felidae; genus Panthera; species Panthera leo. The sequence continues at coordinate 67,137,794 of NC_056690.1, forward strand.
AATGCACAAGATGAGCCTAGAACATTTTATCATACCAGAAAGCAAAGAAGTTATTAGAGACTACTGGAATCTTGTCAGAAGGACACAGAAAACAATCCAATAGCCCCAAGACAACAACTGGACCACCGAAGACAACAAAAACCGCATCAATTCAAACACATCAAATACATTAAAAATCATTCGTTCACAACAATACTTAAAACACATATACACAACTGGGGCACCTGGGGACTCAATCTGTTCAGCGTCCAATTCTTGATCTCAGCTCAGATCTTGATCTCAGAGTCATGAATTCAAGCCCCACACTGGGCTCCACACTGGGCTCCACACTGGGCTCCACACTGGGCATGAAGCCTACCTAAAAAAAAAACAAACCAACCAACCCAGGGGCACGTGGGTGGCTCAGTCTGACTTCGGCTCAGGTCACGATCTCACAGTTCCTGGGTTCCAGCCCTGAACTGGGCTCCATGCTCACAGCTCGGAGCCTGGAACCTGCTTCAGATTCTGTGTCTCCCTCTTTGTCTGCTCCCCACTTACTTATGCTCTGTCTCTCAAAAAATAAATATTAAAACAAAATTTTTTTAACAAAACAACCAAAAACCAAAAAATACAGCTCACTGATCTCTGTTACAGGATGTTGAGAAACTCATTATTCTGAAAATTGATAAAGGAAGTAAAACAATACAAAAAGATTTGTCAGTTAAAAAAAAAAAAAGCCATATGATTAATCTGCATTAATGCCAGAAAGGCGTTTGAAGAAGTCCTATCTATTCATTATTGATAAAACTTCTCAATAAACAGAATGAAACTCTGTTAACATGATAAAGGCTAGCTATCAGAAATCAGTAGCAAATATCACCTTTAAAGATGAAACACTATATCATAAACACCTACAAAAGATTAGTTTTCTCATCGAAAGTTATTCTGAAGTATCTAGACAATACAAATTGTCTACTACAAAAGTAGTAACATTTAGAGGTGCATGGGTGGCTCAGTTGGTTAAATGTCTGATTCTTGATTTTGGCTAAGGTCATAACCTCACGGTTTGTAAGATCAAGCCCCACACTGGGCTCTGCACTGAAAGCATGGAACCCGCTTGGGATGCTCTCTCTCTCCTTCTCTGCCCCTTCCCTACCTGCACATAGTCTCTCACTCGCTCATCCTCTCTGTCTCTCTAAATAAACATTTAAAAAAATAAAAGAAGTAACATATATCATTTGCAAATGACAGAACTTTCTACACTGTAAATGTAAAGAAGGGGCGCCTGAGTGGTTCAGTCGGTTAAGCATCCGACTTTGGCTCAGGTCATGATCTTGCAATTCATGGATTTGAGTCCTGCATCAGGCTCTGTGCTGACAGCTCAGAGCCTGGAGCCTGCTTCAGATTCTGTGTCTCCCTCTCTCCCTGCCCCTCCCCTGTTCATACTATGTGTGTGTGTGTATGTCTCTCTCTCTCTCTCTCTCTCTCTCTCTCAAAAATAAACAAACATTAAAAGAATTTTTTAAAAAAAGGAAAAATAAAGAAATCCACTGAAAAATAAGACCTAATAATACTATGTTAAGAAAATTTGTAGTTTTCTCTACATCAAATAGATTTTTAAGTGACTGATAAGAAAAACCAGTATTTTAAAAAGTCTAAATAACATAAAAATATAAAATGCAAAGATAAGTCTAAGTAACAAAAATATAAAATGCAAAGGAATAAATTTAAAAATTTTGCAAGAGCTGCATAAAAGCAACAAGACATAAATGAACCCTTGAATAAATTAAGGAATATATCATGTTACTAAATAAAAATAGTAAATACTGAAAATATGTCAATAATCCTCAACTTTATTTTACAAATATAATAAAATTCCAATGAATAATGAGTTGAAGGGTTTCACAGATTAAAACTTATCATAAAAAACAAAATATATAATATGGCAGGTGGTGATGAATACGAAGAACAAAAATAATGGAAAAAAGGAAATATAATGAAAAGGTAAAGGATGTGCAATTTTAAAGAGGGAAGGTCTCATTCAGAAGGTAATTGAATAAGTAACTGAAGGAGTAACAAGGCACCCAATGGGTATATAAGGAAAAGCATTCCAAAGCATAGGCCACACACAACAGGTGCAAAAGCCTTTGAGGAAGAAAGCATGTCTAACACAGGGAAGGGAAAGTAAAAAGCTCATCACTGCTGAACCAGAGGAATCTAAGGTAGCAGAATGATAAGCAAAGAAAATGACAAACCCAGGAACGAGGCGATTAGCTTAAACATATATTTACTATATAAAATTACAGTATCAAATTTGTGAGGTTAAGAAATGACAGAACAAAACTGCCAGGCAACAATGGCATGTGTGTAGGTTGGTAGAGTGGAGAGCAGGTTGAAGTATTCTGTAGATTAAAATGGGATAGTTTTAGACTTATACGTATTAAAATTTCAAAAGAAAATTAAGAAAACTCTAAGAGTACGTGAGAAAGCAAATGGCAGGAAACATGAGAAAGAGGGCAGGAAAATATCAGCCCAAAAGGTGGCAAGAAAACAGATGGGGAGACAAAACACACAAAAAATGGATAGCACAGAATAAAGGAGTAAATACAAATACAATATAAATACATCAATAATCCCAAAAAATAAAAATGAAATAAACTTTCCAATTAAAACAGCAAGATTAGGAGATATCACTACAGAAACCACAGACATCAAAAAGATAGTACAAGAATACTAAGAACAACTCTATACACAGGAATTTGGCAATTTATATGAAAAGGACTTGGGGCGCCTTGGTGGCTCAGTAGGTTGAGCATCCAACTTCCGCTCAGGTCATGATCTCACCCTGTGTCAGGCTCCCATGTCAGGCTCGGTGCTGACAGCTCAGAGCCTAAAGCCTGGAGCCTGCTTCGGATTCTGCGTCTCAATCTCTCTCTGCCCCTCCCTCACTTGCACTCTCTTTCTCAAAAATAAATAAACTTTTAAAAATATTTTTAAAAAAAAAGGACTAATCCCTTGAAAACTACAAACTACCCAACTCACCCAATATGAAACAGATAATTTTAATACCCCACCAACTACTCAGGAAATTTAATTCATAATTTTAAAACTTCCAAAAAAGAAATGATCAGGGCTAAATGGTTTTACTGGAGAATTCTATCCAACACTTAAAGGAGAACTAATATTGGGGTGTCTGAGTGGCTCAGTAGGTTAAGTGTCCGACTCTTGGTTTCAGCTCAGGTCTTGATCTCACGGTTTGTGAGTTCAAGCTCTGCATCAGGCTCTGTGCTGACAGCATGGAGCCTGCTTGGGAGTCTGTCTGTCTCTTTCCCTTTGCTCTTGCCCTGCCCATGCATGCGCTCTCTCTCTCTGTTTCTCTCTCAAAATAACAAACTTAAAAAAAAAAAAAAAGAATTAACACTAATTTGATATAATTTCTTCCAGAAAATAGAAGATGAGAGAATACTTCTAAATTCATTTTATAAATCTAGTATTACCCTGATGGCAAAACCAGACAAAAGTAGTATAAAAATAAAACTACAAACCAATATCCATCACAACTATGGATGTTAAAATATTTAACAAAATGTTACCAAACAGAATTTTGTAATATACAAAAAAATTATATACCACGACCAAGTGAAGCTTATTCCAGGGATACAAGGCTAGTTCAATGTTTGAAATCAATGCAGTATACCTTATTAATAGCTAAAAGAAGAAAACCATATGATCAAAACAGTCAATGCAGAAAATGAATTTAATAAATTCAACACCCACTCACAACAAAAATTCTCAGAAAAACAGGAATATAGAACATCCTCAACTTGATAGAAATTACCTACAACATATCTAGAGCTAACATTACGCTTTACGGGAAAAGACTGAACACATCACCCCAAAATTGGAAATTAAGCAAGAATACCAATTCTCACTCTGTTAATCAACATAGTGCTGTAAGTTCTGGATAAGGGAAAAGACAAGAAGAGGAAATAAATGGCATATAGTTTGGAAAGAAAAAAAAAATTTTAATTGCCTGTATTTGCAAATCCCTTAAGACTCTATAAAACAACTCTTAAAACCAATAACTGACTTCAACAAGGTCACAGGAGACAAGACCAACACACAAATAACCAATCACATCTCTATATACTAACAAAGAACAGATAAAAACACAAGTTAAAAACATGATACTATCCATAATCACTCCCCAAAAAATGAAAATGCATGTTTAAAAGTAAAACATACACAGGAATTATATACTGAAAACTACAAAATGCTAATGAAAGAGGTCCAAGAAAATCTAAATGAATGGATTCTCCATGGCTTTTAAGATTCAACAAAGGAACTACATCAATTTTCCCTAAACTGACACAGATTTAACACAGTTTCTGCCCAAAGCCCACCAAGACTTCTTTATATAGATAAGATTATTCTAAAATTTTTCTGGAAAGACAAAGAAACTAGAAGAACTTAAACAATTTTAAAAAAATAGAAATCAGTCTATTTCATTTCACAACGTAGCTCTGTAATCAAGACTATGTGTTATTAGCAGAAGTAACACATAGGTCTATTGAACAGAACAGAGAACCCAGAAACAGACCTACACAATATGCCCAAAGAGGTTTTGACAAAGATGCAAAAGTAACTCAGTGGAGGAAAGACTGCCTTTCAACGAATGGTGCTGAAGCAAATTATGCATCCCACTACGTCTTACATTTCATACAAAAATTAACTCCAAACGAATCATGGACTTAAATGTTAGAATAAAGCTATACAGAAGAAAATCTTCAAGAGCTAGGGCTAGGCAAAGAGTTCTCAGACTTGACATTCAAAGCAAAATCCACAAAAGAAAAAATGATACATTGGACTTCATTAAAATTAAAAACCTGTGCTCTGCAAGACCCTGTTAAAAAGATGAAAAGACAGTCAACAGGCTTGGCAACAGTATTTGCAAACCACATTATCTAACAAAGGACTGGTATCTAGAATATATCTAGAACTGTCAAAACTCAACAGAAAAAAAATCCAATTTAAAAAAGAGCAAAGGGCATGAAGAGACATTTCATCAATAAGGATATACAGATAAAAAATAAGCACATGAAAATATGTTCAGTATCATTATAGCCACCAGGGGAATGCATATTAAAACCTCACGGAAGGATCACTAGATACATACCAGAATGACTAAAATGAAAAACAGTGATAACACCAAATGCTGGCGAGGATGCTGAGAAACTGGATCACTCCATACATTGCTGGTAGGGATGTAAAATGGTACAGCCACTCTGGAAAACAGTTTGGCAAGTTCTTAAAAAACTATATATACAATAACCATACAACCCAGGAACTGCACTCCCGGATATTTATCCCAGAGAAATGAAAACTTATGTTTACAAAAAAACTTTTGCAAAATCTTAAGGTACTTTTATTTGTAACAGCCCAAAACTCTAAACACGGATGTCTTTCAACAGGTAAATGGTTAAACAAATCCAAACCTATTAATACATATAACAACACGTATGAATCTCCAGAGAATGATGCTGAATGAAAACAAAAACAAAGCAACAAAAAACAAACCCAAAGGTGACATACTGTATGATTCCATGTATATAACACTCTTAGAAAAGATAAAACCATTAGATATGAAGAACAGATGAGTGGGTCCGAGATATTAAGGGAATGGGAAGAAAGTGGGTGTGGTGATAAAAATGACAATACTGAGGAATCCTTATAGTGATGGAAATGGTCCATATCTTGATTGTGTCAATGTCAATATCCTTGTGATATTGATATGGTTTTGCAAGATGTTACCACTATGGGAAACTAGGTATAGACTACATGAAATGTCTCTGTACTATTTCTTAACTGTGAGCAAACTATTATCTTCATAAAAAGTTTAATTAAAAATTACAAAGACCAAGACTACCAGAGCAGATTAATTTTTTTAATTCAATAGCATGATATTCACAAGAGAGAAAACTAAAACAAAAGAACAAAACAAAAATATAGGAGGGAGAATTTTAAAAATCAGAAAAAGTGAGCTGACCAGAAGAAAATAGTATAATACAAAACAGTAGTATGTCATATAAAAAGCATTCATAGACATAGTCACCACATAGAATAAATATTCCAACTCAACAGGAAATACACACTTAAACTTCCATGTACTAGTAACAAATATATTTTAAAAACTGGTAGAACTACAAGAAAAAAACTGGGGGGAAAAAAACATTCTGCTAAAAGATTAACATACTTCGGCTCTCTAAAAACATACAGAAGATTTGAACAGAATTAACAAGCCTGACTACCAGACATGTATAAAAGTGTGCTTACTACTGCAAAATACAAATTCTCTTCCATGTACAAACAAAAATAAAAACTGACCACGGTCTTATGAGATTTCAAAGGATTAGTAGCATATAGATCATGCTTCCTAACCCAACACAATTACAAATCAACAACTAAAGAAACTCCCATGTGTTTAGAAATAAAACCTTTAAATAACTCATAAACTAAAGAATTCAAAGTGGAAAATTGAAAAGTACAAGTGAGAAATAATGAAATTACTGCACATCAAAACGTGTGTGATGCAGGCAAAGCAATAAAGACCTATGTTAAAAGCCTGAAAATTAAAAAGGCATACAACTTAAGAAATTAGAAAAAGAATAGAAATAAACCCAAAAGAAGTTTAAGGAAACAAAGAGCAGAAATTAACGAATGGGGGAAGGATACAATGAAGAGCATTAAAAAACAGAAACAAAAACAAAAAAAATAGGAATTTGATTCTTTTTTAAGAAGTTTTTTTTTTAAAGGCATTAAAAGAAAAAAAGATAAAAGGGACATTAACTACAGACTCTACAAAATTAGAGATTAACAACTTAATACCATAAATTCAAGAATGTGAATAAAATGGACAACTTCCTATAAAAGTATAACCTACCAAAACTGGCTTGAAAACTGAAAATATGAACAATCCTATAACCAAAGCAACTGAATCAGTGGTTAAGAAGTGTCCCACAAAGAAAACACCAGTAACAATTTTACCAGGGAGTCTACCAAACACTTAAACAGATCATTCTAATCTTAAATAAATTCTTCCACAAGAAGAAAAATGTATTTTTTTAATTATAAGTCAATATTACTAATTATCAGAAAAAACTTAAATTCACTATCTTCAATTTGAGTCCAATAATGAAAAAGGAAACAAATCAAGGTTGACTTTATACTTGAAATTATATGTATTTCACCATGTTAACAGGTTATAAAAGAGAAACATCTCAAAAAATGCAGAGAAGGCTTTTGATAAAATTCAACATCCATTCAACACTTTTTTTTCCTTTAGCAAGCTAGTAATAGAAATGAACATCCTTAACCTGAAAAGATTATCTACAATAAACCTACAGCAAGCATCATACTTAACTGTGAAACTTTGAAAGCATTCCCTTTAAAATCAGGAACAAGATCAGGATGCCCCCATCACCGCTTCTATTCAACATTGTACTGGAGATCCTAGCCAGCACATTAAGACAAGAAAAAGAAAGAAAGAAAAAAAAAAAGCATAAGAATTGGAAAGGAGGAAACAAAGAGGTCATTATTCACAGATAGGTCTGTCTACACAGAAAATCCAAAAGAATTCTACAGATAATTTATCACATTTAGGAGTATAGCAAGGTTGTTACACAAAGTCAAATTGTGCTTCTATACACCAGCAAGGTAGAAAATTATGAAAAGACATAATTTATGATTTGATACAAAAAAATAAAGCACCTAAAAATAAATCTAACAAAATATTTGCAATAGCTTAATGGAAGAAAATTACAAAACTTTATGAAAGATATTGTAAAAGACCTAAATAAATGAACATCACAATGTTCATGGTTAAGAAAATTTCATTCTCTCCAAACTGGCTTACAGATTCAGTGCATTTCTCATCAAAATCCCAACAGATTGTGCATGTTTGTATGCGTCTACATAACTTAAAAAAAATGATTTTAAAATTATACAGAGGATCAAACAGCCAAGAAGTTCCCTCAAGAACAACAAGGGAGGAGGAACTGACCTACTTCTTATTCCTCAATGATGGGTAAACAGTTTGAGACCAACCCTCTCTGTGAAAATTTAAAAACGGAATATAATATGAAAAACATCCATTTGAAGGCATGAAGCACTATCAAGTCAGCAAGGACGTGAGAGGCCAACACTGTGGAAAGAAGGAAAGTCTAGAAAATAGAGTCCAACATTTGATGCCTCTTTTCGCCTAGAAATATTTGCCAATGGGGAAAGGGCAATGGATAGGTTGAGAAGTCAAGATCTTTGAATAGACTTATAGGGCTGGGGAATCGAGAAGATTACTAACAAAATATAAACCTGCAAAAGCTGATATCTGGGATATATGATGAACTCCTACAAATCAGTATGAAAAAGATAGATGGCCCAAAAATGGGCAAAAAATCTGGCAGGTCAAGTTAATAAAGACTGCCAAATGGGCAATAAATATATTAAAAAGGGCTTAAAATCATTACTCATTAGGAGAATGCAAATTAAAATCACCAAGCATTCACCAAAATGTCTAAAACTAAAAGAGTAGACAAGAAAGAACATGGAACAACTGGAACCTGTATTTTGCTAGTGGAAAGGAATGAACAAACTACAACTACCTACAAATGAGTCTTGTAAACAAAATTGAGAAAAAAGTCAGACGCAAACAATATATACATCATACAATTCCATTTATATAAGGCTCAAAAAATAGACAAAACTAATCTAAGACTAACGTCAAGCTAGTAGTATCTTTCAGGAGGCAGAGGTTAGTCATTGGGAGGGAACTCAAGAGGAGTCTCTAGGGTACTGGTAATGTTCAATTTCTTCATCTACAGATGGTTATATTGAAAAAAAAAAAATCATTCAGCTGTACTCTCACGATCTATGTATTTTCTATATGAATGCCCTAGAGCAACAGAAGTTTTTGTGGAAGTTGTTACAGAGTTAAGAGAAATTAAGACAATTTGATGGTTCTGTTGGCACAGACTAAGAGATCAGAATCCAGAAAGCTCAGACAGACCCGATTGTAGAACTATTACAAATTAGTAAAAAAAAAAAAAAAAAAAAAAAAAAAAAAAAAAATTTATGCTAGTACAAACACAGGCAAAAGACACAGAATAGGCAATTAGAATCTCCGAAGAGTTAAGAAAATGGTAATAAGCATAATAAAAGATGCTCACCTTCTTAACAAAGGAAAACATTAAAATCCAACAAGTGAAATTTTATACTCATTGGCAAAAACTTTCAATTTGATAAAAGTTAAGTGTTAGCAAGAAAGCTAAGCAATGAAAACTTCTGCATTGATGGAGAGAGCAAATATTGACACAATCTTTAGAAAACAATCTAGCATCATCCAGTATTTGAAGATACATACACCCTTAAATCCCAGCAATTCGACTCCTAGAATTTGTATGGTGAAATATACAAATATTTATACTAAATGAGATCACTAAATTCCCAAACAGTGTCACATCAGTGCAGGGTAAGTTTATAGAATTTTTCTTTTTTGCATTTTCAAAACTTTTTGGATTTCCAAAGTGTAGATAAGGAACGTGAGAGACTGTAATAGGAAAAAAATGGAAACTACACAAACTTCCAACAAGAGAATGGATAAAGAGGCATTCATACAGTAGAAAATTAAAAACAATGATAAATAAAAAACCCCAAATACAGTATTATTCCATTTGTATAAAATGTTTAAGCACATAAAAACTTACATAGATATAACATGATTTTATATACCTATAAAATAACATGATATCATGTTATCATGGATTAAACCAGGAAAGGGCACCCTGCTGACCTAATGAACTATTTTCTTAACTCACATGATGGCTATATTCATGTTTATTTACCTGTACCTTTACCTGTTATAAATAATCTTTTGTATTTATGAAATAACTTAAACATTTAAGAAATAAAAAAGGGTAGCATGGTGTACCCAAATACACAAACCACGATTACAATAAGAGAATTGTCTCAAGAGACCTTTTTAAAGCAACTAGCATCCTCAGTTCAAGGCATTTTTCCCCATAAAAAGAAGACAAGTTGCCACTGAAAGAAAGAAAGAAAGAAAGAAAGAAAGAAAGAAAGAAAGAAAGAAAGAAAAAAGAAAATAAAAGATTCTATAAACTAGAAATACGATCACTGAAATAAATTCTATAGAAGAGTTCAAAAACAAAACCAAGGAAACCTTCAGATAAACAAACATCAATCTAGAAGTCCAACATTCACCCATCAAGAGTCTCACAGAAAACAGAAAAGGAGGGAAAGAAATTATCAAAGAAATAGAAGACAGTCCCCAGACCTGGTGAGTCTTAGAACTGAAAAGTTACTCCCCCAAGAACGAAAAAAAGGCTTACAACCAGACATATTTCACAAAATACGAAAGATAAAAATATCACCATAAAGATTTTAAACAAGATGACTACAAAAGGATAACCATCGGATTTGTAACTGGACCTATATTAGCAACATTGGATGTTTTAAATTCCTAGAGTAAAGCTTTCAAAATCTGTAAGGAAAAACCATACTACCAATTTATAGTTCTACATCTAAACTTCCAATCAGGAACAAAGGCAAGTCATTTTTCGGATACTGAAGAAATTAAGACTGTTCATCACGTGTCCTTACTAAAACAACTATTCATGATTACATTCCAGTAATATTAAAAAAGGAATTTAAAAAAGACACAGGATTCAAGCAACAGACCTAATCCAGGAGTACAATGTAAGCCCAGGATGACAGCTGTACAGCAGAACTAGACAGCAAGCTGCCCAAATAAGAAAAGGACGGTTGAGAGCTCCAGAAAGCCTACCTTCAAGAAAAGCTGAATGGTTACATATAAGAACACATTATAATATTAAATTTAAAAAATAATTTCCATAAGCTCTCCTCACCCAAGCAGGACTTTATTACATTTCTCCTTAAAGGAGCACAGGTTTAGTAACACAAGCTCTTCTATAGCTCCACATTACTTGGTTTTACAGTGACTAATATTTCTATCAGGATACATATTACAAAGGCTGGTCATCAGTACTCAATTTCTACAATCTTCCTATATAAGCACAGAAAAGCTTAGAAAAGTTATAATATAAAAGCTATAAATCTTGACAATGCAACAGAAAATGAAGGTTAGAAGCAGACAAAGGGTGGAGGTAGGAGAAACAAAGGGAAGTGAACTGGGAACTGAAAAGATGTTGTCTAAAACTGATCAGTCAAGGAACAGAAGTTTAACTATTATGAAAAGTAATAATTAGGGGCGCCTGGGTGACTCAGTCGGTTAAGTGTCTGACTTCGGCTCAGGTCATGATCTCACAGTTTGTGAGTTCAAGCCCCGCATCGGGTTCTGTGCTGACAGCTCAGAGCCTGGAGCCTGCTTCGGATTCTGTGTCTCCTCTCTTTGCCCCTCCCCGACTTGTGCTCTGTCTCTCAAAAATAAATAAATGTAAAAAAATAAAATAAAATAAAAAGTAAAATTAACATGAGAATTAGAAACAAAAAAGAGTTTTTGCTCAAAACTGGGGAGGGGGTGGGATTTACAACTTGGGCCTCTCGGGCTCTGTCCCCTTCGCTCCCCCACAAGCATTTCACTCCTCTGCCTTGGGTCTGTAATCTCTGCCACTTAACCCCCTCTTCTGTCTCAGACTTACATGGAGGCAGTAGGTCTGAGCTCTTTCCCTTCCTGGGTTGCTGAGAGATGCCTTTCTTCAGAAAACCTTTGGGATTTGGATTTCCCCAAGAACATGGAGGATGGAATACCCATTCTTGGGTCTTATCTTTCCCCCTGACCCAAAACTTCCCACAAAAATGTCTCCAAAAAACAAAAACACCTTCCTGAGATGTAAACCTTCTGTCCCACCCATTAATTGCCAATTCTCCCAGACTGAAGAGGGGTGAATAACTGGGCATATGTGAGGGGGCATTTCTGTGTCAGAGATGTATGGAGTCAGGAGATAGCCACCTTCATACACTGATGTGTGCAAAGAGGAATAAAACAGATCTCCTTTAAAAAAAAATGTAATTGGTAGAAGAAAATACAGATAGCCAACAGACACATGAAAAGATCCTCAACATCACTCATCATCAAGAAATGCAAATCAAAACTACAACGAGATATTACCTCACACCTGCCAGAATGGCTGAAATCAATGACACAAGAAACAAGTGTTAGTAAGGATGTGGCAAAAGGGGAATGGACCTCCCTGCACTGTTGCTGGGAATGCAAACTGGTGCAACCACTCTGGGAAACAGTATGGAGGATCCTCAAAAAGTTAAAAATAGAACTACCCTGATCCAGCAATCGCATCACTAGATTTTTACCCAAAGAATATGAAATACCAATTCAAAGGGATATAAGCACCCCATTGTTTACAGCAATATTATTATCTACAATAACAAATTACAAAAAAGCCCAAGTATCCATCAATACAGGAATGGTTAAAGATGTGGCTGGCCACACACACACACACACACACACACACACACACACACAAGAATATTACTTAGCCATAAAAAATGAAATCTTGTCATTTGCAATGACACCGATGGAGCTACAGAGTATTATGCTAAGTGAAATATGTCAGAGAGACCAATACAATTGCTTTCATTTGGGGGGGGGGGGAAATGAGGAACGGAGCAAAGAATAAAAACTATTATTAAAACCAGGGTAGCTCAGTCAGTTAAGAGTCTGACTCTGGATTTCAGCTCACGTCATGATCTCACGGTTCATGAGTTCAAACCCCACATCAGGCTCCATGCTGACGACATGGAGCCTGCTTGGGATTCTTTCCCTTCCCCTCTCTCTACCTCTCCCAAGCTCAAGCTCGCACTCTCTCTCAAAATAAATAAATAAACTTAAAAAAATTATTATTAAAACCACCTTCCAGGTTAAAGAAAAAGTGAAATAACTTGGCCACGGTCATACAGTCAAGAGCTATGCATCCCAAAGCTAATACCAAAAAGGAAGGGAGGGAGGGTGAGAGAAAGAGAGCAAGAGAAAGAAAAGAAAACAACAACTGTCTGGCAACATTATCAAGAACTGCTTTTATTGACCTGCATGAATAATCAAATGGAGCACTCTGAATGGCTAGGTTAGGCTTATACTGTTCTCTGCAAAGTCACAAAAATTCTTGTGTCAAACCAGTCTTCCAATAAAGTCTAGGAAAAAAGTCACATTACCAGAGGATTCAAAGTAAACATTCATAAAGAATAGTTTGGACTATGATACCAAATGATTCCACACATCACTTTTATTTCCACTGTGCAATTTCTTAAACTCAACAAATAATGCTGGGCAATTAGATATCCACATGCAAAAGAAGTTTGAATCCTACCTCACCCCATAAACAAAAATGAACTCAAAATGGATCAACAACCTAAATGTAAAAACTAAAACTATAAATACAAACTCTTACATGAAAACAAACATAAATCTTTATGATATTGGATCAGGCAATGTCTTCTTATCAAAATTAAAAGCAAGAAAAGAGTGATAAATTAAACTTTGTCAAAATGTAAAAACTATTGTATTTCAAAGTACATTATGCAGAAAGTTAAATGACAGTCCATAAAAAGGACTAAAATACTTGCAAACCATGTATCTGATTAAAAAAAAAAAAAAACATGTATCTAGACTATATAAAGAAGTTGAACTTGGGGCGCCTGGGTGGCTTGGTCGGTTAAGCAGCCGAAGCAGACTTCGGCTCAGGTCATGATCTCACAGTCCGTGAGTTTGAGCCCCGCATCGGACTCTGTGCTGACGGCTCAGAGCCTGGAGCCTGTTTCAGATTCTGTGTCTCCCTCTCTGCCCCTCCCCTGTTCATGCTCTGTCTCTCTGTCTCAAAAATAAATAAACGTTAAAAAAAAATTTTTTTTTTTTTAAAAGAAGTTGAACTTAAAAAACAAAAACCCAATTTATAAGTGGGCAAAAGGTTTGGGGCACCTGGGTGGCTCAGTCAGTTGGATGTCCGACTTCGGCTCAGGTCATGATCTCATGGTTCATGAGTTCGAGCCCCTCATCGGGCTGGGCTCTGTGCTGACAGCTCAGAGCTTGGAGCCTGCTTCGAATTCTGTGTCTCCCTCTCTCTTTCTCTCTGCCCCTCTCCGCTTGTGCTCTGTCTCTCTCTCAAAAATAAATAAACATTAAAAAACAATAATAATAAATAAAATAAAAAAATAAAAATGGGCAAAAGGTTTGAATAGACATTTCTCCAAAGAAAACATGCAAATGGCCAATAAGCACATGAAAAGATGCCCAACATCTTAGTCACCAGGGAAAAGCAAATCAAAATCACAATGAGAGCCCACTTTACACCCGTGTGGGTGAGGATATGGAGAAATCAGAACTCATAACTACTAGCAGGAATGTAAAATGACGTAGTGAAAGTTTGGCAGTTCCTCAAACACTTAAACTGAGTCACCACATGTACCCAATAAGGCCCCTCCTATATAACTACCCAAAATAACTGAAAATGTATGTCCATACAAAACTTATATACATGTTCATACTAGCCATGTTCATAGTAGCCAAAGAGTGGACATCACCCAAATGTACATAAATTCATGAATGAATAAACAAAATGTGGTATATTCCATACAATGGACTATTACTCACCCATAAAAAAGGAATGAAGCACTGATACATGCTACCACATGAATCTTGAAAGGTTATGTTAAATGAAAGAAGCCAGACACAAAAAGCCATTTGTATGAATCTATTTCTATGAAATGTCTAAAACAGACAAATCCATAGAGACAGAAAGATTACCGGAATCTGAGGGCTGGGCAAAAGAAGGAACAGGAAGTGACTGCTAATGAGTATGGGGTTTCTTTTGGGGTGATAAAAATGTTCTGGAATTACGGTGGTGATGCTTGCACAACTTTGTGAATAGACCAAAACTACTTTAAAAGGCTTAGTTTTAGGGGTGCCTGGGTGGCTCAGTCAGTTAAGCATCCAACTCTTGATTTCAGTTCAGGTCATGATCTCACAATTTGTGAGTTCAAGCTCCATGCCGGGCTCTGTGCTGACGGCCCCCTCCCCTTTCTCTCTCAAAAATAAACATTTTTTTTTTAAAGGCTGAACTTTACGGCATGTGAATTATATCTCAATATACATATTGTATAGGTATTGTACATGTACATTATATGTATATTGTATACATATACAATATGTATATTGAGATATAATTCTCAATTTATCTCAGCCCCAAATTTCTCTCAAAAATAAACATTTTTTTAAAGGCTAAATTTTATAGTATGTCAATTATATCTCAATAAGAAAATTTAAAAATAAACTAGCTAAGATGCAATCCAGAAAAACAAAGGCAAAATGCTGAGAAAAGAGAAACATTGGGACACTATTATACTTAGAAAAGTGCCAGCTTTATCAGAAAAGCTATTCATGTTTACTAGAGGGAGGGGACGGACCTAAGGACC
Source organism: Panthera leo (assembly GCF_018350215.1). NCBI lineage: Eukaryota > Metazoa > Chordata > Mammalia > Carnivora > Felidae > Panthera > Panthera leo. The sequence continues at coordinate 67,153,250 of NC_056690.1, forward strand.
AAACCAATGCAAAAATATCTACTATAGCTAAGAATATCTTGGCTTACTATTAAAAATTATCTATTTAAGTTAAATATTGAGGTTTGAATTTGCTTTCACAGACAAGATCTCAAGTGAAGTCATCTTTGAAATTTTAGTTGTGTCCAATGATGGCTTTGAATCATACAGTAGATTCTGTTACATCTGTCATATATATTAGTCTATTTTCTTGCCCATTAGTTGGGGGGTATTATGAAAGATGAAGAACTCTAACCTCAAATCCCCAATTCACTTCTGATGCTCCCTCTACATCCCAAAAGCATCTGAAGCTACCAGAATGGCAAGTCTTCCTAGGTGTAAAGAACCAAACAAATCCTCAAGCTTTCTAGGTAAAAAATCGCTGTTCTAGAAGTACTTAAGACTCAGCATAAACGATCTTCTGCATCTGGTTTACCAGTATCTGTCAAGAAAGTTATGATCACTCACTTTCACTTGCCCAAATACACACCAAGACTTTGCACACACACTCACTGTCGTTCGAACACACACAGAGATAATAAACTCAATGCACAAAAAGGATGAGGATGAGGAATACAGGAAAAAGAGACTTAAAAAAAAATTACTGCAATAGATCCCCCCTCCATCCCCACACTCGGGTGGTGAGAAGTAAGGAGAGTGGACTAACGAGGTTAAAGTAGCAGGAACCTTTTTTTTTTTAACGTTTATGTATTTGCTTACTTACTTATTTAGAGAGAGACTGTGTGCACTTGAGCAGGGGAGGGGTAGAGAGAGAGGGAGACAGAATCCCAAGCAGGCTCTCTGCTGTCAGCATGAGCCCGATACGGGGCTCAAACCCACGATCCGTGAGATCATGACCTGAGCCAAAACCAAGAGTTGCACACTTAGAGAGCCACCCAGGTACCCCTAGCAGGAACCTTTTTAAGAAAGACTGCCAAAAGACTGCACCCGCAGCCCACAGTATACAATTACGCAACTCGAAGAGAAAGACAAGGATTACAAAAAAAGCCACTCTGGTTGAAAGAATGAGGGACTTCAGGACCCCCACTTTTCTGCCTCTGTGCTTAGCTCTGCTACAGACTATTGTGGAGGGAAAGGAAGGTGGCAATAAGAGAGGTCCAGGCCATCAGATCTTATGAGCTTGTCCCAGGTTTTTTCATAACTAGCTAACTAGTAAATTCACAAACTTCTACCAACATAAATGCTATAAACGGGCAACCAGTGGATTGAATAATTTCTTTTCTAGCACCTTGAAAGTTTCAAATACATGACACATTACAATCATCCTTGACTACTCAGCCCACAATTTCCATACTGAGAACTTGCTCTTTCCTTTCCCCCAATCCATCAAGATAATCTCATGAGTCAGGTCTGCATAATAGGACTCTAACCTTCTGGCCATAGATGATTAGAACACAGGTGGATGCTCACCTAAGCTCAGCCAGTCAGACCCTCTCTCTCAGAAGAACTAGAAGAAAGGTGTGCTGGTATTCTATTAAAATGAAAGCAGCAAAGCACAGGACTGCCATATTCTGCTATGACCGGACAAGAACTCTGGTATTGGCTTACACAGCAGTCTCAAAAACTAAGATCCTCTGGCAGCCTCTTAAGGTTCCACAGACGTTGCCTCATCAAATATCCCACATCCCACCCTAAGCTTACAAAGCAAAAGCACAGGAGTCACTAAAGAACAGTGAGGATGACCTTTCCTAGCATTCCTGACCTCCAGTACAGGAGAGGGCAGCAGAGCCAGAGTGACCTGCTCTGGTTATACATGCCCCTAGGGAGTAGCCCTGAATGATGATGGCTAAAGATAATGGAAATCCCTTCAGCAGCAGAATTAGCAGCCAAATATGTGACATCCAGGTCGGCTATTTTTTCTACTGCCAAGTTAACCAACAAACTAATGCTGGCTATTTTTCCTGGTCCTTTAATTTACTTGACTATCTCTCTGATCCTCAGAATATATTCTGAAGCAGAGACCATTTAGAATGCCCTACATGTTTCTTCCCCTTTTCCTTTCTATTAGATTTTCAGTCAGCTGTCCTATTTCCCCTCCAGTATTATATGTCACACAAGAAGGGCATTGGCTATTTATCATTCAGTTTAGCTCACAGATTGCAGGATGATGGCTAGCAGCACCAGGTGGACCTGCAGGAAACTGCACACAAGATAGACTCTAAAGCCACACATCTGAGGTTAAAAACCTCAGGTCTTCCAGCTCAAGCTGTGTCAGGTTATTCAATCTGTCTCAAGTTCTTCTGACAATTTCTTCTAACAATTCTGTTACAACTGTCCTGAGAATTAAACAAGTATATGAAGTGCTTAGACCACAGCCAGGCATGTAATAGCCACTATATGACAATGGATACCTGCCATTATCATTATCATCATCACTGTTTGAAATGGGGGGGGGGGGGGCGGGGGGCAGGGCACAGAGAGGGACAGTGCACCTTTAAATGTAGAGGGTGCTGCTGAGCAACTAAGGCAAAGACTGGGATTGATAACTCTTCCAGCATCTATCTGCACACCTTCCCCTCCTCTGAAAACTCTCCCCAGTCAGTCTCTGTTGGGCACCTGATGTGAACTGTGCAAGAGGGGCCATCTTCCATCAAGTGCGGGGAGAAGCAAAGACAGCTGGTTTACAGAAAGAGATGATGCAGCTGACCCACAAAACAAATTGTGGAGGAGAAGATGAGGGAGGGGGAAGAAGGAGAGGGCCAAAGGAAAGGAGGTAGGGGAAGAGAAAAGGAAGAAGGGAAAGGTAGACCCAAAGAGAAAAAAAGCTTGCTTGGTGGCCAACCACTTTGCAGTTCCACTTAGAACCTCAGCACTGACTGCCCTTTGTGCCCTCTACCGGTAAATAAATCCTCCTCTTTTTATTAAGATTGACCAACAACATTGATAAAAGTCTAACACAAGTCTTGGAAAGATTTTCATCAACAAAAACCTTAGAAGAGGATAAGTTGTATGCATATACTACTATGCAAAAATTAAGAGGATACTGCAGGTTAAAAAAAAAAAAAATAGCCTCAATTTCAGTTTTCTCAACCAATCCTAAACCTAACGTATTAATTTACATAGCTGAGGCTCAGGCCTGGCTGTTTCAAAAGCTCCACAGGTGTTAAAAGCTCCACAGCTGGGGCTCTGGACACAAAAACCCTTACACTGACAAATACGAACACTCCTTAACCTACTGTTAAGGTTCTCTGCATAAACTAACATGGGGCATAAAATGCATTAATGCACTTTTCACTAGGAATTAAGCAATTCTTTTTGAAACAAAAGACGGGAAAATGGCAGGTATTTTGCAAACTATAACACACTCTCCCTTTAGATCGGAATCACCAATCCGTTCTTTTGCTGATGTCCACTGTATCAGCCAGGTAAGCAGCCAACATCTTTCCCCGACTCCATCTCGTCGAAAAAACAATAAACATACAAAACTGAATCTTTTATCGGATTCCTCTTCCTTTCTATTCCAAAAAAGTAACCCTGATATCCTACCTCTGTGACGCAAAAAGATTGCAGTTAATTTCAAGTTCACATTCATCTCTACTTTGACTTTTTTTTTTAAATCAGGGTTTTCGTCCTTAAGTAATCCATTTACGTCGCCAATAATTCAGGGATCCGTAAAACATAAATTCTGTTCGTTTACCACAGTTTTGTTTCAGTTGAGGACTCTGAAGGTTAGCAGCCCGGAGAAAGCTATCTTTTCCGTTCCATCCCCAGCACACCCATTTTCAAACCTCTACTATACAAAGATATCAACAATAAAGTTGTGACCTTGTTTTAAGGCTACGAAGAAAAAATGTTTTCCCTCAAGAGCAAAACGAGTTCACAAACCTCCTGACAACACGGCCTTTGCGGGTGTTCTACCACCGCACTAAGAAAATATTCAAGGTTTAAGGTCGATTATTAAAGGCAATGCTCCCCCAAAGACCACGCTTCTCTCCAAGAGGAAGCACTGGTAGGTGGAAGGGGCCTTTCTCGTGACAGATCTCACTAAACAGTAGCATCAGCCACAAGAGAGGATTCCTAAACGCAACTTCACGTTTCAGAAAACAGTCTCCCACCAAGTGAGTAACGTGGTGACTTCTGAATCGCCACGCACACGTACACCCCGTAAAGGTGGAAAAGCAAATCCCGCTTCCCACCTCAGCCCTCAAATGAGGCAGGAGGGTCCCCAACGAGCCCCTCCCGACGGCGGCCCCCGCCCCGCGCCAGGTGTGCGGACCCCCGGCCGGACCCACCGACCGCTGGCCGGGGCCCAGGGTCCGCCGCCCCCGCGCGGCCCGGGCGTCCTCGGCCGCCTCGCTCCCCTCCCCTCCCCCGCCCGCGCCCGCTCGGACTCGGGCCGGGCTAGCGGCTCCGCCAACCGGTCCCCGCGAAACAAGGAGGTGGCGGCCGGCGACGCTGCGGCTTCCCCGCCTCCCCTCCCCTCCCCCGCGGCCTCCGCTCTCCACTCCCGCGCCCCCGCTTACCCTCAACTCCTCGAAATCCGCCATTTTACACCACCCGCGGGCGCCGCTGCCGCCACAGCACCCCCTCCCGCTGCCGCCAACGACGCCGCCGCCACCACGGCCGCCGCCGCCGCCTCCAGCACCATCCTGCACTGGGCGCCGCTGAAGACGCCGCGGCCGCTGCCGCCGCCGCCGCTGCCGCCGCCGGGCCTGTCACGTGACCGGCGCGGGAGCTCCGCCCCCGGGGCGCGCGGGCCCCGCCCTCCGGCGCCCCCCCCACCCCCACCCCCGGGCCCACCACCTTCCGCCCACGTCTTCCGCCCGGGCTCCCGTCGCGCGGCGTTCGCGGCGCGTCAGCTCCCGCCCTCTCCCGCGGCCTACCCGCCTCCCGCACGCCTTCCATCGCCCGGGCCTGCGGCCGTGCACCCCTCGGCCCCGCACGGCGCCTCCCTCCCCTGGAAGCGCGGTGGCGACTGAGCGTTACCGGCCGGCCCGCGGGAGCGCCTGGCCCGGGGGAGCGGCGGAGAGGAAGAAGAGGTGAACGGGACTCCTGACTCCTGGCGGCAACATTTCGGGAAAATTCTAACGGTGCCCTTCCACACGGTGGCTGTAGCTGGAGGAAGCAGCCGCAGATAAAACCATCCCCCATTGTAGTAGCGGAACAATCAAAATATGGGTGTCGGGTAAGCCATTGTTCCGATCTAATGGTGCAGGATGGGTGAGATCTCTTTGGATTGGTAATATCCTCAAAGTACTAACCTGGCTGATTCCTTCAGACTTTCAAGGGCGACTGAATGTCATGGACTGCCGAGTTGAGAGGGCCGGGCGGTGGGACTGGGGAGACGTGAAATAAGAGAGCGAAATAAGAGCGCTCAGAAGAACCCTGGTTGTTAAAAAGTCGAGGGGTCAGGGAAATCAGATAGCTAGGAAAGAATGAAATGCCAAGGGCAGAATAGATGGAAGGAAGCTTGATGGCAGCCCTGACGTGCTGATAAAGGATGAGAGAAGATGCTGAGTCAAGCTGTTGAGAAAACTCACCGGACCGAGTACAGGGTTCAAATTTCTTTGAAGAAGTGGATGAAACCCACCCACGACAGAATATTAAAACGCTTATTATAATTTGCAAGGCCCTGTTTAATCCGGTTCCTGCCTAGTGCTTCTTCCCATTCCTTCCTGTATGTTTAATGAATAAAAGAAAGAGTGAACAGTATCTAGAGTGGGTTCTAACGCTGGCTCTCCACCATGAACTTTAGGGTCTTAGCGTGGCGTATCCTCGATCTTTGCTGATTCTCCTTAGGCCTTGGTTTATACCTCAGTGGAGTTTAACATTGTTCAACAGGCGTTAAGTGAAGGCCACTGTGAACTGGGAGCTTTGAGGGAATAAGAAAGATGAATAGAATGTAATACAATCCTTCCATCAAGAAGCTTACAACACAGGGGCGCCCGGGTGGCTCAGTCGGTTAAGCGGCCGACTTCGGCTCAGGTCATGATCTCGCAGTCAGTGAGTTCAAGCCCCGCATCAGGCTCTGTGCTGACAGCTCGGAGCCTGGAGCCTGTTTCAGATTCTGTGTCTCCCTCTCTCTGACCCTCCTCCATTCATGCTCTGTCTCTCTCTGTCTCAAAAATAAATAAGTGTTAAAAAAAAAAAAAAAAAGCTTACAACACATAAGAGGGACCAACATACACACAAAATTAAGAGAAGCACGGCCTCACTGAGGCTTGTTTTGTAGTATTCATTGTAGGGTCAGGCAGGTTTGACTGCAAAGAATTCTAAGTGCTGCCCCAGACAGGCCTAATAATAACTAATGTCTTCCTTGCCACGTGATTACGTCAGAACTGAACCTGTAAATCCACTACTACAGGGCATTTTCAGGCTTTGCCAATGAGATCAAGAGTGGGCCCATTTATGCAGTGATGAGAAATGAGACTTTCTAGCTTGTGGAGTGCTCTAACTATTTTGCTACGATGAGGGGCCAGCCCAACTCATGGAGAAGAATCACCTTAAAAATATTCCAGAATTAACTTTGACCTCTGTACTTGTCAACTTGCATAAGCCAATACCCTTCCATTACTGTTTCAGATAGTTTTAGATGGGTTTGCTATTAGCATCTGAAATACGATGCTACTTTGTCTCCCTAGACCAGATTACTAACTTGGCATCTTTTCTAAACTATACTCTGAATACTCATTCCAATACTTGTTTTAAGGAAGGCCTGAGTGCTAAAGGGTAGAGAAGACGCCTGTCTCTTTACTGTCACAAACAGTTTAGCTCTGGTCTAAATTTGTGTATCCTACTCATGAGAAAGAAAGCCCTGCACTTACTTGAATCTAACTTCCTTATAATGTGACATGAAATGTCCTTGGAGCAGAGTTGGGAGGAGGAAAGTGTGGTAACCTTACCACCACTTGAGGCCACATACCAAAGTACCACTTCTGGCCACACACAGAACTATTACCCCAGGGGGGAATTACATTAAATGCAATTTTCTCCTTATTACCTTTTGTTCAAGATTTTATTTTTTGGTAATCTCTGCACCCAATGTGGGGCTCAAACTTGCCACCCTGAGGTCAAAAGTCACACACGTCACCAACTGAGCCAGCCAGGCGCCCCCCCCTCATATTTTCAATGATAGAATGTGTCAACAGTTTATATGAATTGAGGTTCAAGGCAATTACCTGACTGATCCACCCCCTTAATCTAGCTCAAATTTTAAAACCTCAGTATTGTAATTAAAGTGGCCTAAGGTTACATGAAGTCAAAAGTCTCAGGAGTGGCTTTTTCACTTATTAGCTGTGTAACTTTAGCAAAGTCACAACCTCATTTTCTAATCTATAAAACAGGAATGATTATTCCTGAACTCAGGATGGTGAAGGAGTAAATGAGTTAAGATACATGACTTTATGAACTTACGAAGCAATAGATGATAATTTTTTTATATCTAAACAGCTGATAAACACATACCAAAATAAAATTATTAAGAGACTCTCATATACCCATGTAATATATACCAGTGTCTTTAGAAAAGACTTAACGAGGCTGGACCATGCAGTGAAGTTTTTAATTCAGTTCCAAGCACCTGTCTTGTTAATCCTTTTCCTTCCTATCTCTAAACCCATCAACCCTCCCTGATCTCAACATCTCTCTTTTCCACTGATTTCTTCCTCCGTATAATCATGATTTTCAAGCCTCCTATATTTCCAAGCCACCTTTCTTCCTTTGCCAAGCATACATCTGTTTTAATTACATTTCTTCACTCCTTAACACTTTTCTGATAGTGTTTGATCTTGACCGTTATTGAAACTAATATGAAAGAAACTGAACAATGAATTTATCTTTTAACTTCATATCCCCAACTTTTTATTCTGAAATTTTTATTTTATTTTTTAATGTTTTATTTTTGAGAGAGAGACAGAGCGTGAGCTGGGGAGGGGCAGAGAGAGAGAGAGGGAGACACAGAATCCGAAGCAGGCTCCAGGCTCTGAGCTGTCAGCACAGAGCCCAATGCGGGGCTCGAACTCATTTACTGCAAGATCATGACCTGAGCCCAAGTGGGAAACTTCACCAACTGAGCCACCCAGGCACCCCGCAAATTTTTAAACACCAGGAAAAGTTGAAAGCATAATACAATGAACACCTGTATATATCCCAACTAGATTCAATAATTATTAATATTTGAACAATAATTTTTACTAAGGCATAATTTACATATAATGAAATCCTCATATTTTAAGTAAATTCTTCAATTAGTTTTGAAAAATGCTTGTCAAGATACAGAACATTTCCATCAGCCCCGAAAGTTCCAAGTGACTTCTTGCCCCTTCCCAGTCAAAGCTCCCACAAGAAGCAACCAATGATCTGATTTCTAATACTATAGAGAGAACTAAAAAATGAAGCAACATTCTTTACTTATTTTTAAGTGCTATAATAATTTTGATGCCAAAACTAGACAAAAATTAGTTTTTCCATCTAACTTATAAACAGCTCTTACCTTTGTAATGCAAGGATGGTTTCACACAGCATATATAATAAACAACTTGGTCATTTGATCCAACTCATCACCTGAAAACCAACATAAAAATCTGGGTTTAGAAAAGCAGAACCACATGCCCAATACTGGATAAGGAATTATCCAGCCAAAATGTTAGAAGGAAGTATTCCAGGCAGTGAAACCAAACATTTGTCCTGAAGGCATTTAATGATCCAAAAGTAAAATCTATAAAGTAACTATGACTTTTGCAGGATTGCTGAGCAAGAGAGAAGTAAGTCTAAATGTAGTACCACAGAAGATGGAAAGTCTAATAAACACCCCACATATTTAATACAAGACCCTATAGGGTAAAGATGAACCAGGAGTCAATCAGCACTTCCACAGATTGCAATCAGGTTTAACAGTAATAAAATCTCAAGTTCTGTATATTGAATAAACAGGGCCTAGAGTGGCAAGCTATAGGCACTGGGCAGAAACAAACTGAAGTTCTCTCCAGAGGAAGATATCATCACCCCAAACCTCAAATTACCCGACACAGATAATTTTCCAAATAACATGACCAACATGTAGTCAGAAGACTGAAATAAAAAGCATGCTTGCACTAAAAAATAAAAGGTTTAAAAAAAATAACCTAGCAGAAACTCTATTCCAGAATTGAGAGGTTTAAGAACTCAATGCATAGGTTTAGTAGTATATTACACACAGTTTAGGAGAAAATAACCAGAACATATGTCAGAAGGAAGTACAGAGAAAACAAAAGAAAAAAAAATGGAAAATGCCTAGGAAAATATTGACATCTCATGGAGACATGAGATGATGTTGAAAAGGTCCAAAAGATGTTTAATTGGAGTCCTCAAAGAACAAGAAAGTCAGAATGAGGCAGAAGTAATATGTGAGGAGAGAGAAAACCTGAGACTTTCCAGACTGATGAAAAACACTAGGTGAAAGTGTAACAAAACCCTTTCCCATGCTGCATGAGAACTCGACCTTCAGTTAACTTTCCAACTTTGTTCACTGGAAACTGATAGAGTGTTATGATTTAAAAAATGGCCTCTGGAGGCACCTGGATGGCTCAATTCATTAAGTGTCCCACTCTTTTTTTTTTAAGTTTATTTATTTATTCTGAGAGACAGAGGCAGTGTGAGCAGGGGAGCAGCAGAGAGAGGGAGAGAGAGAAGCCAAAGCAGTCTCCTTGCTGCCAGTGCAGAGCCCAACTCAGAGCTCAAACCCACAGAACCTTGAGATCATGACCTGAGCCAAAACCAAGAGTCAGAGGCTTAACCGACTGAGCCACCCAGGCACCCCCAAGCGTCCCACTTTGATTTTGGCTCAGGTCATGATCTCAGTTTGTGAGCTCGAGCGCAGTATTGTGCTCGGCACTGACAGCAAGGGGCCTGCTTGGGATTCTCTCCCTCCCTCTCTCTCTGACCCTCCCCCGCCCCCTACTCTCATGTGCTCTCTCTCAAAATAAACATTTAAAAAATTAAAAACGACTGCTGCCCAGTAAACTGCCTCTAGATCAGGAGGAACTGACTATAAATGAACTGAATACCTTATAGGGAGGCCATACTTGGGATTTCCCAAGGGAGTTTAATTCACCAATAAAATATAGCAGTTTTAAATTGTGTGCAACTGATGGCATGACTTCCATGTATCATATAGAACCACAGTGAGAAATAGAATAAATCCACAAGTATAGTGAAGCATTTTACCATACCTACCTTAGTAATTAATACAAAAAGGCAAAGAAAAAAATCATTAAAGATCTAGATTTTTGTTAGAACATGATTAACAAACTCGACCAAGTGACTTTAATGTGCAGAAAATGTGTTATTTCAAGCACTTAAGGAACATCTGCAAAAATTAAACATACACTGACCATGAAGCAAGTCTCAACAATTTAAAAAATTGTAATAAACCACACATAAAATTTACCATCTTAAACCATTTTAAGTGTACGGCTTACTGCCATTAAGAATAGTCATACTGTTGTGGTGCCTGAGTGGCTCAGTTGGTTAAGCATCCAATTTCAGCTTAGGTCATGATCTCACCGTTTGTGAGTTCGATCTCCGCGTCAGGTTCTGTGCTGACAGCTCAGAGCCTGGAGCCTGTTGCAGAATCTGTGTGTCTCCCTCTCCCTGCCCTTCCCCCCCACTCGCAGTGTCTCTCTCAAAAATAAACATTAAAATAAAAATTTTTAATAAAAAAATAAAGACTAGCCGCTGTTGCATAACCATCGCCACCATCCATCTGCAGAACTCTTTATCTTTCCAAACCAAAACTCATCTAAAAATAACTCCCCATTTTCCTCTGTCCCTGGCCCCTGGCCACCACCATACTGCTTTCCCCATGAATTTGGCTGCTCCTGGTACCTCATGTAAGTGGAATTATAGGGCCTTTGTGTCTGTGACTGGCTTATTTTCCTCAGCATAATGTCTTCAGAGTTCAACGATGTTGTAGCATAGGACAGAATTCTCTTCCTTTTTAAAGCTGAATAATATTCCATTGTATGGATATACAATATTTTGTTTATATGTCAACACAGGTTGTGTCTTAGTCTGGGCTACCGAAACAAAATCTCACACACCGGGTAGCTTGAACAACAACTTCCCCCCACACATACACAGTTCTGGAGGCTGGGAAGTTCAAGATCAAGGTGCCAGCAGATTTGGTGTCTGATGAGGGCCTGCTTCCTAGTGTACAGATAGCTGCCTTCTTGCTATATTCTTACACAGTAGAAAGAGCTGTGGTCTCTTCATCTTCTCATAAGGGCATTAATCCCATCTTAGAGCTTTCACTCTCGTGACCTCAGCTAAACCCAGTTACCTCCTAAAGGCCCCATCTCCAACTACCATCAAATTGGGAATTAGGGCTTTAACGCAGATGGGTTTAGGGTCGGGGGGGGGGGGGGGGGGGGTGGGGTACGCAGACATTCCGTTCATAGAAAGTTGCTTCCACCTTTTGGCTATTGTGAATAATGCTGCTATGAACATGGGTATAGAAATATCTCTTTGAGACCCTGCTTTCAGTTCTTTTCAGGATATACCCAGAAGTGGAATTGCTGAGTCATATGGTAATTCTGTTTTTACATTTTGAGGAACTGCCATCCCGTTTTCAACAGTGGCTGCACCATTTTACATTTTCACCAGCAGTGCACAAGGGTTCAAATGTTCCACATCGACATCAACACTTGTTATTTTCTGTTTTTTTTTTTTTTTAATGTAGCCATCTTAATAGGAGCAAACTGATATCTTATGGTTTTGATTTGCATTTCCCTAATGATTACTAATGTAAGTACTTTTTCATGTGCTTATGGGCCACATGTATATCTTCTTTGAAGAAATGTCTACTCAAAACCTTTACCAATTTTTAAAATCAGGTTGTTTGGGTTTTTTTGTTGTTGATTTTCACTAAATTTAAAAGGATTGGAATCATACAGATTATGATCTATGCACAATTAAGCTAAAACTCAGTAAGAGATAACTAGAAAATCGCCACATTTTTGGAAATGAAGAAATACCCTTCTAAATAGCCTATGAGTCAAAGGAAATATCACTATGAAAAATTTTAAACTATTTACCTGAATGGTAATGAAAATACTACATATCAAAATCTCCGACCACCAAAACTAAAAAGCAAGCAATGGAATGGGAGAGAATATTTGCAAATGACCTATCAGATAAAGGGTTAGTCTCTAAAATCTATAAAGAACTTATCAAACTCAACAACCCCCCAAAAAAAATTCATTGAAGAAATGGGCAAAAGACATGAATAGACACTTTCCAAAGAAGACATCCAGATAGCAAACAGACACATGAAAAAATGCTCAACATCACTCATCATCAGGGAAATACAAATCAAAACCACAATGAGATACCACCTCACACCAGTCAGAATGGCTAAAATTAACAACTCAGGCAACAGATGTTGGCAAGGATGCAGAGAAAGAGGAACCCTTTCGCACTGCTGGTGGGAATGCAAACTGGTGCAGCCACTCTGGAAAACAGTATGGAGGCTCCTTAGAAAGTTAAAAATAGAACTACCCTACGACCCAGCAACTGCACTACTAGGTATTTATCTAAGGGATACAGGTGTGCCATTTCAAAGGGGCACATGTTCCCCAATGTTTATAGCAGTGCTATTGACAACAGCCAAAGTATGGAAAGAGCCCAAATGTCCATCAATAGATGAATGCATAAAGAAGATGTGGTATATATACACAATGGAGTATTCTCGGCAATCAAAAAGAATGAAATCTTGCCATTTGCAACAACATGGATGGAACTAGATGGTATTATGCTATGCGAAATAAGTCAGTCAGAGAAAGACAAATATCATATGACTTCACTCATATGTGGAATTTAAGATACAAAACAGATGAACATAAGGGAAGGGAAGCAAAAAGAATATAAAAACAGAGAGGGGGACAAAACATAAGAGACTCTTAAATACAGAGAACAAACAGGGTTGCTTGGGTCGTGGGAGGGGGGAGGGGCTAAATGGGTAAGGGGCATTAAGGAAGACACTTGGTGGGATGAGCACTGGGTGTTATACATGGAGGATGAATCACTGGAATCTACTCCTGAAATCATTATAGCACTATGTAAATTAAAAAAAAAAAAAAAAGGTCCCTGAGTTGTACCTATAACTACAGTTATAGAGAAATTTAACCTTAAATTTACAGTTAGGGAAAAAAAAGCTGGTGATCAGTTGACCTGAACAACTTTAAATAAGAGAACAGTAAAATATCCAAGGAAAGTAAGAAGAAAGACATACTAAACATAAGAAGAAACTAATGAAGGGGAAAACTAATATAGAATTTATACACAATGCTTGACATGTGCTCAGAAATTACCAGACATGCCAGAAAACAGGATCAAATGACTAAAAACCAACATGGAGATTTGTGAGGAGCTGCTACAAGTCTGTTTCTCAGTTGCTTCTGTATCACAGAGACTGTCATGAGACAGTTTTTTATCATCTCCCCAGTTCTGATGAGATATGGTAAGTTATGATCATAGTATGCACCCTTGATATGATATCATGAGAATGGCAATTTACCTCTGTGGTCTTCCTCTCAAAAACCTATAACCCCAGTTTAATTAAGAGAAAAACATCAGGGGCTCCTGGGTGGCTCAGTCGGTTAAGCGTCCAACTTCGGCTCAGGTCATGATCTCACGGTTCATGGGTTTGAGCCCCACCTCGGGCTCTGTGCTGACACCTCAGAGACTGGAGCCTGCTTTGGATTCTGTATCTCCCTCTCTGCCCCTCCCCTGCTCACACTCTGTCACTCTCTGTCTCTCAAAAATGAGTAAACGTTAAAAATTAAAAAAAAAAAAAAAAAAAAGAAAAACATCAGACAAATCTCACTTATGAGATATTCTCCAAAGTACCTGATCAATACTCCTTAAAAGTTTCAAGGTCATCAAAAAACAAGGAAAGTCAGAAACAATCACAGCCAAGATGAACCTAAGGTGATATAACAACTAAATATAATGTGGCTGAGATCCTGCTATAGAAGGACATTAGGCAAGAACTAAGGTAATCTGTATAAAGTATGAATTTTAGTTAATAATAATGTACTAATATTTGTTTATTAATTGTGACATATATACCACATTAATATGAGGTGTTAATAATAAGGGAACTGGGTATATGTGAATTTTCTATACTATAAGCACAGCTAGAATGTAAAGCCTATTTTGTTGTTCATAAAATGATAAATCATATTGTAATGATAAAATGTTTATCATTCAAAATTGTATTTTCCAATGATAGAAAATAAAATGGCTATTAGACTTTTATTTTTGTTATTTTATTTTGGGGGGCATTAGATTTTTTTAATGTTTATTAATTTATTGTGAGAGAGAGAGTGTGGGTGTGTGCAGGTGAGGGAGGGCAGAGAGAGAGAGGGAGAGAGAGAGAATCCCAAGCAGGCTGCACACTGTGAGCGCAGAGCCTGATGTGGGGCTTGAACTCACGAATCCATGAGATCATGACCTGAGCTGAAATCAAGAGTCAGATGCTTAACCCACTGAGCCATCCAGGCACCCTGGGGGGTATTAGACTTTTTTTTTTTTTTTTTGAGAGACAGGGCACAAGTGAGCGAGGGGCAGAGAGAGAGAGAGAGAATCCCATGAGGCACAGAAAGAGAGAGAGAGAGAGAGAGAGAGAGAAGCGGGGCTCTATACATTACTCAGTGCTCATCACAAGTGTACTCTTTATTTTTTGTAAATATTTATTTTTGAGAGAAAGAGGGAGGGATGGAGAGAGAGAGAGAAAGTGCTCACAAGTGGGGGGTATGGGGCAGAAAGAGAGATGTTTACACAGAAATCTGAAGTAGGCTGCAGGCTCTGAGCAAGCTGTCAGCCCAGAGCCCCACGCGGGGCTTAAACTTACAAACAGTGAGAGCATGACCTGAGCCAAAGTCAGATGCATAACTGACTGAGCCACCCAGGTGCCCAGCAAGCGTACTCTTTAATCCCCATCATCTATTTCACCCCTTCATGGCCACCTCTCTTCTGGTAACCATCAGTTTCTTCTCTATAGTTAAGAGTCTGTTTCTTGGTTTGCCTCTTTTTTTCCCCCTTTGCTCATTTGTTTTGTTTCTTAAATTCCACAGATGGTATTTGTCTTTCTCTGACTTATTTCACTTAGCATTATACTTTCTAGCTCCGTCCATTGTTTTGCAAATGGCAGGATATCATTTTTTAATGGCTGAGTAATATTCCTGTGTGTGTGTGTGTGTGTGTGTGTGTACATCACATTGTCTTTTTTTTTTAATATTCATTTATTTTGACAGAGAGAGAGAGAGAGAGAGAGCGCGCACAAGTGGGGGAGGGGCAGAGAGACAGGAAGACAGAGAACCCGAAACAGGCTCCATGCTGGATCCCATGAACCTCAAGATCACAACCTGAGCCAAAATCAAGAGTGGGATGTTCAACCCAGGCCACCCAGGTGGCCTATACCACATCATCTTTACCTGTTATTCATGGACTGATGGACACAGGTTGCTTCCATAATTTGGCTATTGTAAATAAAGCTGCAATAAACATAGGACTGCGCATATCCCTTCAAATTAGTGTTTTTGTGCTCTTTAGGTATATACCCAGTAACGTGATTACTGGATCACAGGTCTATTTTTAATTTTTCAAGCTAACTCCATTCTGTGCTCTACAGTGGCTGCACCAGTTTGCTAACAATTTCAACCTTTAAATAATGGTAAAAGTGTAAAATTTATTTTCAGTTGTATCTGTAAGAATTTGAAGACATTGTTGTTAAAATGTCTTGATCAGGAAGTATAGACATTTCAAGCACTAAATCTGCTTATGGAAGTTCTCTCAAGCTTTTCATTAAAACTTTTGAAAATTTTTTTTAAGTTTTATATAAGTTTAATATTTCACAGTTTCCATAGCACTTTACTATTCCATTTCTTCTCATAATTATAAGAAAAAAGTAATAGCTTGTTTTTTGTTTGTTTGTTTTTTACCAAGGCCCATATAGGTGTTCTAAATCCCTTCCAATTTATCAACATGCCACAGAAGTTTTATCATTTTCTTTGTGTGCTGTGACCTGAAAAAGGCTAGGAAGCACCCACCTAGAGAATCTCTTACACCCGCACAGGCACAGTAGGAGATATGTACAAGAGTGTTTCTTTCTTTTTCTTAATGTGTATTTTTATTTTTGAGAGAGAGAGACAGAGCATGAATGGAGGAGGGGCAGAGATGGAGGGAGACAGAATCCGAAGCAGGCTCAGGCTCAGGCTCAGGCTCTGAGCTGTCAGCACAGAGCCCGATGAGGGGCTCGAATTCATAAACTGCAAGATCATGACCTGAGCCAAAGTCGAACACTTAACTGACTGAGCCACCCAGGCACCCCATGTACAAGTGCGTTGTAATAAACACTGTTTGTAATAATGAAATCCTGAAAACAACTTATCTCCATCAAGAAGAGAGTGGATATATACATTGTGCTATATTCCTAAAAAAGAATGCTATGTGTATAGTATAAGAAGAAAAATGAATAAGCCAGAGTTACATACAATAAATGGACAAATTTCAAAAACTATGAAATGAAAAAATCAAGGTGGGAAAAGTTATATATCCTTTCTACAAGTTTTCCCAAATTTGAAACAATGGTATATATTTATGGATATACACATATGCGATAGAAGTTCAGAAACAAACATGTGAATGATGAATACCAAAACCAGAACAGTTGGGGCCTCTGAGAAAGGAATAGGACCTGTGGGGGCATTCTGGGAGATTGTACTGTATTTATAAAGTTTTTTGTTAAAAAAAAAAAAAAAGGCATGAGAGCTTGGTTGCTCAGTTGGTTAAGTGTCCGACTCCTGATTTCAGTTCAGGTCATGATCTCATAGTTTGAGAGATCGAGCCCCACCTTGGGCTCTGTGCTAACAGCTCAGAGCCTACTTGGGATTCTCTCTCTCCCTTTCTCTCTGCCCCTCTACCCACTCAAAAATAAGTAAATAAAAATTAAAAAAAAAAAAAAAAAGGACCTGAAGCAAATAAGGCACAGTGTTAAGATATGACAGACCGGAAGGTGAATATACCAATCTACTTTTGTCTATTTTTGTGTGCTTGAAACATTTCATACCAAAACAAAACAGATCCTAAATCTGATCATTCTTTAATAATTCCCTGTTCCCGAATGACCACAGTAGCCTCCCGTCTCATTTCCTTGCTTTCTGTCTTGTTCCACGATTATTCTCCACATGCTAGCCAGAATGATATTTTATAAATATATATCTGATGTACCATCTCCCTATGCAAAACCTTTCAGTGGGTTTAATCACTCTAAAAATAAAAATTCAACTCCATACCGCAGTCCACAGGCCCTTGCTTTATCTCCGACATTTAGCTCTTAAGATCTTATTCTTCCTCCACTATCATTATTTATCCCCTCAAACGGTTTTATTTTTCTTTTGGACCTTCTCACTACCTCAAATTATATTAATTCATGGTTTATGGATATAGTTATTCCCAGAGTCCCCAGCTTCCACTAGAATATAAGTTCCACGAAAGTGGGGACCTTGCTCTCTGCCATATCCTTGGTGCTGAGAATATTTTTGACTCGTTAAGTATGACATGTTTTTTGGATGAACAAATAAATGAGAGATTTCTTTTTCATTCAAAAAGGAGAGGAATGATACTTTAGTGTTTTGTTTTGTTTTGTTTAAAGGTGTAATCTAGGGTGCCTGGGTGGCTCAGTTGGTTAAGCATCCGACTTCGGCTCAGGACATGATCTCACGGTTCGTGGGTTCAAGCCCCACGTCAGGCTCTGTGCTGACAGCTCAGAGCCTGGAGCCTGCTTCAGATTCTGTCTCCTTCTCTCTTTGCCCCTCCCTCACTCATGCTCTGTCTCTCAAAAATAAAGAAACGTTAAAAAAAATTTTTTTAAAGATATAATCAAACACATAAAAGGGAAAAATTACAGGGTACTCTGTCAACAATAACAATAGCTAAGGCTCAGTAAGCATGCATTATGTACCGGGCATTTCCAGACACGACGACCACATACTTTTGGGGTGCGCATCGGCCTCCCTCCCTTCTCATAGGCCCTGAGAACCTATCTGTGACATGAAATCTTCCTCCCTAGTCACAGCTAATTGGATCTGGATCAAACGCTGGGTGAGAAAAGCTCATCTGTTAGCCAGGAGGAAGCAATCAGATTCTTTTTCTTGAAAATTTGTGCTGAGAGACGCACAGGCTAAAGAAGTTTGAAGATGAGTCATGTTAATGGCAGGACAGTTTTGAATGATGGGGACAGCTGTTGAGGTCCCTGAAGCTGCACTGGTATCTGCCCTTTCTGGACTTGTTGGTCAATATTTTCTTGGCTTAAAGACATAGTTACCCCTCTATCCTTCCCATGAAATCCAGTCCCTTCATTTTTAAAATGAATGTGGGTAAGCCTCTTTGTTTTGTTGATTACTCATCCTAAAAGCAGAAAAGTAAACAACCTCTTGATCAAAGAAACTTGACTAAGACAGACTTTCCCAGGCATGGTCTCATTTAATTCTTACAATACTATGAGAGGGTATTACTATTCCCCTCTTACAGATGAGGAGACAGCACTTGGGCAGGTCCAATACTGTTCCCAGTATCACAGAGCAGTAAAGGTTGCCATTCTGGACTCCGACTCTGGAGAGGAGCGCTGAGCGGCTACCTGTGGCTGCAGGAAGGGCAGAGGGAGGGGCTGTTGTAGAGATGAAGTTAGGAAAACAGAGCAAACATTTTAATACTATTGGGGGTAAATCAGAAAATGAGCCTGATCTCCGTGATGGGGCAAAACCCAGATTTCATTCTGTTTTTGGATAAGATCCAGGAAAAGTTTTATTCTTGCATTTCAACAATCTTTGGCAGAGGGAGATTTCTATCAACACGGAATGTCTGTATGATTAAAACGTTTTCCCATTGACGGAGTTGACAGTTTTGAAAGAATGGCAGGATTTTTTTAGCAACGTAAAATGTGGAGTTTTAACGACATATATTCAGAGGTGACTTATAGTTGACTGTCACAGCGTTTGCAGTTAGGCAGGTATATTTCTGGTCATTCTTGAAAACTCCCCCTCATCCTTGCACGTCTAGAGAAGTCCCGTGGAGGGCGGTTTGACACAAGTGAAGTTGTGAGTACAGAAATCCAAGTATTCATTTGGGGGAGAGGCTAGGGGAGAGAAATCGGTAGGGATCGATGGATTAAGGTATGATTTGAAGAGAGTAAACAATAAATCAAAGTTTATGGTTGAAAAACATTCAGAATTCACTTTATATAACATCCTTGCTGTGTGAGAGAGAGGAATAACTTGTTTTCTCCAACTGAAGTTGAACTGTGTTTTGAATACTTTATTTTTTTAATGTTTACTTATTTTTGAGAGCGGGGGGCAGAGAGAGAGGGAGACACAGAATCCAAAGCAGGCTCCAGACTTTGAGCTGTCAGCACAGAGCCCTACGAGGGGCTCGAACTCATGATCCATCAGATCATGACCTGAGCCAAAGGCGGAAGCTTAACCGACTGAGCCACCCAGGCGCCCCATGTTTTGAATACTTTAGAAAATAACATGCCCTGTGAAACAAGTGGTAAAGCTTGAGCTCTGTCTCATATACATCAAATGACACAATGTGTGCATCAGACACAATTTTGTTACTTTGGTAAGTATTTAAACAGTTAAAAAAATTTTTTTTAATGTTTTATTTATTTTTGAGACAGAGAGACAGAGCATGAGCAGGGGGTGCGGGCAGAGAGAGAGGGAGACATAGACCGAAGCAGGCTCCAGGCTCTGAGCTGTCAGCACAGAGCCCGACCCGGGGCTCAAACCCATGGACTGTGAGATCATGACCTGAGCCGAGATCAGACGCTTAACCGACTGAGCCACCCAGGCACCCCAGTATTTAAACTGTTTAAAACACAAGCATAAGAAATATTAATGTGATGTATAAAAGGAGGGAAAATAAGTTTTTCTTGTTTCCCCCAATATTTTATTTTTAAAAGAGAAAGAGAGAGGGGATAGAGGATCTGAAACTGGCTCCACACTGACAGCAGAGAGCCCATTGTGGGGCTTGAACTCACAAACCGTGAGATCGTGACCTGAGCTGAAGTCCGATGCTTCACCTACTAAGCCACCCACCCGCCCCGAAAATAAGTTTTTCTAAGAAAAAGGAGAATTTTTCTTTTTCTCTGTAGGTATTAACAGGTTAGGAAGCTAATTGACACCTTAAAAAACTTGGTTCTGAGAGCCTGGAACCGACCATTCGCTCACCTCACACCGTCACAGTCCCTGGAGTTACCGTTGCACCAGAAAGGAAGAGTACGCTGGGCCACACTCACTTCCCATTGAGTTGTCTAACGGTGTGTCGGTCAAAGTCCTACATGATGCTGAAGGCCACAACATGAGAGACAAACACCGCTGAGGTGTATTGTGGGAAACTCAGAGGCAGAGGACAATGGGCACTGCCAGATGTCCAATATCACAGTCCCCTATGGAGATGACAAATGGCACAGCTGGAGGCATACACCCGGGATAGCAAGATTGTTCTGATCTTGCCTGACACTCCCAAAAGTGTGCCCATGTTAAAGAGAATGGAAAAGAAAACCAGGCCCAAGGGTCAGCGGTGGAAGAGGTTCATGTGGCCCCAAGAGGAGGAGGGCATGGGATGGGACATGGAAACATCTTCCAGAAGTGAAGATAAAATGACCTGTTGAACAGAGGGGATGGGGGAAATAGCTGGAGGGGATTCAGGGTACACTTACCTTGATGAGCACTGAGTAACGTGTAGGACTGTTGAGTCACTACATTGTACGCCTGAAACTAACAGAACACTCTATGTTAACTATGCGGAAATAAAACTTTTTAAAAAAGGAAAAAAATGATCTGTGGAACAGAATTTTGCTCTTATTTTTTTCTTTTAATTTAGCTGGGTTGGGGAGGGAAGGTGTGCATGCCTATGTGTACATCCTAGGTTCTAATCTAGGGATGAGTTAACTTCCCAGGGGACATTTGGCATTTGGAAAGGCGTGGAGACATTTTTGGTTGTCACAATTTTGGGAAACGCTACTGGTGACTAGTGGAGAGAGGCCAGGGGTGCTACTAAGCATCCTAGTCTGCACAGGTCAGTCCCCCACAACAATGATCTTTCCCCAAATGTCAATAGGGGCAAGTTTGAGAAATGCCACCCTAGTGCAACAGATCTAGCTAGCAGAGAACTTCAGTGAGAAAAGTTGAGTTCTTTCCTTTTTTTTCTTTTAAGTAAATTCTATGCCCAACGTGGGGCTTGAATTCACATCCCTAAGATCAAGAGTTGCATGTTCTACCAGCTGAGCCAGCCAAGGCGCCCCTGAGTTCCTTACTCAAAGGGAAAACTTAGGTGTTTGCTTTTTCTTTTTAAGTGGTGGGTTTTTTTTTTAAAGATGTTTATTTATTTTTTGAGAGAGAAAGGCAGAGAGAGAGAGAGAGAGGAGAGAGAGAAAAGCCCAAGCAGGCTCCACTCTGTCAGCGTAGAGCCTGATGCGGGGCTCGATCTCACAAACCATGAGACTGTTACCTGAGCTGAAACCAAGAGTCGACACTTAACTGGCTGAGCCACCCAGGCTCCCCTAAAGTGGTGGCTTTAATGAAAACTAATTTTAAGACATGGTGAGATGAGACTGGGGAGGGACATACATGTCAAGATGAAGAGTTTGGATGATCTGGGACACCACTCTGGGCATAACTCTGTGGTCATGTGATGTCCAAAGACTTCATCTGAGAATCTCCCCTCTCAGTCCTTACGGTCCCTGCCCCATTATTCTCCATCTACACTACTTCCATAGCCTCCCTTCTGACCTCTCAGCTCTTGGCGGTCATCTTTTCAATGTCACCTTAAATTTCTGAAGAGTATTTTCACTGCATATAGAATTCTAAGTTCATGGTATTTTTTTTTTTCTTTCAGCACTTTAGAGATGTATTTCTCTAGTCATCTAGATTCCCAGGTTGTTTCTATGTCTTGGCTATTGTAAATAATGCTGCAATGAACTTGAGGGTACAGATATCTCTTCAAGAGGGTGATTGCATTTCTTTTGGATATGTATCCAGAAGTGCAATTGCAAGATCAAATGGTAGTTCTGTTTTTAACTTTTAAAGGAGTCTCCAGGCTGTTTTCCATAGTGGCTGTGCCATTTTATACTGCTACCAGCAGGGCACAAGTGTTCCCTCTTCATATCCTTGCCAGCATTTGTTATCTCCTGGCTTTTCAATAATAGTCATTCTTACAATCAGGTGTAAGGTGATATCTCATTGTGCTTACGATTTGCATTTCCCTGATGATTAGAGATGTTGAACATGTTTTCATGTACTTGTTGTTCCTTTGTAGCTCTCCCATTGTTTAAATCGGATTGTTTGGGTTTCTTTTGCTGGTGAGTTGTGTAAGTTTCTTGTATATTTTGGAGACAGACCCCTTATCAGAAAGATGGTTTGCAAATATTTTCTTTTGTTCCATAGGTTGTCTTTTCATTTTGTTGATAGTTTCTTTTGTTGTGAAGCAGCTTTTTAGTTTGATGTAGTCCCACTTGTTGATTTTTGTTTTTGTTGCTTGTGCTTTAGTGTCGTATCCAAAAAAAATCATTGTCAAGATGGATATTAAGGAGCTTTTTCTTACATTTTCTTCTAGGAGTTTTATTGTCTCAGGTCTTATGTTTAAGTTTTTAATCCATTTCAAGTTAATTTTTGTAAGTGCTGTAAGATAGGGGTCCAGTCTCATTCTTGTGCATGTGACTATCTAATTTTCCCAACACCTTTTATTGAAGAGACTATCCTTCCCCCCTAGAGCATACTCAGCTCACTTGTCAAATATTAGTTGATCAAAATGAATTTCTTAATGTGAGTCTTGGTTAGAAACATTTGAAAGCCAGTAGTCATGTGAAGGAGATTCTTTAGAAAAAATTATGTTAAATTTGGAAATAAGGCAAAACAGAGTATTATGACCTTTCAATGTCACACTAGAACAATGTTTAAGAGGTTCAACCTCTCTCCAGTAGGACTTTCTGTGATGATGGAAATGTTCTATCCGCGTGCTGCCCAATATATTAGCCTCTAGCTGCATGTGACAACTAATCACTGGAAATGTGGCTAGTGTGGCTGAGGGATTGAATTGATAACCTTATTTAATTTTAATTAAAATTTAAATGTCAATGGCCAAAACTAGAGGAATGTATCTGTGTCTCTTAGAAAAAATTCCAAAGGCTGTGGTTGTATTGCCCTGTAGAACATTAACCAGTTTTGTATCTCACCTAGCAATCTTATGCTAACTTTGTTTTCTTTAAGTGCCTGCAAATACCTGGTACCTCAAAATGCTCTTTAAACCACCTCTACCATTTAACTGGCTCCCTCAAGGACTTAAGGGGAATCTTTGACATGTGTCCATTCATATTAAAGAGTTACGTTTTTAATTTTATGAAAATCACATCAAAACAATGTAATAAGAGCAGCATGAAAGGTATGTAAAGAAATCAGGAACAATTTTTTCTCTGCCTAAACTCTGCTTGGGGTAACTGTAGTGATAGAAAAAGCTCCACTGAATTGTCCTAGAAGGTGACTTCTGAGCTGAGTCTTAGGAGGCAATATAGGGTTTTATTGTCTTTATTGAAAAGACAAATGAGGTGGGAGTGATCCTCCAAGTAAAAGAAACCGTTCAGTACTTTATAAATCATGTATGCTGGACGGTGGGGTGGGGTATGCCTGGGTGGGGGTGGGAATGACAAGTGAGCCTGGACAGGGAGGGAGGCAGCATGGTGTAGTGGAAAGGCACAGTGCTTTAGTCAGGAGACCTAGTTTTGCATCCTAACGTTATCTTGTTGGATAACTTAGAATTGGCTAATTTGGCTCTTTGAGCCCATTTCCACAACTGTAAATCGGGAGTAGCAATAACTTTTCCATGGGGTGTTAGGATTAAATTAGATAGCCACGTAAATCACATAGTGCATTGTCTGGTACTACAGATGTTTAGTAAATTATAGCTAGTGTTTCTAAGGAGAGTGGTCAACAGTTTCAAATGGTGCTAAATTTAAATAAGATAGAGTGTAAAATAATCTATAATCGGCTTTCCTAATTAGGAAGTTATTGAAGACTCTAGTAAGGACAACTTCAAAGGGGTAGAGGCAGAATGTGTTGAGAAATGAATGGGAGGTAACAAAGTGAAGAGGGTAGCCAGTCCTTTCAAAAAGCTTGAAGTGGGGGCGCCTGGGTGGCTCAGTCGGCTGAGCGACTGACTTGGGCTCAGGTCATGATGTCCCAGCTCATGAGTTCGAGCCCCACGTCAGCTCAGAGCCTGGAGCCTGCTTTGGATACTGTGTCTCCCTCTCTCTCTCCCCCTCCTCAGCTCATTCTCTGTCTCTCTCTGTCCCAAAAATAAATAAACATTAAAAAAGCATGAAGTAGATGGGAGAGAGGTGATTCAACTCAACAATCATAAGATTAGAAGGTGTGTGTGTGTGTGTGTGTGTGTGTGTGTGTGTGTGTGTGTTTTAGATTGAGGAAATCTGAATATTTTTGTATCCTATGGGCAGAGGATGGAAGAAGAAACCCAAAGATAATGAAGAAGGGATGGTTTAGAATAGGATTAACAGGAAGGGAGCCAGAAGGGAAAGATATCGAAGACACAAAGTAGCTAACACAAAGAAGAAAATGAAGCAGAGGAAAATGTCAAGTCCATGTTTGTCCACTTGGAGTGAGCTTAGGTCTGGTGTGGAGGGAGTTGGGGGAGGAAGGAAAGGTTGATGCACACTCTGCATCCCAGAAAGCCTCTGACAGCCAAAGTCCACAGCAGATTCTTCCAGTCTAAAAGGACCACTTGGAGGCATCTCAAAGTAAAGCAGGAAGCTCCTTCCAAACCTTTACCTTAAAAGGGAGGGAGAAGGAGGCCTGGAAAAGATGGATGTTAAAGTGTAGTCTTGGGAACGCAAACATTGGGTCACAAAGAACTCAACAATTGCCGAAATCAAGGACAAGTACTCTCGTACACAAACCTGGTAACTTGCATTTTAGAGACAGAATTAAACCAGCTGAAACAATTTCAAGCCCCGCCCCAAGTCCTGTCAATCATCCCCTCTCCATTTCTTGATTGGTCAGTGCAGTGCAAACGCTCTGGCTTAAACGGGCTTATTTTAGCATTGATTGGCATGAGAAAGAATCCAATGGTGCCCAGTGATTGGCTGACCTGTCTAGGCTCCGGCCAATCCTGAAAGGGGCGGGCTGGTTAAGCGTCAGGTTCCCCCAAGCAGCTTTCCTTGGAAGTACTGGTCAGCCCAGTGACTGGCCCTTTTCTCCTTTCCGGCCCTAATACAGTAGCCGATGGAGCTTTCTTACCAGACCCTCAAATTCACGCACCAGGCACGGGAAGCGGTAAGGAAAGCATATACAAAAAAGAAAAAAAAGGAACCGTACCAGGAACTCCTCTCCCCTGTTGCTTCAGGCCGATTCGCGTGTCTCTGGTTGCTATGGCGACAGAGTCCCCAGCCGAGTGGCGCAAGCGCAGTGAGGGACGGTAGGCCCCACTGGTCAACTCCCGGGGCTGGGCTTGAGGTGGTGATGGGGATAGGATGGATCCGGGACAGGGGCGGGTTTGGGAGTGACTACGGGTTTGATGAAAGGGGCCGCAGTTTGTGATTGAGAAGACGGTTTGGTATTTATTAAACAGGCTGCCTTGATGGGTGAGCGGGTTTGGGGGAGTGGTCAAAATGAAGAGTGTTGAAAAGCAGGACAGCTCTGACCTGCGAGCTGGGACACTGGGTTCTGGTCCTGATTGGCCACTTACCGAGGCCGAGGGATCTTAGGTATTTATTTCCCCCCTCGGGCTTGAGTTACCTTATTTGAAAGTAAAGTAAATGGACTATAATCCTTTTCACACGATTACATGAACTTTACAATACGTACGTGGTTTCTGTTGTATCATCTGGTAAAAGGCCAGCAGTACTTTCCACAACAACGCACATGAATTGAGGACATAATGCCAGGCACTGGGGAGAAAACAATGCTTTGGTGGGGACAGAGGATAAATAAAATTAAGTTAAAAAAAATACTGATGGGGGTGCCTGCGTGGCTCAGTGGGTTAAGCGTGGGACTCTTGATCTCAGCTCACGTCATGATCTCACTGTTGGTGAGATCTAGCCCTGCTTAAGGCTCTGCACTCTTAGCGCCTGGGATTCTCTCTCTCTTCCTCTGTCTCTGCTCCCCCCGCTCCCCACAGCTAGCTCTCTCTCAAAATAAATAAACTTAAAAAAAAAAAAAAAAAAAACTTATACCTGGGCCCCACCTCTAGAGATTCTGATTTACTGATTTGGGATGGATTCTGTGCATCGACATTTTTTTTAAGTCCAACAGGTGATTACAGTGTGTAGCCAAGGTTATGAATCTCTGCCCTAGTGTGTCCCACTTTTTAAAAATAATAACAATACAAAAGATGATGTAACCCTCTGTTTGGCCTCACATTCGCCTCTACCTACCAACCTCCATTCCATTCCAGCTTCTGGAAAAGATTGGTGACGCTTGGTGTTGCTACTGCCTCACGTCTGGATTGTGCTCAAGCCCATTTCAATCCAGCCCAAACTACCCACATCAGAGCCTTTTGTGTTGTCTTTTAATAAAGCGGATTCCTGGATCTCACCAAGATTTACTGAATCAGAAATAGTTTGGGATAGGGTCTTGAAAAGTGCCTTATAAACACATACCCAGGTTTAAAAACCACTGCCCTCCGATTAAGCTTCCCACTTCTGCTCAGGTCCCAGCCTCTCACAGGGCTCTGTGGTGACAGCTCGGAGCTTTGGAGCCTGCCTGGGATTCTGTGTCTCTCTCTCTGCCCCTCCCCTGCTTGTGCTCTGTCTCTCGGTCTCTCAAAAATAAATAACCATTAAACATAAATAAAACCCGTTGCCCTAAATAGTCTCATACATTTTCATGATTTCCAATGCCATCTATATGCCCACAACCCCCTACTACCCAAACTGACTCTAGACTGGATTACTTTGCTGGGCCCAAGCCCACATAGCGTCCTAGAAGATGGAAATACAGAGAGGACAATGAATCAACAGATTACTTGACAAATCTTGTGTCATGTGTCTGCATCTTAATTTGTTCAATATCTGACTTTTTGCCTTCTCTTCTAAAACCTGTACCTTGGTCTACTTGGGAATGTGAAACCAACATCCACCCAATTGCTCAAATCAGAATTCTCGAAGTATCCTTAGCTCCTTCCTCCTAGTCCCTCCCTTCTGTCCTCTACATAAGACAGCAGCAAACCTTTTGTTCCACTTCTACAATAGGTCTTTAATCATCCCTCTCTCCACGGCTGAGAGCCTGACCCAACCACCATGATTTTTTACCTGAACCACTGCAACAACCTCCTAACTATTCTTCCCATTGGTTTTTGCTTCCCTCTAGTCCATTCTTCATCCAGTGATCTTCCTAAAATCGTGTCACTCCCTGGCTGGGGTCCTTTTATTGGCTTTTCATTACCCTTGGGATAAAACCCCCAAACTTTGACATAACCTACAGGGTACTGCAATGATGCGGCCCAACTTCCACATCCAGCCTCTTCCTCACCACTTTCCACTTTGCCTCCCACAGCTCCTTTGATCTGTGGCACGTTCTCTTTGATCTGACATGTCTCTGAACTCCATATACTCTGTACCATACAAGTTAGTATTTAATTGTGATTAACTTGTTCCTATCTGTTTCCTGCCTGTAACGAGGCCTCTCCAACAGAATTCATGTAACCTGAAGGCACACCCAGTTTTATTTTTTCGTTTTATTCCCTAGGTGGTGCTGAGAGACATATTTAGGTATGCCCATTGGTGTCTCGATTTTGCAGGGGGTGCAAGTGCAAGGAGTTGTGATTAGTTGTGTCTGCAGAAGGAATAAGGTGGAGGTGGGTGCGGCGATCTGGTGAACTGGATATAAAAAGGACTGTGTGTCCACAAGGAATTTTGATCATCTACATCATCTACTATATTAGGACTTCCAAAATACATGCTTTTTATCTGGCTGATTTTTATTGTTGTTTCAAATATATATACGTATGTATACATATGTGTATATATATATATTTATACGTATATATGTTGTTCTGAGGTCTTCGATTTCTCCAAGAAGAAATCCTCTACACTTTCCTACAGGAATGAGGGCAAAATAAGCATGATTGCCATTGTTGTAGGAGTTAAGCAGGGAAAGGCAGCTATGTGGAAGGTGGGGGTTTCTCCTCACTTAATTACTTATTACTTATACTTAATTACTCCTTCCTTAATTACATAATTGGGTACTGGAGCACCGGGGTGGCTCAGTCAACTAAGTGTCCAACTCTTCTTGCTCTGGGCTCAGGCCTTGATCTCAGGGTTGTGAGTTCAAGCCCTGCTTTGGGCTCTGCACTGGGCATGAAGCCTACTTTAAAAAAATATATGTAATTGAATACTTAATTACTCTTTCCTTCCCAAAGTTTATCCGGCTGTGTTTCTCCTCAGGATAAATGTCCAATCTTTAGCCAGGGGAGGGGAGGGATTGTCACCTGACTGGGGTGAGGGAGGGAATCTCTTATACTGTGTTCAGCCTGCTCCTCATTACTTCTGTCCTTAGAGGTGCCTGGTGACTCCAGAAGTAGCCAGTGCCATGAGTTCCTGTAATTGTCTAGGGCTCTGTCATACTTATGTGCTTCTTGTTCACTACTTTCCCTACAGGTGTCGGTTTTCTTTGATTTTGGTTGTCTTTGCTTTTGTCTTTTTTTGCTCTTTTTTAAAAATGTTTATTTGTTTGGGGCGCCTGGGTGGCGCAGTCGGTTAAGCGTCCGACTTCAGCCAGGTCATGATCTCGCGGTCCGTGAGTTCGAGCCCCGCGTCGGGCTCTGGGCTGACGGCTCGGAGCCTGGAGCCTGTTTCCGATTCTGTGTCTCCCTCTCTCTCTGCCCCTCCCCCGTTCACGCTCTGTCTCTCTCTGTCCCAAAAATAAATAAAAAACGTTGAAAAAAAAAAATTAAAAAAAAAATGTTTATTTGTTTATTTGATGGCGGGGGAGGGCAGAGAGAGAGAGGAGAGGGAGAATCCCAAGCAGGCTCCATGCTGTCAGCACAGAGCCCAACATGGGGCTTGATCTCATGAACCGTGAGATCATGGTCTGAGGCAAAATCTAGTCGGATGCTCAACCGACTGAGTCACCCAGGCGCCCCTCTTTGCTCTCTTAAGTCAGCAGGCATTTATCTATTTGCTTTCCATATGTCAAATTTTTTTATTTTTTATTTTTTAAATAAATTTATTGTCAAATTGGCTTCCATACAACACCCAGTGCTCATCCCAACAAGTGCCCTCCTCAATGCCCATCACCCACTTTCCCTCTCCCCCACCCCTCTCAACCCTCAGTTTGTTCTCTGTATTTAAGAGTCTCTTATGGTTTGCCTCCCTCCTCTCTGTAACTTTTTTTTCCCCTTCCCTTCCCCCATGGTCTTCTGTTAAGTTTCTCAAGACCCACCAATGAGTGAAAACATATGGCATCTGTCTTTCTCTGACTTATTTCATTTAGCATAATACCCTCCTGTTCCATCCACGTTGCTGCAAATGGCAGGATTTCATTCTTTCTCATTGCCAAGTAGTATTCCATTGTATATATAAAACACATCTTCTTTATCCATTCATCCATTGATGGACATTTAGGCTCTTTCCATAATTTGGCTATTGTTGAGAGTGCTGCTATAAACATTGGGGTACATGTGCCCCTATGCATCAGCACTCCTGTATCCATATGTCAATTTTGTGGTCATAACTGCTTGCTGTCACTCTTCTAGGGTCTTTGTCCTTTTCCTTTTCACTCATTTCTGCTCTAATCTTTATTATTTCCCTCCTTCTACTGGCTTTTTGGACTTTGTTCTTCCAGATCCTTTAGATGTAAGGTTAGGTTGTTTATTTGAGATTGCGAGATTTTTCTTGCTTTTGAGGTAGGCCTGTATTGTTATAAACTTCACTCTTAGGACAGCTTTTGCTGCATCTCGCGGATTTTGGACCATTGTGTTTTCATTTTCATTTGTCTCCATGTCTTTTTTTGATTTCTTCTTTGGTTTCTTGGTTGACCCATTCATTGTTTAGTAACATGTTATTTAGCCTCCGTGTATTTGTATTCTTTGCAGATTTTTTCTTCTGATTGATATCTAGTTCCATAGTGTTGTAGTTGGAAAAGATGCATGATGTGATTTCAGTCTTTTTTAATTTACTGAGATTTGTGGCCTACCGTGTGATCTATCCTGGAGAATGTTCCATGTGCACTTGAAAAGAATGTGTATTCCGCTGTTTTGGGATGGAATGTTCTGTATTTATCAGGTCCACCTGGTCTAATGTGTGGTTCAGAGCCACTGTTTTCTTGTTCATTTTCTCTCTGGATGATCAATCCATTGATTTAAGTGGGGTGTTAAAGTCCTCTATTATTACTGTGTCACTGTCAATTTCTTCCTTTATGTCTGTTAATAGTTGCTTTATGTATCTGGGTGCTCCCATGGTGGGTGGAGTCTTTGTTCTTGACGGATCATTGTGTTTTTATTTCTTTATCATAGTTTTAATGTGGTTTTGGGAGGAATAAAAGATAAATGGTCTCTAGAGCATTTTTTATTTTACAGATATTTATTGAATACCTACTGAGTACAATGAATCACAGTAGTTGCTTTTGCAGGGGTTCAGAGGAGTGAATATATAAAATCAACTAATATATGATTCATATCTAAAAGATAACTTAGGGTGTCTGGGTGGCACAGTTGGTTAAACGTTGGACTCTTGATCTCAGCTTAAGTCATGATCTCACAGTTTGTGAGTCTGAGCCCCACATCAGGCTCTGCACTGATGGTAGAGCTTGCTTGGGATTCTGTCTCTCCTTCTCTCTGCCCCTCCCCTACTCATGCATGCTCTCTCTCTCTCTCTCTCTCTCAAAATAAATAATAAAAATAAACTTTAAAAATTTTTAAAAATAAAAAAAGATAACTTAATTTTTTTGTTGGTTTCAAGTTAGGCATTTGTCATACATATACTTACGTATTCAAATTTGGTTTTAAATACGGTTATTTCTTTGGAAATGGTAGGAGCTGATGGCTGAGCATAAGAGAGTTAGACATTTTTGAATTCATATCCTGGTTTTTACTTAACACTGAGGTAAATACTTAGTAAACACTTAGCGCCCAACATGTATCAAACATGGTACTGAGATATCCATAAATGGGAGTATTGACCGTTGATTACCCTTAGAACATGACTCTTCTCTTGGTTTGCATGATACTACTACTTGGTTTTCAGTCTCCTAGCGTTCTACTTTCCTTCTTGGCTTCCTCGATGAGCTTCTCTTTCTCTGCCCCTTAAAGTCTTGTGCTTTAGGATCTGAACTTGCCTTTCCTGGTCAGCCTGTTTCTCAGACTTGATGCCTCCTTGATGCAGTAAGCAGACATCACCACACCTCCTTTTTCCCTGGAAATCATAATTGAATTCTTCCTTGTTGACCCCTTTCTCCCACCCCAGGAGACAATAAGCTCCTTAAGGGCAAGGACTCTGGCAAGTTTCTTTCCTGACAAGCACACTGGTCATGCCTTTTCAGCGCTTCTCAGTCCTTAACATACACACTAAACACTGAGATGTTTTGAAAATGCTGCTTCGATCCAGTAGTTCTGGGGTGGGGTGTATGTCGTGAGCTCTCGTGTAATACTCTTACTGCTGGTGATCTTTGGGTAGCAAAGATCTGGGAATGGAGAATTTGCTCCGATTCCATTTTAAACGTAGTGTTTAATTGAAATAAGACTGTTTCCAATCTGTATGCCCCTGCCACTTTCTTCTTTCCGACTTGAATTTAAAGTCCTCTAAAATGTGCTAAGGGCAAGGCACCTCCAAGGAGCAATTGCTTCAGTGTTTTTAATTTGACCACACGTTCAAAACAAATAAACAGTAATTGGTATCAGTGCACAAGAATGCTTTTGGAAAGCCATAATTGATCCACACATTCATGTGTGACACAGAATAATCCTGAAGCAAAGTTAATTTTATTTATTCTCATGTGTCATCATATGTACTTTTCAAAAGTTGTGACTTTGCGTCTGTGAGCCTTTATATTAAAAATATCTACTCTAAGTGTTAGCTAATTAATGAGGTGGTTGACTAGGTTTGCAAATGAGTGTTGTTAAATGCCTTAGCTTTTATTAATTGCATGGGCCCCTAAAAAAAAAGAAGAGTAATTGAAAATTTAATTACATCAATGTTTTTCTTCAAAGAACTGAGGCGTATTAAACTTTAAATGTTTAAACATTTAAGCATCTATTGAAATACCAATAGCTATAAACAATGTGCAGTTCTAAATACTAATTAAACAAACTCTAAATCACCATAAAGCTAAGCTGAATTTTAAGTAACTTTTATGTTTTAAGTGCTCTTCTCTGCTCTTACATAAGGAAGATTAACCACTTCACTGCTGACCACTGCTGCAGCCTTGTGGGTATCCTGTAAAATGTGGTGGCTGCCGTGGGACCACGTTCTTTCTGAACTTGGGCCAACAAAGGGAGACTAATCAGACAACCTGGAACACTTTGCTGATGTCAGATGGCTACTCTTGGACACTTGTTTTTGTGTTTTATTTCTTTTTTTAACCACTAAAAGAGAACATGAGAGTATACAGATATGAATTTGTATATTTGATGTCTTGGGTTAAAAACACCCTTTCCTTTGGAAAAAATAACATTTATCAGGTTTTATTTTTAAATGTAAAAAGTATATATCTCACCACCCAGATAAAGCTTGTAGGCATTAAAACAATTGATATAGCCTTCTGCTTTCCACTGTGATAGCCTTCCTGCTGTACAAAGCTAGAAAACTGGCCTGCAGTTTATTTGTATTATAGATGAATAATCTGTTTTCAGACAGTGAACAATGTGCTCATGAGTAAAGGCCTTCAGCTTGAAAGAAGTAACTGGGTTCTGGCCCACACGGGAGTATCTATGCAGAGCACAGATGAGACAGAAAGGAGTTTGGGGAGAAAGGGGACCAGAGAGGAGGGTCTATGCAAACAAGTTGCCCCATATTTCTGAGTTTGGGGCTGAATACTAAGCTGTGCATCCATCGGGTAAAAATGTACAAAGCTGGGGGGAAACCAATTACCAGGGAACGATAAACTGAACACCTACCTACCGGTGCTCATAGAACCTCCTTATACCATTGAAAGCCATCTTAATGTCAACCAGCCTGAGTGGAGAAATGTTGTGGACCAGCAGAGCACTTAGCTGAGATTCCGGGATTCTGTGCTAAACCAGCCCTAGAGCAAGGCTACTTTAGATATATCTTTCCTAACAAAGCTTAAATACAAGACATGATAAGATCAGACTTACCTGTAAGTAACTGAACTATCTGCCAAAATAAAACTCAACACACTTAAAAGAAGACAATAAAATCCAGATATTCGCAAAGACTGACATCCAATAAAAAACTACTAGCAGTCATAAGAAACAGAAAAATATAATAAAACCGGGACAAGCATCAGTTAACAGAAATGGGTTTAGAAATAGTAGAGAAGACAGCATTAGCAGACAAGGACTTTGGGGACCTCAGGAAAACATAAAGAGGAAAAAACCAGAAGATACAAAAAGAATAAAACACAACTTACAGAGTTGAAAAAGATGGTAATTTTAATCTAAAAGACTCACTGGAAACTATCTAAACCACAGCACATAGAAAAAGTCTGAAGAAAAAAATGGACAAAGCCCCAGTGACCTGAAGGACAATGTCAAGTAGTCTAACATATGTGCAGTTCATAGCCCAGATTGGAGATGAAGATGAGGAAAAAATATGAAGAAACCATGGCCAAAATTTCCCCATAAACCCAAGAAACTCAAAAACTTGCAGGCAGGATACACATTTGTTGACTGTGACAAAGCCATCTGCTACATCATAAGCTGCCCTCGGAGACACCCATGTGGCAAGGAACTGAAGGAAGCTTCCAGCCACTAGCCGACAAGAAACTCAAGCTCAGAGTCCTACAACTCATAAGGGACTGAATTCTGCCAACAGCCATAGGGGCAGAAGGAACACATTTGGGTGACAGAAATGTTCTACATCTGGGTTGGAGTTTTGATTACAGATGTGCACACATTCATGGGACTGGACACTTGAGATGGATGCATTGTACTATATTTAAAGGATACCTTAATAAAGTTGCTTTCAAAAATGGTATAAAAATGCAGGGGTGCCCAGTGGCTCAATTAGTTGAGCATCTGACTCTTGACTGCAGCTTAGGTCATGATTCCAGAGTTGTGGGATCAAGCCCCACGTCAAGCTCTGCACTGAGTATGGATCCTGTTAAAGATTCATTCTCTCTCTCTCTCTCTCTCTCTCTCTCTCTCTCTCTCTCTCTCTCCCTTTACTCCCTCCCCAACTTGCACTCTCTCTATCTCTCTCTCAAAAAAATACATAAATAAAGGGGTGCCTGGTTAGTTAAGTGGCCAACTTTGGCTCAGGTCATGATCTCACAGTTTGTGAGTTTGAGCCCCACGTCAGGCTCTGTGCTGGGAGCCTGGAGCCTGCTTCAGATTCTGTGTCTCCCTGTCTCTCTGCTCCTCCCCTGCTTTCGCTCTGTCTCTGTCTCTGTCTCTCAAAACTGAATAAACGTTACAAAATTTTTTTAAAAATTAAAAATGGTATAAAAATTCAAACAGTATTTAACCAAAAGGTATATAATGAAAAGTAAATGCCTTCTTCCCTACTCTCTACCCCCCTGCCCACTTCTGGTTTCTCACCCTGTAAGAAACTATCATCTATAGTTTCTTATATATCTATTTAGAAATATATTTATATGTCATACTGCATATATATTTATATCTTTTTCTTTTCACAGAAGAGATTATTTTCTTCATTCTGTATTTCCCCCTTACTTTATTACATATCTTGGAAGTCTTTCCACAAATATTTATGGAGAACCTGAATGAGATACGTTAAGTTCTGGGGATATAGTGGTGAAAAAAAAGACACTTCCTCTACCTTCATGGTGATTATATTTTAGTAGGGAAGGCAGCTAACTGGTAAACATAGGCCCCCCAGGAAAGGAATTGCTGAAACATAGACTAGCCATACGTCCAACTTCCGTAGGTAATGCCAGACAACTTCCCACAGTGGTTATATCAGTTTATATTGCCCTTGCAGCGCATGAGAATTCCCATTGGTCCACACCCTTATCAATATGTGGTATTACCAATTATTTTTCCTTTATGTGTCCTTGATTACAAATGAGGTCAAGTACCTTTTGTTTATTAGCTATTTGGAGATGTCATTTTGCAAGGCACCTATTTTTCTTGTCCATTTTTCTATTGGGTTACTTTGTCTTTTTAATTGATTCTTTCGGGGAATTCACTATGTATTTGTATATTAATTCTTCCAAATGTTGATATTTTCAACATACCAAAATGTTCTCTTTTATGAACACAAATGCATATTTTAATAAAAGTCACTTTATTTATTTATTAAGTTTATTTATTTCTTTTGAGAAAGAGAGAGAGAGAGTGCTAGCAGGTTAGAGGCAGAGAGAAAAGGAGAGAGAGAGAATTCCAAGCAGGCTCTGCACTGTCAGGGTAGAGCCCAACACGGGGCTGGAACTCACGAACCGCGAGATCATGGCTTGAGCCAAAACCAAGAGCCGGTAGCTTAACTGACTGAGCTACCCAGGTGCTCCATAAAAATCACTTTATTAATCTTTTCTTCTACAGTTAATGTTTTTTTTTGTACCCTTAGAAAATCTTTTCCCTATTCCAAAATCATGAAAATATTCTTTTATATTATCTTCTAAAAATCATATTGTGCTCACATTTAGATCTGTAATCCATGTGAAACTGATTTGTGCGCGCACACACACACACACACGTCTGTGTATAAGGAAGGAGGTAGGACATACAATTTTTCCAAAAGCATTTACTGAAAAGATGTCCTTTCCAACACTGTTCTTCATCCATGTATATGCAGAATTGTTTCTGGGCCCTCAAGTCTGTTCCACTGGTCTAGTTGTCTATTTCCTGGGCTAATACCACACTGTCTTAATACCTATAGTTGCATAATCTCCATATCTATTAAATCAAATACTTCTACTGGTTTTTTTTAATTAAATGGTTACTATTATCCACAAGACATATTTATATATTTTAGAATCAACGTGTCAAACTCCACAAAGATTGCTGGACTTTGATTGGGATGGAATTGAATCTGAAGATAAACGTGAGGAGAATTGACAATTTAAAAATAATGAGCCTTCTGGTCAATGCCTATCTTTTTTCTGACAACGTTCGCAATTTTTTTTCAGGAGCAATATAGGGTTTTCCGTGTATTTGGTCCATCTTTTGTTAGATACGCTTTTAGTTTCTTGATACTATTGTAAGTGGTCACTGCAAATGGCTTCTTGTGTTTTTAAACTTCATTTTATGTTTATTATTGGTATGTAGAAACGTAATTGATTTTTGTATGTTGATTTTATTTGAGCAACATTGCTAAATTCATTCATTCATTCTAAGAATTGTTTGTGGATTCTTTTGACTTCTTTATTTACACAATCATATTATCCATGAATAAAGACAGAATTAATTCTTTTCAAATTCTTACGCCATTTGGTTTTCTTGCCTAAACTTCCTGGTTTAGACCTCTATTATAATGTTGACTAGAAGTGGGGATAGGAGGCATTATTGTACCTGAGGGGGGAGACACTAGCAATCCAGGAACATCTTAATCCAATTTCGGGGACTGAGATTTTTCTGAGCCACATAGACAATGGGAAACCGAGCTTGGGCAGCTTAACTTCTCCTTTGTCCTTAGCCCTGAGTCCTAGGACTGAGTCCTCCTTTATATTTTTTACCAGCGTCCCCTATTATGCTGTGTCCTAGATTCCAACTTTTGCACCTATAGCACCTTGAGGCTGTCAAACATACTACTCGGCATCTTAGTATCTTACAGGCAGGCAAATGTACTTGGGAAAAAGTGGCTTAAATGTCTTGGTTATGTCTGTGGATTAATGAATACACGTACATACGCAGGTAGATCTACAGGGTAATAAAATCCTATAAGTGAAGTTGTTATGTCCAAGAGTTTTTATATGTGTATATTTGGCATAGGTGCATCTGTAGAATAAAGTTCTTGTGGAACTCAATGAAAACCATCCAAATGACAGCATTTTTTAACCATCCCCATTGAGCTTGCTGTAGCAAAGGAGTCGGGTACGTCCCTTGCATGTCTTTGGCAGAGAATCAAAGGCAGGCAAGGGAGTGGGAAAGCTTTGCAGTGAAAAAAAGGAAGGCTTCAGGTATTTTCTGATTGGAGGTTGTTGACTTGGGGAAAGCTGGAGGCAGGCTACCCAGAAGCAGGGTACCGTATGTACCTGATTTGGACAGCATATTTGGCTTTCTCTGCTCTGTCCTGATTTGGAAGCTGGGGGCAAAAATTGTGAGGCTGTCAGTTGTTGACCGAATCCTGACCGTTCTGGGCCAATTGCTACAAGAGGCTGTGATTTAGTTTCCTGGACTGCTTGCCGTGGAGGCTGTGGTTCGGTGTTCTGGGTTGGTTGCCGCAGAGGTTGTGGTTTGGCTTCCTGAGCTTATGTGGGTCTGACCATTACCCATTTATATATTCAGTCTCTTATTCTAAAAGTGATGTTTCTGTACCAAAGAATGTATGCTTTCAGCATTTTGCCTATTAACTCCAACAAACGTTGTATCAATTTACACGTCTACTAATAATGCATGATAATTTGTTCTAACACAGCAGGCTGTTCTTTTGAACTTGACTCATCTAATAGGTAAAATTTTGTATCACATTATGTTTTTCATTTGCATTTTTGTAAGATTGAGCATCTCTTCATAAAATTAAGAGTCATTTGTGTTTCCTTTCCAGTGAACCATCTTTTCCTATGTTTTGCTCATTTTTATAGCAAATTGTGGTCTTTTTTTCCCGCTGATTTGTGAGAGCTTATTATATATAAAGGAGGTTGGCCTTTGAATGTTTAAAAAAAAATGTAAATCTTTCCCAGATTGCTGTCTTTTGACCTTGTTTTTGATTTCTAAAATTTTTATGTAGTTAAATTTATCAGTCTTTTTAATTAATGGTTTCTGGGTTTGTGTCCAAGAAAGCCTTATTTACTCTGAGATTAAAAAAAATAATCCCATGCCAAGTAGTTTTATGTATGTATGTATGAACAATCTGAGAATACTACTTATTAAAACAATGTCTTATTGTTTACAGAGGGGCTACTTGACAAAACTCTAATTGATCTTAAAATCCTCAGTAAAGGGGCGCCTGGGTGGCTCAGTCGGTTGAGTGTCTGGCTTCGGCTCAAGTCATGATGTCACAGTTTGTGGGTTCGAGCCCCGCATCGGGCTCTGTGCTGACAGCTCAGAGCCTGGAGCCTGCTTCGAATTCTGTGTCTCCCTCTCTCTCTGCTCCTCCCCCACTCATGCTCTGTCTCTCTCTCTCCGTCAAAAATAAACAAAAACATTTAAAAAAAAACTTTTTTTTTTTTTTTAAATCCTCAGTAAAACTGAGGTTTCACGTCTTGGGAATTCTGGAGTATTCTCCAGGCGGGGAGGCAGTGGCTGTGGCACATAGGTTCTCAGGTACAACCTTTGCAAACTACAGGAGTGAGAGTCCCGAAGTTTCCGCAAAGCAAGAGCCTCTGGTCTCCCGGGGAAGTGCCATCTCAGAACCCCGCCGCCCGTGTCTCCCCCACCCCAAATTCCGTGTCCAAGGCAAGTCTCAGCTTATGTGGGGAGAATGTGTTCTTGAAGTCTAACACTGGCTTGGCCGTCATCTGGGCACTTTTCCTGGCGGGTTTCCACGGCCCAGTGGGCACTGCGGGAGCTCGGGCGGTCGCAGGCCGTCTTCTCTGAGAAGAGGTTAAAGCTGTCCCTCCGTCACCGCCGCCGAGGGCATGGTGTGGTGCTAGCTTGATCAGCGGCTCCTCTGTGCAAACGTCTCCCGGCTCCTTAGAACATCAGTAGGGTGCTGGGCCACCGGCTTGAAAAGGACCAGCCTTGCTGGTCAGCCCTAGGGCTTATTGGCCCGTGCAGACCCCACGTTCATTGTCAGCCCCCACAGCCACCACCCTCGGGCCTCCTGAAGCTGCACGAACATCGCCCACCACGCCTCACGCTCTTCTGGATCTTCTCATTGGTGTCAATGAGTTTTCCATAATTTATCGATTTCTTCAACTAGCACACGACTGTATTTCTGTATGCCACATAGCTGATCGGCATAAAATCTCCAAAATGGGTTCAGGAACGGAATGCGTGGCTCCTCCCACTTCAAAGATCCATGTTGTTTTTAAGTATCCGGATGCACTGGTGGTACCAGGTCATCATTTCGTGGAGCTGGGCACACTTGGGACCACAAAACACCTGCATCTTTGAATTCATTCTGCGTCCGGTAAATCCAGCTTCTTCCTCTTCCTGGGGTGAAGACAGCGCTTCTTGCTTTGGTGGGAAGGAGCACATCAATGCAAAGACACGAGAGGCTGGTAACGGGCCTGTGCCCTGGGTAATGGGAGGTCTGTCAACACTGGTAGTGAGTCAGCAGGGACCTCTTTCAGCCTGGCCCGATGGGCTCCAGACGGCTGTGCCTTCCCTGACTTGTTTTGTTCACCTGAGGTCATTTCTGAACCGAGTCCAAGTTTTCACTAGTGCTTTTAGGGTCATTCTGAAGTCCTTTTTCTCAGAATGCAGTAGCTGAAGTTTTCAGTCTCCCCCTACCCCCACCCCCACCCCAGGGGCGGTCATAGTTGAAGCAGGACTCAAAAGACACAGTGGGTGGCTGCAATTCATCATCCAGATCTGCCTCCTCAACTTCAGGGAGGGAGCCCATTGGCTTTCTATCCAAATTAAAAGTTTTTATTTTCCCTTCCTGAATCCTTGGGTTGTTAGAACCTTCTCTTTCGCCTTGGGCAACAGGCCTCCTGCCCACTTTCCAAGTCTAAGCTGTCTAGACTTTGCTTGTTTTTGTCTGATTTGGTTTTCTCTGAGCCTTGCGCTCTTGCATCTTAAGGCGGTGCAGTCTGTAGCAACCACGATGGAGTGAACACTCGTGAAGGCAGTGGCCCCTCTTTCCTTCTTTCTGGACAGCCCTACAGAGGGCGTTTCTTCTTTGTGTTGTCTTGGGAGAGAGGCCTTGGGCTTTCCTCCCTGGAGGAGGCCTGGCGTGATTTCTGGCCGAGCAAAGCAGAGGACTTCTCATGTCCTTTGGCACCCACCAGGACTTTGTCCCTTTGGGAAGACCGGTGCCCCTTGCTTTGACTCACAGCCCCTTTC
This sequence comes from Panthera leo, assembly GCF_018350215.1. Classification (NCBI taxonomy): domain Eukaryota; kingdom Metazoa; phylum Chordata; class Mammalia; order Carnivora; family Felidae; genus Panthera; species Panthera leo. The sequence continues at coordinate 67,193,504 of NC_056690.1, forward strand.
CCTTGGGGCCACCCAGGTGGCATTCTTGGCTGTGTCCCCGTCTGTCCTGAGAGGCACCAGAGTGGCCTGGAGAAGGCCACTGCAGCATGGGCCTCCGACAGGGATCTGTGCTGGGTCCGGACAACTGCTGAGGACCCGCAGACAGTGGACGGGACAGCGCGTAACCAGAAGATTCCTGTTCTCAGGGCTAAATTGGAGCAACGCTGTGGCTCTTCCCATCTCCTCTCACGACTGTGGGACACCGGGTGGGGCCTCTGGAGCTCGGAGGCTTTTCTGTGGTTTTTCTGTCTGTGCTCAGGGCCGTCTGATCGGCCGCTGGAGGCTTTTGCAGGGTTGTGGCCGGTCTCCCTCGGTTCCGGCCTCCTAAGGAGCGGTTCCAGGACGCTTTGGGGAATCCTCTTCTCCAAAGCAGGCTCAGTGTTTGATCCATGGGAGCCAGCCTCTGCCCCTGGGCCACGTCCCTGGCCAGGCCGCCGGATTGCTGGTATTTGTGCAGGCGACTGACTGTCCCGCCACCCTGGTCTCGGGGAGCACAGCTACTGAGTGGAGCCAGGCAGAGTCCCTTCAAATCTTGTTGCAGCTTCTTCGGGTCAGGGCCTGTGGCTGGCTCGCCTGCAGCTCCTGCACCACCGGGTGCCCCGACCTCTCTGCCCTTGCTCGGGCAGGGCTCGTGTGCCACCTCTGGCCCCATGCGGACCTGGCCCGGACCAGCGTGCCCTGGAGAGCTGGGCCTGCAGCCTGGGCGTGCCCGGCAGCCCGGCTTCTGGTCCTCGGGGTGCGGAGCCAGCGCAGTGGCCAGCCCAGCCCCGGACCCTGACCCTGGCCCTAGAAAGACCCACCCACGCTCTCTGTGTGGGCTGTGGACCTTTACCCCCAGGAAATTGACTCCTGTAGGGGGTCCCTGGGCCCCCTGCCCGGCTCTGGTCTGGTCCCTAGTGCCCTGCGCCTGCTGTTGACGACCTTTTCTAACCTCAGCTTAACCCAACAAAACGGGTAATACTTCCCCCATTTTATGAATGAGAGTACTGAGGTTTAGACAGATCAAATTAACTTGCATGTGGTTACATAACGGAAAGAGGTGAAGCTGGAACCTGAATCAAAGTAGTTTAGGTCCTGGGTGAACACACACCTCTGAGTAGGTGGAAGAATTGAGGCCTAGAGAGAGAACGGGAATAGTTCAAAGTCACACAGTTTAGCCCCGTGAGGGCGGTAATAGTTCCTACATCTGGCTTGTCCCCAAAGTGGTGTAGGACACAGGCATCGAATACATTCTTGAATGAATGAATAGCCATTTGCTCTGACCACCTGAACATCGGCAGTAAAGCCTGAGTCAGATGAGCCTGAGCCCGACTCCCCCTAATTATCCTTGAGGGCACTTACCCTTATCTTAGAAGGACTACATTTTATTTAGTTTTTATTTGTTTTTATTTATTTATTTGAGAGAGAGAGAGTGCAGGGGACAGGGGCAAAGGGAGAGAGAGAGAGAGAGAGAGAGAGAGAGAGAGAGAACGTAAGCAGGCTCCATGCTTAGTGCCAAAGCCTGATGTGAGTCTCCATCCCAGAACCCTGGGCTCATGACCTGAGCTGATATCAAGAGTCCAACACTTAAGAAACTGAGCCACTGAGGTGCCCCTGCACTTTATTATTACTACTATTACAACTAAAACTAATCACTTAATAGTCTTAACTTAAAATGGCAGCATTGATTATAGCTCCTTTGATTGGATTGGATCCAATTAGATCCTAGTCAGATCTCCAGGAATGCATCTGGCCAGACCCCTTGCCCAAATCAGGAAAGCTCGCTGGTTGCACTTCCTTTATCTTTTTATATTTAAGGTTTTTAATCGCTTGAACAATGCTATGGGTATATGTTTTATGTATTATTCAACTTTTCCTTCACTTTCCAGTTGTCTTAACATTATAAATAGTAGTTTATTTGTAGTCTAGATTTTCCCCATCATTTTAGGTTTAAAGATACCCCAAGTCTTAGAAGTTATTACATTTAAGAATTCCTGACAGTTTTTATATTTTCAATATTCTCAGTAGTATCAATTGGCAGTTCTAATGTTGCATGATTACTTCCATAATCATAAATCAAGTGTAAAGACATGATAGGTAATGAAGAGAATAAATAAAATAAAAACACCACATTCCCACAACCCAGAGACACTATGGTGGTAACCAAAGGTGAACCTTAGTGTATATCCACACACCCCTCCAGATCCTTTTCTATGTGTATACAGTTACACACACACACACACACACACACACACACACACACACGTTTTATCAAAATGAAATCATATAGTAAGTACTGTTCTTTAACCAACTAGTTCTCTAACCAGAGAACTTAGACAGTTCTCTAACTAGTCATGCATTGTATCTGGTTGTCATAGCCCTTAAGTCTCTTTGCATTGCCACAGCCCCCACCCGTACTTTCTCTATTGTTCTCTTCTTTTCTTTTTTATTTTCAACGGCACTGACTTGTTCCAGAAACCACGAGAACCGTTCTGCAGAACATCTCCCCTCCTAGATTTGTCTGATTGCTTCCTGGAGATCTCTATCTCTGAGGCTCGATCCCTGGTGACAGAAAAGTTGGTTCTAAAGGCTTGATGGATTTACATCAAATCCTTTCATTTACCTCATAGGTGATACTGAGAACTTCACATCGCACATGTCAGGGGACTGATATCGCCTTACTGTGCCCGGCAGTCTGATCTCCCCATCGTGCAGCTCTGTTGCAAGCAGAAAGTAGCCTGTGTGAGCATGGGCTTCTGAAAAGAACACAAATATCATAATTCCGCAATCTGGTTCAGTGTTGAATAACAATGGCACCGTGTGGCATGGAAAGTCTTCTGTGTTTCAGTAGACTTTATACTTCTCTGAAATCCCAAATTCCATCACCAGTTCATACTCGGGATTAACAAGTGTCTCTTCTCATGGAACACACTGTTCCTGAGCATAGCTGACCAGTTCTGACTTTGTATTAAATATAATAAATGTCTCCCCTGGATCCGTAGACACTCTTTTGGTAGTTCTAGTGCTTTGTCAAGTTGTACAGTGTTTGAAACTTAGCAAGTTTCCTGGTACAAACAGGAGGTAATCAGGAAACAAACAAAAAACAAATTAGAACCTATGGGTATATATTCAAGCTTTTAAGTGAATATCAGATGCAGGGACTGTAAAATAGAACTATAATAAAAACATTTGAAAGAAGAAATGTGTCCTTTTTAACTGTTTGTTTTTGAGATGGAAAGCTTAATGCAAAATTTGGATCTTATTACAGAAATTGAAACGAGCCCATGCAAATTAATCTCCATTGCACCCGTAAAAAAGAAATTAAAAGCACTAATGTTGCATGTGGTGTATATACAGTAACATTTCCTAAATATCTTCTGGGTCTAAAACTAGGGATGATATTCAATGCTTCCTTTTCCTCAGGCTACAGTATCATAGGATTCAATTTTGAAACTGATAATGGAGGCATTTTTGTTGCACAATTGCCCACAAAGGAAATGAAGGAAGAAGAAAACAGCCAGATCATTGAAGCAGAGACAAATGAGATACCTCCCGTTCTATGTTCACTTCTGGTCCTCCTTTCTTTGGTAGACAGAAATTAATTGAGCATCTAATTGTGTCCATTTCAGGGGCACACCATCTTTTACAGTTTAAATTGGCCATTTGTTGATGGTCCATTCTTAGTTTTTTCATTCAGAAGACAACTTTCCATGCTAATTTGAATGGCCGGAGTATAAAGATGTTACAGATCTGGTAAACTTTACACTTTTAATTAATAACTTTATAAGACCACATTCTGTATTTCAAGTGATAGCACATCTTAAATATTTAGCATTAGGTATTTAAACAGTATTTTCTTATACCTTTTTTCTGTTCTTACTAAATTCTGAACTACCACCTAACTTGTTTCAAAGAAAAAGTTGAAGTATTATTTCCAGGCCCGGAGCCCCCAAATACAAGCCGTTTCACAATCTGCATAGTAGGAAAGCTCTCTGTGAAGCAGCTTCGTTACCAAACAGAATTCCGAATCACTGAACCAAAGGATGCCCCTGAATCCCCATCATCTGCCATAGACATCAGGACTATCTGCCAAACTTTGTGATTCTGGCCAAAACCCCCCGGAAATACTCTCAACTAGTGCTGGGATGGCTACCATTTTCCAGGAATGAAATCAAACCCCTGAACAAGCCTCTCTGGTAGGTTATTTATATTCTTTGAAGAATATGGCCAAAGTTGCCCAGATCAGCCTAGGGTCCAGAAGTGCCTCCCTCTCAAGCATTAGACTTTTGTCCTCCAGTTCAGCCTGATCGCCCATGAGTTCACAGGTCAGTGGGTCCACTGTGTAAACAACACTCCAGGGAATCCAAGGGAGATAATTCTGACAAATCCTCCAGCTCAAGTTTTGTCGGGGTGGCTGTGAAACCAAAGGCCCTACTTATGGATGGAGGACGAGACGATTCCTAGGTTTTTCAGCCTCTGTGTATGTGAGGTGAAGTGAGGCAGGTGGGGTCTGTAGTCACAGGGGTGGGCAGCGTGGTGTGGAGGAGGAGGTGCCTCTGGGTGACTTTGTATGGATCTTCCCCTCCCTGTGAATGAAAACATAGCCCTGCACCCCATACCTACCAAGCCTGGGCAGGGAACCCGGATGTCAGAGTGGCTCTCTGCCAAGGTGGTGGATGTAATTCCTTGACCTAGAAATTTTCTAATCTGTGAACAGTCCAACCCAAGTTGATGTTTTGTTTGCTTTTTACTTGCCCACGTATTAAATTTAAACAATTCATATGGATTGGCACTTAAGTAGCCGTGTCCCCATCCCATTCCTGTGCCCAGAGGTAATTACATATCTGGGTTTTATTCCTTACTTCTTCTACGAGTGAAGGATTGTAGGTGTGTATGTGATTTTCCCCTTTACAGCATGTCTTAGAATGAGGTAGATCTACAGATGCTGGAATTGGAAGGTTCACAAGATACATTATTAAGTGGTGGGAAGAGGCAGGATGCCCAACAGTGTAAATAAAACTATCCTGTTTTCATAAACTTTAAAAAAGTTGCACATAGGTATGTTGGTAGGTATGATATGATATTCTGAACGATTACACAAGAAATTAAAATAGTGGATAGAAGGAAGAGGGAATCTTTTATTTTTATTTTTTATTTTATTAAAACAAATTTTTTTTAAGTTTATTCATTTTGAGAGAGAGCGACACACAGCGAGCAGGAGAGGGGCAGAGAGGGAGAGAGAGAATCCCAAGCAGGCTCTGCGCTGTCAGCGAGGAGCCCCATGTGGGGCCCCAACTCACAAACACAGGGATCATGACCCGAGAGGAAACCCGGAGTCAGAGGCTTAACGACTGAGCCACCCAAGGTCCCCAAGAATCTTTTCTTTTTAAACCGTACTGTTTGAAGTTTTTTTGTTTATCAAATTTAATTCAGGCTTGTGTTTCAAGCTTTCTTGCCCCAAGCAACACAATATTTGGGGGGGGGGGGGGGGGGCAGTGAGTGGGTGGAGCGAAAACACAACGTGCTCAGAATCTTTCCTCAGCCGTGTAAATAGATCCGGCTCATTCTTCCTACCGGTGCCTTGCTTTCCACGGTGAGCTTGCGCCATGACTTATTTAACCACTGATGGATGTCTATAGCCTATTGCTATTTTTTTGCGAACACAAATAATGTTGTATTAAACATCCTTGAACATTAATCACTGTGCATACATGGACTATTTCTACGATATAATATAATTGATCTTCTACAATGGAAATTGCTAGGAGTGGAATTGCTGGGTCAACGAGGCTGTGCGTTTTTCATTTTGATAGATTTTGCCAATTTGCTCTATAAAAGGTTTGCACTAGTTTACATTTCCACCAGTCATATGTGAGAGCATATTCTTTCAGACCTTGCCAGATCTTTAAAAGATCTTTCTTTTAAAGAATTTTGAGGTGGGAGCGTGGGACTCTTGATTTCCGCCCAGGTCATGACCCCAGGGTCATGGGATTGAGCCCCACGTTTGGGCTTGGGGCTGGGCATGGAGCCTGCTTAACATTCTCTCTCTCTCTCTCTCTCTCTCTCTCTCTCTCTCTCTCTCTCTCTCCCTCTCCCTGTCCCCCACTCACGCACATGCACACACATTCTCTCTGTAAAAAAAAAAAAAAAAAAGGAATTTTTGTTTTACTGAAAGAGTCTTATTTTTGTCCAATGAACTGAAGAAATATTAACACTATTTAAGGTGATTTCTTCAACTTTTTTTTAAATACTTAAAAAAATTTTTTTAATCTTCATTTATTTTTGAGAGACAGAGAGACAGAGACAGAGCATGAGTGGGCGTTGGGGCAGAGAGAGAGGGAGACACAGAATCCAAAGCAGGCTCCAGGCTCTGAGCTGTCAGCCCGCATCCTGGCACGGGACTCAAACTCACAAACCATGAGATCATGACCCGAGCTGAAGCTGGAGGCTTAACCAACCGAGCCACCCAGGTGCCCCTAAGGTGGTTTCTTCAACTTTTATGTGCATGGCCCATGATGACAAAACCAAAAAGTATACAGTAAAGGGAAATGTCTGCCCAGAGGGTTTTGTGTTTTCTTTTCTGTCCAGCACACCTACCCAGTGCTCACGCTGGGCTCGCTGGCTGGACATAGCTGATTGATCAGAGCACATAAAGGAGCGCCAGTGGTCGCCCCATCCCACGACGGGACCCGGGACCAGGACCGGCCCTGGCACTGCCGCCAGGGTGGGGAGCAGGCTCTCACAGCGATGTGGGTGATCGGCAGCTCTTTCTCCCCACCATTTCCATTTTGAATCACTTTAAAATGTTGCACAAAAGGATTTCTATTTTCAGTCAGACCATTTGTTTTGTGAATCAGGGTAAAAAAGTTACTCAAATTATTTACATTCATTTTAGTCTTTTTTTTCTCTACCTCTCTCCATTTTTTTTTTTTTTGCATTTTAAAACAGTCTTATTTGAGATATAATTCACATATCAGACAACTCACCCGAGGTATATTTACAGAGGTACACATACAACCATCACCACGGTAATTTCAGAACATCTTCACTACCCCAAAAAGAAACTCTACATCCCTTAACTGTTACCCACCCCATTCTTCCATCCTCCCCAGCGCTCCCATGTCCCACTTTTTTTCTTTCTTCCCTTCTTTCTTTCTTTCTTGCTTTCTTTGTGAGTTCTATGCCCAATGTGGGGCTTGAACTCACCACCCTAAGATCAAGAGTCGCATGCTCAGATCAACTGAGCCAGCCAGGCGCTCCCTCCCATCCCCTTTTAAAAACATCCCTCTCAAGATCTTTTTCTGTTCACCTAATGAGTTTTCTGGCTCTACCCAGACCTTCCTTTTTAGGAAATCTAGAGCTATCATCCAAACACAGTGCGGTGTGTGCAGTACTGAGGAACAGAAGCAAAACGCTCCTTAGCTAATTTTTCTCAGCATCCTACTCATAAGAGAACATGTGCACCTGTGCACGTTTAGATTAAGAAGTGCATGCTTCCAGAGTGAAGGATGGAGAGACTCTGAATTATACGAACAAGCAACTAACAGCTGTTGAGCACCCACCAATCACTGACCCTGATACGGGCACAGCACCCCACAGTCTGCAAAAACACTGCCCAGTTGGAAAGGGCACTAGCCAGTGTCCACTGAAGCGCCTCTGAGAACGTGCATGGCTTTCATGGCTCTTTAGCTCCAATCCTTTTGTTCTCAAAGACCTTTACGTACATGTGAAATGGATTAGCTTCATTTACAGCAGGAATCTGACTATTCAGAAATTAAAAAGCATGATCATCCTACGAGACACAACGCTCCTGGTGCAGCAGGGAGACTGACTTTTTGAAGGAGGTCTAGCCAGTAATTGCTTCGAAATGGTCACTAAAATTGTGGGATTTTAGGTTTGAGGAATTGTAAGAGCCACCACTTGTGTGTTACCATGTGAGGTCAGCTAAGAAAGACTGTTTGGTGACCACAGTTGTTTGATTTTAGCAAATTTGGCAGTTTTTGGCAAATTAAAATAGCAGTTTCTCTCTAGTCTGTAGTCAAGGTGTAGGGGTGGGAGCAGAGATTGACGAGAAGGGGGTTAAACCGGGAGGAACTGATGGAAGAACACTGGGTTCTGAGCTCAAGTCTGCAGGCTTTGAGCAAATCCCTTACTTTATCTGGATCTTAGGTTCTTGAGACTCAATGATCTCCCAGTACCTTCTAGACTTCTAAAATTCTGAATCAAAACCCCAAGCCTGAACTTGAGAATTTTTCTACTTAGAAACATATCCTATCAATCTTATTACTGTTTCTCTAACATGTGGTTATATCTTTATTTGCAAACCTGATTTGGACTGAATTTTGCGATGATTGTCATTTTTTATGCGAATAATAATTTGGAACTAACCTAAATTTCATGAAGTGTTCCCCTCCTAATACACTAGATGGCACTACAAGCAAGTCAAATCAAATTACAAAAAAAGCAACAAAAAAACAAAAACAAACAAACAAAAATGGAGTGGGGGAGGGGGATAGATTTTGACTATCAGAGTCAAAGTTACTAAATATGGTAAATTAGAAAAGCTTCAGTCTTTATCAAGAGTGTTATGTCAACATCTTCAGAAAAATGAGCAAAAATGGCCAATGTTGAATGTCTTAAGATCAGGAAAATGTCATTTTGTGTAGTGACTTTCAATCTGTTACTGTGCCCCAACTGTAAGACATTTTAGGTTGGGTCCCAACCCATATACACACACGCTAAAGCAACGGAAGCTCCATAGGGCAATCCTAAGCCTTCTTCCCTGTCGTGCATTCTGAGACCATTTCTTTTGCACTGAAGGAAAATGCATTCCTTGGAAGAGTGGGGAAAGTGTATGTGACACATTATCTGATGTATTTGATGGTGAACAAAGTGATAGGAGGGGACTTTAGAGGTGTGTTGCTGTTTGAAAATTAGTAATATGTATACAGCCAAGCTAAAAAAATGAGGCAATTATTCATTCTAAGAAAAAATAATGTACAGAAATGGGTAAGTGCTTTCTGACTCAGCAGTGAACATTATTTACATGGTCATAATAATGTAAGCACTGAATATTGATATAAGTGTAGCGGGGAGGGGAGGGTGAGAAGTTGGATGGCAACGTAGTTCTCATCTACCTTAACAGGATGTGAACAGTTAATGCCTAGTGTTCACGTATCGCAAAACAGTGATGTATTTAGAAACATGGAGGTGAGTGTCAGAAGAAACGGCTAAGCTAATTAAGGTTGTTGCCTGTAGCGGGGAAGTGGGGAGTGAGGTAGTGGAGTGGGGGCACAGTCTATTGTTTTTTGTTAAAAATTTATGGGGGTGCCTGGCTGGCTCAGTCAGTGGAGCATGAGACTCTTGGTCTCGGGGTTACGAGGTTGGGCCCCACGTTGGAGGTAGAGATTACTTAAAAAAATACAATCCTAAGAAAATTATAAAAATAAAAATTTATAGTACTATATTATTCAGCCTTAAAAAGGAAGAAAATTTGGACACATATTACAACATGGATGAACCCTGACAACATTATGCTAAATGAAATAAGCCAGACACGAAAGGACAAATACTGTTGAAGTGAGTCCACTTACATGAGGTACGTAGTAAAGGCAAATTCTTAGAGACAGAAAGTAGACTGGTAGAATGGTAGGCGCCAGGGCTTAGGGGGGGGAGGTTAGGGCGTTATTGTTTAATGAATACAGAGTTTCAGTTGGGAGAGAGAAGAAAGTTCTAGAGATGGATGGCAGTGATGGCTTAACAACAATATGAATGTACTCAATGCCACTAAACTGTACTTATAAATGGCTTAAATGGTAAATTTTACATTATGTATATTTCATCATAAAAAAAGCGATGTAAGAAAAAATAATTTATAATACTGTTTGATTCTTTTTTTAATGTTTATTTATTTTTGAGAGAGAGATAGAGACAGAGTGTGAGCAGGGGAGGGGCAGAGAGAGAGGGAGACACAGAATCCAAGCAGGCTCCAGGCTCTGAGCTGTCAGCACAGAGCCCGAAGCGGGGCTCGAACTCACAGACCACAAGATCATGACCTGAGCCGAAGTCGGCTTGGATGCTCAGCCAACCAAGCCACCCAGGTGCCCCAATACTGTTTGATTTAAATAACTGCACACATGTTTTAATTGTATTACATTAATTTTTAGAAAGCTTCGGATGAATGTCTGAAAGTCTTTATACATGTCATGAGCGTGTTTATTTGGGCCACCGAGGGGCCTTTTTTGCTTTTATCCAGTTCTTACCTGTATGCTCCTTAGAAAAAGATGTCAGGTAAGTTATTCACAAATAAGGGAGGTATTACTGAAAGTAGGTGTCTTATGAATACATTTCAGGGGAATTTGAGATACCTGATACCTAAACACAGCACACGAATGCTGAATAAACGTACACATGCATCGAGTTTGAATAAGGACATTATTACGCAGGAATTTCCGTCTTCTGGCCTCTGCTGCTCTCAGTGGGTATGCTAAATGTTTGGCTGTGTAGTCACCTGCTGAGTGGCTTGTTGGAACTCAAGGCCACTTTGTGCTGGGACTGGGCGCGTCTCCGGGTGAACCAAAGATGCTGTGCTGTCAGAGCTGATTTCTAGCTCACAAGTTTCTCTTTACCATCACCTTCCTTAACCTGGCCCAAACAGGAGCGTGTATACTCATTTCTTTGCACTTATAAGCAATAAAATACCAATTAGCTTGGCAGGAAGAAGTTGACTAGTAAAGTGCAATTCTAATTTAAATCACTGTACCTTCAGTGTACAATTGAGAAGGCAGCTCTAAGAAGAAAACGACAATGGAAAATAACTTTACATATCCTTAGAGACGTTGAACTGCCTTCCAGCCTTTAAGTCATGCTTCTTGGTTTTGACAGGTTACATTTACCTTCGAGGGTTTATTGCTATAAAAAGAGTGTTAGATCTCATTGTTGTCCCATCTAAATTCTCCTGTTTGTTCACAGTGTGAGAGGAGAACAGAAGCACGACGAAAAAATCTTCTTATTTTGATTCTGCATTATTTAACACAAGAAGGGTATGTTCTGTTTCAAAGATTTACAGACGTGATTCCTCTCTTTGTCTGACCTCCACTTTTCTAGATATACACTTATAAAAATAGCTAATAGAATTTATTTTTTATAGCAGTTTTATATTTATAGAAAAACTGAGCTGAAAGTATTCAGAGTTCCCATATATTGGGAATCCCCCTACCCTAGCCAGTCTACCCTGTTACTGACATCTTACATTGGTGTGGTACGTGTGGTATAATTGGTGAACTAATCTTGATATATAAATATCTGTGTGTGTGTGCATGTGTGTATGTAGATGTACCTATATGTATATGTGTGTATATATACATATTATTTTAGAGAGAGAGTGTGAGCAAGGGAGAGGAGCAGAGAGAGAGAGAGAGAGACAGAGAGACAGAGACAGAGAGACAGAGAGAGAGAATCTTAAGCAGGCTCCACACTCATTGTGGAGCCCAACACGGGGGTTGACCCTATGACCCAGGGATCGTAACCTGAGTTGAAACCAAGAGTCTCATGCTCAACAGACTGAGCAGCCCAGGTGCCCCCAATCTTGATATATTATTGTTAGCTAATGTCCATAGTTCACATCAGGGTTTACTCTTGTGTTGAATGGTTCCATGAGTTTTGACAAATTCATAATGTCATGCATCCAGCATTGTAGTATTACATTGAATAGCTTCACCCCTAAATATCCCCTGTGCTCTGCCTGTCCCTATCCCCACCATCAGCAACCTAGGTTCATAATTTTATGGCCTCATTGACACATATAGTTCCATTATGCATTTTGAAAACTCTAACAAAGCTACCCAGTCATGAGATACGTTCCCTTTCCCATTCAGGTTTCAGGCCTATCAAATCAGATTCCCAGGGCCCTACAGCAGGCTACATACACAGAGATCACACTCTTATTCCTCAATTCTCCTTCCCTCAAAATAAAGGTATTGCATTTACTGGATGACCTATGCCCCCCTTTCTTTTCTGGACAATGCCATTCAATAACTGGCAGGGGAGGAAATTTGGAAGCATCTGAGTTTGGCCACCTACCTGATCTGGAAACGTGCAAGCCTTTACAATGAAGGCTGCAGATGTGCTGGGTTTTATGAGGAAGAGAGCTCATCCACTATTTACTTTCCAGTTTCCTTTCTTTCCAGGTTTCATCTAGGAAGAAAATATTCAGGTTTCAGGCTTAGGGCTTGAACTTTCAAGTTAGAGCAGCAGTTCTCAACTGGGGTGATTTTGCCTCTTGGGGAGCATTTGGCAATGTCTGGGATGCTGCTAAACATCCTTCAATGCACAGGACAGCATCCCACAACAGAATTATCCAGCCCTAAGTGGTAACTGTGCCAAGAAACTATCTCAGAAAGGAGAACCACGAAAACAAAAGACAAAGAAAAGTTAGCATAGTTTATCCCTTCGACTGTGTATTTACAAAGCATGCACTTCCCCTTTCTGCCACGAGATGGCCCCTTGCATCTCAAATCAATGAAAATTCTAGTAAAATTGACCATTTTCCCGAGACCTGCTGGTAAAGGCACTTAGGAGTGTATGTCAAGATGAAAAGTAAACTGTAGGTATTTTTAAAAGACATATCAATGTTGGAAAAGCAGACCTGTCTTTAACAAAAGACCAAGGATTTATCCTCATCAAGAGGCTAGGTTACAGTGAATTGGATTAAACAACCAGAGAAAAGCTTTGTAGAGATGGCAAGGTGAGCTGGTCTAGAAAGATGTGGAGAAGATGGATAGACAGACATGATGCACAAGGACATCGCAGGCAGGCTCACGGAGAAAGAAGAGGCATAAGTGGAGAAAGACCAGAGTTGGGCTGTGTGTGGGAGAACAGGTGAGGTCCGACAGTGGAGGATCACAGCTGCTGCTTCGAGGACTACACACGCTGCTCTCTGGGTCTGAGCACCCGTTAACAGCCTCCCCATCTCTCCCACTATGTCATGCTCATTACTGCTCACCCCTCTTCCTGACGTCCCATCCTGTCACTCTGTTGGTTGAGAACCTCTAGTGGCTCCTCCAGCCAACCTCATTAAATTCAGATTTCATTCAAGCTCCAACAGTGTAGGAGCAACACGCAGAAGCAGTTTTGTTCCCCGATTAATTAGTTTGGGATCTATGAGGCCTACTATCATCTATTCTTATAATTTTTGTGTAAGTCAAAAGCCCATGATCCTGGGAAGAGTTCAATATAATGTGATGTGAGTAAAGACTACAAGCAATCTATAGTGTATGTTCTCACACACACACACACACACACACACAAATAATATATATAACATATATATATATATATGCTATATATATGGGTGTGTATATACATATATAGAGCTTTACAAGTGTATGTATGTAAGTATATATGTATTTAGTCATTAAAAATGTTTGGAAAGATAGGCAAAGGTAGTGGAATTTTCTTTTGACTTACCTGTATTTTCTAGTTTTTTCTCAAATGAGCATGTATTACTTAATACTAAACAAAAATTATTCATAGGAAAGAGTTAGTTTTTCTCTCTGTAAAATGGGGATTAAGACACAGTATAGAAGCCTGATGAGCCATCAATGTATAGAGGCTGACTGACTACAGCCAATTGATGTTTTGCAGTTTCTTTAAAGTTTAGCAAGGTCACTGGAAATAATCATGGCAACCTTGTTTAAGAAAGTTCAGTGTTCCAACTGACCTGAATCTGGTGAAGGGAAGAGAGCATAATATAAAAGAAAGTTTTCTCCTACCTTCCCAGATTTGAATCAAACAGGAAGAAGTCTATCCTGAGGCAGAAATTCTTAATCCAATGTCCTTGGATGAAATTGTATGCTGATTTGGGCATATTTGCCCATTTTCCAGGAGAGTCTTTGGTTTCATAAGAAGTTGAGAACTAAGATTAAAATGTGGAAAGTCTTTCCACTTTCAGAGGATTGGGAGACAGAGCATTGCTGAGACCACAACAGGTTCAAAGTGACAGTGAAGAACCCCGGTGAAGATCATGCTTCCACCCACAGTCACCGGGTAGTGTAGATGTGTGACTGAAGAAAAATGACCAGAAATAACATGACCCAGCAATGACTTCTTCTTATACTCAATCTCCTTGATGATATTGATCAACATATTTCTGGAATTTCCTTCAGAACTCATGACCTATGCTTTTCAGTTGCCACAATCATGGCACATCTTGCCTCTTGGGCTTAAATTTGGGTTTAACAATTGCCAGATGTTATCTAAAATTAATGCTGGTGAATAAAGAGGTAATCAAGTTGGGCAAATACTCAATTTTGGCTAGAAATGAGAAAACACAGGACATTTTCTTAGTCGATTTACTTATTTGACTTCTAAGCACTTCCAAAAATGTTTTGAACAACGATTGCATCATTAGAATAAGTATGTAGCTTCAACTGCTTTGAAAAACAGTACTTGGATATACTTAACATATGTGGGCTCCTTCTATAGGCAAACCTCGTATATTGTAATTGTCATTGAATGTACTGCTTAATATAAGCTTAATATTTGTATTGAGTCTCTGTGGACTTGTAATGCCTGTTTGCCTTTATTCTTTTTACCCAGAGTTAATTTCTGTTGTTTTTTCTTCTGTGAAATGGCCAGATATATCGATGCAGCCAATGCTTTGGAGCAAGAAACTAAACTGGGGTTACGACGCTTTGAAGTCTGTGACAACATCGACCTTGAAACTATTTTGATGGAATACGAGAGCTATTATTTTGTAAAATTTCAGAAATACCCCAAAATTGTCAAAAAGGCATCAGACACAGGTACATGGCTATTTTCTAGAAATAAGGTTTTTTCTCATCTTTAAGATTAGTGTTTCTTCCTCATTTTATTCTCAGATAGATGCTACTCCCCCCCCCCCCCCCCCCCACACACACACACACTGAAAGAATAGACCAGAAAGATTGTATAGCCTGCATCAGATCCTGTACAGAAATAGAAACATGATCGGTCAGGCAGTGATGTCCCTTTAGTCACGGTGGCATTTGTTTGAGGTATGTGTGTTTTAGGACAATGAAAGCAAAACCCCAGTGCATCACAGGTGCTTTTTAGAAGACCAACGTTACTTTCATTTCTTTAAAAATGGAAAGAGCTGTTGGAAGAGGATAAAAGACAGAAGACTTTTTGTTGTTGTTGTTAGGAAGACCTATTATCTATCTTGAAAATAACATGAAAATGAGTATTGGTGAAGCTAATAGCTCATGTATAGATAATGAAATGCTTTTGAAAGCCATCAATCCAGATAATGATCAATAGAATGCAAAGACCCAGTATAGGTTAGCAGTCAAGGAGGCTGGCTGGAGGAAAGATCTAAAGCGAGGGCCCTATGTTTTGTAGTAACATTGACTTGGAAGTCTGTAAGTGGGGGAAGTAATTATAAACCAAGGGAGATCATTGTCCTGTTTACAAGGCACTTGTTAAGCCACAGACTTTAACATTTCATGTGGGGACCAGGAAACCAAGAGGAATGTCAATTAAAAATAGCCGGGGGCGCATCTCTGAGCTGGAAGGGATATTTATCTGAGCTCCTTTCCAGGGCAGAGTTCAGAGCTCCCTGTCCTTGGCTGGTTGCTGGGTCTGGGTTTGGGCAGAGAAGCACTGACTCCTGGGCCACCAGGACTATTATTGACATGATCCAATTTCTAGATTGCTGGTTCTGATTTAGTCTGGAACCATATTCTCCTGGGATATTAGACACAATGTCTTTATTTTAAGGTAAACTGGCAGAGTACGACTGGTAAGTGTTCATGCAATCATCCTGGTGTCCCATGGACCACAGCAAAATGGTGTCAGGTTCATGAAAACTTAATGTAATGGTAACCGTAAAGTTGGCCCACACTGAAGTTGCCACCAGGTTCATGGTCTCCAACTCAATTAATATCTAAGGGCTCTGGGGTCTTTCTCCATGCAGAAATGCTTGGGAAACATGGGTTTCTTTCCTTCTGCTGGTAGTTTCACTTCTTTCTATATGAGAATAGCTTAGAGCTCCGGGACCCCACAAGGTTATAGCACAAATTTTGAGAACAATGTAAAAGGGCAAACATATCTGAAAAATCACTTTCTCTTAAGAATTAAATTCATTCCTTTTCCTCCAATATTTGTTTTGCTACAGCGGAAAATAATTTACCACAAAGAAGTGGAGGGAAGACCAGAAGGTAAAGTGAATGGTAATTCCTCTTGACCAACCCAACTCTAAGAGTTTGTGGGATCCCTTTCCAGAAGATTCTCCAGCTCGGTTCCCTATCTGTCTACCAGCAATTGCAGATTGTGATCATGTGACCTTAGTGGGCCCAGCAATGGGTTCCCCACACGTTACAGACGTCCAAGACATGAGCCAACATCTATGGGTTCTCCTGGTTTTACCACAGATAACTGCATTCACTAGTGCTCTTTCAAGGCTATGTGCTATGAAGAGTACGGACCTCAGAGATTGCAAGACCCAGGTTCAATTCCTGGCTCTGCTCCTCACAAGCTTGGAGCAAGTTTCTGACACACAGTGAGGTCCCCACACGTAGCAAGCACCCATGCATGCCTCATGATAATACTCTCAATAATGCTCTGCCTGAGGCTAACTTTGTTTTGTACTATTCTTTAGGAACAATTTTATCGTTTTGACCAAAGCATTATCCATTTATTTACAGTTTCCATAAAGCTAGTCAGACTCTGACAACAAATGATAACTACTTTTGAACCAAAAAAGCGAGGAGCATTTAAAGAAGCCAGCTTTAGCATGCATTTGGGTTCTGATTATGTTTCAGCCACGTATTCATGCCTGGAACTTCCCCAGCATTCCTTACCTAGGAGAACATTCCAGAAGTGAATGTCTTTCGAGCACTCTGCTTCTCTTCAGGGAGGCAGCTTGACAGCTTGTGTGTCCTCAGCTCGTCTCTGAGTAAACGTTTGTACGTGGCAGGCGTAAAGGTCAGACAGCAAATGGCTGGAGTCAGGAAGGATAATTAGGAAAGTAATGAATGCTGTTTGTTTACAATTTTGTAATTGAAGACAGCTATTGAAATGAAAGGTTGTGTCATGAGACTGGCTATTAACAAATGAAAGTGCCTTTTCCTAATGCTTGCATTTCACACCAGAGAGCAAGCTCCCAGTTTACAGATTTGCAGATAACTCAGTGGAGGAAAGTTTATTTAATGTGATGGATAACAGAATTAGGATGCCAAAAAATCTGGACAATTTGGAAGATGGGCGCAAAATAACACGATGAAATTTAATGAAATGAGGTGTAAGCTCCAACCAAAGACTAATGACAAATAGCTCCCTCATTACAAAATCAGGGACCTAGAAATCTGAGTTCACAACAGATAAGGTGTGAGGGTGATCACAACAGTGTGATGTGACTGCTAATGTGGTCTCGGGCCTCACAGATAGAAATACAGTGTCCCCAAAATAGGAGGTGACTCTGTTGTGGTCAGAAGACTGTGGACAAAGGAAAGGTGACCAGGATGAGGATGAATCTGGGAGCCAGGTAACCTTAGGAATGATTGGGGCAACTGGAGAGGGTTAGCTTGAAGACTGGAACCCATGGGGAGGCGGTGCCCCTAGAACAAGACGGCACCAGTCTTCACCCTCTAAAGAGGGACTGAGCCTTCTTTGTAGAATTCCACAGGGCATACTCAGGAGGGGCACCTAAAATTATAGCGGGGTGGATTTGGTCCCATATTAGGATGAATTTTACAATCATTAGAGCTGACTGGGAATGAATCACATTGCTTTGCACATTAGGAACTTGTCTCTGATCGTGTTGAAGCAGATCTGTGAACCACTTGCCTCCAAAGGGAAATAAAAGCAGGAAAACAGATTCCCTGTTCCCTGTCTGCCCTGCAATGACGTTAGGCAAGCTTCACTACATATGTATATATATGACCTCATTGCATTTAAATCAGTGCTATTCATAAGGGTTTGCACTTGTAACATGTTTGGTATTCATTTCATAGACACTTCATTTTTGTGCCAGCCAAAGGCCTGAGGGACAGACGTTTGTATTCCTAGTTTACAGATGAAAAACAATGTTCCGAGAAACTGTCAGCTGTCCACCTCTTATGATACCCACCCCAGTGGGCCAACACCGGGGTCATCGTGTGTGGACGCTGGCGTTATTATTGGCATGGGTGGTCTTTTGCTGGCTAGGTGTTTATATTAGATACAACTCCTCCTTTCCCAAAAAGAAATGGAGAAATAGGTGCTCTCTGAGACCCCTTAGGACAGGGGAGAAATACTTCCAGCAAAACTCCTGCAAACACATCTTACACGTAAGGACAAAGGAATGGAGAAAACCCAAACAAGTTCAGATGTGGGACTTCACGGTCTGCCCCCTGAGCAGTCCTGCCTCTCTCTGATGTCATCTCCTATCTACTAATTTTCCAAAACTGAATTTCTCGTTCCAAGGACCTAGCGAACAACTTTATTTTACCTTTATATTGATGCATATGACACATATACAGTCAAATGTCCATATACTCTCGTAAGCGCCACCACCCCAGCCCCCCAGCAGTCTCTCTTCCCAATCAGTGCATCCCATCTCCAAGAGAGGTAGCCACTGTCTGGCGTCCAGACCCATCAATATGTTTTGCCTTAAGTGAACAATATTTGGTGAAAATCTGTTTGGCAAATATGAAGATCTGTGACAACAGAGATGAGGTAAGGGTTGCTTCCCTTGCACAAGCCCCTTCGATGTTTCAGTATACGGGCTGCCGAAGTGAGCACCTTTCCATGTTGGCTTTATGCAGCCTGATGAGAACTATTTTAAGTACACCCAGCACACTGGATCAAAACTACAGGCAAATCCCTAGGCTTCCTCCTTCCTCCCCACAACGTGACCCCTGGGCTGCATACTGTTCTTTAAGGAAGGTGGGAAGAAACGTTGGAAAATGCTTGCAAAAGTCATGTGTTCTTAGGAATACAGAGCTATCTGCAGAAGAGCTGGAGCCAGGTGGCTTGAAGGGAAAATGAAGAGGGGGTTGGGGGCCTCCAGGAGGAGGTGGACCCTCTAGCTTGCTCTTGGAGGAACCCAAGGGGTAGAGTGGAGCAAGTCAGAGCCAGGACGGCCAGGGTGTCAGGACAGTGCAAATGGAAGGGCCCAATGGTGCCACATCTGCACATCTTTGTAGAACTCTTTTTAAGTCGGCTACACAGGTTGTTTAGTTACCTCAAATTAAATGGTTTGAATAATTTCCTCCAGGGTCTTTGTTCCCTCCCCTAGGGTGATGAGCGACAGTTGTCAAAATCTTCCCAAGATCAGTCAGCAGAGGCCGCGGTCCAGAATCACGGTGGGGAAGCCAGGGGATGCCAAATCCGTCCATAAGGAGCATCCTAAACAGGTCTGGATGGCTTTGCTGGTATTGGTAAAACTGCAGGTGGCTGAGAAATAGCCCTGAGAAAAGAGTCACATTTATTCATTTTTGTGTGATTTTGTTACATTGTAGATTTTCTTCCAGTATACTGAATTAAAACCACAAGCAAATCTCTAGCCTTCCTAATGTTTCTTAATTCGAGTGGAAAGTCTCCTTCCTTCCGCCAGCCTTCCCCCTGGTTGGAGTACTGGGAAACAGTCCTCGAGGGGTAAGCCCTGGGTCCAGTCAGAGCAGGGGGCTGGTTGCTACAGAGCTCAATCATCCCATTTGAGGTAATTATAGGTGGCACATCTTTCCTGTCCCAAAGCACATTCCTGGACTCTTAAGACTAAGTCAAGGACGGCCTCAGGAATGGCTGGGTTTCTCCAAAACACAAATGGTTGGTCTTCACTCCAGACCTCCCCGCAAAACAATCTTGGGGACAGGGTGGTCAGCAAGAGGACAGAGCCCAGCAGGCGGGGGAAATCAATGGCTTCTAACTCAGGGGATTCATACCTCCAACCTCCTGGGTCAGAACAAACATACCAGGTTTCAGAGGAAAGAGAACTAATGGAAATAGTGAAAAAGAATGGGAAGAAAGAGGGTCAGAGATCCCTGGCAGGGGAGAAAGGAGTCCTCGTGAAACTCAATTGTCAGAAGGAACCTCTCACTCTCGAGGAGGTTGTACACTTCTGGCCATTGCAGTCTGGCTCAGGTGGAAGGGAGCCGAAGGTGGTGCAGGGGAATCCGCAGGAAGCAGTTGACTGTTGACTCAGCTCCACCTCCAAACTCGGCCACCCCTGGCCTCAGATACCTCGTTATAGGAGAACAGGCAAGCCAGTGTGAACGGGGATGGGTTGAGGCACAACGGTTTCCTCCACCAGAAAAGCTGCTCAAAGCCTGTAGCTTCTGGTGACAGCTCTTCCCGTATGGCACAGGCAGACAGTGAATTCATCTTGTTGGGTCTGCACAGAAGTGGCCGAATGACACATGAGGTTCCCGTTTACTGAACTGATACCCAGTGTGTGATTCTGGATGCCGGAATAGGCATTTCCCACCAGCATGTGGAACTTGCTGTCCACACCAGCATGTGGAACAAGAGGCTTCTTGCTGTCTTCCTCTTTCCCCAGGAGCCTGTCAATAATACTCCCATGGAGGGCGCTGACTTTGGCTTGAGTATATCAGGAATCCCCAAAGGCAGCGGAGAAGAAAACGTCCGCCCACAAAAAGTAAGTGGCATTCGTGAACCTAGAACCAAAAGGGGGCATCCCTTTTCTTTGTAAAAATGAAAGTAAAAAAGGCTATTTTTGTCAAAGAGGAAAGCTAATAGGTGACGGTCAAAGGCTGGCTGTGCGGTGAACTGAGAGGAGCACTGGATGAGGATTACAGCCCTGGTGTTCCAGTCTGGTCTTGAAGGATGTGCCCCACCTCGAAGAAGCTCAGTCTCCCTATTTGTAAACTCAGGAGTTTGGAAGAGATGGCTTCCAACGTCACTTTCAGCTTAAAAATCCCACGACTGAAATGATCAGCATGGGTGTTCTGTATTATTGAAGGGGTTATGATGGCCTACCCATTCTTTCTTCCCCCACTGGTGGTAACTGATGAGTGATGGCACTTTTTCTCCATGGAGATGTGGCTCTAGGCTTACATGTCATTCCATGTGAACCATGAAACCTCAGTTGAAATAGGGTGGGTCTTATCCATACTAAATATTTCTACCCCTTTCATAATGAACCTCATTTCTTGATTCAGAAATAACCGTTTCTCAAACAGAGAAGACCCAGATTGGGTGGCTGTAGGCAAAAGGTAGGTTAAAACCTGTCCTTTGGAAAGGTGAAGCAGTATCAACACCCAGCAGGTTTCTCTTGATTGTAACTTCTGGGGTTGGGTGTCTTTTTAAGAGTCATCTTTCTTCAAGCAAGTTCTCAAACTACAGGACTTCAGACTTACCCCTGGCTGGTTCTTCTGGGGCGAACTAAACTCTGACTGTGTGTGTGTTTGGAGGGGAGGCTGGAAGCATCTCCCTGGAAATTAAGGGAGCTCTCATTGGCTTGAACTGGCTCCTTTTAAGGTCCTCAAGTATATGGGTTCTCTCTCTCTCTCTCTCTCTCTCTCTCTCTCCCTCTCTCTCAAAAATAAATAAACATTAAAAAAATTTTAAAAAGGGGCACCTGGGTGGCTCAGTAGGTTAAGTGCCAACTTCAGCTGAGGTCATGATCTTGCGGCTTATGAGTTCCAGCCCCACGTCGGGGTTTGTGCTGACAGCTTGGAGCCTGGAGCCTGAAGCCTGACTCGGATTCTGTGTCTCCCTCTTTCTCTGCCCCTCCCCTGCTCACACTCTGTCTCTGTCTCTCTCAAAAATGAATAAACATTAAAAAAATGTTTTTAATTAGAAAGATATCATAACGAGTGGAGAATGTTAGCATAGTGTCCAGCACATAATATACACTCGGTAAGTGCTGGCTACTGCTAATTACTTTTTTCTTGCATGCATCCTTCCTTTCTCCTTCTGCCTGCGGGGGAGATGAGGTGGCATTGGGAGGAGTACGGGAGGCAGATATCTGGGTTTAAACCTGGCCTTAAGTCACTTGTTAGCTGGGACTCTACTGAGTGGACAATGTACATGGTGGTTAATGGGAACTATCATCACTCTCCTGATGATGAGTTCTTCCTGTGTGTGAAATGTCGCAAAGGATGAGACAATATAGGGGAGCCAGACCTGTAAGGAAGCATATGGCATGGCGTCAGGAACTGAAAAATGCTTGTGAACTTTTATTCAAACCCACTTCATTCTAAGGAATTTATTTCAACTTATTTTTTCTTCTAGAGTGCCCAACTTGAGGAAATCATCTTGTTCATTATTAGTGCGGGTTCTTTTTATTTTATTAAAAAATATTTTTTATTTTAGAGAGAGAGTGAGCACATGTGAGCAGGGGAGGGGGCGGAAGCAGAGAGAGAAAGGGGCAGAGAGAGAGAAAGAAAGAGAATCTTAAGGAGGTTCCATGGTTAGTGCAGAGCCTGACATAGGGCTCAGTCCCACGACCCCAGGATCATGACCTGAGCAGGACTCAAGTGACTGAGCCACCCAGGAGGCCCAGTGCAGGTTCTTTTCAAAGCTTCACTTTGTGTGTCCTACATACCAAAGTACATAAATGTGTCTTGATTTACAGAAGCTGAGCTATTGAGGATTGTCTTCTCTTATGTTTTAATGGTGTAAATAACCATTACTCCCTTTCAGGGCCAAATCATTGACTTCCGAGGGCTGCTCACAGATGCCATCAAAGGAGCAACCAGCGAAGTTGGCTTGAACAGCCTTGACTATAACCCAGACCCCTCAGTAAGTGGCTAAGATGTGACATTCGTCTTGCAAACTACCAACATCAGGACGAACTTTAGAAATATAATTTTGAGTCCAGAGAAATTTTGAGATCAACTCAAAGGTCACAGCTATCTGCCACCGTTTATGTCACTGAGATCTGCATCCTGTTTTGCTTTCTAAGTTATGAACAATATTGTAACGTAAAACTTTCTGTTCCCATCATCAGGAACGATTGTTGAAACCTCTGAGTGCATTTATTGGCATGAATAGTGAGATGCGAGAATTGGCAGCCGTGGTGAGCCGGGTAAGATCTGATATTCAATTCACAAATTTACGGAGGCGGATTGGGGCTCCTGGAGCATTGTGGGCTGCTTCTTTTATTAATAACAATAAATATGATCATTTATTTATAAAGTGCCCCCACTTGCAAAGGCACTCATATTGTTTAGAGGCACAATAATGCATGATAAATAAATTATAGAATCATAAAATTACAATACAAAGAGCCCACCATCTCACTACAGAGGCCAAGAAAACCAAAAGGGAAACAGACTTGGAAGGCAAGGGACAGGTGAAAGGTTTTAGAGCAGAGCCAACAGTTAAGGAGAGAAAGCCTCTTAGAGAAGGAAAGAGCATGTCTGTGTCTTGTTTAAACAGTCAAAGTCTAGAAACAGAGATATTGGGAGTCTGATGATTTCATAATTGGAAATTTCCATGAAAAACAAGATTAGCAGGAAAGAGCTTATCATCCAGACTACTGAATTTCAAGCTTGCCCTTCAGAATTTAAAGGCAGTGGAGTCTCATGGTTAACGATACCGGCTCTGGAATCAGTTGACCTGGATTTGATTTCTACATCCTTCTTTTTCTAGCTGTGTGACTTTGGGCAAGTTCCTTGGGAAAGGATAGATTCCTGAGTTATAGGCTATTTATCTGATATCCAGCGATCTCATATTTAATGAAAGACTGCAACCTAGGCAGACTCGGAGAGATGTTTAATATGTTCCAAAAAATGCACAGCTATTCTGCAGTAATTAAGGGTTCCCCAGCTCTGGCTGTTCAGTTCCGCAGCTGTTACCGCACCTATTAGGTGTCAAGCATGCGGTGGGGGCTGGAAACACAAAGATGAACAAATCGGACACAGTCCTTGCCTGGAAGAGTCTCTCATCCCATGGGTAAGGTGCACTTGGAGAACCCAAAGGAGGGGTATTTTGTGCCAAAGGGTGGGGAAAGCACTAGGGAAGAAGATACGTAAGAAATAGGCACGTGAAAAAGTAGAAGAGGGAGGGTGGAAGGTTCTGGACCAAACACACCGTGAAATCGTACTGCTTTGAGCTGAATGAGCCCCAAGGAGTGGTGGGGAATGGGGTTGCAGAGAGAGGCCAGAGTTCCTGAGCTAGGGACATGGTGAGCACTAGCCCGGAATTGGAAGTTGTCTGGAGGACATGCGGAATCTTTGAAAGGTGTCCATCGGGAGAATGGGCTACTCAGATGTCCTGATGACAGTGTGGTGGATGGAGATCAAAGCAATAGAGATAAGGAGACCAGCTCTCAAGTTATTACCAGTGAGAGAGGATGAGGATTGAGCCAGGCTGTGGTAATTCGGATGCACAAGAGAGCAGAGAAAAATATCCTTCTTGTTACTGTTTCTGCAAAAGGATACCATAACTAATGATAACGGACGTGTAGAGGAGACGTGGCCTGAAATGATTCCACCTGGCATCTTTCCTACAGTGCCCCGGGAAGTAGTCGTTCAGTCCCTGCTTGAATGCTTACAGTGTTGGGGAGCTCACCACCTCATGAGGCAGCCCTGTTGAGTTCTGACTGATAAGTTTTGCAGCTATGAGGAGGAACTTCCCATTGGGAAATTAAATACTGCTATGTGGAACTCACTGTCAGCTCTAGAAGAGGGCAAGGAATACTGCTTTTATCTATGGCTGCTTTGAATTCCAGGGTAGATCAATCCCCACTGTGTGCCAAGCTTCTTCTAAGAAAGTGCGGTAGTAAGCATGTGAGTGGCTGGTGGGCTAGCAGGCAGATACACTGTCTAAAGACAGGGAGGGTTCTCCCAAGATTTTGGAAGATAGATGTGCTTTCTCTGCCATCCCGTCCAGGAATGGATCATGCCTAAAATCACCTGAATGAATAGTTTCTCTAATAAAAGTTGTCACCCGTGGCAGAGGGATATGGGGAGACAGGCAACAGGGGTGGGGGCAAAACATGTCACCAGCATTGAAAACGTGTGTTTTTGAACCATGTGCGTGCATTGTTTATTTAAAAATTAAATACACATAAAACTAGTTTCCAGATTGTTCTGTAGTCACTCAGAATGACTTGAAAGAGGGAGCTTTTTCTTTTTTTGATGTAACACACTAGTTACTCAGTTTGCCTGAAAGAGCTCCTACTGAGAAAGGCCCTGAGTGACTGTTCCGAGGTGGTGTGTGAAATTGACGTTTGGAAACTTTAAATGAATTATCAGTAAAACCGGCCTTAATTGATTGCCCCAGATGGTTGCTACAGGGCTCCACAAGGAGAGGGCAAACCGCACTTTTGCCTGGTTGCTGGCTTCCTTGAATTTTGTAGGAGCAATTGCTCCTGATGGAAAGTAGGGGTGATCACTAGGGAAAAAGAGAAATTGGTTTCAGAGGAGCATGATCTCTCTTAGGCCACAAATTAAGAAAGCGTTTGAGAGATCAAGGAGCAAGGGGAGCCAGGCACTGTCTAGGAACTATGTTTTGCAGTAAAAGCCAATGTAATTTGAAGGCATATTCTGTAGCCTCTTTGATTACAGCCGTAAATCAGCATGGTTTGCTATTAACTGAAGACAGGTATAGTCCATCGTTAGGAGATTTTTTTTTTCCCTCTTAAAAGTACCATATTGTATCACCAATATCTTCTTCAGGGAAAAATCACTGAATATGTTCATGGCATCCATTTAGTGAGCTAGCCCATAATTACAATATGTATATATACGTATATCTAACATGAAAAGTTTTTATCACCTTTCCATCCTATTGTAAGTCAAGTATTCTGCTGCTCCTGTGTTTATTACAGCTGTGGAGGAAAACACTAGTTTTAACAAAATGATCAAATGTGCATTGCAGGACATTTATCTCCATAGTCCAAATGTAAAGTGGAATGACATTATTGGACTCGATGCAGCCAAGCAGTTAGTCAAAGAAGCTGTCGTGTATCCTATAAGGGTAAGGATGGGAAGCCTCGTGGGGGTATTTCTGTTCATTATCCATTGGACAAACTG
Source organism: Panthera leo (assembly GCF_018350215.1). NCBI lineage: Eukaryota > Metazoa > Chordata > Mammalia > Carnivora > Felidae > Panthera > Panthera leo. Next base: position 67,219,483 of record NC_056690.1, read on the forward strand.
TATGTCATGCACCCATCAGGAAGAGGACTGGATGTTTTTCTGCCATCAAGTTAACTTTTTGCCTGTGTCACAGTATTTGGTTAAATGTTGGAGTACCAAGGCCCAGTCCGTTGTAGGCAATTTGGAATCATGTTACATATCGGTTCAAGGCAGGTGTCTGTTCAAGTGATCATTTAAGATCTAAGACTCTAATATATATGACTTGCCAGTTGCTATAGATAGGTTCAAATTAGCCTGCCTCCCTAAAAATATACGTATTATAGCAGAAATACCTCCTGTAAGAGAGGGCCTCTCACTTTGCTTCTATACATCTTACCGCCTACCCTCCCCAATACCCACATCACCTGGGGTTTTGCTTTGACCGGTTGTAAGGACTAGACAGCCCCTTCCAGGGCACCAGCAGGAAAGCCATCATGTTGTGCTCATTGCTTATTCCTGACAAGTCTTTGTGCAGAGTGGTTCACTAAACAGGAAAGAAAATAGAAAACCAGGACTTTCCATGGTGGGTTTACAACTGTGGTACTGAGAAGGTCAGTGTACCACAGAGCTCTGGCTGTAAAACAGACCACCCCAAAACTTCACACCTTAGAAAACAACAATCACTTACTTATGTGCGCCTGAGGGGGTATGCCGTTTGGGCTGGGCCCAGCAGGGCCAGCTCATCTCTTTGCCACATGATACTGGCTGGGCTCACTCCCACATCTGGGGCATCAGCCAGGGTGGCTGGGAAAGCTGGAATAAACAGAACGACTGAGACTTCTCCACGTGCCTCTCATCCTCCGGCAGGCAGACCGAGTCTTGTTCCCATGGTGACAGAGGGTTCCCAGACAGAAGCAAGAAAGGGCAGGTCCCAATCCAACAGCATCTCCCACGTCTCTTCTACTTGCTGATGTCTCATTGGCCAAAGTCACAAGGCCAAGTCCAGATTCAAGTGGTGGGAGGAGCTGCAGATAATTTGCGGCCATTTTCTGTGATCTTCCCCAGTGAAGATAACAAATTTATTGTATTGAATAACCTACTTATTATTACCACTGAGCCCATGCAGCCCCTGATTTTTGGCTGCTTCTATTCTAATGAGACAAAAATCAATGAATTTGGAATGTCTTTCCCCTCTCTTTCTTTCTGTGTTCTGACATGGGAGTAAAAAATATGCCGGTATTCAGAACTAGTGGAAATTTATTCACCCTTTCCTCTGAATGGCTCTACAGTACAAGTCTTCTGGAAAGGATAGGACCTCTCATTGAAACTCTCTGGATGTGTTATCTCCATAGTATCATAAGCTCTGTATGTGATGACATCGAGATTTTGACATTAGCATCAGCAAGAAACTAATAGCTAGTTATAATCATACTACTGTTTTTCCTTCTTCCTTGTTCTCTGTCAACTCTACCTATGCTCCAGATTGTCTGAATTTGAACTAACAGGAGAGAATCACTGAAGTTCATGTATGTCCTGTTTGGAGTCAGTGTCTCATAATGCATTCAGCACCAAGGTTCCCAGCTTCTAAATCAGGCTTCACCATAGCTTCATGCCTAATTCGCACACACCTTTGTCGGTTCTGGTGTTTATCTTAAAGGGCACTCCCTGTTCACAACATTCAAAAGATTGCCAAATACCCTGTATATAGACCCCTGGGGGAAATGATGTTATGTATGTAGGCAATAACTATTGTAATGGAGAAGAAAAGTACCCACGTATGCCTTTCTTTTCCTTAAAACAAAACAAAACAAAACAAAACAAAACAAAACTGCTCTTGTAAAAAGCCACAAATATTAAGCCACGCATTCCTATCAAGTGTGAAAGTCAACCTGGGATAAATATGATGTAAATAGAAGCAGCCAGCCTTAAAAAAAGGCTGACTCTCTGAATTGTGCTGTGTTTCACTCTGGCTTCATTCGATTGCGCTAAGGGTGTGTAGGCTGACATACGGATACCAAACCTCTTCTTTGTTCCTTGTTTCCATAGTACCCACAGCTGTTTACAGGAATTCTCTCCCCCTGGAAAGGACTGCTGCTCTATGGCCCTCCAGGTAAAGGAATCTTTCTGTTTGGGTCTTGATATTAAGTGTGTGTGTGGATGACGACTTGTCCTGTCCTCATTCAGCACTGGGGCTAATGACCGCTAGGTAACCATCTCCTTTTCCACCGACTTCTTGTGACACTGACTTCTATCTGTTAGCAGAGGAATGGAGTTCAAGTGTTGCTCACAATTCATCCCCATGTGTCTCTAGGTACAGGGAAGACTTTACTGGCCAAAGCTGTGGCCACGGAGTGCAAAACAACCTTCTTTAACATTTCTGCGTCTACCATTGTCAGCAAATGGAGAGGGGATTCAGAAAAACTTGTTCGGGTAGGAATTCCTGATTTTGTTTTTTCAGAATAAATGCCAGCGAATACAGTGGTACAAAATGATGTTAGAGCTTATTTGTTTTTAAGTGATTTATATGTTAGAATTTATCCCGGATCTTGATTACTAAAAACCCAGAAGATGGATTGATTGACTATTATAGGTGGATATTAATCCTGTCCCCGTGAGCAAAACATGATGTCCTTTCCTTTGGGAATTTGACCAATGGTCCTTTTGTGATTCATGTAGCTTAGGAATGGAATCTGGGGAAAAGGTTGTTTATGAAGTGGAATATTTTTTTCTTCATTCAAGAAGCATTTATTATTAAGCATGTGCGGTATATTCAGTTAACATTTGAGAGGCTGCTACTGTCTGCAAGTCCCTACACTACATACTCAAAGAATCAAGAAATTTAAGACAATTATCCTTTCAGATGGTCTGAGCAACTTTCCTCCACAGTGCCCCATAGCCTTAGAGTTTTTTCTCTCCTTAGGAGACAAATAGAAAGTATATTTTATAGAAAATATAATGTAACATTTTTTACTATACTTCCCAGTTATCTTATGAGAACACCTGTTTATGATTTACTCCTCAATGTAAAGTGGGTCCTTCTCAGAAATCCTGTTAAACTATTGAATTCTGTAGAATGACTGGCAAGTAATCGATACTAAGTAAATGTAAATACTATAAATTTTCTGAAAAGAAATTTACTCTAAAATATTTTCCTTAGGTTACATTCCCTTAGATGACTTATTTTCAAAATATTATGGCTTACTTGGAAGTCATAATAGAATATTTTTATAGGATTGATTTACCTAAAATGACCTATTATTTATTACTTTGATACTTTTCTCAAGTTACTTCAAATGTGTAAGTTTTTATAAATTCTTCCTTTGAATGAGCAGGGGAGGGGGCAGAGAGAGAGACGGAGAGAAAGAATCCCAAGCAGGCTCCATTCGGTAAGCACAGGGCCCGACGCAGCTTTGATCTCATAAACCGTGAGATCATGACCTGAGCCAAAATCCAGAGTCAGAGGCTCAACCGACTGAGGCACCCAGGGGCCCCTATGAATTCTTATCACCCCATCGAGATTGTAATTTGTGGAAATCCATGTTGACATCTGTTTCTTTGTTCTTTGTCTAACTTAGTGCCAGGTCCAAAGATAGGGTTTGAACTCACCTGTTCCTAAATTTTGGGGTTCCATGTGATTCTAGTTAGTTTGATTTCAATGAGCAGAAATCCAACTAACTATAAAATCATCAGCCTGAAGATTTTTTTTTTTTTTTTGGTCAGCTTATTTTGCCATCTCTGTTATTTCTAGACCTCTTTCTCTGGTCTGAATTTTCTCCTAAATAGTATTCTCATATATAATAGTTATTTTTTTCAATGTTTATTTATTTTTGAGAGACAGAGAGAGACAGAGCTTGAGCAGGAGACAGAGAGGGAGACACAGAATCCAAAGCAGCCTCCAGCTCTGAGCTGTCAGCACAGAGCAGGACGTGGGGCTCGAACTAATGAACCATGAGATCATGACCTGAGCCGAAGTCAGATGCTAACCCAGGCGCCCCCGAAGATTTTTTTTTTTAACATTCCATTTCTATTTGCTGCGGAACACTAAAACTCTTAGAAGATGCCCCCAGACTCAGTTTAGATTCATCTCCTGTCATGAAAAAGTGGTGTTTACAGCTATGCGCACAAAACACTGCAAGATGCTCAAAGAAAGATTGCATTATATTCTCTGGACAGGACTTCCTTAGACAGAAGAACAAATTCAAATATTTTGTGAATATCCTTAACAAAGATTGAAACTACTAAAAGAATCGTCTTGTTTCATGCGGGATAGCCAGAAAAGTCACTTAACAAGAACTCTCTATTCTGTGTGAGCATTTTATTTAACCTAAGTTTTATTCTGCTTCAGAATTATTTTGTTAAAATTCTAGGGGTGAGGAAATGATTCCTTCCTCAATTTCTCCCCCTCCTTTCCCATATATTTTAAAAATAATTCGTATTTTTGAAAAAAAAAAAAGATACAAAAGGGCATATAGACCCCTGAACCTTTTCCCCAGGGGCCACTGCTACAGTTGCTAGTGCAGCCTTCCAGAACATTTATCATATTTATATAAATACCAACAACTGCATCTCTATCTTCCTTCTTCACTAAATGTCAGTAGGAACGTACTACACATATCCTTCTATAACTTTTGTTTTTGTTCACACTTACCAATATAACTTGAATATTGTTCCACACTATTATAGACAGAACATGTTCTTTTATGAGTCTGTATCAGATTTCATTGCATGGAATGTTCATTGCAAAATGTATTTAACCAGTCTCTTCTTAATGGCTATTTCTAATGTAAACAACAGTTAGGTTGTTTCTAGCCTCCTGCTATCATGAACAAAGCTACAGCAGACAATTACCATATCCATGTCCTTGTGTATATAGTAGTGTAAGATGATTTCTCTTAAGTAGAAGTGTTAGGTCAGAGAGAATGAAAGATCACTGATTGCCAAATTGCCTGACAACAGGGTTGCACCAGCTTCTACACCCATAAATGGTGTGCGTGTTTGCTTCCCCCACCCTGGCCAACACTGTGTAGCACCCGAATTTAGAAATCTTTGGGGCACCTGGGTGGCTCAGTCAGTTAAGCGTCCGACTTCGGCTCGGGTCACGATCTCGTGTTTCGTGAGCCTGAGCCCCGAGTCGGACTCTGTGCTGACGGCAAGGAGCCTACTTTGGACCCTCTGTTCCCCTCTCTCTCTGCCCCTCCCCTGCTTGTGCTCTCTCTCAAAAATAAATTAGCATTTAAAAAAATCTTTAAAAATAATAAAAAAATCTTTGCCAATCTGATAGTGAAATTAATATTTCAGTGCTCAAATATGCATTTAACTCTGAATGAACTTGAGCATCTTTTTATAGGTTTAGAAGATATTTGTATTTCCTTTTTTTTCTGTGAAATGCACTTTTGGTTTTGGATATTTAAAAAAAATAATTCAAAGGGAAAACAGATAACCTCTCCTAACCTTGAGGGATCTCATCCTCTATCGTCTCAGAAATTCTTTTCTGAGCTCTTGGAAGGATCCTCACCTGGAAAATCTTGGTCATGCTGTCAAAATCTTTACTATGAAGCTTTCAGATAAAGAGAACCCTTCAGGACCTTCCTCTACATCAGAGAAGCTTTCCTACCATTTGTTGCTCTTCCTATTCCAATTAAAGAGTTATTTATAGGGAACCCTTGGGTTATGTTCCTCCCTCCCCTCCTAATGTTCATGCCTCCTAGGAATTGATGCTATTGAATAGTTGAGTGGTCTCTTTAGCAAATGCACACACCTGTTGGTGCTTACATCTTTCAACACCCTCCCCCACCCCCACCCCTAGTTGTATGATTTAACTTCCTCCAAGTACTTTTGAAAATTTTGGACTAATGCTTCCAGCGCACTTACCTGGAGTTCTATATATTCTTTGGCAGTGGGAAGAGCATTGGTATGGTCAATATGGAGACACAGGGTCCGGATGCAGTTCTCCTTCCAACTGGGCGTTTGGTCTCATAGGGCCCCTTGGTCTCTCTGCACCTTGGGGAGCACCTTAAAAACATGTATGGTTCTATTAAAGAGTTCTGATATTCCACTTTTCATTGGGTAGATTGCTGCTATTGTAATCACCCTTAATATCAGCTGTATTGGGCTTTTCTTTTTGTGACAAGGAAAACAAGTTGCTTGCTTCTAATGAGCGCGTCGCTATCGTGTCCAAAAGGCATTCATGATGAGTGTCCCGGTGTTGACACTGTTCTCTCAGTTCATTAGGCTGAGCCAACTGTCTTGGCTGAATGAAACAGGATTCTGTGAAAGGAAAATACTTGCTCATGAGCATGGGTGCACCACACGTACAAGCAGTGGTGAAAGTGAGGGACTTCCCACTCGGTGACGGGGAGACCGGCAAGGGGTAACCTGCCACTACCCAGGAAAACACAATCTGGCCTTTTCTGGGCTCTTCTCCTCTGATTTGTTCTGTGATACTTTGCTAGCGCTAAGTGACATGGAGAATAAATCCCCTTTGCCTATTAAAGAACCTCTATTCTTTTCTAAGTCTCTACTGCTTTCTCTGATCAACCAGTGAAGAATTGTATACGATGCTCAAGAGATCAGTTTCAAGGTTAAAAAAAAAAGCTCTAGTTTTTTATACTCTTTTCATCACTACCACATCTCCCTTTAGAGCTCTTTATTTTGTTTTTATATGTCTGTTCTTTTGCTGGCTGTTTTCCTGTTCTTGTTCAGTCTATAATATTTTATTCTGGAATGGAACATTTTATTCAATTGGGAATTGCCTTAAATTCCCTCAGAGTACCTGAACCTACCAAACAACAGTGTTTGGAGTGGTATAAGGACCCCGTGGAGTAATTTGGGGAGCAGAAAGGGGAAAAATTCTTCTTGTTACCCATAACTGGAACTGTATTCTTCCCCTACAATTCTTCCTTCTGAGAATGACCCTCTCTCATTGTCCTGAAAGGTTGAGGGAAAACCATTAAATGACTTTACATATTCCAAGGCTTTTTTGTCCATACGGAACATGTTATTGGCAGGGAGTCTCGGGGGCTAACTAACCAACTAGAGCTCAGGTATTGAGTTGTAGCTTAAGCTCTCCCATTTATGATTAGTAACCTTGAACTAACCACTAACTCTCTCTGGCTCTAATTTTGTCAAGTGATAAATGGAAATAATTGGACCGTCCAACCCCATGGGGTTGTGCTAAGGAGTAATGATTATAAAGTTATTAGGAAAGAACAGAGTGCAGCATAAATACTTAACATTACAGCCATTCTAAGCTCTTAATCTCTGGGAGCATCTGAGAACTTTAACTTAACTATATGAATTTGAACATGTGGTTGCTTCTCTCCCACCCAGGTGTTATTTGAACTCGCCCGCTATCACGCCCCCTCCACCATCTTCCTGGACGAGTTGGAGTCAGTGATGAGTCAGAGAGGCACGGCTCCTGGGTAACAGACAGGGTTTTTTTTTTTCGGTCATCACTTCTCCCCTCTTGTAAGTGTGTTTGATGGTCGGAAGCCCATCGACATTTACCAGCAGAATGAGCCTATTAATAAGCCCACAAATTTTCTGCAGACACATGGAAAGGTCTTTAAATTAGATCCTGTTAACTGAATAGCTGATTTAAGTAGTTTTTATAACCGGAGGAAATGTCATCCTCCCTTCCCCCTTTCCCCACAGAGTGGTTTTCGGGCCTGAAGATCACCCAGCCCCACGATCCCAGGCTGCCATAACGGTCTTGCTGGCTCAAAATAGCTGCTCGTGACCACCTCCTCTGGAGCCAGAGGGGCTGCCTGTGGGGAATGGGGCTGCAAAGGCCAAGTCCCAAGAGGTAGCCCTCGACAAAGTGTGTGAGGCCAGGGAAGCCACCACTTTTCTGTGACATCAGGTGGTGGGTCAGCCTGTCTGATTTTAAATATGTCACATATGTTACCTCTAAAGATTAAGTGTCCACTAATGTCCCCAGCAGGAAAGAACACATCTCAGACTACAGTGAGCCGTGTGTGTGTGTGTGTGTGTGTGTGTGTGTGTGTGTGTGTGTGTTTTAAGAAACTCTTTCTGTCTTCATCAGAAGTATTCTTCTTTGAAACTTCTTACTAAACCTGGCTTGGAAAAACAGGTCTCTGGGAAATCTCAACACAGCGGCATTTATTAATGGCCTCTCATGGTCCATCATCAAGGCAGAACTAATAGTAATAAAAAGCAAATACTTAACTTCTTGGAAGTACAACTATAATTTATGAAATTTTACTTCTTGAAAATCATTTTCCTAACAGGGAAAAGCAACCATTAAGATACACCCAGGATGCATGGGATTGATGGCATTGAGGTCAATGGGACAATTTCCATGGCTTCATGGGTGCTTGTCAGCCTCAGGCTAGATGCTCTGCCTCTCTATACAGGACCTGACAGGGGCAGACATGCACCGGTACCTGGATAGGCACCCACCAGACCACCTTAGTGGTCATTCTGTCTGCAAAGACCCAGCCCACCTGGCCTTCCCTACCAGAGTGAACTGTGCACTCGTTCTTACATTCACTTTGTCAATCTCCGTCCCCGGGGTTTCCCACAGCTTTGAATGGCTAAATTGGAAGCTTTATCTCCTGCCTTTGACTGTACTCCGAGTTTTACACTGAATGGCAGCTTCCTTGCCTGGAACTTGACCCCTAAAACTAGAGTCAGGGAATAAAGGCAGGTGCTCTGAGAACTTCCTGGGTCATATGAAAAGAATAAGTATGGGTAAATGCTAAATAAATACATAACTATACTGTGAGACTGTCCTTTCTCTTGGGAAAAGGTAGTTTGACAGTGAGTGGTACAGTTCTTAACAAAAACACATACCTAACTGATGCTGCCACTACACATGCCCAGAGAGGAGAAGTTGAATGTCGTGTTGTCCAAGAAAGGCATTTTCTGTCCTTTTAACTCAGTCTATACAAGTGAAGAGGAAGGAGAGCCTGCTGAATATAGTCCGGATTCAGAGCCAGTTTAGATTGTTAGGTCCTGTAGTGAGCTCCTTCATGGCGGGAGGGTCTTTGGCTGCGGTGGAGGTGGGGCTTAGAGGGTGAATCTGCACAGCAGACAGCCCCAGCAGGCTGTGCAAGGAAAACATAGTCTCCGTGTCATTATCATGCCTCTTATTAGAAGAGAATGAAACAGATTCAATGCAGTAGCTTATCTCTCTTCTTCAACAGATTATATCCATAAATTATATGAAAAGAACTATGGTGTATAAAAGCACTTTCATGCCTGCTGTATAAACGAAAGGATTATTCTCAATTATCTGTCTTTACAAAGGGCAAATAATACTACTACAGAGAGACCCAGCCCGGCTGCGTTCAATCGATTAGTAGTACTATCTGCCCTTTAGTTATTTTCTAGTTCACTGCCAATATTTGGTTTTCTTTTCAATGTCGTCATTATATTCATTTACTTCCTTTCTCTCACTCTCTATGTGAAAATAATACCAAACTACTCGTTTCCTTCAACTCTCCTACGAGTGGCTCCCGGGAATGAGGCAGGGAACCTGTTCTACAGGCACTGAATCAATGTTGTGAGTGCCACTCTTGTCCTGGAAGCAAAGACTCTGTCCTGGGAGAACCTCACCTCTGTGTCTCTCTGTAGGGGAGAACATGAAGGAAGCCTCCGGATGAAGACAGAGTTACTGGTGCAGATGGACGGGCTGGCTCGCTCAGAAGATCTCGTGTTTGTCTTAGCAGCTTCTAACCTGCCATGGTAAGAGATCTTAGTACATTTTAAATGCATTTCCATGAGACACTGAGTACAGATGAAGACGTTATATTGCCCAATTTGGGCAAAGTCTCAACGTTTGGTTCCAGCCCTGGAAGATTAATCTGAAGTCTTTCTTGGTCAAGGCCTCAGTCCTTGCTATCTGTACCATGAAAGAATCTGCCTTAAAAGAAGGAACATAAGCCAGGCCTACCACTAGCAATACTTAAAATGGACATTTTGAAGGGTGCCCGGGTGGCTCAGTTGGTTAAGTGTCCGACTTCAGCTCAGGTTATGATCTCATGGTTCGTGGGTTCATGACCCATGTCAGGCTCTGTGCTGACAGCTCAGAGCCTGGAGCCTGCTTCAGATTCTGTGTCTCCTTCTCTCTCTGCCTCTCCCCCACTCATGCTCTGTCTCTTTCTGTCCCTGTCTCAAAAAGAAATAAACATAAAAAAAATTTTCAATGGACATTTTGAGTTTAAAGCCAAATTATTTACTGTATTTATGCCGGGCTTTGGCAGAGAACTAATACAATGCTAAAATCTTTAGGACTCGGGAATATTCCAGAAATAATATGTTTATACTTTAACGGTATTAAAATCAAACTTTTTTTAAATTAGGAGGAAAACCTTTAATGTTACATAGTAAATAGGAAGCTAAATAATCTCTAATTGAAAATATAATCTACTCTCTGAGTGTTTTATTCAAGCTGTATCCCAGAGTGGTTAAAGAACAATTCTAGAAGTAGAATTGGGAAATAAGAGATGTTGACTAGGGAAAAACTATCTACTTGGAGAGTATATTTAAAAAATAACTCTAATTCCTTTATAGTCCCAAGAATATTTTCACATACATTATCTCTTTTGAGGCAGGTAAAACAGGAGACAGATAAGGAAATGTTGTTCTTCCCATTTGCAGGTAGGGTCCAAGGTCAAGGAAGGTCAATCCACCCAAAGTCAACAGCAAATCTGCAACAGAGCTGGGACTTGTGACACTGTTCCCCCACCCCCACCCCATCCATTTGTGTTTCTACATTCAAAGATGAATGTTGTGCGTGCTGTTGTGCATGCTGGTCATCTAGGCTCCCAAAGAAGTCACTGAAAAGAGATGATGACATTCATGTGGAATCTGTTATTTTAAATATATTCCTAATTTCAGCCTGGCTCCACCTCCCCTCAAATTTATAAGACTGCCCTAATGTGTAAGGTGATCAGCATCTTATGTTTTCATGATAGAGGCATTTATATACAAATATTACAGTAGAGTCCAAACAGAGAACTATCATTCAAATAAACGATTGCGAAATGCCTCCGAGAAAGGACCTCTGTTGCTTCAGCTGTTTGCAGTGGGGTTGGTCATAACCACATTCCTCATGTCCCAGGGTGACTGTGGAAGTCAGCTGGGGAGGGTGTGTGGAAACTGAAGCTTCGTGCATGACTCCGGGACCGTCTGTGCCCCCCGGGGAGACCTACACATTTTCTAGAGGGATAGAGAAACTTCTACTGCCAGTGAACATCTAGGGTTTTGTTGAGGAAGTTTCTGTGCTGCCACAGGTCCCCTGAGGTGATCATTTTCGTTAAACCCCACATAAAATGGTCTGAGAAGAGAAAAAAAAAAGACAATCAAAAATTAAAGAAGCTTAGAAGGGCTTTTCCAAAAGAATTGCCCCTCATTATGGCAAATGGCAAATACACACATGCTTTTGGGCTTTGCTTGCATCATTACAACGTACCTTTGGATCCAGGGGTGCCTGGTGGGCTCCGTCAGTTAAGGGTCAGGCTTCGGCTCAGGTCATGATCTCGCCCTTCCCAAGTTCCAGTGCCGCATCGGGCTCTGTGCTGACAGCTTGGAGCCTAGAGCCCGCTTCACATTCTGTGTCTCCCTCTGTCTCTCTGCCTCTCTCCTGCTCACTCTGTCTCTCTCAAAAATAAATAAACATTAAAAAATTTTTTTAATTAAAAAAGATATGTTCTTTTGGATCTGTCCTTGAGCAATGCTGGGCTCTAAAAAAACTTTTTAGTATGAAAAACTCCAAACAGACACTAAAGAAGAGGAAAAAGCACCATTTCCCAGTTTCAGTAACTAACATCTTGCCTGATTGATATAATCTATTCTTGCCCCCTCCCTCATTTTGCTGCAATGTTTTAAAGTATATTCCAGATTGTCATGTTACTTCTCACAAATATATTTTACTATACATCTTTTTGAAAAGGACATTTTCGGCATGTCTGAGTGGCTCAGTCAGTTAAGTATCTGACTCTTGATTATCGGCTCAGGTTGTGATCTCACGGTTTGTGAGTTCAAGCACCACATCAGGCTCTGCATTGACAGTGCAGAGCCTGCTTGGGATTCTCCCTCTCTGTCTCTGTCCCTCTCCTATTCATGTGCTCTCTCTCTCTCTCCCCCCTCTCAAAATAAACACTGAAAGAGTAAAAATAAAAAAGGACATTTTCTTATATTACTGTACAATGCCATTATCACACCCAACAAAATTAACAGTGATTCTTCCATATCATCAAATACCCAGTTTATATTCAGATTTCCCATATTGACCCAAAATGTCTTTTTAGAATTGATTTGCTGAACTGGTATCCAAACAAGGTTTGCATTTTGTAATTGGTTGTTCTCATAAGTCTCCTTTAATCTAGAACAGACTCCCCCTCCTCCCCCCCCCCCTTTTTTCCCTTAGTTACCACTGCCTTGATTGCTGCCAGGGAGACTGTCCTGTAATACATCTAAATTTTCTGAATTGTGCTCATCATATCCTTTAATGGGAAAAATAATATTTAGAGACTGAAACCTCACAATTAGGGGTGCTCCTTGCTAACTGGGTTATCATTGCTTCTTGGCCTTTTGACTGGGCAGAACTAGGGAAATACACAGGTTTGAAAAGCGGCAAATAATGAATCCATACCAGTATTGCTCATTCAAATGTGAGATTACAAGAGTTTTAGTGAAATTATTTGATTTTATAGCCATAGCTTTTCTCTAATTGGGAAAATCATAGTTCTTAACATTAATACAATTAATATTCACCTAATCCTAATATGTAGATAGATCTATTTTGTATTTGTGTGTGTAACAGAGTTTCTCTGTAATAATACCAATACTCTCAGGACAGCAACATTTTGATGAGGAAAATGGTACACACGTGGCCCAGGATGGAAGTGCTAATTTGGGATGTCTCAACGTCAGCACTATTGACATTTGAGGCCAGTTACTGACATAACTGTTGGCTAAGGGCGCCGCCCTGTGCATTGTATGAGGCCCCCAGCACCCCTGGGGTTTCCTTACTAGATGCCGGTAGCATGACTCCCCATTGTAACAGCCCAAATTTGTCTTCAGACATTGCCAAATGTTCCCTGGGGGGCAAAACTATCCCCGGTTGAGACTCACTCAACAGAAGTAAGTGACAGGCATTATATAGAGACCAACTGTCACATGCCCCACAGGTGAACTCATAAGGTTTTTTGTTTGTTCTTTCTAACACCATAAAATTAGTGAATTTGGTTTACACACACAAAAGGTGGCATATCGTATAAATTGGTCTGTATCTTGATTTTCTTTTTCTTAACCAAATATTCTGAACATAAAGTTCTTCCTTATTCCCTTTATAGCTGTGTACGTTCCATTCTGTACCTCTGATAATCTACCCCAATCACCTGACGATGGGCATTCGGGTTATTCCTATTCTTGCTATTATGAATAATGTTACAGTGAGTAATGGTGCACATATACCACTTTGTGTATTTGCCAGTATATCTTTGGGATAGGTTCCTGGAAATAGAATTGCTGGGTCAAAGGGTTAATGTGCATGAAATTATAGTAGAGATTGCCAAATTTCCCTCCATAGAGGTTGTACATTTTGTATTCCCACTAGTGTCCTGCTTTCATTACTTACCATTAGAGTGAGAACATTTCCAAAGTCATTAAATAATTCTTGAAAATTGGATTTTGTAATGGCTGTCCAAAATTCCCACATGTGAATATACCACAATTTAGTTAATCATTCCTTTCCTATTGAACATATATGATGCTCCCAACTTTTTCTCTATTATAAATAACACTGAAATGAACTTCCTTGAATCAAAATCTTTGACCAAAATTTGGTTATTTCCTTAGGGCAGATTTCTGGAATTAGGATTACTGTGTAAAAGGATAAGGATGTTTTTTAAGTCCCTTGCTACATGCTGCCCAGGTCCGTTTATGAGGAAATACTGCATTTTTATCAAGGCTTTGGGACAGACCTTTATCTTGGCTTTAGGGTCTTCCATGAGGGAATAAAATCATCTGATTAAAGCACACTGTCCTTCTGGGGGAAATAACTAAATCATACCAAACTATTTAAAACCCGATCTTAAAATCCCAGAAGAAATTCTTCATGGTTGGTTAGTGGTAATGCTCATCTGTAGCATCTTTCAGGGAACTAGGCTACTGTTTACTACTCGCTAACTTATCATTTTCCCTAGAGGAGTACATTCTGTCCCAAAGGGTTCGTCATTTTCTCCCTTCTCCGCAGTGAGATGGCGTGCCCCATCTTTTATTCAGTGCTTCTTCTCCGAGGAGCACCTTCGCTCATCTACACTCTCATAGGACAAGAAGGAAGCAAGAAATAATAGTACATCTGTGTCACTAAGCCAATGAGTGAATAAGCAATGTGAATAAGCATTGAGAAGAATAACAAATGTTGCATTTGTAATATTATCATTAAAATAACAGCCACGTAAGAAATATTTAGTGAGCACGATTGGGGCTAATTTGACCCGCCTCAGTTGTTAGGTATTCACAAACTCAGACCGAAGAGTCCAGAGGGAAACAAAATACTGAACAGGGCCATTAAGGCAAATGCTATCTTTAGATGTCTAGTTAACTTGATGATAGTTTATACAACTAAGGTGTGAAAATTTTATGTGTGAGGTATGATGAAACTCATCTCTTATTTACCATTGAAGAAGGGCTAGAAAATTCATTATCCCTCTTAAAAATCAAACACTGAGTATGACCAAATTTTGGATTAAAAACAAACAAACCCAAATCCTAATATTCAGAGGAAAGCATAAGATCCAAGAGATTATTGCACTGGGGATGTGCAAGAACTTACCTATGTAAACTGATTTCTTCCTGTATGAACTGCCTCCTCTCTGGCGTGATATTTCTTTAAAGTGTGTGCATGTGATTGAAGAGCTCAGCATACAGAACCTCAGTTCCTTCCACAATATCTTCACGCATTTCATAGGCTCCAGGGGAAAGTCTCATGCCTTCACTATCATTACCCTCTGGATCAACATTTCTCTGAGACTGGTCTGCCACAGGTCAGCATTATCCCTCCCCCCAAAAAAAAAAATAGATTCTAGTGATCTAATAATTTCAAGAGATACTGAATTACAGACAGTTCAACTGGTTTCCCCCATGACAGGACTACTCAGTGTTTTTAAGACGTCATTGGGTATTGTGACTCTCCAAAAGTAGCTATGAGAAAGCAGGACTTTCCACACGTATATGATCCAAGAGTCCTTTCCTCAAGGAGCATCTTACAAGGCCAGTGTTCCATTTGAGAATGCTCTGGGAAACAGTGCTTTGCCTGAACTCACTCTGATCTGATGACTACATCCTTCATTGTAACTGCATTCAGTCATGCTTGCAGGCTTTTTATCTTTCATTGTATTTTTGTGTCTACCAGTGGTCAAATTGTTTTGCTTGAAATTGCTTCTGTCCACACATAATATCACTATCCCATGCAACAATAGTAAGTCCATGATCCTCCACATGAGGTTGATGAGTGATTCCAACACAAGCAGGAAAGAAGTGTGTGGTGCAGGATTTGGTAGGTGCAATGGGGAAGGCATGGGACTGACTGAGCAGGAGATTGCTAGCAGTAACCTTGCCCTTGTCCCATTCACACCTTCCTTAGTTTGCTTGGTTCCATCAGACACAAATCTTTTTCAACCTGGCCTATTGGGCGTTACTTTTTCTTCTTAATGGCACAGGCTGACACATGAACTATATATATTTTTGAGTTTATTTTGAGAGAGAGCGAGTACGCACATGTGAGCTGGGGAGTTGCAGAGAGAGAAGGACAGAGAGAATCACAAGCAGGCTCCACGCTGTCAGCGCAGAGCCTGACGCGGGGCTCAATCTCATGAACTGTGAGATCATGACCTGAGCCAAAACCAAGAGTTGGACGTTTAACTGACTGAGTCACCCAGGCGCACCTGAAATATAGTTTTAAAACCAAATTTTATAAATTACTCAGTTGGTTAAGCCTCCGACTTCAGCTCAGGTCATGATCTCACGGCTCGTGAGTTTGAGCCCTGCATCGGGCTCTGTGCTGACAGCTCAGAGCCTGGAGCCTGCTTCGGATTCTGTGTCTCCCTCTCTCTCTGCCCCTCCCCTGCTTGCACTCCGTCTCTGTCTCTTTTGCACTCCGTCTCTCCAAAATGAATGAACATTAAAAAAAAAAATTTTTAAACCAAATTTTACAAATTATAAAATTAATATAACTGTTTTATAGGAAATTTAAGTGCTAGGGAAAAAGTACTCATAATTTTACCACTGTGACACAAGTATTATCATCTTTGTATATACCCATCTGGTGAAAATGGTTTGGTTATTTGTTATCATTTATTGCCTGTGTAGCTTTCTGTGGGAATTTTTTTTTTTTTTCCCCAAAGGAGGAAAGGAGTTTTACTGTTTGGGCTATGCAGAAAAGTAATACAAATTCATAAAATATTTTATATGCCTCAGTATTGCTTCAGTGAATAGTCCCCTGTAACTGTACCTTGGAAAGATATCTTTCCAGAGTCTTGTGTGTGTACAGGATATACGCACATACACAAAATTAAAAATGTGATCATCCTATGGATGCATATTATTTTGTTAGATGGCCTGTTTTTCTTCTTTCTTTCACTTCATAGATTGTGGACCACTTTGAAAATCTACCCAATCCCATACAGAATTCCACCATATGGGTGGGCCATAATTTATTTGATTTTTCTTTTCTCTTGAGGGTTTTAATATGGCATCAGCCTGTTGAGCCATGCTCTTCCTACCATGACTCAGCTCCCAGCTCAGCCCCACAGACACACTTAGGTGGGGGGGCAGTTTTTTCTTTGGTGTTTGGCTGGAGTAGGGCAGGTATTATCAAAAAGGTTTTCTGCCCTGACAGACCTCCTATTCACGGTCCCTTGGAAAAAGAAAATGGCCTTTTGTCTGTGCATGTTAGCAGTGTTGGGGCCCAGGCTTCTCCAGCACCCCATCGGGGGTATACGAGAAGCAAAAAGAAAACCCAGAGAAGCCACTGCCACGTGATCCCTCAAGTCCTGAAGTGCCTAGCCTGTCCTCCCTCTTTCCACCGTTCAGTGTTTCCCAGTGTTTGTCTGCTGTATCATATCCAGAGATTTTTGGTTGTAAGAGGATGGGCTATTCCATCTTGGCCAGAAGTGAAAGTCTCTTCTCGTTGATTCCCTTTTATCTTTTCATACATCTCAAACACATCTATTTTATGCTCCAGATCAGTAGGGTCTAATTCTGTTGGATGGTGACCTTACATCGAACGAAGCGGACTCAATCTGTGGGTCTTTCATGTGCCCTTCCAGAGAAAATTTGTATTTGACTGTGTCAAGCTTTCGACCACTTGAAGCTAATTCCTCAGCTTTGGGTTTCTTTGATCACGCCAGCGAGGGTAGGTCTGTAGTTCTTAATTATATAGGCAGACTTCTTCCTACCCTCATGTGCAGATTTCCTGTTCCTTCCTTAGTAGTGGGCATGTTTTTCTAACCCACCCTTTCATAGAGGATGTGCCCTCGTTGTTTTATGTGATGGGCCTTGATTCCACCTCCCATCTTGAATGGGGCCAAGGCCTTCTGTGTTATCCCATGTGTAAACTTTCAAATCTAAACCTTTTTGTAACTAAGAGGCAAATACCTCAAGTAAGCCACAGCTTCAACTTCAACTGCTCAGTGTTGATTTTCAGCTTCCTCTTCATTTTTGGTCCTCAAGAATTTGGCCTTGCTTCCTTATGGGCTCATTCACTGTGTATTCAGAAAGTGTTTCCTATAATTCATCATTTTTAAAAAAATTTTTTTAATGTTTATTTATTTTTGACAGAGAGAGAGAGAGAGAGACAGACAGACAGACAGGGTACAAGCAGGGGAGGAACAGAGAGAGAGAGGAAGACACAGAATCCGAAGCAGACTCCAGGCTCTGAGCTTTCAGCGCGGAGCCCGATGTGGGGCTTGAACTCAGGAACCGTGAGATCATGACCTGAGCTGAAGTCAGACGCCCAACTGACTGAGCCACCCATGCGACTCTAATTCATCATTTTTAATGGGGCTTTATAACAAGAGATTTCTGGATATCTAGAGTTTTTCATTTTGTTGGAAACAGAATCTTCCCATTCCGCCCCCCCTCAATTATTGATAATATATTTGTTGGCAAGAGTAATGGGAATATATCTTCTTCATTGGTATTGTGGTAATTAGGAATACTTTTCATTCTTTATTATAAAGAAATGATGCTCTTAACCCAAATGTCAGTAGCGCATAAACTGAAACAATTGCTCTAGACTCTACCACTGGATCTTCTTGTGTCGGGCTTGTGAGCTCAGTCTTGAGAATGAGCAGCGGAGTCTCTGGAGATAAGAGGCCCCACATGGAGACTACATCTTTCAGTTCATCTTCAAAAGCATTGCCCAGCCAAGTGAGTTGGATGAATCATCCCCCAAAATCACTGTTTCCCTTATTTTCACTGGAGATGAAAATAGAAAATTTTATTCCCATTGCTCCAGTTGATGTTGATTTTCTCTATTAATTAGAACAAATGACTATGCAATGCTAATTTTCAACAAAGCATATAGACCTTCATAAATAAATGCTGGGCTTTAAGGAAGCAGATCATTTTAGATGAAGCCAGTAGCCCTGCACCAAGAGTTCATGCATTCATCCAAATAGTATTTATTGAGCATGTATTTTGTGTATTCTGCATGATGGATGGATGGGGAATTGAAGAAATATGGTCCATGATCGTTGGACTCTGGAAGTTGGCTATCTGATGGGACAATGAATGAGATATAAACACAAATAATGAGACGGGGATATAGCCAGTACTATGTGAATGGTACAAACAATAAGTAAAATAGAATTTTATAGGGAAGAGGCAATTTCTGATAACAGAAAATTAACATTTATTCATTTTTGAGAGAGAGAGACAGAGTGTGAGTGGGGGAGGGGCAGAGAGAGAGGGAGACACAGAATCCGAAGCAGGCTCCAGGCTCGGAGCTGTCAGCACAGAGGCCGATGCGGGGCTCGAACTCGCAAACCATGAGATCATGACCTGAACTGAAGTCGGACGCTTAACCAACTGAGCCACCCAGGCACCCCTGATAACAGAAATTTAAAAGAAAAGCAAAAGCCTTTATGGAATAGAGCACACTTGAACTGGGCTTGTAAAAATGACTTGGCTCTTGGTAGGCAAAGTGGAAGAAAAGAGCTTGAGTAGCAGCTCAGGTAGGATGGCAAAAGGCGGATTCAGAGAACAGCAAACAGCCCAGTTTGGCCCCAGTGGGAAATGCAGATACAAGTCAGCTTATGTGGGGTTCTGGGAGGGAGGCAAAGTAACCTTTAATGCTTTATGCACTGGCTCCCCATTCTCCACTACAGAATACTGCATCCTTACCCTGCCCTTCCAGCCGCCATGATCACTCCACGTCGGTCATGGACGTTCTGCAAAGACTGCTTACAGAACTGAAGGTTCCTTTCCTCCTACCATGCTGAGATAGTTTGAACTTCATATGTTTTAACTATTGAACGAGGGAAAAAGAACTAGGCTGTTTCCAAATTCTGTAAAATTTGGAATGATCTCTGTCCCAGGAACCACACGGTTTACCAGGGGAGGAAAAAAGCAAAGAGCCGGGGAAAGGCCTTGAAGGTTTGGCACAGAAGCTGGGGTGCTCAGGTGCAAGGCCTTGGAGCCCAGGTAACTGTCTAGGAGGCCGGTGAGCAGAAGTCCAGCAGCCAGGGTCTGAGGCCTGTGAGGCTTTGCTGTGTCTCGCGTCACTCTTGCAGTTTGCTTTGGCCTTCTGAGGTGATGAAAGTACCAGATAATCCAAGTAAAGGAGACATGAGAACAGAATAGTCAAAAGTCAAAATGTAAGAGCTGAAGGGAGTGTTTTCTGCTTGCCACACGTTAAATTTCTTCATATAAATATATTGGCAGAAAGAATAATTCCTGGGTACATTCCATTTGTCCTTTGTTTCCTCCCTTGTATGATTATATTATTATTGATGTCATTAAAAGTGCATTCATCAGACCTGGCTGTCAGAGAGTTGCACTTATTTTGTGCCCACAAGTAGTTTTGAGGTAAATCTCTTGCTTTAGGGCATTAGCTGATCAATACAGACATCCATAGTGAGGTATTGTTTTCCCGCCTCCTGCGTGACTCCATTTTCCTAAGGCATTCTGGGGCTCTGGTCTTCCTTTCAATCAGAAGTCACTCTAGATGGGATGGGGAGACCCAGGAGGAGGTACCTGTACAAAAGAACCTTCCTTCTGCAGTCCCTGCCTTTGCAGAAGGGGCAGCTGGTCCAAGTAAAGGCCTTGAGAGAAATACGGCAACTGCTTATCACCCCCAGCCCTGTGATTTCCTTCAGTGTAGTCTCTGTTCCTTGTTGGGTTTTAGTCTGATCTCAAGTCCCAGCTTTATCTTTGAAGTTTACAGGACCAACATCCCTGAAGTCCATGGCCAGAAGCTCCCTTGTATTGCCTTTAGTTACTTATAAGTAGGGAGTCTGTCTTACTAACTTCTGTGTATCGGAGACCTAGCAGCGACAATACACTTACTTGTCAAATGGTCAGTGTTGCTGAACTGAATTCCTAAAATGTGAATGTCGTGGTTTCTCCCCTATTAAATTATCCCTCCCTCCCCTCCTTTCCTTTCCCATGCACTTCACCTGCTCCTCCGATTCGGCCACCACACTCTGCTGTCTGAATCCACTGTGGATTCGTTCAAACATGCCAGCTCTCCTATCAATTTCATCTTCTTGGAGACATGTCTGCCAGAACCTTCTTGCCAACACCACACTGCCCTGATGATCCTCTGTACCCAGTAGATCAGGAGACCCTGGGACCTCACCTCATCATCCTGGAGACTTCCTTCTGTTTCTTGAATCCCACGTAGCCCTTTGGTTTGGTTTACCCTCTCCCTTTGGTCTTCCAGCACTTTCCTGATAAAGGGTGCAATGGAAGGTAAACAGGCTTTTAAACACTTTTAGTGTTGAAAACATCTTTATTCTATCCTCTAACTTAATTGTTTGATCAAGATATAAACTCCTACATTGGAAAGTATTTTTCCTCAGAAGTTTGAAGGCATTGCTCTATTTTTTTTAGAAACACTTTTTAATTTTTTTCCAAATTTTTATTTAAATTCTAGTTAGTTACTCTATTTTCCTTTAGTATCTCACATTGCTGATGAGAAGTCTTATTACTGATCCTGTATATGGAACCTGTTTTTTTCTCCCTGGAAACTTTTATGCTCCTCTCTCTGTTCCCAAGGTTCTGAAATCTCACCTTGACATGAGCTGGCAGTCGACTTGCTGTTACTATACTGGCATCAGACAAGTCCCTTAGGTACAGGCTCTGGAGTCTCACCGTTTGGGTCCAAATCCACTGCTACCATTCACTGGCTTTCTGACCTCAAGCAAGCTACTCAATCTCTGTGCCTCAGTCTCCTCATCTTAAAATGGATATAAAAATAGTACCTACCGGGCACCTGGGTGGCTCAGTCGGTTAAGTGTCCGATTTCAGCTCAAGGTCATGATCTTGCGGTTTGTGGGTTGGAGCCCCGAGTCAGAGCCCTCTGACGGCTCAGAGCCTGGAGCCTGCTTTGCATTCTGTGTCTTCTCCTCTCTCTGCCCCTCCCCTGCTCACACTTTGTCTCTCTCTCTCTCAAAAATAAACGTTAAAAAATTAAAAAAAAAAAATAGTACCTACCTCATAGGGTTGTGTGAGAGTCTAAAGAGTTAGTATCTGTACAATGCTGAACCCAGTGCCCACCGCTTAGTAAGTACGACTGAAGCAACAGCCTATATTAATATCTCAAATGCAAAAAAACAATTTCCTAGAGTTTTCAAAGTTTCCTTGACCCTGTGCCTTAAATAGAAATGTTGGCCTTGAGAGGGGGAATGGCTGGGGGGTGGGGGGGGGGCGTGGAGAGGGGCTAAGTTTCTGACGTAAAATGAATTTCAACAGAGTGAGGCTGATAAAGAACAAAGCAAATACAAAAAAGAAATAGGTAATTGTTACTGCTGGTAAAGCACTCCCGGACTATAGATTCTCAGCTCAGGACTGGAGGAATAACAGGTAGAGGCAAGACAGAATCTTTAAAGAAATCTGGTCACCCCCCAAGTTAGGATTCACATATGCTCCCTGAAAGGGTATTTTCATTTTTCAATTTAAAAGGGCAGAGATTCACGATGAAGGTAAGAAGAATGCGAAGATGCACTGGAAATTCTGTGTTTTTATGAATGAGAAATATCTGGTGATGATGCTTTCACTGTTACTCTCTATTAATGGATAAACCAGAACAACGTGCAGGCATTTCCTAATTTTTATACCTAGGAAATCAAATAGATGTTTCCCTCAATTCTAGGAACCTGAAATGTTAACATATAAAGAGTTCACAAATTCACACTCAAAATGATGTGTTAATAGGAATGGTAATTCAAGGTAACCAAAGAGCCCCAATTAATGAGGGAAAGCTCAATTTTACATAATAGTGCCAAATAATACATTTGGAATGAAAAAAATTTTTAATCACTGTTTTGCACCACTCTCGTGAAATAACCAATTCAAAGATCATTAGCAGATGCTAAGGCCACTAGTTGAAAGGGGATAGGGAAAACGGTATTCACCTGGTGCCAAAGTATTGTACGTAGAATTCTTACTACTTGTGAAGAGATGTTTACAATGGAGCTGTCTATGGTCACGAGGTGATCCCAGTAATTAAACACCACACCACGACAAACATGTGGATCCCAAAGTAATGAATATGAACACATAACAACTGTGAAATACACTAGCCCAAAATCATTACCCTGATTCTAATTAAGCTTTTAGACCTAAATTCCATCTTAGAAGACAAAGAACAGACAACCAGTTACACGCTATGATGAGGAAAATATCAGCAGAGTCCAGAATGTGGGATATTCTACAACTAGCCTCACCGTGGTCAAGGCAAGGTCCAAAGCAAGGGCAAAAAGACTGGATTAGATTAGAGGAGATTTAAGGGAGATAACCAAATGTAATGCATAATTCTTGACTGGATTTTGGTTGGAAAAGCTCTAGAAGATATTTTGGGGATCACTGGAGAGATCTGAATATGGAATGAGCACTAGACATATTGTGTGATGTGTTAATTCTGTTGGGTGTCATAATGATATTATAGCTATGTAAAAAAAAAAATGTCCTTATTGGGGAAAATGCATGCTAAAGCATTTAGAGGTGGGGATCATGATGTAATCTACTTTGAAATAACTTGGCTGGATAGATATGAAGCAGATATGGCAAAATGTTAAATGTTGTTGAATCAAGATGGAAGGTATATGGATACCCATGTTTTATTCCACTTTTCTATTTGTTTGGAAATTTTATATTAAGAAGTTTAGGGTGGGGCACCTGTGTGACTGTTGGCTGGGCATCTGACTTTTGATTTTGGCTCAGGCCGTGATCTCATGGTTCATGAGATCAAGCCCCACGTTGGGCCCTGTGCTAATAGTGCAGAGACTGCTTGGGATTCTCTCTTTCTCCAAATAAATAAATAAACTTAAAAAAAAAGTCAAAACAAAAAGAAATTTAGGGAAATGGCCTGCAAATACAAAATTGCATAAACCTGGCCTGACAGTGTTTTGGGAGGAGCAGGCGTGAAGGACTCAAAGGGCCACATTTTCGTTGAGCACCCTGGAAGGACGCTCTTTGAGTTCAGCGGAGCAATGAAGTGAGACAGTCGTTCGCTCCAGAATGTAGGAGAGTTTGGGAAGAATTAATGTACTTCCCAGAGTGCCCAAGTTATTGTCAGGAATAACTCACTGGCAGGATCAGACTGAATAATTCATGGTACAACTACAATGGGAATATTCAAGTTCAGTTGTTAGCTGGATTTTTTCCCCCACCTAAAATTATCTCCTTTACATGAGGTATTTCAGGGATGTATTTTCTTTTTTTTTAACCAATTCTTTCACCCAAACAACATGAATAATTGTCCAATCCATTCAGGTATAGATGTAGAGTAACAGTTAAAATGCGGAATTGCTTCCTACAATGCTACATTGCTCTTACAATATAGTTGTCACTTAAGAAGTGAGTTGAGGGGCGCCTGGGTGGCTCAGTCGGTTAAGCGTCCAAGTGTTGATTTCAGCTCAGGTCATGATCCCAGAGTCATGGGACTGAGGCCCTCGTAGGGTTTCATGCTGAGTGTGGGGCCTGTTTGGGATTCTCTCTCTCTCTCTCTCTCTCTCTCTCTCTCTCCCTCTGCCCCTCTCCCCTAGTCACGTGCACTCTCTAAAATTTAAATAAATAAATAAATAAATAAATAAATAAATAAATAAATAAATAGAGTGAGTTGACTGCTCCAACTGGTCCCTCTGTTTCCCACGTGATCTCAGGGAGCTCGACTGTGCCATGTTACGCCGCCTGGAGAAGAGGATTCTGGTTGATCTCCCCTGCCGGGAGGCCAGGCAGGCCATGATCCACCACTGGCTGCCCCCTGTGAGCAGGAGCAGAGCCCTGGAGCTGCGCACAGAGCTGGAGTACGGCGTGCTGAGCCAGGTAAGCTGCCCTGGAGGGAGCATCTGCAGGCCAAGCAGCCGCCACACGAATCTTCTGGGCAGGGTCTTCTCGTGAGCTGTTTGGGGCATATTCCTTGAGTCACTTAGAAAAGACCCACGCTGCCCCAGAAATGCAATGGACCTCTTGTTCATGAGAGTAAGCTCTCTGTCCCTTGGAAACATTCAAGCAAAGAGAAACAGTGTGATGTTGTGGGAACAGCATAGGGTTTCAACTCCGAGAATCAATGGTCAACTCCTGATCCTGCCCCTGATTAGCTATGTGGCCTCAGGGAAACCACTTGCTCTCTAAGCCGGTTTCTTCTTCTGAAAAATGGGTAACCGATATGCCGCAAAGGATTACTGCGCTGATGAAACAGAAAACTTTTACAAATGGAAATGGGGGTACATGTCTGCTACCCCCACTGTCACTGGTATCACTGCCTCCTGAGTGGACACTTGAACACGATGTTCTCAGATTCCTCAAAGGCAGGTATGATCTTTTTTACCAGAACAAAAGCATCTACCAAGTTTGATCATGCTTGGATTTGAGCACAAGGGCCCATGAGATTATCATGGGCAGGCTAGTCCGGCATCTTCGAGCACGCAGTGGATGGTGTTAGGAAGTTGTTAACTGCCCCGTTTCCCAGGTTACCCAGACATATAAGCAGCTTCTCTCCCTCCAGGCTTTATAGATCTGGGCATCTCTGTGTATGTTCGTGGGGGACAGAAAACAGATTCCAAACAGGGGCTCCGATACCGGGTCTTGCCTATTGAATGTAATCGCCACCAGTGTTCTGCCTGCTGACCCATGGCTGGTTTGCGGCTATTTCAGGAGACTGAGGGCTACTCGGGCTCAGACATTAAGCTTGTCTGCAGAGAAGCAGCCATGCGGCCTGTGAGGAAGATCTTCAGTGCACTTGAAAATCACCAGTCAGGTACGGTTGGGATCACAGCAAAGGTGATCTGGGAGAAAAAATTGTTTAAAAAAATCCAGCTTTCACCAGCAGATGGAGCCTTGCTCCTGTTCTCGGTGGCTCTTGGCACCTGCAAACATTCTTTGGTCAAATTGCCCTTCATGTACTCAACTCGTTTCTCCTCTGGTGTTCTTTTGGATCAACTTTGCCCCAGATAATAAACTCCTTAGGGCTGGGGCTTTTATTTCTCTGGCAAACTATGATGCTGGGCTGGATCCATCTGCAGCACTATATAACTATTAAACACTACTTTGATAGTGATACATTTAAGTCATATTTTTTCTCTGGGCTGCAGGAGCCGAGTTGCACATTAAAGAATTTCTTCCCCAGCTCTCTTTGGGTTTGCCTTTTGCTGCAGTAACCATTAGGCGTGCTGCATTATGCATTGTCTTGAAAAAAGGTCTATTAGCATCTCAAGAGCACTGATCACCTTAAGGCCATACGCTGTACTGTTACTGCTGTGTTTTTATCTAGAGAGCAGCAATTTACCTGGAATCCAGCTGGATACGGTGACCACTGCCGACTTCTTAGATGTGCTAGCTCACACCAAGCCTTCAGCAAAGAATCTGACTCAGAGATACTCAGCCTGGCAAAGTGAGTTCGAGTCCGTATGAAATCACATTTATCCCGACCCGGCCACAAAGACAACCAAAGAGGCTTCCTGATTTATTAGTGTAAGCGGGAGAAGAACATAATGATTGGAATAGAAAAACTTATCCTTGAAGACCGAATTACTTTGAACAACCGTACTATTTTGGAACTAGGATATATTTTTGTCAATTTTTCATGACTGATGCCAGCAGTATGTTGGAGTTTCAATTACAGGTGTATTTGCGATTAGTCACGCAGTGGAGACTTTTCTCACAGATGGACTCTGGACAATTTCTTAGTGTTCCTTGTTTGCGAATTGGTATTTTCATTTTGAAGACAAAGATGTAGCTTGGGAAGTTGTGTTGGAACGTACAGAGCGGCTCCGAGCTGGGGAGCCAATTAGAAGCTAAGCTTGACGGACCATCTGACCAGCAGATGGGCTCAAGGGTGGTTAAGAATGGGTGCAAGAAAGGAAATGTACAGTCTGTTTCCTCTGACAACATCCTGAATCTCCTCTGTTCTCCCTAACTCTGACCCCAATGAGTATTTTTTTTTCATGCTTATTTATTTTGAGAGAGAGAGAGAGAGAGAGAGAGAGAGAGAGAGAGAGAGAATGCGCACACAAACACGGTGTGTAGGGGAGGTGCAAAGAGGGAGAGAGAGAACGAGAGAGGGAAAGAGAGAGAGAGAGGGAGAGAGAGAATCCCAAGCAGGCTCTGCGCTCAGGCCAGAGCCCAACATGGGGCTCGAGCTTATAAACCATGAGATCACGACCCGAGCATAAATCAAGTCGGACACTCAGCCGACTGAACCATCCAGATGCCCCAACCCCAACCGGTTTTTTCAGCAGCAAACCCCCTACCAGACGAGTTCCCACCCAGAGAAGCTGCTGATCCACTTTAGGACGGGAGCCTCTTGAGCCTAAGGCTAATAGCAGCGGTGACTGCACACAGACATCACCAGCTACCCAGTCTGAGTGTTCTGAGTTCTGGCGCCTAATAACTAACATCTTTGGACTCATCACATTTCACGTCCCACGTACTCTGCCCTTCTCTTTCCATTGCCACAGATCATCTTCAGTGGACCCAAAGCTTAGGATGGGGAACCCAAGATTCTAGAGGAGTCGTCCTGAGTCTCCCCTGCTCTTGGACTTCTCCACATCTCCTTACGGGGTTGTAAAGAGTTGGAAGCATCTCCCTCAGAATCTCACGATCTGAGGCATCTACTTCCAACTCCTGATGGCTGCCACTAAGTGACATGGCGCCACCCCTCTTGCCAACCAGAACTTACCTATGGTAGTCACCTTCCTCCGTTTCCCCTCCTTGCCTCATTTTCTTCATCCCTGCAAGGCAGACTCCTCCTTTGAAGAAAAACTTCCAGGAAAAGGGACATTCGGATAGCTAAATATTCCAAAGGACTTTACCCTAATTTGAAACAAAAACCAAGCATTTGGGGGGGGGGGTACTGATTATTTTGGGCAGAATATTCTCAAATGCCTTTTACAATGTCATTTCATGGAAAATATAGTCAAACTGAAAACATACCATATGTGACGAATCAAAAATAAGCAAAAAGATCTTAGTATATGTGAAACTTTTAAACTTCTTAATGATCGTGAAGGTCTTACACGATGCAACACTAGTGATACCCCAGATGCAGAAGTCTTTAAACTAAATGGCCTCAGACTGCTGTACTGCTGAATTTCCAGCATCTGCTTTCCACGCTTCGGGTTGTCTTCCTTGTCGGGCTGTCAGCTGACATTTCTTACAGCTGTTAGTCCATTCGCTTGTGGCCGCTACCATTCTTTCTGATCTCCTAAAATCTCAACTGGTCGGGACCTCAAGTGTTGTTGCTGATTTGTCGTGGTTGGGAAGTAGATAGGTTTGGGTGTGTGGACTTAAGAGTCAACAGGTAAAGGGGGCGGAGGAGACGCCCCTGTGGACAGCATGCTTTGTGACAATGTTTGGCCCCTTTTAGCTCACTGCTCTTCCCTTACTCCATTCAGGGGAAGTGTGATTTTGCCACCCATCGCAGGAAATACACACAACCACCCCCCACAACAGCGGACCATGCACTTGACACACCTCTACATCCTTCCTCCGTCTCCAAGTTCATGCTTATTAATACCTCCATCGTATTCAATCCTCCTCTCCTCTTTTCCTTGGAAAGTTGGTCTCTAAATAATCATGCATGTGTGTTTTCAGGTCACGCTTTTATTTCAGTGGCTTTATCAGTTTTATATGCTACCTAATGACTTCTTGCTTTGGAGGAAGTGAAAGGTAGCTCTTTCATCACCCCACTCTGTCCCTACCAATACATGTCTTTCCCTACCATCACCAAATAGTAATAATTTTAGGTTACTTCAGTGATCAGTACTCCTAGGAGAACTGTATACTGTTCATGCAGGCCCAACTAGTGAATCAAAATTACATTTCCTTTTTTGTGGAGTTTCGTCTTTTGGGAATTAGTAACTGCCTTGTTTTATCGTTTGCTTCATTTTTGAAGTACTTATTTTGATTTTTTGCAACACATGCTCCTATCTGTCTGATCTTGTCAGATACCTAGCAGTATTTGTTTCCAAATGGCCACATATCAGATCAACTTTTGATTCCACCCACATATGCTCTGGTCCTAGAGTTGTAAGGGGAAAAGAACCAGGGAACCATTATAGAATAAGCAGAGATGTACCTGGTCCCGTCGCTCACCCTGGCTCACCCCCACACCCAGCCCACTATCCTTAAGGCCTTAACTTTCCTCGGTCCACCCTTCCAGAGATAAACTTCCATTCTCCTGGCGTGGCTGGGGTTCTCATCTGGATGCTCAGAGTGGGGAGGCTTTCCTGGGGCTCCAATCACTTTGTTTACCAGCTTCAAACTAATTCCTTGCTTCTCAACCCTCACACCTCATCTCCTCTCTACCTAGTGTCTCCAAGCCTTGGATCTTTGAGGTTCTACAGGATGACTTTTGATTGCCTTTCTTTGCACTGATTTTAGTTATCAGCAACCCATCTATTTTCCATCCTTCAAATTACTATACCCTCTCATCCACTGGTATCTCTTCTTGTGGGCTGTCCTTGTGAGTTTATACCTTCCTTATCCCTTAACTTTCATTTTTAGTGGGGCTCTGAGATAGAGAGACCAACTAAGACACACGACTAATTTATGTTTAGAGTCTCTTATTATTTCAAAAGTATATTAGAAGTGTATCCAAGTTTATAAGGATATAGGAGCCTGGCCTGGGAGGAAAATTTAACTTAATCCGACATGTGGTATTTTCTCCCAACGCAGAAGTCACAATGCCTATAGGAACTCAGAACACAGTAACATATGGGTAAAGTAAGCTGGGTGGAAGATAAGGAAGAGGTGGGAACTGTAATGGAGAGAGTGAGACTATCTGAATGACACAGCAATGGTGCAGCTCCCACTGAACCCAGAAATCTGGACCCAACATTGCCACGTCTTCCAATCTTCCTAGGAAAACCAGTGGTCATCGATCTGCATTTGAGATCCCCTGATCTTCAGATGTCAGCAACTAAGGTTAACTATCTACCTTTAGAATTCATGGCTTGTCCCCACATTTCATTCGGGTCACCATCAGAAGCCTTCCCAGATGGGCTCTACTTATCTAAAATTACTCCCTCCCTCTTCTTCTTCATCACTTAGCCATAGATGTATTGTATTACGTAGGTGTGTAGGTTTTATTGTGTTAGCCCTATGGTTGTGGTACTTTTTTCACTGTTATTGAATGAACAAAATGTTCTTTAAAATGAGTACTGTATCTGCTTTACAGGCTAGAAGCTGTGATTACTGTCCCAAGGCACTTAGCTCACTGCACATGACCTCTTCTACGAGAGGACTTCTACAAAATATCTTGAACTTGTCACAGCCCTTGGGACAGTTCAATGTATTTTTATATGCTTCCGTTTCCCAACTAGAAGACATGCATCTTAGGAATTGGGAGCTACATTCTACTCTGTCTTCCTCTGTACTTTATCCACAGTTGGCATTTAATAATTTGGTTTCCTCAGGCACATTAACCAAAGAGAAGTTGAGATGTGTAGGACATGAAGGTAAGCACTGACAAAAGGTATTTAAAATTGTTTGATTTTAACACATAATGTAAACGATAAATGATTTCTGGTGCTCTCGTGCTTGCTCTGGTTGTCCCCTAAAGAGAGCATGCTTTGGGGTACTAGGCCTTGATGGCTGACATAACAGAAGGTCAGCAAAGGTCCTATGTGTTTGTGCTGAAGAAGAGTTTTTATGACAAGTCAAAGGAAACTGATAATGCAAACATGGGTTTATGCAAGCAACTGCCAATATTAAAAAGGGATTTTTTTTATCCCTTTAAGGCAGGGTATTTCAGTGAAATAGAGGAGTGCAGTTTTAAAAATTCTTTACTGTAAGGGCCCAAGGATTTCAGTTCCATGCTACGCGAACAACCACTGAGTGCAAACTAAATGAACACAACCCATGTAAGGTGTGGTGACTTTCGGGTCTAACGCGGTACAACAATTTTTGAATGTGGGGTTAAGGGTGAGGTGATGGCACTATCCTTCCAAGGGCGTTCCTGACATCCAGGGCTACAGGTGTTTGGTGGCTCGGACAGATGTACAATGGTGGGCAGGAAGAGCTACGGTGAGACCAGCTGATTCTGGAGGTACGGAGAGAGGTAGTGGGGCAGCTGTCCGTGTCCACCACCAGACTGCTCTGCCCTCTTCCACACCTGGCATGCACCTGGCTGACAGCAGAAGCTCAGTAATCCTCCCCTGACAGTGGGTGTTCTCTACTACCTTTTCCAGTCCCCAAATAGGCCTAGGAGAGGATTACAGTAAAGCTGATGCAAACACTGTCTTTGAGGTCATATACCATGGGGTAGCTCTTTAAATGGGATGGCTGGAAAAAGAGGTCTTTTAGATACGTCAGTTATTACATCTCCTCCAAGGCAGACCACCCCGCTGTGCTGGGAATGTTTACAGTAACCCAGGTCTAAAATAAGAGTTTTATTTATCCTCACGAACCTCCCTATGGACAGGTCAGTCAACAAACCCTATATAATGTTTGTTAAATAAATAAAACATCAAACAAAGATTTTAATGGCCTATACGGCCAAACTAGAATGGAAGAAGGAAGCCATTTCTCTTGGCTGGGGGCCTTATGCTCACATGGTCTTATCCATTCCTGTCATTCTGTTTGATCCCTGACCCATCAGTGATGTCTACTTCTTTGCTTTAGCTCTAGTCTGTCTCCAGAGCATCAGATCCACTATTTCCAAGTGTCTGATGGGACCTCCCCCATAGGCAATGAGTCTAAAATGAGACTTATTTTCTCCTCTCTACTCATAGCTGTATGTCCCAACATTAAATTCCTATAATATTTACAGCTGGTTTGTACTGGTTCCGTAACCATCTGAGTGCCTGTGTTGCAGGAGATACAATAAAGAATGAGACCCAGTCCTGTCTGGTGGGCAGAAGGGACATGTGAGGACCAACATATAATCTAACAAGTGGTATGAGGGCAAGGAGGAGGGAATG
Source organism: Panthera leo (assembly GCF_018350215.1). Taxonomy (NCBI): domain Eukaryota; kingdom Metazoa; phylum Chordata; class Mammalia; order Carnivora; family Felidae; genus Panthera; species Panthera leo. The sequence goes on from NC_056690.1 coordinate 67,251,021, forward strand.
CCTCATTCCACCTGCAGTCAGGCGGACATCAGAGAGGAGGGCCACTGGAGTCCGAACAAGGTCTTGTATGTTCTCCCTAGCTCCTCCACGAGGAAGTTTCCTCAGGGCAAAATCCTTGTCTTATACACGTGATTATTTCCTAGCACGGCACTTAGCACGTAGCACCCAGCAAACACTCGATGGTGCCTGGGTCAACGAATCACTCACCCAGGGACCCAGGTAACAGGCCGAGGTTGAATACAGCACATCCCCCAGGTACCGGGCAGCACACTCTACCTGCTGCTGAGCGGCTCTCTCTGTGCCTCTGCGCGTGTGGTTTAGACGGAATAGAATGTCTCTCTCTTTTTGAATCCTCAGGAAGACTTTCCCCATTGAACCAACTGTAGAGGTGAATTCTATCAACCCTTACCAGATTACCCGGTGTGGACAGTCCTGCTACACCTGCGTCATCGTCAGCGCCGAAACCACACAGCACTCAGCATCTGTCCGATTCTACTTGATACACCGGTCAGGCGTTTCACCCCCACAACAAGCCTAAGTGGTGGGTGCTGGCACTGTCTCCACTTCACAGACAAGTCTAGGTGACTTGCCCACGGACCCAGCTCGTTAACTGCTGGCTAGGCCCCCGAACCTCTGCTCCTGGCCATTCCACTCACGCCTCCGATCTGGGGCGGCAGGCCCAGCACATGTGCTTTGCACTCTAGGACGTTTAAGTACTAGGTCGGGGCATCTGCAGAAACAAGAACAGAGTGATCGCCAAACCACCGAAAAGAGAGGGAGCTGCCATTTATTTAGCTTTGCTCCCTCCCATCCAAGACCAAGCTGATCTCTAAACAAGCATCAAAGCCCGAAACTCATTAACATCAGTGTGTGCTTCAATAAGGTGAACACCACAATGATGTACAATTACATGCTAATAATTCAATGCCCAAGAGTCCTGTAAAACAATTGCAAAGGCCCAGGATTATCACAGTATGCAAATGCACTAGGAAAATCATTACCTACTTAGTCCCCTTCATTTTGGTGGGCTTAACATGAAAAGAATAATCCATGCTACAAGACGAGATTTCATTTTACAGCTGTAGTAACCAAGTACATAAAAGCTTGAATCTGTCCCAATAGCTTCTAAAAGATTTTTCCCATAGTGTCAGAGGCAAAAATAATGAAATCTTGCAAATGTACAGTTAATAGGACCCTGGTGGACACTAACTTCAAAAATGCATGGTCTGTAAGACATTAAAGGCTTGATTTTAGTTTCTGCACTGTTCCTGTTAATAACAATGTCTAATTAAAACATCTGTAAAATACTGATAGTTTTAATTTTACATAAAATTTCCAAAACAACTGTTACACAGTATAATAGGTATCTGCAATGAATAGGTTATTAATGGAAATATTATTTTAAATTAAAATCAGGTTCTAAATTTAAATTAGTCATCTCTGGCTAATGAAGAGAAAAAGAAGTCACCCGTGCTGGGAATAATACAGGAGATAATCTAGTTTTCAACATCCGTTAAAGCAAATTCACTTGATCACTTGGGCTAAAGGACAATTTATTTTGCTTCTTCTGACTTGTACTCCACTTGGCACTTCTGATGGATTTCGCAGCTGAGCTCAATGTTAAAACTATAGCCCGACACACTTTTTGACACACTATTTTATAATTTAAAAAATGCCATTCACTTTTATTCACAATCTGAACACTCCCCCCTCCCAATGTGCCAGTGAGGAGACAGCAGAGAACACGACTCCCTGCAGGAGAGTCCCCCTCCCAGCCCTGCCTAGCCTGATGAATATTTTAAAAGGAATGACATAAAATCTCAGCTTTCCCTTTCTCTGGGTCTCATCTTCTTTTACAAAATAAAACAAAAGGGATAAGCAAGGTTCAGTGGCTGGCTGCAATTCAGTACCTTTCTTTCTAATTAATGCACAATAGAGGAGGGTTGGTCCATGTCTATCTATGCGGGCGTGGAGCTGGGGAGGGATTCATTCCAGAGTTGCTTCTGATTCACATAAAGGATCACAGTAGATGCTGCAGGATGTGGTCCACAGCATGAGGGAAGCTCTCACAAGTTAAGTAAGGAGGTGGATTAATTTTTTCTTCATCTGCTGCTCGATATTTCCCTGAAATGAAAGTAAAGCCAGTGAGCAAAGGCTACTGTTAGGAGGCCATGTTAATCACATCCCATGAGCATCTGGGCGGCCACGGACCACCCTGGCAAGTACTAGAGAATCGGGCTCCACATCTCCCAAAGCATCTCCTACTGAAACGTCAGACGCAATGAGGCGATTCAAAGAAATATCACATCCAACATTTTCCCAGGACTCTGGTCTTTCACAATGGACACTCAAAGGGCCTGGGTCACCTGGCGGCTGAGGTTTCCTTCAGATCTCCACAGCTGGTAAAATCATTTTCTTCCCCACTAGCCCTAAAGAAAGGGATGATGGTGGAATCAATGCTTTTCACTGGAAGCCAGGACACCACAGAGCAGAGGCCCTGTCAGCTCCTGAGGATAACTGGAAATGGCCTGTGCTCCTGCCACACAGGGACCCTGTGAGCCTGACAAATGAATGCCCAGGGGTGGGGATGGAAAGTGACAGATATGCACAGGCCTGGGCCAGGCCGGATGGTCTGCCCAGCAGGGCACCGCGGGGCAGGTACACTGCCTGTGACTCCCCGTCCCTCCGGCTCTGGAATGCAGGACACACAACTGAACAGCCTTACAAGGAGAGGAACCTTCCACACAGCGGTCACAGAACTTTTATAAATGTCAACCAGATGATGCACGGTCCCTCTTTAAACATCCTTAATGGGTCCCAAATGCCCTTCAGGAAGAACCCAAATCCCTACTGCTGCCCACCAGGCCCTTTGTCATATGGCCCCGGCATCCCTCTGACCTTAGCATGTGCTGCTTTCACAAGACTGCAGTCCTAGACTGGACCTGGCTGTCTGAGGACCCTCACACCTGCTGTCCCCTCTGCCTGGAACACTCTTCTCACCTGGCTGTCTCCCTGATGCTTCAGGTCGAACTCCATATTCCCATCCCAGTTAGACCTCCTCCTTGTTGTTCTCTCTCCGCACCCTGTTCCTTGCCTCCACAATATTTACAAGTTGAATTATACATTTATCTGTTTAATGTCTGTATCACTCCTAAGACGGAGTTCTCTGACAGCAGGGGCCATGTGTGTTACATTCCCCAGTGAGTTCATTCCCAGCACTGAGCACAGCAACCAGCACGTGGTGAGCATGCCACATTTTTTTTTCCTTAAAAATAAGAAGGAAGGAAGGAAGGAAATGCAGAACACTGCTTCAGCTGAGGCCCTGGAGACAAGGCCAAGTGTCCTGTAGCCACACTGGCTGCCTTGTTGCCTCCACACGTCCCCCTTCTCTTTGTTCTCTCATCCCTTTTTCTGTGATCTCTGCCATTCATCCTTCGGCACCTTCCGGGCAATTTTCCATAAATCCAGCTCCCCTAACAACAGACCCACCGTTTTCTACAATTCCTGCCATTTTCTACAACTACCTCTTCAAGAGGATTTGCCCAGCAAACACAAAGCCGAAAGATCCCTTGTTCCGCACCTCTGCACGGTGAAGACGCTTCCTGCCTTGTCTTATTGTGAATTCTTACAGAACAGAGGCAGCATCAAATGTAGAGGTAATGAAGATCTACCTCACTCACCTTAGTGTCCTCAAGGCACCTGTTCACAGCATGGGCCACACAGAAAATTCTGCTGCTAGTTTTTTCTCAAGCTTAAGTTCCATGAAGTATAAACTCTTGCCATGTTTCTACTTGGTCTCATCCATGAGTCAATGACCGACTACTGCTCATACCACCTACTTCCTGGATCCAGAGGCTAAGGGCAAATATGTGAAAGTCAAGTTTCTCAACCATGGAGATAAGCGCTTGCAGAATGCTTCTGCGGTCTGGCCCTGCAAGTGGGGTGTCTACAAAGTACAAATGGACACAGTGGCTTACACAGGTGTGAGAGTTCCAGCACCTCAAGTTGTGTCTGGCGTACAACACGTGCTCAATAATGTGGGCCGAGGGCGTGAAGCTGGCCATGTCACTCGAGCCTGCCACATTCACTGTGGCACTCGGTGCTCTCCTGGGTGGATAAATGACGAATGGAGGGAGAATACAGGAAGCCGTTTTGATGATGTTAGATAAAGACTGGCCCTGTCCTTTCTAGGTGATTGTTTTACATGCTAAACAAATCAATTTTGTGTAAGACCAGCCACAGACCTTTACTAACAAACCGCTGGGCAAACGTATCCTGAGTGTCTACCGTGTGCTACTCACTGAGAAACAAAACTGCTCAAGACTATCCACAAGAAGCCCTTCTAATCGAAGAGGTTAAAATCTTTATGATAATTTTCAACACCGGGAGGCCTACTGGTTGTTCACATGCATGGAGTTCAAGTTTATCAAGGGAGCCAGCTGTTTTGTCTGCTTTTACAACAGTGGGCTCACCTGGGATTTTTTCTGGCCAGAGATGAACAGCGCAGACGGGCCCGTTTCCCTGCACTGGACATAGCTGCTTTACTGGTTACACATTTTCAATCTGATTATGTCACGCTGCTGGCTTCTCTAAGCTAATTGGGTGCCTCTGTGATAGGCTGATCACAACCAACTGGCAGTCAGAAAAGAAGGGACAAGCTGCAGAGGCCAGCCAGGGGAAGGGGGAGCAGGGACTACGAGACACTGGTGTGGGACGGTTTTGACACTTCGTGTAAATCCTTAATTACGTGACCTAAAGAAAGAAAATGCTCACGGGACTAATACACAAGAGTAAAAATAGTTACCTGAAGATTTCCTCAGTGACCAGAAAATAAAACAGTGAATGGCAGGAATTTGGAAATTAAGATGTAGGGAGGGATCACAAGAGTGAGGACTCTTCTGGACTTGACCTTGATACCTCCTCTGTTTTGCTTACATCAAAGGGCAGTAATGTTCCCGGGACAGTGCTGATCATTTTGACTGAGAGATGTGAATTCTGGAGTGACCGGTGTCACCCTCTGCCAGGCTCCAATGCCTCCCTCCGGAGCCCTGGCACAGCCTGTGCTCTTTGTTCACGCGGGGCCCTGCCAAATGCTTCTTGTTCCTTGGGTGCTGCAGCTAGGTTTTCTTGCTTCTGTTTTTAAATTTAAAATAGCTTTCCTGTAGCCACATTTCCTTGAATAAATGTCAGTCAGGAGGAAATGTACTTTTTCAAAAAAAATTTCTGAGTTGCAGCTCTTTTGTTAAATATGACACCCGGCAGATGCACCTGCATGGCTGGTCAGGGCAGGCTGAGGCCAGGACCCAGGACACCGAGCGGGACCACTGTAGTCATAATTCTGTGTCAGCCGAGTCCTCCCCGTTAAGGTCTGCTTTTCCTTAAATTTACTTTGAGGGACCACAAACAGTATTTCTAATTTTGGTACAGGAAAAATAGTTCCTAAGACGGTAAGTTAAAGATAAAAACTTTTTGTGTAATTTTTAAAAAATGCAAACATTAACACAAAGTATCAGATCCCTCAGCTCACCTGTTCCTCAGGAAACCAACTTTATCATCTTCTAGCTGACACCAATAAAAAAAAAATTTTAAAAAGATACTTTCATAGAGCATCACCATCAGTGGTCTCTGGTCCGTTCCAATGTGGTGATTTGTATATCCAGAAAATCATATAAATGCTACCTGTCACCCAGCACGATAGTTACCTCTGGGTAAGTTGCAAAATGACCTCTCAACTCTCTCTGATCTTCTTAATTTTGTGCAGCATGGGCCCTCCCACACTGTCTTTTTCCCCTGAGACCCAGAGTCCATTTTATTTTTGCTTTGTGACAGAAAGACAATTACAGTGCCCCGTGGGCTTTCTCATTTCTGCAAAGACTGTTCTTTAAGCAAGTGTATTTTACCATCTGTTTTAGAGAAGGCTTATGTAGAGGATACATACCAGTTTTTACTAAGATACCCAGCATGCCGACACTCTGAGCCCCACCAACGTCATCCCTGCAATCCTAGAAAAGCATAAAGAAAGCATTTAGTTCACTGTCTTCAGTGAGCTCGACAACAAAACCCTACCAATTGGCTGATGGATTAGGCTGGGATGGCCAACCGTGAGCATTTTTTTCCTTAAAATACAAGAGAGGAAAAGGGGGAAATCCACATGGAACCAAGGGAAGTGTTACAGAGGTGGAAAATGTACAACAGAATACAGCAGTAATTCTAGGGACCAAACACAAACAGCACATCTATAGTTCATATTTTCTTTTCTTTTTTAAGTTTATCTTTTTTGAGAGTGAGTAAGCATGAGCGGGAAAGGGGGAGAGAGAGAGGCAGAGAGAGAATCCCAAGCAAGCTCCACGCTGTCAGCCCAAAGCCTGACGTGGGGCTCGATCCCATGAGCTGTGAGATGATGACCTGACCTAAAATCAAGAGTCAGATGTTTAACCACCTGAGCCACACAGGCACCCCACAAGTTCATGTTTTCCACATGGACATCTGTCTCCTCTTAAAACAGATCATAGGAGAAAACATTCTATCCATTTGGCAGCTTTGAAGGTAAATGATCCACCTGCAGATAGTGAATGGACTAGGCTCAGAAGTCAGCTTTTCTGCTGCCCATGTAGCACACTATGCTTACTTTCCAGCTGGCCCTCCCTCACAGGTGGATTCAAGCCAAACCAGAATACTGAGATTCTCGGTTATCTCCACCCTTGGGGCTAACAGATCAGTTAGAAAAGGGAGCTTTCTTTGCAATTCTTACCCAAGGTAGAGAGGAATATGCTTGGTTGACTGAGGATAAACGTCAGGAAATAAAAATCCAAGGGCTGGAAGATATATCAAGAAAATCAATCTTGCCATCTCATGTCTTTATGGGACTTTTTACAGACAGGATTCATTCAAGACCATGCCTGAAGAAAAGTTTTTTTCTCAAAAATCATTAATATTCAACAACAGACCTTGGAAACGAGTTCTAGAATGTCAAAATCTCTACTCAAGGTCTAATTTAAAACCTTCCGTTGCATCTAAACTTGCCATAGTGAAGTGGCAGAGAGAGGGGAGAGGAAGAGAAAGATGAAGGGAGGTGGGGAAAGTGGACAAGGAAAGGGAGGGAAACCCACCGCCTCTCAGGTAACAACAACCTGCACGCCGGTGAACAACGGCCATCACATGCCCTTGCCATCTCCCATCCTGTCCCAATACCGGAAACTCCTGGGATAGAGAATTCTGACATCACCACGTCTTCAGACACACATGTGCCTAGGAAAGTCGGCTACTGCTTTGCCAAGGGGGAAAGATGGGGCTGAAAAGATGGTTTCTCAAAGCTACATCGACTTTAACGACCACCCTATTCAGGTTCAGGTGAGTGAATAGGGAAGTGGAAGAGGAAATGAGGCCCACGATACACCTGCACCATCACAAGTCAAGAAAGCAAGGGATCTATGGTTTATTTTGGAGGGAGTCCAGAGCCTGCAGTTTACCTCCAGCTGGGCCACTAATTAGCTGTGGGAATTTAAGCTTGAAGCTTCACCTCTGGGCTTCAGCGTTCCAGTCTATCAAATGAGGGGATTTGGAACAGACAACCTCGATGGTCCCTTCTAGCCCCTAAAGCGTTTATTTAAAATTGAAATCTAATCCTTGCCACCGACTTGCCACAAGCCAATGTGCTTTCTGGCTCTTTCCTCCTCATAGCACACATAGAAAATAATGTTTTCCCAGGACACTGGGGAAAACTGACAAGGTGCTCTCCGGCCGGAGGTCACTGGCTAGAGCCTACGATCATCCAGGGTCAGCTCTACCACTCAGAGGGCTGAGGTAATCAATATCTGTAGCTATTTGTGGCATGCTGATTGGGAAGTTCGTCCATAAAGCATATACTAGGAAAAAAAAAATCAATAATGGTAGAATTCTTTAGGTATACGTTGTTCTCTGCGTAAGTAATACTCAAAAAAACTGAAATTTGTGTAGAGGTTTTCTTCAAAAAGACATACAAAGCATTTAATTGACTTGCATTAAATGGTCTTTTGGATCGCACACATCTCACCACACTGTGAACAATGTCAGAAATAATCAAAATTTCAGTTCTTTAGAAGAGCATCACTATGCATCTACGGACAAGCCTGTTTATAGGTAGGTACCACTTACTACCAGCTGGTATCAGCAGTAACAGAGTCTGTGTGGCTTTCAAAGCAGTGCTTTGGAGTTGGGTCTTCCCAGCATGATGGGTGAGCTCAGGGCATTTCCTGGCCTTTGCTACTTACGTCTCCTATCATCACGGCCTCCTCAGGTTCACAGCCAGTGCCCCGCAATGCTTCCAAAAAGAACGTTTTCTCTGGTTTTCCCACTACTGTGGCTTTGGTGTCTGTGGCATACTCTAAAGCCATCACGAACGGTCCAGGCCCCAGGGCCAGGCCATCTTTCCTCTTGTAATACCTGGCCTTGTGGATTGCGATCAGAGGTGCCCCGTCCAGGAGTAACCTGGGGAGACAGAGAAAATGGAAATTGGCTAAAAGCAAGGCTTTTATGACTGGAAAAGAATGTCAGACTCACAAAGTGGTTTTATTCACACTCACAGAAACAAATAGTTTCTTATTAACTTTTAATGACTTGCTGTCTTCTAATGAATTCGCTGAGAACTGCTGGGAATTACACTCAGATACGCACAAGAAAGGTGATAGATTATTAAATTTGGGATTGCTTCAACCTTTTACCTTTAGTGGTTTCAGACACTTTACCCAAATCACCAGGGAGAGAATGAAGAGAAGTAAAGCTAAATAAGACACTCGAGGGAAGAAGCTTAACTTAATGAGACAAGTTGTTTCAACCTTCCCTAACGGTAAGTGGGAGGCTCTTGAGCCTTTTACAATCTGACACAACTGTTGCCGCGCTGACACATTCTGGAAGTATCTGGATTTCTCTTTACTCCAGAATGTAAGTTTCCTTCTAATAAAGAAATTTAGAAGAGCACTTTACAAGGACTTTCTGCTTGTACCTTTACCTCTTCGTTGTACCTCTGACTGCTTGGGACATTACTTTGCAAATGAGGCCATCTTCCCTGAAGAACACACCAAGTGCCGAGTCCCTTCCTTTGTCCTGATTTAGGACAAATGCTCTCAGGCCAACGAAAAGGGCAGAAAGAGTTTTCCCAGTCTTTTGAGAACCAAACTCTACATAGAGCTAAGGAGCCTCATTAGTGACTCAGGCAAAACATAATCCAAGAAACCGCACCAGCTTCTTCGTACTTCCCTCCCAACCCCCTTCCCCAGACACCCGTCACCGTCCCGACAGTGCAGCCTGCAGTCAGGGACACAGCAGAGACTGTCACGCACACAGTCTCATCTAATGGGATGCGGGGCAAGATCTATTTCTTCAACTGCTTTTAACCAATGTAATAAATGATCTCACTGGCTTAATTTACTTTAAGCCATCTCCTCCTTAGTTAAAATATTTAGTATGTCCATCGAGGAGGAATTCATCACGTCTTACCCTTCACAATTATGAGTAATTAAGCGCTCAACTATGAAACTGCTAAATTATTCTTGTCAGTGGGCACAGAAATGCCTTCCTGTGGGAGATGCAGAATTCAGACATTTATGATTAAATATTTTATTAAGTAAAACCAATACTGGACTATTACAGGGCTTTACTGTTAGTTACTATGAATTGTTCACAGCATAGGATAGATCCTCCAAATGTATTCGCTAAGTATTAATACAAATTTACTTCTTAAAGCTGATCTTGAAATCCAATGGTTAGGAAACCTGATAAAGCCACTATGTTGGCCTTAAAGAAACACTGCTGATAGTGAGATAATAACGGGTAATTTATCTATCCCCTCCTCTTGTCATCCTACCCCCAATCCCATTTATTTGCTACTCTACCACGGAACTGGAATTCTTTATGCAACAGACCTCAAAATTGCTTTCCACTGATATAGCTAAACTAAAAACTCATTTGATTTAGCTTTGTTAATATTTTATTATATATTAACTGGGGATAAGACTTATCAGCTTGATTGATGTGTGTACTTAATTCCCAGGCAGTACTTTAGTGCCTTCCCTGGAAGGGCTGAAACTGTGGGTTCGTCCACATCTCTCTAAATGGGAACTGGTTCTTCACCAGGCTGGAGAAGACAGGCATCTCGCAAGGAAGTGGTGCCTGCTTCTAGCGTCCTTCTCTGCACAACATGAGCTTTACTGAATCTCTGAAGAGCCCAGGTATATTCAGGATGGCCTGAAAGGTAAATGTTTTCTAGGACACAGATGAAAAGATATTTATAGTTAAACATTAAAAAAATATCAAAAATAGACACCCCAATACTTGTACACTTTCTAGACAGGGGAACAAATGGTTGGTTGCTTTTGTAACCACCAGGAATGCATCAGCAATAAATCTGAGAATTTTCTGTCTATATCTAACTGTAAAATTATTGAGGTTCAAGAAAAAAGGGAAAAAAGGCACAAGGAAGGCCGGATTTAAAAATCTCTGGCTGGGTCAGAGTGGCTAAAATGAACAACTCAGGAGATATAGATGCTGGAGAGGATGTGGAGAAACGGGAACCCTCTTGCACTGTTGATGAGAATGCAAACTGGTGTAGCCGCTCTGGAAGACAGTGTGGAGGTTCTTCAAAAAATTAAAAATAGATCTACGCTGTAACCCAGCAATAGCACTGCTGGGAATTTACCCAAGGGAAACAGGAGTGGTGATGCACAGGGGCACTTGTACCCCAATGTTTATAGCAGCACTTTCAACCATAGCCAAATTATGGAAAGAGCCTAATGTCCATCAACTGATGAATGGATAAAGAAATTGTGGTTTATATACACAATGGAATACTACTTGGCAATGAGAAAGAATGAAATATGGCCTTTTGTAGCAACATGGATGGAACTGGAGGGTATTATGCTAAGTGAAATGAGTCAGGCAGAGAAAGGCAGATACCATATGTTTTCACTCATATGTGGATCCTGAGAAACTTAACAGAAATCCACCGGGGAGGAGAAAGGGGGAAAAAAAGTTAGAGAGAGGGAAGGAGGCAAACCATAAGAGACTCTTAAATACTGAAAACAAACTGAGGGTTGATGGGGGGTGGGGGAGAGGGGAAAGTGGGTGATGGGCATTGAGGAGGGCACCTGTTGGGATGAGCACTGGGTGTTATATGGAAACCAATTTGACAATAAATTATATTTAATATAAAAAAATAAAAATCTCTGGCTGTTGGGGCACCTGGGTGGCTCAGTCAGTTAAGTGTCCAACTTTGGCTCAGGTCATGATCTCACGGTTCATGGGTTCAAGCCCCGCGTCGGGCTCTGTCCTGACAGCTCAGAGCCTGGAGCCCGCTTCAGATTCTATGTCTCCTTCTCCCTCTCTGCCCCTCCCCTGCTCATGTTCTGTCTCTCCATCTCTCTCTCTGAAATAAATAAACATTAAAAAAAAAAAATCTCTGGCTGTAGGGGCGCCTGAGTGGCTCAGTCGGTTAAGCATCCTACTCCTGATTTCAGCTCAGGTCATGGTCTTGAGGTTCATGCGTTCGAGCCCCGCACCGGGGTCTGCACTACATTGCGGAGCCTGCTTGGGATTCATTCTCTCCCTCTCTCTCTCCTCACCCCCTGCCACTCCCCCACCTACATGTGCTCTCTCACACCCTCTCTTTCTCTCTCTCAAAATAAATAAACTTAAAGAAAAAAAAAAGGAAAGATGGGATCATATCCCTTCCACATGCAGAATCCCTCAACAACTCTCACTTCAAACAGTATAAAGCCCAAAGTCCTCACTACAGCCTAAGTCCCTGCCTTGTCTGACCCCCCGTCTACATCTCCAGTCTTAAGTCACCTTCCCTATCCATGGTTGTGTACCAGACACAATCATCTTTTCTCACTTAAAAGAAAATGTCACTCTGTTGTGTTTCAACCCATATACCCAGTGTTCCCTCCTCCTGAAACAGTTCCCCATACTTTCACAAAGCTATCTTCTGCTCACTCGTCAGGTCTCAGCTTCAACGTCCACACATCAAGGAAACATTTCCAACCTCCATATGTAAAGTGGACTTCCTCCTTGCCTCCAATCTCTTCCCTCATCACCCTTTGTCCCCTGTATCACTTCCCGTATAAACTATAGTTTATAGTCCTTACTCAACTGTGACTAGTCTGTCTTCCTCACTAGAATATAATTTCCACCATGCCCATCAGTTTTGCTCATCATGGTATCTCTTACTTCCAAGACGCAAACAAAAAAAAGCCCCGGTACCTCTCACTAAATGGCTACTGAATAAATACATGGATGAAGCTCTGTACGTCTGAGTGTCTTGATTTAATATGCGGAATAATGCCCACCATCTTGGGGAACAGAGATGATATATGCAAACCTTTTCAGAGTATCTGTCTGACAGTAATGGCAATTATTTTTCTTCATAAATACAGGAAGTGTGGTATCTATGCTATTTACAATAGGTAACAGCAAATCACGTCATGTTTGTGGGCCTCAGTTTCTTTTCAAATGAAGAGGCTGAAGTAGATCGGGGGGCTTTTCAATCTTGGCACTACTGACCTCTTGGACCGGAAAATGCTGTTGTCAGGCTGTCGGATACCCTGTAGGACATTTAGTGGCATCCCTGGCCTCTGCCCGCTAGGTACCAGCAGCACTGCTCATCCCCAGTTGTGACAACCAAGAATGTCTCCAAACATTGCCAAATGTCCTCTGGGAAGCAAAAATGTCTCTGGTTGAGAACCACTGGATTAGACGATCACCAAAGTACTGACACTCCCGACTGACCCGAGAAACACCAACTACCAAAAGCTCAAATTAAAACAATAGTAAATCGTGAAATATATCAAAGGAAAAGCTCATTAACAATTAACGGAAACCTTCAGAATATCTCCAATGTCATACTGCCACAGTAACTGTCTCATTAATAGCAGGTTACCTATCATCACCACTTCTGTTTAGTACCGCAGTTGGGGTCCCAGACGGAATAAAGCAAAAAAAAAAAAAAAAAGAAATAAAAACATAAAGATTGGTAGGGGAGAAGGAATACTCTCATTATCTGCAGGTGCCACAATTGACTATGTAGAAAATCCAATCCAAAAGACTCTCCAAATAACTTATTTTCTTAGTAAGTAAATATAAGATCAGTAAATGCAAGGCTAACATACAAAAAGTCAATTATACCTCTGTATATTAGCAACACCACTTAAAAATGAAATTTAATAAAATGCCATTTATAACACCCTCAAAAAACAAGAAATAAAAGGATTAATTTAACAAAACATCTAAGGCCCATACTGTAAAAACACTGCTGAAAAAGCACAAAAATAAAACCTAAGTGGAGATACATTCCATTGTCATAGACTGTAAGAGACATCATTGTTCAGATACCATTGTAAATGCTACCCCAATTCATAGATTAAATAGAATCCAATCACACTCCCAGTAGGCTTTTTTTGTGTGTGGAAACTGACAAGCTAATTCCAAACTTTATATGGAAATTCAAAAGATGTAGAATGGCCAAGACAATTTTAAAAAATGTTAAAGTTGGAGAATGAACACTACTGGATATTAAGACTGATTAGAAAGCCAGAGCATTGAGACAGTATGGAACAACACAAGTGTAGATAAAGAATCTAGAAACAGAGCCGTACATCTATAGTCACCGAATTTATGTCAAAAGCACCAAAAGCACCACTGCAATTCTAGAATAGAAAGAATGGGTCTTTGCAATAAATGTTGCTGAAACAACTGGATATCCATATGGAGAAAAGTGAACTTTTACCTCACATAATTCACAAAAATTAATTAAAATAGACCCCAGATGTATTCGTTAAAGGTAGAATAACAAAGCTGGTAGAAAAAACCTCAGGAAAATATCTTCATGACTGTGGGGTAGGCAAAGATTTCTTCAGCAGAATAGAAGAAAATATTGACAAATGGGACTCCATCAAAATTAAGAACTTCATGTCCTCATGTGATTAGACTTCTCATACTACTAACGGAGGCAAACCACGACAGGGATAAGACAGCTGCAGTACATATGCCCAACCAAAGACCTGTATAAAGAGCTCCTATAAATCAGTAAGAAAAATACAATCCAGTCAGAAAAGGCCAAAGATTTGAACGGCACATCACAAAAGCTATCCAATGGCCAATAAGTACGTGAAAACGACATTACTCATATGGGAAATACAAACTGAAACTCAGTAAGATACCACCACCCACACCAAACAGAACAGCTACAATTACATAGACTAGCAAGACACTGATGAGAATGGGGAGCAAGCAGAGCTCCTGTTGATAGCTAGTGGGAACATATGACCCGGTACAATCACTGTGGAAAGCTGTTTGGCAATATTTACTAAATCTAAACAAGTGCTTATCCTATTACCCAGCAATTTCCTTCCTAGATAACAGACCCGAGAGAAATGAGCACATATGCCGCCCAAAAGACATGTAGAAGAATGTGCGTAGCAGCTTTATTCATAACAGCCAAAACTGGAAACAATCTACATGCCATTAATGGTAAAATAAATAAACAAATTGTGGCATATCCATACAATGGACAACTGTACAACATAACAACAATAAAAAAAAAAAGAAGAAAAAAAAACTAAGTACTGTTACATGCAACAACCTGGGTGATCTCACAAACACACAAACATGCTACAATTAGATGATTTCATTCATATGAGGATCAAGAACTGGTAATACTGACAGAAATCATGGTGGTTACCTTACGGAAGAGGTAGTGTTGACTGGGCTAGGGAGCCTTCTAGGGCGCTCTAAATGTTCTGGCTCTTGATCAGAGTGGAGGTTACACAGTTTGGTCTACGTGTAAAATTTTATTGAGGGGCACCTGGGTGGCTCAGTCGGTTGAGCATCTGACTTCTGCTCAGGTCACGATCTCGCGGTTTGTGAGTTTGAGCCCCGCGACGGGCTCTGTGCCGACAGCTTAGAGGCTGGAGCCCGCTTCGGATTCTGTGTCCCCCTCTCTCTCTGCCCCTCCCCCACTCATCCTCTGTCTCTCTCTGTCTCAGAAATAAATAAACATTAAGAAAAATTTTTTTTAATTTTATTGAGTTGTATACTGACAATCTGTGCACCTTACTGTGCCTGTTATACATCCAATTTAAAAAATCAGTAATATATTCATGTGATTTACTCACCTGAAGCTTTTATTTGGAGCAGCAAGAGCTGCCCTGACCATAAAAGAATCTCCCCAGTTGATTAAAAAAGAAGAGTAGTTAGTGACTCATATTCAACTCAGTTCTGTATTCTGATTTTCAAACTGGCATATAAAGTCCTCTTGCATATATATATATATATATATATATATATATATATATATGTATGTGTGTGTGTGTGTGTGTATATATATATATATATATATAATGGAATGCTTTACATAACTCATGTTCATAAGTCTTAAACAATTTCTCACCTCCAAAGTGTTTTATTTTTATAATCTGGACTTCAATTTAAAAAACTGCATCATAGGGGCGCCTGGGTGGCTCAATCGGTTAAGCGTCTGACTTCGGCTCAGGTCACGATCTCACTGTCTGTGAGTTTGAGCCCCGCATCGGGCTCTGGGCTGACGGCTCAGAGCCTGGAGCCTGTTTCAGATTCTGTGTCTCCCTCTCTCTCTGACCCTCCCCCATTCATGCTCTGTCTCTCTCTGTCTCAAAAATAAACGTTAAAAAAAAAAAATGAAAAAAAAAAACTGCATCATAATCGGCCCTTTCAAAACAGAAAAAGCCCACAGAAATATTCCTACTTTACGCCCTGCTGCCACATCGTTTTGGAACTGCTCTTATCCAGGGCTCCAAACACCTAGAAAAAAATTCAGGCGTTACTGTCCAAATGCATTAATATCTGAGGCCAGTATTGTTCATTTTTTTCTTCCCTTTCTCTTCTTCTCTTTCTAAGGAACTGAATATACCGGAGTAAACGTCTTATTTCCTTTCTTAAGGAGATGGGGTGAAGAAAGCAATTCAATATTTAACAAAAACCGTTCACAGCAATAAGAATCTCCTCCTCCAAACCAAAAAAAACTAATTTCTACACCCCTTTAAGACTTTTTGGGGACTCATGTACCTTGCAACAATTATAGGAAAGAAGTCATTAACAAAGTCCTGAAACATTATCGTTAAGCAGCCTGCATCTCTGCATTTACCTGTGAAAGTTGTGATGTCACTTATCTCCAGTGATAAGGACATCTTAATAAGCTCCTCTAGAAGCTCCAGGGCAGCTGCGCTTCATTTAGGGAAAAAAAAAAAAAAAAAAAAAAAAAACTTTAATTTTTCCTAGTTTAAGCTATTCTCTATAATTTTTTCCCCAAATTCCTTTGACCCAGCAACGGTACTTCTGAAAACAATCTTAAGGAATGAACACGAATACTGCTTAGAAAACACGTTCTCATTTTTTCAAAACTAACTTTAAAATCCTGGAAATAACTAATGGGAAGCAGATGGCTACACAATTTATTGCACTTTTTAAACCGGGATATGCTGTGGGACTCAAACACATTTTGGAAGACTACTTAAGAATATAGAAAAACAGGGTGCCTGGGTGGCTCACTTGGTTAAGCATCTGACTCTTGCTTTCAGCTCAGGTTATGATTTCATGGTTCATGAGTTTGAGCCCTCCCCCAGGCTCTGCACTGAGAGCATGGAGCCTGCTTGGGATTCTCTCTCTCTCAAAATAAATAAATAAACATAAAAAAAAAAAAGAATACAGAAAAACATGTACAATACATCGTGGGGTGATTATTTTTTTTAATGTTTATTTTTTATTTATTTGTTTTTTTTACTGTTTTATTTTTTATTTTTTTTTGAGACAGAGAGAGACAGAGCATGAACGGGGGAGGGGCAGAATCGGAAGCAGGCTCCAGGCTCTGAGCCATCAGCCCAGAGCCCGACGCGGGGCTCGAACTCATGGACCGCGAGATCGTGACCTGAGCTGAAGTCGGCCGCTTAACCGACTGAGCCACCCAGGCGCCCCAAATGTTTATTTATTTTTGAGTGAGACAGAGAGACAGTGTGTGTGAGCAGGGGAGAGGCAGAGAGAGAGGGGAGGACAGAGGATCCGAAACAGGCTCTGAGCTGACAGCAGCAAGCCCGATGTGGGGCTCAAACTCAAGAACCCTGAGATCATGACTGGAGCCAAAGTTGGACGCTCAAAAGACTGAGCCACTCAGGTGCCCCCGTCGTGGAGCTTTGAAAAAGCAAGTTACCACACAGTGTCATACATTCTTATTTTTATCTAAATATTTATGTGCGTGGAAACAAACGGGCTATGTGCTAGCGTGTTAACTGGGGTTCTCTTTAGGTGGCAGGATTACAGGTAATTTTATTTATTCTTTTTTCTTTTTTGAACATTTAAACTTTTCTACAATGAAGACATATTACTTTTGTGCTGATTTTTTTTTTTTTTAGTTTTGTCACTAACTTCAAGTTAGGTTATTAAGTGAGCTGCTTGCCCAGCAGCCTTTCTCCTCATAGAGATCATCAAATTTAATTATAATTGGTCCATTACTACAATGCTCAAGCTTTGGGTTTCTAACTCAGATCAGAAGATGAAAAAAAAACCTTGCTACAAGCTCATACTATGGCTGGGAAAATGAAGGAACTAGAGCTTTGGATATTTGCGTTGATGACTCATACAATACTACCAGAAGATGAAGAAAATTGATGATTATGTACCATATAAAACACGCAAAATACTACTACATACTGTCTACGGATACCTGTGTATGTGGTATAAGTATAAAGAAACGTATGACAACGATAAACACAAAATTCATAACCTTGGTTACTTTTGGGCCTTGGGCAATAAAATTGGGGAGGGATATGCAGAGGATATCAAATGTGTTGACAGTTTGCATTTCTTAAACTGGTTGACAGGCATATGAGTGTTCATTATATTATACTTTGTATCTTTTAGTAGGAGACAAAAGGGGGAAAGCCACCAACGGCTCTTAGGATTTGAATGTCTTACAGAATCCAAACCCAAATCATATCTACTCCTTATAGGTGGTTCCTATCCTTCCCCAAAATCAATTCTTTAAATTCAGTGTTCTCAATTTCATTCAGACATTTAACACACGTTTGTAGACAGACTGTACTGTGCATTTGTGGGGGGCGGGGAAGTACCCATTCAAAACACAGTAAATAAGAGGCAGTGTAATGTGGAAGGTTGATGTATCTGCCTGAGGGCAATATGCCCCTGAAGCTGTTATTCAAGGCAGCTATGCAATGGGGTTTAAAATCCAATGCTTATTCTCATTATCAACCTGAATAGTAATTTAGCTAATCGGTGGTTCATTTGAGATGTCTATATTTGCCACACACAATCCAAACAGCTGTAGTCACTGGTTGGGAGGCATAGTCTCGGTGGAGACATCAATATGCAAAGAAGGGCAAGACCTAAAATCCTTCTGTTAATTCTCCACCCAGCTGTTAAGTGCATTTGTGAAATTAGAGTTGACCTATAAGTGCACTGTAATGCTTTAAAACGTAGTGTTTAAAAAAATCAATATGGTTAGGGAAGTGTACTAATTAGACAGCATCCGAGCAATTACAAAGTCAGTATTATGTCAACGTACATTTTTATTACCCTGAGTCTAGTATTCATCTAAGACAGAGACCTCCCAACTTCCTATTAAATATGTCCTTCCCAAATTACCAGCTAAAATCGATCAATGCCTTCTCCTTGAATTCTGTGGTTAAAGAAATGGGTAAAGGGTAGTGGGATAAGTTCAGAAGTAAGAATTCATAGCAAGTTCTCTATTTTAAATGAAAACTGACTGTGGCACAGTTGTAAATTTTACTTAAGGAGTACGTCAGATAACCACCCGCCCCTTTCCCCAAGAAGCTAAAGGAGGATAACTGAAGTAGGCGAAGCAAAAGAAAGTTTAATACTATATACCCCAAAGTACATCTTCAAGCAACATGGCATAGCCATGGTTCTCCAGCAAATATAGTAAATGGATACTGAGCAGCTATAAAAAGTGGATTCATTCCTTTTAGACAAAGGCTTGACCATCACAGTGACTAAGAAAGTCACAAATAAAAGTGCATAAGTAGCCATAGGTTCCATTAACTGAGGTTCTAAAATTAATGCTCATACAGGGGAAGAAGGTGGATGTTCCCAAAGTGCTAGTTTTGGCCATAAAGACTGTCCATGAGAACATCCACTTCCAAGATCAACAGCAAAAAATGTGCCCAGATGTGTGAACCCTGTAGTGAATTTTAAAGTTTCTAAAAACATTCTGATTCTTAGACATCTACATCAAGAAATGAATTCTACATCAAGTATACATTATAATGATGCTTGCAGATCTCTGTACTAGAAAGAAAATGATGTTTTTATGGCATTCTTTGTAATTAAATACCAAAAATTTACCAAGCTATTAAAAGTTTTTTAACAAGTTCAGTGTAACCTGATGCAATATTTACAACTACTTAGCTCGTCATAAATTCAAAGGCAAATTACACTGTTTAATGGTTTGACAAGAAATAAAAGACAAGATGAAAAATGAAAAATCTATGTAAAATGAAAAATTCAAGGAGAAAGATCGAT
This sequence comes from Panthera leo, assembly GCF_018350215.1. Lineage (NCBI taxonomy): Eukaryota > Metazoa > Chordata > Mammalia > Carnivora > Felidae > Panthera > Panthera leo. Next base: position 67,270,578 of record NC_056690.1, read on the forward strand.
CTCACTCTAGAGCAGATTTGTGGGTAAATTCTGATACAATTTATCTTAGGAAGTATGAGAACCAGTATGCCGTCTTCTTTTTGAAGCAGCAGTGAAAAGTTCACGTAAAAAAATGGACACACAAGTGAAGGTTTATAACATTTTCCGTGTTGTTATGTCCCCCCATTTCTACCAACAGCCTTTGGAACACCGCCACCTAGATACCCCAAAGGCCCAATAGCCCCAACCTAAACTTACCACCTCCTGAACCCTAACTGGGAGTGTTCTGTCACATGTGCTCACATTAGAAATCTGGACATTTTCCTTGACTCACTGGTCTTCCTCACCCCCTTAACCCAACCATCCATCAAGTCATGTCAACACTACCTAAATCTGCTTCTTCATTTCTATTGCCACCATCCCAGTTCAGACTACCATTATCACTTATCAAATAATCTCTGAAAGTGTGGCCAAATGTGTCAACTTTTCTTGATAGCCTAGATTGTCATTGGAGGAAGAATCACATGTACTGTTTTTGGAGCGTTAGCCTGGATGATATCTTCCTCAGAGAATAGCACAGTCAATGGAGAATCACAGAAATGATAATAAAACATAAAACTGAAACTATGCCCCATGGGATTGACGAGGTTAAAACGAGCAGAAAGTTTAAATCTTGTTTTTCAGAGAACTGTTGCCCCTTAATCAGCTACTTTGTCTTTTCAGATCCCACTAACAAATCCACTAGCTGTCTCTGCAGAAGCTTGGACTCAAGGTCATCTGATATGGTTCCAGTCTATGGACAAGCAAAGCCCTGCACTCCTTACTTAAGATAATGAGCCCAAGACCCCATTCAGTTTATACCAGTTCTCAGAGCATGCCCATAGCCCCTTCTTCTCTTTGTCCTAAGATAACCTCCTGATGTCAGGGGCTGAATTTTGCCTTATTCTGGGGTTAAATCTCCACCCCAAAGTGAACATGGGATATGTCACATATATGTTTGCTCAGTGATCACGCTCCATCTTTCCTCATGAATACTCATGTAAGTTTCCCTGCCCTTTTCATCAATATTTATGTAATCTCAACCCCTATGATTACAAAACACTTGTTCTCTACCTCTCTGGGGAGGCAGATTTGAGGTTTGTCCTCTAGTCTCCTCCTCCGGCTGCCTCTCGAATAAGCTTTCCTTGCTGCAAACCTGTATCTCAGTGATTGGCTTTGCTTCCCATCGAGCAGGTGGACTTGGGTTCCATTACAAAATTGCTAGCTTCAGAGTTGCAATTTTATTATGAATTTCTGCCCGAGGATATTGATTCTACAAACCAGAAAAACCCCAAAGATCATCACCACTTTTTAACATATTGATTATTTTTAAAAAACTAAGCAAGCAGTAAGCAATGTGATTTAATGTTGATCTTGAAGTGATCTTGAAGATATCTATCGTCATGTACAATTTGGGTGGCCAGAAAGTAAAATATATCTATAACCTGACATGACAGAGAATAAGGAAGGGAAGAGAGTAGTATATGATCAGATGAAAAATAAATAGCTGAAGACTTACCGGAATGCTTGATTCAGAATTTGATAATGGAAATGTTCTGGTGCCAGTCCTATGACCACAGCGTTAGGATCGCTTGTTTGTATTCCTGGGAAAGGAAAAATATGTAATTGTTGAAAAATGCAATTAACAGTAATGATACATTTTATAATAAAATAGCTTTAGTCAATCAAATACAAATTTTTACTGTAGCCATAATCTGAAATTTAAGAGATTATCCTGCCCAATGTACTTTGGAAGTATAAATAATACTTAAAGAAAAGGGTCTTCTAGTGTTTTTGCATATTCCTTTTGCATGGTGTTACAGCTACTCAGTAACTAGAAGATCTCCACACAAACTTGTAACTTCATGTTCTCGAACAAGTGACAATTTCTAACTTTAAAAAGCTTTGCTGATTACAATCAACAAGAACAGTCATGAGTTCTCTATGAGCTATCAGATCAATAGCAACTGATGAGGAACTGAAAGTCTAAGAGGCAAGGGAAATTAGACTTTCTAATTGACACAGTTGAGGCTAACACATTCGTGATAAATATGGAATGTAGATTCATTCTATAGTTTCCTACTGAAATGCCTAATTTAGTTTTAGTTCCACAAATATTAATGTATAATTAAAGCATGTTTAAGGCCTTGGTATCTGATAACAGAACTTCAGATATAAGAACCAAATGAGTACATTCACCATCGCAATTAGTAAAAGACTGATTAAAGGTCCTGTGGATTATCCACATACCAATTCCTATTCGCCTTTCTCATTCCCTGTCTTGAACCATGTGCATCATCGAGTCCACCAAAATGTGAGGGGAAGAAATAGAAAGAGCAGATACCCAAGGTTTCCAATTTCCTCCTTACTGGTAGCCCCGAATGTAGAGTAATTCAGAAATGGTAGTACAACATCCTCTGAGCATTGTTTGTCACTGCTTCTAGACCTTTGCGGTGGAAAAGCAAATAACGTGTATTTTTTAAGAGAACAAGGGAGTTGTTAATGATATTTTAAATTCAAAATTAGTAATACATAGCTTATTTGTTGTTATATTTGTATCTCTTTTCACTTACACATAAAATTTTGGGTACTACCAATATTAGCATGATTACTACTTTGCTTTAAACATAACAGTATTGGGGCGCCTGGGTGGCTTGGTCGGTTAAGCGTCTGACTCCGGCTCAGGTCACGATCTCACGGTCTGTGAGTTCGAGCCCCGCGTTGGGCTCTGTGCTGACAGCTCAGAGCCTGGAGCCTGCTTCCGATTCTGTGTCTCCCTCTCTCTCTGACCCTCCCCCATTCATGCTCTGTCTCTCTCTGTCTCAAAAATAAATAAACATTAAAAAAAAAAAAAAAAGTATCAAAAAAATAAAATAAAATAAAAAATAAACATAACATTATCTGGGTGCCTGAGTAGCTCAGTCAGTTAAGCATCCGACTTTTGATTTCAGTTCAGGTCATGATCTCATGGTTCGTAAGTTCAAGCCCCTCAATGGACTCTGCAGGACAGCGCAGAGCCTTTCTGGGATTCTCTCTCCCCCTCCCTCTCTGCCCCCACGCATGCTCTTTCTCTCTCAAAATAAATAAATATTAAAAAAAATAATAATAACAGGGGTGTCTGGGGGGTGCAGTTAGTTAAGCGTCCAACTCTTGGTTTCAGCTCAGGTCATGATCTCATGGTTTGGGAATTTGAGCCCCATACTGAGTTCTAAGCTGACCGCACGGAGCCTGCTTGGGATTCTCGCTCCGTCTCTCTCTGCCCCTTCCCCACCCTCTCTCTTTCTCAAAAATAAATAAAAATTAAAAAAAAAAATAATCGTAGGGGCACCTGGGTGGCTCAGTAGGTTTAGCATCCGACTTTGGCTCAGGTCATGATCTCACAGTTCATGAGTTCGAGCCCATGTCAGGCTCTGTGCTGACAGGTCAGAGCCTGGAGCCTGCTTCAGATTCTCTCCTGCTCTCTCTGCCCCTCCCCCAATCATACTAGGTCTTTCTGATTCTCTCAAAAATAAACAAATATTAAAAACAAAATAATACTAGCCAACATTACTAATAACACTAAGGCTACTAAATGCAGTTGACAATTTCTTTGCAGTTCTTTTGCCCTTAGAATTTATCCCACTATGAACAAAGAGAAAAAATATTGTATTTTAAAGTCACTTGAAGTGCTTCTTTTCTCTAAGTGGGTATGAACTTGATTGCAGAGTTAAGTTTGTTTCTATTTGATTTTAGTTTTCAGGGACTGGCTTCTTTTTGAACTGTCTTTTAAATATACAAATATATATACAGTTCCAAAGGCAAAGCTATATAACAAGATACTTGTAGAGCAGTCTTGTCTCTCTTTTTTTTTTTTTTTTTTTTTTTAACGTTTATTTATTTTTGAGACAGAGAGAGACAGAGCATGAACGGGGGAGGGACAGAGAGAGAGGGAGACACAGAACCAGAAGCCGGCTCCAGGCTCTGAGCTGTCAGCCCAGAGCCCGACGCGGGGCTCGAACTCATGGACCGCGAGATCATGACCTGAGCCGAAGTCGGACGCTTAACCGACTGAGCCACCCAGGCGCCCCATGCAGTCTTGTCTCTTAATCCCTTTCTCCCTCCCTCCCCCTTTAGGTAACCAGTTTTCCATTTCCTATTTATCCTTCTTTAGCTTCCTTTCACAAATATGAAATATATATACATATATACATATGTATACATATATACACACATATATACATATATTTCATATATACATATGTGTGTGTGTGTGTATACATATATATCCATTTCCCTCTCATTTTCTTACACAGAAAATACATCAGATTTTCTATACCTTACTTTTTTCACTTAATATATCCTATGAAGGCCACTCCTTATCAGGAGATAGAATTTGCCCTTATTTTTTAGGCATTCCATTTTTTGTGGACATATCATAAATTTAACCAATGAGCCCCTTCTAATAACATTTGGGTTGTTTCCAATCTTTTGTTATTTCAAATAAGGCCAAAATGAACAACTTTGTAGGTCATTGTGTATTTTTGTAACTATCTCTTAGGGGCAGATTCCTACAAAGGGCAGTTCTGCCTCAGATGTGATTTTGCTAGCTATTGCCAAATTCCTCTCCATAGAAGGTATACCATTTTATATTCCTGCCAGCATTCAGATCCTTTTAATAAATGTATTTTTAAAAAATGTTTACTTATGTATTTTGAGAGACAGAGAGAGAGGGAGAATCCCAAGAAGGCTCCACACTGTCAGCACAGAGCCCAATGCAGGGCTCTAACTCATGAACCGTGAAATCACGACCTCAGCCGAAATCAAGAGTTGAACACTTCACTTGAGCCACCCAGGCGCCCCAATAAACGTATTTTCTATTTAATTCAGCCAAAGCTGGCTTCTGTTTCTTATAAATAACAACTGTTTGATACACTGGTCTATCTCCTGATGGGACAACTTTTGAGATTTAGCCTAACTATATATGCATGCTGAATTTCCCTAATCATTATCTGTAAAGCCATCATATGGTTTTATAATGAGGTATTTATATACCCATTTTTCTATACTGTGTCATTTCACTCTGAGTATCATTTATAAAAAGAAGGAATGTGACAAAGCTTCATAAAACCAGGATATTTTCCCAGAGTCTGTTAAGTTTTCCAACGAAAAAAGTTTAATCTTCTAAAAACTTCACTATACAGAATGAGATCAATTTTTTTCACAATATTATTAAGATTTATTCATCAGTCTCAAAAACCATGCCCATCATAAATATAAATTCCCCATAATCAATCATTTTTAAGTGGAATCAGATTAGTTCTATTAACACAAATTGAAATAAAATGTAAGATTCCAATATCTATCTTTAAGTAAGTAGATCTTGAGTTTATCTCATTTAATCAAATTAATAGGGTGGCTCCTGATTTGAGGATTATAATATGCAAAATGATTTTGACCTGTGGTTTTTCAAACTGTGGGCCATGATCCATTTAGCAGATTGTGAAACTAATCTGGAGGGTTCTAAGCAGCATCAAATTCAAACAAACAAGTAAGTAAACCAAACAGAAAACAAAGGACACCTTATAGGGTAAGCATTGTTTAACATACATAAACACAAACATAGATGTACTGGGTTACTACATATTGTATTATTGTGGAGTGTGTCAAAACAGGTTTGAGCAACATGAATTTAGATTCAAACTTTTGACCATTTCAATAATAATAATAAGAGGAAGTCTGGGGGAAAAACAAACACTTGTAAAAGTCCAGTTTTAAGACTGATTTATAAGCAAATATGAAGAACCAATTTCTGTATCTTTCCAAATTTCCTGTACCTTTGAAATCAGGTAGTGCCCGGTCATCTACTAGCAGCATGGGTCGAACCTGTTTCTGCTCTACTAAATTTCTGGCTGCAGTCAGAGAAGTGAATATTTCATCTTCAGAGATATCAAACTCCAATTTTTTCAACCTTTCCAATAGGTCTTGCTTGCTCTCTTTGGTTGTATTGGTCACAAACCTAACCATTACAGAAGTACCACGTAACCTGGGAAAGCAAAATTCAGATGTCAATAGGCAGCTTTTACATTCTAGCCCCATACAACCTAATTTGGTAGCACTTGCCAAAGGTCAGAAAATGAACGGTAAGTCACCAAGTAAATGTTTTTATGGCAGATAAGCTTTTCTGTAATCTACCTAGATTTTTTTTTTTTGAGAGAGAGAGAGAGAGAGAGTGAGATGGGTGGAGGGGGGTGGATGGAATGGGGGGGGAGAGAGAGAGAGAGACGGGGAGGAAGAGAGGAAGAGAGAGAGAGAGAGAAAGAGAGAATCTTAAGCAAGCTCCATGCTCAGCACAGGGCTCCATCCCACAACACTAGAATCATGACCTGAGCCAAAATCCAGAGTTCGACATTCAACCAACTGAGCCCCTCAGGCGCCCCTCTCCCCAGAGACGTCCTATGGACCGCTTAATCTCCAAAGGCTGCAAAGTCAAATTGTAAAAGCTGTGTTTACCTTTTTGAGGGCCTTCAATAACTAAGTTTTACCGCAGGGTTTTAGTAAAGAAGTGAAAAAAAAAACAAAGCTCCGTAACTACTATACTCTCAGATTATGAGAGATAAAGTTATCGTAGAGATTGTGTGCCAGGGCAAATTTCTCTCAAAGACGGGACAATAGAGGCCAGCAGAAGTTCGGTGACTGCTCTGCTTTGCACAGCTGGGTGCCAGCGGAGCTCAGATGAGACGGAACTCTGATCCATGTTCTGGTACAGCTTCTGATCTACACTAAGAGAACAGGGGATACCTCAGAATGTTTTTTCCTCCTTCCTAGTCAATTAGAGACTGGTAGACCCCCATGTGTTACTAAGTTAAGAAACAGAAACTATCTAGAATGCTCAAAGACATATTCCAGTTTTACACACTGAAATGTGTTTTCCCCTTGAACTATCTACATACAGGACTGTTTTGATTCCATGATCTGCTTTTGGAACCTAAACTGGCAATCAGGTACCAGAAAGAGAATTCATGAAAGCTTTCTTTAAAAATAAAAATTATTTTCTTGGTCCTACAGTATTCTATTTTATTTTTTAAAGTTTACTTATTTATTTTGAGAGAGAGAGAGAAAGAGAGAACCCCAAGCAGGCTCTGCATTGTTAGCACAGAGCTTGACACAGGGCTTGAACTCACGACTGTGAGATCATGACCTGAGCAGAAATCAAGAGTCAGACCCTTAACTGACTGAGCCACCCAGGTGCCGCAGCTCTACAATATTTTAATCTAAAATCTAAAAATAATTTTAATTTAGCAAAATTTAAAATTTTATATTAATACCCTGTTGATTTTTATTTTATGCCTATCTTGAATGGACATAAAATGTAATAGCACTAACCACAATTAAAAAATTTTTTTAATGTTTATTTTTGAGAGAGAGAGAGCACAAGCAGGGGAGGGGCAGAGAGAGAAGGAGACACAGAATCTGAAGCAGGCTCCAGGCTCTGAGCTGTCAGCACAGAGCCCGATGCGGGGCTCGAATTCACAGACCGCAAGATCATGACCTGAGCCGAAGTCGGATGCTCAGCCAACCAAGCCACCCAGGCGCCCCAGCACTAACAATTTAAAAGAAGCAACCGTATAAGTCAGAAAAAATCCTTTTAAGTATTCACCCAAAGAACATTAAATAAATCTGCATGATTAAATGGTTCACTGTAATCATGATTAACTGTATAATATCTGTGTGATAGCTCTTCTGAAAAACATATTAAATTTATCTCTCAAAAGAAACTGATTACTTCAACACAACTATTATTAACATAATTAAAAATGAACAAGTTCAAGTTGTGAAATTACCACATCACTTTTAATGAGGATTTTTAAAAAACTTTTCTTTTTACTAGTCCCTCAACTTCCCTTAGTCTGTTTGTTTCCATAGAAACCAAAACCAGGGGTGTCTAGGTGGTTCAGTCAGTTGAGTGCCTGACTCTTGATTTCGGCTCAGGTCATGATCCCAGGGTCATGGGACCAAACATGGAGCCTGCTTGGGATTCTCTCTCTCCCTCTGCCTCTCTCCCCAGCTCACCTTCTCTTTCTCTCTAAAATTGAAAGAAAGAAAGAAAGAAAGAAAGAAAGAAAGAAAGAAAGAAAGAAAGAAAGAAAGAAAGAAAGAAAGAAAAAAGAGAAAGAAAAGAAAAAAAGGAGGGAGAGGAAAGGAGGGAGGGAGGGAGGGAGGGAGGAAGGAAGAAACCAAAACCAGAAGTGACACAGTATAGTGATTTCTTTGGGATGGAAACCCCCTAGTGCCAGTAAGAGAACAACTTGTAGGCTCCTGTCCCCCCAGACTGGCAGGCTCACAGTTTATGAGCTACTTAGAGATGTCACTCATTGTTCACCAGAAAGAAAAAGATTTTGCTTTCAATCCAGAGTAGAAAGCTCATCATTATGGCAGTAAAAGCTCTTGGCTTTGATCATGTTGTCCATGTATAATGAACATCATGACTTTAACTAAACTGATAGATTCCAACTGAACCCTAGCAGATTATACCAGGCTCTTCATGTCTGGTGTTTCCCCAGATGGAAAATAAGCTCCTTGAGAATACAAAATCCGTGTCAATCTTTTGCTCTAATACCTGGCACTGTGACACTAGTCACTAGGTTTTCTGAATAACAGCACATTCTTGAATATTTTAAGGTTGGAAAATGATAAGCACCACATGCTAAGTATTGCTGATTTTTGAAAACTTCCCTAAATTATTTTAAAAGGAAGGTACTTAGCATTATTAGCTCTGTCATATGGCGGAGTATTTTTTTTCAGAACTCAGAAGCAAACATTCACATTCAGTTCACTCTAACAAGCTTTTACCATAGCCTCAACTTGTATGTAGACTTGTGTTAAATACTGTGGTTGATACATCAGAAATAGAAGATAGTCTCTAACCTTCGAAAGCATTAAATTAGTTGATGGAAATAAATATAAAACTTCAAGTCTCAGGGCACTGGGTAGCTCAGTCGGTTAAGTGTCCGACTTCAGCTCAGGTCATGATCTCACAGTCCGTGGGTTCGAGCCCCGCGTTGGGCTGTGTGCTGATAGCTCAGAGCCTGGAGCCTGCTTCAGATTCTGTGTCTCCCTTTCTCTCTGCCCTCTCCTGCTCGTGCTCTGTCTCTGTCTCTCTCTCAAAAATAAGTAAATGGTAAAAAATAATAATAATAATAAAATAAAAAAAAAACTTCAAGTCTCTTAACTAAATGTTACTTGGTGAGCTGCACACTCAATGCAAGGTCTTGGGTGAAGGGGGAGAGGGCAGAACTACGCCTCTGTGTATGTGTGTGTGTTTCACTTTGTGATTCCAGAATTCATTTGTGATTTTTCCAATGCTATTTATTCCAGATTATTTAGAATCTTGAGTTTTCATTCCCAAATTTACATTACTGACTTAGATAAAGCCACACATACACAAAGAACAAAAAGACTAGATTGAAAGGCCAAACCTAATAAAGGTTTAGAACACAAGCGTTTGGAGGCTATTACAGTGCATACATCTTCTAGCTAAACCCAAGGCAGTTCCTGTATATCTGGTAAGCTGGGAAAGTGCCATCTTAAGGCCATCCATTTAGCTAATGATCTGCCTTGGTAAAATGGCACTTACAAACATATTTGTCAGCTGAACCTGGAGAATAGCTTGCCTTTTAAGAGCTTCCTGTGCGCCTGGCACAGCTGCATCTTCAATGTGAAGTGTGCCATTGAGATCCACCAAAACAGCTTTTAACGCACGGCGTGCTGCCATCTTTCATTCCCTAGGAGAGAGCAAATGAAATTAAAAATACAGTTTAGGAAACAATGGACAATTAAAAACTGGTAAGTCTTCAAAAATATCATTTATATCCAGAAAGATACTGCTTAGTGTTACGCTGCTGCTCTTCTGGAAGAAAATGTGTTTTTAAAAATCAAAAATCCAAAATTTGGTCCATAGACTTTTACAATGGTTAGGTTTTTTGTTTTTGTTTTTTTTTAATCTTGAATTAAAACCATAGGAAGGGGAATGCTAAAAGAGAAGTTACCATTTACTTTCAGATTTCTTACATTAACTTTTTGGTGGAACAATTCATTCATTTATTTTTAAATATGAGCAAATGTATTCTGAGAATGAGTGGATGGAAGCCCTAAATCATTGGCAAAATCTTTCTCATCTTTTGTTATATACAATGAAAATGTTCTAATCGCCCATCTCCACCATTATATTCGATACGGCCTATGTGGTCAAGGAGCTACCAGTATTTACAGATTACTGAAGAGGAAATTTCAAGTTAGTTTAGTAATTTTAGTCAGGGGATGTTTTCCTTACCTTAACCACATCCAACTTTCCTTTTGTGTATTTTCCCCTTTAATTTGTTTATTATGAGCTACATCATTTATACAGAGGAGCATGAAAGAGATGCATGGTTCAAAAATAACAGAGTAGAGGGGCACCTGGGTGGCTCAGTTAGCTGAGTGTCTGACTCTTGGTTTCGGCTCAGCTCATGATTCTTAGGTTCGAGCCCCATGTGAGGTTGTGCGCTGGCAGCACGGGGCCTGCTTGGGATTCTCTCTTCATCTTTCTCTGCCCCATCCCTGCTCATGCTCTCTCTCAAAATAAATTTAAAAAACTTAAAAAAATAAAAAAGAGGAAGCTAAAGAAAAGAGGATGGGACTTCATTTTTAGTTTTCTTAAGTGTATTCATTTTTTCTTCCATTTTTTGTTTTTATAATAAAACAATAATATAATATTTCACACATGCAAACGAGTATCAAAGATATCACCCTAAAAATTCCCTGTGGATCCCCTTTGTAGTCAACTGTTCTCCCCTCCACTAACTCCTGGCAACCACTAATGTTTTCTGTGGTTCCGTCTTTTTCAGAATGTCATATAAATACAATCATATAATATGCAGCCTTTTGGGGTGGGTTTCTTTTACTTAGCAAAATGCATTTCAGATCCATCCATGCCTTTGCCAGGATCAATACAGTTTATTCCTCATTGCTGAATAGCATCCCATAATGTGAATATACCACAACTTATCCATTCTCCTCCTGAATTCCACCTTGCTATTTCAGGTTTTCAGTGATCATGAACACAGCAGTTATAAACACTCAGGCACAGGTTTTTGTGTTAATGTAAGTTTCCAATTCATTTAGGTAAATAAATACCTAGGAGTGTGATGCTGAATTCTATGGTAAGCCCAAGTTTCATCTTTAAAGAATGTAGCCAATAAAGATATTTAAAAGAATATGCTACTGGCTCTGAAACCAATTCCAAAAAAAAAAAAAAGAGTTCCAAATATATCTTGAACAATGGCAGAAACTTGTAGTCTCCCACGTTGCCTACTTTGAAAAGTAAATACATATTTGTGGATGAATAAACTCTGGTATGCTTATTTAGAAAAAAATATTCTTGGACTTGGGTTTCCAATAACACAGCTGGCAATACTCCAAATGAAACTTAACAATACTAGATTAAAATATACACACACAACCCTTGAAAAACCTGGGGGTTAGGGATGCTGACTCCTGCACAGTCAGAGAAATACAGGTATAATTTTTGACTCCCCCCAAACTTAACTACTAATAGCCTACTGTCAACTGGAAGCCTTACTGACAACATAAAAATTGACTAATACACATTTTGTATGTTGTATGTATTATATGCTATATTTTTACAATAAAGTAAACTAGAGAAAAGAAAATGTTATTAAGAAAAATCAAAAGGGGGGGTGACTGGGTGGGTCAGTCGGTTAAGCATCTGACTCTTGATTTCAGCTCAGATCACGATCTCACGGTTTGTGAGATTGCGCCCATGTCAGGCTCCGTGCTGAGTGTGGAGCCTGCTTAAGATTCTCTCTTCTTTCTCTGCTCTCCCATTCTGCTCACACACATGTGTGTGCATGCTCTCTCTCTCAAAAATAAACATTTAAAAAATTTAAAAAAAGAAAGTCATATAGAAAATACTTTTCCATTATTATACTGTATTTATTGAAAAAAATCCCCATATAAGTAGACCAGCACAGTCAAATCTGTGTTGTTCAAGAGTGTATACATGTATGTATATATATGTGTGTGTGTATACAAGCTTCAAGAAGCAAAGAAGAAAATAAGGAATTCTCAGATCTAAATAAAAGCAAGAAACCAGAAGGTGAGCAAAACACCATTTTGGCCCTAGAGCATCTGCCCACACTAGGCTACCTTGATTTCCCCCTCCCTTGGCTCCTTCAGGGTATAAAAGATAAAACTCAGAACCCACCTGAAGAGATAGACCCTCTCAATCTAAAAGCAGAGTCTTCACTATAAGGATGAACCAGAAGTAAACCATCACTGGCACTCCACCCCACATCGTCTCAGTCAGCTACAAGAATATCAGCTGCTATGAAACTTGGCCCAGAGAGTGAAAGGAAGAAAGTGCTACAGCCAGCCCTGGACCATCAACCAGCCCTGGACCCAGCCTACAGACATTATCTAAAGACAAGTCCTCAGAGAACCTTCAAGATTTTAATTAGGATGACCTTGACTAGCAGGTGCCTGGCTGAAGCAAATGCAAAACCTCCCCAAATATTACTTTCAGCCCAAACAACAGAGAAATCCCATAAATAAAATAAAATAAAATAAAATTCTAAGCATAATGAGCAAGTTGCCTACAGAAACAAGGACCAGAAGGAAGAACGTCCAGAAACAACAATGCACAGAGCAGTCGTACAAGGACTCCTGTGATAATGTAATTATCAGTCACTGGATATGCCTATGTGTTTAAAGAATAAAAGCCAAGATTGAAAATCTGTGCAAAAAACCACGAAGAACTACCAATGTACAGATTCAGAAAGCCCAAAGGATTCCTGCAAACTAAATACAAAGAAGTCCATACCTAAACCACGTACACTGAAGGCAAAGAAAGGATGTTGAAGGCAGCCAAGGGAAAAGACACATTACTTTCAAAGGTGCAGCAGACTGACAGCTGACTTCACACTTGACACAATGCCAGCCAAAACACATTAGAATAAGATTTTCGATGTGCTGAGAGAAAGTAACTGTCAACACAGTAATGTATAAAACACCTCACGACTAAGTTGGGTTTATCCTACTACTGGCTTGGTTTAAATTAGAAAACTGATTCCTGTTGTTTACCACGTTAATAGACGACAGAAGTAAAATGATGTTTGATCATGTCAATTCTTGCAGAAAAAGCATTTGATAACATTCAGTATCTATACACACTAAAATACTCTAAGCAACATAAAAATGGAAGGGAACTTCTTTTAGCTGGTAAAGACTATCCACAAAAAGCCTATAGCCAACATTAGACTCACCAGTAACACACCGGAAACATTTTCTTTGAGATAGGAATAACACAAGGAATAACCACCACTTCCATTTAACAGTGTAAATAATACCCTAGATAGAGCAGTTAAAGCAAGAAAAACAAGGTATAAGAATTGGAAAAGAGCAAACTATTATTATTCAGATATGATTCTATACATAAAAATTCAAGATTTTAAAACAGTAGGAAAGTAAAGCAATTAATATTAAAAATCATTATCATTTCTATGTCACCAACGAATAATTAGAAAACTGATTTAAAAATGTTACTTGCAATAGTAGCATAAAATATTAGGTTACCAGGAAAAGTCTAACCAAAGATGTCAACTTTCTTATGGCAAAATTTTAAAACTTCAATGAAAGACACAAAGAAGACCTAAACATACAGAGACACCATTTTCATGGATTAGAACACCCAATGTTGTAAAGAGGTCAGTTTTTCCTATAATGATCTATAGACTCAGTGCAATTCGAATCATTATCTCAAAAGGTGTCTTGTGGAACCTGATAAGCTGGTTCTCAAAGCTATACATCAGTGCGAATGGCCAAAGATAGTCAAGATACTTCAGCCAAGACTGAAGAAGGAAAAGAGGGTGGGACCCTGCTTTACCTAATATCTGGATTTGATTAATGTGGTCTTGTAATTAACTAAGATCTTGTGGTATTAGCACATAATGAAACAAACTGATCACTGGAACAGGAAAAGATTCCCCACTCCATATGTAGAAACCTGATACAAAAGAGGTAATTTCAGATTAGTGAAGAAAGAATGAGGTATTAGAAAACTGAATAACCACAGGAGAAAAAATTAAATTGCACTCCCATATTACATCACACACAATTTTTTCCCAGGTAGATTAAACAACCACATGTTAAAGGCAAAACTGTGAAACGTTTAGATAGGAGAATATCTTCATGACTTGTGGATAGGAAGGGCTTTTTTAAGATATAAAAAGCACAGACCATAAAGGAAAAGGCAGATAAATTCAATTACTGGAAGAGAGAATTTTTAAAAGTACTGGAAAGAGAGTAATAATATACAGAGTGAGTGAAAAACAAATTTCCGACACATGTGAAAAAGAACCAGAATCCAGGAAATATAACCTTTAAGTATTAAGACAAACAACCTAGTAGAAAAATGGCATAGAATCTCAATATATCCTTTACAAAAGAGCAAATCTGAATAGCAAACAAATGAAGATGTTCAAACCTCATTAGTAATCAGGGAAATACAAATTTAAAGCAGAATGAGATCACTGCAAACAAGAGATTGGCAAGGTTTAAAAGTCTGAAGATACGAAAAGATTTTCAACAGGAACTCCCATATGCTGCTAGTGAGCCAATAAACCAGTATAATCATTTTGGAAACCAGTTTGGAATCACCATACTCTACCACCCAACAATTCCACTCCCAGGTATTATATCCTGGAAAGATTCTTTCCTTCTGTACCATTAGGCTTGAACAAAAATGTCCATAGCAGCACTGTTTGTTAGGAGCCAGAAACTGGAAACAAACAATTCAAATGTCTATCAATAGCAGAATGGGCAAAGAAACAGTGGTATATTCATACCCAGAATACAAGCGCTGGAAATGAAAAAACTACAGTTATGCGAATCATCCTAGAGAACTCTCAGAAATTTACTAGAGTGCAAGAAGCAAGTCACGGAAGAATATCTTCAGTATGGTTTCATATTTTAGCATTCAGAAATAGGTATGCATACAAAGGTGTAAAGAGAAGCAAAGGAATGATTATCACAAGAATCCGGAGAGTGATTTCTTCAGGGGACAGAGAGGAGCTGCAAACTAGGAGCACAAAGGGAGCCTCTAGAGTCTTCTTGACCTAGATGGTGAGTATGTGGGTGTTTTTAATTTTATTAGAACTCTTTAAAACTTACGTGTATGTTTGACAGACTCTTGTGTAGACATATTTCACAACAAAAACAGTCTGTTTATAGTTAATCAATCATTCCTTATGTATTTAATACAGCTGTAAACAACTAAATTAGTCCAGACAATTATTAATACACTCAGCATAACAACCCTCATCCACAAACTATTTTGATTTTAAACAAATCCCTGGTTCTGTCTTTTAAAAAGTT
Organism: Panthera leo; assembly: GCF_018350215.1. Taxonomy (NCBI): domain Eukaryota; kingdom Metazoa; phylum Chordata; class Mammalia; order Carnivora; family Felidae; genus Panthera; species Panthera leo. The sequence goes on from NC_056690.1 coordinate 67,286,004, forward strand.
ATCTCTGGGGCGAAAAAAGGTGCACAGAGACAAAAAAAAAAAAAAAAAAAAAAAAAGATATTAAGAGTTCTGGCTAATCAACATTATCTGTAATTTGTCTTTTTATAACAGTCTTATACATTATTCTACTTCTGAACTCGATTGTGACCTAAAATGGAGGATTACATCAACAATAGCATCAACTATTACCTACCTGCCAGGGCAAACTGCCAGTCAAAAGACCAGATTGTTCCTACTCTATTTGGATGAGTAACAGTTAAAAGGATTCTTTAATTTAAAATACCCTGCAGCACAAAAGGTAAGGCTACACAAAATAAAGACAAAACATTCTCTTTTTTATACACAGAGGAACCTAAAATTGCTTCTCAAAACTCACCTTTTATGGGAGACATGTAATACTTAATAAAAAATGTTAACTCTGAAGGAGATTATGGAAAAAAATATAAACAAGGCTAGATAAACAACAAAAGAATTGTATTGTTAAAAAAAAAAAAAACAAACAAACCTGTACAACTAGAGCCAGCAAATGGTCATAATAAATACCGATCATTTTAATCCTTATAGAAGCATCCACATAGGCTTAATGTTAACCACAGCATTTAAAAAGCCTATGTTTTCGCTTTCATCAGTTCCACAGAACATACCTTGTAAACTCTAAAATGCTCTCTCTGGAGCATTACGTATTTGACAATGATTGCCTGGGGCCTCGAAGAAAAATGCTGAGGTGACCCACTCAAACCTCAAAATATTCCAGCTCAGTTCACCCTGGTATAGGCCTTGACCACTTCTGCCATGATCTTGTCTGAAACTTCGTCATACTTGTTACTTGAACTATGAGGTAGTGTTTGCTAAAATATAATCGTAAAATAAATGTGTCGCCTCCAAAAGAACTGTAGAGGCTTCACAAGTAGTCCCATGTTTTTGTGTTTATCTTGGGGCCATATCCCACCATCTCCCATAGTTTGAACAGGTTATATATGCAGCATACCTTAGGAAGTCATCAACAACTGAGAACGAATGACATGTATTCAATGCGAAGAAGAAAAGTAAATTCTCTCTCGTGCCAAAAGGAACTCTGCAAGACACTTCAGAAGGACCGCCCCCCTTGAATATCGCGGCGCATCTCAATCTAACAAGCCCTGTTACCCTCAAAGCTGCTCTTTTCCCTGCAATTCTTGTGAGTGAGTGAATGGCAACCCCAGCAACCCTGATGCGGCCACCAGGCTCTCTCACTCCTTGCTCCCATCCAGTCAAATGCCAAACCATGTCAGTTCTACCTTCTTTGAACCCACTCGCTTTCCTTCATCATTGCTAAAACGATCTTCGTTTTGAAATCGCCTCTCACCTAGCCTATTTCAACAACTTCCTAGATGCCGTCTCTGCTTCAAATCTTATTTCCACCCCAAATCCATTCCCTGAAGCGAAGCAGTGCAGTGAATGTTTGAATAGCAGCTCACCAGCTGTGTGAACTTGGGCAATTTTCTTAACCTCTCAGCCTCAGTTTCTATCACTGCTTAAGTAGAAAGATTACACCCACCTGTAACGGTTGATAGGATGATTAAAGAAAGTAATACATGTATTGTGACCAGTGTTCCCCACATGGAAAGGCTGGGTTATGTATCTGGGGGAGGGTACATGATGGATTATCAAGAACTACAAAAATAGTAGTATGATATGATGCAAGGTTGTAAAGCATTAGAATAACTTGAGCATTTGGGAAAACATTTTATACCAAGCCAAGTACATACTTTGGTATGCCATTCAAATCTTGTGTAAATATTTAAACCAGACTTCAATAAACAATTTTCTCCTGGGAGGTTGTAGCTTTTCAATATACGCCTCCTAGACCCGCCAGCCCCCCCCCCACCCCCCCCCACCCCCGAGAACACAAATTCTTTTCTTCCCAATGTACTTCCGGTAGAAAAGTCTAGAACCACTGTATGCACTCAAAAAATGATACTATTAAATAGTCACTATCCACTTAATCTTCCAATTGATCTGCACTGTCCTCAGGATGAAGTCTGAACAATGAACACGGGTGTGCAGAGCCCTGGTTTACCTCTCCAACTTGTCTACTCCCACACCAAAGTTCCATGGCAATCAGGTCGGCCCCAAGGCCTACATTTGCCTCCCTCATCGCTGGACTTTTGTCTGGAACCACTTTTGTTCCCTGACTTCTACCACCCCTGGCCATCACCTACGTCCTCCTTTTCCCTGGCCAACTCCTGCGGTACATAGGTTTCAGATTAGCATTCTTTCCTCTGGCATTCCAGAGTCCAACTCCTCTCCCAGGGCTGGGCCAGGACCTCCCAGCGTGCTCCTTCCTGCTCGGTGCCAACTGTTAAGCTCCGTGAGGAAAGGGGCTGTGTTCCTTTTCCGCTGCACTACTCATCGCTCAATACAGACCTGTGAATTAACTCATGCATGCTGGTCACTAACTGGAAGGATTCCAAAAACAAAGGTCTATCAGCACTAACAACTGCGATTCCATCCCCTGAGTGGGAAAGGGCCCCAAGACTGGCCACTGCACTCTGGCCCAGTGCAAACTCCAGGACCTGGCCAGACTGACCCACAGGGACGCCAGCTTCAAAATACAGTCCAGGGGCACATTCTGAAGAATGACTACCACACCTGACTCGCGATGTGTCCCAGGGCGACGGACTGCCCCACGCCCCCGGGGCCCGGCCTAAGCTCAAAGAACAGTGCTGCGCGCATGCGCGGTGCCGCCCCCACCCGGAGGGGTGGGGCCGTCCTCACTGAGTGCGCGCGTGGGTTGGTCCGCGGCCCAAGAGGGGGTGGTCTAGGGACGCAACCGGTGTATCCCCGAGCCCTCTCATAAAGAAATGCAGCCTCCATATGGGTGAGTGGTCGCTCGTCCCAGAGCGGCTCCTCACCCCTGCTCCGCACGCCGTCCTCACCAAAGGCCCCGCTACCAGGAAAGTCAGCACAGCCTCGCCGTCCGCAGCGTCCTCGAGACCAGCCCAGGGCGCCAGGCAAGCGGCCGCTGGACACCGGAAACTGGGCCGAGGGGCGCACCGGAAGTCCCTCCTCTCCCTATCTAACTCCGCCCCATCCGCCAGCAGCTCCCTAACCGTTTAGATTGTCCGCTCAGTTCTGCTCCTTCAGCACCTTCCAGAGGGAAAAGTTGTTCTTAACACTCTCACTCTCAAGGGCACGACCAGCCAGCCCCAAATGGAAGGGAAGAAACCAAAACCTCTGCCTTTGCTCAGCAGCTGTGTCCTACAGCACCACTGGTGAACCAAGTATTGAGTACCTTTCTTTGCCACACCCTACCTCGCTCCACTACTTCTTGCCTCTTCTGGAGGGATATCGGAAGTCATCTCCTTGATATTTTCCTTGAAATACTCAGTCTCCGGAGTCATTTCCTGCTTTGCAACCAGAATAGCGTCTGGCACTTGTAGCTGTCTATTAACCACTTCCTTAGGCAGCGAGGTTCCTCTTTTCCTGCATCAGCTATTACAAAACCTTAAGCTGTCAACTCTCGCACCCTGCCTCTCATCAGAGAGAGCTACCACAGGTCTTGCCTGTCGTCCCTAGGGGAGCAGTTCCCTGAGGTACATGGAACCATGTCCCTCACTGCTCCCCTCCCATGCACATGTTAGGAGGCTCTACTTTGATCCCATTGCTGCCTTTGATTCAAATTAAACTCCTTCAGTGCAGTTGATCATCCTATGCAATCTCTATGAAAAGGACTAAATGAAAGACGTTCTGGAGCAGTCTGACATAATAGGATCACACTCTGGGACCCCTTGACTGGGGACCCATTATGCCAGAACCCATCCAACATCCCCTCTGTCCAGAGCTGCAGTTGGCCATGTTGTGGGCTAGAACACTTTGCTTTGGAAAGTGTTTTCCTCCACACAGGGTCTGAGAGTTGTTTTTGTCTTATTATTCATATTTGCTAAGTCTATTTTCTATGTGAGGACATACTTGAAGGAAAAGAAATTTCCTAGTTTACCCATGAGAACTAAGAGCCGCAACCAGATTAAAACAGCACTGAAGGCTTCTAAGCAAGTGGATAATATATCTATATATTTATATATCTATGTCTATAATATCTATCTACCCAAGACAATCTATATGTTCAGTGTAATCCCTACCAAAATAATACCAGCATTCTTCACAGAGTTAGAGCAAACAATCCTAAAATTTGTATGGAACCAGAAAAGACCCTGAATCCTGAAAAAGGATCCTGAAAAAGAAAACCAAAGCTGGAGGCATCACAATTCCAGATTTCAAGCTGTATTACAAAGCTCTAATCAAGACAGTATGGTATTGGCACAAAAGCAAACACACAGATTAATGGAACAGAATTGAGAACCCAGAAATGGACCCACAAATGTGGGCCAACTAATCTTTGACAAAGCAAGAAAGAATATCCAATGGAAAAAAGATAGTCTCTTCAGCAAATGACATAGGGAAAACTGGACAGTGACATGCAGAAAAATGAACTTGGACCACTTTCTTACCCCATACACAAAAATAAACTCAAAATGGATGAAAGACCTAACTGTAACACAGGAAACCATCAAAATCCTCGAGGAGAAAACAGACAACTTCTCTGACCTCAGCTGCAGCAACTTCTTACTCCACACGTCTTTGGAGGTGAGGGAAACAAAAGCAAAAATGAATTATTGGGACCACATCAAGATAGAAAGCTTCTGCACGGTGAAGGAAACAATCAGCAAAACTAAAAGGCAACTGATGGAATGGGAGAAGATATTTGCAAATGACCTATCAGATAAAGGGTTAGTATCCAAACCTATAAAGAACTTATCAAACTCAACACCCAAAAACCAAACAATCCAGTGAAGAAATGGACAAAAGACATGAATAGACACTTTTCCGAAGAAGACATCCAGGTGGCTAACAGACACATGAAAAAGGCTCAACATCACTCATCATCAGGGAAATACAAATCAAAACCACCGTGAGATACCCCCTCACACCGGTCAGAATGGCTAAAATTAACTCAGACGACAGATGTTCACGAGGATGCAGAGAAAGGGGAACCCTTTTGCACTGTTGGTGGGAATGCAAACTGGTGCAGCCACTCTGGAAAACAGTATGGCGGTTCCTCAAAAAATTAAAAATAGAACTACCCTACGACCCAGCAATCGCACTACTAGGTATTTATCCAAAGAATACAGGAGTGCTGAGTCGAAGGGGCACATGCACTCCAATGTTTATAGCAGCACTCTTGACAACAACTAAAGTATGGAAAAAGCCCAGATGTCCATCGACAGATGAATGGATAAAGAAGATGTGGTGTATATATATACAGTGGGATATTACTCAACAACCAAAAAGAAGAAAATCTTGCCATCTGCAACAACATGGATGGAGCTAGAGTGTATTATGCTAAGTGAAATTAGAGAAAGACAAATTTGATTTCACTCATATGTGGAATTTAAGATACAAAAGAGATGGACATAAGGAAGCAAAAATAATATAAAAACAGAGAGGGAGATAAACCATAAAAGACTCAAGTACAGAGAACAAACTGAGGGTTGCTGGCAGGTGTTGGGTGGAGGGATAGGCTAAATGGGTGAGGGGCATTAAGGAGGGCACTTGTTGGGATGAGCACTGAGTGTAATATATAAGAGATGAATCACTAAATTCTATTCCTGAAAAAATTTAACCCTGGTCTTTAGCAAACCAAAATATTGTGCTAACATTATTTTGGTATTGTAAATTAATTTTTTAAAACTCTGAATTATGAAAAAAATATTTTCTTACTAATGAATTATGAAGTAACATGATAATCTGAACCAAATTTCCTAGTATTTCCTTCTATAAGCTTATGGAATCGTTTCCTAAAGATTAGTTAACTAAATTATTGTCTGTTTACTGTATTATGTAACAAACGTGTTCCAGATAAATATATCTAACCTCAGCAGGGGAAAAAAAAAAAAAACAACTTGCATTTTTCTAAATGTTAACTCTGCCTGCAGTATGGACAGACGGGAGAGGGGCCAAAACATATGCAAGGTAAGAAGCTCCTACAGGGCTACAAAAGAGGTGCTTAAACTAAAATGTGGGGAAACAGACAAACTCAAGAGATCTTATGAGGTAAAATAGAAATTGTTGACAGATTAAATTGCTAAGGGAGAGGAAGGCATCAAGATAATTACTACATTTCAGGCTTGGGCAATTCAGTAATACAAATAATGGTGTCATTCAAGAGAATGTGGAATTAAACAGGACTAATGGCTTCCTCCTTAAAAGAAAGGAAATAATTTTGCTTGCCAAAGGGCAAGAGGAGTAAAGAAGGGATGGGATATCTAAACAGATGGTAACTACACCTATGGAGGTGAGCACTGCATAATATATAGAACCGTTAAATCACTATGTTGTACACCTGAAAGTAGTAACATTGTATGTCAACTACAGTAATGAAAAACCATTTTCAAAGTTACTGACAAAAAAAAGTGAGGGACTAAATTTGGAAAAGAAAAAGATGGTGTGAAAACCCAATAGGGGAGTGAAGAAGGCAGTGACAGAATTGAAACAAAAACAGTAGGATTATAAAACTCACCTTGATCAATACCCTTAGACACTGCCCACTATGTGTCCCAGGTTCTTGCACAGAATGTTTTCACAATGACTGGCATCTAATGACCAATCAAGGGCCAAGGAAGAGGTTGGCAAAAAATAATTCCATTTTGCTTAGTATCAAAATTTTATTATTGGTAATAACTTTGAAACCATGAGGCACTCAGAAAGTGATTTATTTCACCAAAAACATTTACTTCAGGAGAATATCTCTTTGGCTGAGGTACATCTAGAGTCAAAGGTTAGTGATCTGGAAAAGGTATACATATATACATCACCTGGAGCAGATTTCTGTTCTGAAATAGTTATTGACCAAGTTTGCAGATGAAGCAACCGGAAACAACTGAGGTTGTAGGAAATTTGTCTTGTGATGAAAGGTTCTGCTTGGCGTATTAGAAATATCCTGCTTCCCACTCTTTTTACTATTCAAATATATATTGCTTTCAAGTCATTTCATAAGTACATATACACTCGTGACAGCATATACCTATAGACCGCAGATCACATTGCCTACTCTATATACTCTTTTTTAAAGATAACTTTTTTACCAGTGTCTTGATAACTTAAGAGTTTTGTGGAAGTGCCTTAGGAAGGGTGACAAGAGTAGGGTGGAGGTGAAACAATGGGCCTGGGACCCTAACTCTGCTTCAACTAGAAATAAATGGACTGCTCTTATCTGTTGTAGATAATGGAACATTACAGTTGTGTTCTCCCTTTTGCAATCTGGTTCTACCATTAACAAATTTGAAAACCACTGTACTTAATTAAGGTTTAGGGTATGGATTTGGTTAACATGTATATACTTGAGCCAAGATCCTTCATGACAGGTCAGAGGTGTACAGACACAGAATACATAAGGACCATAAACATGGATATGTGGAGTCTAGAACAATCACCAATTGCTAATACTGAGAATGGCTAAGGGAGAGGACGTAGGCAGACAAGCAGACACTGAAGTTATTTTCAACTAAATGAGAGACTATGGTTACTGAATCACAGCTGCTCTGGGGAAATCGGGGCTAACCTGTGAACGCTTACAGACCTGCCTTCAAGGGTACTGAAGCTAGAATCGCATTAAGTGGCCTCCAGAGATGAAATATTTTGATGTTCAGTGCTTCACTTTCCTCAGAACCACTTTGCTACGGAATACTCTGATCCTGCCCTGCTGTGACTGCTCTCCAACAGACCGTGAACTCGGGCAGTGCCCTGCCACTAAATGAGCGTGAAGTTGTGCTGTAAAGTTTTACACGAGAAATGGCATCAGGTCAAGGTCTCTTTTTTTCTTTCCTTTAAAAATTCTGTACAGCCTCAGAGTGCTCTCAAACAACTGCATCTTTTGAATCTGTCCAGTGGATTAAACTTGGGCTCCTGCATCGGATCTTCGTAAGGCCAAAAGAACACTGCCTCTAATTTATGTTATATGTTAGTTACTCACATGAGCCAGATAATCAACTACGAATCCCAGGTACATCTTTTCAGTTCAGCTGCGAGCCTGCGGCCCAAAGATCATCTAATTCAGGCATGGCCAACAGGCATTCAATACCTGCTCCAAAGTTCTAGAAGTAACTTAAGTCATGGAATAAAAGTTGCTCATGAGTCTCTTTGATGCAATGAGCAATTCAGTTAATTCACTGAAGAAAAAAAGTGTGATGTTTACTTTCATTAAACCCATGCTCAGTGATTTTACAGCAAAGCAAGTATAAAACAAGTGTCACACACGAAACGGGATTCAGTTAACACTGACAGGTAAGGTACAAAAAACAAATGCTTGACTTGGAAATTTAACTTTATTTACAAATGTTGTCCTATAACAAAGATGGCATTCTATTCCTTTAAACTATCATAACTGATAATTTCCAGAAAAAAAAACCATTTACATAGTTTGAATCTTCCTGCATAAAACTGTATTAATGGATGAGCAAATACGGGATGGTCTAAGACATAAAAACAAAACGAAAAATTTATCTAGCATGACTCTCTATTGACAGACAGAATAAAGAATTATACCCCTTAATTTGCTACTCCAAAAAACGGAAATGTGATAATTTGGGGGAGAGGTAAATACTTCATAATAGTCTTATATAGTATAGTTTAATTGTGATCGTTCAGGATTGCTCTTGCAGCCTAATATTTATGCAGATTTTTAAAAAGTCATTATTGAAAAAAGGGCGTAGACTTTTTCACACAGATTTTTCTACCAATGGAAATATGTAGAGAGTGGTCTGTTCTCATCATTCAGGCCAATTAATAAAATAACAAACGCACGAAAAAAAAGCACAACTATCATGTGACTATCTGACTCACAAAATTAGAATTCTCCCTGAAATCAGAGAGTATTGCTCAATAGTTCTATAAATTTGAATTTGTCACAGCCAAGATGATACATAGACAAAATAAAGAGTTCAAAGTAAAATTATCCAAATTACCTATTTATCATTTTATCTGTAGTAATCACTTTTAAAAAATCCTTTAAATTTTATGTAGGAAGATAAACACTCCCACATCATAGCCACGTCATGAGGAACTTCAAAACATTGAAAATTTATCCCTGAGAAGTGAGAGAGAAAAATCTCTATAAACGTGACAGTCCTGTACCCTTTTAACAATCTTTACCATAGCATGAACTTTTATTAATAGTTAGCAATCAAATGTATCCCAATCTTGGATTGTTACTGCCTCTGATGACCTAATTTTTTTTATAATGAAATTATAAATGCAACATTTGTAAAAAAATCAGATAAATAGGACTCTGGTTTTATTGTCAGGTTTACATTTTTGTCAAGTGCAAGGACGACCAGCGAAGACATGTATATTCCAATAATGACCAAAGTAATAACTTCTGCTGGCATCTCTTCTTCTGAGTCTCCATTTCCCCCACTGTTCTTCACCCAAATAATAAGAGTAATACAATTGCAATTGAGTTTATTATTATCAATGGCACTGCAAAGAAAAAAAAAACAGTTTGTTACTATAAAGAAAATAGCAGAAAAAAAGTAATAGTTACTAGCATCCAGGAAGGATGAAAATCTCTACCAAGGTCATTCATAATCATGTTGCAAACACTTGTAACAAAGGAACGTGCACTGGATCATACGATCCAAAACTTACTATAAAGAGGGCTTGTGTGACTGGGGTAAGCGTCACCTGGTGCAACGAGATCAATACGAAGCATGTGTGAATGGTGCTGGTGCAATGCTGGGAACACAGCAGCACAGTGGACCCAGGCGGAAGTAGACCCACATGGCTGTGACACTTGATGTTACAAATGAAGAGCACAAGGCGCCTGGGTGGCTCAGCCAGTTAAGCATCCAGCTCTTGATTTCAGCTAAGGTCATAATCTCATGGGTTGTGAAATCAAGCCTCACCCTGAGTGGGGCTCCATGCTGGGTAGGGCTGGGCATGAAGCCTGCTTGAGATTCTCTCCCTCTCCTTCTGCTCCTCCCCGCCCCCAAACAAACAACAAAAACAAAGAGCAAAGACTCCAGTTTCACCACTAAATTTCTTAACTTTTATTTATTTAAGTAATCTCTACACCCCACATGGGGCTCGAACTCACGACCCTGAGATCAAGAGCGGCACGCTCCTGAGCCAGCCAGGTAACCCATTTCACCACTAAATTGAGAGTGAACTTATTTACCATTCTATCCAAAGCTGTGATCAAAACAGCTAATAAAGAGGGAGAGAGAGAGAGGCCCTAATTTTAATTGTTTTAAATAAGTTTTGAACCCTTTTTTCTTCAGTTGCACTAAAATAATTTCCAATAGAATGGCAGACACAGGACTTTTGCTCTTCTCTCAAAAGCCTTGTAGGACTCTAGATGACTTTACTACTTGAAGCAACAGAAGTTCCAAAAGGCAAGAACACTGCTTTCAGGTCTGAGAACAGGTTTCCGGTCATGCGAACAGATTCTACCACTGAGCATTCCATTTGCTTCAAGTGGTTTAGACAGAAATGAGAGGTAAACTAAGAAAGAAACCAGTAGCTTCTGAACAGTAAAGCCAGGCTAAAGACAAAAAAAATTGCCACAAAAACAGTATGTGATGATGTTCACCCTCAGAAGCTTTGCTACTTAAAGCAACACCGCAAAATTAAAACTTTAAAGAGTGTTTCACTAGTTTTCCTTCTTACCTCTCATCACAGTTCTTACAGATCGAATAAGATTCATTAGCTGAGATTTAATTCCTGGCTCCTCTCCGAATCCACCAATTCCCTGGTCTGTTCCCCAGCCAACTGCAGGATATAAAAATGATTAGCTGTGTTAAAATTTATTATGCACTCACCTTGCTTCCTCATTAGTCATCTTCTGAAAAATTAGCTTGAGTCATTGTTAAAGACATAAAATATAAAGGCATCTGACTTCAAAGTTATACAGTACCGATTAAATATTGTATATTCTTTACTTTTTGATAACAGCAACAATCTTATTTCCAGTTTGATTTTATAAAGTACTATATTATATAGTACTTTATATATAAGGTCTAAATTATTCCACGGTGTTTAATTCAGTGAATAGGATTGTTGTGACATGCTGACTGGTTTTTTCCTCCTTTTAAAAATTTTTCTTTTAATATTTCTTTATTTTTGAGAGAGAGAGAGAGAGAGCACGAGCAGGGGATGGGCAGAGAGAGAGAGGGAGACACAGACTCCGAAGCAGGGTCCAGGCTCTGAGCTGTCAGCACAGAGTCCGACACAGGGCCGGAACCCACGAACCGTGAGATCGTGACCTGGGCCAAAGTCGGATGCCTAACTGACTGAGCCACTCAGGCGCCCCTTTCCTCCTTTTTTAAACAAAACATTTTCCAGGTCAAAACTGAAAAGCAAGGCATACTGTCAAACTCAATAATTAATTAGCTCAAATCAGAATTTCTAAGATCCAACACAATTATCAGTATGAAAATGTTGCAGCTGAGACATACCGGCTACATTACTTGAGGAAATGTTAAGGGAAACCTAGCTGGTGGCGCTTGCTTAGGCTTTCTGAGAGCTGTGCTCCATCCCACCAGCAAGGGCAGGTGACTTTCCCCTCCATCACTCTCCTCATTTCTCAATTGAGAGCTGAGCAACCGAGCCTGCTACCCCACTTATTCTCTGTAAATGAGTCTTTTACCTTCTTCTGCATCATTTTCCTGATATTATAAAACATTATTTTTTCCCCTTTACCTGCTAGTTCTTTCTTTATTGTCATACATTCTTCTGAAGACCTACAAGTCCTCATTTCTGCAGGCTGTCTCTTGTCCGCATTTCAGGCCCACATCTTCAATTATTTTGTATCTCCCATGACTGTAGGGCTTAATTCCTGACAGGTTGGGCCTTAATCTCGAAGACGGTCTTTATTTTATACACGAAAGAACCAAGTCTCAGGTAACAAGACTGTAACTCGTTTAGTCAACTTTTATTTGGTTGAAATAAAGGTTAAAAAATGGTTGTTTGCTTTTTTGTGTCACATCAACACCGAGATATGCTGTGGGATAAAAGTAAGTTAAAAATCAAGTTCACAACAGAGCTGATGTGTTCTGACTAGCACTCTCCCCTCAGGGCCTAGCTTGTGTTGTGCTGACGGCCTTCCCAGTCGGCAGGGGTGTCACTCTTTGTTGGGCTCCCACAGTACAGACACCATCACAGTCAGACCCTACACCATCTCTTGCAAGACTCTTTCACCAGATGCCTCTGTAATCTAGCTGTCTTAACCCTGTGAGTTTTCTCCCTTAAAGGGTCAGATCTTTCCACCTCACAATCATGTGATGATTCCCACTGCCTACTGAATAAAGTTCAAACTCCTTAAACTCACATTCTTGCCCTATATCCCACCACCACCCTCCACGTGTTCCTCATCACTCTCAATGCCCACTAACTGTGGTACATGTTAAAGACAGCTTCTGAGTCACTGCCTTCAGTGTCAGGGCCTTTCCTACATTCCTCTCATAGCATAATGAACCTTCTTTCTCTTTGTTCCCCAAATAGCTGACTGATTGTAGTGACTTTGTTCTCCTTCGCGGTTAGTTGTTTTCAAGTGTCTCTCATTAGACTGTATAAAACCCTGGAAGACAGGGACTAAATTTATACTTTCTTCACCTTCCCACTCTCCTGTACTCCCACCCCACCGCAAGTACTTAGTGAATGTTTGTAGAATTGAAGTGAATTATCTGGGTTAATCTGGGACACAGGGAAACTAGGTAAATTCTAGGACCACAGACGCAGACTCCCAAAGAACTCTATTTCTTAATTTTTACGACACAGCAAGTTATAACATGAACAAATCAATCCATTGTAGCTTTAGGGGAGGGGGGCAGGTCCTCCAATATTAAATGTATACATCTATCCAAGCTAAAAATAATTTTAGAAAATATACTTGCATCTTGCCTGGGCAACGTTACCCTCCTACCTCCAGATGTACTCTCTCCAGCAAGCAAATGTACTTATGCTGCTTTCCCAGCATTTGCTTTTAATGTATGACGAATTTTACTACAATGTCTTTCCTCCAAATAACTGTCTCACTCTTCCAGCAGCTCAGCCAGCATTCGCCACTGAATGGCAATCCTCTTTTTGTAATTTAAGTTCAAACTGTGGCACCAGCCTTCACCTACTTACAGTGTGGCAACACGATTTCGTATCAGACTCCGCAGACACACAGGACACACAGAATGACGTCCCACCAGCAGCGGTGTCAGTGTCCAACCTGCATAACTGCTACAGGAAAACTTCTATGGGAAAGCAACATGGCTGGGATAACGGACTTACAGAAGCCTCTGTGACAGTTCTGCACAACGAAAATGCAGTGTGGTTCTGGTTCAACACGATGGGGTCGGGGAGGAAAAAGTTGACCCTGACCCTCCTGGGGTCCCTGGCTACGTCCGAAAATTAAACTGATAAAAACAGATAAACAGGAGAAAAGCATACAAACTCTATTAACTTTTTACATGTACCTGGGAGACTTCAGAGAAGGCTTCAGTCACTTCAAAGAAGTGACCAGAGCAGGAAACTTTTGAGACAAAGAAACAATACATTTGTGAAGAACTGATAAGACAAAGGAGTTTGAGCTGAGAATGGGGGGTAATAAATGGTGGGAAAGTAACAAGGTTTGTTTATACAGTCTTGCATTCTGGTGAGATCGGCAAGGGAGACTAAGCTCCTGCTTTGAGAAAGGAGGCAAGGCGGGAGCAGATGGGGAGGGTGACCTTCCTGCATCTGCCATTCTCTCAGACTCCTTCAGCTGAAAATACTCAATACTGCCAAGGTGTCATAGTTTGGGGCAGCATGTCCTGAACCTTGAACCTCATCAATGGATACACATTTTTATCTTAGCTTTCACCTGTGAAACCCTACTAAAAATGACAACAGAGAATACAGACTAACAAGAGACACGTTTCCAGGCCAGAGAAGTCAATCAAAATTTGAACAATAAGAAATAAATGAAGAAGAGTGACTGACTCTAAGAGAAAGCTAGACACCTGCACCTTGCAGGAAGTGCACAATGAAACACTGAGGTGAACGGTGCTGAGACTGAGACCCTGGGAAGGTGAGAGGAAGCTCAAAGCGTCGGTGTGGACAACAGGAAGGAAAAAGAGGACTCAATGAAAGTCTACAAATGAGCAGTGGGCTGCCCCCTGCCCTCCCATCTCCGTCCCCGGACTGACCTGACAGAAGGGCGTGCCACTCACACCATCAAAGGCAAGAGGTTCACTCTCAGCAGAGAACCAAAGAAGCTCCAGAGTGAGGAGTATCCAGTGTGAGCGGAGGGAGTGAAAATCTGCACACCGAAGTGTCAGGCTCTTGCCCATTTTCCCCGCGCACCTCTAAGTCTGATCACGGAACACTGACATTCTGCAGGCAAGAAGTCAGAAAATTACTCTGGTAATTGGCCAGCGGCCCGGGAAGAAAGACTTCAGATACTGATATCTGGGGGGGGGGGGGGATCCTCAGCAAAACGGACAACTTTAAGCACCAGTGAGACCCACCAGCAAACAAGCCCCAACCACACCCATGGCTTCCAATGAGCCCCTCTGAGCCTTACACTTAAAAATGAAGTCAAGGGGCGCCTGGGGGGCTCAGTCGGTCAAGTGTCCGACTTCGGCTCAGGTCATGATCTCACAGTTTGTGAGTTCGAGCCCCGCGTCGGGCTCTGTGCTGACAGCTCAGAGCCTGGAGCCTGCTTCGGATTCTGTGTGTCCCTCGCTCTCTGCCCCTCCCCCGCTTGTGCTCTGTCTGTCTCAAAAATAAATAAAAACATTTTTAAAAATTAAAAAAAAAATGAAGTCAAAAAGAAATAATCTGTAACATGGAAAGAGAACAAAAACAGAAAAAGAGACTCGGAGGAAGAGACAATGCAAGAAGTAGAAGAAAAGATTTTTACTATTTATGTATTTACAGTGACTGGTTTAATTTTTTATTTCATTTTTTTAAGTAATCTCTATGCCCAACATGGGGCTCAAACTCACGACCTCAAGATCAAGAGTCGCATGCTCTGACTAAGCCAGCCAGGCACCCCACAACACATTTTTTAAAATGAACATCTATAGAGAGTAAAGCTATTGGACCTATGGAACAAGAACAGGATGCCATAAAAAGGAACATTAAGGAATCAAGATGGAGCTCTTGTTCTTGCTATGTTAGCATAACAAGTTCAAGAGGTTGACAGATTAAGTTGAGAAAACCTATTAGACAAGGCTAACAAAGGGTATATACCTGTCAAAATAACTGGAGTTCCAGAGAGAAGGAAAAACAGGAAGAAATTATCAAAGAAATATTAAGAGATAATATTACAGAACTGAAGGACATGAGCCTTTAGGCCAAAAGGGCCCAATCAGAGAAGAGCTTAATGGGGGGGGGGGGGGGCAGAGGGAGGCACACATTATTGTACATTCTCAGACCTCTGAAGATAAGGAGAACACCCTAAAGCCTTTCAGAGAGACCAGTCAAGTTGCACAAAAAATCAGGAAACAGAATGGCATCAGACTTCTTAACATCAATACTGGAAATTAGAAAATTAAGTGAAACAATGTCTTCAAAAAAAGCTCTGAAGAAAAATTAGTTCCAATCTAGAATCCTATAACCAAACCACCAAAAAAAAGCTAGAAGAATGACAGCACGGTTTTTTTTTTTTTATTGTTCAGCTGTGAGCAATATTCAGTGATAGTAATGTTAAATATGGAATACAGATATCACCAATAATTGGCTGAAAATGGGAGAGATGGGGTAGGGGAAATGTGTGTGTACTTGTGCTCACACAAGAACAAATGTGCTGATGATGGTATAATTATACTAAAAACCCTTCCACAGCAGTAAGTCAGGGATTCGAAACTTGGAAGAGTTGAAAATAACTGCTTTTAAGAAATGAAGCTCAGGTTGAAGAGATGGGGCAGGAGGCTTCTATCTTTCTTTACAAACAGAAGAGCTTTTTGACTTTAAACACCACACACACACTATACATTATACTGATAAAGAAAAGTGAAATTTCAAAAGAAAGCCTGTAAAGATGTTCATCCACTGGAGAATCCCCTCTGCAATTAGAAGTTCCTCTGCAGAGCATGAACCCCCTGAGGGCAGAGACAAAGTCTACAAGTAGAGAGGTTTCATTCAGGAATCTGAATATTTAAAATTACATTTTAAAACAAGCTTTAATGATGAATCACGGGAATCTACTCCCAAAACCAAGACCACACTGTATATATACACTGTATGTCAGCCAACTTGAGAATAAATTTTATATATATATATATATATATATATATATATAAAAATCAAATCAAGTCAAACCAAAACAGCTTTAAATGGAATTGTTGGTTTCATTTCCTTCACTTGCTTTTCGGAAGTTATCATTACTAAAATCAATCCTTTCCACCCACAGCCACAATCTCTTAGATCTAGGTAAAAAGGACTTGTTTCTACACACTCAGTTTTTTATCAGAAAACATAATTTCTGGGGCACCTGGGAGGCTCAGTTGGTTAAGCATATGACTTTGGCTCAGGTCATGATCTTGCTGTTTGTGGGTTTGAGCCCCGTGTCGGGCTCTGTGCTGACAGCTCAGAGGCTGGAGACTGTCTCCCTCTCTGTCTGCCTGTCCCCTGCTCACAGTATGTCTCTCTCTGTCTCAAAAATAAACAGTAAGTTATCAGTTAACTTTAGCCTAGTCTCTATTCTCAAGTCCCTAGAATGAAAACTAAATTTTGGGTAGAGAGTAAATCATCTGTCTAGATATTCTATGGACAAACACAAGAGTGACAAGTAAAAGACCAGGTGCCATGGATTATTTTTTTATTCTAACAAATAGCTTTCCCTCCAACTGCTACTTAGGGAGTCTCGGTTGTTTTCCTAAGGAAACTGGCCAAAAGCTTTAAAGAGTTTTGTCTTTTTTTTTTTTTTAAAGGAGAAAGATTTAATTCTGCAGCTCTCTTGACACTTTCATAGCTAGAGGGCCTAGAAAAGAATAAATGATAAGACCTGCCAGCACTGGCCAGCTGCCATAATTTTAGGAATAGAATTAAATATAAAAGTTAGTTATTAGCAAACACCAAACGTGTTCTTCTGCTGCCCAGACTTCAAAAAGTCATACACAAAATAGCAATCCATCCAGATTGAGCCAAAAACCTTCAGCTAAATACATTCTGAAGAAAAAGCATTAGCTACTGTTCTGAGGGCTGGCTGACCCTGGGCAAATCTCAGCCTCTCTAAGATCAGTTTCCATATCTGCAAAAGAGGTAAGTGTGCTTCACTTTGTCAATGTCACCAAGTTTGTATGTGAATCAAATGCCAATCACAGATGTGAAAGTACCTAATAAACTACACAAAGAACTCTAACATACGTTTTAAAAAATTACCTTGATTAAGGGGCGCCTGGGTGGCTCACTGGGTTGAGCATACAACTCGATTTCGGCTCAGGTCATGATCTATCTCATGGTTGATGGGATCAAGCCCTGCATCAGGCTCTGTGCTGACAGCGCGGAGCCTGCTGGGATTCTCTCACTCCCTCTCTCTCTCTGCCCCTCCCCCGTGCACGCGCATGCGAGAGAGAGAGAGAGAGAGAGAGAGAACTCTAGCGCTCTCTCTAAACAAACATTAAAAAAAAGAAAAAATTACTTTGATCAACAAGATCAATATTGAAGTAAACGATCTGGTACACTTGGACTAATCTCTCGTGGGTCCACGTAATTCTCAGCCCAATTTTATAATAATAATTTATAGTAATAGAAAATTATAGTAATAATTTCTGCTTAATCTGTGATGAAATTCAACAAATGCTTTTCAGGAGTATATATTTACAGACATAGTTACAGATCTCACTACTCTAAACTCTAATATTACATTGGCTTTGGAGCAGTCACTTAAACCCTGAACCAAAATACCTTGTAATAATATTTTAATTACTTGCGATGGACTGAATTGTGTTCTCCCCACATTCCTGTGTTGAAGCTTACGTGGAGATGGGGTCTTAAGGAGCTACGTATGGTTACACGGGTCATAAGGGCAAGGCACTAATTTGATAGGACTGTGGCCTAACAAAAAAGAGGAAGAAAGAGATCTCGATTCCCCTCCTCACTTCCACCTAGCCATGTGAGGACGCAGTGAGAAGGCGGCCATCTGCAAGCCAGAATACCCCCACCAGAACTCAACCATGTTGGCACCCTTATCTCAGACTTCCAGCCTCTAGAACTGTGCGAAAATAAATTTCTGTTGTTTAAGCCACCCAGGCTATGATATTCTGTTATGGCAGCCAGAGTGGACTCATAATGTTTCATGTACGAAATGCTTCTTTTGTAGCACTCATAACTACTAGTGGACATGATCCTCGTCAAAGGGATACATACTGGGCACCATAAGCAAAAACTAGTAAGAATAATTTGGACGGGTATTAAAATTCACTATGTCTTTTTTTTTTTTCCTTGCACAAAAAGGGAATTTGTGTCATTGTGAAACACTAGAGGATACAACACATTCTCTGCACTGCAATCAAAGTACTGGTTCAACTATTTGATTAAACATACAGCTCTCAAATCAGGAATTGCAAGAATACGATAATGGTAACATTATTCAGTTACTTAGAAAATACTCACTGACTGATGGAATTGTAAAAATGAAAGAATCCCTGTCATCAGCCTACTGGAAAAGACGGAATGAAACTGCAGTGGTGCTACGGCCCATGGAATAGGTCAGTGATGGTTTCTGGGAGAGGCAAATGGCAAAGATATGCCTTAAAGGTCATCGTGACCTAAGTCAAAGTCACTGAAGGCGGAGAAGTATGTGTAGAGAAGAGAGAGAACCATGGTAAGAACGGCACATGGGGTAAACACTGCAGAAGGGTCAAAGAAGGGAAGGAAAGGGAGGAAGGGACACATGATAATGTGATGTGAGTTTATAAGTCACACGAGGAAGTCTGACTTTTATATTAAAGGCTATGGATGTTGGAAAATTCAAGAATTTCAAACCACTGAGGAACATGTTCAGCTTCTCATGGAGGGTAGAACAAAGAGAAACAAAATTGGAGGGAGGGGACCACTGAGGAGGTTACTATAAAAATCTAGGCAAGAGTTAAGAGCCTACATAAGCAATATTTAACAAATGCTTAAAATATTTTAAAATTCTATTTTAAAACATAGTTTTGTTTTTTTTTTTACTATTTAACTTTTTAAAATCTTGTCAAATTTTTATTCAAATTCCAGTTAGTTAACATACAGTACAGTATTGGTTTCAGGAGTATTCAAGTGCTTCATCACTTACAGACAATACCCAGTGCTCATCACAAGTGCCCCCCTTATACCCATCACCCATTTAACCCATCTCCCACCCACCTCCCTCCATCAACCCTTAGTTTGTTCTCTATCATTCAGAGTCTCTTATGGCTTGTTTCTTCCTCTTTCCCATATGTTTCTCTGTTTTGTTTCTTAACTTCCACATATGAGTGAAATCATATGGTATTTGTCTTTCTCTGACTTATTTTGTTTAGCACAATTACTCTAAGTCCATCCACATCATTGCAAATGACAAGATTTCATTCTTTTTGATGGCCAAGTAATATTCCATTGTGCATATATATCACATCTTCTTTATCCATTCACTAGCTGATGGACATTTGGGCTCTTTCCATAGTTCGGCTAGATATTTTGTTTATTATTATTATTATTTTTTTTTTTTTTTGGTAGTAGTAATCACATGAGGGTCAAACTCACAACCGAGTCCTACCGTCCTCCAACTGAGCCAGCCAGGCACCCTTAAATAAAGGTGTTGTTGTTGTTATTTTTAAGTAGGCTCCATGCCCAATGTGGGGCTTGAACTCACAACCCTGAGATCAAGAGCTGTATGCTCTACTGACTTAGCCAGCCAGGCGTCCCTTAAATGTTTTAAAACAGCTTATCCACTTAAGGTATGACAATGTAGGTTTTTCCTTAGCTCTGGGACCATATTCAAAACACATGTTCAGATAAAATATCTGTGCTACTTCTGGAGAGAAGAGGAAATGAAGACAAAGTTCTAGGAGGCAAAGTATTAACATTTCCGGGGCATTCCAACGGTTTTGTAGCAGTGATTTTCATTTAGGGGCAAAAAGCTAAGTCACCTGCAGAAATTTTGGAAAAGACACTGGTGAACTTCACTTCTGGAAAATATTTTTTTTAATAAATTTTTTTTTCCAACGTTTTTTATTTATTTTTGGGACAGAGAGAGACAGAGCATGAACGGGGGAGGGGCAGAGAGAGAGGGAGACACAGAATCGGAAACAGGCTCCAGGCTCCGAGCCATCAGCCCAGAGCCTGACGCGGGGCTCGAACTCACAGACCGCGAGATCGTGACCTGGCTGAAGTCGGATGCTTAACCGACTGCGCCACCCAGGCGCCCCTCACTTCTGGAAAATATTAATGCAGGTCTGGAGTAAGGTCTGGGCATTGTATTCTCTTTCAAGATCATTTTGGCAATACTGGGTCCATTTCCTTTAGAAGCAACGTGTCAGTTTCTGTAAAAAGCCAACTGGAATTTTGATAGACATTGCATTAAATCTGTACATCAATAATATTAAGTATTAATACTAAGTGTTAATATATTCATCTTTTTAAAAGTGTATTTATTTTGAGAGAAAGTGAGACAGAGACAGAGAGAGAGAGAGAGAGAGAGAGAGAGAGGAATAGAGAGCGAGCAGGGGAGGGGCAGAAAAAGAGGGAGAGAGAGAATCCCAAGCTCTCTTGCAAAATAAAATTTTTAAAAAATGGGTAGAAGATTTGAATAGACATTTTTTAAAGACACAAAAATGGCCAACAAGTATATGAAAAGGTGTTCAATATCACTTATCATCAGAGAAATACAAATCAAAACCACAATGAGAAATCATTTCACACCTGTTAGAATGGCCATTATCAAAAAAAACCCAAAAAACAAAAAACAAGAGATAGAGACACTTGGGTAGCTCAGATGGTTAAGTGTCTGACTCTGGATCTCCGCTCAGGTCATGATTTCATGGTTCGTGGGTTCGGGCCCCCCATCAGGCTCTGCGCTAACCACGCAGAGCCTGCTTGGGATTCTGTCTCTCCCTCTCTCTGCCCCTCCCCTGCTCGCGCTCACGTGCTCGCTCTCTCAAAATAAAAAACAAAAACAAACAAAAAACATCCAAACTGTAGATGCAGGGGGAGGGGGGAGAGACGAGATAATAAATGCTGGCAAGGATGTGGAAAAAGGGAACCCTTGCGCTTGGTTGAGGGAAATGTAAATGGGTACAGTCACGATGAAGAATAGTGTAGAGGTTCCTGAAAAAAATTAAAAACAGAACTACTACATGATCCAGCAATCTCACTTCTGAGAATTTATCCAAGAGATGAAATCACTATCTTGAGATATCTGCACGCCCATGTTCACTGCATTATTCACAATAGCCAAGAAACAACCTAGGTGCCCACTGATAGATGAGCGGAAAAAGGAAATGTGGTGTATATATAAAATGGAGTATTATTCAGCCACAAAAAAGAGAAAGCTGTCATTTGTGACAACGTGAGTATATCCTGACAGTATTACAGCAAGTGAAATTAAGTCAAAGACAAATATTGTATTATCTCACTTACATGTGGGATCTACAAACATCAAATTCACAGCAACAGAGTAATATGGTGGTTGCCAGGGGTTGAGCAGTGAGGCAAATGGGAAGTTCCTGGTCCAAAGGTACGAACTCAGTGATAAGACGAGTGAGTTCCAGGGATCTAACGTACCGCATGGTGACCATGGTTAACGATACTGTACTGTATACCTGAGAGTTGCCTTGAGAGAAAATTTTAAATGTTCTCGCCCCCACAACCACAACAACAAAATTACAATTATGTGAGGTGAAGAACACTAACTGCGGTAATAAGCGTTCTGCAGTATACCTGTGTAGCCAACGATCCTTGTACACTTTCAACTTACGCAACGTTAGACAGGCACACCTTGCTTCATTGCTTCCCTTTATTTCACTTCCCCGATACTGTGTTTTTTACAAATCAGAGGTTTGTGGCAATCCTCTGTCAAGCAAGTCTAATGGTGCCATTTTTCCAACAGCTCACTTTGTGTCTCTAAAGGTGTCACATTTTGGTAATTCTCGCAGATCTCCGTCTTTTTCATTATTATCGTGTTTGCTATGGTGATCTCCATTTTATCACTTTCCACTCACTTCTCAACACATTCCAATTTGGATTTTATCCACAGTTACAGCCACCTGTGTAGAATCACCAATGACTGCTATTACTCTGAATGCTTAGGACACTTCTCCATCCTTATCTTACTCCTCAGAACATTCCACTGGCGTACTACCTCTCCTTCTAACACCCCTTGGCTTCTGTGAAACCCACTGCTACGTGTTCCCTCTTCTCTTGTTTTGCTCACTCAGCAACTTCTCCTGTCAGTTCTCCCATCTCTACGTAAACCTTAAATACTCAAAGAGATTCTGGGACTGTCCTGGTCACCAATTCTCTTTGTCATCTATTCTTTCCCTGAGAGAGATTTTCTCTCTTTACGTGGTGGCTTCATTCATCACCTGTGCTCGATAAACTCAAATGCAAGCTCTCCTGTGACTCTTGGTTCTGTTCTATAGACTTAACTCCAACAGACTATTCCACATCTGCACTTGCCTATCTCACAGAAATCTCAAACTCACCATGTCCAAAACTTATTTCGCTATCTTTTCACCTTCTTACCCACCACTGCTGTCCTCATTTTTCTTCCAGTACTCTCTACACCTTGGTAAAGGTACTATGTTTCACTCAGGTGCTTAAGCCAGAAAACCAGGAGATCTTTGACTCTGACTTTTTCTTCCCTCCCTCATTCCCAACATCCAAACAGTAAATCCTGCTTTTTCTACTTTCGAAATATCTCCTGATCGGTATTAGTCTCCAGGACTACCATAACAAAGTGCCGCAAACTGGACGGCTTAACACGACAGAAATTGATTTTCTCACAGTTCTGGGGACCGGAAGTCCAAAATCAAGGCGTCAGCAGAGTTGGTTCCTTTTGGGGCCTCTGAGGAATGTTCTCATCTATGCCTCTCGCAGCTTCTGGTAGTTACCGGCAATTCCTGGCATTCTCCGCTGTCTAGCTACATCCCTGCACTCTCTGCCTCTGTTGTCATTTGGCCTTCTTCCCCCTGTGTGTCTCTCTCTCTCCATATATGGACACCTCATTGGCCGTCCTCATCCAGTGTGACCTTCTCGATTACACCTGAAAGACCCTATTTCCAAATAATGTCATCTTCACAGGTACCAAGGGTTAGGACTTCAATGTATCTCTTGGGGAAGAAAAATCCAGCCCCCGTAAGATCTTTTCTACTTTTCTGCATAGTATATTAATGAGGAGACAGACTTCTGAGTCAGAATGCCTAAGGTGAATCCTAGCTCTGCCATTTTCTAGCTGTGTGATCATAGAAAAGTTACTTCCTCTCTTTTGTGCGTCCGGTTTCCCATCTGTAAAGTGGGGATGAAAACAGTACCGATCTCACAGGGTGTTGTGAAGTTTACACGAGTTAATAATATAAGCAAAGCACTTGATACAGATCCTGGTACATGGTGTTCAGTGTTAGTTATTATTACACCCATTCAACTGATGTGATACCCACCATTTCTATTTGCCCTGTTTGAAATGGTGCCTCCCACATCCACTATTCTACCCTGTTCAGTCTGTTCTCCACTGCAGTGAGAAGGGTCTTGCAAATAACACGAATCTGGTCATGTCACTACTCTGTTTAAGACCTTGTTTTCACCTGCCCCAGTTTTCACACTCAGTTTTACTCCTCACCCTCCCAACTTCTCCCAACCTTTAGCCTTCACCAAATTAACGTTTACTCACTTTTCAGATTTTGGGTTAGACCCGCTTCATCCACGAAGCTTTCAAAGATTCACACATCAGCGTTTCCCTGCACTTCTGTTTCACAATATTCTGCATACTTGTCATTATTCCTTGTTCATTTTTTAATTTAAATGAACTTCCATTAGAAGGGCAGGGGGACTGCTGTAACCCCACCTACTAATTACATGGGCCCAGCACACAGTTTGTGCTCAACAAATCTGAAGGAATAAATGAACCAATCTTGCTCATGGGTCTGAGTTTCAGTGATTCACACAGATATGTCTGGTACGCCTGCAGACAAATGATGGTATACTTTGTGTATCTGGCATACCTGTGCAGATAAATGACGTTACATCACAGACTATCCTGTCTTAATTTTGCCTCATACAGCAAAAAGTGGCCTGCCCGGGATGGCACGCAAATCGCTGTATTGTGAGTTACCAGCGGACATAATTGTGTCTTCATCTTGCTATTCTTAGATTCTAGCCTGGCACATTGTAGGCATCCAATAAGCTGTGCTGCATAAACTTTTCTAGGAACGTGGGTAGCTGGATGTCCTGATAATCCGAACACTGTCCCTTTCCTCCTATCCGCAAAGACCAGGAACCCTACGGCCCTCCATCAGTTCATTCTTCTAATTACCCACACTCCAAAATGAGCCACGCCCCTCCCTCTGTACCTAAAAACTCAGATCCCAGGTTTCTGACCATTAAAAACAGTCACAGACGAGTGCATTAAATTACTAACCTAAACAAACCGGAGGGGCAGGGGCGCCCCTGGGTCTTCTGTATCCCTCCCCATCCCGACCCCGGGGGTCCGGCACACAGGGCGCACCTGTTAAACAATCTTCACCCCGTTGTTGAGCTCAAACTCCGTGAGACGCAAGTGGCTCGGCTTCCTCCCGTCAAGGAAGGGCCCTAAGAGTAGAGCCCTCGGCCTCCCGTCGGTCCCGGCCCAGGCTGCCCCTCCCGCGGCCCGACCGGGCACCGCTCCCCCGGGGCTCCGCCGCCGCCTCCCCCCCCCCCGCCCAGCCCGGCCCCGCGGCCTTACTCACTGTTCTTGAGGAAGCGTTCTTCGTGCAGCACGGCGATGGCATTGACGCAGAGCAGGGCCGCCTGCAGCAGCGAGTATAACGTAAAGGCCATAGCCTCCCGGAGCCGCCCGAGGCCCGACCGTTCTTTCTCCCGCCGCCGCAGGGGACGTGGCGCCGCCACGACCAGCGCTCTCCTACGGGAGCCGGGCAGGCCCCAAACGCGCTCTCCCAGAAGCTCCGCCCCCATCCGGCTAGGACCCGCCCCACGCTCACGTCAGCCAGGCGGGTCGGCTCCGCTGTCTAGACCTGTGAGGTCCAGTGCCGTGGCCAGCCACGCGTGGCTGCTCAAAGCTGGAAATGTGGCTGGTGGCCGTTGGGGTGCTGTAAAGTGGGAAAGACTGTACACACGGGATTTCAAAGGCTTAGGACGAAAACAAGAACGTCAAATCTTTCGTTAATTTTTAAATGTTGATTGCCTGTTGAAATATTTTAAATATATTAGGTAAAGTGAATTGTTAACATTAACTTCTGCTTTTTTTCTTTTTTAATGTGGCTATGAGGACGTTGTTAATGACATGTGAGGCTTGCATTGTATTTCTTTTGAAATACACTGTACTTGACACTCCCCAGAGCTGTATGGGATGTTAATGTTCCTATTTTACAGATGAAGAAACAGAGGCTTTGGCAAATACATTTGTTAAAAATTTAAAGTGAAAATGACATGTACTAAAATTACTCAGAAACAGTCTATCTTTGATCAAACTAGCCAGGCCTCTATTGAGCCCTCTTCTCCACTAGGCCTCAACCTCAGCCTATGGAAACTAGACTCTCAAGGCAAATGATTTCATCCACTTTCCTGCCCCTCCCTTAAACGGTGACATAGTTCCTAAAAGCTGAAGGCCACATCTTTAGGATGACCCCAGCCCCCCTTAAAGAAAGCTCAAGGCTGCCAAAAGTATTTACTGTTTGTTCTAGCCAACCTGAAAATAGGCCCCTGACCATCCTTTCTTGCAACATTTTCCTTAAAAAGGCCTACATTGTGACTCCTACCTCTGTGCCTTTGAGATGTATATGTATTTCCTGTAATTCAGGAGTGTCTTTCTGACCTGAAAGCCATTCCTTTAAAATGTAATCTTCAGAGAGAATAGGGCCTCTTGTTTCCCAGTGTCTGTGGGAGGGTAGAATCCTAACTTTGATAATTGCCAGCTAACAGTCCCAACTGGCCAGTCAACATTTATACTGACCACCCTTCTGTCATTTTCCCATCTTTTGACTTTACAGAGCCCCTGTTCACCTCCTTTTCTTCTCTCTCATTCTCCCTTTAAAATGCCCTGTCT
Source organism: Panthera leo (assembly GCF_018350215.1). Lineage (NCBI taxonomy): Eukaryota > Metazoa > Chordata > Mammalia > Carnivora > Felidae > Panthera > Panthera leo. The sequence goes on from NC_056690.1 coordinate 67,312,234, forward strand.
CCTCTGTACAAATTAAAATTGAGTTCAGTTCACATTCGACTCTCTTTCCTATTCCTCTCAGTAGTCTCAGTATATTACTGATTAAAATCTATCTTTACCATTGTAACTGGTGTCTAGCTTTGTCTTTGACAGCAGCAGTAAGAGGCTGAGTCTGATCATGTTGAATTTTAGATATTGAGGCCAAGTATGCAAATTAATCACCTCCTGAACTTCTCATGGTCCCCTAAAATAGAAAATAGAAAAGCAGCACATTAGTCCCAGAAAGGACTTTGGAGGCCCATGTGCTGCTGCTGGAAGAGACACTAGTCAAAAGAAAAAAAAAAAAAAAAAGAATAATTAATTTGCCAAGAAGAAATTAAGCTTAAATAGGCCAGCTAGTTAGTATCTATAGGGAAGAAGAAATGTATCATTTCCCACAGACACACATAAACACCATCTCCAAAATCGGCCCTAAATGCAAATCAGGTAGGGAGAGAACACAGGAGGATAAAGGAAATAAAAGAAACCACAGGATACCAACAAATCCTCCAGTTTCTGAAGGCCCACAAAACTTGACACTGGTGACAGAGAAGGAAGGTTGTTCCTGTAAGTGGACAGTGACCAATCCAGGATTTCTACCCTGGGCTGGGAGAGGGGAGACGGCATCCAGGGGGACTTGCCTGGAAGCTTTGCTTCTGCAGTGAATCATAGGTTTTACTAGATTGTATACTTAATGAGGAGGAGGGTCGTGGGCGATGCCTGGAGATTTGGGGGATAGATGCAGAGGAGGTGGGGTAAACCTCTCACAGTTACCTCTTTGTGTCACCCGCCCCTGGGTCACAACTCACGTGATCCAATTCTTTTATTTTCAAAAGAATCAGGTTAACCTCTCTGGGCCTCTGTTACTTCATCTATAAAATTAGGTGATTATGCTCTCTAAGGCTCCTTCAGCCCCCAAAATCTCCAGATCTAGCAAAAGCAGCTTAAAATATAAGATAATGTACAGGTGCTAGTACCACATTATCTGATCCACTATTTTTCAAAAATCCAGGCTTGTAGACTAAGCTGATAATGGCAGATGATACTTTTTGAAAGAATTGTTCCTCTGATGTTCCTACTTCCGACAAAACTTAAAGGCCTGGAATTTTTAAAATTTATTTATCAAACAGTTGTCTCGGCTTAGAAAAAAAATCTGCCTCCAAACAAAGAAATGGGTAAAATGCATATTCTGCAACTTAGTAGCTTGAAAAAACAAACAAACAAACAAAACCCAACCGGGTCAGGCCTATTTAAAATCAGAGCGTGGGGCATGGTGCTGAGCTGTTGATGTCCATGTGGTACATTTTCATGCGTTCACGTTAGACATTCTATCAGATACTGCTGCTGAGTAGTTTTCAATTTCAGATACAAATTTCTCCTTATCATTTGTGTCAAGTGTTGTTTGGTTTGGTTTGATTTTTGTTTAATATGAAATTTATTGTCAAACAGGTTTCCATACAACACCCAGTGTTCATCCCAACAGGTGCCCTCCTCCATGCCCGTCCCCCACTTTCCCCTCCCTCCCACCTCCATCAACCCTCAGTTTATTCTCAGCTTTTAAGAGTCTCTTATGGTTTGCCTAAGTGTTGTTTGGTTTTTGTCTTCAGACCATTAGATGGCACACTTTGGCATCTTGGACCACCTTGCCACAGATTTTCTCTGTAGCACTATGAGTCAATGTTTTCATTCCGTTGACACAAATCGAAGAATGAATGCCTTCAATAAAGTTCCTTTAGGTAAGGGGGAGCAATGATTAAGACGATGTCTAGGGTAATCTTTATGTTTGGCCCCGGATTAGATGTGGGGGGCAGGGTAGATGTAGTATTCAAATTTACCTTTTAAAGTTAAATGCTCCAGGATGGACTCAGTCCTTGGACTTATGAGAAATTGCATTGTTGAACTCAAATTTGTGCCCTGTGGTGTTATTATCGATGCCTTTGCCTTATAATTTTCCTGATCCTTGACGTTGGGTTCAGCTACATGACTTGCTTTGGCTGGTAGAGTAAAGAGGAAGCAATGCTGTGCCAGCTCTGAACCTAAAGGCCTTATGTGTTTCTTTCTTGTGCCTCTGACGTTGCCACGAAAAAAAACCCAAAAAACAAAAAACAAAAAAAGCATGCCAGAGCTGGGCCACTGGTTCCAGGAGAAGGATGAGAGACACTTAGAACAGAACCAATTCACCCTACTCAAGTCTAGCCTAGATAAGCAAATCTGTATCCAAGTACAGATCATGAGAATAGACGATTGCTGTTTTAAGTCACTAATTATTGGGGTTGTTTGTCCACGGTATTTTTGAAGGAACAGATCTCTACTCATGGTCACTTCCTTGGTGATCTTATTCTAAGAGCTTGACATTTGTATACCCTGAAGACTCCCAAATTTATTTATTTATTTATTTTTTAGGGGAAGGGGCAGAGGGAGAGAGAGAATCTTCTTTTTTTTTTTTTTAGTTTATTTATTTATTTTGGGAGAAAGCACACGCACAAGCAGGGGAGGGAAGGGGGAGAGGCAGAGGGAGAGGGAGAGGGAGAGAGAATCTTAAGCAGGCTCCATACTCAGCACAGAGCCCTAGGTGGGACTGGATCCCACGACTTTGGGATCATGACCTGAGCCGAAATCAAGTGATGTCTCCCAAATGTATATCGCCTACCCAGAACTCACCCATGGACTCTTAGCTGGCATTTCCAACTGACTACCACTTGGGCGTCTAATGGACATCTCAAACTTACCTTGCCCGAAGCTGAACTCCTGATTTCCCTCCAAAACTCACTTCTCTTGCAGTCATCCATGGCAATTCCATCCTTCCAGTGGTTCACGGAAAAATCCTTGGATTGTCTTTCACTCTCTCCCTTTGTCTCACACCCTATATACAATCTGTCAGCAAACTCTTTTGACTTTAACTTCGATATATATCCAAATCTATTTCTCATCTTCTTACCACTAAAACCCTGGTGCAAGCCACCATCCACTCGTGCATAGATTTATACAATAGCTCCGTGGTTTTTGCTCCTCTACCATTTATTCTCCCCAGAGCCGTCCATGTACTTCTTTCAAAGTTAAGTAAGGAAAGTAATTTATTTGTTGAGAGAACTGGGTCATTTGTTCTGTAAGACTTCCCACATTCTGGATTTTGCTGATTGTATCCCCGTGGTCCTGGCTGACTTAAATACTATGCACAATACTCGAATCATCTATAACAAAATGAAAACACTTGCTGATTGAAGAAAATAGTTGCTATTTAAACTGATTTAAACTGACTGAAACTTTTCACTCACTCAGTGAAAAATACCAGGTACGTGGTAAAGAAAAAAAGTTTGCAAGTCAGATCTTAGAATAAGTCTACCATAAATGTGCTGGCTGCTCTCTTTCCATTCCTATTTTTAAATCTCAGCGTTTCTATTCCTGTGTTCATTAAAAACTAGTTCATTAAGGTAAGGATTATGTATGTTACTTATCAAAAATTTAGACTCACCTTGAAGAATGATAAAAAAGGATTATTCATTTTTAACGTTTTTGTCCTAATATATTTTGATATATATATATATATATATATATATATATTTTATTGTTTAAGTCTGAGATATGAATCAATGATGACTGAGGTATGTTTGCTTTTAATCCTGTTATTTACAATGGCAATCTTGAGTTTAAGTGGGTTTATGGCAGCAGAATTCACCTAAATGGGTTCTATTTGAGGTAAGCATTGGACTAAAATAGGAAAATCCCACAAGAAGAGCCTCATTCATGTTTATGGATTCATACAAGCTATTCCTGGTACGAGACTCGAATGAAACCATTTGCAAGCTGAAAGCCTGTGCATTATGAAGTGTTTCTGGAAATAGGGCTCTTGAAAATGGAAAGTTTCTTTAAAAAATAAAAGTGAGTCACTGTATCTATTTTTAAAGGGAATTAATCCTGAATGGCTACGTATAGCTGACTAGTTTTATTTCAAAAAAAAACAAAAAACAAAAACAAAAACAAACTACTGAGTAAATAAAAGCAGAATAAAAAAAAAAAACTAGAGAAACTACTTACTCAAATGCATATCATTCCTTCACTCACTCATCCATTTGTTCATTCTGTTACTCAAGGAGAGAATCTATTGAACTTTTAAGCCATGATTTATATTGTCCAAGGGGTTGGGTGAAGTGCAATAGGCTAAGCACAAATAATAATCATACATGCTCCTGCTCTGATGACAGTGATCAACTAGTAAGAAGACCAAGGCACAGAATGCAAGGAGTTACAAAGCAGTAAATGCTCAGTGCTTAAAATAAAGGGAAAGTAAGCATGAAAGATAGTTTAGGACAGTGTCTCCCAAACTTGGCTGATTATCAGAATCAGCTGGGGGCCTTTAAATATATATGCTTTTCTTCTAGTTCAAGATGGCATACCAAGTGCATGTATTTCTCATTACTACTTCTCGAGAGTCCGTTAAATTACAAAGGAATAAAAAAGGGAAAGACATTTCTGATAGCAAGTATATAGTGGAACATAAGAAATTTCAACAACGTGTGGAAGATCGAAAGAAACAAAAAAGGAAAGGAAGCATATTGATGGATGACACTCAGTGGGTAAAACTGTAGCTTAGAATGAACCATGAATGGGTTGCAGTGGAGGTGGAAGTCGTTGTCCTGAAGAACTTTACAAAACCGGCTGATTCAGAGCTGGAAGTACAACAGAGACACAGAAGGAGAAGCAGGCCTGAAAACATGGGTTGATTAATGATCTTTATATCAAGTACTCAGCTTTCCCAGTCCTCACTCTCAAACTTCTTGGACAATACAGCAAACAGTCTGCATTTGCCCCTGGACAAGCCCAAAAGGACTTTCCTCTTAAGAAATTAGACAATCTGGGAGCGCCTGGGTGGCTCAGTCGGTTAAGTGGCCAACTCTTGGTTTCAGCTCAGGTCATGGTCTTGTGGTTTGTTAGTTGGAGCCCTGCGTTGAGAATCCGCTTGGGATTCTCTCTCCCTCTTTCTCTGCCCCTTCCCAGATGATGCGCTCTCCCTCTCTCTTCCTCTCAAAATAAATAAACTTTTTTTAAAAAAAGAAATGAAACAATCTGAGAAGAGCTAAGACTTTTAATGTGTGCATTGCTGCTCTAGAGTTGGGTTGTTCTTATTTTGTCGTTTGGGAGGCTGTTAGCTTGACTACTGATTCCCTGCTAGTTCAGTCTACAGCTAACCTGCTGATTTTGTCCTTTTCCAAGTACACAGAGCTTCCAGTTAGACATTTCTCCCCATACCAATTATATAAATATCCACTCACATTCATTATTATTAAATATAAACAGGCAAACAGGACACATGATGAAAACCAGCAACATGAAAAGGAAAGACCAAGATGAAAAAAATCAGAAAACTGACCTGAGATGGAGACAGAGATAATTCAGAAAGAAAAAAAAAAAAAAAAAAAAGACTGTTTACCTGAAACTGATATAACACTGTATGTTAATTATACTTCAATTAAAAAAATAAGGCTAATTAGTGATAATAAAAGTGATTTGACAGGCATTTAAAATAAGTTTTTTCTGGGGCATCTGGGTGGCTCAGTTGGTTAAGCGTCTGAGTCTTGATTTCAGTTCAGGTCATGACCTCGTGGTTCATGAGATTGAGCCCCACGTCAGGCTCTGTGCTGAGCATGGAGGCTGCTTGGGATTCTCTCTCCCCCCCTCTCTCTGACCCTCCTTCACCTGCACGTGTGCATGTGTGTGAGCACTCTCTCTCTCTCTCAAAATAAATAAAGAAACATTAAAAAAACCTTTTTTCAGCTATTTATGTACAGAAGGCACAATCGGAGAAAAAGAATGAACTCTTAAGATTAAAACTATGATAGCCCTCCAAAACAGGTTCATTGGAAGATGAAGTTGAGAATGTAGGGGGAAAAAATGAGATAAAAACATGAGACAGAAATATAGAAAGCATAGGGATAATGAGAGTTTCATAAGGACAGAAGTATAGAACAAGAAATACTAGAAGTAAAAATTTCCAGAGATGAAAAGTACACAAGTGGTCAAGCTGAAAAAAAAAAGACTGAGGACTTACTGGGTACAGAGTAGGTTAAATGCTAATAAATAAATAAATAAATAAATAAATAAATAAATAAATTACATAAAAATTTTAAAAAGCATTGGCTGGACCCATCATTATGAAATCTCAGAACTTACCACATCTTCGATTTAAAGTCCTATTAAAGATTCTAAAAGCTTCATTTTTTTTAATTTTTTTTTTTTCAACGTTTTTTATTTATTTTTGGGACAGAGAGAGACAGAGCATGAACGGGGGAGGGGCAGAGAGAGAGGGAGACACAGAATCGGAAACAGGCTCCAGGCTCCGAGCCATCAGCCCAGAGCCTGACGCGGGGCTCGAACTCACGGACCGCGAGATCGTGACCTGGCTGAAGTCGGACGCTTAACTGACTGCGCCACCCAGGCGCCCCAAGATTCTAAAAGCTTCAAGGGAGGAAACATGTTACCTATAAAGACATAAGAAGTTGACTGGCACCAGATGTGGAAGACCATGGTGCACTTCTTTCAAGGTTTTGAAAGAAAATAATTTTAGGCCTAAAATTCTATACCCAACCAAACTATTCGTGGTGAGAGCAAAATAAAGATTTTTAAGACAAAGGCAAAACTAACATTTTTTAAGCAAAATTATTATTTTTTTTAAGGTGTATCTTTGAGGGAGAGAGAGCATGGGCATACTCATGAGCGGGGGGAGGGGCAGAGAGAGGGAGACGGAGGATCCTAAGTGGCTCCACACTGACAACAGAGAGACCAACGCCAGGCTCGAACTCACAATCCGTGAGATCATGACCTGAGCTGAAGTCAGAGGCTTAACCGACTGAGCCACCCAAAATTATTTTTTAAACAAGTATTTTTTTAAAAAGACTTTTAAACATGGAAAACACTCAGTTTTTGCCTAGTTAACAAATACGTACTGTGTACCTATTTTGGCATTCTCTTAGGCAGTAGGGATACAACAATAAACACGACAGATGCCTTGACCTCAAGACACTTATATTCTAAAGGAGGTAAGTTGCAAGCATCTTTTTGGAGAAAGTTATTTGGAGATGTACTCCAGTAATAGGCTAATAAAAAACAAGAAGTTAAAGAAGTGATGGCACTAAACTAAGCAGGCAAAGAAAAATCTAAGATGAGAGGGACGCCATAGTCCTAAAAAACACTGATCCGAATTAGAACAAGAAGTCATTGTGCTCCATGAGGAATCTCTTAAAAAAAAAAAAAAGAAAGAAAAAAGATTTCATGTAATAAATAAAATGAGAATCCACTGGAAGATAGAAGTGATAAGGTATGGTACTCTGATTGATAGTGTTCAGCAATATCCAGTTCAATCCTTCTTGGGTAGATTTTTCAGTGTTCCCTATAGTTAGGTAGGATTGTATAACTGAATTCTGGCCAATGTAATGTGAATTTGATTTTCAGGCCAGGGCAGTTGAGAAAGAGTGGATTTTCTGTTTGATCTTTCCCCCCACCCGTGTTAATTGGTGGATAGACTGGATCCAATGGAGAGCTCCAAAGATCTCAGGATTGTTAGAGCCACAGCATGGAAGAAAAATTTCTCTTGAGCCACAGTGGACTGTGATCTGATTAAGAAATAAACTTTTATAATGTCAAGCCACTGACCAACTGAGATTTCAGGGTTTTATTTGTTACTGCAGCATTTCTTAATCTACCCTAACTACAAATACAGTAAAAGAGAAAGAGAGGGAGTAAGAGAGAGAGAGAGAGAGAGAGAGAGAGAGCAAGAGAGTGAGAGAGGCACCCTCTTCTCTCAATAAGAAATAAATATACTTAGGACTCAACAAAATAAAATGAAGAACAACAAAGTCATGATCCAATATAAAGGCAAGCTAAATGTGGCCATCTGTCAGGGCAGAAGAAGCTGGGTTTGCAGGAGCAAATAAATCTGTGAAGAATTAAGAAGAAGGAATTGGCAGTGACGGGAAGGGGGCAGGCAGCAGCTTGAGGAGAAGGCAGAGTGCAAGAACAACTGTGCTAGGTTCATTTATTCTTAGAGCCACTGGCATCATACCAACTACCACCAGAGTCATCTGCTGGTGTTAGAGTGGAATTAACCTACTTTGGATCTGGAGCAAAGCTACATAATATATGAAAGTTTGAAAGTCAAGAAGCATCTGTATATGTATACGTATAGAGGATAAAGACTCTCAAGGGAACAGGTGGGGAAGTACAAGTAGTGATAGTAAATGAACCATGGCTCAGAAAGATTAGCTTGGTCAGCCACATTTCTGTACATCGGGTCGTCCCCAAGTTCTGATAATTCTCTACAAACTGCACACAAGTTTAGAGCATTTGAGACATCCAAGTCATCTGCCTTAGGAAACACTTACGGAGCAGCAGAGCTTATCCAGCTAAGAAGAGTGCAGTATGGGACCGGGGCTATTTGTTCCTTCCCTGAAGGAGTTTACAGTCTCACCAGGCCCACGTAAGATAGAGCAATAAGAAACCCAAGGCAGCACCTAAAAAGGGCCAAGTGACTGGTGCAGAAAACCCAATACCCTAATGGGATTTAGAGGAGGGAGATTTTTTTTTTTTTTTTTTTTTTTTAAGAGAAGGAAGAAAATCTAAGGGTTTAGAGAGCCAGGGCCAGTGGTGGCCTTGAGCTGCTGAGTCTCGAGGGTTAGACAGAGCTTAAAAGGAAGGAGGGCCTTCCAAGTGGAGAAATGGTGCCGGCAAAGGCAAGAAGGTAGGAATTGGGGACCAATGGAGGAAGAGTCCAGCTACGAGATGGCAAATGTAAGTTGGGTCCAAATTGTATAGGGCCTTGAACAGCAGGTGGGATTTGAGATTTCTTTTGTAGAAAATAAGTAGCATCAAAAATTTTCAAGGTAAATGTGCTGGTACAAAACCTTAGACCGTATTTATTTTCCTTGTATTGGTTTCTGAGCCTTCATTGGTGTGAGAATATTCTCCCAAGTTAGTTTGGTTCTGGCGTAGCTGTAAAGGTCAATTAGCCTTGGCTTATTGAAAGTTAAGAATGAAAAGTTCTGCTCCAGAAGATGATACACCCACATCTGTTGTTGCCAAGATTTTTCTTTCCTTGTTACTTAATGTTAAAAACAAGGAAACCTCCCACGAGTTCTCAGAATTAAGTAGCATCTCCCCAGGGATTTTCTTATGTCTGTTGTTATTTATGCAGTTTATTAAAGGAAAGATGTCTTTTTTACAAACATTACCTTGTTAATCTTGGTTGAATTCACCTCACACACGCAGGAAAGATGGCGGGGGCCATGAGAAGGGGGTGCGGAGACCCAAGTGTAGCAGGAAGTCTGCCTATAGGTGTTAAGTAGGATTCTGGGACTGTGAGGGTTCTAAAAACCTGTTGTCTTATGGCACAACTTTCGTCTTTCCTTTCTCTAAGAAATGGAAAAACCATGTGTTTTTTTTCCCCCAACATACTTGTCCTTGAACAGAGAATACAGAAAATGTCTTTTATATCTTTAGCCACAGACGTAAGTAAAAATGGGACTACATAAAAGCAACACAGAGAGTGGGTTAAGCATTTGTTTATAGGTTTGGTTTAGTTTGTAGAGGCCTATTCAAGTTACTTCAGGCAATGGGAGTTGACAGAAGAATATAGAGGGCAATACTTAAAACAGGAATCTTCTCTTTGTATCCAAGCCTCATAAAGACCCAAGAGCACCACAGAATCAGACTCAAAAAGATAGGAATGGAGGTTGGGAAATGATCTGACTAGTGAGTTACCAGCCCCACAGTGGGTTTGCAGCTCCCTCTTTTTGTGCATGGTGATTATGTTGTTTGAAAAGGTAAGTTGAGGCACATTACAATTTTCGATAGTTGATTTGTTCATGCATTGACTTGAATTGGTCAGTGCCAAACTGAAGGTTGTTAGGAGCACTCCACTCACAGGGGCAAGGATTTTACATAAAATATGCTTAAACAAAGTAAATTATTTGATCGGCTATAGGTTACATCATTGCCTTGTTTAGGAAAGCCTACTTGGCTCTTTGTTATTGGTTGTTCTTAAATTTCCCTTTCTTGGGATTCAAGTGCATTGACTCTGGCTTAGGCTTGAAATCTCCAAACATCATCCTGAAGAATGTATACCATTTTGCATTCCCGTCAACAATGTGTGAGTTCCAGTTGCTCTATGACCTTGTCAACATTTGGGTTTGTCAGTCCTTTACATTTAGTCATTCTAGCAGGCATGTGATAGTGTCTCATTGTGATTTTAATTTGATTTCCTGATGACTAACAATGTTAGTCACTTTTTCATATGTTTATTGATAATTTGTATATTTTCTTTTATGAAATGTCTATTCTTTTTGGTGAGTTTTTTTCTTAAAAATCAAATTGCTTCTTATTTTTATTAAGGTCAAGGTGTTCTTTATAAATCCTGGATACAAGGTCTTTGTCAGATATATGTTATGATTTCTCCCAGCCTGTGGCTTGCATATTTATTTTCTGATTGGTATTGTGTGTGATAAGCACAAAATGTTAATTTTGGTGAAGTCCAATTTGTCAGAGTTGGTTTTTGGTTGTTTGGTGGCTGTTGCTTTGTATGTCTAAGAAATCTTTGTCTGCCTGAAGATATTCTCCCATGTTTTGCTCTGAGATTTTTATGATTTCAGGTTTTACATTTAGGTCTATCCTCTGTCTCAGATTAAATTTTGTATATGGTGTGAGGTAGGGTGTTAAAGTTCTTTTTTTTCTTTTTCATATGGATACAGAATTATTCCAACACCATTTTGTTGAAAAGACTTTCTTTTCTCCATTTCTTTGGCATCTTTGCCAAAAGTCGAATGACCATATAGGTGTGGTCTATGTCTGGGCTCTCTATTCAGTTACACTAGTGTTCGTCAATCCTGAAGCCAGTAAGTAACACACCGTGTTATGATTGCTATAACTTTATAGTAAGTTTTGAAATCAAGTAGCATAAATTCCTGAAACCTCACTCTTCTTTTTCAAAATTGTTCTGTGTACCCTTGTGTTTAATTATAGAGTCATCTTGCCAGTTTCTCCCCAAACTTTTTTTGGGAGTTTGACTGAAATTGTGTTGAATCTATAAACACATTTGGGGAGAACTGACATCTCAACAATAATGACTCTACCAACCTATGCCCATAGTATATTTCTACCAACTGTTTTAGGTCTTTTAAATTTCTTTCAACAATGTTTTGATGTTTTCAGAGGAAAGGTCTTACGTATCTTTTGCTAAACTTATAAAGTTTTAAAAAATTGAGATGAAATTCCCATAACATAAAATTAACCATTTCAAAGTGATATTTCAATGGTATTTAATACAGTCACAATTTTGTGAAACCACTACATCTATTTAGTTCCAAAACATCTTCATCACTCAAAAGAAAACCTTGTGCCCATTAAGCAGCTTCTACCAGATTCTGCCTTCTCTCTCATCCCTGAAACCCACCAGTCTTATTTCTGTCCCTATGGATTTGGCATTCTAGGTATTCCATGTAAATGGAATCATGCATTATGTGACCTTTTATATCTAGCTTCTTTCACTTAGCGTAATGTTTTTAAAGTTCATCCATGTTGTAGCATGTGTCAATTTTTCATTTCTTCTCATGGCTGAAAAATAGTATACACCATATTTTATCCATTCATCCATTGATGGACCCATGATTTGTTCCACCTTTGGACCATTGCAAATAGTGCGGCTATGATCGTAAGTATTTGAGTACCCGTTTCCAACACCTTTGAGTATATAGCTAGCACTGGAATTGCATAGAAAAAAATTCTATGTTTAATTTTTTTAAGAATTGCCAAACTGTTTTCCACAATGGCTGCACTACTTTACATTCCCGCCAGCCCAAGGTCATAAAGATTTACTCTTATGTTTTCTTCTATGAGTTTTATTGTTTTAGCTTTGATAGACCACACTTCAGGTAACACTGTGTTAGAGCACTTGTAATTCTGAGAACATATAATACCTTAGTCAAAGGAATCATGCTAATGGAGGAATTTCAGCTTCAAGGGAGTTTGGTGAGAGATATTTTTGTTTAAGAGAGGTCTCCAGCATCCTTCAAATTACGTCAATAATTGGACTTCCAATTCACCCATGTGTACAAAGGGTCTGGCTTGGCTCCCTTGGCAGCGTGCACCGGAGTTTAGTGGTTAAGAGCAGAGGTTTGGGGGTCACCTGGGTAGCTCAGTCGGTTGAGTGTCCAACGTCAGCTCAGGGCATGATCTCACGGTGTGTGAGCTCGAATCCCAGAAAAGGCAGAGATTTTGAAGTCATAATAACCAAAGGTTCAAATTCCTAATTTTCCACTCACCTACCACGTGACTTAACACCTTTAAATAGTTAAATAGTCTCTGCCTCATTAGGGTTGTGGAGAGAATTAAGTGAAATAATGTGTTAAGACACTTAGCACAATGTTCAGCTTATTGTAATCACTCAATGAAAGTTGGCTGCTGCTATTATTATTGGCTGCCAAGTAATTGGATGATAGTGCCATATAAGCAGAGGGATGAGAAAGAAACGACATATAAAATCACAGTTTCACCAATGATGGTTTAGTACTGAATCCAAACAGTATTTAACCATGTTTTAAAGCACACAATTTGGGGTAAATGTTGATTCTTTAAAAAGTCAATCTCCAGAGGGCCATAAAAGCTATTTTAATCACTACAACTAATTACAAGGAAGTATAAATCAATAAACTTTGCTAAATGGTCTAAAATATAATAAAGAAAACCATCATTAACAATCATCCAGGAAGCCACTGTCCTTAATAGTGAGATGATGTAAAAGTTGGATGAGAAGAACGAATTTTTTTATTTGAAAACTCCAGACGTTAACAATGCTCTCAGGGAAGTTCTTAATTTGCTACAGAGTCGTGGCATTTCAGCATGATTATTTACTTTAGGTAACTTGAGTTCATTACTTCTAAACTATATGTATAGGAGGCCCGGTTTGGAAATAAGGGGCCATTTGCAGCAAGGTATTTTCAGCTCTTAGCATTTTTTTGGATCCTTTCTCAGCTCAAAACCAGCTATCTTTCCATTGTTCCTCTTGAAGCTACAACATTGTTTCAGAGCCCACAGCGAGATTGGAGTCCAGAGGCCTTTAGAAAGCCTTAGCTCTCTTTTAGTCTTGTGTGGTGGTTACTGGCCCAAGTCTAGGGGGTCCCAGGGTTATCACCCGATTCCCACGTGTACCCTGCTGCCCTCCAGCTAGGAGAGACAATGCCCACATGGGTTCCTGAGTCAAATTGCTCTCCACCCATCATATCCTTAAGTCAAGCACTGGGTTTGCTTCTTGCCAGCCTATTTATTCTCAGTGGTGTGTTTTCCCAAGGCTGGAATGTGCCCACGAATGCCAAGTGAACAGCAGGCACCCCTTATCAAGGATGATGATGATTGACAACCTCCTGTTCCTGAGATGTCTGTGCTGCTGGGCTCTGTTCCCTTTGCGGTCCCGGCTACGCCCCTGGTCACAGCTTTGCTTGCGTCCCACAAGAACCCGTGAGGCTTTTTGGACAGTGTCCCTTTCCAGCCTAGTTCCTGACCTACCCTGGGGAGCAGATCAAGTCCATATCTAGCCCCTTTCGCCATCTTCACCTATCTATATTGCAATGGGGGATATCAGAGATACGGACTTGTTCAGCTCTGATGATGAGGCCAAGGCATTGAGCAGAAAAAGCTCGTCACGGCAGTAGAAGAACTGGATTTGAGCCTTGACTCTGCAACTAACTAGCCTTCATATCCACTGACCTCCCTTAGCTAAATCAAAGGGCTAATGACAGCATAAGAATACAAAGATGGCCTAAGTATGCATTGGAAAATTGTTACACTAACAAGAGGGGTGTTACCGTCGGCTGATCACTGAGCCCCAAACGGAGAGAAGGGTTTTGCAATCAGAAATTTTGTTAACAGAAAATCTAAAATAATAGTGGTTGAGGCAAGACAGAATTTCATTTCTCTCCAATACAAAAAACAACCTTGCAAGTGGGAAGTCCAGAATTAGAATGTTGGTTCAGTAGTTGTTGGGGACCCAGGCTTCTATTTATTATCTTTCTGTGCCCATACTAGCATACGGCTTTTATCTTCAAAGTCACCTCATGGCCCAAGATGGCTTCTGGGGCTCCATCCATATTACAGACATCAGAAAAGAAGGAAAGGGAAGGGAAAAGGGAAACATTGCCTAAGTCAAACTCTTTTGAAGTGACCTTCCTGAAAATTCCACATATTTCTACCTACATCTTATTCACCAGAACACAGTCACACGGCCGCATCTAACCGTGAGTAAGCCTGGGAAAGGTGGCCTTTTATTTAGGTGTATTGCCACCAAGAATGGATACTGTTGGATGGTAACTAACATTTGCCATATACGGTCATTTGAAACCAAATGACATGTCAACATTCTACGAGAGAGAGTTTGAAGTGATAACCATGCAGCAATCTGCTTTTGTGACTGGCTTAAATAAAATAAACAAGATCCACTTAATCAACAAACATATGTTGGGTAGCGACTACATGTGCTCAGCAGTAGAGGGACGGTAGTGAGCTGAAATGGACGTCTCCTGCCTCCGGCAAGATTATGGTGCACATCTTCTTACAAAAGGAAGAGAGTGTAATTGTAAACTGTGGTGTGGGTTGTGTATGGTGGATCGTGGCAGGTGGTCAGACTTGAATTTTGTGCCCTCAACTGTATAGAGAGACAAAGGACCTCTGTCACTGAGCGCGGGGTCACCTGGAAGCACCCCATTGAATGATGTGGTTACACATTCTTAGCACGCTGATGATACTCCTCTTCTCTGACCTTCCTCACTGCTGACCAAGGCTGTTTTAACTCTTACCCTTAAGTGAAAGGGATCCTATCTGCTTAGAGATAGGAGAGAATTCTCCTCTATTTTCCACAGAGCTGACGCTACACTCATTGCTCAATCTCAGGAAATTGGGGTGTGATGTCCCATTCTCCTTGCCTGTGGCAAATAGATGAGCAATTACTCAGGCGTCCTGAGTATCAAAAGCATCCGTCTGAAATGCCTGTCCCAACAGGAAATGCTTTATTGTGTGGGTCTGGCTTTCTGCTTTAACTTGCTATGGCCATTTCTGATCTTATTATTTCATTTGGGATAAAAACAGAGAATTTTATTTGTATTGCCCTTACTCTTCATTAGCTAATAGTTGGCTTCACCTTGGAATTTTAACATGACAAAACACTCAAAGAAAAGAGCACATCATTTTCCTGCTGTCACTTTGTGGGGCCAAGAATTTTTATTTGTCCTTCTGAAGAGTGGCTTTATTTTTAGCCCCATGCAGAGCTTTAGATGGATGTCCTGTCTGTTTCCACAAGGCAGCTCAGATAACCCAATCATATCCAGTTTTAGGGACAACTTCTTTTTGTTCCAACTTAGAACCATCAAGCATTGCTAGAAGAAAGAAGAGGTATTCACTCTCCTTAATGAGAAAATATGTGGATTAATGACATTTCCATATCATATGCTGGATCATGACTCTTGTTCTCTGAAGGTTTTGGGCTTGGGTGTATAACTTCATGGTTGGCACGGAGGACTGTTAGGCTCTACTGCTTGTAAGAAATAGATAGAGTCTGATAAAATACCTAACAAGCGGGGAGACTCTGAGGTCATGAGTATAAAGACAGCTGCAGTTTCCAAGTGCTTGGGGAAAGATGCACAGCCGGGCTTTGACAGAGCCTGGAGTTTAGGAGGAGAACGGAAAGGCACAACCTATTTCCAGCATCCTCAGCAGGAGAGGCCAATGGTCTTCCACAAGAGCTTGGCCATTAATTCAGTTCAGAGCTATGCCACAGTTACGAACTCCAGCCTCTCAGACATACTGGTGAAATTCTCTGGCTCTAATTTCCTCTTTGCTTCAAAATTATTTGCTGATATTTTAGCACTAGTAACTCTGAGATGCTTCAAGCTGCAGTTAGAAAGGAAAAGAATGACATTTCAGGCTCGTTTATACAGCCAGTTGACGCAGCTGTAGGACAAAGGCCTTGAGTTCATCTGCAAATCTGCTAGTTGACTCCAGCCTGCCCAGTCACTGCTCTTGCTATCTGGTCCTGGAGTTTACACTGGGCTCGGCAGAAAACGACCACTGCTGTCCCCTGGCGGCTGGTCATAAAGCCAGGTCTGCGTTCTCCCAGAGAATTTTCTTGTATTGGCTTAAAGTACAAAGCTAAGGGTGCTGGGCTTCCATCCCCACATACAATATAAAGCCTACATGGAGAAAAAGGTCCACCAACTTGACTGTCCAGTTACCCCCCTGAGCACAGCCGCCAGTTTCAGAAACGTGTGCCACGTCTGAAAGGCTGTGTGAGCCCTATGCTCAGACCCAGGCCAGAACACCTCAGAGAGGGCAGAATGCCTCTCTGGTCAGTCCCAGCATCCTCATATTATCTTCCAGTAGTCGTCACTGGGAACCTGTCCTCGGAGTCCAGAACCCGGTTAGATCCTTCTCTGACTGGCTTCCTATCCTTCACGGGCTAGGAACAAAACCACTAATGAGTGAGCCCTCCTTTGGTTTCTCTCTCTGTTTTTTAAAGTTTATTTATTTATTTATTTATTTGGGAGGGGGAGGGGCAGAGAGAGAGAGAGGGAGAGAGAGAACCCCACGCAGACTCCACACTGTCAGCGCAGAGCCTGATGAGGGGTTTGAACTTACGAACTGTGAGATCACGATCTGAGCTGAAATCAAGAGTTGAACGCTTAACCGACTGAGCCACCCGGAGCAACCCCCTTTTGGTTTCCTAATGTGGCAGCAGAAGGTAAGAACATCTATCTCAAAGGTAAATTGTGAAATTTTTCTGATAGTTCGTGATAACGAAGATGGTGGGGGGAAAGTGTCAAATATCATGGTAATACATTCGAAACCTCTTTTGAAATCTGTCAAGGGATGCCTGCCACTGGTGTGGAACCTCTTCAGTTAGGATGCTCTTTGGCAACTTCACGGTAAGAGGTCTTCCACGGTAGATTGCTGTGTAACCCAGCAAGACCTTAGAAATCCTGGCCCCAAAGGAGTTATGATTTTGGCCCTTCTACCTCATCTGAGAGGCAGAATTTTTGGCATAAAAGGACCTCAGACTTTGATTCAACATCACAGTAAGGAGGAAGGTACGATATCAACTCCATCACCAACACTGTCAAAAGAACTAGCGGGAATACAGAGGCTTCCTTTACCCATACAAAGATCCTAACATGATGGAAAGGACTCCAGTCACTAACAATGGCCAAAGGAGGCTCACCTAGACTTTAATAATCATTTTTGAAGGAATTCCATTTTCAAAAATAAATTTATTCAAATATTTTATGTCAAAATAATACTAAAAAGTATTCATTGCTATTAGTTGCCCCCAATCAAATGTGCACTTAACTACATGAACACAACTATTACTTCATAGTCTTTTTATTATAGACTTTTTTTTTATCCACATGAATGTTAAAGAAACTACAACAGAGTTAAATACCATTTTTGATAACATGATTATATTCTTAATTACACTCAATATTAAACTGTAAAATATTTCCAGAGGAATACAATCTTCATTCATACAGCAGGCAAAGTACCAGAGAGGAAGGGGCCACGTCTAAGTCTGTCCAGTTTGTTGTGAAAAGCAGGTTTGTGCGGCTGATGCCGTCCCAGCTGTCGAAATGTGATCCCCACTCCTAGGACAGGTCTTGTGTTTCCACCAAGAATCACGTCTTCCAGCGTAAAAGACAGTCTTGCAGAGCCACCCTCTCCGAGTGTGCAGCACTGAGTTCACTTGGGACCGTCCACGGATTTCCCACCCCGGTTGGCTAACAGCACTCCCACGCTCTGGGTTCAGTTGGCCTTGAAAAACACAAAGACTCAAACTTTGGTTCCACCAAAAGATGCGACAAGCATTGACTGCTCTGGTTGGCTCCCCCCTCCCCCCCCCACTAATGAATGGCCGCTACAGTCTATTTTACATGGTTGTCCATGCTGCTTTGAGGTCACTTGTCCTTGGGTTCTCCCGAACCTGATTTTGTATTTGATTCCCAAGCCCTTTCAATTCGCAGTCTTTATGTGGGTCCGAAGTGCTCAGTGACAGGCTGTATCTTACAAGAGAACAAGAGTAAGTGATTCTGTGCACCTGGGATAGAACAAGAAATGCAGAATGACAACTTCAGCCCCATATAGTCAGATAGTTTAAAAACACATCAAGTGACATTTAGTGTATCCTGAAAGAAGACATTTTTGGTACAGTTTGGATGAAATATTGAAATGGGAACCTGAAAGCATCTTCCCTTGTGCATATATTTGCCTGCTCTCTTCGTTTATGCATCTCTGCTGACACTGAGCCAAAGTAGAGCTATTAGTTCAGAGTATGCTGGCTTGCGATGCCTCCTTTACAGGAAAGTCATGTTCGCTAGGTTCTAGAAGCTCCAGTTTGCTTAAGACAGCCTGTGGTGAAAGGGGCAGACAGAATTTCATGCGCCAGTGCCCTGCTTTGGCTTTGGCTGGATTGCCCAAGTTAACATCTGTATTTCTTGTCCTGGGGGGTCAGGGCAACCGTAGAAGCATGGCTGGAGTTTTTGTGACTCAACAGCAACAAAACCATCGGATTGGCTATTAACTGCGCGTTTACGACTGACGATAGAGGATGCGGGTCAGGCCACAGTCTCCCGGTACGAATCACAGGAGAGCAGATGAGTGTGGGGTGGCAGAGCCAGGCAGCCTGGCTCGGATCCTGCCACTTGCTCACAGCAAGACCACAGACAACATACTCAGCTCTCTGCATGTCAGTTTTCTCAGCTGTAGCATATGGTGAGAGCAGTGGACCTTCTCTCAATGGGTTGTTTTAGAGATTAAATAAAAGAATTGACACAAAGCCTTGAGCAGACTAGGAGCACATTGTCAATCTCGATGGAGACTCTTGAAAGAACCTGGTCCTGTAGGTCTGACTACAGAGGAGAGAAATGGATATGCTATTCCCTCCCTTTGCCTTTGATCTATATAAAAGGAAGACACAGAGTGTTCCGTTACAATCCCTCTATGTCATTTTAAGACCTTTTTCTTGTAGTGATTTTTGTAGCAATTATTCCAGAAATGAAGAAAACTAACAATTAGTTACGAGACACAAATCAAAGAGGTAGATGTTGTCAGTATAGGAAAAAAAAATCCTCAAACTCTCCAGAAGGTAGAAGGAAGGAGTAATCTGTGATGAAGAAAACGCAGACATAAGGCAAAAGTAGGCTGGTCATGCCCTTGGGTGTTATATACGGTCTTGAGCATACTTTAATAAAAGCAGCCCCTTTGTGGGAAAGGAGAGAGAGTATGGCAGATGTCTGGTATGCAAGAGTGGTGGTCAACATTTTAGAACTGGCAGAGACTTTGATCAGGTTTGGCCACCTACATTTTATTGATGAGAGTGAGCCTCAAAGAGATTGTATGATATTATCCAAGATAATATGGGGCAGCAGTGTCAGATTTAGAAGCCAGACTCCCTCCAAACAAACCCAATGATCCTTGGGAGACAGAGAAGTGGAATAGAGTCACATGGGCCTGAATTGAGTCCTGGTTCTGCCACGTGCTAGCTGAGTGGTCCCACTGAACCTCGGGGTTCCCATGTATGAATGGGGATGACAATAGGATCTACCTTCTAGAGTTGGAATGTTCAAAAGAGATAGATAATGTGGCAAAGAATTTAGCCCAATGTCTGGCATAATCAGTGCTCAACAGATGATAGTTACTATTATTTCTGGCTTGGTCACGAGTTTCTGTATGACTACGAACAAGCCATTTCCCAGGAACCACTTTCCACTTCTGTAGAATGACTGAAAGACCTGGGTGCTTCATCTAGCTACACGGATGACATCTGTATAATGTCAAAAGATGCTCGGAAGAAAAAGAACGTAATGATTAAATTACTGCTGACATCATGGCACTTTTTTGGTGGTGCAGATTTCACAAAGATCACACTGGGTGTCTGGGCAGGACATGGGGCATGGAAACAACCACAGGTAAGAGAGACTATCAGGAATAATTCTGGTGTGAAAAACAGTCCTTGATGCAAGGACAAATGCACATAACATTTTGAAATTTTTTTCAAATCATTTTCGTTGGACTGTGAGCTTACAATGAAACAAATACGCAAAGCAGCCCAACGGCTAGTCTACTAGGGCTTGTTTTAGGAGGTGGTTTGAAGATAAAGAAAGAAAGCAAACTACACTTAACACAGCTGGTAGCTAAACAAATAGAATTCATTGCCCCAAAGGGGACTATGCCTAGGTTGAAGAAAGGTTTAGATAAATCCATGGGTAATGGGTCTTTAAGGAGTTATCAAGGGAAAACTAAGAGTATTCAGTGCACGTGCTTAAATTTTAGGGTTGGTGTTGTTAAGAACAACAATTTGGCTCTTCTAATGGAATTATGCAGTTAGTAACCTGGTCTGGGTGGAACCTTATTGTGACTCAACATGGAATCTCTTACATCCTAAGGTAGGGCAAAAAAGATTTGTAGAGCAGTGATATGTGGCGATACTTGCTCAGCTTATTAAGTGGATTGCCTGTGGTTTTGAAAAGCTTCCTCCTCTTAATAGTCATATTGGAATCCACTGGGTGGCAAGAACACAGCACACTACCTTAAGGGTCACTCTTGCATAAGACATTAATGCATCAGTCCCTAATTTGGAAACCTGTGGTCACTCAGCAAGGCAGAATTTGTCTCTCTCCCTTGGTGTAATGATTTTTATTTTGTAATCTCTCTTGGGGTAATTCCTTGCAGGCTTGGCATGTTGAGAATCAAATACTGCCTCTAACAATATGGTCGTGATTCTCTGCTTGGCTGATTTAGCTCAGCATTTAAGTAACCACTAATCTTCTGAAAGCACCAGGGTCTACTTAGAGAAATCCCTGTTGTCTGCAAGGATGGAAACAAAATCAGCATGAAGGAAGCATTAGTTACTAAACACAAATCAATCTTTTTTTTTTTTTCCACCTAGCTGTATGCGATGTCACCATCAGAGGCATGGTTTCTGGGCAGTCTTCATTTTGTAGGTACAAGAGCAGTCGTCATAAGCAAAGGAGATGAGTTGGGGAATAAGAAGGAGTAAAAAGAGTTTATTGAAGTTCCTAAGTGGAGATCAAACTACATTATAATGGATGAATATCATAAATGAGGAGTAAAAGAAGCCAGATACAAAACAATGTTCTGTACAAGGTCCTTTGCTAAAGTTCAAAACCAGGCAAAGCTGATCTTTGTTGGGTGGAGGAATAACTGGACAGGGGTGCAAGGTGGCTCTCTGGGTTCTGGAAGCCTAAGTAGGTTCATCTTGTGAAAATCCATTGAGTTTTGATTTGTTGACTTCATGACTTGATTTTTGAACTTTGATGAATATGTATCATACTTCAATAAAAATGTTATTTAAAAACACCTCCTAATATATTCTCTTTGACTTGAAAGAGAATTTGACATTTTCAAATTATTATACCTATGAGTTTATCAGCATTAATTTGGGTGATTCTTGCCTTGATTGCCTTGGTATTCTGAGTTAAGATTTAGTGAGGTCTGACTGTTGTAAAATTATTCATTTCACACAACTGGTGCAAACCTGTCTGCTCTAATGAGAAGGAAACTGTCCAACGTCAACTTCAGACTTAAGAACACTTGAATATATAGACCAGAGCCAACTCACAGGCCCACTTGGTAGAACTTCATGGATATGGAAACACAATGACTTATTATTTGACTGTCTTTCTTGCAGAAACATCTGCTTACAGAGGACAGAAAGTGCATGCATTAGGGGCAAGTGGGCACTGAATCTAAAGTCAGGAGCCCTGGGATCTCTTCGCAGCTTTGCAACGTGAACATAAAATGTCACATCTCTCTTCTCCGTACCTCAGTTCCTTGTGTGTAAAATGAAGGGAAAGCATATGAATGAGAGACTGTCTTGGAAATAGTTTTGATCTTCTGATGAAATATGAGTGACATAATCATCATTATTTAAGACAAATTCTGAAGATTATCACTAATAAAGATGACAAGACGTGGGATTGTCATTTGTACAAGGACAGAGGAGGCTTGTGATATGCAGAAAAGAGGCATGAAGGGAAGAACAGGAACCACACACCCGCGTTGTACAGAATTCTTTTTGCCAATAGATTCTATTAAGTTGGAAATATTCCAGAGGGAAGTTCCAGAGGGAAGGATGGGGAAGAATGATTCTGATAGGAATGGGTCACACTGATAAATGACCACAATCCTAGTTGGCCATGAGCACTTACAAATGCTCCCTCTGACATCTGAGTTTTTCCCTGATTTAGCAATTCCAGTTGTAGGTCATCCTAATGTATTGTCACAGAAACAGCAAGCCTTAGTTTCGACATCCCTTCAATTCTAACAATTATATATGTCTTCTGCATAAGCAAAAAGTTGCTTTTGAAATGTTTAGGTATGTTCTGAATACAGTCAATGAATTTTTACTGTCTTCCTTAGAAGCCTGGAATATTTGTTTTTCAAATTGTTGCCAGGGATGTGACCTCGAACTTGGCTTCAACTCTAGAGAAACAGTGATTGGTTTAGGGAAGGAATGAATGACTCTTCCTACAGAAGACGTTCTCCAAGGTCTGTGTTGCCTGCAATTGTTCACATCACCGTCTGTCAGTAGCTCACTGAAAGCCAGATTTCGGGAAGGCTTTTACAAGCAAAGGAGAGGCAAAGAAGATGAGACACAGTAAGCATGATTGAGGACACTCCACTTTCCTGCAGAGGGGCAATACTCAGGCTGTTAGGGAGAACTGCAGAGAGCAGAACACCTCAAAACAGAACAAAGATCGCTTCTGCAGACTGAGTACAGACTTTTGTTACTTTTAGGAATTTTCCAAGGAATCTACAAAATGTACATAGCCACTGGCTTAGGAAGTCCCATGCCCGGGCGTAATGAAGTTCATCAGTATATTGGCTGAAACACAGGATGCAACTTTACTAATCCCTTGGGCTATGTCGAAAACATCAATAAAGAACATAGCTGAGTAATAATTCAGAATTCAGGAAAATCTCTTTCTTCTGGTAAGCTTACCTTTTAGCTTTTGCTGAGATGGGCACCAAGCTTTTCTTTCCTGATCAAGCTTGCTGCATAGGGGATCTGTAAGATAAAAACAGGCAAAGCTGTCCAGATGAGCTCAATTAAAAAAAATTTTTTTTTAAATGTTTATTCTCGAGAAAGAGAGAGCATGAGTGGGGGAGGGGCAGAGAGAGAGAGATGGAAACGCAGAATCTGAAGTGGGCTCCGGGCTCCGAGGTGTCAGCACAGAGTCCCATGTGGGGCTCACACTCTCGAACTGTGAGATCATGACCTGAACTGAAGTCGGACGCTGAACCTACTGAGCCACCCATGTGTCTCCAGAGAAACTAAATTCGAAGACAGGTGCATAGTGGAGACCTTTCATCATGCCTAGAAATTTGAATGCCAGTAAATCCCCCCCTAAGGAGAAAAGATCTCCATCCGATCGGCAATAGCATGGAGCTTCTGGGATATAGCAATTCCTAAGGCCTGTTAAAAAGCATATCAAGGACAACCAGTGATCACAGTAGACTCTTGCTAGAGCTAGTCTCTGAGGTCAGTATATGACATTTCACCTTAAGAAGTTTTTTTTTTTTTAATTTTCATTTAATAATATGGTACTGCTATTTTTTTATTTAGGTATGAAAACTAAGTTATGACGTTATAATGTATGTCCAAAGTAAAGAGACAAGGATGTGATTACAAACTAGTTCAATGCCATCTTTCATTTAATTACAGTGACCGACTATGCTATCATTATAAATCACAAAAATAAGATGAACTAACTAAACACAAATTATTACTCTGGGTAATTTCCCAATAACTACTAAGAAGCATCAGAAATAATTGCACTGAGTGGAAAATACAACCCTTGAGAATACTACCTGGATAAACTTGAAAAGTACTTTTCAGTACTGGGACTTCAAATGAAAGCCTATCCCATTTGATACGTTACTTTTCATTAGAAAATCTGAATGGCTAAAATTGGACTGCATGTCTTATTTAGATTTACCTTTCCATTAACCCCAGTTAAGGTAGTCTATCATTATGTTACTTACCTTCATCATTATAAGACTCAGGACTCTAGAGATTTGCATCTATCATGCATTTAAAGAAATACATATTCAGCTTTCCAGAATATAACATGAAATATGGCTGTGATGTAAAGCAGTGAGGGAAATAAAACTATTTTCATCCGATTCAGCAATGTTTTTGAATACTGGTACATATGCTCTCCATGTTTCCGGCATATCTGTGTTTTGTTCTCCGGATCCCCCATCCACAAATATAAGCCTTTTCTAGTGGGAAGAGACTATGAATCTGTGAGTGACTAATATGGTCCCAATCATACTGGGACCACTATGCCATAATAACTGGTCAGCTGAATAGCCTTTCTAATGGCAAAAAAGAGAGAGGACTAACATAACCATCTCACTCTTTTGATACACAGGCACAACATGGATGATTCCGATAGCCACATATCTGATCAAGAGCACAGACAGCATGAATGAAGTGCCCTTATGGCCTTCATACTTGAGTACCAACCTCATATTTGAGGACATGAGCTGCGATGAGCCGGATGACGACAAGAGCAGTCACATGGGGACCTACTCTAGTTACCTCTTCTTCTCACTGGACATCATACTACATCTGCTCTCAACAGAGATGCACGTTTCCCATCACAGCGTTTGCTGAGACATGCCAAACACAGGGATTGCCTCTCTCTTTCTGTGCATGATATAACGGGGCCTTGAATGGAATTCTATTAGTTAGGATAACAAGTAGAAATGATGCAAACCTCGGGGCAAGAGGAATTACCTAATACAATGTGCTTGTGTCACGCTCACATTTAGAGACAGTCCTCGACATCAAGACTCCGGTACCACAGTGACTGAGAAAGTGATCCGTCCTGTTCCATCCCAGGCCCTACTGCAAGTTAACATCACCAGCGGCCCACCGCCTCATCAAAGCCGATAAACTACTCATCCTAACCCTAAGAAAACTGTGGGAAGGACACTGCTTTCATATCTAAGTCAGAATGCCTTTTTCCTTCCTTCCTTTTACCCCAGAAACAATGTAGCATTTCATTAAGGTGGGACGCTGAGGGGAAAAAAAAAAGCTTAGGAAAAAAAGGATGTTTCCGTATAAGCACATTTGATTCCCAAATCTACAGACTGGAATTTAAATCCGTTTGAAGAATTACCCACACTCAAACATTGTTGCATTTATGTCGTTAAAACAAAGTGAAATAAAAGCCAAACAAAAACAAAGGCAAAAAGTGCATAAGGTTGTGAGCTGAAAATCATGTATTTTTAATGGTAGGTCCTAAGTCATGAATGACAAAGAATATACTGACATGTGGCCCAACTGTTCGTGGGAATTACCCTATTTCATCAATTCTAAAATGTACTTTTCCCCCCCTCACGTTTTAATGTCTCTGAAATTAGGTGTCTTATAATTGATGGTATCTTGGAATAATAGTTGAAAGTTTCTTTTCTTGTGATACATCAAGTAATGGTGTCTCTTACAACTGACAGTGCTTTGGATTCCAAGAAATGCAATACTTGATTCACAGAGAGCTCTGCAAACACTCCCCAATTTGGGAGCTCATGCTCCTGGAGGCTCCATTTGAGCTAATTATTCCATTACATTTCCTGTTCTGGAAGTTACAAAAACTTTCTTTCCATTTTGACCAGCTTACTACTTTTTTTAATGTTTATTGATTTTTGAGAGACAGAGAGAAAGAGAGGACAAGTAGGGGTGGGACAGAGAGAGAGGGAGTCACAGAATCTGAAGCAGACTCCAGGCCCTGAGCTGTCAGCACAGAGCCTGACTCGGGGCTTGGAACTCGTGAACCGTGAGATCATGACTGAAGTCAGATGCTTAACTAACTGAGCCATCCAGGCGGGCCATCCATTTTGACCAGCTTAGAAATCACCAAGATTTGCATGGAAAAAAAAAAAAAATCTCTCAAAGCTATATAATAAGTTCTAAATTAGTCACCTAGTTGGCACGAGTCTATCAAAAGTCTGGGGTCTTACCAAAAAAGATAACTTCCTAGTTTGTGCCGAGAAAGAATTAGCCTGAGCTCAGACATTCAGGTGGGTTAACATGTCAAAAGGAGAACGAGGAGAAGGCCACATAACCAAGGAACAAGTGATTGCCTGGTCAGGATGCATGGCAATCGATCAGTAATGGGGAAAGGACGCACTGTAGTCAAAGTCTGGTCTGCTGCTGGAGAATGTTAAGGCAGCATCCAGTCCTCTGACTTGCAGGGACCTCCTTTTCTTGCATATTTAGCCACAAAACCAAAATCCTCTAGTGGCCTAGGGATCTTTTCCTAAGAATATAGTGCCAAACAGTAACTGTACTACCTACCTTTAAAAAAAAAATACATAGGACATATTTTTAAAAACTCTCTGGGTTGAAACGTTAGAAGTCTGGACAAGTTCCCATCCTAATGAATCCTGGACAACCTCCAAGGAAAGACTGTATCACTGAAGAGCTGTGCCCTTGCCAAGGAGGGAGGGCCCCTCCAGCAGCAGTCAAGACCTCGCTCCTTTCCCTGCAAGGAAGCTCTGTGCTCCCAGCAACAGGAAGTTGTAAACTGCTTTTTTACAAGTCCACAGTGAACGAAACATTAGTACTAAATCTATCGATTGAGCATTATTTTAATTGAGGCTTTTAATGAAGAACTTTGAGACCAAGTTTCCCCTGCTGTGTGTGAGTGCAGCATTCTGGATAAAACAGCAGAGGGCACTTCGAGACTAGCACATTTTCTCCATCTACGCGCCTCTTGGTAGCAATCTAGCAAGTCCAAAGGATGTGAATCTGGATCTAGCCGTTTATCACAGGCTCTCTTCTGCAGCTGCACAAGGTCCTTCGAGAACTCTGACTAAAGAAGAGTATGTCTTCAACAAACTTACAGTCGTAGTAACTTCTATACAGATGCACTGGCTTGAAAGAAAATTGTTGCCAAATTATCAATGAAAAAAAAAGTTATCAAGGCATCATAATGTGTAAATTATATTATACTCCAGTCCTTGAAAAACCTTAATCAAAAGGTGATACACTGAGTAAAACACCTTCAGCTTCTTTTTTTAATTTTTAAAAATTGAGATATAATTGATATACAACATTGTCTTAGCTTTTTCATCTTCTTCTTAACTGTACAGCACGATGGGTTTTGTTTTCAAAATTGAACCAACTTTTCCTTGAGTCACAATCCATTTGTGAATGAGATTTTTTTTCCTTTGTGCTATAATACAAACTAAGATTTTCACGAGCTTGTTAAGTTTTAGAACTTTTGTATTTGGTTCATAGTGAGAAGAATCTATTTCTTTGCTTGTACAACTAACTCTGGCTTAGTAAGGAAAACACTTTAAACATTTGAAAACCCAGGGCAGGGGTGGAAGACTTTACTACAAACTGTGTGAAGTACTTATAGACTCTAATTTTAAGCAATTAAAAAAAAATTTAGCGTGTTGCCCATGTATAAATGTTAAACAAACTGTGTAGGCTTTAAATCTCACATTGAGATAAACACACGTTCATTTATACGTGTACAAAGAGAGTCAATTATTTGACTCCATAGTCATTACACCTTTGCATTTAACAAACTGAAAAAGGAAGCAATGGTGCAGAAATTGCAGTCAGCAGAGAATCTAAAAATGCAGGAGCCAAAGAAATTCATAAGTTTTCTTTCTACAGCAATGATACCCAAGATGCTTTCGATAAAATCTTTTGAATAAGAACACTGCGTAACAGCATAGAATAAATGCACTGTGGGTCTATGGGAATTGTTACAAAATATGATGGTTTTAATATATTTGAATTCTCCATGATTGCAGGATAGGATGGGTTTTTATGTCATCTAAAGGAAAAAAAAAAGCCTATTCTGCAGGCAAATGACTATTCTGTCATATATGCTCAGTAAGCTTTAAATATAAAATAGTTTAAATGTAAAATAATAATTTTGAGTGAAATGCTCTATTCTCAGGAAGCAAAGCATGTAACCATATTTACTGATGAATTAGATCATTCAACTAAAACTACTGAGAAAGTCAATAATTATGATATCTAGCAACTTCTTGAAAATCTTTAGATCGAAGTCTCTCAGGACATTACCCCCCCACGTACTTTAGCAAATAAAACAAGCTGAATAAGGGATTTGATAAATTTCTGTTCGGGTGAACTGGAGTCTGCTGCCTCAATTCCAAAGCAGATGGTATAATGTGAACCCAGGTCCTTCTTGCACAAAAATATATCTAGGCATCAGTACTTGAATAGTCCCACTATTAGAGGTACTGCTTTGAGAAGAGGCATGCTATGAAATTTATTACTCATACTGGCAGAGCATTTGATAACTTGCACGGGCATTTCATGTTTATTAGGCACCTGTGCCTTACTTACTATATTCCTATCAGGGCACAGGTTAGAGCTTCCGAATTCCTTTGGCTGAGGAGCTGACACTTAATGGACTATATGGGAGTAGTCTTGAATTGAAGTTTGCAGACCTGCCAGCCTGTGTCTGTTAGTCACAAGGACAGTGCAGTAATAGGGGAACACCTCATAATTCACCACTATGGCTTTCTTTAGTCGTTTTAGTGGTAGTTTCTTAGCACAAAAGACAGTTTGGGGAAATCAGGAACGAGCCAGGGAAATTTGGAAAAGAATTAAGAGGACCACTCTATGGGAGTATCAGAGTTGAGTCAGGGGTCACCCCTGGGTGGTGATTCATTCAGCAAATGTTTATGATAGCCATCGGATGATAGGTACTGGAGGCTGCATGAAGACCCTCCCCATATTAAGGCAGGGGACCCAAGAGAAGAAGTGGGAGGGACAAATCACGTCTATTTCACCTGTTTCATGTTGTCAGCCTGGATGTGGTTTTGCGGATTTCAGAAATTATATGGTACCTACAGGGCTGGGGGGAAAAATGTCTAGCTTCTCCCAAGGAATTTAATTTGTGACCAGGAATAATTTACTATCTAGAGAAATGTGAATTAATAACACTTGTCTACATAAATGAATATATGATGATAAAATATTTTGCAATATAGTGTAATAAAAACGCATAGTAATACCAATTTATCCCTTCCATGAACCAAATATCTCAAAAGACACGAGACATTTTTTCTGCTATCAATACTGTTTACTACATGGACGCAGTATCATTTCCTCTTTTACTAAGGAAACCTAATGTCAAAGAAAATTAAGACATTCAAGCTATATAACTGACCTTAAATAGGGGCACTGAAATAAATACCTACTCCCTCTTCTAAAGCCTATATTGCTATACGCAACTACTCTAAAATCACAAATTTTTGGTTGTATGCATGGCAGTTTTTGTTTTAAGAGTCGGAAAGTGATATGTAGAATCAGTAAGGCCTGAAAATTTTATATCCTTCTGTCTCCAATTATTTATTTAAATTCTTCCTTTATATAGGGGTGCCTGGCTGGTTTGGTTGGTCGAGTGTGAGATTCTTGATCTTGGGGTTGGGAGTTCGAGTCCCACGTTGGGTATAGAGATTACTTAAAAACAAAATATTAAAAAAATTCTTCCTTTGGACAAAGAAAACAATTAGAATAGTCACAGCAAGTAATCAATAGCTCTTATTATCTAGGTATCAAAAGCTAAGAACAGTAGATACATTTTTTTTAACCCTTTGGGGGCTTAGTAATCAATCAATTGAGAAAAAGCCTTCTGCACTCCCCCCCTCCCATGACTTTAAGTGCAAACAAACCAAACACAAACAAAAACAAAAACCAGAAGAAAAGTCCTGTTTAAGAGGCATCTTACATTGAGGTGACTTTCAGAACAGAGAAATGTTAACCGGCCATTGAGGTCAATGAAGACCAGTGGGAATGGTCTAGGAGTACAAACAGCACTTTTTAACAAAGCCCCAGAATGGAGGCACTACAAGGTGGCTTTAAAAATGACTCCGAGGGGCACCTGGGTGGCTCAGTGGGTTGAATGTCTGACTTGGGCTCAGGTCATGATCTTATAGTTCTTGAGTTCGAGCCCTGCATCAGGCTCTGTGCTGACAGTCTGTTTCAGATTCTGTCTCCCTCTCTCTCTGCCCCTCCCCTGCTCGTGCTCCATCTCTCTCTCTCTCTCGAAAATAAGTAAACATTAAACAAATTAAAAATAAATAAATAAAAAATAAAAAACGACTCCAAGCAATCTCCATTAACACAAGCATGATTTCTCTGATGCAGAAGGAAAATGTTAATACTTATCTTCCTTGAGTTATCCTGACAGAGAGCTAGATACCTGGCTGTCTAGACAAGACAGGTGGATATATGTAGATACATGCTTAATAAAATACAGGTAACAGGGACCAGCTCGGAAACGTCCAGCAACCAGGGCACCTGGGTGGGTCAGTCGGTTAAGCATCCGACTTCGGCTCAGGTTGTGATCTCGCGGTCCGTGAGTTCGAGCCCTGCATCGGGCTCTGTGCTGACAGCTCAGAGCCTGGAGCCTGTTTCAGATTCTGTGTCTCCCTCTCTCTGACCCTCCCCCATTCATGCTCTGTCCCTCTCTGTCTCAAACATAAATAAACATTAAAAAAAATTAAAAAAAAAAAAAAAAGGAAACGTCCAGCAACCCCAATTATAATAGTCATGCTGGGAATACCACTAAGGATCAGTGTATGTCTCCATCCAGGTGATTAAAAAATATCTTACAAATATGGAGCAGAAATTATCGTCCCCACTGTACTCAGGAAAATGAGAGAGTATGAGAGACTGTTTTAAAAGCCCTAATGATTAATACCAGATCTGTCTGCGTGGGGATGAAGGGTGGTGAATTCAGAATGAAAAAAACCCAAAAAACCCCACTACGTTTATTCACCAGGCACCTTCCTGCTTCCCTGTTTCCACATAAATACAACTGAGTGTCCACTTTTTGGTATGATTAGGAGAGGGTGAATAACACACTTCATTTGGAAATAATCATTTCTTTGAATCACCCTTCAAGTGACTTTATTTTTTTTTGTTATTTTTTTTCTTTTTTCTTTTAATATTAAATTTGTTGTCAAATTGGTTTCCATACAACACCCAGTGCTCATCCCAACAGGTGCCCTCCTCAATGCCCATCCCCACCCTCTCCTCCCTCCCACTCCCCCATCAACCTTCAGTTTATTCTCAGTTTCTAAGAGTCTCTTATGGTTTGGCTCCCTCCCTCTCTAACTTTTTTTTTTCCTTCCCCTCCCCCATGGTCTTCTGTTAAGTTTCTCAGGATCCACATAAGAGTGAAAACATACGGTATCTGTCTTTCTCTGTATTACTTATTTCACTTAGCATAACACTCTTCAGTTCCATCCACGAAAACCTCTCTGACCTCAGCCGCAGCAATTTCTTACTTGACACATCTCCAAAGGCAAGGGAATTAAAAGCAAAAATGAACTATTGGGACCTCATGAAGATGAAAAGCTTCTACAAGCTTCTACAAGCAAAGCAAACAATTAACAAAACTAAAAGGCAACCAATGGAATGGGAAAAGATAGTTGCAAATGACATATCAGACAAAGGGCTAGTATCCAAAATCTATAAAGAACTCACCAAACTCCACACCCGAAAAACAAATAATCCAGTGAAGAAATGGGCAGAAAACATGAATAGACACTTCCCTTCAAGTGACTTTAATTGATTAAGTGTATTTATACCAAGTTCTCTTGGCAGCAAAGGGTGTGGCTTAGGTCTGGGTAAGGGAAGGAGAGGAAGAGAGAAGACAGGAGCTTCTCGGGCATCCCAGTGCCCCGTGCTCACAAGTTTGCACAGTGGGAGGCGGTGCAGGTACCTCTGGTTCACCCACAGAGACAATTTACACATCTGTCTATTAACACATGGTAGGTAGTTACATCTCGAGGAAACGAACTGACACATCTGTTTATCCTGTGTCTAAGTAAATCTTTTGTTAATTAGCATCTAAACCAGCTGAGAAGTAAGTGGTAAGTGGACCAAAGGGTTTCACGGCAAAAAAACGTGAATAGTTTCTTACACGCTGGGTGGTCTGCAAACAAACCCATCAAGTCAGGTTGATTTTTAAGTAGAAATCATCTTACGATTTGTAATTGCTGCACCATTTCTTCTCGGTAGGCTAGTTCCCTTTTCATCTGATCCTGGAAATTATCTGGTAGGAGAGAGAAATAGAGAAAGATATCAATCAAAGTTGCAAAATCTTATTTTAGTAATTTTAGGAACAATGCTCCTGATGGTGCCAGAGAAGCCCCTCTCCCTTTTCAGTATTTTTAGAAAGTATTGTGTGTGTGTTGTTTTTTTTTTTAAAGTATGTCACATGGCTTTTTGAAGGGATGTTTTTAAGGCTCTCTAATGAGAACAGAGAAAATTTTGAGGGGGTAGGGTCTCTATCTCATAGTTCACAGTATCCCATGGCCCATCTAGGTGATCCCTCGCATATAATAGAATGTCTGTGCGGTCATGTTCTCCAGCTTTGTGCACTCGAGCCAGTCACAGGTTATCGACAGCTTCCACTGTCTACAGAAGGCTAGTGTGAGTGAGGGGGTGAACCTCAGATCTAGGTGGGTCACAGGAAAGGCAGACCCTTGTCTGCTAAGACAAAGGCCCGTGAGCCACGCCTGCCTCACCTCAATCCCAAGCGAGTGATAAACATACTCTGACTCTGCCAACCTGCAAACTCTCTCACCCTGCATCAGCCTTATTTGTCCTCCGTGGGCCGGGAGCAGTTCTACAGACCTTGCCTGCATCTGAGAAAGGGATCAGGGAGGAGCTTTCAGAGATACCGTTATGCAAAGTATCTTTGCCAGTCTTCATATTGATCATTTTTATTGGGAAAGGACTTTCCAACATGTATCATGTTGCAACGTCTCCATGTGATCTTTTCATTTATTAAAAAATTTTTTTTTTAATTTTTTAATGTTTATTTTTGAGAGAGACACACACAGAGCAGGAGCATGGGAGGGGCAGAGAGAGGGGGAGACACAGAATCCGAAGCAGGCCCTGGGCTCCTCACTGACCACTCAGAGCCCAACGCGGGGCTGAACCCACGATCCGCAAGATCATGCCCTGAGCCGAAGTCAGATGCTCAACTGACTGCGCCACCCAGGCGCCCCTCCATGTGATCCTTTTAAAAGCGTGGGCCCAGCTAACTTTAGCATTTTC
Organism: Panthera leo; assembly: GCF_018350215.1. Taxonomy (NCBI): domain Eukaryota; kingdom Metazoa; phylum Chordata; class Mammalia; order Carnivora; family Felidae; genus Panthera; species Panthera leo. The sequence continues at coordinate 67,345,424 of NC_056690.1, forward strand.
TGCCTTCAATGAGAACGTCACACGATTTCCTATTGAATCTGTTGTGGATAGTCAGGGTAACAGTTTGGGGAAACCAGAAACTTTGTCACATCTTTTCCTCTGCTCTTCCCTTCACCTCTGCAGCCACTGGTGTGTGAGTCCTTTACGGTCTGATGTCATCCTCGCTTCCCTTTGCCATTGTCACCTCCCCAACACAGACACCTCTTCCCTGGGTAGCTTCCCAACTGACCACTTGGCCTCCGGTCCCCCCGCTCTGCAAATCCCCTTTCCTTCTGCTGAAAACTCTATGATGGCTTCCCAATGCTTACAAGATGATGAATCTTTTACCTCTTGTGAGGTTCTGGGGACTTGGAAATTAAAAACACCATCCTTTTAATTTTTTTGACTTCTACTTTTCTTTTTTTAAAAAAAAAATTTTTTTTTAACGTTTATTTACTTTTGAGACAGAGAGAGACACAGCATGAACGGGGGAGGGGCAGAGAGAGACGGAAACACAGAATCAGAAGCAGGCTCCAGGCTCCGAGCCATCAGCCCAGAGCCCGATGCGGGGCTCGAACTCGCAGACCGCGAGATCGTGACCTGAGCCGAAGTCGGACGCTTAACCGACTGAGCCACCCAGGCGCCCCTTGACTTCTACTTTTCTATATTATTTGAATTCCTTCCCTATCCCATGCATGTTTTTTAAATTAGTTAATTAATTCATCAATTAATTAATACTTGGGGTTTTCTTTAGAGTAGTTTTAGGTTCACCACAAAATCAAGGGGAAGGTACAGAGACTTCCCATTTACCCACTGCCCCCACACCTGCATATCCTCCCTCATTATCAACAACCCTCACCAGAGAGGGACATTTGTTACAATGGATGGACCCACACTGACACATCATCATCATCCAAAGTCCGTAGTTTGTCTTAGGGTTCACTTTTGGTATTGTACCTTTTATGGCTCTGGACAAATATATAATGACATATATCTACCAGCATAATATCAGAGAAAATACAGAATATTTTCAGTGTCCTAAAATCCTCTGTGCTCTCCCGATTCATCCCTCTCCTCCACCCTACCCCTGGCAACCACTGACCTTTTATTGTCTCCACAGTTTTGCCTTTTATATTTTTTAAAAAGACTCTTTCCCTACTCTCAATTTAATGTGAAAGGTATTGTAATAGGGGCAAGTTTGTGGCACAATGCAAGGGGCAAGGGAGAAGCCCTTATCCTCTTGGGGAGTAAAGGCGGAGGAAATGCTTGAGCAGAGATGTGAAGAACAGTATTTTATAGAAAGACAAGGGAGGAGGAGTGGGGAATAGCAGGTGGCTTAGTTGGTTGCAGCACAGAGGGTAGAGGTTTGAAACCCCTGCACCCCATCACCCACCAAACCTGACCAGGGTACCTCCCTGGGATCCCAGAAGATGATAAGGACAACTCAGAGTGGAATGGTCATACTTAGTCCTTACTTAACTCATGCTCATTGCTCTGGGAGGGTACCCTTAATACAATTCTTTAAGATAAAATGAAAAAAGGGGCACCTGGGTGGCTCAGTCAGTTAAGCATCCAACTTCGGCTCAGGTCATGATCTCACAGTTTGTGGGTTCAAGCCTTGCATCAGGCTCTGTGCTGACGGCTCAGAGCTCAGAGCCTGCTTCGGATTCTGTGTCTCCCTCTCTCTCTCTGCCCCTCTCCCACTTGTGTTCTGTCTGTCTGTCTCTCTCTCTCAAAAACAAATAAACATTAAAAAAAAAGATAAAATGAAAAAAAAAGCCATTAAAGTATCAGAAAAAATGGTGAATATTTTTATAAAACTTGGGTGGGGAAGGGTATCAAAGATAGAAAAACTGAAAAAGGAAAAGATTGATAGATTTGATTAGACAAACATTTAAAACTTCAGTATGACGATAAACTACAAAAAAATTGAACCCTCAAAACATAGAAGATCAGAGTCAACATCCAAAGCTAATTGACACAAATAAAAGAATATGTGTGATGTGGCAAAGAATATTTTAGTATATAAAGGGTTCATGGAGATCAATAAGAATACTGAGAAGAGAATATGATGGGCATTCACAAAACCTACAAATGGAAAGCAGACATGAAAAATGTTCACCATGCCGAGCAATGAAAGAAAACAGTATGAGCTACTATTTTTTTCATTTAAGTTAGCAGAGATTGAAAGAAAAGGTGTTCCTTTTAGTACAGCCTTTCTGGAGAGCAAATAGACATTACGTATCAAGCGCCTGAAAAAGTGCATATTCTTTAACACAGGAAGCCTTTCAAGAGTTTATCCTGAGGGAATCGCCATAGATGTGGGTACGGATTTAGCTACGGCGAAACCCATCACCTAAAGCTTTGATAACTTTAACGTCCAACATGGAGTACATTTATAAACTCAAAATGTATTAAAGACCTAAATGTGAGGTCCAAAACCATAAGGACAAGAACACAGGCAGTAGTTTCTTCGACATCAGTCATAGCAACATTTTTCTAGATATGTCTCCTCAGGCAAGGGAAACTAAAGCAAAAATAAACTACTCGGATGACATCAAAATAAAAAGCTTTTGTACAGTGAAGGAAATCATCCACAAAACAAAAAGGCCACATGCTGGATGGGAAAAATATTTGCAAATGACATGTCCGATAAGGGGTTAATATCCAAAACACATAAAGAACTTCTATAACTCCATAACAAAAGAAACGAATCTGATGAAAAATGGGCAGAGAATCTAAAGAGACCTTTCGGTTGTCCATCCAGATGGCCAACAAACACATGAAAAGATGCTCAGTATCACCCATCGTGAGGGAAATGCATATCAAAACCACCATGAGATGTGGTTACACCTCACTCCGGTCAGAATGGCTAGCATCAAAAACACGAGGAACAACAAGTGTTGGCGAGGACGTGGAGAAAAAGGAACCCTTGTGCACTGCTGATGGAAACGCAAATTGGCACGGCCACGGTGGAAAACAGCGTGGAGGTTCCTCCAAAAATTAAAAATAGAAATACCATAGGATCCAATAATTCCACGACTGGGTATGTACCCAAAGGAAACAAAAACACAAATTCAAAGAGACACGTACCTCCATGTTTACTGCGGCGTTATTTATAATAGCCAATGTATGAAAGCAAACTAAGACGAATCCATAAAGAAGATGTGCTGTATATACACAAAATGGAATGTTACGCAGCCATAAAAAAATGATGAGCGTTTGTTTTTTTTTTTTACTTTTTAATTTAATTTTAATTTTTTTGTCACTCGCGACAACACGGATAGACCTCGGGGGTGTTATGCTAAGTGAACAAAATCAGACGACGAAAGACAAATGCCACATGATTCCACTCATATGCGGAATCTGAAAAACAAAACAAACGAATGGACAAACAAACAAAAAGCAGAATCAGACCCGTGAGTGCAGAGAACGAACTGAAGGTGGCAGGAAGGGAAGGGGTGGGGGATGGGCAAAATGGGTGAAGGAGAGTAGGAGGCACAGGCTTCCACTCATGGAATGAATAAGTCACGGGGACAAAGGTACAGCATGGGGAATATCGTCAACGATACTGTAATGGCATCATGCGGTGACTGGTGGTAGCTATGCTTGTGGTAAGCATAGCATGACGTACAGAGATGTTGAATCACGAGTGTACATCTGAAATGAATGTAACTTTGTGTATCAACTATACTCAAACAAGCAAAGGTTTAAAAAAAAAAGTACATTTACTTGTAGTAATGGAAAGAGGCTCATGTTACGTGAAAAACGGGAGGGTAAAAGATGGAGTGCTGAATATTTCATTTTGTTTAAAAAAAAAAAGGATTGGGGCGCCTGGGTAGCTCAGTCGGTTAAGTGTCTGACTTCAGCTCAGGTCATGGTCTCGCGGTCCGTGAGTTCGAGGCCCGCGTCGGGCTCTGTGCTGACCGCTCAGAGCCTGGAGCCTGTTTCAGACTCTGTGTCTCCCTCTCTCTCTGACCCTCCCCCATTCATGCTCTGTCTCAAAAATAAATAAACGTTTAAAAAAAATTAAAAAACAAAAAAAAGGATTCAATATGCATTAAAAACTGAAACTCCAAAATGTTAACATTGGTTATCTCCAGGTGACAAGACTACAAGCGATTTTTCTTTCCTTCTCTTTGAGTTTCCGTATGTTTAAGGTTTTCTACAACAAGCCATGTGTGTGGCTTTGGGGATATAAAAATTGCTAATCGGCAAATGGGAAAAAAAAAAACCCTAAAATTTCTTCTGTGTTCTAAAGGGTGATGAAGGCACAATTTAGGAGAGAGAGAGAAGAAATCATTAAGTTGATTTCTCTAATGAGACGCACTTAAAACCCAACTATTTCTGGAAAATGATAGTAGAAAAGGAGGTAGCAGAGGAAAGCACTGAGGACAACGTGCGTGCAGCCAACGCAGCAGCGAAGGCTGTGCTCTGCAAATGTGGACAGTCTGAAAAGCCAGTGTTTTACAAACAGCCTACCTTCCTCAGACCGGAAATAAGAAAACCCATATGGAATATCTGGTCTACCCAGGAGATTCCCACTCATGAACCAATAGGTTTCGGGGCTTATTTTGTTTGCATCATGTTCATTTTGCTATCACTACTTAAAAAATTTTTTTTTAAGTGTTTATTTATTTTTGAGAGAGAGAGACAGAGCATGAGCAGGGGAGGGGCAGAGAGAGAGGGAGACACAAAATCTGAAGCAGGCTCCAAGCTGTCAGCACAGAGCCCGGCATGGGGCTTAAATCTCACAAACCGTGAGACTGTGACCTGAGCCAAGTCCTACGCTTAACCGGCCGAGCCACCCAGGTGCCCATTGTTAGCACTACTTTTAACAGCTATCAGGCCTTTCCTTCTGTATCATGTTCCAGAATTCCCCCATCGCTCCCTCTCTGGAGGATGCTACAGAAAGAGAGAGGAAACCACTCAACACAGAATGACTGCAGTAACAGCCAGGGGTGAAAGTTGGGATCGCCGTATTCAAGTAGATGAAATGTAGTTTAAAAAAAAAATTTTTTTTAACGTTTATTTATTTTTGAGAGTGGGAGAGAGAGAGCGAGAGAGAGCGAGAGCGAGCATGGGCAGGAGAGGGGCAGAGAGAGAGGGAGACAGAATCTGAAGCAGGCTACAGGCTCCTAGCTGTCAGCACAGAGCACGACTCGGGACTCAAACCCACGAACCGTGAGATCATGACCTAAGCCAAAGTCAGATGCTTAACCTACTGAGCCACCCAGGTGCCCCTCTAGTTTGTTTTTAATAAAAGTAACCTTAAAGTAACATGGAAGAGTAGTTCTTTATAAAAATCTAAAATGATGACGTAGTCAAAATCTACTACTGAAATATTTCATGAAGCCCCAGTCACTGGGCCTTCCCTGTCATAACTCACTGGCCTTTCCATCAGTTCTCTTAAGTGCCATGAATTTGTCACATGCAAATCCAAGGACTCAACTTATGAGCCCTCACTAATCTCCTTTATACAACAGTTTTCAGTTTCCCAATCTCATCCTTCATTGTCAGTTTTAATCTCTTTGAATATAACACCAAACTGTGTATCAGTCGTTTACTGAGAGTATATCGTGTGCCCACAATATGTCAGGTGCTGCGCGGCCAGCAACAGAACATTTTCCTGAACCTATTGACAATGCCATGGGGTAGAAGGTGGCAGCAGGTGTGAAACAATCAAAAAGAAATCAACAAAAACACCCATAGGGCTAGAAATAAACATAGTAGGATGTCAGCAAAGAGTGCCTACTGTAAGACTATGAAGGCTTCCTGGAGGTGGTGCCTTGAAGTGAGTCCTAAATGATTAGGAATGTTTAGGCGAGGGGAGGCATTCCAGACTAGAGAAACATAGTCCGCAGAGGTCGAAAGCAAGAGGGCAGAGTGATCTGTAGGGTAACTGGAGCTCAGCAAGGAGGAGAGTGGGGGTGAGACTGGAGAGGCTTGGTGGGCCAATTACGGAGCGTTTTAAGGGTCAGTCAGGAGTTAAATTAGATACAACATGATCAACAGTAGGGAATCACTATAGCTTCTTGGGTGGAAGATTTGGAGCCAGAGGCACAATTTGGGCAAGACTGGGCTAATGGCAGCGACCAGAAAGGGCTGGAGAGAGGAAGGGAGGAGACGCCCCAGGGCACCCTGCTGCGGGGGCACAGAGGGAGAGAGGTGTGAGGGCCCTTGTCCATCAGTTGCCTCATCCAGCAACTTTTTAGCTGGTCCTCAGTTCAGGCCTGGGCTCCTCCTCCTCCTCATTCCCTCCTCCTCCTGATCTTTACCTTTATCCTCTCCAAGCCCTGGATCCATTCCCGTGGTCCTTGTTAGCCCTCAGAACCACAACAAGAAGGCTAAGAGAAACTCAGCAATTTGGACCGATGCATATGTGTTGAGCTGGTTGTGACAGCCCTTCACACTGGTCCTCTCATTTACTCCTTGCATCCTCCTACAAGACAGGAATTACCTAGCCCATTTGACAGTTTCCAAGGTCCTACAACCAGGAAGTGGCCGAGCCCCACAGTGAACTCATGCCTGACAGCTTAGCCTAGGTCTGCAGTGTTCTAAGTGAACCAGGCTTTAAGTGTCACGACTGAGGGTCCACTTCCTAGGAAAAGGGTCTGCGAAATTCTGGCTGGGATTCCTCTCTGCTTCCTCCTGATGTGGCTTCACAAAGTTCCATTTTCCCCTTTCCATCTCAGCAAATCTAAATCTGCCTGCCAGCCTCATGGCCTCTCACATTTAGTTAACGAGCACATAATGTGCATTTGCTATTTTCATCCGTGTGAAATTAACTGCCTCTTTGCGGTATGTCTAAACCACGCATCATTCACACTTGGGCACATGCATGCCACTTCCTTGGTCAGTGGAGTACGCTGCAGACAAAAAACAGGAAAAAAGTTTTGTTGTTGTTTAATTGAAGTGTTTCATACGTGTGGCAATTACAAAGGATTGACTTTAATTCAAAAGGATGAATGACAGATCTGAATGAAAATGGGCCAGTTATACTATAACATTCTAACCTTTTTTTTTTAATGTTCATTTATTTTTGAGAGAGAGTGGGGAGGGGGTAGAGAGAGGGGGGACAGAGGATCCAAAGCAGGCACTGTGTTGACAATAGCAGGCCGGATGTCAGGGTCAAACTCACAAACCATGAGATCACCACCTGAGCCGAAGTCGAACACTTAACCAACTGGGCCACCTAGGCACCCTTTCTAACTTCTTTTTAGCAGAAACATGTGCATATTGTATGGGAGATCAGTTAAGAAGGAAAATGTATCAATTATTATCGATTACTCAATTCCCTAAAATGATTAATTAACTTTTATTAAGGAGATTAATTAGGGAGTTAGGTAGGTACTTTATAGGGAGTTAGGTGGGTACTTTAGGGGTTCAATGAAACTTTGACCCACCCTGCTGGATCTAAATTTAAGATTTCAGAGATATGTTTTCAACGTTTCTCTTTTTTTCAAAGCTATAATGTCACGATGATCCCAACACACTGTCAAAAGCTATGGGCCAGTTTGCTAGTATACAGAGAGGGAGACAAACCGTAAGAGACTTCTGAATACAGAGAACAAACTGAAGGTTGTTGTTGGGGTGTTGGGTAGGGGGATGGGCATTAAGGAGGGCCCTTGAAACCCCGTGGCACTGTTGGTGGGAATGCAAACTGGTACAGCCACTCTGGAAGACAGTATGGAGGTTCCTCAAAAAATTAAAAATAGATCTACCCTATGACCCAGGAATAGCACTGCTAGGAATTTACCCAAGGGATACAGGAGTGCTGATGCAGAGGGGCACTTGTACCCCAATGTTTATAGCGGCACTTTCAACAATAGCCAAATTATGGAAAGAGCCTAAATGTCCATCAACTGATGAATGGATAAAGAAATTGTGGTTTATATACACAATGGAATACTACGTGGCAATGAGAAAGAATGAAATCTGGCCTTTTGTAGCAACGTGGGTGGAACTGGAGAGAGAGTGTTATGCTAAGTGAAATAAGTCACACAGAGAAAGGCAGATACCATATGGTTTCACTCTTATGTGGATCCTGAGAAACTTAACAGAAGACCATGGGGGAGGGGAAGGAAAAAAAAATGGTTAGAGAGGGAGGGAGACAAACCATAAAAGACTCTTAAAAACCGAGAATAACTGAGGGTTGATGGGGAGTGGGAGGGAGGGGGGTGGGTGATGGGTATTGAACAGGGCATCTTTTGGGATGAGCACTGGGTGTTGTACGGAAACCAATTGGACAATAAATTTCATATTAAAAAAAAAAAAGGAGGGCCCTTGATGGGATGAGCACTGGGTGTTATATGTAAGTGATGAATCACTAAATTCTACTCCTGAAATCATTATTACACTATGTTAACTAAACATGGATTTAAATAATAATTTTTAAAAAGCTATCTGCCATTCTCGTCCCTTCCGTCTTACTTGAGGCCTCAGCAAACATTCCTGAAATTGAAAACACTAAAGCGCCTGAGCTCCTCCCCTCTGGGTACCGAGAGATCACAAACTTGACACGCCCTATTTCTCCTCCTGGTTAGAGCTCTCTTCCATCACACATCTTCCTTGTTTGTATCCCTGCTAGAGGTGTGGGGCAACCCAGTCTGACGTGTGTAGGAACCCAGTACTCTGCAAAGCTGCTACCCGAGAAGGCACGTCTTTTAGTTGTGCTGACGATTACATTTGAGAAACCCTGGGGAATGCAGACCTTCATGCTCGTATTATTAAAATTGTCACAAGGACCGAAAAAGCTTCTCCCGGAGGCTGGTCTGTGGCCCTAGCACAGGAATTGCCAACGTTGAGTTTTGTGATTACCAGGTTAATAACAAGGGGCAAGCCGACATTTTAAAAAAGAGTCCCAGAAATAACTAATCGTAAATTTACAGAATTCAAAATACAAACTTAACACACTATTTTCTTTCCCACTTTTCTTTCTCTGGAGAGAGGAATATGACTAAATGAAACTCTAAAATGCTTGAAACAACACCGCTGTGATGTATTTGTCCGAACGTAACCCAGGCCAAGGCTGGTGAGTTTTAGAAATCTGGACACCTAGCATTAAGTCTTTCTGAAATTCTAGGCCTCTGGGAACAGAACTGATAGTTTTTATGCTACATTATCTGCCACCAAATTTGGAATAGAATTTTAACATTAAATGTGGATGGAGAACCCAAAACTACTAAAATTATACTAATCTGAATCAATAAAATAAATATGTGTACGTTGAATTGTTAAATCGTAAATCTTCATATTTATATATATTTCAAGCACCAGAAAGCACTCCAGCTCTGAAAATAAAAATTCTTTTGTTTTTCCTACCTTGGAGAATAAAAATACCTGGTATCTTTTGTTCTAAGATATATAACCTAAAATATCAAAGTATTTAAATACGTCTACGTATTTAATGATATATTTGCATATATATTTTAAAATATACATAACACATACAGATACACACTTATCGATACAATAAACACCAAAGGATTCTCGTAAGAAATTTTATCTGCGAGCTGATTCAAAGCATAAATAACAGGCTACAATTTCCAAATATTTGGACAGAGGCCACAGGAAGAGCCTGTGGCACTTTATATAAGCATGTCAGACTCAGAAGCCTATTTTTAAGCATAATAATAGAAACATCATCAACTATCATAATGTAATAAAATAAAAGCGATTTCTTACTGAATACTGGGAAAGACGTATTTCCTTTTAACACTTGGAATTCTTGTTCTAGTCGTCTCCGTAAATCTATTTGTTCAAATAAAACCTTCTGAAGTTCTTCTAATAAAGAAAAACAGAAGAGTCATTTTACTAATCTTTACAAATAACTCTCCAGAGAACTGTTACACATGGCAATTTATTATTAGAAGACAAAATATTTTACCAGTTTAAAAAGTGTTGCATAGACATAGGATAGATTTTGTGCAGAAATCCATGAATATAAATCAATGTAATATATTATTTTAAAGTATTATATTACAGTGTCATGTATTGATTGATATGTATGCATTAATCTCAATTATATCCACCCAATGGTCCATATATTATTCATATGTTGCTTGTCAAGCTTAAAATATGGTGTAGAACAAAAATATCCTCCTATTATCTCCATGGTCTTTTGAAGCTAAGAGAAGTTCTACAGAATTAAAACTTTTCTTTACCTTTCCCCATATTTTCGACATCCTTTTTGAGTGAATGAGGTGAATTTGTTTCTTGTGTGTGTTCACCTTTAAAAAGAGGAGAACAAATATTGGTTTTGTGTAGGCTATTTTCTGAAAGTTTTTCTTTTCATTTTCTTTTCACATCTACGAAGAAGCGTAGTTGGTATGACTGGAAGGTGGAAGTCCTCAGAACCAAATGTTGTCCTCATTTACTCACGTACACTTCCCCTGAGGCACAGCGGCAGCTACAGGAAGCAAGGGCGCAGTCAACCTAGCCTGAAATGGCAGCCCCGTGAAAGCAGATTCCGGAAGTTAGCCCCCTCCCAGGCCCCACCACTATCCATCTTCTACAACAAAGGTACTTGTTAAATGGGCAAAAGAGGAGGTTGAACAGTTAACATATCCAGAAGAATTCAGATCAGTTCCTCTCCTTCCAGAAGTGAAGGAGCCTAGGGTCAACCAGAAGGCTGAGGCTGAGGAAGCAGAAACCTCCTACCTTCTTGGGTCACCAAAATTTGGGATAGTTAGAAAGAAACAGGAGGAGACTTTTGTTGCCCTTGGGAGCGAATTTATAAGCCTGGAATAATTTCTTGATAACTGATAGGTATTTTTTTTAAATCAACCTAAAACAGAGGTGTGAAATGTTATCTTATGTTGCTTTGTAATATTCACATGCTTGCTGATAGTTTCAGAACTACTTGTCTTCAACCAATAAAAACTAGATTGTAGATAAAGGTTAGGTGTTATTCTCTCCTATTTTGTTTATGTGCTAACTAGAATGATGGCAAGCTAGGAAAACGTCCTTCTCTACAGTCATAAATTGAGTCTATGTAATCTAGAAAACATAAATAAACCAAAGAAATCCAATCACTTAGCTAACCAGAATCTATTGTTCCAATTTCAACTTGCTATCTGCAACTATCCACATAATGTAACTAAGCTTTCCATTTTCATGTACAGACAGTATAGACAAAGGTGCTCTCAGGTTTCATGGATCCCCTCACCCCTTGACCCCCTTCTGGGTTAGCTCCTTCCTCTGCACCCATGGTGCTGTTTGCTTACTCACTTTCCACACTCACCAGGCAGCGTGCTACTTGGAGGTAGGGGCTCTGTGTTTCCTGCACGGCCAGTGATTAGCAGAATGCTGGATACATAATAGGTATTCAATAAAGTGTTTTCAGTTGTCACTGAAAGGAACTCCAGGAGCTCATAAATCCTAAACTATAGCGTGGGCCCGAATGCAGCATTTCAATTCTCTCCTCACTATTTATTCATTTCCCTTCTTCAGCAAGAAATAGAATATAATGGCCCTAGGCACTTGTAGGAATACTGGGAGATTTCATCGTCAAGGTAAAAGTTCCCACAAAGAGGGAAACAATTTCTCCACAAAGCAGTGGCCAACAGTATCAAGGACAGACAGGAAAATACTTAGCATGATATTATAAATGGATGGGGATTCTGCATTCTACCCGATGACCATTGGGAGTAAGTATTTGCAGGAATGAGTGGATGTATATATGTGTGCATATATATGCAAATATTCCTGCACATGTGCATAGTGATGAAAAGATGCTTGCCCTGGATCCCCATCATAAGGACAATAATATCTTAGGCATCCCTGAGTTCCTTAACGACAGGTATTTTCTCTACTGTCTAGATCATATCTGCACAACCTCATTCCCACTTTCATCTTGGACATGACCTCTCTCCATAGGCTTTCAACATTAAGACCTTGGCTTTCTTCAGGGGCGCCTGGGTGGCTCAGTCGGTTGGGCATCCGACTTTGGCTCAGGTCATGATCTCACGGTTGCTGGGTTCAAGCCCCGCATCGGGCTCTGTGCTGACGGCTCAGAGCCTGGAGCCTGCTTCCGATTCTGTGTGTCCCCCTCTCTCTCTCTCTGCCCCTCCCCAACTCGTGCTCTGTTTCTGTCTCCAAAATAAATAAATCTAAAAAAAATTTTTTTTAAAGACCTTGGCTTTCTTCATACAGAATAATGAAAATATCTGCGAAGCATTTTAAATATGCACCTTAATCTAATTCCTGCAAAATACTACTATCTAAAAGAAGAGTAACATGAAAGCTGATGAGAAATCATAAATATAGAAACCAAGAGTAATGGTATTTTGAAATGAAACAAAATGCATATTACATGCAGTGTTACCTCTGTCTCCTCCAGTCTCAATCAGTCAAATGCATAGCTGTTTCACACTCACATACAATGTTGAGTCTGAACAAGAGAAGAAACAAGCACGCCCGTCCCTCTGTATCCATCTGCAGGGCAGAGTGACATTTCACCATCCTGCCACTGTCCCAACTACTAGGGAGCATGGTTTAATGGAGATTGTTCGTGTCTGAACAGGCAACTCTAGAAGTCATGTCCTTATCACACTATAGACCTTTTTGATTCATTAGTGTATTGTGCGGCCCGTTTGTCTTGCATTACGTTTCAGTGAGATAATTAAATTGAAAAATTACAATGGGATATGTAAAAATGCAGGTCTTGCAACTTCATAATTTGGAGGTTTACATAGGAGTGAAACCATTAAACAAATGGCTAGCAAATAGGAAGTACGTCAACAACAAACAAATGTGATAATATTAATAATAAGCTTTTCTTTTCATTAGCTTTGTGCAGGTTTTATCAATACTTTACATGGGGGTCTATTTCAGATAGATGCGTTGCTGCAACTTCTCGGTAAAACCTGCCAATTTGGAGCTTGGATGATTCAAATGTCTCACTTATAAAGGTTTTGTTTTTGGTTTTTTTTTTTAAATGGTTAAATGTTAGGTAAATAAAGAGCACAGACGTTTCAGCTGCCTTTTGTGTATCTTTTACTGGACCGTTGCCTTTTGTATATTACTAATCTGTGAAACCAGATTGTTAATGGTGGTTAAAAATGACCTCTGGGAGCCTGGATATGTTTGTTCACTATTACTGCTAATGTTTTCCATCTGGTTTAAAAAAAAAAAAGGCAGTCTAATACTAGATTAAATAAATGAGATTTAGTTGACAATAAGCTTCCGATTTTTATAAATATTCCATTAGGTTAGATGCATTTTACTTTTCCAAAATTAATGAATAGGTTTGGAGACATCCAAAAATTAAAATGTTTACTTTCCTTCCCACTGTATTTCCCCCTAAAAAAAAAAAAAGTTACAAAAAGGCAGAGGGAGACCTTAATTTTCCTTTGGAGTTATAGGAAGGAAAATTATAATATGGAAGGAACATCTTTCTTGGAGGCCAGGCCTAAAATATATCTTAAATCAGACTGTAAAAGAAAACAGGTGGCTTAAAGTTGGAGAGTAATGGATAATCGGGATATAAAATGCATCCAGTGAACTGATGTGACCAGAAGCTGCTGCTCAGGGACATGTCTACACCAGGATTCCACAAGTACATGTTCAAGGAGCCAGTTTGCTGTGACCTGCCTCGCTGCCCATGAATCCTGCCTGCCCTGGAGGGGAGGGGCAGCATAGAGCCACATCAGCGAAACTACATCCCTGAGGGCAGTGAAGCCCAGAGAGCCTGGGGCTATTTGGTTCCTGCTCCCGTGGTCTCTCCAGGGTCCTCCGGCACCAGGCGGACCCACATTCCAGGTGAAAGTTCCATTCATAGCACCTCCTTTCACGGCACAAGGGTAATTACTTTCTCTTAAATATCATGGCACACCTCTGCTCAAGAACCGCGCCATGGCTCCTGATGTCTACATTGCACAATCCACTCTAAGTTCCTCCCCCGTCACCTCCAGGTTCTCCCACTCAGCTGAGCCAAGCTTTCTCTGTCGGTAAGCACAAACCTTTTACTCTAATCGGGCCCTTATTCCTCATGTTGGCTGGCTTTGCCTTATGTTTTCGCTCTTGCTTCAGGTGCCCCTGCCCATCCACCCACAATGATAATGCCACCAAGTCCCTACTCTTCCGTAACGCCTTTCCTGACCTCTGCCAATGCTGCTGATCCAAGGGCTGAAGTTCCAAGTCCCTACTGTCTTCACTCTGCCACCTGACGTCCTGGGGTTTCAACTCTGCAAGTCTGGTCTTCCCCAGCTAGAAAATCTGCTTTCTGAGGGGAGAGAGACCCTACCCAACAGGTAACCCCATCACCTCTACCTTCAGGGGGTGAAATACATCCCGCAAACACCGTTTGCTTTTAATTTAATTCAATCTGGTTTGTGAAAGAAATACAAAGTAATGTCACTTTAAATCCTCAATCATCATCATTTTAAGCACTAACTCATTCCTATGAATGAAAAAGCACATGTTGATCCATTTGGACATCTGAAGACGTACTCTATATTTTCAGTTTACTGGGGAAGTTTGCGATATTTCAATTTTTGTTCCTATCTGACATTTTGAAAATTTCTTGCGGAGCTAAAACCATAGCAGTGAGTTTTAACCGGGACATGAAAATATTAATGTAAAAGTCTTCCATGATCTCCAAGAGCCAAAATACCTTACATTTTTAGAGCTCATTTAATTTTAGGAGTCAAATGAGTAGGTCAGATGACCTGTTCTGTTGGTGGTCACGGGATGATAGGACAAAAAGCTGATTAAATAGGTAATTACTCTTCTCAAGCTAAACTTGAATCCAAAAAACAAGATCATTCAAATATTTTGTACAAATATGTACAAAGGTGTGTACATACAGGTACAAAATGAAATGCCTGACCTTTGGATGAAGAGTGAAAACGCTGACATTCACATCCCTTCTACGGAAATATATTCTCTCTCTTTTCATTCTCCCCTCAGTGTTATACTCCCTGCAGCCTGCAACCAGTATTCGGAGGCTCTGCCCCACGAAGCAGCCCCAGGGGCTGGCAAGTTGCTTATCGCTAAAAGGGCCTCTCTGTTCCTTTGGGACTGTTGACAACACTTGATGAAAAACATTTGGAGAAAATGCTTCCATTATGGAAAGAAAGAATGTTATTTAATTGCACACTCAAGGATGAATGTGGTCGAAACTATTTTGGTTTGTGGCTGTGCCTCAACATAAGACACGCGTGCCTTTTAACGTCTGGATAAAGAGTGAAGATTTCAGTCAAATGCCCAGATGCTTCTATAGTTGTCGGGTGGGGGTCTCAAGGAGCAGACCTTGGAAGAGAAGTAGTGACTGCAGATTACAGTTGCACTGTATTCTCACACCCACGGGGCCGGCCTGACGGTCTGCTCTCTGCCTCCCGACAGCCTCAGCCCAGGGCCTAGACTTCTGTTGAACAGACTCCATTTATACATGTTTAACTCTGAATTGTAATAATTAACCTTAGTTTTACAACCTGGTTTTGATTTAGATTTCCAGGGATTTTTTATTTTCTCTTTCTCTAACAACTTGTCTTAGAGGTACAATTCGGATGGGGTCAAAGACAGTCGACATAAGCGAACATAAGTAGTACCTTTAATAATTACCAAAAGGTAGCACAACATATGGTTTAGAGAAGTTTTTAAGAACACTTTGCATTAGGGCATTAAAAACTCAATTACACAGAAAACAAGGTTAAATAATTTTCTCCTCTGTCAGTAGTACACGGACTTCTGCTAATTTCTTGGTGTTAAATTCTACATTTAATTCTTCCCCTGTGACGTGTGGCACTTTAGTGAGGTCACAGAACAGAAGAGAGAACAAAATCAATACCACTGGAGAGGGTGTGCTACAGAATGAACTAACTAAATGTTAACTCCATTAGTGAAAGAAAAAAAAAGAAGGAGTAAAGGCAAGATTAATACAGGGGAAATTACAGCAAACTAAGAGTTACAGCAAACTTTATACTGCATGATCAAAACGTATTGTGAGTTTGCATACGCATTGCTTCTCGAATGAGTATATCTTGAGTTCATTTAGAATTCTCTGGAGTTTTAGAACTTGTGCTTTCAATTAATGCTATTTGTTTTCTGGAGAATTTTTCACTGTCTTCCTTTATCTCTTAAATTTCATAGAAATTTTAAAAAATCATTCATAAGAAGGGACATTTTTTAGAAATAAAAAGAAACGGACAGCTGAAATATGGGAATAATTTAATTTTGAATACATACATTGAAAGATCCCCAAATTCATTGTTTGTAAAAATTGCAGCAGTAATTTAGAGGTGGGAGGTTTTGTCAAATTTTACAGGTGGATAAACCGAGGCACAAAGCAGTTAAAGTGTTTACCTAAAGTCACCTAGTGAGAGAATTAAAACTCAGATCTACTGGTTGTGGATTTTAGAATACTTCCTCTTCTTCTTTTCCTTTTTTTTTTTTTTTTAAATCATAAGCATGTTCTAAGATTGAATGGAATAATAAATCAGAGTGCCTCATTCGCTATATATTCATGAGAAGTGTAACTGCTTCTTACTATTCTCAGAAATCTGTCCATAGCATATTAAGTACACTAGAGAATCATACCAGTGAAAATCAAATTGATTTTAAAACTCCTATACATATAACAAGATGCAGCCACGCTCAGACTCCAATGGTGCCGGCGTTTCCACAATGAAATGTATTGAAATCAGGGATGACTCTACTTGCGTGATTTCCTTGACCTGCCATAGCTTTGAGCTGTCTCACCAGCTTGCCCCACTGCATTCAATTTCAAATCACTTAACTTCACTAAAGTTATTCAAAACGGATATGCAAAACCTCACTCTGGGATTGCAAGCAAAATGCTGTCATTTATATTTTTCAGTAGGTGATATTTTGACCAAACTACCAACCCCCTAAACTATATTGCTGGGCTTTAAGCCATGGGTCTAATTTAAAAGATACCTATGGATAAAAGGCTTCCGAGGAATTTTGGCTGCTTAAAAACTTCATGTTTGGTCCTTCGAATTACATAGAAGTACAAGATCTGCTGTGTGTAAGCTTAAAGATCATTAGCAGGGAGGTTCTTTAAAAAATCACTTAAAGATACCATCTTTAAAATTCCTAAAAAGAAACAGTTACTAATAAGGCTGAAAGGTTGAAGGAAAGCTGCATTTAATTAAAGTGATAACCTAAAAAAATAAACTGGAACTAAGTAGGTTGCTAAACTGAATTTGCATCCGGGAACAGTTGAAGCAAGTATCCAGATTTTAAAGATATGGCTATCTCCTTACTTGTTTTGAGAAAGGACATAGAAATCTGTGATAAACTACATTCGTAATTGCCACAGGAGTGAAAAATTCACATCGAAATCAAAAATCGCATCCTGACTTATTCGGTAGTTTGAAGAGACATTTTATTCTTCTATGTTCTACTGCGTACGTGCTGAAATAAAATACCGGTACTTTCCAATGATAACGATTGAATTAAATACTGGCTAACGGAACACCTGGCTCCATACACCTTATCCGACGGTATGTGGTGCAGACCGCTGTTACAGTATTCATATGCTTTACAGTTTACCTATCCCTTCCTCTTGATTGGAAGCAACTTGAGGGCACAGACTGGTATGGATTCCATCTCCGAATCCCCAGAGCCTAGCAAAGTATCTAGCACACAGTAGGCATTTGAAAATATTTGTGGCGTAATCGAGTAAATAAGCAATGAAAATCAACAGTGGTTAGAGGCGTAGATGTGGAAGTTAACAGTTGTTCCACGGGAAGAAATATCTCCAGTACCAGTCAGGGTGTACTGGGTAAAGCTTTCTACTGCTGTCACTCCAAAGCGGTTAATCACAGGCCTTCATCATCTCATTGGCTCTTCCGGATTTTTGACACTTTGCTAAACGAAGGGATTCTTGGAGTCTGACCATAAGTAAGTACGTTAATACCAAAACAAACATAGGACAACTGGATGCCCACTCTAGGATTTTCTCGAATGTGCATTTCAACACAAAGACCATGAGCTAATAATCTTCCCTGCAAGACAGGATAGCTGAAGATCCACCAAGTCCCAAAACAACCCAAGGAGATGTAACGCCTTAACATCTTTAGGGTTTAAAACATCATCTCCACATACTCAGCAAAGCAACCACAAGGATGAAGTTCTTGTGACCCAAGATTCCAAGATAACTTTCACAAAATAAAATTCTTCACTGGAACATTTGTTCATTTCAATGATATTTTGCATCCCTCCCATGTCCTACCTATCTCCCATTCAATACAGAATAATAATAATATAATAAATATAACATACTACCTACAGACTCCTCTGAATAACGTGAGAATAAAATTGTAATATGGAAAATCAATGTAGAGCAAGTTTCTCTGGGAATCTGTATCAAATTAATTATTGTGAGGAAGGGACTAGTAATACATCAGTAGTATGGCTAGATATTATTACCAACATAACTATTGACTGTACTACCCTGAGATCCGGGCACTGTGGAATTTTTATGTGAACACTGATCCTGACTATACTTTCACCTATTTCCTTTGGCATTTGTATTTCTGTCTGAATATCAAACGAGAGTGGATTCTGTGGTTTTTATCCGTTCTGGCTACCATCCTTGGGGTTCTGATGGCTTTTCAGGGTTTACTGAACTTACTAAGCATGAGGGAACGAAACCACTCTCCAGAATAGGAGGAACGTATTTTCAAATGGAACCAGCCCAGCCATCCAAATCGGAGGAAGATGGAGAAATTCAGTTTTTAACAGATCTACGGAGACTATTAATATACATGAAGAGAACACAACTCTGTGAAGACATCAGTATGTTCTAATACCTTTAGATTTCTCGTGGGTATGCACATTTTGTCAAATGTTAACTTGAAAATTTTATAAAAAATATGAATACCAGCTATTAAGTGCAACGTAGGAAATTAAAATTCCTAAAAAGAAATTATTTCAGTTTGGGTAATTTGGGTTTTCTCATTGAATCTATGGAATCTCCTCTAAATTTAACAATGCACACAACAAACTACCTCATAGTTTTGTTCAAATCATTGCTACCTCTTGAAAAGCTACACGTTTTACATATTTCATAGAATATTTACAAAATTTTTATTTCCTTCAAAATTTGCACCCAAATAGAGTAACAGTTTAGCACAAGCAGCCTTATGATGATTTATGGTTTAGCTAAATGAAGGGTAAGGTCTGGCACGGATTATTCTCTAAATGTGTTATTTTATACTAAATACATGGACCCTATAGTGTTGAGCTTAAATATCACCAACAGCCAACTCCGAAATAAAAACTTCTGAATCCAAGCGATTAAAAACAACTTTCAAATTAATGCACGTAAACGACAGAGCACTAATTCTAACAGGCAACACTAAGTTAAAACCTGTTTTAACATTAGGAAACCAAGGATGGAGTCTACATCCTGCCTCTGAGTGAATTATAATTATTTAAAAACACACCGTCACTGCTACACGAAACTTTTCTTATTCATCAGACTTTGAGCTTCATGGGGCCTCCTCACAAAATGAGGTCATATGTAAAATAAAGTAAAACTAAATTAAATCCCCCTTCTCAGAGTAAGTTATTGATGGTGCCACCGGAATGTGACACAGCTTCTGAACTCTCCGAGCTTGCCATATTTTGGTACAGGGGTATGAGAATTCTCTAAGAGCTCATTGCTGGTACAACACAGACTTAGCACAGGTCTCCATCCACTGTGGCTGCTGAAACAGCCCGAGTTAATTTGCATTCACCAGAATACATACAGACTCCCATCTGCGGTTTCCAGGCATGGGAGAAATTGGGCTACTTTTAAATCTATTTTTAGCTCTTACAGAGCCGCTAAATAGCATTTGATCTGGGGCTGAGGAAGGTTTCTAGAATTGTTTTTTCATATTCATGAATGTGTTGTTTCCAGTGGCTATTAATTTCTATACATATCAAACAAACAAAAGCAATCGAGTATCTAGAAATGTCTGGGAAATGGCTAGATATTACAGAATCAATCGAATAGAATTAGAAACCTTTTCTTGGGTGTGTGTGCAAACCCATTAGAAATTCCTTGGTAGCAATCCTTTTCATTTCAGGCCTCAATTTGGTGAAGTATCATACTAGGAAGGTGGTCGTTTCTGGGCAAAGATCATTGCTTTTGTGACTTTACAAAGTACACTATAGACTATAACAGAAAAAAAAAAACTAAATCCACATTTAACAACAGTATCATATAGACACTTAAAAGTAAATTTGTGGAAGGTAATTTTATGAAAAGGTATAAGGCTTCAATTATTGAAGTGATGCTAATAAAAAATATTTTAAACGTGTTAACAAACAGGTCAAACCAGCTTGCACAAAAAGCCAACATTGTGTATTTCATGTAGCCTTCGTGTGGCCACTAACCGATGACATACCACAAGACAATTCTTAGTAACTCCTTAGCGCTGTCAACCAAACTTGGAGGTTGATCAATATTTATGGAATATATTCATGAAATAATTTGGAAATATCTGATGATATAGAAAGCTTTCTTCCCGTGATATAGAAAGCTGTGCTTTTCATTAAAACAAGTATTTGCCTGTCGCTATTTAAAATATTGAGGAGTTCCTCTAAGAGAAAATAAAAACAAAGGTTCGGAGACCTTTTTCATTGTACTTTGCTGTTATATAAGATTCCTTTAAGATCCTATTTTCTTTATTTCTGCTCCCCAAACCACTCTTTCTCCCTCTCCCTCACTTCCTAGCTGGCTCTCTCTGTCTCATTTGACAGGCAAATTTGCAGACATTGCCGCAGGATAACAACCTCGTTTGACAGTCAATTAACCGTGAATAGTCAAAGCCAAGGCAGTTTGCATTACATAAATGGAAAATTAGATTCCTTTTTCCCAAGAAACAAAACCCTCTCCTTAAGACACTGCAATAGACAACTTAGTATCAAAACTTCTAATCACGTCTTCCCCAAACCCCTTGGAGACATTTAGCAATCAGTAAAAGGTGGTTTCATTTAATTTGTATAATGTAATTTTTGTAAATGTATTATACATTTTGTGTAGAGATCATTATCATGGAGATAATATAAATGTTGGCATAGATGTCATAAAACACCTTTAATGTCTTTCTGACAGATATTAAAAGCAATAAGCTGTGATCCTTTTTAATGGAAGGTTTCTAAGAGAACATTTCAATTATTGTCATTTTATGCTTTTCCAGCCTGTTTCATTGTATAACCTGATATATTTCTGAATTTTCTTCTGAAATATGCCCAGCAATTAATAATCTTATTGCTATTAATGTCACTGCTTTCCCATTTGTGTTTTTCTTAGTTATATCTACTAGGAATTGTGTGTGTGTGTGTGTGTGTGTGTGTGTGTGTGTTATCTTTACCCTTGTACTAAATATTCAGTCTTTTGATTATGAATTTCAGCCCCTCTCTCTGGCATCTGACTCTTCATTCCTATCTATTTGTCCCCAGCATACCTGATCTTTCTCTCCAAAAATCTCCTCCGGAAGCATCAGAGTCTGTGATGAAAAAGCTATGATCCTTGTTCTTATCTAGAATCAAACAAAACACAAAATCTACAAGTGATCACACTGACAAGTGGCAAACAAAGACATCCAAGAATTTTAACATGTGTTTATGTATTTGTGTAGGTTTCTGATGGCCAAGAGTTATGTTGAGATTGGGGGCAATGGCATTGTTATTTGGGGAATCACCATTGCTTGGAAACTAAGGCAAAAACTAAAAAGTGCTGCCTTTTAAAATTCACACCTTACACACACACACACACACACACACACACACACACACACAGCATAAAATTCAATGGGTGAAAATCCCCAGAATGGTGGGGGGGGGGGGAGATGCTGGGTGTGTAAGTCTCACATAAACGATTAAATGCAGTAAAGAAAAACTGGTTTGTTTTTATTTTACCTGAAAAGTTGCTGTCATCCTTTGTAGGTAAAATAACTTGGTTATTTTCCTTAGTTTTCTGATTCTGTGTGGAGAAGAATTAGATACACAAATCAATGCCTGGATCAAACCATATGCTAATGTCAACAGTCAGCAGGAAGAAGCATCAATAAAAGTGAGTCCATGGAGCCTCAGGAGACATCATTTTTTGATGATGATCTTCTCTGAATAGTCGTGGTACTTAAACATGCACGTACCCCCCCCCACATACCTGTACTGTCCTTTAAGAAGTAATACATTAATTAAATACACACCTATGGTATGTTCTGTAAATAAACATACCATGTTATTTGTCAAACCTACATGACATTAGGACAGATTCACTTCACTCTGAAGTCCTTGAGTGTGTTTTCTGTGCACACTCGACTGAACACTGAATGCAGAGCCATTTAAATGTAACTTTGGTTTTTGGGGGGTACCAGCACCACTTGTATGTCTGTGGAGACTGGTTTGGGAGAAGCTGGTCTTGCTGGAGAGCCTGTCTTTTGTTTTACTGGGCACAATATTTTACAGCTGTGTCCATTTTGGCTAGAGAGCTCTGAGGTTCAAACCTTGACTAAAGCAGTTCAAACGAAACTGAATTTAACTTTTGAAGTCAATGAGTTTTCCATCTTTTTTGGGTCACGGTTGGGGGAGGCGCTGAACTATTGAGAAGAAAGGGAACAGCATTATTCAGACTGCTCCAGTTTTTGTGGTCTCACTGCTTTGGGGGGAAACAATTATGCTCCGCTGGGGTGGGGGGTGGGGGGGAACAAAGGAGATTGGTGAATTAGAGTTGGTCAATTAAAGAGTCTTTTCCAACTTCTATAAGCAGCCAACTCAAACGTAGGAAGGAATCGAGGCCCCAAAGCCTTTGAAAGGCTTTGTACAAGACCAGAAACCACATTTTTATGGAGGACCATTGGCAGAAAAGAAGCCCTCTCAAACACACTGAATATTTCATTTCTGTGGGGAAATCTGGTGATTCATCTTTCCTGCGCATATGTAACTGATTCAGCCTAAAGGTGCATTTAAATAATAATAATTAGCTTGAAGGAGCCTAAAGGGGATATTTACATCTTTGTAGGAGGGCTGCTCCTCCAGTGATGGATGGTGGACCGGGCTGCCCGGGCTGCTGCCACCGCCGCCGCCAGCTTTCTGGGAGGCCAGAGGCGGGGGCGGGGGCGGGGGCAGGTCTGAGCCGCTGGGGTCGCCCAGTTTCCCGTCCTCCTGCAGCAGCCTGGAGGAGTTCAGGGCGAGTGGGAAAGCGCCCGCCGCGGCCGGTGCGCGGTCCCGGCTGCTCGCCTTCTCTGACAGCCCTCGGCCCTGGAGGTAGCGGCCGCCCCCGACTAAGGGGTCCCCTAGCAGGATCCCCGTCTCCTCGTCTTCCTCCTCGTCGTCGTCGGGGTCTCGACCTTCTTCCTCCTCTTCTTCGCCCTCGGGGGGTTTGTGGCCCTCCACGTCCACCTCCTGCTCTTCTTCCTCGTCGTCCTCGTCCTCGGAGCTGTCCTCGCTGGGGTAGCTGCAGCTGGTGCCCCCGGGGGACAGAAGGCCTCGGTGGTGCGGCTGCAAGGCCAGCGGGGGCGGCGGGGGCGGGGGCGGCGGCGGGGCCGGGTGGTGGCGCTCAGAACCCGGCTCGTCGGGCTGCGGGGGCAGTAGCAGCAACGGTGACGGCGGCTGCGGGGGGTGATGATGATGGTGGTGGTGCGGGTGGTGATGGTGATGGTGGTGATGCGCTTGGGCCGAGTGTGGCGCTCCCGCTGACGCCCCGTGCAGCTTGGCCAGGCTCTCCGCGTCGTCCTTGCCGCCCACCGGCCGGAAGGCGCTCGAATGGTGGTAGCTGCCTCCGCCTGCCTTACGCCCCTCCAGAAGGTGCGGATGGTGGGGTGCCGGCACTCGGGCTCCCGCGGGGCCCGCGCCGGCGGCCGCGGCCCCTGCACCGGACACGGCGCCGGGGTCGGCTGGCGGCGTGGAGCCCGCGCTGCAGTCCCCGCCGCTGCCGCCCGGGGGCGACTCGAAGAGAGTGTCGCGAGCACCCGCGCCCCCAGCCGGAGGCGGAGGGCCGGAGCCCGGGCCATTGGCCACGACCGGAGGGGGCTGACCTGGCGGGGGAGCGGCATCAGCGCTCCCACCGGCGCCGCCGGGCTCGGCCAGGTCCAGGAAGGCCTGGCGCAGCAAGGCGGGGCTTTCTCCAAGCGCGCAGCCGAGAGCCGAGGGCGGCTGGGGCGGGGGCTGCAGGTAGGTGGGCACGGGAAGCCCGCCTGGGGTCCGCGGAGGCCAGAACATGCAGAAGGGCGGGTAGAAAGCGTCCTTGCGGCCCGCGGGCCAGAAGAGGCCGGACAGGCCGGCCTTGGGCGCCGCGCCCGCGCTGCCCGCGCCCCCCAGGGCCTCGGCCGCAGCGCCCGCGTCCTCCTTCTTATGGCACAAGCCGAAAGCGGCGGCTGCGGCCGGGAAGGTGTAAGGATGCGGGAAGAGCCCCCCGCAGCCGGGAAACTTCTGCAGCACGCCCCCGAACGAGCCCTTGCTGGGCACCGGGATGACCGGGTAGCTGCGCGGGCCTTTGGCGCCAGCCGCCGCGCCCGCGCCGGCGCCAACGCTGGTCACGCAGCCGCCCCCGGCGCCGCCCCCTCCCGCCCCGGCGCCGCCCGAGGCCGCGGCCACAGAGAGGCTGGCGGCGGCGGCCGAGAGACTGGCGGCGGCCACAACGGCCGCCTCCTGCAACGAGTCGTCGTCGTCGTCGAAGCGCGGCCGCTTGTGATGGGCGTGGGGCGCGCCCGCCAGCTCGGCCAGGGGTGGCGGCGGCGGCGGGGGCGGGGGCGCCCCCAGCAGGTGCGGACCCAGCAGTCCCCCGCCTCCAGCCACCGCAGCCGCCGCTGCCACGGCGGCCGCCTTGACCGAGCTGAGCGGGTGGCAGGCGGGGTGCGCGCCGGGCTGGGGCAGCGCGCGCTTTCGGCTACCGCCGTTGAACATGGCCTTGACGTCCTCCCAGGCGAAGACTAGCTCGTCCTGGGGACTCTTGTCGGTGAGCTTGAGATGACGGCGCCAAGAGTTGAAGTTGGCTGCGTCCGGCTGCGTGTACTTGGCGTCGGGCGTACGGTGGGAGTGGAAGATGAACTTGTTAGGTGAGAAGTACATGTTGCAGTAGCTGCATTTGATGCACTTGGCGCGGGAGCTGTTGTAGCGCGCGGGGATGAAGCTACCGCGGCAGCCCCAGGCGCACTCGTGAGACACGTCGAAGGCGAAGTTGTCGGGCAGCTTGGGCGGCCTGTTTTCGCCCAGGAACGACTTGCACAAGCGCTCGGCCTCACGCTTGGTGATCATGCCGCAGCGGCGCGATGAGATGGGCATGGCTCCGGCGCGCCGCAGGATCTCCAGCTGCACCGGCGTGCACTGCACGCACGTGATGCCCAGCGCCACACGACGGTTGTGGATCTCGTTGTAGCTGAAGTTCTTGAGGAGAGTGTTGGAGATCTGTGCCAGGCACAGGCGCTCCTGCCCGTCGATCACCAATGACACGATGGGAATGCCGTAGAGGATCACCTGGCCCACCTGGTTGGGTTTGAGGTTGGCGTGGCCCGGCCGCGGCTGGCTCAGCGCTTCGGGCTGGAAGGCGCTCGACGGCGATGCCAGCAGGATGTCGTTGGGCCCCGGCAGCGGGCTGGAAGCCATTTCCTCCGCCGCGGAATCCCGGGCCGAGCCCTCCGGGTCTGCCTTGGAGACTGGAACGGAAAGGAGAAAGCGTTGACTAGAGCTAAGACAGAGGGGTGGGTTGAATCGCTTAACTAAAGAATTATAAGAACTTCCTTGCTTTGGTTGAGACAAGGTTAGCGCTGGGCAAAGGAACCAAGTTTCAGACAGAGGAAGTCACTTCTCTTAATTTTCTTCAAGGTCACCCTTTGGAAATGCAGGGATTGGGAAGTACTTTTCTTCTGTTCTAAATATCCAAAGAAAGTTAACTGTTTAAAACAATGCAATCAATTCCTAAGAAACTCAAGACCTTGTCTGCGATTTCTAAAAGTTAGAAAAAAATGGCGTGCCCGCCAGAAATTAGAAAGTAATGATGACAGTTGTAACTCTTGCAGATTCTAAAAGTTCTGGAAAACTGGGGGTTGGCCATTGAAACCCAAATTTAAAAAGAGAGACCATTTACATTTGCTTAAAAATAGATTGATTTTGGTTAAACAGTAAATCCAACCCTTTACGAAAGTGATTTTTGTGGTATTTGTGGTTTCCTTGGGGGAAATACGCTACTGGTTGAGACACGACTTATTAAAGCAAAACGAAATCCCTTCTCCCCACCTTTGCCATTAGGTATTTTGGTACTGTAATTAGATTTGTTTTGAAAGATGGGGAAATGTACAAAGCCATATACATGATTGCACCAAAATAGGACGCCTCACTTTCAATCTCTCAAAAGCCACTTGCTGAACTCAGTGGTTCTGGTTCCATAGAGGTAGCTCAAAACGACGAACTTGTAGATTTGTAGGCATTTAGAAACAGTTTTCTGTCATTTCCGTGACAATGAGCAAGTAAGTACAGGCCAAGTTTGAGAAGCCCAGAAACAGTCTAAAGAAACTAACAATTCCTGGGGATCATTATTGGCGGGCTTTAAAAGGCCAAGTGAGTTTTGAGATGAACCTCTTTCTGTACGCTTCTTTTTCTGATCTATGTATTCATCTCTGTATCTTTAAGGGGGGAAAGATGACCCTGGGTTTAGAGATTTCGTGGACGAGGTAATCTGTAGGAATGTCAGAAGCGGAAGCCCAGCGTTGGGCCTGCGGTAAAATTTCTATCATCTTCGGTCATTGGGATACCGTAAGCGGGGAAAATTTCCAGTACGTTGAAAAATACACAAAAAGCAAGCGAAAGAAATCTTTGTGATAAATGCTGCTAAATCAAAACCAACAAAGTTGTCCATTCCCTAGGAAGACAGACAGTGACCTTTCCACGGCTACATGTCATGTGGGGTGCCATGGCTACCACTACTCTTTGCCCTGGAAAATCACCAGTGGCCACTAGCATCTCCGCTCTTGGCCAAGTACGCTGGAGTTTGCTATTACAGCGATTTCAGAGGATATACTGTCCTACCCTTTCACCCAAATTGCCACATCCTTGCCCTCTCTGAGCCCCTGAGACATCTATCCCGTCGGGTCCCTTTGCCCTGCTGCCCCCCCCCCCCCCCCCGGATCCTCAGCTCTCATTACCTTCTGCGGCCTCTAGGAAGGTTGAACAAACCTCCACACGATCAAACGAGAGGAGAGCCTGGCTTGTCACTTCGGATGGATCGGAGACAATATTTCCAGGGGACGGAGCGTTAAATGGCAGTTCAAGGCACAGTGATACCTGAGCCTAACATAACCAGCACTAATTTCTCCGAATGGTCCTTCAATGCTCATTTGCCCCCCAAACAGGATTCTTATGATCGTCATAAGACCCTGGGATTAACAGGAACTCTCGCTCAGGAGCAACGGCGCTCCCCCGGCCTGGCCCTGGCGGAGAGCTGACCTCACGTTCGAGACCCGAATTCTTAGCAGCCTTAAACTGGGTAAGGTGTCTCTTCCTGGGTGCCTTCCACTTTCACCCCAACCCCTCCCAGAAACTCCTATCAGAACAGAGACACAAATAAGAGGGTTGAGGTTGGGGGGGGGGGGGTTTAAAAGCGAGTGAGGGGAGAAGAGACAGAAGTTAGTTGACCTGAGAAAGGAAGCTGGCGAACTTCCCTGTCCGACTCGAGAGCCAGAGACCCCCAACTTGACTCCCCTTGTTCCCAAACCAATCGCCACCCTAGCCCGCCGCCGCCGGCGCCGCTCAACCTAACCCGGAAAATCGCACCGCTGAGAATCTCAACTCGTGAGTCGCGTGCTGTGTGCCCAGGCAGGGCCGGCAGGTTCCGCAGTACCTGGTAACCCCTAGGTGTCTTTACGCGCGTGGCTGCCGGCCCATCTTCCGAGGGCGCTCGGAGGCGAAGCATCCAAGCGGGTCCTCGAATCCAGCGGGCGGGACTCCGTAGGGCTCCGCGTGAAGATCCTGGCGCTCGTGGGCGCTAATGGAGCTCGAACCCGGGTCCGGGGAGAAAGACAGCCTGAATTGTGGCGGGGCGTCCCCTGGACCGCAGAAAGTGTGGGCGCGCAGAAACCCGCGGCAGGCGAGCCCCAGGTGGAGCGCAGTCTGACAGCGCCTTTCTCTGTCTCTGAACTCCTGTCGGACCGAGGGGACGCCACCCAGCGGGCAAGGTGACGTCACCGTCTCCCTGACACTCCACATTAAAGGGCTGGCATGTTACCGGGAGGGAGGGGGAGAGCGAAAGCGAGAGCGAGCAACACCGAGATCCTTTCTCAGCAGGCAAGAAAGCTAACACCTAACCATCCCGCAATTGACAACAACCTCTTCGACCCAGAGCAAAAAACATCAGTAGTGCTGTAGCTGTGGACCAGATTTAGGGGTGGATAGTCGAATAGTCTGCGTGCATCCCAGGGACCTGGATCCTAGAGGCCCCGGATAGGATAAGGACGTCTCTAAATTGACTGTATCCCTGCCGGTTGTTTGTCCCCTCCCCTTATGTCTCGGAGCCACCTCCTTCGTGAATGATCCCTCTGGTACAAGGTGCAAACCAGTAGCCTCACTGTGTCTCCGAAGGTATAGAAACCACAGTCAGCTGGAGAACAAATTAGCTTCAGCGCCTCGTTTGAAACACTGTGAAATGAGACAAAAAGGAGAAGTTTCTGCGTGGGGTTCCCAATCTAAAAACTAGGAAGGAAGCATGAAGAGTGTCCTTGCTTTCAAATATACATTTGCTTTTTAGGACAAGATACAGAAACTCATTGTAGCAATCTCTATTTTAGAAAGCATACAGTTAAGTAAGGACCCCAGTGAATGCACACAGGCATCCGTCAACTTCATTCAGAATAGTTCTCCAACCCATTTTATAAGACCCAGGCAGGCCACCTCAGCACAAGGAAAAGGTGAGTCAGGAAAGCAGGGAGGTCCCCAAACCTGACCCGCCACTGAGCCACTTGCCAATTCTCCCAGAAAACTAAATTCCTCAGGGAACTATGTAGGAGCATGCACAAAATAAAATACAAATAAAGGCAACTGGGATGAGAAAGAACCATTCCCCACAGCTTCCCCCAAGTGAGGCATACCCTAAGATACAGTGAAATGTCGGTGTATTGCCTCCTAATTGATCACCTGTCAGGAGTCAAAATGACTACCCTTAGTTCATCAGAAAGAGAAACAGCTATCTGTTGAGAGGACATTCTAAGAAGGATATCGGCAGGGGGTGAGATTGGGGGATCCTTTGAATTCTTCCTTTACTATCATAGCTGAATTTTTTTTATTGCCGCCTCATAAACACACAGGCTTAGAATTGGGCAGGCACATTGTGGAAGTGACCAAATGACCTCCACTAGCCGGGAGGCCCAACCAGCCTCCATCACAACATTAATAACAAACTACCACTAAGTACAAGAGTGAAAATGTGCAATCCTAACACTTCATCAAAAGTCAAGAAAACCAAGAAGAGTGGATTAAACAGAAAAGTGGGAGGTATAGGATTTGTGGCTGTTTTAAATCAAAATGCCAAAAACACAGTTTCAGAGCCATGAATATTGTGACTTTTTTTGGGGGGGAGATAAGTTTCAAAGGGCAATGAAATAACTTTTTGCCCATTTCCTAGTTTCTAAAGGCCTTAGTGGCACAAATTAGACTTTGTCCTAAGGTGCTGAAGTCAATGGACTGCTCCTTCTCCAGTGCCTTCCAAGCCTCCCATCCTTAAAAAGAAAAAAAAAAAAAAAAAAAAAAAAAAAGGAAAACTCACATTTTGTGTTTCCCCAGTCCGTTAGCCAAAAGAGCATCACTGTCATTCACAAATCCCTTCCCTCCTAAGGCTGAAAGGCATTTCGCTCTTCCGAAGGTTCCAGAGCCAGGCCTGGTTTTCCCTACCTTCCCTACCTCCTCTCTGGGGTCTGGAACTTTCAAAAAGCAAGGTCCCGGCTTGCTTACTGTTCCTAGAGCCCAGGCTGCTAGAAAGAAAGTGTAAGCTGCTTAGAAAGGAAGACTGACAATGGGCCAGATTTTAAGACTTGAAAACAGAAAAATACCCGAAAAGTCCTAGCAACTCATTAGCGTGCCCATTACGTCTCTGTTTGGTTGCTGCAGAGGAGGAAGCACCATGGGGTTTTCCCTTTTTAGGGAACTGTTCCCATCTTTGTCCCCTCTTCCCAACTCCTTTTCCCCTTACAGATCCCTATTTTGAAAAAAAAAAAAAAAAAAGTATCTTCAAAATTATCTTTCCTTGAAAAGAGAAACAGGATGAATCTTTATCTTCCCTCCCACCCCGGGTTACCCTGAGAAGTGAATCCACCCACACTCGATGTTACCTGTAGCCACCTCCCTCCTGATTGTTAAACACAAACATTTATACATTACTTTGGGGGCTTACTGCCGTACAAACCTGGGACTTTATTTTAATGCAAAAACGTTTCACTGGGAAGAGAAATATGTGGTGTTAGGCTAAGTTCCTTTGTACAAATAATTCTAAGGTAGCTCAGAATTTTATTTCCCTCAATGAGTCTGGGGTGCCTGGTTGGGCTGTCAGACAAATTATATTTTTGGAAGGTGCACCCGGGGGGAGAACAGTTGTTCAAAGCCAGACTCTCTATGCCAGAGAATCTGCAGCTGGACTGCAAAATTACATCTTGTTAATATGTTTTGAGCAACTTTTTGCCACCCACTCTCTCTCTGACTCTGCTTTTCTTCTCAGTTTGAAAAAGTCTCCTGGTGGTTCTCCCATTTTCCTCTCGTGGACCAGGGACGCCTGATTCTTGTCAGTCCCTGTCCTTGCCCCTGAGACCCTGGCAGGCTCAGGGAGGAGCCAGCAGTGGTGGGAGGCGGCAGGTCGGGCCGAGTTAATCAATGCTTTCCTATTCGAGCTGACATGCATTTTACACGTCGGGACTCTCCTCAGCCGGCTAATTGATTCAAATTGTTTTATTGGTTAAACTGGTGTCACCCGTTTGCATGATGTATCACCGCACGGAGGAGAGCATTTCCACTCGCATCTCCGTTCCGGGCGGCTGCGGTTCACCCAGGCCAGGGACAGGTAAAGGAGCCCAGACACCGGACCCAAAGGAAAACCGCAAACCGAGCTGGCCCCCGCGGAACTGGAGAGGCGACGCCTCGCTGCAGGCTCACGGGGCTGTACGGCAGGCTGGATGGAGGTTTCCGGCTACTGCTTTTAATAATTGGGTGAAGCGAACCCAAACCTGGCCGGGGAGTCCTCCACTTCGGACGCAGTCTGTTTCCGAGCTGCGGCGGAGGACCCTGCGGGTTTGAGCCCGAGGCCAAAGCAGAGGCAGGTTCTGTTCGCGGTGCTGACGCGAACGCACCGCTCAGAGGCGTAGCCGACCCTAATGCATTCAAGGCCCTCCCGGAAGAAGGCTCCCATCCTTGTAACCGTCAGAGCCCTAGATTCGTCTCTAGGCTCGAACATGGCTTTGTAGGCTTAAGAGGCAGGCAGAGTGGGGGCACAGAAACATACTCCCTACTTCTGCCACACCTGCCCCATTTCCATGGACGGTTTTTGCATGGGCCCACAAGGAAGATAAAGGCCTTAATATAAATTCATTACAATTACAAACACCAGGTATTTTCTCTTCTCCCACTCGGTATTGACTCGGTATTGAGTCTTGGTATTGGAGAACCCATGACAGTTGCAGAGAAAAGAAATACTCTCTATCCCTCTCGTTCATTCCTCTTTACCCCATTCTCAGCTCTTAGGCAGAAACATTATTTTTTCTGTGTCCCTGACTTTGATATTTCTGCATCAGGCAGGGCAAGAGTGTTAGCTCCAAGTCTGCTAAAGGAGACTCACATGGCCCAGAAGGAAACTGGAAGGCTGGCAGAACTGGAAGGGACACAAGAATTCGGGTATATCAGAAAGTACAGGAAATTCAGTCAGATGAAATGCTATAAATGTCTCCTTGATCACTTAGGAGCTGTGGATTTTTGCTTTTATAACCTAACCTCCCTAAACCCCAGTTTCTTCATCTGCAAAATGAGGAGATTGATATGTAGCTCACAGGGGTGTTTGAGAGTTAAATAAGATAATGTATGTAAAGTGTTTGGCACACAATAGTCATTTAATATCTGGTAGCACCTTCCTCAGAGAATGGGTACAAGAGCTAGGCCTGCACTGTTACAACATAACATTAGGAATGTTCAATAGTCCCAGAATAAAAGACATCAAAGGTAGTTTAGCTTAGTGGTGAGCAGAGAGGGAACCAAGTTCCCTGGAGGAATCTTAGTCCCTTTCCTTAGAGCTTCGTTATCCTGCCCGTAGCTGGTCTAGTGTTTATTTTGTATACAGGCAGCCAGAACCCCAGCAAGTGTTTGCTTATACCGTTTTAAATATGTTGACAATAGAAATTAGCGATGACAATGACCATAATGATAAGACTTACTGATAGTCCCTAGTTTTCACTTTCTATCCAAAGGAGCTTCCTGAAGCCTGGCAAGCCCAGCTCAGACTCCCTGGTTTTTCCTCCATTGCTCTAGCTGGAGTTACATGAAACAAACCAAGGACGAGAAGCAAGTCAAAGACTCATCCATGATGGAAGTCACGGAAGAAATGAGAAAAGCCTCTGCGCATTCTGAGGCTGTCTCTTTTTCTTTGACTCTTCTCCAAAATATTGTCTATAAACAAGGAAGGGCCTTTTTTCCTCGGGTAGAGAAGCCTGGGAGGATAAAATGGGAGCACAGACATATGTATCTAAGCCAGAATTGGGGAAAGGAAGGGGCAATGAACATATCTGCACCTGTATCCCTGCCTTGGTGATCCCTTGAGATCCTCATGCACCAATGGCTATGGAAATCTTCTTATCTTTCAAACAAACAACTGTCAGAAATGGACTGTGGGGGAAGGAATCAAGACTTAAATCCCCTTAATCAAAGGAAATCATTCTCACAAGAAGATTTGCCCTTGGGTATGTGGCAGGGAAGGCTCTTACCCCACCAGTTCCCAGAGGCCAGGGATGAATGGAAGCATTTGCTATGGAACTTTCTTTTTTATAACAAAGAATTCACCTTTCTTTACGAATCCTCACAAACGTGTAAACACGGCAAGGTATACACATGGGCACGTAGTTTACGTGACGTAATAAAATCCAGAATGGAACATATCCTTGGTGCGCTTGGTGGTTATTTAGCAAATATTACTTGACCAAGATAAAATTCAAAGTCACGCAAAATACCTGGGGACACACATATGCCCATGAATACATGCTCCTTGGACACACCTGTGAATGTGCATGGAAGAGGGACTCTGGCACAAGGAATAGCCCACTAGGCTCTCTCCCTTCCCTCTCTTCTTTCTCTCTTTCTGTGCATGCATACACATATGTACCCGCCCCTTCCACTTCCCTCCTCCTCATATTGGGAAGGAGGGGGTCCTTTGAAATGGAGGTGGTCCCAGCTGGAAAACCCCAGAGCTCATTTAGATCACATCACTTCAGGCTTTTGTCTCTGCTCCTGAATAACCTAGGTCGCTACAACAAAAGGATAGGCATCTACATGGAGTTTTCATTGGCAAAGATGTATCTCAAAGATGCTGCTATAATAATGAATAACGAGGCAAGATGCTTGCTTTTTTTGATTGCCACTCCTAAAGAAGGGAGAGGACAAAAAGGGAGAAAAAGAGGGGGAGAAAGTGGAGCAAGAAATACAGGTTGTGGGAGAGAAAACCAAGGCAAGTATTTGGGTGAATTTACGAAAAAGACTCTTTAATTGGAGGAAGACCAGCTATCACCAAGAATAAGAAACGTGGTTTGGGGTTTTTTTTGTTTGTTTGTTTTGTTTTTTGTTTTTTGTTTTTTTTTACAAACGAGCTCTTTTGTTTCAAGAAACCAATTTAAGAAGTAACTGAGGCTGAAGAAGCAGAAAGGGTGTGGAGCAGGACCTTTCAAAGCTTGGGGAGGGGAGGCAGAGAAGTGGGAATAGGGGGAGGGAGTATGTATTGTCTGTTGACATGTCACAAGAGAGAAAATGACATAGATATACATTTAACATCTTCCCAGCTGACACTGGTGGAAGGAACATTGGATTTTATTTCCTGGGGAAATGAGGGCATTTTTTCCTGTTCTCTTCCCTCCCACCCCTCCCTATTAGAAAATTTGCTACTTTGCCAGTGAGCTTGATCCCATTAGCTAATACACTATTAAACTATCATGTGCTCTCTGGCTACCCAGTGAACATCATGCTTTCAGCTTTTCTCCTGCCTGCAGTCGTTAACTCAGTGGTAGCAAAAGGTGAAATTAGATATTAGGAAAATAAATCCCAGGAAAGAGGGGGGTAGAAATCTGAGTCATTGATTTTTTTTTCCCTGAAACATAGCAACCAGTGAACATTGAGAAGAATTTTCTTTTTGTGTATTTAAAAGTTTTTTTTTTTAAACAAAAAAGGCTTTCCTCTGTGGGATTAGGGGTTCAAAGTGAAAACAGCTAACCAGACCAAAGGCAATACCAATCCCAAACTTTTTCAAGATGCATTATGATATCATTGACAAACTCTTAATGTTGGCAAATAATTAAATTTTCCATCTTTTAGAACTGTGTAACCTTGGGTGTCTTAGAAACAAATTGTACAAACAAACCGCGGAGATGAGCACTGAGGGTTTCAGAGGAGATATAATGAACCAACTTTAATTACTAACTTGAAATTAAAAATGTAATATACAGATTTAAATTTATTTTCACCTAAATTGTGTATAAAATTATATGGCTTTTGCAGGCTAAGAAATGCTTTGTAACCAGCCATGCTACTAAAAAGTCTGAAGTAGTTTCCAAAACCGAGTTCCCAGACTCACACAGTAATAATGATACATTTATCATTACTGATGAC
The DNA here is from genome assembly GCF_018350215.1 of Panthera leo. Lineage (NCBI taxonomy): Eukaryota > Metazoa > Chordata > Mammalia > Carnivora > Felidae > Panthera > Panthera leo. The sequence continues at coordinate 67,380,197 of NC_056690.1, forward strand.
CACCTACTGGGTAATTATTGCTTTGTTACTACTATTACAATCAAGAGATTTCTTTATTTACTGTTAACATTCACTTAAAACTGAATGTTAATGACTGTTTTGAATTCACCAAAGAGAGTTTTCTGTTATATTTCAGAAGTACTTACGTTCTGGTTCAGAAATGGAAAACCATATTATAACAGAGTGGAAGGCTGGGTGAACACTTGGCTCTCACCCTCTCTTGAGAATGAAAATGGCATTCTGAGGAATTCTGGAGCAAAATTTTCCAGCTCAGAGTTGCAAAAGGTTAACATAATGCAACCACTTGACTTGTGCTAATTATGTAAGTATTTTATTACAGGAGATTCATTCATTATTGATTCTTGTTTGCAGTAACTTCCTGCTTGGGGGAGTTATATTTTATATGAGAAGTAAACAACCCATGGTTCCAGAGCTCCCCACCCCCCACCCCCTAGATCTGATTTCCTCCCACCCCTTTGTTTAGTTTCACAATCCTGCTAGGTTGTTATGTCCCTATTGAGGCAAGGAAACAATTCCCTAAAATCTTCTCATTCTCTCTTCATTTTCCATTCCTATCCAGAGTTTCCCAGTTGTTAAAAAGGTAGGAGCTCAGGGTTTGGAGAATGTTGGGTTGGGGATGAGGTAGGTGAGAAAATAAAACAGGTTTCAGTGTTTTCTTTCATATAACATAAACATAAACATATATAGGTTATATATAACATGTGAGCCTCAGCTCCCAGCCCAGAAAAGTCAGGATGACCTTTGGGATATCCAGAGGTCAGTAGGATTATTAAGGAAGTAGGTGTACTGGAAATTGTTAGCCAATGGAAAGGCTCAGAAAGAGGCTCCTGCCTGCCCCTAAGTCAAAACCCAACCTCATAGCCAGTGGTGGTTCATAGTCTCCAATATCTTTTTCCCAGGGCCTATGCCAAATTGCACTAGGAGAAGACATGCTTTGCTTGTGGGGTGGCCTCAGGGAGCCCTTGTGAAGAATTATGCTGGCTGCTAGGCTGAGGGGCCTTCAGTAGTTTCACTCTAAAAACATGCACTGGCCATTTGAGGCTGCCTGCCTGGTGAGAAGCCAGTGTTTCCTAGAAGGATCAAAAGGCCCTGGCTGGCATAGGCCTCCAACCTAGGAGCAAGGGTTTTCTTTCGGGCTTTCTTTCATGTTCTGAGACCTAAGAGCCTAAGAGCTCTGAGCCTAAGAGTCTCAGTTCAGATGGGATGGACACAAGGTACCAGAGGTCCATATGCTTGAGACTCTTAGAAGAAGTCAGTAATTGGAGATGGTGGAGGGGCAGTAGAAGAGCATGGAGGAGTGTGAGTGTGTGTGTGTGTGTGTGTGTGTATGTGTGTGTGCGCATGTGAGTAAATACCCTGTTCCTCCAGGTTCTGGTGTGAGCAGATGGGAAAGAATAGCTTGAAGCTGGAGTCCCAAAACTTTGGATCAGCTTGAAAAGAAAGACATGGTATGGTCTGGGATCAACGGGGTGATTTGGGGAGGTGCGTGCAAATTAGTTGGGATTGGGCAAGACCTGTCAAAGGCCTGGGTGGAACTGACAGAGTTCAAAGCCCAGGTTCATCCCTGGGTCTCTCCTACTTGGGCTAGAATTTTTGGACTTGGGCGTGGGCCCGGGACTGACAAGATGGGAGAATTTGAGGGGAGGGGTGGGTGGTGGGTGGGGCGGGGATGACGGATGACCAGAGGATGACTAGAGGTTCAGAGGGCTTTGGGAAGATAAGTCCTGGGTGGAGGAGAAGGGATGGGGAGAGTGCTGAAACCGGGTACTGAATGGGTGCTCCGGGCTTGGTCAGCACCACCTCCGCTCCCTTGGGTGCCTCCCCTCCCTGCTTTTACCCAGGCCTGGGTGGAACCGCTCTGCGTGATCTACGGAGGAATGCCGTTCCCAGCAAGGCTTCCTTAATGGTCCTTTAACAAACTCTTCGATCTCTCTTTGGCCGCCCTGGCTCTCTCGCCTGCCTCCTCCCTCTTCGCCTCTCCACTGCCTCCATCAGTTATTTATGACCAGCGTTAATTATTCATGAGAAGAGAAAACTCCAGCTTTGGGAACTTTTGTAGGAGGGTTTAGGGGTTTTCTCCTTTTCCTGACTCTATTCGGTCGGATCCTGCCGCGAAGTGGTGAAAGGGAAGCCCAGTGGTTGGGCCGAGGACAGAGCGGAAGAGGGGAGAACTGGGGGGAGTGGACCCTTCGTGCTGGTCAGCTCCTGCCTCTGCCTGCGCTGGGTAAACTCCTGGAAGCCGGAAGTTACCAGGCGCGCTCGCGGGAGTCGCTGTCCTGGGGTGGAGGTGCTGAAACCGCTCCGTCTGCTCTGGGCTGCGGGCTGCCGGGGTGTGGGCGCGAAAATGCGGCCGCAGGCCTAGAAGGGGTAGCCTCTTTCCACAGTTCTCCAAAAAGTCTCGTTCTTTTCTCTATCTCTATACCGCCCCCCACCCCCCGCACAAGTGACACTAGAACGCTGTAACCAAAGATTAATTGCCTTAATCAAATTGACCCACCCTCTGCAATTAATCTTTTAGCAACAAATTAGAGACAATTTACCTGAACCTCCCGGGTCAGGCAGAGAGAAGAGGTGGGATGGGGTGGGGGACCAACAGGATGGGAGAAATTGACAAAATCCACAAACGATGCGGGGTGGGGACTTGGGAATGGATGTGCGTTTAAGGTGGGAGGGGAGGGGTGGAGGTAGGGGTCAGCTGTGGGGCTGTACCGGGAGCCGGAAGTTCCTGGAGTCCCTTTCAACCCAGTTTTCTCCAAAGGAGGGGAGGCCGAGGGCGGAGGACGAGGCCACTTACCTGACTGCGCCGCCCTCGCGGTCTCCGACCCTCCGCGCTCGATCCTCCCTGCCTGCCTCTCGCTCTTCGGCTTCACCGCCGCTCTCGGCCTCCCGCGGCGCCTACCGCCTCCCAGCGCGGGATCCGCCTCCGCTGCCCGCTGCCCGCCGCCCGCGGTCCTCCGCACTCCTGCTCGCGGTCGGGTCTTCCGCTGCTACTCTGTCCCGTCCCGCCTCTCCCCTTTTCGGCGGTCCCCCGCAGCCACCCAGCTCTTCCCACTCCTCTCCTGGGCAAGTTCGTAAGTTTGGGGTGAGGGTCGCTCTCCTCGCGCCCAGCTTCTCGGCTTAGCTTGCTTAGATCCGCACCCCCCACTCCCCAGCTCAGACCTAGATCTCTGACGCCGCCTGTTGGTCAGGCAGGGCAGGGCAAGGCGAGGAGCGCCGCGCCAGCCCAGTCCCCCACCCCCACCTTTCCACGCCCAGTGGTCTAAACAGGAGAGAAAGGAGGCGAGGGTTGGAGGCCTGATAATTGGAGTGGGGCCAGGGGCAAGAAGGAGCAAATTGCCTTGGGGGCGTGCAGCCCGGGATGGCAGCTTGGGCTCCCTGCCAGGAGAAGGGTTATCCTGGGGCGCGCAGGTGCGCCTCTCCCTTGCCGCCCTTGGGCAGTTCACTACCAGCAGGCACCCCTCCCCCAGACCCCCGGAGAACGGCCACTGGAGGTGAGGTCCGACCTGGAGCGCAGAGTGCATAGGGAGTGCAGATTAAGATACTGTGTGTCTCCATTACGTGGAGATGTGTGCGTGGAGATGTGTGAGTGGATATCTAGGGGCTGTGAATGCTGGAGATGAGTGAGTTCTCAGCACAGCCACAGAGTAAGGCTGTAAGACTAAACTTTATGTTGCTTTAAAAAGAAAAGTTAGCCGAATCCATCACTGTGAAGTGTTAGACCTTTTGGCGGGGTGAGTGCCGGCCAGGGTTTCCAGTGGGAGTCCAGCGCTCCAGGGCGGTGATGGTGAGAATATGGGCTATGGGCCGAATTCGGGAGGACTGAGTGGTGTTACAAAGGCAGCCTTTCGGGTTCCGGCCTCGTCCCTCCCTTGGCAGCTTTCCAAACGCCGGCAGTGCTTACCGGGCCACTCTACGCTTGGAGCTTCTTGGGAAGCCTCGGTCTAGCCCTGGCTCCATCAAGACATCCGCGCGCAATGGAGGTCGTATCCCCCTCCCCACTCTCATCCTGTCTTTTTCATTGAAAGAATTGATGGACTGTTTCTCCCCTACCCCCTCCTTCTCTAATAAACGCTTCCCATAGATTATTCGACGCAGAGAAGGAAGGCGGCTGCTTAAAAAACAAAAAGCCATAGCCCTAATGAGTTCAATTACAATGTGGTAAACACATTGCCTCTACGCTTTAATTAAGCCTGCTGCCCAATTTTAACTCATTAGTAATTCATTAAGAGAACAGCCCGATGCTGCCGGGTGGAAGGCACCGCAGACCGACTGTGCGCCACGTAGTCCACACACGCTCCAGCCGCCGCCGACCCTGTCCCTAGTGGTGCAGGTGATCAGGTCAAGTTTGCGACCCAGTGACTTCGGTACCTACAGATACTTAGAGTTCTCTCCCTCAGATGAAAGGGGCTTTGCCACCCTGAGCCGGGAGATGACTTTTCCTGGCTCAAGTTCCTCGGACTTGAAATGGAGTTTGCAAACCTGTTGGGTAGGTGGTGGTGTGGACTGGCCCAGAGTAGGGAAGAAAGTCCCCGGATTAAACGTGTTTTTTACTCCAACGTCAAATCCAGTCTCGGAGTTCTGGGCACACTCCCTCCCACTTCCTTCACTTTGCACTAGTTTCAGGAGAAAAATCTAGGTCCAGCCTTAGAGACCTGCTCTGGCTACCTGCTGCAAGCCTCAGACACTGCCATCAGAAGCTTCCATGCAGAACAGATAGTGACTTGGGGGGTGGGGTGGGTGGATGGGTGTGAGGTTGGGAGAGAAGATTGTTAGGCTAGAGAAGTGGAGGTCTGATTGGGAGCTCAGACCTCTGCTTTCCCTTTTCACTTTCTACTCCGCTGCTTGGGAGCAAGCAGGGGTATGGCCACATTTGTAATTATGTCAGTTGAGAACCGTCCTCTTTCTGGAAAAGAAAGGGAGACAGTTGCGAAGTAAATCACGCCCCAGGCAAGGAGAAAACTGTATGGCTTTTCCCCTTAATAATCGAGAGGAGAGAAAAGAGTGAGTGCAAGCAGTTCACCCCTAACTGGGCGGGTTCTTGGAAGAAAGTGCCTGCGTGGTATGAGCGTCCCACGGTTTGGATGGAACTGAACTCAGAGGTCCCAGCCTCCAACGTGGAATTTCCAAAGAGAAAGGAAGAGTGAGTGTTAGTGGGTGAAGCTTCGGTTGAGAAAGGGACCTTTACCCTCCTTCGTTCCCCAGCCCTGGCGCTCTCTTCCGATAGGAGGAAGAAACCCGCAGCGCACCGCTGCGCTGGGCGCCCCCTACCTAGGAGAGACAGGAAACTTCTCCCTCGGGACTGCAGCTAGCCCGGCTCCCATAGGCGGCTGGGGACTCCCTGGAGAGTCAATGGAGAGCCCTCAGCCCTGCCCCTGGACCTCGAAGAAATGCCAGAAGCTGTTTGCCCTCCCTTCATCCTGGAGCTCTTTGTCAGGGTTGCCAGTTGCCTCTGCAGGCGCGGGGCCCTTTCTTTCCCTCGGGTGAGCGGCAACTCCTCCAGGAAGCCAGTGGACTGACGGGATTTCCTCTCCGCGAGGGTATTGGAACCTGCAGTCCAGCACCGTCGCCCTGGAGGAGCGCCGGGCGTGCGTAGGGGCTTCTTTGACGTGTGTGTGTGTGTGTGTGTGTGTGTGTGTGTGTGTGTGTGTTTGTGTGTGTGTGCCGTTCGTTCGGAACCATGAGAGGCAGGAGTAGGTCTTTAACTTTGGGTCTACCCCATCCCTTCTCTCTTTAAGTCCGGAGTCAAGAAATGGTGCGGGATCAGATTGGGTGCCCCGAGGACCAGACCAGGGTCAGGCTGGGCGTCTCCCTCCAGGTTCCGGGGAGTCGGCTGGCTGGGAGGAACCGTGGCCCAGCGTGGTCCCTGTGCCAGCTCCTTTTAGGAATTTGCGGGGGACCGACCGGAGGAGGGCGGATGCCCGGCGGTAGCTTCCAGAAGGGTTAGGCGCAGAGCCGAGTGGACCCGGGTCTTAGATGTGAGGCTCAGCCGAGGGTTTCGTGGGGATTTGTTGTTGTTTTCCACTGGATCTGCGGGGGCCTCGCCCTGCTGCCGCTTGCTGGACTCTGCCGCAGCGCCTTCTCATGCCCCGAAGATTGTCGCGCGGGACTTGCCTGGAGAAAGGTCACTCTCCGGCCCAGAGTGCTATGAAAGTATATTTAAAAAATAAATATAAATAAATAAATAAATAAATAAAATCCCTACCTCAGGCGATCAGGGTGCCTGAAATGAAGGAGGGCAGCGATGGGATCAGAAATGCTCGCAAGTTGACAGCTTTGCAGGAAACCCGCCTGGCATTTCCGAGTTTGGAATCCAGTTGGACGTCTGCGGGGAGCTCCGAGCTCTCACCCAACAGTGGCGTTCTTCGCTACTCTGGGGGAAAAGTGGCTGGGGCAAACGTTTCGGAAATGTCCCTCTTGCCCGATGTTAGTGACATCTGAAATAGATTCTCTTCCTTCATTTTTTTCCTGCTCTAATGCAAGGACGGGGAGGTACGATATCCTTTATTTCTGTCGACAGTGGGAGAAGTGAGCACATTTTTGGATTACTAAGACTTTCCCGGTGGAGGAGGGCCTCTTTCGGACAGCCTCAGACGGAGGCTTCAGAATTGACTCTGGGGCACGGAGGTAGCCGTGTTTGTCTAGTGCTTTTTTTCCGACCATTACCGCAAATAGTTCCTACCCTTTTCTTTCCTGACCTGGGATATGGAGAACTAGGGCAAAGGAGGCTAGTTTAGGGGGCACAGCTGTTAGAGATTTGCTGGGGTCAGCTTGAGCCAACCTTTAGGTTTGCCTTTCATTTATTTCTTTTGCCACTCTTCGGAGCACTGGCTGCTGTGAAAATACATCCTTAGATATCTGGCCACACCAGATATCAAGGGCAGATACCTGTTACTATGTCAAAGCATTTTTTTTAACTTTCTTGAGAGGTCACTACGGTGGCAAGGTGGTTACCCCTTAGTTTAGGTCTGTACATGGAGAGAGGTGTGGAGAGGGGAGGAAATGGAAGAGAATCGGCTCTTTGGAATTGCTCAGAAAGCAAAGATACCAGTTTATTAGTCCCAAGTAAGCAGCCTCCTTGTAGCTGTTTACAAGCCTGTCTTAATAGGCACTGAGAGAACCTGGGCACCTGCTTGTGAAGGCAGGACTTAAGCCCGAGCTGAGAAGGTCTGCAGGAAAAGTGTCCTGAGACTCAGTGTAGTACTAAAACAGGAAGTATGTGCTGACTGATGTTTGAGAAATTTTCTGAAGAGGAGGAGAAATGTGTCCATGCTTGAAGTATTTGCCATGTGCCAGGCATATGTGAAACATTTGACATGCATGTTTTATTTAGTTTAGTCCTCATGTGGTTTCCAGGAGCTAGGTATTATTATTGACATTTTACGGACTGTGGAATTTGATGCTTAGAAAGGATAGGTTTTCTCAAGGCTACGTAACAGGTAAGTGGCAACACCAGACATCAAGCACAGATCTGTTTGGATCTCAAATATGCCGCTAATCAATAAGCCAGACTATGGCTGGACACCATAATATTTCGATCCCTCTAACAATCTCATTAAGTGTATACGGCTTGCCTTAGTCCCATTTGCCAGGTAATAAACCCAGAGGCCTTGGACCATGGTTCTCAAATGTGAGTGTGGCCCCACCCCTAGAGACTGATTCTGTCATTCAGCCTGGACTGGAGCCTAGATCTGGAGCCAGTGATTCCGAATCTGGGATTCTGGGAGTGCATTTTGAGAAACACTGCCACAGAGGTTAGTAGTTTGCTCAAGGTCATAAGGATTGGGCCAGACTGGTAGCAGACCGCGTTCTCCTTTCCTCTTCATCAAGGTCTCAGTGGAAAGTGATGTCTCCTTTATTGAAATCCACATAGTCAGAAGCCAGAGGCTGGGTGGGGGTGGGGAAAGAAAGCTGTGGCTCTGACAGCAGAATGCGCCTCCGCCCTTCACTTCCCAGCAGCCACCAGCCCAAACTTCATGGAGGTCAGGAACCTGAAGTACCTTAATATCACACACATCCAGCTCACCTGGACAGGCAGACCCAGGCACTCCAAGCAGCCGGGAGTGCTTATAGCTGGGACTCAGCAACACCCTGCAAAAGAAATACCGAATAGAGAGAAATGAGCCACAAACATGGACTTGTCCTTCTCTACAGGGTGCAGCTTAGAAGGAGGTGGGAAACACTGTCAAAGAAGACAAATGTCTGGACCCAAATGGCATACAATTTAAGAAACACTACAAATCAAGGTCTGTAGGAATGTGAATGTAGGACCTGCTCCATCCCGAAAGGTTTGGGCTTTCTCTGGGTGCATCCTGAAATGTACCCAGGGTTCCATTCAGGGAAGCAGACAGGCTCTGCCCCACCGGACACCAGAGAACCTATTGGCTGATGACCCTTGTTTTTTCGGTCCCACGAGACCCTCAACATTTTCACAGGAAATTCCCAGGAGCAGTTCCCTTGTTGGTCTCCAGTTTTAGGCCCATGCAAATCTTTATTATCACGATTAAACCAAATCACTCTCTGAATCCTTGAAAAACGGCATCTGTGAAAGTGGACGGCAAGAGGTTCTTACCTGCCAAGTCATAACTGTGGGGTAGTGATAGGAACCAAACATTTAGACCCATAATCTAGCTTGGCTTTTAGGCATCGCAAGACTGTATTAGTCTGTTCAGGCTGCTGTAACAAAACACCACAAACCAGGTAGCTTATAAACAACAAAAATGTATTTTTTTTTTACAGTTCTGGAGGTTGGGAATTCCAAGATCAAGGTGCCGTCATGGTCAGATGAGGACCCTTTTCCTGACTTATAGCTGGCACCTTTTCCCTATGTCCCCACATGGTTGGAAGGGTCTCAGGATCTTTCTGGAACCTCTTTTATAAGGCACTAATCCCATTCATGAGGCTTTCACCCTCAAGACTTGACCACTGCCTAAAGGCCTCACCTACGAATACCATCACTTTAGGGGGTTAGTAGTACTTCAATATATGAACCTGGCAGGGACACAAACATGCAGACCATAGCTCTGTCTTAACTGTGATATATCATATATTTGCATTATGCATGAAATAACTTGACATATGCAGTTTTAGGAGCACATTATTAGCTCCAGATGGAGTGCTTATCTGCCCTGCCTTTTGGATGACACACATTCTGTATTTATCTGGCTAGCTGAGTAGCAGAAATGTATTTAATATAATGAAAGGGCCAGATTTGTCATTATTACATCATATGGTGTGAACTTATTTGATAGTCAAGCTATTTCACTGCAACAAATCACTTGATGGAGGGGCTGATAGAATTTCCATTGCTTTTTTCTTGCCCAGGAAAACAATAAATATCCCACAGTTGTTTTCTTTTTAATTTAAAAGGCTGACTATAGGGGCGCCTGGGTGGCTCAGTTGGTTAAGCATCTGACCCTTGATCTCAGGTCCAGTCATGATCTCAGGGTTCATGAGTTCAAGCGCTGCCTCGGGATTTTCTCTGACGGCACAGAGACTGCTTGGGATTCTCTTTCTCCCTCTCTCTCTGCCCCTCTTCTGCTTGCTCTCTGTCTCTCTCAAAATAAATAAATACACTTAAAAAAAAATGAAAAGACCAGCTATAAGCAAGAGGTAGGAAGTAGGAAAATAATTGATGGATAGGATTTTGTTTAGGCCCAAAGAGGTAGATGAAGAAGTCACTGGAAAGTCTGGAACCTCAGAGGCGCCAGCAAAGCCCTATGCCCCTCAAAATGATGTCATCGCCAATCTGCCAGTGCTTAAAATTCTAGTGGTATTTGTTTGTGTGGGCATTTCCTTAAACTCAAACGTCATTTATATGTTAGGATGAATTAGTTTACTAGATTTTCCCCAAGATCTTATTTTGATTCACTTGAAGGTTTCAAAAGTATGAAGATGCCAGGTACCTGGGATCAGAGAGGAAGTGGTGTAGTCCATAAGGGGAATCAGGAGCAAAAGAATAGGGCCCCAGAGGAAGAAACGCTTACTTTACAAACTTTACCAAGGGCTGGTGAGGCACTATGGGGCACTATGAGGGATTCAGGCATGGTGCCAACGAAGGTCCTTATATTCTACGTGGCGAGATAAGATTGACATTGACATTATGGAGGACAAGATAGGACAGCATGTAACCAAGGCTAACTTGCGTGATTCAGAATAAGAACAATACAGGGGTACAGAGAAGACAAACCCTTTTTTTGTGTTGAAGGTCTGGGGCAGAGATTTAGGGGACTTTTGTGGTGCCAACAGAACCGATGTGATTCTAAAAACACCAAAACCCAAGGGCGCCTGGGTGGCTCAGTCAGTAAAGCATCCAACTCTTGATTTCAGCTTGGGTCATGATCTTGTGGTTCATGAGTTCGAGCCCAGATCTAGCTCTGTGATGTCAGCGTGGAGCCTGCTTGGGATTCTCTGTCTTCTCTCTCCTCCTCCTCCTCCTCCTCCTCCTCCCCCACCTGTTCTCGCTCTCGCTCAAAAATAAGTAAACTTAAAAAAAACCCACCCAAACCCCAAACCAAATAAAAATTTTTTGGATCTACATTTTTCGTTACGGAAATCCCTGAAGAAATGAATCTTCCTATTGCGGTATAGAAAGTAAGAAACAAGAAAGAAACATGGAGAAGAGTCATATACCAGCCCGTGTCAAGATCAGCAATCGTTGCACCTGCAACCCAGAACCAGTAAAGGCAGAGATTCCTAAGTTCCTGCTTGCTGCCAGCCCTGACTCTCATCTCTTGGTGGAAACCTCTTCTGTCGCTGGTCACACTTGGTGACATATGGCCCAATGGGTACCTTCTTGAGGAAGAAGAATGCTAATTGAACTGGTCAGATTTTAAGGAGCTGATAGGACCACATTTGCTGGTCAGTGCAGGGTGTGTGGGCCTTGCTTTGTCGTTCACAACCAGGAATACAGTAAGATTTGGTGTTTGAGAGCAGTCATTGGCAAAAGTAGAGCTGAACAGGAGGCCTTCTGGCCCAACTTTAGTTGGAGGCCTGACCAACTTAGGGAAAAGAGCGGGCTGTCTGGCCTAACCTCTCACTAGAGGATTTGGGGTCCAAACTGAGGTAGTGATAATGTGTTACTTGGTGGGACATTTTCTTCTGTTCCTTCCTGTATCACGTTCCTTGGGAACCTTACGGGGAAGGTGGCTTTGTTCACATCCCCACCTTTTGTAAAAGTTTGTCTCTTTTCTCCCAGGATAATCTTGGGTTATCATTTGAGGTTCAGCTTTGATTTCTTCTCCTTCAGTATTACAGCCTCAGTTCTTGGTAATTTTTCCCTTCTCTGATCTTTTCTGGACCTGGACCCTCTACCACCTGCTTTATCATTTACACACCACCTTGCTGTTTGCTATAATTTACTATGCTTTAAGTGTATCATTTTTTTAATGTTTATTCATTTTTGAGAGAGAGAGAGAGAACAGGGGAGGAGCAGACAGAGAGGGAGACAGAACCAGAAGCAGGCTCCAGGCTCTGAGCTGTCAACCCAGAGCCCGACACGGGGCTTGAACTCACGGAACCGTGAGATCATGACCTGAGCTGAAGTCGGACGCTTAACCAACTGAACCACCCAGGTGCCCCAAACCTTTTTTTTTTTTTTTTTTTTTTTTAGTAGGCTCCATGCCCAGTGCAGAGCTCAATGCGGGACTCAAACTCACAACCCTGAGATTAAGATCTGAGCTGAAATCAAGAGTTGGATGCCAGACCAACTGAGCCACCCAGGCATCCTGTTTAAGTGTATCTTAAATGGCCAACCAGAGCACGGATTTCTCAGTGGCCCATACCTGCCTTTTCAAGAGCAGGGGACAGCTGCCTGTTACGTATAAGTCTTTGTGCTGGTCTTCGATTATTTAGATGTTTAGAGATTATCTTCCTGACTTTGAAGGTTATCTTCTAGCTTGGCATCCACTAGCACCGTAGTGGAGAGGTGAGCACTAAAGGGTGGTCAGTAAATGCTTGCTGACAGTTTGACTCATCCATGATACAAATCCTAACATTTTCCGAGACCTGTGACCCACAGTGGAGTAGGCTGGACTTGATGAAACGTGGGGGGAATCCCAGCACTCGGTTTACAGTCAGAAGTCTTTAAATGGCAGCGGGACGCTTGGTGCGTGTTTTGAACACAGCAGTGACCTAAGCCCCTTGAGATTTTTCCTAATAGCCTGTCTCTCGGGGATGGGCGCCATGATATTCCCTAGCTGTCAACGTCTGTTAATCCATCAGCATAACATACAATATTCTCTGAGGTTTTCTTGGGGTTGATTCTTAGCACTGTATCTTGTCCAGTTGTTTTGTGGTTTCCACCTCTCTCCCCACCTAACTAGTTCACGCTTCAGTCGCATTTCTACTAATGATGTTTTATTTATTTACTTATTGAAGTTTGTTTATTTTGAGAGAGAGAGAGAGAGAGCATGAGCTGGGGAGGGGCACAGAGAGAGAGAGAGAGGGAGAGAGAGAGAATCCCAAGTGTGCTCTGTGCTGGCAGCACAGAGTCCGATGCAGGACTCCATCTCTCCATCTGAGATCATGACTGAGCGGAAATCAAAAGTTGGACACTTAACCAACTGAGCCACCCAGGTGCCCCAAGGTCACTTATTTCTAACCTCAGCGCATCTTGGCCTATACTGACTAGTACAGCTAACAGTGTTTTTTGTTTTTTTTTTTTTCAACGTTTTTTATTATTTTTTTTATTTTTGGGACAGAGAGAGACAGAGCATGAACGGGGGAGGGGCAGAGAGAGAGAGAGACACAGAATCGGAAACAGGCTCCAGGCTCCGAGCCATCAGCCCAGAGCCTGACGCGGGGCTCGAACTCACGGACCGCGAGATCGTGACCTGGCTGAAGCCGGACGCTTAACCGACTGCGCCACCCAGGCGCCCCAACAGTGTTTTTTAACTAGATAATTCGATTGATTTAAATGGATTTATTTTGATTAGTGATATATTTGAATTTCTTTCTAGCATTTTCTTGTATTATTTGCCCTGCTTTTCTGTTTTCTTCATCCTTCCTTTCTTTTGGGTTGATTTAATTTTTTACAATAATGCTCTAATTTTATTTTGCACTTCTTTTCATTTATCATCTACACACTACTTTACAGTTATTATTGTCATTTAAAAAATATTTATCTATTTATTTAAGTGATTTCTTTGCCCGATGTGGGGCTTGACCTTACAACCCCAGGATTGAGATCAGGAGTCACATGCTCAAGGGGCGCCTGGGTGGCTCAGTTCGTTGGGCATCCAACTTTGGCTCAGGTCATGATCTCACGGCTGGTGAGTTTCAGCCCCGCAGTGGGCTCTGTGCTTACAGCTCAGAGCCTGGAGCCTGCTTCTGATTCTGTCTCCTTCCCTCTCTGCTCCTCCCTTGATCATACTCAATCTCTCTCTCTCTCTCTCTCTCTTTCAAAAATAAATAAACATTAAAAAAAAATTAAGAGTCACATGCTCTTCTGACTGAACCAGTCAGGCACCCCTATATGGTCATTGCCTAAGACACTTAACAAAGCCTAAATATCTTTATCATCCACCTGAACAATACAAAGACTTTATAATGCTTTAACTCAAATTACCCCTTGCCCAACTTAACGGCTACTATTGCTTTGTATTCATTTTTGTTGTGTTTTAATCTTGTCTTTTAGTCATGTAAGTTGGACATTATTAATATTGTTTTGTAGAGCCGGTACTTATTAATAGGTACTCATACATTTATCTATCCATTCATATTGACTCCTATTGTTCATTCACTCATTTTGCATGGTTTTTTGTTTCTCATTCCTTTTTTGCCTCTGGGAATTATTTTCTGCCTGCCTAAAGGACTTTGGAATTTCCTTTCATAAGGATTTGTTTGTAGTGTGTTCTCCCTTTTACTTTCTCTAAAAATTATTTTCGCTTAGTTCGTGAAAGATACTTTTTCTGCCTATAGAATTCTAAGTTGACTGTTGTTTTTTCTTAGCATATTGACGATACTGGCTCACGTGTTCTGGCTTTCATAGCTGCTCTGAGAAGTTAGCCGTCCTTCTAACTGCCACTCCTTTACTGGTGACTGCTCACTTACCCCCGCCTATTTTGAATGTTTTCTTTTTGTCTTTGGTGTTTTTCGGTTATCCTATGATGACTAGATTTATTTTTCTTGATTAGGTTTATGTGGGGACTCCTGATTTTGACGACTGGTGTTTTTCAATAGTTCTGAAAAATTCTTAGCCACGGTCTCTTCAGATACTGCCTCTTCCTCGCTCTCTATGGTCTCTTTCAGGAAATTTGCCATGTGGGACACCTTCTCAACCTATCCTACCTGCCTTGTAAACTCTTTTTGGTTTTTTTGGCCCTGACTTCTGATTAATTTATTTCGATCTACTTTGCAGTTTGGTAATTCTTTCTTTAGCTACCATTAATCTACCATGAAAACAGTTTATTAAAATTTCTTTTTTTTATTAAAAAAAATTTTTTAAACGTTTATTTTTGAGACAGAGAGAGACAGAGCATGAACCGGGGAGGGGCAGAGAGAGAGGGAGACACAGAATCTGAAACAGGTTCCAGGCTCTGAGCGGTCAGCACAGAGCCCGACGCAGGGCTCGAACTCACGGACCGTGAGACCATGACCTGAGCCGAAGTCGGACGCTTAACTGACCGAGCCACCCAGGCGACCCTAAAATTTCAATTTCAAAAAAAAAAAAATTTCACTTTCAAGTGCATATATATAATATATAAAAATAAAATATATAAATATAAATATATATTTGTATGAATATTTTATATATTTTATAAATATTTTATATAGTTTATATATTTATATAAATATATTTATTTATTTATATATAAATAAATATAAATATAAATCATATATATATATATATATATATATATATATATAAGATTTCTGGAATATCTCCTGATTCTTCCAAATATACTTGGTTGTGGGTAGAGCCCTGTTGCTTGCACTATTTCCAAGGATCCCTTTTACTTCATAGTTATAGTTAATAAAATTATAGTTATTGTTTATTTTGTGTCATTTAATTCCATTACATGAAGTCTTTGTGGGTCGGATCTGCTGTCTGTGTGTTTGTTAGTTCTAACTCATAATGTCTTGGCTTCTTGTGTGTTTTATGATTTTCAGCTATGACTTGCTCACTTTATTTGGAACGTTAATGTGTAGGGATTCTTTATGAAGTTATGTTCCTCCAGAGAGGACTTTCATTCCTTTAGCTGGCCACCCAGACACTGTTGACCCAGGCAACTTTATTTTATTTATTTTTCTTTTCAACATTTTATTTAAATTCTAGTTACTTAGCATACAGTGCAGTATTGGTTTCAGGAATAGAACACAGTGATTCATCACTTACATACAGCACCCGGTGCTCATCCCAACAGGTGCCCTTGTTAATGCCCCTCACCCATTTATTCCATCCCGCACCCGTCTCCCTCCATCAACCCTTAGTTTGTTGTCTATCATTAAGAGTCTCTTGTGGTTTGTTTCCCTTTCTCTTTTTCCTCCCTTCCCATATGTTCATCTGTTTTGTTTCCTAAATTCCACATATGAGTGAAATCATATGGTATTTGTCTTTCTCTGACTTACTTGCTCCATCCACATCACTGCAAATGGCAAGATTTCATTCTTTTTGATGGCTGAGTAATATTCCATCATATAAATATACCACATCTTTTTTTTTTAATGTTTATTTATTTTGAGAGAGACAGACAGAGCACAAGCACGGAGGGGCAGAGAGAGAGGGAGACACAGAACCCAAAGCAGGCTCCAGGCTCTGAGCTGTCATCACAGAGTCCAATGCAGGGCTCAAACTCATGAGCTGTGAGATCATGACCTGAGCTGAAGTTGGATGCTCAACCGACTGAGCTACCCAGGTGCCCCTATACCACATCTTCTTTATCCATTCATCAGCCGATGGACATTTGGGCTCTTTGCATAGTTTGACTATTGTTGATAATGCTTCTATAAACATCAGAGTGTGCGTATCCCTTCGAATCTGTATTTTTGTATCCTTTGGTTAAATAGCCAGTAGTATAATTGCTGGATCATAGGGTAGCTCCATTTTTAATGTTTTGAGGAACCTCTATACTCTTCTCCAAAGTGGCTACAGCAGTTTGCATTCCTGCCAACAGTACAAGAGGGTTCCCCTTTCTCCATATCCTCACCAGTACCTGTTGTTTCTTGTGTTGTTAATTTTAGCCATTCTGACAGGTGTGAGGTGGTATCTCATCGTGGTTTTGATTTGTATTTCAACCCAAGGAAATTTTATTTATTTATTTATTTATTTATTTATTTATTTATTATATGAAATTTATTGTCAAATTAGTTTCCATACAACACCCAGTGCTCATCCCAAAAGATGCCCTCTTCAATGCCCATCACCTCCCCTCCCCTCCCTCCCACCCCCCATCAACCCTCGTTTGTTCTCAGTTTTTAAGAGTCTCTTATGCTTTGGCTCTCTCTCCCACTCTAACCTCTTTTTTTTCTTTTTTTCCTTCCCCTCCCCCATGAGTTTCTGTTAAGTTTTTCAGGATCCACATGAGTGAAAACATAATGGTATCTGCCTTTCTCTGTATGACTTATTTCACTTAGCATAACACTCTCCGGTTCCATCCACATTGCTACAAAGGGCCATATTTCATTCTTTCTCATTGCCATGTAGCACTCCATTGTGTATATAAACCACAATTTCTTTATCCACTCCTCAGTTGATGGACATTTAGGCTTTTTCCACAATTTGGCTATTGTTGAGAGTGCTGCTATAAACATTGGGGTACAAGTGCCCCTATGCATCAGTACTTCTGTATCCCTTCAACCCAAGGAAATTTTAAAAACAACTTTGTTGAAGTATCATGTATATATCATAAAGTTTTCCCATTTTAAGCATACAGCTCAATAAGCTGTAGTGTGTTGGCAAGGATGTGCAATCATCACCATCATCTAGTTCTAAAACTTTTCCATAATTCTCCAGAGAGCCCTTTGCTCATTTAAAGTTATTCAGCATTCCCACACCCCAGCCCAGGCAATCACTAGCCTACTTTCTTCTTCTGTGAGTTTGCCTTGTCTGGATATTTCATATAAATGGAATCATATTATATATGGTATTTTGTATTTCGTTTCTTTCACTTAGCATAATGTTTTTGAAGTTCATTCATGTTTCCAGGATCATTTTCAATTAAAGTCTAATCTTGAGATTTATTGGACCACATAAGTAGCATGAATTCAGACCTAAATCCTGGGTGAGGTCCATCTTATAAATACAGATTCTGATGGAAGAACTTTTCTTCCCGCTCAATGGTTCAACTAAGGCTGAAATAGACAAAGTTCCTTGTTGACTGTTTCTCAACAGCAGATTTAATTATCGTTTGCCCTTTACAAAGGGTGGAGTTCTTTGTGATCCCACCTTCACATCAGGGTCCCATCAAAGTGGGAACTTGGGGTGTTCAGGTTTCAGAAGAGATGCTAAGGGCAGCCCTGGCACCCATTTCCCCCCAGAATTCTTGCTTTCACTTTATCTTTGATGTTTGTGTGTTTCTTATGATTGCGCCAATTCAGCAGTGCTTTTAAAAATATAGTTTTTACATATATCCAGTATTTTAGTATTTTAGATGTTTTCATCGAAAGAGAAGTACTGCCAGAAATGGAAGACTGGCAAATGCCTCTTACCAAAGTCATTTGCTCACCTGTTCAGATCTCAAATGGGTGGATAGTGAGGGGGAGATTATTCACATTTTGAGCAGAAGGCCATCCCATCCCTGCCTGCTACCTCCCCATCCTCACTTACTTACTAGTCTAATTAGGAGTCCTACCCATGGATCCACTTTGTTAAGCATGTACTTCCTTCATATACACCTGCATATACCCCTCTTCTATACCTTTGCTGATCCTTTTGAACTTCTGGTGGGTCATTAAAAACAACCATTTCTTAGAATGCTTTGGGGATTGCTAAGATCTCTGACCAGCTTAATGCGTGTCCATATTTGTAGTTGAGGTGGAAAGGGCAGGGATTAGAGGTGAGGAAACTGGGGCTCAGGGAAGTAAGGAGACTTACCCAGTTTCATAGCGAACCAGAACTGGAGCCCAGACCCACAGACTAACTGGGACAATGCTCTTTCCACCACCCATTCTGCCCCGTGTTGGCGACTAAGGAAAACGGAGTGGGAAGGCGCAGTATCAACGCATTCATTGATTTGAGAAGGAAAGCTTTTGGAGAGTGGATTTTCCTGATCTTTGATTTCTCAGGCTCCACTGCCCCTTGTTAGGTGAGAGCAGCAGTTGAGAAAAACAAACCGACAAACAAACACTGCTGCTCAAGGTTTCTATTTTTAAACAATATGAATCCTTTCACAGAGAAATTACTGGCATCTCAGCATGTTATGGCTGGCTGGCTGGCTTGACCCTTTAACTGGAGGAGAGTGAGGGAGAATCCAAGAGTTTCAATCCCAGCCCGTTCACCCCTTTTCAAGGAGTTGTTTGCCCCATTTTGGGGGAAGGATAATGTTATTAATGTCCTTTCTCGCGATTTGGAAAAAACAGACAAGCATGGCTTCGAGAGAAATCCTCGGTGATTGAAAATATCATTAGACACAGGCTCCTGGTGTTCACTGTGTCATTTCCAAGTGTTGTGATGAGTCCCATTTGAGCGCTACACCGTACGGAGCTGGCGGCAGCCCATGACAGTGAACGTGCGTGTTGGCGATGGGGGAGGGGCAGGCGGGCAGGTGTCACTGAGTCACCTGCGTTTGAAACCAAGAGAAGCCCCAGACAGAACCTGCAGATTTGCTTCTGGTGCACTTACCAGTTACTGTCTCCAAATCGCCTCAAGCTGTGTCTTCGCGGTGCCAAAATGATGCACTGATGAGTAAAAAAAAAGCAGTCAGGATGGTCATCTGAGTCATGGAGACAAACAATCACAACAGCGGGGAAAAACTCACAACCAAAACACCAGCTGTTGGACTGACTTCAATAGTTTAAAGAAGAAAAAGAAGAAGATATAAAGGAACCTAAGGAACCTTCTCCTTAGGGTCTCATTTGCATGTAGGTAGATTCAAAACAGGTGAAGTTGTGCACGTCTAATTGCATGGAATTCAAGTTCCTTCCCTGCGCTGTAAAAAACATCAAAAACAAAAACAAAAAACAAGCGGGGCCCAGAAACATGACTAAGTGTTCTTCAGGTGATAAAGACTTGAAACTACTGCTCATGACGCTCGGAAGAGATTCCTACATAGCCTTCAAGGCCATACCGCCAAGGAGGTGCCCAATCGGCACTTTTTCCCGTCTTTACCTACATAAGAAATGCACAAATGGAACAGAGGTGCAGCAAGAAAAATCACAATGGATAATTTCGGCCATCGCCAAATCTTGAGACCTGATTTCATTTGCACTGGACTCTCTTGGAAATAGCGGGACAAACAGTAAGAGGTAAGGAGGCATCCACTTCAGTCTCCAAGTTGTCACTAATGCTGTTGATGTCCTGCCCACAACGTTTTGGCAGTAACTGTTCTAGTACATGCCCCTGGCTTCTAAGGGAAATCCTGGACTTCCAAGTGAATCTGTGACTCTCCTTGTAGGCTGGAAGTGTTGGGGACTTCATGCCCTTGGGCGTGGCTCCGAGACAAGGATTGACAGAAGCCAGGAGTATGATTGTCCCGAGTACTTGCTTGCCCAGGCAGCACAACTCCATGGCCTGTTCCAGACTGACAGCATGACTGAGCTTGCCGACAGCGGCCACTTGACTGCTGGCCCACACATGGTTGCCTTCCTTTTCTCTCCTGTCTCACTTTCCTACTTCCCTCCTGGCATTTGCTGGGATCATCTCCCAAATAGAGTATTTGCACTCAAAGTCTTGTCTTCGAGTTTATTTCTAGGGAAATCCAACGGAGACACGGGGGATCTTTTCCCGTTAACTAAAAATTCTTTGCGACATCTGATTCTTTGTCCTACTCATTTGGCCACAGATTCAAAGCATGTTAAAGCTGAGAGTGCAGAAATCCCCGCCCCAGTGGTGTATTTTGTGTAAGAGGAAATTGAGGCTCATCGGACACACGGCCAAGTGGTTACAGAAATGAGACTAGAAGCCAGCGGTACCCCCCCCACCGCCCCGGCTGGCACTCTCCAATCCCCACAGCTCACCCCCTGGGTGTCTTTTAACTCTCATGTTTAACAAAGAATCCTCCCATCAGGGTTGTAGTAGGAGAAATCACTGATTCTCCCCTTTCTCTACCAGGCAGGACTTTACCTAAGTCAACATCCCTATTATTATTATTATTGTTTTCAAATTCATGTGAGTCACTTTGGCTTAGACTGGCAGATCATCATGCGATTCCATTTTACTTTTACACATTTGACAAATATTTACTGAGTACCTAGTTGGGCACCAGGCAGTGCATGAGGTGTAGATTTTACAGGATGCCACAGTCCTGCCCTCACAGAGCGAACAGTCTGCGGGGAAGAGGAAACAGGGGAACAGGAAACTGTAATGCAGAGCAAAAAGGGGGTTGCTGAGTGCTCTGAAAACACAGAGGAGGGGCGTGTAACCCCGCCCAGGGGTTTCCGGGAAGTCTTCCAGGAAGAAGTGGGACGTGTAAGCTGAGACCGGAAATTGTTAGGAGAGGTGGGTGAGGGGAATGTTCCGGTCCCCGCATAAAGGCCTTTGGAAGGCTGCAGGAGAAAGCATGGCTGCTGAGAAGGACGGAAAGAGGTTCAATCTGGCTGAAGCTTACATTGAAGGTGTACAGGTGAGTCTTAGGAGGGAGGTAGGGCCCCCATCACCAGGGGCCTCGTGAGGCATGTGGTAAGATGGGATATTATCTGGGGGACAATGAGAAGCCATTCAGATACTTTAACCAGAGGAGTGACAGGACCCCAACTACATCATAGAAGGACTGCCTTGATGGTCCTTAAAATGGATTGGAAGGGTGCCAGCCAGCAGGCAGGGAGGATGGTTACGCAAGACTGATAGTGACCTGAGTTAGAAGAGGGGTCATGGGGGTGGAGAGACAACAGCAGAACTAACTAGGAGGGAGCCTCAAGAAGACCTGGGAAAGGACTGGGGAGGTTGGGCCAGCTTCAGCAACTAGGTAAATGGTGTTGCTGCCAGTGTGCCAGTCTTGTGGCTAATGTAGAGCTCAGATCCGTTGGGATCCAGGAGAAATAGAGGAAGGGAAGTACGGGACGCCCAGGTGGCTTAGTGGATTGAGCTTCTGACTCTTGATTTCTGACTCTTGAGTTCGGCTCCGGTCATGATCTCACGGTCTCGTGAGTTCAAGCTCCGAGTTGGGCTCTGCGCCCTGACCACACAGAGCCTGCTTGAGATTCTCCCTCTCTTCCTCTCTCTCTGCCCTTCCTCTGCTAACCCTGTCTCTGTATCTCTCAAAATAAATAAATAAACTTAAAAAAAAAAAAAAAAGAAAGAAAGGGAAGTCCACTATCTTTCAGTCTGGCTGGGAGAAAGGATTAACACATGCAGGGAAAAATTAAGCACGAAAATGCAAAACAGCAAAGCAATAGGAGAGAAAAGAGGAACATGTGTTTTATTCCGTGAAATTTCAAACACATATCAAAGTAAAGAATATGGTACAATGGATCCCCATGGATTGATTGCCCAGCTTCAAGATTTGCCAACTCAAGGCCAGTCTTATTTCATCTGTACCCCTAGCCCCCCACCCCCACTGACTTTTTGAAGTAAATACAGACATTATAGCATTTCATCTGCAACTATTTCAGGAAATACCTCCAAAACATACTGGCAAATGCGCTCTGTAGAAAAAACATAACCACAATACCTTTATCACACCTAAAATGCTGAAAAAAATTCTTTAGTATCATCAAATATCCAGTCAGTCAGTGTTTAAATTTTTGGGGTATATACATATTTTTACATGTATACATCCATATGTATACACACATATATGTATGCATTTTGGTCTGAATCAATGTCCAAATAAATGCATTGGATTTATTTAACTTAAAAAAAATAGACTTTATTTTTTAGAGCAGTTTTAGGTTCACAGAAAAATTGAGAAGAAGATATAGAAATCTCCCTTATACCCCATTTCTCTCCCTACCCCATGTATAGACTCCCCCGTTCTCAACACCCCCTACCAGAGTGGCACGTTTCATTTGTTATAATCCATGAACCTACACTGACACATCATAATCACCCAAAGACCGCAGCTTACATTAGGGTTCACTCTCAATGTTGTGCCTTTTGTGGGTTTGGACAATGTATAATGACATGTATCCACCATTATAATGTCATAAAAGTAGTTTCACTGTTCTAAAAATCCTCTGTGCTTTGCTTATTCAGGATTCTCTCCACCCAACCCTGGCAACTGCCAATCTTTTTACTGTTTCCATGGTTGGTCTTTTCCAGAATGTCATATAGTTGGATTCATAGTATGTAGCCTTTTCAGATTGATTTCTTTCTTTTAGTAATACTCGTTTAAGTTCCCTGCATGTCTTTTCATGGATTGGTAGCTCATTTCTTTTTAGCACCGCATAATATTCCATTCTCTAGATGCACCACAGTTTATCACCTATTCACCGACTGAGGGATACCTTGATTGCTTCCAAGTGTGGGCAGCTATTTTATTTATTTATTTATATACTTATGTATGTATGTATTTATTTTTAATGTTTGTTTGTTTACTTATTTATTTAGAGACAAGGTGTGAGCAGAGGAGGGGCAGAGAGAGAGGGAGACACAGAATCCAAAGCAGGCTCCAGGCTCTGAGCTGTCAGCACAGAGCCCGACGTGGGGCTCGAATCCGTGAATTGCAAGATCATGACCTGAGCTTAAGTCGAATGCTTAACCGACTGAGCCACCCAGATGCCCTGCAGTTATTTTTAAAAAATGTTTATTTATTTATCTTGAGAGAGACAGAGAGAGAAAGAGAGAGAGACCCAAGCAAGTTCTCGCTGTCAGCCTAGAGCCTGACGTAGGGCTTGATCTCATGAACCATGATATAATAACCTGAGCTGAAACTAAGAGTCAGACGCTTATCCAACTGAGCCACCCAGGTGCCCCCAAAGCTTGGACAGTTATAAACAGAGCTGATATACATATCCATGTGCAGGTTTTTGTGTGAACATACGTTTTCCAATTCCTTTGGGTAAATACCAAGGAGCACGATTGCTGGATATCTTTTAACTTTTAATCTACAGATACCCCTTTCGTCTCTTTTCATCCATGTAATTTATTGATTGAAGAAACTGGGTTGTTTCTATAGAATTTTTCACAGTTTGGATTTTTCCAGCTGTCTCCCTGTGCCTTTGTTTAATGTGTTTTCTCTATTGATGTATTTCCTATAAATTGGTCATAAAATCTGGTGGTGTCATCAGATTCAGATTTGATTCTTTTCTTTTTTGGTAAGAATACTTCACGGGGGTGTTGTGTTTTTCCAAGAGCCTTTTCATCAAGCTGTCCTGAAGATGGAGTGTTATAAGATTAGTGAGGGGGATTGCTTTTAGTGATGTGGGCAGAGATGTTTCTAAGGCTTCAACTTATGCTGGGTAGGTGTCTATTGATTTCACCTGTGCATAAGATCAGCTACCATTTGGGTACGTGTGTGTGTATGTGTGTGTGTGTGTGTGTGTGTCTGTCTGTCTGTCTCTATATATGAATTTGCTCCCTGGGATGAGAAGAATACAGGATTTTAGATTGTAGCTTAACCAGGGTATGCTAAATTTTCTGGCTTCTCAAGGAAATAGAACTTAATAGGGAGAAGACATTCTGACGTTAACAGTGAAGATTGTATGGTAATATTACTATAATAAAGGGCTGTGGCCACAAAGAAGGAGGAAAACAGTGTTTCTGTTTCTGAGCTGACTTTACTGTGGCAGTTATTTTCACTTTCTCACCAGGTCCCTCTTTAATTTTTCCATCTGCATTTGGCAATCACATTAGTTGCCATATTAGTTTATATATATATATATATATATATATATATATATATATATATATATGGGATATTTGTTCTTAGACTTTTAGGACTACTGCTAATTCATGGTACAGTTTTTTATTAGTGTTTGAAGTTCTAAAAACTACAGTACAAGGAAGTTCTAATATTGTTTAGAATGTTGCTTCTTAGGGGCACCTGGGTGGCTTGGTCCGTTAAGCATCCGACTCTTGGTTTCGGCTCAGGTCATGATCTTGTGGTTCATGGGTTCCAGCCCCGTGTCGGGCTCTGTGCTGGCAGAGAAGGGCCTGTTTGGGATTCTCTCTCTCCTGCTTTCCCTGCCCCTCCATGCATGCTCTCTCTCCCTCTCTCTCCCAAAATAAACAAACATTAAAAAGCCCACTTTTAATTTAAAAAAAAAAAAAAACAGAATGCATTGCTTCTTCATGGATTGGCAGATTTTCTGACTCAGGTTCTGGATCTCAGTGAGTTTGTATTCATTAAAAGAGGACACTGCAGTTTAAAGCCCTTCTCTTTTGCTAGGTAGAGAAACAATTCCTTGGAAACAGGGTTAATGCTGAATAGCATGTTGCACATTCCATGCCGATGGCTGGTTTTCAAGGAGTTGTGCGAGTTACTGTGACTAGTAGAGAAGGGCCTGTGTAATATCTACCCCCCCCCCCCCGCCCTGCCACCACATCCCCTGCTCCCAAAGGGCTGCCCCTCTTCCTGCTCATCCCACAGCCCATGCTCATTGCCCTGTCATGGTTCCAAGTGTTCTCTCAGTGGGAATGTCTTTTTTTTCTTCCTGGTCATGCTTGCCCACCTTCTTAGGGCTTGCTCAGGTACCATTTTCTCCATGAAGCCTTCCCTAGTCCCAACTGTCCAAAGCTCGCTAGTCTATACCTCAGTTTAGCATGTAAATTTATCTTGTGTCATTCGTTAACTGCCTCTTGCGTGTTACCATCATGACTCTAACTGGAACGTAAACCCTGGCAGGGTAAAGGTAGACCACCTCATACATATCTTCAGTATACCCCACAGTCCTGCAGATACTCAATACTCTGTCGATCTGTCGTTCCCTATTTATGGCAGATGAGGGGTCAAGAGTGAAATTTCAAAATGAAAATTTCAAAATGAAACTTATGACCCATGTCGATAGCTTTAAATGTAGAATCATACAATCATCAACAATTGATTTCAGACATGCTTCAAAGTCTTGTCTTCCCTTTTCTCCCACAACTGCATACTGGGCACCTGCTAGGTATAGTGTCTAGGTCGGCACTAGAGACGTAAAGGTGACAAAGACACAGAGCTTGCAGCCTTGTAAGTGACTAGCTATATTGTGATGTGGCTCGTGCTATGCTAGACACAAGTCCCAGGTGATGGGATGGCGGAGAGAAGGGTGAGAAAGTCCTCTTGGGGACTTTCTTCATCTCTCTGGATCCTTATTGACTTCAGTGGGTCACTTTCCAAGGGTGGGGTTTTGTAACATCACTGAGTAATAGGTTCCGGCATGATTATCCCTTAACATCAGGGAGAAAGCAGTTTCACATATGGCTTTAGAGCACAGGCCCTGGAGCTAGATCTGGGTTCTGGTCATAGTGCTGTCACTGTCTAGGGTGGCCTTCCGAAAGCCTTCCTAACCTCTCCCTGACCGTTTCCTTGTAGGAAAAGGGGGGATCATCATTACCCAACCACAGGTGTAAGATGAGGATTCAAAAGGATGACTCAGGAGTTGTGAGTCTGGCGCATGGGGGATACTCGGCAAAGGTTGGCCATTAGCTGGCTGGGAAACGTTCCTTCGAACTTGACTCACCTTCTCCTCCCCCTCCCTATGACTTAAGTTCTTTTCCTCTGCCGTCATGCATGCTGTTCAGCCTCAGAGAACTATCTCATTGGATCCCAGGGCTTAGACAGATAGAAGGCAGTGGGAGGACAGGGACGTGGAAGTTCCCGGTTCCGAGCCTGCTCTCCATCACAACTGCTGCCTTTGCTGGGCTTACTCTTTACCAAGTGCAGAGCCAAGGGGTGAGGATTTTTGTCTGTCCCGCTGGGACCTAGGGGGTGAATGAGTTAACATTTACAAAGTGCTTTGAGCTCCTTGGAGAAAAGGCGCAATCTAAGTATTCTCATTACTGCATGAATAATAGATGAGCATAAAGCACTTTGCAAATACGAAGTTCTTTAGCAATGCTAAATAATACTCCCACCAACCTACCTGTGAGCGAGGGCTCAGTTCTGGAAACTCCGATGGCTCTGGTCTTGGCTGTCACTAATGCGAAGGCTGATCAGAGGCAAAATCGTCATCCTCCTCTGGGCTACGGCAGGGGTCAGGGCAATGTCATTTGTAGGAAGGAGGTGACGATGACTCCTTCAAAGCAGGACCGGTTCCTGGGCAGAGATTCTGGGCAGGATGTGGCTGCTTTCTCCTCCTCAGTGCCTTTTCTCCAGGTGTGGAGGGGATGGGGGTCCTTGCACCCAGGACCGTGGAGAAAAGATCTCCTGGATTTGAGGGCTATAAAAATACCTAATAATTTTCCCTCCCTCCCTCCCTCCCTCCCTCTCTCTCTTTGAATTGTAATAAAGTACACATACCATAAAATTGCCATCTTAACCCTTTTAAATATACAGTTCAATAGTGGTAAGTACACTCACATTGCAGTGCAACCAATCTCCAGAACTCTTTTCATCTTGCAGAACTGGAAGTCTGTACCCATTAAACAGCTGTGACAACTGCCATTCGAATCTCCAGCTCAGAATTTTCTTCCTTTTTAAGACTGAATAATATTAAATATTATAAATATAATAAATATATAAATACATAAATAAATATAAATATATTTGTATATAGATATAGACCACCTTTTGTTTATTCATGCATTGAGGGACCCTTGGGGGGCTTTCACTCTTTGGATATTATAAATAATGCGGCTCAGGACATGGTTGCATGACTCTCTTGAGACCCTGCCTTCATGCTTTTGGGTTTATACCCAGAAGTGGAATTGTTGGATCATATGGTAATTCTGTTTTCAACTCTTTAAGGAAATGATCATATCTTCTTGTTCTCCAAAAATGTGGAGCTGGAAAATAAACTTTGATAGCCTTCGATTCTCTATTCTGCATGGTTATCTCCATCAAGAGTCCCTGCGTTCGCTTGTAGTCCCTAAATGTTGACCTGGAAGATCATTTGCACTTTTTCAAGAGGATTTTGTGATTTTATTTATTTGTTTTTTAAGTATTTATTTTGAGAGAGAGAGCCCAGGCAGGGTAGGGGCAGGGAGATAGAGAGAGAATCCCAAGCAGGCTCTGTGCTATCAGCGTGGAGGCCGACACGGAGCTCAGTCCCATGAACCGTGAGATCATGACCTGAGCTAAAACCAAGAGTTGGACGCTTAACCGGCCGAGCCACCCAGGTGCCCCGGATTTTGTAATTTTAGACTCTTGGGCTTGGATGGGACCTTAAAGACTTGCTATATAATAAAGAATGCTTTGATTTGGCCACATGCAGGGGCCAGAAGACTTACAGCACGTAGGTTTCCTTGGGTTGGGCAACTTCAGTTAGAAGTATCAAGCTAAGGGGTGCCTGGGTGGCTCAGTCATTTAAGTGTCCAACTTCAGCTCAGGTCACGATCCCACAGTTTGTGAATTCGAGCCCCGCATCGGGCTGTGTGCTGACAGCTGGGAGCCTGGAGCCTGCTTCGGATTCTGTCTCCCTCTCTCTCTGCTCTCCCCTCTCTTGCTTTATCTCTGTCTGTATCAAGCTAAAACTCATCTCTCTTAACTTTCCCCCATGAGTCCAGTGGGACAACACAGAATAGCCTCCATCCTCTTCCATACCCAGACCTTAAAAAAACTTTAAAGCAATTCTCATGTGGCTTCAAGTCTTTTCTCTCCAGCCCTCACATTTGTCCATGACCATTTCTTACCAGGCATTTTTCATCATCTTTGGCTTTAGAGGTAAAATTAGGTGGGTGGCACCTTTTCAGAATTCCTGACACTCCAATGAGGGGCCCAGATTTTTCCTCCTGTGCCAGCACTCTTTGAATGACACAACACATAGTCAGACCCCACCTGCTTTAAACCACAGCTCTGGGCTCCTGGAGAGTCTGCCAAATACAACATGTGGGATAATGTTGGGAAGCTGGATAGATGGCGATGTTTCTTCCAGAACATGCACAGAAGAAGGAGATCTCTTCTTGAGGATGGGCGAGGTTACATATACCATTCGGGAAGTGTTTGACTGCAAGTAACATGTACCCTAACAGTGGCTAACATAAAAAAGACATTTAATGAACTCAAATAGCCAGAAGTCTTGGCAGTTTTAGACTTGGTGTGGTGGCTCAACCATCTGGTGTCATCTCAGAAGCAGGTTCTCTCTGTATGTCACTCAAGTCCAGATTGTTAGCTTTTCGTTCTTAGGCTTCTTGCCAGAAGGTCGCAAATGGCTGCCTCATCTCCACAGAGCAAATCCTCACATACTCATGTTTTTTTTAAAAAAAAATTTTTTTTAATGTTTATTTATTTTTGCGACAGAGAGAGACAGAGCATGAACGGGGGAGGGGCAGAGAGAGAGGGAGACACAGAATCAGAAGCAGGCTCCAGGCTCTGAGCCATCAGCCCAGAGCCCGACGCGGGGCTCGAACTCACGGACCGCGAGATCGTGACCTGAGCTGAAGTCAGACGCTTAACCGACTAAGCCACCCAGGCGCCCCTCACATACTCATGTTTTAAGGGAAGAGGAAATAGAAGCCGCCAACCTTATCTGTTCTCTCGCTCCTTTTCTGACAGGGAAAAAGATTCTTCCAGGAGATTCCTCAGAGCAAACCTCCCCTTTCATATCTTTTATCAGAACTGAGTCCCACGTCCCTACCTAAAGCAATCACTTGGCATTGGAAATGGCATTCGTGGGCTCATCATGGACCAATCACAGCTGATCCTTTGGGGATAACGGCTCTGCGAACAATGGCGGACACCCTAGCCCCAAGGAAGCAGGCAACCAGCAGCGTCTACACAAATATGCTACCCGGAAGAAGTATCAAGAGTGACCATAATTTTTTACCTAAAAAATTTTAATTTACCGAGGCACCTTTAATTCAGGGGCTTTTGACCTTAGCAGTCAAACTTGTGACAGAAAGATCAGAGCCTTTGCCATATACCTTAATTTCTTTTTCTTTAGTTCCCCTTGACCGTTTCTCAGCCGCTCAGGAAAGATAATGATGCTAATTACATATCTGAGTGACATTTCATGGTTCATAAATAATTTTCACGTACATTATCCATTCGACCCTCACAAAAACTGGGTGGGGTAGGTAAAGGATTATTACAATTTTCATTATTTTTTTATTGGGCTTCGGTTCAGAGGGCTGAGGTAATCATACTTCTCAGCCCATGGCACCCGGCACACCAGCATCTATTGTTTGTAATCTGCCCTTCCCTTGTTTTAATAATTAATTAATCCATCCATCCCCCTTTATTACTCTCTCCCACTCACACTTTCCTTCTTCCACACAGGCCACCGTTCTAAATGTGTCTGACGTTTACCTTGTTACCTATCTGTGTGCACGTAAAATGTGAATTTTGTTTAGCGTGCATGCAACTCTCGTTTACAGAAGTGGTACCATCCTGCCGATCTCCCTCTGCTTTGTGCTTTTTTCGCTCCACACTACGTTTGCAAGAGGGGTCCATGTTGCTGTATGTATGTACTCCCTTGCCTCAGTATGCTGCATCACGCTCCGTGGTGTGGGTGCATCTGTTTTATTCATCTACATCCTCGAGCGGAAGCCTTGACGGCCTGCTCTGTGCACACAAGCATCTTCGCCACCGCTGCTGGGCCTGGGTGGGAATTTCCCTGGGATGCAAGCCCCCGAGAACCGCTGCTGAGCCATATGGTAAACGCCTACTTTGAATAAGTACCACCCAAATGTCTTTCCGGAGAGGCCGCACTATCTGTACGGGATCAGGAATTGCTCACGTTTAACTGGAAACTGTGTCTGGAGGAGGCTTCACTTGTTCGAGCTCACATAAGCACTAAAAGCAAATTCGGATGTCATGAACCCAAACCCGAGTCAGTTCTTCTGACTCCAGAATCTTCTCACTTTCCAGGGCATCACCCGGAAAGTCTCTGGATCGTAATACTGAACACTTAGAAGATTTCTTGAGGCTTTTATTATTTAGAGAATGCATGGACTTTCAGAGACGGCTTCGCTGGTGCTAATGGCAAGCTGCAGTGAAAGGGGACAGGTCCCTCATGTTCTGTGACCCGGGTCCTTTTGGCTGCTTTACCACACAGTTGCCATCACATTCATTTGGGCAACATTTAAAAAAGGAGAGGACTTGCCGCGTGTCTAAGCTCCCTCCCTCCATCCCTCCCATCGGCCAAGGGCCAGCACGCACCTCCAAGCTGGTTTGACTTAAAAGAAAATGAAGCTCAGGGTGACGTATGCAAGTGTTTCATTACTATATTGTACACCTGAAACTAACATAACACTGCATGTTGACTACTCGGAATTAAAATTAAAAGCTAAAAAAAAAAAAAAAAAAAGCAAATGAGGCACCATAGGTCAGATAGTTCTATAATCAGAGGAGGTCCTAGAGATTGTCTAGTTCAATCCTCCCTTGTTACAGATGGGGAAGGGGAGGCTCAGAAGGAGGAAGCCACTTGCCTGAGACCATATAGCTAGAAGTAGAGACAAGACAGGCACGCGGGTCACCTGAAAACCAGCCCATCACTCTTTCCTCTTCCCTCCTCAGCAACTTTTCCCGCCTACACTCGAAATCTCAACAGCCTATGAACAGTGGCATACTAGCAAAAGCATACGAACCACCTCTCTAGGGGAAAAAAAAACCCAAATAAACTCTATTCGTAGCATTTGTCAATTTCCATGGTGTAAATACTCCCACCACGGCCATTTCAAGCTGCCAAGGTGATGTCACTGAATGTGGGGGTGGGGCGTGAGGGGCAGTGGCGCCCCACGACGAGGCATTTTCACCGCACTGGGACAAGGGACACAAAGGGCTGCAAGAACATGGAAATAGCAAAGTCTAGGACAATGATTAAGAAGCGATGCGTTTTGATGACTTATTACCTTTGTTTTCAGTATAATTTATTTGGTTGCAAGTTTATCTAATTTAATGCCTAATGACGGCTGTGTTTGCCACTCGCTCACAAAATTCCTGAAAACGTAACACCCCGCTCCCATGAGCCCGCGTGCCCCAGCCCCAACACACTATTGCCTGCAAAGTGATGAAGCCAGCTTCTCAGGATGGCAACCTGTCTTCGTGGTTTATAAGTTTGTCTGAGTTCTTTTGAATGCTCTTTGGTGGAAATATGAATAGATTGAAAGAGAAAAAGGCAGAGGATAAGTAAGTCATTCTGGAGATGAATTTTCTGCATGGCTGATGCCTTAGCTCTTTAAGCTGCCAAACTATGAAAGTTTTAACTCTGATAGACGGACTTTTAAAAGAATAGTGTCATACCCTTTCCTACTTCATTATGCATGTGGTATTATAGCTTATTACTTTCTTATTGACACTTGGGGGCACGTGGGGGTGTGGATAGCTCTTTGCCCCTGGAATAAGTGACCTCGGGCTGCTGTGCTGTTGGGGTTCTTGACTCACTTTTTGAGGATGTTTATTCTCGCTCAGTGTCCAGAACTATGACTTCTTCCCACCGTCAGTGCGTCTGTCTCTTGCTTTCCCTCTTTTTTTCCTAATTGACTGGAACAACAAAGAGGTAAACTTATTAGAGTCATATTAAAAATTTCATTAATCTGCTGGGATGCGGGCCTGAGGAGTAAATGCTAAAATTTTTAGAGCCCAGATTTTGCAATATTTGTTTTGGCTGTGCAGAAGCCCTTTGGCTTCCATTTTGCTTCTTGCAAAGTCTCTGGGGAGGGGATATTTCCAGATGACTATGTTCCAGATCAGTGGGTACGGCCACAACCTTATCATTATTTTCTGTAAGACTATACTAAAGTTGATTAAGTATGGTAATATTTTTTTAACGTTCTATATCATCAGTAAAGTTAAAAAGTTAAATTCAAAAAATTGAAAATTAAAAAAATTAGATACAATTTTGCACTCACCAGATTTGTGAAAATTGAGTCGGACAAGAACAAGTATTTGTAGAACACAAACAAAACAAAGGCTTCTCATACGCTGCTGGAAACGTTTTCCTTGCGTGCCTGGTGCTCCATTATAGAAGACAGGAACATTCATCTCTGGCCAGGCACCGTGTCAGATAGGAATTAGAGCGGTCCTGGCCTGTACGTTGAGGGACTCCATGATGCTGCTGGAACATGAGATGGTTCCACTGGGTGAGCTTTGAAAGAATGGTGAGAATTCGATGGCAAAGTTTGGGGCATGTCTGCTTGCTATCAAGGGGATCCCTGGACTCTCGGTGCAGCCCCAGGGGATGGGTGAGGAGGCAGATCTGTGTCTGAGAGTTTTCCCTTGTGGAGTAAGGGAGGTCCCTCCGTGCACCTGCCATCCCGGAAGTGCTGCTTGCTGGGGCTGGGAAAGGAATGGAGCCTGGTGCCCCCGTGCTGCCCTATATTCACCGCCGTACCCATTCCTTTGCTGAGAAGGAGACAGCGGCAGGTCATTATCAGAGGAAGGGGTTTTCCATCCCTCTGTCTTCCTTAACTGCAGCAAAGGCAACCTGAGGCGCTGATGGAAGGGCCAGCCTCTGCCGGGCAGAAAAGGGGCACCCCGTGCCATCCCCAGTACCTTCCTCACAAACTGGCCTCTCAGTCCTTTGGAGCCTCATTATACTTTCTTCCCTTGAGACTTGATTAACTCATTTGAGGAGGTTCGTTTGATGGGCCACGGAACAGAAGCCGGGTCCAGGGCTGGGAGGCCGCCTCCGGAGGGCCAAAGCCAGGAGGCGGGCAGGCCCAGAGACAAACTTCCTTTCCGGCGCTGGCCCTGGGCTGGCTGCTGTTGACATCATTCGGGCAACTTCTCTGAAGTCTCTGGAGCTGGGGTCACCCCGCATAGGGCAGTGGGGAGCCCAGTAGCAGGGCTTGCTCCCCCACACCCCCGTCATTGGCCTAATTAACAAGTTGGGTTTTTTTCCAACTCCTTTCTGTGGCTCTCGTGGGGCTGGGCTCCACTGCGGGCGGGCAGACAGTCTTACTTTAAGCAGCGTATTGATCCTCGCCTGGTCATGTGCCCCTCTTGGGGGAGCACTCTCATGTTTTAAGTGCATGCAGTTACTCTCTTGACTGGCTTGTAAACAGGTTTTAATGGGGCTATTAGTGTAAAAGGACAGGAAACTTTCAAAAACAGCCTCTTAAATATTCATGAGGATGTTAAATCTGGTGCTTAATCACCAGTGTTTGCACACAGCTAACTGGGAGGGAGGACAGCTGACAGGCTGTCTTCACTCTGAACAATTGACAGGGCATTAATAAACGCTCTTACAGGCATGATTAATGGCCAAGAGAACAGGCCCCCCCCTTTTTTTTTTAAACAAGCAGAGCCCCTCTCCTTTGGGGACTCCTGTTCGGGGAGGCGGGGAGGACGGGGGTGTCCCCGTGGGGGTAGGAGTGGGATTCACGGGGAGATGGAAGCTGGCAGGGTGCCCCATCCGGAGAAATTCTATCCTCTCAGAAATAGTTAAGTGGACCCCTCCCCTCCCCAATATGGCGGTTCATTTCCTAGAGCATGGTTTCTCAGGGGAAACTTTCCAAAAACTGAAGCAGAAAATAATCTCTGAAGAACTCCTACCTGGAGAATTCTTAACTCAACCTTGGCAGGGCCACGAGGGAAGCACCTGGGACTTCATTGTGGGAGCTCCCTGGAGGGTCCTTACCAGCTGCCTCTTCGCTAGCTGAGCTCACACACTTTCAGAGTAAAATGTAGACAAAGGTGGTGGACTGGGGCTCGGGGGCTCCTAAGAGCTGCCCCCCTCCCCAAGCCACCTGTCTGCATGTGCGTTTTAATTCCTGGAGCTGTATCTTTCTCTTACCTCTCTCCGCAACGTTTGATGTAGAATCCCCATTGGAAACATCTGGGAAGAGTGCTTTTTAACTAGTCAATGATCCACACTGTTTTACTTCTGGAGTGGACCTTGGAGACTGTCTAGGTCCATCCTCCCTCCCGCTGGATAAGGAGACCGAGACGCAGAGAGATGAAACAGGTTGTCCAAGGCCACGTACTGAGGAAGTGACAGAGGGCACTGGACCCTAGGTACCCTGACTCCTAGTTGACCCCGCGTTGGCATGATGTGACTTCTCCAGGGAAAGTCAGAGAACACCCAGCTGATTCCTCCACAAGTGCTGCGGGCTCGAAGTCCAGATCTGTCTCAAGTATGGCAAGGCTAGTGCTACCAGAACCCAAACCAGGTTAAGCACAGAAAGTTCTGGAAAACATCCCACAATTTCTGTGTGGCGGGAAACCCCAGCTTCATTCTCCGAGACCCACTCAGAAATTCAAAACTGTTTCCTCACTGTAAGTGTCAGTTGGGATTTTTGGTTGACAAGTTCCATTTAGAAATGAAACCAAGGCTACCTGCCCTGCATAAAGTCAGAAATCTATAAAAATCCATTTAAAGGGCTAGGAAAACCCCCCACTGTGCTTTACAATGGTAGGTCAGCATCTTCCATAAAACTTTTCCCAGTGCCTAGCCCTTGCCGCCTGCATTCCACACGCTTCCTTCCTGTGCATAAGCTACTGAATTAGAGGCTGGGGTAGGAGGGGATTGCCACGAAGACGGATAACAAATGTCCCCATCCCCAAGGCACTCTTCCTCTAGTTAGCAATATAATGCTAGGGCCATGTCAAAAGACGGGGTGCAGTACCTTGCTGAGTTGTTATCAATATCACTTTTTTGTCATCTCATGCCCCTAAAGTGACACCCTCCACATTTGGGGCCAGCCCATGTTGGCCCTCCTCTGAACAGCCAGTTTTAGCTTTTCCTCTGAGATAAACGCATCCCCTCCTTTCTAGTCAGTGGACCTCGGAACATTCTACAGGCAACGCAGATATGATTATTAATCATAGACTTGTTTAGAGACTCAGTGCAACATTTTTTTTTTTTTATGGAATGCCAACCAGGAATGAAAAATCAGCCTCTCTTGCTAAACAGTTTGCATTAATGACTTCCATAAGAGCCAATCTATTGATTTTTTTTTTTTAAACAAAACTCCACTTGTCTCTTTCATCTGGATATATAGCTGGTAGGTGCTGTTGGTAAAGCAACCAATTTGAGAAATAGTTTCCTTCTCACAATTAGAATGAATATATTTTGACAGTTTTTACCAATAATGGTTACAATGTTTGGCACAAGCGCAAAGCACAGACGAAACTTTAAACCCCAGTGGAGTTGGGCACTCTTTTCTCAATGGAGAGCTGACTGTCAACAGTATGGAGTCTATGTGACAGCAGACGCCACATGTTGGACAGCACAACATTGATTTTGCAGAACATGATGTCGGATTGACGTTATGCCTCATCTACCAAAGTCTCCTGTTCTATAATGTTATTTTTGGTTTTGTTTAATCAGTCAGATGTAGAGGACTCAGCACGGCTTACTGAAATTATTTATTTATTTATTTATTATTTTGAATATGAAATTTATTGTCAAACTGGTTTCCATACGACACCCAGGGCTCCTCCCAACAGGTGCCCTCCTCCATGCCCATCCCCCCCCCTCCCTCCCACCCCCCATCAACTCTCAGTTTATTCTCAGTTTTTAAGAGTCTCTTAGGGTTTGGCTCCCTCCCTCTCTAACTTTTTTTTTTTCCTTTCCCTTACTGAAATTATTTAAATTAGGATGTAGAAAAGTTAGGTTCTACTCCCAACAATCCCCCTAAGTTGTTATGTAGATTAGGCAAGCCTCACTTTCCTCACCTGTGAAATGGGTAGGGTAAAACCTGGCATATCCATCTGTTGTTTCAAATGACGTAATGCATACATTGCCTATATGCTGTTTCCCTTTGCTGGCTCAGTCATCTTAAAATGAAACTTCCCTACACGGAGCTTAGATTCTCCTCCCCCCGAACCCTATTCCTTTTCCAGCATTCTCAGATCTATCGGTGGTATTACAAATCACTCAGGTGCTCAACCCAGAAACCGGAGTCATCCTTTCCCCTGCATTATGGCTGATCAATATCACATTCTGTTCTGTCTTTTAAGTAAGTGTCAAAAGTACTCACCTCACTGACCAGTCTGGTCCAAGCCTGCTTGTCTTCTCCTTACTCTCTTGCTCTGCCCACCATTGCCTCCTCTGGTTTTTACCCCTTAAAGCAGCCAGAGCCATCCTCTTAACATGTAACCTGCTTGCATCTATAACTCTCCTATTTATACTCTCTGTAACTCTCCAATGGCTGCCCAGGCTCATCAACATGATGATCTTGTTCCTACCTGCCGCTCCAGTCTTATTTTGATCTCATTCCACTTCAAACACACTGGCCTCTTCTGCTCCTTGTGTGCTTTTTTCAAGCCTTGGTGGCTTCACAGTATAGTTCCCTCTGCTGGAAAGTTCAAAAGCCCATCATTGCCCAGATGGTTCCTACGCACCTGTTAGATTTCAGCACAAATATCAAAAGTCACTTTTGTAGAGACTTCCCTGCTCCCACTCCCATTTCCCAGTAGGTCGGACTCCTGTTACCATTATATTTTGCAGCATTTAACAAAATTGCAACCTAAACATTTACATTTATGTGATTGTTTGCATTGTAAGCTCCACGAGGACCACTTTGTTTGCCCCTGTGCCCTCAGTGCCTTGACAAAGTGCTCAACATGTGGCACATATGGAAAGTTAATGGGACGAACACATATGTGAATGAATGGCTGGAGACCAAGCATCCATACAAAGTCAAGTTATTTTCATTCTTGTGTCTGTGGGATATTACATTAAGTGGCAAGATGAGACATATCTCATGAGTCAGAAATTTTTTGGTTGTAGGTTAACAGAAACTCGTCTCGAGCTAGTTTGAATATTTAAGGGAAAGTTTATTGGCCTCTGCCACATAACTAACCAAAAGCAATATTGGAGATGGCCTCAGGTATTCAAAAGACAGCAGTTAAACTCTGTCTTTTTCCCACCATTTTTGTCTCTCTCATTCCTCTTTGACTTTACTCTTCAATGCAACTGATTCTCCACTAGGTAGGGCACAAGGCCATGGGGAACCCTCGATTCACAACTTTTTCATTTCTCCTGCCAGGAAAACTCCAGGAAAGCATTCTGATTGACTCTGCCTTGGGTCATAAGCCCATCCCTGGTCACCGTGGCTGTTGTCCCCACCATGGCCAAGAAGATGGAGCCATCATTAATCCATCCCAGAGCTCTTGGGGTTGGGGTCTGTTACCAGAAGGGTGGGGATGGCATCTGGCACTGGGGAGAGGTCATGGGTTTGGCAGTTAAAAGTAATAACCATCATACAGCTCAAATCCCGGGGAATGGAGACCAGTTGATCTGGAGTCTAACGTTCATGATTTAAGCCTCGATTTTTCTGACTCCTGGCACAGCTCAGCATCATCAGAAACCTCAGAGCAGATGTGGCTCTACTTGGGCATAGAGTAGGCAGCCAGCATCTTGAAATTCCACGAAAGGAGTTACTCTTTGGGTTAGGACAAGAGTCCTCAGTGGTTAATTACAATTCAGGAGCTAATATAAAGAGTCAGTCTTAGAATTCATCCTGTCAGCAGCCACCACTAACCTAACTGTTGTTCTCCTTCCTTTCTAGGGAGTTAGTGGTGGAGATCTTTGGCATAAAAAGGCAATGATGATCCTGCCTGGTGATAGTTGAATTAAGAAGTAAGATGTAGAAGATGATATATTCCCACCCATACTCTATAGCCTAATTAAATGTCACCCTCTCTCTGAAGCTTTTCACTGTCCTCCTATAAGGACTAACAGTTAAAGTTCTATTTATAGGATTGTTATGAGACTTTAATGAGTTAATACATATGAAGCACTGGGTACATTGTAAGCATCAATGACTTGTAGCTATGATTCTTGCAGTAGGACAAAAGGGAAAATACAGGCATGGTGGCTACCAAAAACAGATGTCACAGCTTTTCTCTGTCTTGGGTCTGTATATATTTTTCCACTTGATACATGTAACTTTTGCTTTAAGAACTTGCCTGGGAACGACACCATGGACATTTCCGGTTCAAAATAACTGTGCTGGAGCTGGATTATTTCACGCACAGACATTTTTTTTTAGCTGGATTCCTATAATAGCTTCACAAAATTTAGATACCTTTTGTGCTTAAGGGTCATTGGTAGAGCTTGTTTAAAATGTGGTTTTCCCGAGTCTCCTTCTGAGAGATTCTGATTTGGTAGGTCTGGGAGAGGGGTCCAAGAATGTCACTTGTTAACCACAGCTTCATTGTTCTGCGGGGTGGTTTCATGGAGCATGGTTTGAAAAACAGACCCAGAGGAGGGCGCAGTAGGGATGAAGAAAGATGGGGAGATGAGCAGCACTTCCTTTATAGGTGGGATTTCCCAAAGCCCCAGAGCGCTCCCTACCAAGAAGAGAACTTCATTGTGTTCCTCTCATGTACCAGCCAAGGTGAGTGTCACATATGTATGAATCATCTACTGTGCCTACTTCTCCACTCAACCTGTAGCCATCTGGGCTAGTGACAGGGTCACACCTCTGTCAACCCCCTGATTCAACACCCATTCATTGTTGAGCTGCCCGTCTGGAAGAAGGGTTGGTAGTGGGTAGAGGCCTGGAGTGGCAGAAGTTCCACAGAATGAAGGTCTTTATGGACATCATGGTGGACGCTCCCCTCAGATCTTTGTCCCCTTGCATAAGAAGATTTCCAGGAAGGTTCAGGAATAGATTTTGAATGGTCAGATGCAATCCCAAAGACCCTGCCTTTGGGCAGGAGTTGGTGTGTATTAAGGCAGCCTATCAGAGGAACATGCATTACCAACTCTTATGCTTTTGTATTAAGCATTATGTCTCATCTTTACAGTCAGATTAATGGAGATTAGTGGTTCCATTTAAGAGTTTAAACATTGCGCTGACCCAAATTGTCGGAGCCATCGTAACATGGTGCTATATGTTTAAGGGCTGGGCCAGCTGGTAGTTGAGTGGGGGAGGGGAATCACATTTTCACAAAGCGATTTCATTAATTGTTTTGCGTCAGAAAGCTGGGGTGACTCTTTATACATAATGTATATATGGCATTTCCTCCACTTTCCACACATTTAAATGCCCATCAGCCCAGTCTGGTGATGCTCCTTTGCTAAGAGGACATTTAATAATCGACGGTCACTCATGCTTGCCTCCCCTTGGCTTCTGTGGGTGGAGCCCAGTCCCTGAAGTCTCAAATGGTTTCATTAATGTCTTTTATCCACTTGAAGGATAAAAATAAATCTCTCAAAAGCTCTTAGAAACCCTATACTCTGTATGTAGGAGGAAAAAAGAGCAGGCTGTTAATTAATAAACTTAAACCATCTCCACAGGAGCACACAGCTGTGATCCAGAGAGCACATGAACCAAACTCAGCCTTCCTGTCTAGTCAGAGTTGCTTGTGTTCATTGGACAGATTAATTAATTGAAAACTCTATGTCTCAGTTCGGGCCGTTATGATAAAATACCATAGACTTGGTGACTTAAACACCAAATGTTTATTTTGTGTAGTTCTGGAAGCTGGATAGTCTAAGACCAAGGTGGGGGCCCACTTCCTGGTTTTCACATGAATGCATATAGTGAGATGGGGAGAGAGGAAGAAAGGAAGGAAGGGAGGGAGGGAAAGAGGGAGGGAGGGAGAGAGAGATAGAGAGGGAAGGAGGGGGGGAGATCTCATGTGCCTTCCTCTTGCTATAAAGGCATTAATCCCATCATGCGGGCCCCACCCTTATGACCTCATCTAATCCTAATTGCCTCTCAAAGGCCCTACCTCCAAAACCCATCACATTGAGGATCATATGCTTGCACACGAGAATTGGGGGTGAGGGACCATAGAACTCCGTGGTTGTTATAAAATTAAAAAGGAAGTCACGTATGAATTTTGCTTTCAAGCAAAGCGGGTCTTCCTTAGCGAGTGTACTCAGGGTTGGCAGGAAAATCTTTTGCATATCCTCAAAGGGGAAGAACTTGGTTGGAAAGAATCGAAACCTGCTGGGAACCAAATCTGGTGAATAAGATGAGTGAAAAGCTGGAGAAGGACATGTTTGGCTAAGAGGAGAAAATGGAGTAGTTTCATTGTGGGGCCAGCTGGAGCTGGACGTTAGCAAGAAAGGAAGCCCCCAAATGCTGGCATAATAGTGGAATCACCAGATACAAAGGTTATTGGTATGGGCAGAAAGGATCAGGATTTGGTGGAAGGAGGGGTGTGTTTGCATGGAAAAGGCTCTGACTATACCCTCTCCCCCAAATCCGGTTATGAATAACTGGTCTAAACTGTCAAAGGGATGTCCTGGAATATGAACATTCACTTAATATTCAGAAATTTTTGTTCTAAGAAATTTGCTCTCAACTTACAACCATACATGTATATACGTGACTAGAAGGATTTTTTTTTTTTTCTGAAGTGGCTTCTACTTCATGTTTTTCTAAGAGTATTTATACGTATCTTCACAGTTTCCTCTTTCAAGAAATTCCTCCAAACGCTGCATGTAATGCAAATGGTTATTTGAACCAGAAGAGTATCAACGGATTCCCCTACAAAGGCTGATGATGTCAGTAACACTGGGGAGACAATTGAGTATTATTATTTTGTCATGTTACAGAGGAAGAATCTAAGATACTTACATACATGTTAGAGTTAGGATTTTAACTTTTGGCTGTATGACTTGAAATGTATGCCGATGACAGTAAGATTTCTGTCATTTCCTGCCAATCTGGAGAAAAGGAAGGTGGGATTTCCCTCAAGTCAATCAAACCTGTTGGAACTGAGCCCTCCCCTTGGGCTGGTTCTTTTAGGGGGCCCAGATGGAGTTCAGAGGTCATCTCTCAGGGGCTTGAACATTCATATTAGCACAGTGTTGTAAATGTTGGGTTAGAGACGAAACTTCATAAATGCCCAAAGGCCTTGGAATTCTTGCATAGCGCCAGGGAGCTGGGGGAGTGGAGCAGTGCCATTTTCTTACTTCCGTTGGCCATGATTGTTTGACATATATTTGCTGTGAAATAGTAAAGTAGAGGTTGGGGGACACCTGGGTGGCTCAGTTGATTAAGCATCCGACTCTTGATTTCGGCTCAGGTCATGATCTCATGGTTCGTGAGTTCAAGCCCCAAGACCGGTTCTGCACTGACAGTGCAGAGCCTGCTTGGGATTCTCTCTCCCTCTCTCTCTGCCCCTCTCCTGCTTGTGCTCTCTCTCATGCACTCTCCCTCTCTCAAAATAAATAAATAAACTTAAAAAAAAATACAGTAGAAGGTTGTATTCCCTGTTGTGCTCACTCTTCCTCTCTAACTCTGTGTCCTTCTCATAGGCTGGTCCCTTCCCAGTCTCCCTGACCCGAGGCCCCACCCAAATGCTAAATCTATTCTATGAGGTTACTGATTCATAATTGAACGTAGGGAACATTCCATTGTCTTCTCTACTCTGTTTCCTTAAGTAAAGCCAATGAACTCACTCCTTCCAGGATTTAAGTTTCCTTAATTGGAGATCTTCTAAGGCTTTGCTACTTAATGGTGTAGTCAAGGGACCAGCTGGAACCATCAGCATCAGCCACCTGGGAACTTGGAAGGCAGCATCTTAGGCTCTGCCCCAGACCTACTGAGTCAGAAGCTACATTTTAACAAGACCTCCCCAGGTGACTTAAAATTTGAGAAGCAATGCTCTAATGAACCCACAAAGCCCTTCTGCGCAGGTAGAGGTAAGGTTACCTCTGGTACAGGAGACACCCTCTGGGGGTCTGTGGTTGGTCTGGAATGAAAGGCCTGGAAGAGAGGGAGAGTTTGTGTGGGAAGACCTGAGATTTCCTAGTTCCTGCTCCATTCCTTCCTTCCTCGGTTTCCCTTAGAGTCAACATCACCCAGATGAACTCTTTGGATATTGTCTAATAGGCCCCAGGCCAAGGGAAAGAAAAAAGAACTGTTTTCTTATAATCTCGCATTCTTAGGAGGGGAAGAGTTTCCTCTGTCTCCTCTCTTGAGCAGGAGTCGCTTCTACAGCATCTCAGATCCACAATGACCTGCCCTTTCTCAAATACTTCCGATGTTGGGGATTTCACTGCTTCCTGGGCACTTTTATTTTCCAGCACACGTTTGTCAGGTGCCTTCTGGGGGTCAGGCTGTTGTTAGGGCACAGAGACAATCTGTCGGTCTGTTGCTGTCCTCAGGTGGTTAAGAGTTTGTAACTTCAGCTCCATAAAACGTATCATATTCTTTTGAAGTCTTCCCCAGGCCAATTAAACCTATTATGGTGATGAAATGTATACATGTATATGTATACATGTATATATAGATGTATATAGTATATACATAGTGTATATATGGAGTGTGTGTGTGTGTGTGTGTGTGTGTAAATATATATGTTTTCCAATTTGTGTTTTCGTGGATCCCTATGAGTCTCAATTGCTACATCTGTACTAGTATTATTTTGCTGGTCCCAATAGCACAACTCTCGTTAGCTTTAGCAAAAGGGAAGATTTATTGACCCATGGAGTCAAAGGCATGGTTGAACGGGCACACTGCAGTGAAGCAGCTAGGGTTTGGAACTATTGCAACAAAGACCAGAAACTCAGGAGGTCCCCTTTGCCTCTTTCTGCTTGCCCTGTTTACTTTAGTCTCTCTCTGCATGTAATTTTATCAGAATATGACTACATTTTATAGCTTTAAGGGCTTCTGTTTTCATTTTTATTTTTATTTAATGTTTATTCATGATTGAGACACAGAGCATGAGCAGGGGAGGGGCAGAAAGAGAGGGAGACCCAGGAATCCGAAGCAGGCTCCAGGCTCTGAGCTGTCAGCACAGAGCCCGATGTGGGGCTGGAACTCACAGACTGCGAGATCACGACCTGAGTCGAAGTCGGATGCTCAACCAGCTGAGCCACCCAAGCACCCTATAACTTTAAAGGCTTCTAAGGATTTAATTAAGGTTAAATGAAGTCATTAGGGTGGGGCCCTGATCTGATAGGATTGGTGTCCTTCTAAGAAGAGCTAGCAGGGAGCTCAATTTCTCTATCTCCAAGCCTGCACAGGGGAAAGGCCATGTGAGGACACAGCCAGAAGCCAGCCATCTGCAAGCCAGGAAGAGAGACTCCCCAGAAACCCACTAGGCTGGCATCCTGATCTTAGACTTCCAGCCTGTAGAACCGAGAAAGTAAATTTCTGTTGCTTAGGTCCCCCAGCCTGTGGTGTTCTATTAAAGCACTCTAAGCAGACTAACATAGTATGCGTTTCCCTAATGAGGAATGATGTGGAACTTTTTTTCATGTGCTTACTAGCTGTTGGTGTACTTTCCTTGGAGAAATGCCAGTTCAAGTCCTCTGCTCATTTTGAAATTGGGTTGTAGTTGCATGGTAGGAGCTATCGCTTTTTGTTCATTTCATGCTTTCTTGTCCTTTCATGATAGATATTCTTTCTTCCTCACCCCCAACTCCAGTCCATCACTGGTTGTTACTGCCACGCCCGAATGCGTCCTCACTGTTGTCATCTGGGATACAATCTTCCCTCTTTTTCTCCTCTTGCCGGTTCTCTCTCCACCCGAGTCCAGTCTCCATGCCACAAACAGAATATAAAATCTGTCATGTCACCGCCCTGCCACCGCCATGCTCAAAACCATTCAGTCCATCTTTAATTCCTTGTAATGAATTTAAATTCCCTTACATGGTTTTAAAGCCCTCCATAGTCTGCCTCCTATCTACCCTTACCCCTCTGGCCTTATTTCTTGCTATGCTAAAAATCTAGAACATCTCTTTCTCTGTCTCTCAGGTTTCCTTGGGGTGCATTTCAAAGTCAGTTTAGAGGTCAGCGCACTTCACATTAACCATCTCAGCATGCAAATATTAACATCTGTTATTTGTTCTGGAAGCATTGAGGGTCTCCCATGGGGCTAGGTGACAGGGTCACAGAGATATATGCAACTCAGGCAGGCTTTGAGGGGCTCCAGTCAGTTGGGGAGGGGGATTATGAAGAAGCAATTACTAACCAACAAGCTAAGTGCTGTGACAGAAATATGACGAGGTGTCTATGAGATCAGAGAAGGTGAAGAATGGCTTCCTGATGGAAGTAAAGCCTGCCCTGAATTTCAGCGTTTATGTAGGAGCTGGCCCCCCACAAAGGCGGTTGGGATGTGGATTTCCTGGTGGAGAGAGCAGCCAGAGCAAAGGTCCTGAGGTGAGTTTACTCAACTGAAACATGGAGATCATAGTTCATAGCTTTGTCTCAAGGACTTTATGAGGTAACAAATGAGACATAAGGTTGTATTGTATGGGAGGCACTTACACTAAAAAAACCTTACTCATTGTTTATCTGAAACTCGAATTTACGTGGGCATCTTGCGTTTTTATTTGCTAAATCTGGCAATCTCAATGTGATAACACTTACCACAACATCCAAAAAATTTATGTTAAATTTAATTTTAAGCTGTTTACCTGGAATGAGAGAAGAGGAGTAAAACCTAAAGGTAGGACAACTAATAAAGTATAATAAAGAATTTAGTTCTTTGAAATTGAAGTCATCGAAAATTTCCCTTTCAGGGGCACCTGGGTGGCTCAATTGGTTAAGTGTCCGACTTCGGCTCAGGTCATGATCTTGTGGTTCATGAGTTCGGGCCCCATGTCAGGCTCTGTGCTAACAGCTTGGAGCCTGCTTTGGATTCTGTGACTCCCTCTCTCTCTGCCCCTCCCCCACTCACTCTCTGTCCCTCAAAAAAAAAAAATAAAATAAAATAAAATAAATGTTAAAAAAGAAATTTCCCTGCCAGGAGTAAGGGCATATTCTGCCAGGTGCAAACGTGTTTAGATAGGTCCTCCTTCATGGTTACAAATACTCTTGGAACAATGCTGAGGGGCTCCCGGGTGGTGGGGGTCCT
This sequence comes from Panthera leo, assembly GCF_018350215.1. Taxonomy (NCBI): domain Eukaryota; kingdom Metazoa; phylum Chordata; class Mammalia; order Carnivora; family Felidae; genus Panthera; species Panthera leo. The sequence continues at coordinate 67,425,049 of NC_056690.1, forward strand.
TTGAGGTGAGCAGTGGTCATGGTTCTGGGGTAAGAGGACCAGAAGGGTAATACTAGGCACAGTTTTGCTCCAGGGCGTTGAATGTAAACATTCTTCCTTTCTCAGTCTTCTTTGTAGTCAGAGGAGTTCTGAAAATCCAGTGACCTCTTAGAGAAAAAATTTAGCACTGAAGTGCCTCAAGAACCACAAGGCTTAGTTCCCCACCCTGGCTCCCATCTGGGCCTTCTTGGAAGCATGAGTCACCTCCCCCCAGTCTTCTGGACACCCCAAGGGCCCAGCTTCCAGGACCACACTTCCTGACCTGCTGTAGGAGGGGAGTCAGGGAGCTTCCAGCCCTAGGTGATATGGCTGTGTCTAGATGTGCTTAACAAATTGCCTGTTCACTCAATTACATTTTATTTAATCATCTGTAATCATATAAATTATGCCTGATGGTAGTAAATGTTCGTGTCAGTTCCTAATTACAGATTGATTAATTGGCTGGGGTGATCTGTATTCCTACTTATATAAGAATATATGAAGGTGATGATAAATGAAGGCTGGTGGTACTGAGCCCAGGAACATGGAACATTTCCAACTGCATCCTACTTTTGGGGGTGGGAAAGCCATTCTCCCTTCCCTGACCTGTTCCCATCAGACGCCTCCAGGAGGGTTTATCTTCTATTGGTTTGTTGATTTCGGCAATATCTGAGTCAAGAAGTACTTATTATTATTTAGTTAGCGTATGTGTGTGTGTGTAAAATTTTTCCTATGCCATGCTTTCCTTTTTGGCTGTTGGCAGATGCAAATAATGACAAGCTCATTAGGTTCAGTTGGGCTCATTACAGCCTGCTGGGCCCAGAAAGTTCCCAAGGTTGGATTTGGCCTGGAGAGCAGGAAGCCAGAGAATGAGGAGATGGCGTGACTCTATCAGCATCTATGGAACAATTCCCTATTAGGTAATGTTGTCTTTTTGTTTCCTTGCAAGTTTCAATGTCAAATGGCTCAGATGTACCTGATGGTTTTTCTCTAGTAACAACAGCCCTTTGTGGTGTCTTCAAGGCAACTTGCCTGGGATGTGTAATTATTAATTCTCAGCTTTTGAGAATATAATCTAATTAGAATGCAGCCTGCTTCCATCATCCTTGCCCCCTCCTCCCACTCATACCTGAGGCTAAAGGTAAAGATGAGGCAACATGGGGTAAGACGTGGACCCTGGTTTTAAGGAAGGGACTTGAGACTTCATTCCAGGTTCCTTGCCTCCTGAGAAGTAATGGACAGTAATGGGAGACACTCGTGGGCTTTTCTGCCATTCTTTCTCCTACACCCTGCAGACACAGCATCCCATGGGGTTGCTAACCAGAGAAGACCTCGGCTCACCTCTCTCCTTGACAAATGAGCTACAGTAGGAGCTCCTTCCACTTACTTTATTAGCTGAAGTTCCCCAGCTGGTTTTTTTCTCAGATCCTGTTGGCCACGATTAGCTCCCAAGTCCACCCTACATCAATCATTGTCAAGGGGACCGACATACAGCTGTGATTGGCTTAGACGGTCATGATTGACTCCCTAGTGGTCCTTGGAAGAGGGCCACCTTTCCTGAATATGTGGCCTGATGGAGGGTAGTCTTACCTGACGGTGACACTTGAACAAAATTGAGGGTCTATCAGTTACCAAGAAGTAAGAGAATACGGGAGTGTGTGTGTGTGTGTGTGTGCACAGTTAGGGACAATTGTTGTTTGTTGAGTTGGCAGCCGATAGTGTCTGCTCTGGGGAAATCACAGCAATCCTGAAATGCAGGAACCATGCATGAATATCTCATATCAGATCCACAGAAATGAAGATTCAAGTGACTCGGAAGAAAAACGTAATAAACAAGGCATATCCTTCCATGTGACTTAGCTTTTACTTAGCTCTTCTCATTTTGCTTTCATAATAACACCTTGCAGTTATAGATGGCTTTCACAGTTTTATTCCGTGCATCGCCTGCAGCTGTCAAATAGCTCATCTATTAAAGACGCCATGAGAATGTCGGAGGACATGGTTAGTAGCCTCCTCAGCATCCATTCTCCCAGGGTTCAGACTGAACCCTGATGAATGCCATCCCAGCTTCAGAGGAGGATCTTCACGATTCTGAGCCAGTTGGGGTCCGGCAGCCTCCTGGCAGCGGCTTTGGGGGAAGGAACAAGGCAGCACGTGATCACCTCCACTGTTGCTGGCAGTCATCGTGGGGGAGCAAGTGTGACACTGAATACGACAGGGCCAGGAGAGGGAAAGAATCTAGGGACTCAGCGGTCTCACTGAGCAAAACCAGGAGCTCTGCCTTTGACCTGCTGAGTAGGATGGCAACTTTCCTTATGACTTAAACCAACGTGTACCGAAGTTTTTGTTTGCCTGCAGTTGAAAGCGCCCTCTTGACTGAAACAGGCATCCGTTATTATTTTCTTTTACAAACAAAGAAACTGAACAAGTCCAAGTGAGCTGCCTTAGGTCCTACAGCCAAGAGAGGGGTGGAAGAATTAGAAGTCCAATCTTCTGACCCTGAGGTGGCTTTTTTCTTCCCACTGAATTCTCTCCCGTATTGAGGGACTGTTTCCCAGGGATCAGAAGTATCTTGAGCTGATCTGGGGAGGCCAAGGGGAAGGGTGAAATGTTTCCTAGGAGTCCCAGCAGGGTCAGGCTGAGAAATCTAACTCCCCCTGGGATGGCTGCTGGCTGCCATCTGGATGAGCTCATTATTACCCTGCCCTTTCTTTGTTTAACTGGCTCCATAGTGGGAACAATGGATTCCAATGAATTGTGCTGGGAAACAATATCTTTTGCTTCCTGGGGGGCAATTTACAAGACAAAGGATGAGAATGCCCCCACCAAGAAAGAAGGGCAGGGTGGAGAAGGGGACTAGACTCTTGAGCCATGGCAACAGTGCCTCTGAGGCTGGTCATGGGGAAAGGTCAGGCTTGTGGAGACAAAGTGGCTAGAGCCACGGCTGGCTCCTCTCCTGAGAGGCCAAAGCTCCACACGAGAACTGGTGGATTCCCTGGTGCGGAGAAGTTGGTATTTGATGCAAGCCCAGCCACAGCCTGAGTGATTCTCCAGGGAGCTCTGGAGCTGAGATCTCCCCTCAGAGTTGTCTGGCACTGGGTGTTTCATAGCCTGGCCTTTATAGTTTTGCCTTCATTAGTCGCTGGCTGTGAAATGCCCCTGGAAGGGCATGACTTTGAGCAAGGCGGCTCTCTGCAGCTGAGGTAGTCCTGAAGGGGCAGGCAGCTGAGGGCTGACCGCTGACCGCACTCGTGGGCAGCTAGGCCACCAGTCCTTCTGGAAGAGAGACCAGGTGGTGCATCTGTGTGTCTATCCCACCTGTCCCCACTGACTACCCACTGAGACTCTCCCATCTTTGAATTCTTCTCTGGAGACCAGGACTCCGCTGTCTCTTCCATCTATGAGGATGCCGCAGGAGAGGGAGCCCTTTGAACAGGGAGACTGTGTTGTAGCATCTCAGAATATGTTCATGCCCGCTGTGAGCCCAGCTGGTGTCCAGTAACTAACAGCCAAACCTTAAAGGCTTGGGGACCACCTTGCAGCTTCAGAAGGAGGTCCTATCAATGGGGAAGCAGCTCTGGGCTTTTCAGGTGGATGGTCAGAACGAGGGTTGACTAGCCCCAGCCTGGGATGTCCGTGGCAAAGCCTACTTTTGTCTCTTTTTCCTCGTCTGTAAAATTCAGAAAATCTCTCCTTTCCTGCCCCTCATGTAAGACGAGCGTGAAGGTAACTATTGCAATGCATACGAAAACACGTATGAGAACAACAAATTAAAAGTCTATGGAATTGTGGACAGTGCCACTGTCTTGTTTGTTGTCAATGGAAATGGCTGATGGACCGTGTGAAAGCCATGCCCCGCACGCCATGGCCCTGTCCTAGCAAAGACAGAGGTGAAATGCAGTGCATTTGGGCTCAGGGGGGATGACTTTCCCTGGGCACCAATCCCCCTGGAGAGCCCTGTGCCTTCTTCCCTAGAGGGCAGCTGAGCTCTGACTTCCCTGTGGCTCAGGGCTGGGTGCTTCTCTGACCTGCTTGCCTTGTGTTTCCTCCTTGCGCACTTATTAACGTGGTCTTCCAGAAGCCTCAGGTTATGTGTAACCCTGGTGAGAACGTCAACACTTGGATGGCGGGGACTGTCTTTGTTCTCGGTCCTGTCTAAAGCCTGCCTGACCAGGGCTGGACACACAGGGCTTTGGGTAGCCAGGTTCTCTGCCTGCAGCCACAGTCGAGAGGAGGTGGGGGGGAGAGCCTGGGCACCGGGTCAAAGCTGTTCCTCAGCAGTTCAGGGACTTATGGACTAATAGGCCGTCAGCCCTGGGAGAGACTGCAGTGGTCATTTGTCGTACTTCCTGCCACTTTTCTTCCCTCTTCCAGGAATCTGATATTTAGCACATATTTTTGGGGCACCTGAAACATGCCAGGCCCTGTGCTGGGGGTGGCAGGAGATACAGTAGCAGTGAACAAAACAGAGTGAAACTCCGGGCCCTGTGGAACTTACGTGCTGCTTGGGGGTCGGGAGCACATAATAAACAAACCAGGTGTAAAATATATATTGTATCAGATGGTGACGGAAACGCAAAAATATCAAGCAGGGAAGGGGAACAGGTAATGCCAGAGATGGAGAGGAGGAAGGGGGTGCCATTTCAAACAAGGTGGTCAAGGAAGGCTCCTCTGGGAAAGTGCCTTTTGAACAGAAATATGGAACAAATGAAGGAGCAGCCATGTGGATATGGGAAGGAAGAGCATTCATTCCTGGGGGAAGGGGTGCATGTGCAAGCATGTGCAAAGGCCCTGAGGTGGGCCTTTGCCTGGTAGTTTTGAGGATGGCAAGGAGACTGAGGGCTGGAGCAGGGTGGAGGTGGGGGAACAATGGTAGGTAGCAGAGGATCAGAGAGGTAGTGGGGCGGGACTGCGCACACCAGAAAGGGCCTTGCAGGCCTTCGCGAGCACCCCGGCTTTCGCCGTGTGAAACCTGCCCCTGCAGGTTTCTGAGCGGAGGAGTGACACAATCTGGTTTAAGCTTAAAAGGGTCCCACTGGCTGGTGAGTGAATAGATAGTAGGAGGCAAAGGATGGAAGCAGGGAGATCTGCTCCTGGGGATTACTACAGGAGTCTGTGGTCCGTAACCTAGGTAAGAGGTGAGGGTAGCCCAGGCCAAGCCGGTAGCAGTGGAGGTGCTGAGAAGTGGTTGGCCTCTGGAAGCATCCTGAAGGCGATGGCACGTTGATGACAGATAAGGAGTCTGGCCCAGAGAGTAAAGTGGACCCAAAAGGAGACATCTGCCTGAGGTTGTGCAGTTAAGTGACAACAGGACCAGAATCGGCTGAATGACACTGACCTCTGTGTCTGAACCGTGATTCTGGTGTGTTTGATGTGCCTGTCGGCTCATGGGCATGTGCCTGCGTGTATCCTTGTGTCCGTGCAGGGGGCAGGTGGAGCTGGCCGGACCAGGTGAAGGCAGCCAGCGGTGGGGAGGGGGGGTGTCTACATCTTAGCCCACTGCCTCTCCCCACAGCCGGCTTGCTCTCGCCTCCTGGCACCTTCCACTGGCTCCCTGGGCGCCTGGGCCTGCTGCTCCCTCCGATCTGGCTTTCGTGAAGCAGCCCTTCCTGTGTCTGCTGTCACCATGGAGAGGAAAGACTGAACCCTGAGGGCATCATGCTGATGACTTTTTTTCTACGTGTAATTTTCCCAGTCCAGGTCCCAGCTGACCAGCTCGGTGGCTGGGCATCCCTCTGTGGCTTGGAGGAGGGATGGGGACGTGATGGGCGGCCGATGGGATCGGCAGGAAAGGACCTGGTGAAAGGTCTTTGTGTGGAGGTGGAAGTGGACACTTGACCATCACTTGGGAGAAACACCCTTGACCCTAGAAAAGGAATTCCCACTGGAATACTGAAAAGACCACGCCAGGGCAGTCCCTGAGGCCCAGGATTCCTTCTCGCGGTTTTATGGGTGGGCCTCCCTTTGTTCTGGCAGCCGTTACGTGAGCTACAGGAAACGCTTCCCTTGATTAGCTGTTCTTGACATTTCATCCAGGAACTTATATGGCCTTATGCAGGGAAGTCCTTCCATGTCTAACGTGAACTTCATCTTGGCCCATAGGTTGCACAAAGATGCAACTCTCAGTTCCCGTTATCATCCGCCCACCAACTTAAAAATGAAACGCAGCCTCTGGTATGGCTGTCTAGAGAGTGACTCTTTGTGTTTTGGGAAGTTTGCCTCCCATGATTCTGTAGTGCCCGTGCCACGCCTGTATGGACACCCGCCCTTGTCTCCAGCACCCGTGAAGCCAGGATCCTACCATCCAGACATCTGTTCCCCCAACTAGCCCTCCAGCACGACCGACGGGACTTTCTGAAAATCCTACCAACTATTGGCTGTAAGTGTTTCTACAGAGATTTGAATATAGAAGTTGATCCACTGAACTGGATGAATGGCTGGCTTAAATTGGGGGATGCTGGATTAGTGACTCGCCCTTTCAGCAGGAGGAGTCTGAGATCTGATGACAAACTCTTGGTTAAAGCGACTGAAGGATGACAGGATCGGCATTTACAAGTGCAGCCACCGCACAGGGCTCCTTATTCAGCAGAATCAGTCATCGCTACGTCCTCAAAGTGGTGTTCGCATGGCTGCTGGCCAAGGCGTGGGCAGGGCCTCCGTTGTGTGAGCTGAGCGTCTATGCGTCCTTTCCTTACAACTACCCGTGGCACTCAAGACCCACCTCAGTCTGGCCCCAACCTCCCCTGGCTGCATGATGCTGTTGCTGCTTCTCTCCACGCCTGTCCTTATCCTCCCCACCCGACACTCCAGCTGCTGCCTTTCCTCTCCCCGCTGCTCTCTGCCCGCCAGTCACCCAGCCCCTGGCACTGGACCTGCTTACCCGGTGACCACCTGCCTCTGCATCCAGCAGGACTTCCTTCCCACGCTGGCAGCCGGATCTGCTCCCAACACTTCCACTTCCTGGCCTCCTCTCCTGCCGCATTTCTCCTTCCGTGTCCAGCGAGGCACGAGGTCCAGGTCTCTCGAGGGCTTCCTTTTCCAGGAAGATGGTCCTTACCACAAGGTGAGCTCGTCTTTCTCTCCACCTAACTCTCTCACTCTCTCTAACTTTTGTTTGGGCTGAATCCCATGCTGTCTAGTGACCTCTTTGATACTTCATTGTCCTTTTGCATGACACTTTCTATGGACTGAATTGTGTCACCTCCAAATTCATACATTGAAGCCCTAATCCCAGTGTGCTTGGATTTGGAGGTCGGGCTTTGATGTAATTAAGATTAAATGAGGCCATAAGGCTGGGGCCCTAACCTGATAAGATTGGTAACCTTACAAGAGGAAGAGAGAGGGAGCTCTGTGTGCACACGGGCACAGAGGAAAGGCCATGTGAGCACACAATGAGATCGTGGCTGTCTACAAGCTGGGGAGACAGTCTGCACCACAACCTGACCACACTGGTACCCCGATCTTGGGCTTCTGCCTCCAGAACTGTGAGAAAATCAAGTTTGTTGTTTAAGCACCCCCGTCTATGGTATCTTGTTAAGGCAGCCCGAGCTGACTAAGACAACGCCTTCTAGCACATCTGTCTATGGCTGGTCGGCCCAGGAAACTCTGAGCTCCAAGGCCCCCATTTTTTTTTTTTAACTTTTTAAGTTGAAGCTTCAATATGCCTAAACAATGGTACCTGTTATCATTCACATGGAGCTTGCTGGATGTGGACAAGCTGAGCACAGTCATGTGACCAACGTGCGTCCTCCTGGTCAAGAAATAGCACACGGCCGGCCCCTCTGAGGTCTCCTTCGTGTAGCCTTCCAGCTTCTGCCAGTCCCCAGGGGAGCCACAATTCCTACCCCCACGCGTAGATGACTTGCCCGGCTTTGTGCTATTTGGGCCTAGAATCCCCTACATGCACTCTTTTGTGCCTGGCTTTTTGTTGTTGTTCAGCATTCTGCTTGTGAAATTCATCCCTATTGTTGTGTGTGATTGTGGATTATTCATTCACATTGTTGTCCAGTAGTCTGCTGCGGGAATATGCCACAATTTCTTTATTTGTACACTCTACTGCTGATGGGCATTTGGGGAGTGCCTGGTTGTAGCCGTTGCAAATAGTGCTGCTATGAACATTCTAGTGTGTGTTTTTTTCGTGCGCGTAGGTAAGTTTTTCTGCAGGGTCTGTGCCTCAGAGTGGAATAGCTCAGTCACAGGACAGACTTGTGGTTTTGTGGCACAGTTTGCCGAAGCAACCGAGTTATTTTGCACTCTTACCAGTCAAGTGTGGGAAGAACTATTTTTTAATTCTTGTGTATGCCTCTGGCATGGGGAGGAGTAGACACGGGGTATTTAAGAAATGCTTGCCGGATGAGGAGAGAGAAGGATTTTCTTGGTGTTTAGGCAACGGTGGACCTAGGAGAACATGGATGAATGCAATAGGTAGGGTTAATCAGGACCTTAGTTAGCAATCGGTGTCACAATGTTCAGAAAGCCTCCTTAGCCATTGAAAAATTGGTCTGTATGTATGTGAGAGTCCTGGTTGGGGAGGCAGGGGCTCCACCACTAACTCCTGGGTTTCCTGATTACTTCTTGAGTATTTGCAATGGACATTCATTTGGAGAAGTTGCCTGGCACTACAATGATGCAGAAGCTGGCTCTTTCCTCTTGTCAGATATTTCCACAGGGTAAGCCAGCAAGCTTGAAGGAAGTTAGGGGTGAGGAAGAATCCGTCGCACAGCTTTGGAGCCATGTTCAGAGGATGACCGATAAAGTTGAGATGGAGAAGGGGTCTACTCCGTTAGAGGGCTGCCCCGGGAAGGGGAGAAGTGGCAGACAGGAGGGGGGCCCATGGCCTCAGGCAACTCTGAACACTGCGTTCTCTACATAAATGATGTGCGCTTCAGCAAAGTCCCCAGAACTCGGGAGAGAGAGGTGATATGGTCAGTGGCCAGAGCAATCAGTTCAATCAAAGAATACGAAGGTCTCGCAAAGAACTTCAGAGGATTTCGAATTCCCCTATTGCTGGAAGAAGGAGACTCCCAGCATCTCAGCCCCCTTCTTGGGATACATACCAGACTCTGTGTGCCTTTTACAATCTGGAGGCCAGGAGAAGGGACCGGAAGCACAGATACTGTCTGTCTAACACAGAGCACAGTGGCATCAACACTTCCTTGATAGGGAATTTAAATCCACACAAAGATTTTAATTTGCTTTATTTTTGCAGCAACTATATTACATTGTTAATTCACACTGAGTGTGTGGTGAACTGAAAAAACAGTCCACCCCTTATCTTCTCAATATAAACTGCTGCTTTATTCTGTTCGGGCTCCTGAAATGAACTACCATAGACTGGATGGCTTACACAAGTATTTACTTGAAGTCCAAGATCAAGGCACTGGCAGATTAGAGGTCTGGAAGACGTGGCTCTTGGTTCATAGACGGCTATCTTCTGGCTGTCTCCCTGCATGGTGGGAGGCAGTGAGAGAGCTCTCTGTGCTCCTTTTCATCAGGGCGCTAATCTATTCAGGAGGGTTCCACCCTCATGACCTGATCACCTCCCAAAGACCCACTTCCAAATACCATCACATTACGGATTAAGCTCCCAACATATGGATTTTGGAGGGACACAAACATCCAGTCCATTACAGCTGCTATCTAGCTTTCCCAGTTGGTTTGTGTGCAACTGCCATTGTTATTTTTAGCTTAATTTTTACATTTCATCTTTGCTTGATTTCATCTTGAAGATTTTAGCTTGGGGCCTCAGTGTGACCTTCAGAGTAGGTTACCTAAGGGAAGGCAATTCCTGATTATACTTTAGAACTCTGCTCAAATGTCCCTTCCCCCAGAAGATTTTCCTTGCACCTCCAGATTAGGTTAAGACTCCCAGCCCATGCTTTTATTGTACCTTGGACATCTCCTTTGGTCCCTTATCACAACCGTCTGTCTGTAATTTATTGAGCAATGTGTTTGGTTTTTGATTCTTCTTGTAGACTCTCAACCCCCTTGAGGGCCTCTTTATCCCCAGGGCTTAGCAAAGTGCTTGACTTATAGTGTGGCCTCATTAACATGGAAGGGAGGGAGGGATGGAGGGAGGGAAGAAGGAAGGGAAGGGGGAAGGAAGGAAGGAAGGAAGGAAGGAAGGAAGGATGGTAGGAAGGGAGGAAGGATGGAAGGAAGGAAGGATGGAAGGAAGGAAGGATGGAAGGAAGGAAGGAAGGAAGGATGGAAGGAAGGAAGGAAGGAAGGATGGAAGGATGGTAGGAAGGAAGGAAGGATGGAAGGAAGGAAGGATGGAAGGAAGGAAGGAAGGTAGGAAGGAAGGAAAGTTGTCCTAAAAGAATCCATGATATTTATCCAGTTATGTCCTCCCCCTACTCTGCAGAAGAAAGCCTTATGAGATGATCTCTCCAGCCTGATTATAAGCAGCATGAGGGACCCTCCCACCAAGAAGTTAGTGCTTTTCTTTAAATTAAAGCTCCTTCAATACGCTAACCAGTGTTTTGTTCTCAGTGGCACTGTCTCACCAGAAATAGTCCAGGCTCTGCATGCGAAGAGCCTTTGGTACTCATCCCGGTGTCCAACTCCTTTCTTGCCTCTTCCACTAGTGCACCTGGGGCTGGGAAGGGGGGCTGGGAAGCCACCTCCACTCTAGCTCTGCTGATGCCAGAGGAACTCTCCTCACCACCCAAGGGTCTACCAAGGGTCCGTAGTGACATGTCCTTTGTGTACCACCTGCCTTCCCAGCAACAGGGTGACAGTCCTTGGCTGCAGAGGTTTGGCTGGGAGGTTCTTCTGGAACAAGCAGGGCGGTTGGTGGGCGGCACGTTCAGCTGCCACAATGCTTTGTGCCATAGAAGGGGCGTGACCCCCACCCAGGTCTCTGGTATGTGGTGGTGGGGCCGGGGATAGAGATGTGCCTCCTTATCTAAACTTCCTCCTTCTTCTTCTGGTGCCCCAGACCTCTCCCTTTCATTTGTTTTTCTCAGCCTTCCAATCACTCCCATTGCTTGTGAATCTACTTCCTGGTTCTACAGAAATAGCCTTGATTTGATCTGTATCAGTCTTTCTGAAAGATGACCTCAACCACCTCCATTTTGACGTCAGTCTGTTACTTTCTAATTGATGAGGTTCTTTCCAGCTTATCTCTTCACTCAGGCCAAAGACCCAGCAGGCAAAGTGTCTGTGATGGGAACCGGAACTACCCCCTCAAGCAATAAGGGCTGTCCTGAAGCCAGCAGGACCCGGAAGTTGACCACAGACAATGATCCTTCTGACTTTACCACCTGCCTGTGCGTGCCCACTGACCTTTGTCCTGCATTCTCTTTACATAAACCTGGAAGTATTTCAGCGCTTGGGACACGGCCTTTGGGACGCCAGTCTGCTGTCTTCCCGTTGGTCTCACCGAAATAAGTTCCTATTTCTCCTCCACTGGTTTCTCTGCCCTTGGCTTTTGTCAGTGGCAAGTGGCCGAACCTGGTCTGTTTGGGACCCCCGGATTCTGGCGCTCTTGCACCTGGGGGCCCCAGTTACGCCTTCTCGGTCTTGCCAGTTTGGTAGTCGTGGGGGTTGGATGCCAACCTCTGCTGCCAGGTTTACTGTTGCTCTGCAGAGACTTGGGGCGTTTTCTAGTCTTAGCATCTGCTGGATACTCCCGAGGGCGGGAAGATCGGAACCTGAAGTGGTGAGGGATGAAATGATGCGCGTTGTTATAGGTGGAGTTTTGTCCCCTAAAAAGATATGTTGAAATCCTCATCCCTAGTATTTATGCATGCAACCTTACTTAGAAATAAAGTCTTTGCAAATGTAACCAAGTTAAGATAAGGTCATTAGGGTGGGTTTTAATCGGATATGAAGAGGACAGCACAGTAGGGGAGGAAAACATTTTTTTCCCCTCTACCCATTTTAGGGTCTTTTCCTGGTGCCCAGTAAACTAGCCTGAGAAAAGATTATCAAGAGAAAGGAAAACGTAAGTTTATTAACACGTGCAGGGTATATACACGGGGGAGCACCCAGCCATGAGTAGCTCAAGAGGGGGCTCAGAACGTGGGCTTATATTGCGTCTTTACAAAAGAACCGTAACTTTTTAGAGATGTGGCAAGACAGAGGAAAAGGGCTTTGAGCTTTAGGAGCAGCAGACTGTGGGCCGGCAAATACATAGAGGAACCAACGCGGATAGGGCTGGTTAGTACTGTGTGTTAATGTAGATTCCTCTGGTGCATGTCTGGGCTGATAAAGGCCTGGCATTGCTGCTGGTGATTAACTTCTGTCTCTTCTGGTAGAGAGGGGAGAAGAGGCACGTACAAATTTATGTCCTGCTTTTAGGCAAGTAAGGGGCGGGCGGAGCGCTTTTCTTGTATCTGCTTCTCAATGGCCTTCAGCTCAAGATAATCCTTACGCCCAAGTGGCACATTTCAGGGTAGCCTGTTCTGCTGCCCTTCGGCACCCCGTGAACAGAGACACACACAGGGAGAAGTTCATGCCACGACGGAAGCAGAGATTAGAGTCATGTGGTTGCCAGCCAAGGAGCACCAAGGGTCAGTGGCCTCTATCAGAAGCTGAATGTTTGTATACCACACCCCCCATCTTCCCCACTCATATTTTGAAGCCTTAACCCCAGTGTGGCTGAATTAGGACATGGGGCCTCTAAGAAAGAAGGAATTAAGGCTAAATGAAGGCATAAGGGTGGGGCCCCAGTCCTGTAGGATGAGTGTCCTTATAAGAAGAGACACTAGAGAGTTTTCTCTCTCTCGACCTTTCTGTCTATCTCTCTCTGCACCTCCTAAAAAGAAGGGCCACATGAGGACAGAGTAGCCCTCTACAAGCCAAGAACAGAGCTCTCACCAGAAGCTGAACTCTGCCAGAGCCTTGTTCTTGGACCTTCCAGCCTCCAGAACCACAAGAAAATAGGGGTCTGTTGTTTAAGCCACACTAGGTCTTTGTTAGGGCAGCTGAAGCGGCCTAAGACAGCTTTCATTTAAAGAAAGGGTTCTATGGCCAAAAGTAAAAGCTTGAGATGCTCTGCTTGTAGTCTGAGCCATCCATTTTGGAAATGAAAGATGGACTTGGGAAAGACCAGATGAAGTGTTCGTTGGTGGGATGGTGACTAATTCCCATTCCACAAATGTTGCGTTTAAGAAGGTTAATCTCACTGTGAATGAGAATGACCTTACTGTTACTGAAACAAGGAAAGACAACTTGGTAGGGTAGAAATCCAAGCCTGGGTGTTGATCAGGACCAGGCTCAGAGCCTACCAGAGAGGCACATGGAAAGCATAGTCCGACCCAGGACAGGGAGGGTTGAGGAAGGCGAATGGGATTTTTGTTACCCAGGATGTTTGGGCCGTTTGGGGTCTTGAATGAAGGGAGTGCTTTGAAACACAATCTCAGTGTAATTCAATCCCAAATCCCAAGTCCTAACGAAACAATGGGAGAAGAATGGGATCCCGGGCTGGGCTGGGAGAAGGTTACAGGGAGTGGGTGTCCCCATAGCGTCAGACTCAGGATTACAGCCTCCCGGTCAGTAATGGGCACCTCAGCTTTGGAAAGTTTTAGCAAAGACTGGACGTCCAGCGGTTTGAAATGCGTCTAAGAAGGTTCTGCTCTGGGTAGGGTGTTGGATCAATTCTCTTTCTCACTGGGAGACTCTGAAATTCTGCAAAAAGAACTTGATGTCTTCACATATGGGTCTTTTAGAAGGTGGAGGCGTGGAATGAGAAATCAATAGACAGGAAATAGAGTGAGGAATGGACTTTAAACATGGATGATTATAAACCAAAGAAGTCAGAGTTGAGGTCCTGGATTTCAGGGACAAAAAGGGTGGTTGACCCAGGGAGAAGATACTGGTTTTGGGGTTGAGGACAGAGGTGGGAGACTATGGTAGAATGTGGCTCTCCCTAGAGATTGTCTGAAAGCTCCGCGATGCTCAGTTTTGGGGGGATTAGGAGCAGTTCTGCCTGAGGCAGAGTGTTGGACCAGATGACCTCTCAAGATTCCTTCTCTTCTAATGATTCCGGGAAGACATTTCTCATTGTCTTGACAGTCCCGAAATGTCTTTTCTTAATGGGGAATTTATCTGCTGGATTCAATTTAACTGTTGCATTTGTATTTTGTACATGCACCTGCCCTGGGGCAATGGTTACATTTTAAATAAATCAAATAAATCAATAAATATGATACGCCTCACTTTAATCATTACATAATGCAAAAAATTATGATAATGCCACATTAAGTTGCAAATTAAGACGTGCAAAAGTAAGGAAATGTGGAAATGAATGTTCTGACAGCAACATTAACTCCCCTGCCTTGTGATGTGTTATAATAAAGTCTATATTTATATCTGCCTACCTAGCAGTCTCCCATTCAGCATGGGCCAATGTGGGGGATTATTGCCACGATGAACCTTAACTTTTGTGTCTGATGGCTTGTTGTAAACGTGCCATCTTAAATGAGCATCAGCCTGGCTCCTGCCAGGGGGAGGGGAGGGTGTGACAGTGGGGGCACAGCCTTCGAGCAAGATTGCCTGGTCTGGGAATCCCAGTTCTGCCTCTGAGCAGCTATGCAACCTTCCCAATGTACTCAGCTCTCTGGACTTCTGTTTCCTCAACTGTATAATATAGGATTGAAAAAAAAACGGATTGAAAAATCTGTCTGGAGTGTCTGGATCTTTGCCTCCCGCACTTTCCACGCCGGTATGGACCAGGGAGGGCAGTCTCCAGGGAGGGCAGTCTCGTTTTGATCTGTTTTATTTGTTTATTTATTTATTTTTATTTATTTTGAGAGAGAGAGAGAGAGACAGCAGGGGAGATGCAGAGAGAGAGAGAGGGAGAGAGAATCCCTAGCAGGCTCCACGCTGTCAGCACAGAGCCCGATGGGGGGCTTGAACCCACAAACCGCGAGATCATGACCTGAGCCGAAACCAAGAGCTGGACGCTCAACTGCCTGAGCCACCCAGGCGCCCCTGATCTGTTTTGTTGCGGTTCCTTTATAATTTCATTTGGAAGAAAAGGGCTCTGCTTCAAACAATTTGCCGTCACGGCTCTAGTCCTAATGTTATGGAAAAGGAAGATCAGGGTGGTGAAGTAACTTGCCTGGGATCACACAGCTGTTTACTCTCAAAGACGCCTCCACCCCAGGCCACTACTTGCTCCCAGGTCAGCGACTTTCCACTGACCTTGCTTTCACCCCCTCATGAAAGCCCTCTGGCTAGGGCCTGGATCCTGGCTGGTCCTTGATGCAAAAGCACAGCCTGGTTGTATTTGTGCAAGATCCAGGAGGTCTCCAGAGCAGCAGGGGGTGACTGGAACATCAGAGGTGCTGGGGTTAGGTTGATGTAAATTCCAGACCCACCACCTGCTGCTCTGCGACCTTGAAGCATTTGGAATCTCAGTTACTTCTTCTCTGAACCGGTGGAAGAGAATCCCACCTTTTAGGACCCTGTGAAACAATGTATATAAGATTGTTACCATGCTCAGCTCCTTGTGGGCCTTAACAAATGTCAGCGGGGTTTTCAAAGCATGCTCTGATGTAAACAGCAGGCTGTGTTTCCTCAATTTCCCTTGAGCTGCCTCAAGAATTTTACTATCGAAATTCTGTCAATAGCGATACATTTATTTTCTTAAATGCTATTTATTTATTTTTGAGAGAGAGAGAGAACAAGCTATGCTCCCGTGCAAAGGGGGAAGGGGGATAGAGAGAGGGAGAGAGAATCCCAAGCAGGCTCCGGGTTGTCAACACAGAGCCGGATGCAGGGCTTGATCCCGTGAACTGTGAGATCGAGACCTGAGCCCGTATCAAGAGTTAGACGCTCAACCTGAGCCGCCCAGATGCCCCAGTAGTGATACATTTAAATGGATTAAGCATTTTCCTCTCCGCACCAAATAACCTCTTTCTGCTCGCGGAAGACCTGAAAGACGATTGTACTCAAGGGTCCTACCTTTCCTGGCTCTGCATTCCCACTGCCTAGGGGATCAAGTAAAAGTCCTTTACTCTTCACCACCTGCCAACATGGCACACAGGGCGATTCCCTGTGTTGACGAAGTGTTTTTCGCTGTATGACCATTCCCATACTATAGGAGAGGCTGGGGCAGGGGAAAGAGGCTGGGCTGGGGGGACAAGGAGAGGCTCAGGAAGGCCAAAACGAACGTGGAAGCCCAAGCTTTTGGGCACCACAATTTTGTCAAAGGTGGGATCTGCAAAAATGGCCCTAAGAGCCCCACCAAGATCAAGCCCAGGAGAAGAGGGTGTTGGATGTGTTGCTTACTGCTGCCTTAGTTCTTCTGGAAGCCCATCCGTGTCATTAATGCCAGCCTCCCACCAGGGCCTGGAGCTTTCGAGTCCCAGGGCTGGCATTATTTGGGATCAAACGGGTGGAAAGGAAGTTTGTTTTTCCTGTTTGTTGCACTGCCGAGTGGGGTTCGTAACCCCTTGGGCTGCACCCCGAGGAGCCTTGTGTTTTATAGACTCCACTTTCTGCGAAGGAAGGGGTGGGTGGGCGATTGAGGAAGTGACTTTCCTTTTCCCGTGAGTTTGGGGCAGAATCTGAAGTCCACAGCCACACCGAGAAATGAGGCTTTTGTGGGCGGAGTCAGACAGCAAGGGTGACACCAAAGAGACAGAAGATGCATCCGCTGTTCCTGGGGGCCGTGTGCTGAGCTGGGTCCTGTCTCGGGCAGTCTGCTCCATGGCAGGGATTTCCTGGGTGCCAGGGAGATGCCCCCAGCTGTGTTAGGACGAAACGGTTTTGACAAAACTATGCTGCGATCAGGGTGTCTTTCACCTGTTTTCAGGTGTCCAGGAGGGTTGGACCCGCATGCAATCCAGGCTGCAGACCGACCATGCACATCTTGGTGTCAGTGGCAGTAGCTGGGTCCCTCTCTTCACATCATTTGCACCTCCAAACGGATATCCTTTGGGGTGACCACGGAGCAACTACCTGCTCTGGGTCATTCCCGATGCAAACCTTTTTCTTTTATCCTTAAATCATGGAATATTTCAAAAGTGCAGAGAGGATAAACTCTTTATACCTGCCCAGCATTCACATGTTAGTGTTTGCTCATATTGGTTTCTTTCTTTTTTTAATGTTTTAAACATTTATTTATTATTGAGAGACAGAGCATGAGCACGGGGGGGTGGGCGCAGAGAGAGGGGGAGACACAGAATCTGAAGCAGGCTCCAGGCTCTGAGCTGTCAGCACAGAGCCTGATGTGGGGCTTGAACCCACGGACCATGAGATCATGACCCGAGCCGAAGTCGGACGCTTAACCGACTGAGCCACCCAGGGGCCCCCTTCCTTTCTTTCTTTTTTGTTTTAAAGGTACCAGAAGCCTCATATATACACTTAAAGTCCTGTGAGAACCTTCTCTAACACGTGACCTCACTTAACTCTTACAACAACCCACTCGTTTTAATAATGTGGCATTGCCCTCCCCTTCCAAGAAATCATCAAGGTGAGGGTCCATGAGGATAAACACCAAGTGTAAATATCTATTGCTTGTAAACGAGCACATGATCCTTCACACTCGGACCCAGCTCACCTCTCAAGTTCCTCAGAACTCTCTGCCCTTTGAGAACACAGCAAACCATATAGAAGGCTCTTACCAGAACCCAACCATGTTGTTACCCTGATCATGGACTTCTGGCTTCCAGAACTGAGAAAATAAATCTCTGTTGTTTAAACCCCCCACCCCAGTCTATGGTGTTTTGTTACAGCAGCTTAACTGACTCATACACACAATAAATGTCTTTTTGTAGACACTGGGGTGGCAAGCAAGCAAGGGGAAAGGGACTGGGAGTTATTTTAGGTGTGAAGGATTTTGTGGAAATTGATTCCTAAAGACTTGTAAAGAATGGGATGGTTTAGGTCTATGGTCTCTAAACCTGACTTTCTTCTGGCCCCCTGGGGAGCTAGTTAAACATTCAGGTGCCTGGGTACTGCTTATGCAATCAGAATCTCAGGGAGCAGAGCCTGGATCCTGCATTTACCGTCTTCCCTCCTCCCCTTAGGTGATTCAGAGGCAGCCGACTCCACACCATCTGGGGCTGGGAGCTGTTGGCTCAGGGCAGTAGAGTGTGGTGAAGAGGTCTGTGGCTGTTGTGCACTAGACATGACCTGCCTGGAGCACAGAGGTAGTTTGGCATCCCAGCCTTTAGACAAGAGCCAAGGCCTTCCATAAATGGGCTCCATGTTGCCTCCTTAGGTTTATCTCTATGCTCTTATGTTCACTGGCCTTGATGCTTCCCCCCTTTGCCTTCCTGCCTTAGCGCACGTTCCTTAGTGCCTCCCTCCCTCCCTCCTTCCTTCTTTACTTCCTTCCTTCCTTCCTTCCTTCCATCTTCCTTATCCCCTCCTCCTTCATTCATTCCTTCCTTCCTCCCTCAAAAAACTCTTACTGATAGCTAATCCTCTTCCTGTAGCCTTGACCATCTGTTCCCCACCTTTCTGCTTATCTAAATCCTTTCTAGTTCCTTCTTCTTCTTTATATATATATATATACACACATATATATGTGTGTATATATATATATATATATGTTTCAATTTTTATTTTGCTTAGATTAAGCATGTTTAGGTAAATTGTTTACAAAAGTTCAAAAGTAACTTAGATTTTTTAAAACCCTCTTTCAGCCTCCCTATCAAATTTTGTTTTAATTGAGATATAATTGACCTACCAGATTGTATTAGTGTCAGGTATCCAATGGAACGATTTAATATTTGTATATATTGCAAAATCATCACCGCAACAAGTCTAGTTAACATCTATCACCACACGTAGTTATATACCCTTATCTCCAGTTCCTTCTTAAAGCTGTTTTGGTCATCTTCCCACTACCTCCCTTTCCTCTGAGATTATTTTCCACCGCTAGCTTTAACCTCACAACAGCACCCTCTTTATCCAACACTCAGCAACTCTTGATTGAGCATTTCTGCTGCCCAGGGAATGTTCCAGATGGTGAAAACACAGAAACAGAAGAGACACACAGCACAGACCCTTAGAGTGGCTTATGGCTCAGTCTGGATTTGGTCTCTTTCTACAAGTGTATGTTAAACATTTGAAGAAGTAATACATTGCTGTAAACAACATTCTGACAGTAGAGTCTAAAAAGTGAAAAGCAGAAGCACAGCTCTGTGGAGTGTCCTGGCTGGGAGGTGGGTGCACCTGGAGGGACATGGGAGCTCCGCCCCTTCCACACACCTTGTCCTGTGCGTCTTTTCCATCTGGCTGGTCTCCAGATAGAGGCTTATTGTAATATAATAAACTGGCGATCTGATACCTGGAGGTCTGCGTAGCAAACCTCAAAGAATCTATGGAAAATCTTCTGGAGCTAAGAAGAACTAGAAAAAGACAAATATACCACCCCCAGAGTTAGCAGAAGGAAGGAAATCACAAAGACCAGAACAGAAATAAATGGAACAGAGATCAGAAAAGCAGTAGAAAAGATCAACAAAACCAAGGGGTGATTTTTTTTTGAAAAGATAAAATTGACAGAGCTTTAGTGAGACTGAGGAATAAAAAAACTCAAGTAAATAAAATCAAAAATGAAAAAGGAGACATTACAACTGAGACCACAGTAATACAAAAGATCGTAAGAGACAACCTGAAAAATTACACACCGACAAGTTGGATGACCTGGAAGAAATAGACAAGTTCACAGAAATGTACGACTTACCAAGACTGAGCCATGAAGAAATAGAAAATCTGAACAGTCCAGTAAAGAGTCATTAAAAACTCCCCAACAAAGTAAAGCCCATGACCTGATAGCTTTTCTGATAAATGCTATGAAACGTTTAAATAAGAATTAATACCAATCCTTTTCAAACCCCTCCCAAAAATTTGAAGAGCAGGGAACACTTCCAAATTCATTTTATGAAGCTAGTATTACCCTGATACCAAAGTCAGACAAGGACACCATAAGAAAAGAAAATTACAGGCCAATATCCCTGATGAATATGGATCTAAGGAAGTAGATCTTAATTGTTCTCACCACACACACGCGCGCGCACACACACACACACACACACACACACTGGAAACTAGGTGAAGTGATGGATGTGTTAATTAACCTGATTGTGGTAGTCATTTCAGAAAGTATACATGTATCAAATCATCACACTGTATACTTTAAATATATACAATTTTATTTGTCAATTATACCTCAATAAAGCGGGGGGAAAAAAGCACAACTTTGTTCTTCTTTTCCCTACTCCCATTTCCATTCTTCAAAGATAAGTGGGAGCACCAGTGTCTTATATGTCTTTTCCAGAAACGTTCCAAACCTTTTTATTTTTTTCCCTAAGGGTTTTGTGTGTGAGTCCCAGTGGGTGACACATACCACTTAGTTTTGTCACTGTCCCTCCACGTTACTTTTCACAGGCCTGGACACACTGCAGGTAATCCATATTAATAGCCTGGCACAAAATTCAGGGACAGAAACAGTTCTTTGGGATACTTGTATTACAGATCTCTTAGTATTTCTCATGTGGCTTCTTGCCCCACCTAGGTGAGATGGCCCTAGTAGGCAGGGCCACTCAGACTGTCACCAGATTTCTCTTTCAGGCCTATGGGGCTTTGGGGTTACCTCCCCTCGGGCCAGAGCTCTTAGGTGGGTTCCAGGAACTGGAGCCATTCTCTGGCTGGAGCAGGGACAGCCGGGGCATCAGCACCCTCCCCCAACCAGCCACTTGCACGACCCCGCTTGTGTGTTCGAAGGAGTCTCAGAGACCAAACATCTTCGCTGGCATGATGAAGCTTGTAAGAAAGAAATGCAGGGGGCCTGTTGATGTGGTGTCTGGTGGGCACCCAAGAGAGGAGGCTGAGCTGTCGGAATGAGAGAGACTGAGAGGGAGCAGGGGGACAGCAGGGGTATCAGAATGAGTGATGTGTGATGTTCGGGGGTCAGCGCATTACAAAATGATTCTCGTTAATTATTTAGAGCCTGCCATCTATCGTATGGCAGGTGTGGACAGGGGGATGGGATGACTGCTCTTCTCTCTGAGCCACGGGGAGAGGGAAGGCTGGGTGGCCACGGGTCAGTCTTTGGATGGTGGTTCTGGGGATGGCCCCATTGTGGGGGTTCCCTGATAGGAGACCCAGGCTAAGCAGGGCTCCCCATCTTTGAGAATTATGGCATTTAGTGTCATGGTGGCCCTCGGCACTGTATAGGTAGAAGACTAAGGAAAATCACCCCCCCTTCCAAAGTATGATCTAAGACAAGGTCACGTGCAGGCAGCTGAGGCCATCTGATTAGGCAGAATAAGCAGTAGGAGATGTGAATTAGGGAACACAGAGAGAAATGTCTGGAAAAGTATTTTCTCAGCCTTCGGGAGAACGTCTTGCTTCCTCTCCAGCTCTTCCCCTTCTCTGAAATACCTCCCTGTCTCCCCAGCCAAGTCTAACTGCTCTCTTCCCAGAGTTGCCTGGGGCAGTGTCTGCTGGTCTGTGCTGTTCTTGGTTGCTCAGCTTGTCTCCCCCGCTGGGTGTGGCACTGGTGGCCCCTCCCCTTCTGGGTGTGGCACTGGCGGCCCCTTCCCTTCCGGGTGTGGCACTGGCGCTCCCTCCCCTAATGCTAAGCCAGCTACCCTGATTGCTGAAGAAGTGTTTTCTTTCTTGGCTTGAATGAGATTGTTTTCAGAGAAGGACCAGAGAAGAAGATGTTGAGGAGAAATGGAACAGAAGAAGATCTAGGTAGCAAAAACAACCATGGAGCAGAGCTAAGGGGTCAGTGGCACGGGCCTGGAGTCAAACACATTGGGGTTGGGCCTTGGCCTGCTGATGGAGAGCTGTGTCCACCAGGCAAATTGAGTGATCTCACGCAGCCTCAGTTTTCTCGTCTGTGAAGTGAGGCCTGGCTGGGCACTGGGCACAAGAGTCTTCTGTGTCTCACAGTCCGTCCCTTGGGCCATTCTCATCGCAGTCTTCCCTGGGGCCGACTCTGTCGAACCTGGAAGGAATCTGAAGGCCAGGGAAAGCCAACCAGCAGGCACCACGCTGCAAAGGCACATGGATAAGCAGACACACCACTGGCTCCAGGAATCCGGACACCCTCTTGTGGCCCTGGCTCTGGAGCTGCCCAGCTGGGTGGCCCGGGACACACTGCATTTCATTCCTGGGCCTTGGTTTCTTTGTCTTTAGAATGACAGAGGTGGACCGGTCAGCACTTTACAACTTTAGCTGGAGCACTCCTGGTGGATGCCCAGAGCCCCTGAGATGGGGCAGCAGATTCTGCAAGCCCTGCGAGGAGGAGGGGGTCCGCATTCACAGCTCTTGTGTGGTTTCTTTTGGCCTCCGCTTGAACGGCACCCCCTCCCTGGATCTTTCACAGACTGCTATGAAGAGAACGCACGCCGCCCGTTCCTTGTCCGCCCTCCCACGGGTGCGTAGTCTCCTCCTGGTGGAGTGTGGATATTTAATCTTGTCTGGGAACGGCGTGTCAGTGTTTCCAGAGCCTCTGTGCGTTCATTCCAGCCATGCCTCCGTGCTCTGTGCTGGAACAGAAGTCCCTTGAGGGTTATCCTACGGGGTGGCCCGTGGGATGGAAGCCACAAGTCGCTGGGTTTCCACGGGAGCATCTCCTGCAGATGCAGCCCCCTTTCCAGGTTGAAAGTAGGCAGGCTTGCGGGAGCGAATCCCTTGCCCGGCAGCCCCGCCCCTTCAGGGTGTGGCGCCCCGCCCCTTCAGGGTGTGGCGCCCCGCCCCTTCAGGGTGTGGCGCCCCGCCCCTTCAGGGTGTGGCGCCCCGCCCCTTCAGGGTGTGGCGCCCCGCCCCTTATGGGTGTGGCGCCCTGCCCCTTATGGGTGTGGCGCCCTGCCCCTTATGGGTGTGGTGCCGGCGGCCCCTCCCCTTCTGGTTGAGGCACTGACTGCGTCTGCGCCAGGTGTCCTTTGCTAGATTTGAGCCCTAGTGTTGAGAGGCCGCGGCTCCTCTGGCCTGTGTGTCCTCAGCTACTACTGCAGTGTCGGGCAGGTACGTACTGGGTGCAGGTACCTGTCGGGTGCAGGTACGTATCGGGTGCCTAACAAAGGTTTGTTGGAGAAGGGATGAAGGCGTGGTCCTTGCAGCCCCACGAACTCAGTGGGGAGAGGAGGCAGTAAGACCATCCTATTATTTACTGAGCACTTAGTAAATGCCAGGAAGTTTCCCCGGTGGGTTTTGTGTATTAAACCATATAACCCTCACAATAATTCTCAGAGGCAGATACTCCCACTTCACTGATGAAGAATTAGAGGCACAGAGTAGTTCAGACACTTACCCCAAGTCGCGCAGCTGGTGGGTGGTCAAACTGGAGTTAGGGTCCAGAGCAGTCTGGCTCAAGGGTTTATCTGCTTCATCGCCAAGCTGTTTGGATCTGAGAGGTGGGCTTCACGTTCCAACAAGCATCTGAAACTGGGGACAAGTGAGTGAACACCGAGAGGGGCCCCGGGGGCTTAAGTGTAATTCTGAGGTCAAGGAGTTGCGGGACCACACTCGGTGTCACCTGTCAGCTGAGGTGTCACTCGCTCTCTGGTGCAGAGGGACCCACTTTGTTCACAGTCCCTCATCTGCTCTTAGCACGTCGGGGCTGCTTGGCTGGCAGTTTCAGCGATGGCGGTGGCAATGTTCGTGGCTTTCTCTCCCTCCTCCCGGCTTATTCTCTAGCCAGTTCTGATGGCCTCCCCCGCGACCATTTCTGATTTTCCTTACTGGAGGTTTGGCACCTCTGGGTGGCAGTCGGCACATGCCATTATCAAGCTGGAGGCCATCCTTCCTCACTCTGTGTGCCTAATCCTGGGCTGGGCTCGGAGAGTACAACAAGGGATGCCTAAGGCGTGGTTCTGGCACAGAACGGTTTTCTGATTTACTTGGAGAGAGATGAATGAATTGTTGGAGAGCGTAAAATCAGGTGCCCCGTGATACAGTTCCTGTAAGTGTGAGAAGGGATTCAGAGAGGAGAGATGAAGGCAAAATGAAGACAGTGGGAGTTAGGAGATGTGTGGTTCAGTCCCAGAGACTGCACTCACTTGCTGTGTGACCTTGGGTCACTTCCTTCCCCTCTCCGGGCTCAGTTAGCTGAGCAGTAAAATAAGGAGATAGTCCAAACTCTAATGTGCGCTTCAAATGTAAAATTCAATACTTGTAAGACTTCCTGAGATGAAGAGGAACTTCAGATTTGTCCCCCGTATGAGGCAGCTCTGAATGGGGGATAGAGGACCTGGTGAGTACTTTCTTCAGGTCCTATTTGGCAACTCCCAGGGCTGCCCTTGGTCCCATCTCCTCATCAGGATTGGACCCTCCTCTCCATTCCACGCTGCTCCCTCGGTTACCCTGTGCTTTCCCCCACCTTCTTTCCCTCTTTCAAGCCTAAATTGTTCCAGTATTTGTAACTGGTTCTCTGCTTCCCTCAGACACCACCGAGTCCAGCTCAGCCAATTTCCCTCCCTCTTGATGCATCACTTTCTTCCTTCCATGGTTGGACCTCCCCCCACCCCCCATCACTGCTTTCCCTTTCCCAGAACCTTGACTCCAGCTCATCCGTCTTCCTGGTGTGTGACTGGTCCTGGCGTTCCCTTTCCAGTGCATTCGGGGGACAGGTGCTGTCGGGATGCACACATGGAGAGAATGAGATGCTCCCCCCTCCCTGGGTACAGGAGGATAATGATCTGAGTGCTACCCTCCCAGGGCACGATGAGAATCAGTGAGTTAATGCCCATAAAGTATTATAATTACTCCACAGAGTCATCTGAGGGAGCGATGAGGAACTGGGCATCTGGCTCGAATTTACTTAGAGCTGGAGAATTCAGGCAGAAGCAGTAGCCTTAATTTTTTTTTCTTTTGGTGCCAACCACTCACCCCAACGCAGAGCAGATTTTCTTAGCGGAGGCTGACACCGTCTAGTGAGATATAAATGCACCGCATTCGTGACTCGTGAGACCTATGTCTGGAAGGTTCATTCCAGATAGGCTTGTCCCCCTCTGCCAGCCTCTGGTGAACTAGGAAACAGGTTCTGAGCCCTTCAGTGACATAACCTTAACCACCCGGCTGGTTGGTAGTGGGTCCGGGAGAAGAAAGTTCGTTTCCTCGTTCCCAGCCACGTGCTATTTCCCACCCCTATTTCTCCCTTCTTCCTTTTGTCCCTTCCACATGTATTTGTTAGGGTGCTTTGTATGCGATTCCAACCTGGACACGACCTCAGGTGTCCTCTTTTGGGTGTCCAGCCAGCAGAGTAAGGAGAAGCTACTGCCAACCGTGGCACAGAGGCAGGTGTTCTGATAACAAGAGTCACACAGTCCTTGCTTCAGCTGCGCCCACCAGCCAGCTCTCCATCCATCTCCTTCCAGCTTCTCACCCTGCCTGGTGCTGCTCTTCCTTCTATATCTTTGTCCATGTGGTTCCTCCTTCCACAAATCTCTTCCTCTGGAGTATCTGCTGAGACACAACCTTCTCCTTTCAGAAGAAGGATTCAAAAACCTTCTCCTTCTCAGAGCTCACCCCACCTGCCTCCCCCAGCTCACTGAGAAGCATTTCATCCTGAATCTTGCTGACGTGGGAGCACATTGTTCAGCCGTTGACTCTCTCCGTGCCCCAGGCTCTTTTGGCTCACTGATGTCCCGGTCTGCACTGCAGACAGATTTTGCTTTACATGGTGGACTTGATGGGGAAGACCATGCCCTTTGCTTCACTTGCTTGAAGGCTGGCACCAAACCCCTTCACCCTGTACTTGTGTTACCCCACAAGAGCCCCAGCCTCTTGTTGCATTGTCTCTACCGTATCTGCAACCCCTTAACGGTAACAAAGGGGCATCACTTGTAACAGAGGCACCTCAGGACCACTGGTCACATCTTGCTCGGTGTCTGCCTCACCTGGAATCCAGCCCTCCAGCGGTGAACTTGTGTGTTAGAAATACTAACTATCCCAGTCCCTGCAGATGTCTCTCCTCTCGGACCTCCTTGAGCACCCCAGCTTTGTCCCTTTTAAACGCGTAAGCCTTATTTCTGCCTTTGGACTCGAACATCCTGAAAGCAGAGGCCATGACTGTAATAGAATCACAATGAGCCTCAATAAATATTTGCTGATGAACTGACTCGCCGACATTACCAGCCATCAATCTAATTTCTGCATTTCGGGATCGAGTCTGTTGCTGTGTTAGGCAGCTGAGGTCGTAGGTCTTGTCTGGCCGAGACTCCGGTGGAAAGGTCATGGACCCTGGTTCCGGGGTGGGGGTGGGCCAAAGAATTAAAAAAAAAAAAAAGCATTTGGCAACACCCTAGACTTGAGTTCATGCCTGTAAATAGTTGATGCTTTGTAGCAAACACTAATTCTGGTCCTGCTATAACTGTCACGAGGAATGGTCATTTGTTAATATACACCAGCCCGGTGCTTCCTGGGGATTCTCAGCTGAAAGATGGGACCTGCAAAGCTAAGCACCATCTCCCTCACTGGCAGGCGTAATGAGTGGGAGAGAAAACAGCTTTGGTTCAAACGAATACATGTTTATCACCGATCGCAGAAACAAGAACGTGAGGCCGAAGAAGAAATTCGTAAAGCATCGTCCCCGCTTTGTAGACTTCTGCCCCACTTCTCTCTCATCCCTCTGCCCTCCACTTCCTTGCCCACTTCCGCATCCTCCTCTCTGTGATCACGGGAAACCCTTCTGCTGGCCTCTCAGTGACAGGGGGAACCTGCACATTTATCCAGAAACGTTATGCACGCACACACCCACAAACGGTGGAAATTAGGTGGGTTCTCGAAGACACCGGCCTGGGGCCAAAAAGGGCTTGAGTGGAAAAGGCCCTTCCGGGAGATGGTCTGATGTCAGGCTTACGGCTGGATCAACTCCTGGCTGGAGTGAAAATCATCTTGCATCCTTGACAGAGCACATTGGTGGGCCGGCCGTTGCCCAGGTGGCTGCCTTCAGCTACCTGGCCCCTAGCTGCCCTTCCTCTGGGGTCCCGCACCAGGCCCTCAACTGGCTGGGGAGGGCTAGTGCCCGGTCCCTGGGCTGCCTCCACCCAGGGGCTGGTGAGAGGCCGCGGTCTGTTCTGGGGGCCCTGAGCCACATCCAGCTTCCTGTCTCCTTTTCTTTTGTTAAAGCCAAATGAAACAATGTAATTAGCTTGTTACAATTAAAGTGACTCGACTGGATAAATTGTAATCACCCAGAATCAAGTCAGGCATCCCTGCAGGTCCCGGACATCGCAGCTGAGCTGCCTCATTTGCATAATTAAAATATACAAATGATAATGGATTTTGTACTCAATTTCCAGCGGCTGTGAATTTGAGAAACTCTGAAATTAGAATAACAGAGATGAAGCCCGCCTTGAGGTAATGGGGATGACAAGTTTTGACAGTAGGGGTGTTTATAACACTAGTTTCTCGCCACAAAATAAATAAGTACAAAAAAGATTAGAGAGTGATATTAGTTAATAGTTCCACGGGCAGTGGGAAGTGGAGCTAGACTATGATTACCTCTGTGAATTTACGCTGCCTTTTTTTTTTTTTTTTTCCTGACAGGCTCTCGCCTAACCTTAGGGGATACCATCCCCCTGATTATGAGAAATTGAGAATGAAGTAAATGCATAAAAAGGGTTGTCACAGATCGACTCACCAAAGGAAAAGAAGAGAAATAAAATTCGTCTTGCTGTTCTTGCTTCCAGCTAGGGGTGGAATGAAGGCGAAGTGCGTGCTGCAGGAGGCAGAGAGAGGGTGAGAGAGTGAGGGTGGGCTGGGGTAGTTGGGGGAGGAGGGGGCCCAGAGGGCGGAAATAAGGGGTGCGGCCAGAACTGAACATGGGGCGAGCCAGAGGACAAAGTTACTGTGGAGTGAGATTGGAGAGTCTTGGATAGATCCCTCTGCTCCAAATCTGCTCTGCAGAGGGCACCCCAAATTCTGGAGGCCCCCACTTGTTAGTATAAGCTCTGTGTTCTCTGCCAATACACCGAACACGAGCGTATGAATAAGGTGAGTACTTTCCTTCCTGTAAAACACCCAGGGAACAGAGGCATGTCCGTCCTAGTCATCTGTATTTCGAGGACCGAGCACATAGTAGGTATTAAGTACTTATTGAAAGAATACACGAATGAGTAGAAGATACTGCGGACGATGTTAGAGTGTCAGGAAGCAATGAGAAGGACTTCGAAGGCTTAAGTCGCCGATTTTCCCGTTTTTCTTGAAGCCAGCCGAGCTCTGGTATCGGAGTCCCAATCCGGAACGGCCGCGAGGTGTCAGAACCCGTCTCCCTGAGGCCAGCCTGCCTTCATCTTGCGGTCAATTGTGGCAGCGGAAGCTGGGCGGGTTCCCTGTGTCAGGAACAAATGGGGACGGGCACGAAGACAATAAGCTGGTGAGGGCCAAGCACACCGCTGTCCGGGGAAGAAATGCACAACTAAGGCTCCGGGGCTCTCGCACTGATGGGCTCGGCACAGGGGCTGTGCAGTGTGGCAAGGAAGGAAACTGCGGGTCCCGGCAAAGCTGTTGGCCGATGTGACTTTCTCACCTCGCTGAAAAGGGTGTGCAGAGTGGGGCGATCAGAAAATCCACCAACCAGCCAGTTCAATGTGTGGGCAACAGACGTGGGTGAGGAGATGTGCCCGAGGTGATGGGGCCTGGTGGTCGGAGTCTAAGGACGAAGGAGGAAGGGTGGCAGGGAGTCAGCTCCTCTGACAGGGGCTTGGGAACCATTGTTCTTGGGAGCACACGAACTGAATGCTGCCCTTGGCGAAAGTGTGAGCCCTCTGAGCGAGGAGAGGGAGGAAGGAAGGACCACCATCAGGTTCCCAAAGGGAACCTCACCCCAAAGGGGTGAGGAACCTCCCAAAGGGTTCCTCACCCTTTCCTCCCGGTAGGAGAGTAGGTGGAAATTCATGTCTTCTCTTGAGGGTCCTAACTCTGGGGTGGCAGGACCTGCCTAATCCCAGGCTCTGAGGAATGATGGGACAAGATGCCACAGCAAAGGCCAGGCTCCTTGGAGGAAGTAACCCCAAGGTGCATAGGACTGGGAATCTATGGACTCCAAGGCAGGCCTGGTGACTGCAAATTTCAGGTTAGTGATGCGGAAAGCCAGTCATGCCCTTGTTGGCTAGACTAGGCTGGGGGAGAGACCCTTGGGTGTGCCTCAGCATCCCTGGGCATCATTGTCCAGGGAATCAGAAGTGCAACCATGGGCCATCCATTGGTTCATTCAGTCTTGGCATCTGTCCCTGATGCGGGGGGGGGGGGGGGGGGCATTTGACAGATATCACTTTAAGGGCTCAACAACTTTGAACTTTCCCCCAGTACCCCCAAACTTCCTCTTAATTTTTTCATGAGTTTATCCAAATCATTCTCGAAACCACTTGAACTATGGCTTGCTTGCTGCTTCATCTCAGAATTCCTGCCTTTTGTCGGTGGTCTTATTAATTGGGAATCTTTTTCTTTCTTCTGTTAAGGTTGACAGGCAGAGGTGGTCAAATTCTGCCATCTGGGTAGCACCATGTCTGTTTTCCCTCCTAACTTTGAGCCGCGATCTCAGCCCCATCATCTGAGCGGTGGTCTCCATCGTTCTCCTTGTCCCTGGGCCGCTCGATCGCCTCCCTGTTCTGCCCAGCAGTGCGCAGGCTAATTCACAGAGGCCAGGGAAGCTGGCTTCATAGTCAGGGTGTGGCAAAGCCCTGAACTCTGTTCTTGGGAGTGGCAAGACCCGCACTCAGGATTCGAGGGAATGCCACCCATCCCCCGCCCCCCCCCTCCCCCCCGCCCCCAATGGGCAGGTCAGAGTTCAGGAAAACTCTGCAAAGGGAGACGTAGATCTTCAATGCAGTAGCTTGGCATTGCTACTTGGCTTGAGGGCCTGGTTATTTCTCCCAGGCATACAGTGCCAGGAAGAGAGGGGCCAATTAATGATCCGCTGGATGAAGAATTCCCATGGGTGGGCCACTGAGAGAAGTGGGAACAGCACGTGCTATTCTCACTTAGTTTTTCTGGGAAGCAACACACTATGTCAACATGATGGTAAAAAATGTAAGTGGACCGTATGTATTTTATTATTGTGTTTGCAGCATCTAGCATAGTGCCCGGCACATAGTAGGTGCTTAATAAGCATTTGTGGAATGACTTAACGAATGAGCCTGTGCTGTTTTTAAAGTCAAGATACACTACAGAGTACTCCAAAAGAGAAAATGTGTTCTTAGATTCTAATCTGTCAGCTGTTTTACTGAATTTATTGGTGGTTATTGGTTGACCCACACTTGTTTTCTGGGCCCTTCCCTCCTTTCATCCCCTCGTTCATTCTTTTTGCCAGGCTCTGTTCTCAGCCTGGGGTAAGGGCTAACTTTGAACAATTCCTGGCTCCATCAGTTATACTCTTTTTTTTTTTTTAATGTTTATTTTTGAGAGACAGACACATGGCACGAGTTGGGGAGGGGCAGAGAGAGAGGGAGACACAGAATCCGAAGAGGCTCCAGGCTGTCAGCACAGAGCCTGACGCGGGGCTCGAACTCACGAGCTGTGAGATCATGACCTGAGCCGAAGTCAGACGGTCAGCCGACTGAGCCACCCAGGCGCCCCTTTCAGTTATACTCTTAACCCTGCCTCTCAACATTGCTGCCATATGGCCCCAGGCCAGCCACCATTGTCTCTCATCTGAATATTTTCTTTTCCACCCCTGTTGTCTCCACACTGTAGCTCCAGTGAGCTCTCTATAAAATAAATCTGACCACCTCCTTGTCTGAGGTGAAACCCTTCCTTGCCTTCAAGGCTCAGGGTGATCCAGCCCTCCAGACTCACCTCTCACCTCTCCATCTGGACTTCCCCCCAAGCCAGGAAGGGTCCCAGGTTATGAGTCCCCTCTGAACCTGACCCCAACCACTGCTGTTTCCTTGGATCTTCTGACTATGTCATTCAGGGCTCTGATCAGACTTCACGGCCTCCAGGAAGCCTCCCAGGTGATTCCAGCCCCCCTGCTGCCTGGCTGAGTGTCTCTTACCTTATGTCTCCACTACATTCTGAATGTCCTCCACCTTGAGCAATCGTTGGATTGCTCATTATAATCACCTCTTCCTTCTTCCTAGAATTTGAGATGCCAGGAAGGCAGGGGAGACGGTGCATCTGACTTGAGGGCGTTGTTCAGCATAGACCGGACTTGCTGAGTGAATGAGTGCACAGAGGCAGCAACCAGAGGTATGAGACTGCCAAGGAAGAGAAGTGGAGGGAGGAGGAGGACCTCAAGGGAAATTTGCATCCGGAAGCGGGAAAGATAAAGCAGTGCTAGAGGGAAGCACTCTCTGAGAGGCCAGAGACAGCAAAGTTCTGTGTCACTGATGCCAGGGCTGGGCTTTTGCACGAAGGATAAGACCCATCCTCCTCCCTCCCACATGGTCCCAATTTGGGTCAGGGGATTGTCAAGGTATTCTATTTTCCAGTCCTTGATCAGGAAGACCAGCTCAGCGTTCCTTTCCCATCTGGAAGGATAAGGGACACCCTGTTCTTGGGGCAGACAGATGTCACTAGGGTTGCTCATGGGTTCCCCCAGGGACATGGATTTGGAGAAGGGATGCTCCACTCTTGGGCTGCCCCTGCTTTTGGGTGTCTCCTTCCTAGAGGCAACGCACATCTGTCTTATACCCGGAACCTCCGGGCAGCCAATTTGAGCCCTTGTCTATTAGAGAATTAATTTTTTTTTTTTTTTTTTTTTTTTTTTTTTTATTTTTGGGACAGAGAGAGACAGAGCATGAACGGGGGAGGGGCAGAGAGAGAGGGAGACACAGAATCGGAAACAGGCTCCAGGCTCCGAGCCATCAGCCCAGAGCCTGACGCGGGGCTCGAACTCACGGACCGCGAGATCGTGACCTGGCTGAAGTCGGACGCTTAACCGACTGCGCCACCCAGGCGCCCCGAGAATTAATTTTTAATGGGTCTTATAGCATGGTGGATAAATCAGTTAGGGAGAGACAAGGAGCTGGCGATGCCTAATGAATATCGATTGGGCCATTTATAAGAGAAACCTTGCCAAAAGGGGGACAGCCACCCAGCAGAGTCAGATCAGCTATGCTGAGTTGATGGAGGGGCACCAGTGGCTTCTCTCTGTCATCAGCGGCTGAAAAATTTCTCGAACTTGTTGGCCACTGATGCCAAAAATTTCACCGCTTTTGGATAAGAGTCATGCCTTTTGTTAATACTTGTATACCTCTGAGACGGGATAAGGAACCTATTACCAATACGTAATCCCCTAATATAAAATAATTGTGTAGATATTTCCCAAGGGAACTGAGAGGGAAGGGGAGAACTGAGACAAGGCGATCCCGACCATTTTCCTCGGGTTGGGTGGATTTGGGAACCCAGAAGACACCTTCTTAGAGGTACAAACCCTTTTGGGGGGTGCTTGGTGTTACAGAGGGCAGGCAAAGCCTTAGGAATAACACGACACATTTTGCAAGGTCACTTTTACTTAAAGATTTGATGAAAAATG
Source organism: Panthera leo (assembly GCF_018350215.1). NCBI lineage: Eukaryota > Metazoa > Chordata > Mammalia > Carnivora > Felidae > Panthera > Panthera leo. The sequence continues at coordinate 67,457,462 of NC_056690.1, forward strand.
TTTTTCATTAAGACACATTTTCATGGAGGGAGTGAACAATTGGCAGGCGTAAAGAAATGTCTTCGTGCCGTGCCCCACCCCTTGTTTCTACTATAAGCAAGACTTCCTACAGTGATGGAGACAGGACTGGCCTCAGGGCAAAGCTCTGGGTTCAGGTCTTGCTTCCAAGCCTAACTAATAGAGGCACAACAGTAACGGACACGCCATTCATTATTCTAATACAGAGTATATAATTCAGTGCTAAATTTTGCAGTATAGACTCTAACACGAGGGGGTTCAGTGATCTCCGAGGACCCTTCTAGCTCTAACATGCCTTGACTACTAAGAGGATCTATTGTATTTAATACGACATGGTGTTAAGACTTCTGATATGTGCCCTACTTCTTAATGAGGATGTCCTTCTCCCATCGGAAAGTCATCTTCTTTTTCAATGATGGTGTCTTAATGCAAAGCATGTCAGGAAGTTCTCTTCAAGGGTCACCTTCAGAGCCTGTGAGCCATGAATAAACATTCACTTTATTAAAAACATTTGCACCATAAGCACAATGTGCGCTGGGGGTGGGGGTGGGTGGTGGGGAGGGGATGGGCAGCGGGAGGATGAGAGGATCAGGAAAGACCAGCTAGGAGTGTGGACTTCTAGGGGTTTTTACTTTAGGGACCCCTCTGTCACCTGGTTCTTTTATCACATGAAATTTTCCTTTTCTGGTTCGGTTCAGGGTTCTGTTGATATTGGTAAATAGATGATATTCTTTGCCACCCAAAGGTTGGTCATGCGGTTCTCTCTGACCCATCCTAGGGAAACCTTTCAGCCCCCTGCCACCAGAGGGCCACCAGGCAGGAAAGGGCTGGACGGTGATTCTCACTGGGGGTGGAGACACATACATCTGATTCCCAGGGGAGGGGGAAGCATTCTGCTCCCTCCCCCTGCCTCCCCTGCCCTGCCCCCCCAATGCTTTTCTCTGTTTCCAGAGACGGTTTGGCTCATGCTGTGAAAGTCAGAGGAGTAACTTTAGCAGGGCAAATCGAAGACATGCCATTCCAGAGGGGACTCAGCCAGATAGCCTGCAAGGTCTCTTGTGTTTCAAGTCATATGGCCAGCATGGAATTTCTGTGAACAAATTCACTTTCCTCCAATTTGTAGACTCGTAGAATGGCATCTGGAGTTGGAAGCAACTTTAGGAGAGTATCTAGGCCAACCTTACTTCCTTTTGGATGAAGAAACAGGTCCAGAGGGGTTAAGTCTTGCTAAGGTATTAAAGCTAGTCAGTGACAGAACTGAGTATGTAAATCTTGACCCGCTAATCGGACTGTCAACTCCCTGAGGTCAGGTGCCGCATAATCTCCTGTATCCTTATACCATGGGGCATAATTGTAGGCATATAGTAAATGCTCATGAAAATCCTAATGGCCTGCAGTCGTGGTTCTCAAACTTGGGCGGGAACCAACATCACCTTGTGAAAACACAGATTGCTGGGCCCCACCCCCAGCGTTTCTGGTCCAGTAGGTTTGGGGTGGGGCCCAGAGAATTCCCATTTCTAACAAGTTCCCAAGTGACATTGATGCTGTTGGTGCAGGAACCACACTTGGAGACGTGCTGCCGTATGTGTTTTACAGACTTCTTCATTTCTATATCATTTAAAACGCGGCATTCCCAGGAAGGCTGCCTTATTAGACAGTAAGTGGCTACGTGAGAAATCCCAGACTTAAAAGATAGTAGTTTAAAAGTATTTAAAGTGAATGATTACCTTCAGGGTGGTCTAGGTGGAAAGATCAAATAAATTAAGTTGAGTCACAAGGAGTTTAAGCATCATTTGTGAAAGAGTACTATTAGTTTTTCTTTTCCTAGTGGAAATTCTCGCCTTGTCACATAATCCTAATTAATTATTGTATAAAGACCTGAAAACTTAAATGCACAAGGGAGTAATAATCTTATGTTTCATTAACCAGCAGCTTCGAAAGCCAGAACCGAGCGTGGAGGGAGAACACGCACAACGTGTGCTGAGCAGGGTCTCCTTCCAAGCCGGCCCGAGGTCTATACCCCCTTTGCCTCCATTCGTCACCGAATGTGTTAACGTGGACGCACGTTTACGCTCTTAAATACATCGCCTCTGCTTCATATAATCTTATCAGAGCAAGCCAATCAATAGGAATTTCAGGAGTATTTATCATTGATTTTGCAATATGCTTTGTAATTACTGAATCGATATAAAATTCTCAACTCATTAGGAGATTAGCTTTTTAAATCATTTATATTAATGTGTTTAACCAAAGGCATTGGAGTTCCTTTTATAAAAAAAATCACTTGTTTAATTACTTACATTAAAAATGAACAAATGCCGTGGACTAAAAGCCCACTTTGATCTTCAGTGGGCACTTGCCTTGCATGTTGCCTTGGCAAGGATCTCAACAAATTGGTTTTGCTGGGGAGCCCAAACCATGATCTGGACAAAATGGGAATGCCCATCTGAATAACCTGATGAGAAATGGGGAGAAAAAAAAATCCAACCAAAAAACCAGCCTTTGGGCTTGTTAAATATTGGCCCTGATGTGCTCGTTTAATTTGATGGCTTTGACTTTTGTCCCTTGCTAGTTGCATATGTGTGATGCCTCCTCCCTGGAACGGAGTTTGCGGTGTGTGTTCAACTAAGAGAAACTGGCCGTTTGGGCACTGAATACATGCACGGTGGATTCAATAATTATGCACGTTTTCGGCGGGTGATAATAACAAAATCTCACCACAGACCCGTGAGTGGTTTGGGAAGGTGTTCATCCGTTTTGTAAAGGAAGAAATTGAGTCCTGGGGGATGAAATGACAAACCCCAGGTTACCTCACCTGTATGTGGCAGAGATAGAATAGGCCACGGGTGTTCCCGTGTTGGGCGGTAAAACCCGGGCAGTAAAGTTGTAGGGGTTTCGTAGGGGTTGTAGCGGTCTCATAGAACGTGTACCTGTGGGAGGCATTCATGGGGACCTGAGAGCCTGAAGGATCCCCCTCGATCCCTCCCACCTGGTCACACCGACCCAGCTGAAGTGGATTACTAGTAGTGAGTAACCCCCAACGCGGCGCCTTCCCCCCAGGACAGGGAAGTGCCCTAAACTCTGGGTCCGGAGGCCAGGTTCTGGTATCTGCTCAGCTCTTTACTTCCTTGGATCTCAATTCCCATCTCAGGGAGGTAGGGATGGACCTCCCCCTCTCCTCTTCTCCTGGTGCCTTTTCCTTCAAACATCTAGCAACGTTTATTGGATTCTGCACCCATCATGGTAGGGCTGCCTTGTTTCATACCAGGTACCACGGAGCAGACCCGTTCTCTGGCTTCAGGAACTTTGCGTTGAAAACGGCATTCATCCAAGAACCCTGTCGGAGGATCAAGCTTCCCTCTAGTGCTCTGAGGTTGACGAGTCTCTGGTTGGTGCCTTCGCAAACACACTGTTTGTGTGGTTACGGTTTCAGCCTTTAAACTTCCCCCATGCTCTGTGGCCAGTCTGAACCTGTAGGCCCAGCCCTCTCAAGCCCGTCAGCAGCCTCTACGCACTCACACCATCCCTCATGCCTCTGGAAGGTTGGCAAGGCCGAACGAGGGGGTTCCTAGAGTACGGAGGATTCCGTGCAGCTACCCTCCGCTGCGGACAAGAACAAAACAGCAGAAATGCTTGCACCCTTGCCTAGGAGATGGTCTCATTTTGAGGGATGCTCTCTGACTTTAGCCTGCGGAACTGCCATCACCGGAAGCCCCAGAGATGCCGCCTAGGGGCCCTTTCCCTTATCCAGAAGCCTGGAACAGAGATGATAGTAAGGACACTTGTGTACATCTGCAGTTCATAAAGTTCTTCCCAATGCATGGTCTCAGCCGAGGGGTCAGCAACCCCGTGGGATGGCTGGGCAGGTCACAGAGCTGCCATTTTGAAGGTGAGGAGACCAAGGCTTGCTGGTCCCAAGTCTGAGTTGGGTGCTCCTCCTTCGTGCTCCCATAGTGTCCGCCCATCTATTCTAGAGCACTTAGCCACATGCTACGGCGATTGCCCGTTGACTTGGCTCTTCCCCTGCCAAGATGAGAGCTCGGGAGAGCTGGACTTTGTGTCACGGGGTCCCTCTTGCTTCTCCAGTGGTTTGTGCAGTGCCTGGAATGTAGCGGGCACTCAATAAATATTTACTGAATGAAGTATGAATGGAAGGAGAGATGACCGGACAGGTGGATGGGTGGATGGATGAACAAGTGAATGGCGAGCAGAGTCCCTCAGACTGGCTTCCCGTCCAAAGGTCGCCCAGCGGTGCGGTGGCTGCCGGAGGTCAGTGGGGGTGCAGGCTTGCTGGTGGAAGTGGAGAGTAAGGGTTCTCCTGTTGCCCTAGACAAAACAGTGATGCTGGTGTTTGTATGGGGGCCCAGCCGCCTCTCCTCTCGGAGTCCCCTCTCTTCACTCCAGTGGACTCCATTGCCCCACAGGATCCAACTCCTTTTAGCATACCATTTTCAGGCTTTGAAATGTCCCCCCAAACCTACTATGCCGGCTTCCATTCCAATACGTGCCTCAGCTGGAATGAGCCAGAGGCTCAGAAAGGAGCCAACAGTCATTCACGCAGAGGCGTAAATGACTAACAAGGTTTGAATGTGTTACCCCTGTGCCCTGTAGAGTTTCAGTCACCTCCACGGGGGCAGGGTCTGTCTGATCGAGGGCGCACCTCGGCCGACTGCGGGCCCTGCTGCTCCTCTGGGAGACTCCTGTTAATAAATCAGAGTTCTCTGCCACCAGCTGCTTGGCATGTTGTCAGTGGGTTGGGCTGGTGTAATTAACCCCCTCCATGCCCCTCACCCTGGAGTTCACCCAGAAACTTGGCTTCAAGATGGCCCGCGTGGCAGGGGCGCGGAGGTTCCGTTGGCCTTGCTGTCTTCACCAGCAAGGATGGATTAATCAGGGAAGGGCAGTCGACAGACTGGAGAGGGAGCCTCTGTCCCCCAGGACGGGGGCGAGAGGCGCTGGGCTACCGCCCGTGGGAACCCCATGGAAAGGTCCTCACTCTAGATGGGGAACCTTGGCGTTTAAGCAGTAGCGTGTGTGCTTGGAACTTTGGACTTCTTTGTCCACGCTCAATTTCCCTCACAACATCTTTTAAAATTATTATTGAGAAGATAATGTAATAAGGAAAAATTTCTTAAATGACCTTTGAAGCTACCATCCCCAGGAATTTCAGATTTGTGTATTACTATAGTGCTCCTATGCCTATTTATTATTAATTAAAAAAAATCTTTTCATGGTTATTTTTATATTTGAGAAAGAGACAGAGTGCAAGCAGGGGAGGGGCAGAGACAGAGAGGGAGACACAGAACCGGAAGCAGGCTCCAGTCTCTGAGCTGTCAGAGTGGAGCCCGACGCGGGGCTTGAACTCACGAACTGTGAGATCGTGACCTGAGCCGAAGTCGGACACTTAAACGATCGAGCCACCCAGGCACGCCTTTATTATTAATTTTTGGTAGTTGGTAATCAAGGTACCCTCATCATTTTTGCACTCTCTTGTCATGCTTTTTCCAAGAAGCAGAAATAGGAGTAGGGCTGCAAGACTGCCTGCCTACCTGTAGAACCTGGTCCAGGGCTGGGCCTCCTGACTGGGGCTTGGGCTGCTCTCACTAGGGTACTTGAAGGCAAGGCCAGTGTCGGGGGTTTAGGGACAGAGGGATGGACAAGAAGACCGCTTGGGGATGGCTGGGTCTCCAGCCGTATCTGATTCTGGGATTGACATGGGATTGCCCCTAGGTGTGTTGGGTGAAAGACCACTGTTTTCACTTTCTAGACTCTTGGCGTTAGCAGGAACCTGGAGAGATTCTAGCCCAACCTTTCCATGTAGAGATGAGGGAACGGAGGCTCTGCGACAGGAAGCGACCTCTCTTCCCTCTTCTGAGGAGGATATTTGCTTATGAATTGCACGGATAGCAGGGGTCAGTTCAAGACCACAGAGAAAAATCTATGATTCACGTTCGGGAGTATGGTGTGATGCTGAGGTTAAATCACAGCAAATGAACATATATTTTTGATTCCTAGAAACAGCAATTTCATATAGTTCAACCTGTTATTTGGGGAGGCAAGACATGGGTGAAGAGACCTCCCAGAAGATAAGCAACAAAAACATTTAAAACACAATTCGAAGGAATGACCGAAGGGTTGCCACAAGACATTATCATTGAGAAAATTTTTACTTGGTTTGAGGGAAGTAGCAGAGTCATGATGGGAATTTGTACTCTAACATATAACAAGCGTTTATCACGTACCTGCCTCAGAGTAGGGGCTCGGTGAATGTTGATTGAATGCGTGAAGCGTTGTGTTGTTTATTTCTGGTTAGCTGCTGACTCGGGGTTCCACTTGGCTGTCTGTAACAGATCATGACCATGGCGGCTTAAGCGACTGGGGACGTTAGTTTTCCCACATGAAAAATCGGCCAGGAATAGGTTGTCCAGAACTAATGTAGTCATTCAAGCCAGTCGTCAGGGACCACACTGCTTCTTTGTGCTCCCTGAGTCTTAGCATGTGGCCTTCGTCCTCCTAGCCCCAAGACAGCTGCTTCCCTCCAGAGATCGGGTGCAAGTTCCAGGAAGGGACTTTTGCAAGTGGCACTGTGCCCTGGTAAAGCGTTTCTTTTCTTATTCGAAAAATCATACGTTTTCTGGATGCCTACCCGCTAGACTTCTCTCCCCTGTCCCAGTCTGCATGCCTCCCCGTCCCTCCGCCCACCCCCTACCCCCCCTCCCTCTGACAGGCTCCTACTGCTCCCTTGCTCCAGGGAGCCCACGGACTCCAGGGTCTGACAGTCTGGCCACTGCTACTTCCTTCCTGTTCTTCCCCAGTAAAGAAAGGCTTGCTCTCGCCACTGCCGGGGACAATGCTACACTCGTCCCTGCCAAACCACTGACACTGCTGATGACTTTCTCAGAGCCACTGGCCTCTACTGAAAAGGCAGTAATGTCTTACCCTGTAGTTTTAGAAATTGGACTCTGTGGGAATTTTAAAGTCTTGCCAATTTTTGTGAGATGAAAACCCAAAAAAGCTAACCTAGGGGGTCTTGTGAGGGATTTCCTTAACATCGAGAAAGGCCTCACAATTTTAGGACCCCCCGTTTGTTTTTGTGCTGACAAGAATACTACCATAAAGTAGTTTTTCTAATTAAAAAACTTTTTTTTTAATGTTCATTTATTTTTGAAAGAGTGTGAGTGAAGGAGGGGCAGAGAGAGAGGGAGACACAGAATCCGAAGCAGGCTCCAGGATCTGGGTGGTCAGCCCAGAGCCCGACGCGGGGCTCGAACTCACAAACTGTGAGATCATGACCTGAGCTGAAGTCGGGCACTCAACTGACTGAGCCAGCCAGGCGCCCCTACCATAATGTAGTTTTAATGGAGGAAGAATCCAGAGCATACCCAAAAATATGAATTTCAAATGAAGGCATTTAGGACAGTCGGATTCAGGGTAGCAGGAGAGATTTGGGGTCTTTGCTGGCCCCTGAAACGATGTGATGTGAAGGCACGTGGGTGGGAGCACCTCTCAAGAAGTTCCAGCATGCCATGGCTTATGGCCAGAGGACAAGAAGACCCCAATCCTACTTCCCATCCCCACTCCCCTGACTCGGAAGAGCCTTGTTCCGCCATTGGGAAAGGTTCTGACCAGAAACTTCTAGGAACGTTGCTTCCAAAGCAGAGAAATAATGATGTCCCGGGCTCGTATTGTGTAGTTGGACCAGACAGATATTTCCTGCCCTTAGAGGTCTTGGGGGTATTGAAGATATCTCCTTGTTTGGAGTAGTAAGTGGAGTGACAGCTTGTGAGAAAAACATAACCAAGCCCCCTGCTAAAGGAGCAGTGGGGGCATAATCCTGATGGCTTGTCTTTATTGAGCGCTTTAGGCAGGCATCGGGCCGCACTTTCCGAGACCTCTCTTATGGAGTCTTCTCAACCCCACCAAGTAGCCAGGACTCGTCACTTCCGTTTTGCCAGAGAGAAAACCAAGATGCAAAGCCATGAAGTAACTGGCCCGGGTTCACCCAGCTGGTCGTGGGTAGAGAGGATTGAAGCTTTCTTCCTTCTGAGGCTGTTGCGGTGCTGAACACGACACAGCAGGTCCGTGTTCCGGCCTGGGCTCCTCTACCTGCTCTGCGAATTTGGGTGGGGTCCCTCCATTTCTCAACTCCTCAGAGTCCTCAGCTCACGGTGCCGGGGTTAATGGTAAAACTCTACCAACTTGAAGGGGACGAAGAGTGACGTCCTCCCCAGCCGCCCTGGGAAGAACGACTCTTGGTCCCACAGTTATTTCAAGCCCTATTTCTTTATCACCTGCTACATGGGGTCGCTGCTGGGCTCCTGAGGCTCAACACGGATTGGGGGACCCTTGAAAGGTTGGACTATTGGCCCAGCTCCGTAAATATGTATTTAGGGAGCTTTAATAACACATATTATTGACCAGATAGGCCCGTAGAGCTATTTGTGTGTAAATCCATATTTAGTACACTATCGATCCATATCAGGCAGCCAAAACCATATTAATTTGAATGTGAAGATTAAAACCGCTTTGCAAAAGTTGTTGCAGAGCATAAAGGAGTTGATGTTCAATTTCTAACGGCATAATGTGCTTCGCTTTCCTTTTGGTGTCCCCTTTCAGCTGACGTAGCCGGTTTCTTTCCCAACTGGCTTCTTCCTCCCTTGGTTCCATAGTTGCCATTTGTATGGAGGCTGGGCCTCTCCCCCCGCCCATGCTCTCGTCCAGCCTGCATGCTCTCTCAGAGCTGAAGCACTCTCTTTCCCAGCGGCTGGGGAAGTGCAGCTGACAGATGGCTCTCAGCTGAGTCCCCCTCCAGAATTCGTCCTCACCTGGAGGGCCCTTCCACCTAGTCTAAGGTCACGTTTGCTCCTGCAGACAGCCAATGACTGGCGGGTCACTCTGGGCTGTAGAGGGCTTTCCCGGACTCAGAGATCCTTATGTGGCCGGCGAGGCCTTTGTGACCGCTGCTTTGCTGCTCAGCTCCTCGCTCTGCTGGGTCGGGACCCTCTCCTTACTCTCTCGCGTGTGTGGACTCTGTCCCCAGATCTCTGCCTCTGAGTCTGTTTTCTGCGGAACCTGAGCTGAGACACTACTCAAACTGGAAACCATCCCTGCCCCTCTCCTCGTCATCTTCTGCTTTAAAAAAACAGCGTCATGGAGGTATACGTTGCACCTCATACAATCTATCCATTTGAAGTGTACAATTTAACGTTTTGTACTATATTCACAGAGCTGCGCATGCATTGACACAGTTTTAGAACATTTTCATCACTCTGAGAAGAACAATCCATATCGTCCAGCTGTCACCCCTAATACCTGCATCTCACTCAATCCTAGGCCACCACTGATCTGCTCTCTGTGTTTAGAAACTTGCCTACTGTGGACATTTGATATAATTGGAATCAGACACGATGTGGTCTTTTGTGACTGGTTTCTTTCACTTCACGTCATGCTTCCAAGGTTCATCCACGTGGGAGTATGGATCAGTACTCTGTTTCTTTTCCTGGCCTCCTCGGTTTTACGGAGGGGAGTTCTATCTGTCCGCTCATGAGTTGATGGACATTGAGTTGTTTCCACTTTGGGGCTATTGTGAATACTGCGTTTGTGCTCTGTTTTACTTCCTGAACTCAATTCTTGAGTCCTACGTCTCCTTTTTACCACCACGTGACACTCACAAAAACCTGTTTGTTGGCCTCCATTTCTTCAGTCTTGTTTCCTTCAATTCATCTCCCAAATCTGGGCGTGCTATTCTAATGCCTAAAATTCTCCAGATAAAGTTCAAATTCCTTAATGTGTAATGATAATACTGCTCCCCAAAACAACGCTCCCCTAGGCCACCAGGGATTTCACATCACCCCCCCCCCCCCCCCACATCTCGGCTTTTCTGGGTCTTCTTCCCCCATGATGGCTCATTGGCCTTCAACACCATGGAATTGTTATGCCCAGAATTCGTGATCCCTAAAGACCACCAGGGAGCCGAGTCTGATGCAAAAGCAAAAGAGCCTTTATTCGAGCTAGCTCAGCTCAATCTCCTACCTGCACCGACGCAGCGGTGAGATACCGGGGAGAGAGAGAGAGAGAGAGAGAGAGAGAGAGAGAGAGAGAGAGAGAGAGTTTCAAAAGCACAAAAGGTTTTATAGAGAGAGAGAGAGAGGGTTTCAAAAGCACGGAGGGGGAGGGGGAGGGGGGAGGGGGAGGGGGAGGGGGAGGGGGAGGGGGAGGGGGAGGGGGAGGGGGAGGGGGAGGGGGAGGGAGAGAGATTCAAAAGCACAAAAGGTTTTATAGGGATCATGGCCTTAGCCGATTGGCTGGGGAAGGGTCGTGGACTCAGCCGATTGGCTGCCAAAGTGTGGTCCCAGATCAGCAATTATCAGCATCACCTGGAACTTGTTAAAAATGCAAATGTTGGGCCTGGTGGTCACAGACCTACTGAATCAGAAACTCCCGGGGTGGGGCTCAGCAATCTGTGTTCGAACGTCTTCCAGGAGATTCTGATGCACCTGAAGTTGAAGAACCACTGTGTCTGAGGATCTCTGACATGTTTGGCCTCAGTGTATACAGAACGGTTCTCAATGGTCACCTATGAACCATTGGCTGTCAGCCTTGCTGTGCTATATAAATACCTAGCACCAAACACCATCCCCAGAGACTCTGATTAATTGGTTTGGGGAGGGGTAAAATGCTCCCAGGTCATTCTAAGCCTGGACAGGGTTGAGGGCTCCTGCCTCTGGCCCCTACCTGAGAGAAGCCCTCCCTCTTCAACTCACACTTTCCACGCCTCTCACACTCCCACCTCAGACTTCAGAAGAATGCATCAATCGGTAAGTTACTTAAGGGGAGGAGGCGTGTTCTGAGGTTAGAGCAGGAACTTCTTTCTGCGGCCATGTCGGGGTCATAGTCACTAGTCAGCCGGCCTGGGTCTGCGCTTTCAGAATACTTTCTTGAAATATTCTCTAGTGAGAGTCTTACTTCCCAAGGCTGTTCCTTCCTTGCCTCCTTTTCAGGCTCATCCTTCTCACACCTTCTCAGAGGCTTGACCCTGGGCTCTGTCTTCTCATTCTTCACCTTTGTTTCCTACTACACGTCATTCGTACCCAGAGTTCGAGATTTGTCTCTCCAGTCCCGATGTCTCCTCTGAGTCAGAACCACGGAGGCAATAGTCCACTCAAGATCACACCCTAAAGTTTCCAAGAGACTTGGAGCTTAGTGTGGACCTAGCGTGCCCCCACGTGGACCTGCCAGCCAGAGATGCTGGCTCAGAGGCTCACTCCCCAAACCTGAATGACAGCAGAGTTCACCCACGACGGCCACCTTCTACCTTTCTGCGTATTAAAATGTGATTCCTGGGATCTACCCTCCGGGATTCCAATTTTGGGGTCTGGCTAGGGCCTCAGGAATCTGTAGTTTACTAAGTTCTCCAGGTGGTTCTGCTGCAGGTTAGTGGTCCACAGTTTAAGCGGCGTCTTTTTAGGGGAAGTCAATCCCTGGACCCACGAAGGAAAGTAAGAATCGAGGTGGATGGGGTGAAGGAAGGGAACTGCCTTGTGACTCACGAGCACTGTGATGGTTTGAGAGGTCACGTGGCTCCAGGCCTCTCAGAAGTCATTTGATTAAAGGTTGGTCCATCTCTGTTACCTTCTCTTTCCTGCTGGACAGGATCCATTTGCAGGACACCAGTGACAGGTGGTCTGTTAGCCTCTACTGGAACCTTGTAATGCTGGGAGTTCATGACTTCACAAGTTAACCCCTTTTTACTGGTGACCAGCTCAGATTTTTATGAAAATATTGTTATATTTTACCTGCAACTTCCACTAGGCCTAGTTCTGCCCTTTGGAGCCTGCCACAACTCAATAGATTCATCAGCAAGGCACGGGCTGGCGGGGACAGGAAGAAGCTGGTGGCAGGAAGGGTCGTGGTAAATAGGACTGATGGCACTCTAGAGCCGGCTTGTATAGCAACCTGGAAATCCACTCTCATCAGCCAGAGAGTCAAGACTGACCTTGCATAGGCTGGTCTCCAAGAGAGTGGTTCTGATCCGGGTTCAAGGTGGAGCACGACATCTAAGTGGTCACGACATCTAAGTGGTCACGACATCTAGAGTCAGGCAGGTGGCACCAGGATTTAGGGAGCTTTGTTGAGGTCAGAGTAGACTCTGGCAATGATTGTGGTAGTAGTAGTAGTAGTAGTAGTAGTAGTAATAATAATAATAATAATAATAATGATATCTAACATTTATTGACTGCCCCAGAGAGCACCCTGCTCTCCTCTTTGTGAAGTCTTGACTTCATCTGGAAGCTTGTTAGAAATGCAGCATATAAGGTCCCAGCCCAGGTCTGCTGTATCAGAATCTGCATTTTACTGTTAACTATACTCAAATAAAAAAAAATAAATAAAATTATTCCTACAAAAAAAGCTTCTAAAAAAAAAAAAAAAAAGAGACCTGCCTCTTAAGGGCCCCCTGAAGGGACGTTCATCACGGTCGGAGGAGAACTGGTTAGGACAGTCCAGGCTGTATTGGTCAGGCTTGTCCAGGGAAACAGAACCAGCAGGAGATAGATGTACAGAAAGAGATTCATTTGGAAGGTCTGGCTTGCCTGGTAATAAAAGGCTGAGAAGTCTGAGAATCTGCCATCTGTAAACCGGAGGACCGGGGGAGCCAGTCTGCGTCTAAAGCCTCGGAGAACTCGTGGCACTGATGTCTGAGGGCAGAAGAAGGATGTCCCAGCTCAAGCCCAGGGAGCAGGTCACCCCTCCTCCACTTTCTGGTTCTATTCTTGCCCTCAGCAGATTGGGTGATGCCCACGAGCCTTGGGGAGGGTTGCTTCTTTATTCTGTCTACCAATTCAAATGCGAATCTCTTCCAGAGACAGCCTGAAATAATGTTTGGTCAGTTCCCTGGGCATCCTGCTGCCCAGTCAGGTGGACACATGGAAGTTGTCACCACGCACCTTCGGGCAGTAAGACCATCTCCAGACTCCCCGGGCTGGGGCACATGAGCCCACCGGGGGAGGGTCTGCCTTGGCCAGGGGTGTTCTGGGAAGTGAGGGTTTGGGGGAGGTGGGACTAGTTCCCTGGTAGCCTTTCGAGTATTTGAGAGCAGCTATAATGGCACCCAGAGGTCCCTCTCTCTACTGTGTCATTCCCACTTAATTTCTTCATCTGTTCGTTCATAGTTTTTGGATCTGTTACCATGCTGGTCACTCTGCTCTGGGAAGCATATCAATGTCTCTCTTGACATGTTTATACTAACTGGATCCCAAGTTCATAATTAATTTCATTGGCAGCTTTATTATCTTCATGTCAATTAAATAATTGAATCCTAAAGCTGTTTCCCCCCTTCTTGCCATGAAATGATTATTTAACCAAGTTTCTTACCCTTTACTTGCATAGTAAGTTAACATGTTTGTTGTATCTGTTAAGTTCCATTTTATTAGTTTGAGCTCTATTTTTGGACTGTCAGTTGTATCATCTGATGTACTCATAGTTCCTGATTAACAGGAAAGTCCAAAAGGACAGGGTCAAGGAAAGAATCCTGTGACCTAACACTGTGTGTGTGGAGATCCACCTTCCAGCTGGTGCACCAGGTAAACACCCTTCCCAGGGTAGTTGATCCCTGTGCCCAGGGATCAGCCCGCACAAGGCCACCCGGCTGCATTTTTCCAGGTTCCCATGTCCATTTCCCTAGAGATGTGAAGGTGCCCCACTCTCTCATAGGAGCAAATGAGTCTAGCTGCCCACATCTGTTGTTGTTGCGTCCGTGACAGATGCTTATAATCACAGTTTTGTCTCCTCAGTGTCCGTGATTCACTTAAAAAAAACTTCTAATTTGATAACAGTTTTAGATTTAACAGAAATCGCGGAGAACAGAGAGTCCCCATGCACACTGTGCCAGGGTTCTCCTATTGTTAACATCTCACATTAAGATTTGTCACAACTGGGGCGCCTGGGTGCCTCAGTCGGTTGAGCGTCCGACTTCGGCTCAGGTCATGATCTCACAGTTCGTGGGTTCAAGCCCCGCGTCGGGCTCTGTGCTGACCGCTTGCTCGGAGCCTGGAGCCTGCTTCAGATTCTGCGTCTCCTTCTCTCTCTGCCCCTCCCCTGCTCACGCTTTGTCTCACTCTGTTTCTTAAAAATAAATAAATGTAAAAAAAAAAAAAAAAAAAGATTTGTCACAATTAAGGAACTGACGTTGGTATATTACTATTAACCAAATATCATAGATTCTCTCGATCTCACAAATATTCTCCTAATGCTTTTTTTTTTTTTTTCTGTTGCAGAATCCCATCAAGGACATCACGTTTCCATCGGCTCCTCTGTGCTGTGACAGGTACTCAGAATTACCTTTATTTTGGTGACCTTGACAGTATTAAGGAGTCCTGGCCACTGGCCAGGATGACCCTCAACTTGAACTTGTCTGATGTCTGTCTCATGGCCGGACTGGGGTTATGGACTTTGAGGAGGAAAGATCACAGGGTTACAGTACTGCTGCCATCCCATCAGACCAGGGATACATGCCATTAACATGATTTGTCACCAAACTTGACCTCGAATGCCTGGCCGAGGCCGTGTTTGCCAGGTCTCCTCGCGCACAAGTCCCTTTCAAACTACTCTCAAAGTTAGCTGAGGGGAAGCCTAAAGGCCTCCTGCCTTGTGCTTTCCAGAGTCCAGTCCTTCCCCGTGCCTGAAAAGTGGAGCTTTTGCTTGTGCTAGGTTTTCTGACTTCTGTGTCACTCACTATGATTCCTCAAAGACTTGATCAATCATTCTGCAATTACATTTGCAAAACCTTTCAGAATTCAGAGATGCAATAAGTCTAGGGCAGGATATACCCACACGTTTATTTATCTGTTCAATTTATAGAGAGTTATTGCTTTTATTCCAAGGTATCTGCTAGGTTCTGGCTAAAACGATTGATAAGCCATGATCCTCTCCTAGTAGGCCAGCTGTGTCCCAGATCACCGTGGTTCAGTGTATCCAATGTATCCACACATTCAGTGTGCCAGGGCAGCGGGGGTGAAGGCCAGCCGATGAGCTCTGCCTGAGGGTGGGGCTTCGAGGCTGAGAAGGATGCCACAGAGTTGGTGACACCCGGGGTGGTTTGCCTACAACCTTTGCGTAGCTTCCTTTGACCTTGACGGACTTTAACTACTTTCTGGCTGGGTTTGCATAAAACCCTAGTGCTACCTGGTGAATGTCTTGGACCCAAGACAGGACCAGATTTAGGCGAAAGGACATTGGGTAACAGCCACACCATCACCCCTTGCAGCCCCAAGTTGGCCCTGGGGAATCCCTTGCCGTAACAAGAGAAAATTAACAAGGCAGCGAGCTCCCAGCCAGCCCCGAGGGCAATTGAGGTTCTCCGGGTAGTGAGCATTACATACGGCCCACAGGCTATAAACCACTCTAACAGGCTTAATGACTGCAGCACCTCCACCTGAAGGGGCTCATTGCAATAAGGTAACAGCTCCTGCAGATGCCTCTAACTTTAACTATGGGAACACTTGCTTTATAGCACCACCTGAATGATCTACATCCTGCGCGCGTCAATGGCAATTTCAGGAGTGATTTGGCTTCTGTCTTTAGCGCATGTGTGTCTACACGGCGCCCTGAAACCTTTGGCACTGGGAGTGCGTGAAGGGGGATGTGTCCCCGTGGCAGAGCTGGGGATGGGTGAGAGACTGGCTTTGAACTAGAAGTTGCTGAGACAGAACTCTCAGGAGTTTACATGAATCAGAGGGGTAACACCGACCCCCATTCTGCTTTCATGCGTTCATCCATCCATTCAGTCATTCATTCACAAATCCTTACTGAGCTCTCCTGTTTACCAAGCACAATACTGCTTACCAGGGACGCAGACAGAAAGGTGGCACAGGCCTCACCTCACAGATGGCAGAGGGCAGCAGATACAGTGGTGTGCCGGGGCCAGCTCCTGTTGGGTAGTGAGAGACTGCTGCTCAATAAGCAGGAATACTCGTGCATTTACCCTACCCAAATCAGTATTATAAATCAGAGGGCTTTTTTCTTTTTTTTAATCTTTGGAGAGTCAGTTTCCCCCCACACGACGGTGAGATAGACATAATCGACTCAGTGTCCGTGTAAGCAGAAAGCACACAACCCAAGGAAGACTGTGCTTCATGGGCCCAACATCTAGGCCACTTATTTTAAGTCCCAGCTCTGCTGCTGAGCTGTGTGGCCATGAGAAGTTATTCAACCTTTTTGAGGCAAGGCAGCTGGTCTATCCTTGCAGAACAGTTGATGTCACTAAGGAACAAGCCAGTTAAGTGACCTGCCCAAGACAGGGAACGAGGTCTCCTAAATCCCAGCCCTCTGCTGCTTCTTTCAACGTATCTCTAATTATTGGAAAAGCAACTCAAGAAGCATGTGTCCTCCAGATGGTGGGGAAATAGTGAAATTCTCCTTGAGTGAAACACTCCTGCTCAGCCTGCATGGCTCAGTTCAGGTGTCTTTTCCTCCAGGAAGCCTTCCTTGACCACTCCACTCCTCAGTGTCATTATTTGCCCCTCTTCATCATCAGGACTCTGAACTTGTCTTTCTCACACTGCAGATATAGGTGTGGCTTCTTTGCAGTGTATTTTATCTGTTTATAGGACTTTCTTTCCCATTAATCCTCAAGGGCAAGAACAGTACAATTTGAAACAATTATGTTAACGATTTTACTTCTACCCCACCATGTTTTTAAAAAGATTTAAGAAAAGATATATATACCAAAAAAAAAAAATCAGTAAATGAGAAAATTCAGTTTCTGCATGAGGTGAATGCTCCAAATTAAGTTAATACCCTCCAAAGGCATGTACGTTTGAGCCATGGTTAGGCTCTGAGATACCTGGGAGTCCATGCAAAGATGGGAATGTGATGAGTGACAGGATTGAGCATGTCTATCAAATGAAAACAAGCCAGTTGCGTTGGAGAAGAACAAGGTTTCCTGGTATGGGGCTGGAAAGAAACTTTCCTGTGGATCCTCTTAAAGAGGAAGCACGTAATTTAGCCACATGTTTTCCTTTCCATGAACCCATGGGGACACATTGTGGAATGGCCCCAAGTGATAGCGGATGGCCAAGACCACAATTCATTCTCGTGTTTCCATAATGACGTCAAAATACGTAGTCCATGTGCCCAGGTGTCTGATAATTCTGCTTGGTCAACATCATGGAAGAGGGTTCTTAAACTTTATAAGGCCTATGAAACCCTAACACTGTATGCACAATTTTCACTGGGTATTTATGCACATTTTTCTAGGGTGGGAGCCCATAAGTTTTCTCCTAAAGGTTTAGAACCACGAAGTTAGAGAAACGGCGACGTTACATCCCCATAGATTCTTTCTTACCCATCACACTTTGATCTATAACGTTTGGCCAGGAGTTTGGGGCTATCCTATGTGATGGGTACATGGAATCGGGTATTGGCTGCGGCAGGCGAGGCGGTCAATTGAATCAGGCAGGAATTGATGTGTCCCAGAGAAAGCCGAGCTGCCCAAGGAGTGTGTACGCTTGAACCGAAGACCAGAGCTGGTACGTGGCCAAGTGTTTGTGGAACAAATACCTAGAAAGAGCAACACCCAATTAAGACTGGCAGGTGCCACCCAGATTCACGAAGTCTTCCATATTTTTTTTAAAACAAATGAACAACAACCCCCCCAAACAGAAACAGACGTGTAGGAATGGGGAGCAATCTGGTGGTTGCCAGAGGGGGTGGGGGTGGGCGGGGAGATGGGTAAATTAGGGGAAGGGGATTGAAATGTACAAACTTCCATCAGCTCAGGACATGATCTCACAGTTGGTGAGTTCAAGCCGTGCGTTGGGCTCTGTGCTGACAGCTCAGAGCCTGGAGCCTGCTTTGGATTCTGTGTCTTCCTCTCTCTCTGCTTCTCACCTACTCCCTCCCTCCCTACCTCCCTGTCTTTCTCTCAAAAATAAATATTAAAACTATTTAAAATGTACAAACTTCTGGTCATACACGCACGTGCACACACACACACACACACAGACACACATGCACACACAAAGGATACAATGTAAAGCATAGAGAATATAGTGAATAATATGTAATAACTTTGAACCGGTGACAGATGGTAGCTAGATTCACAGTGATGAGTGAACACTTCACAATGTATACGAGTGTTAAATCACTATGTTGTGAAACTAACATAGTCTGACATACATAGTCTGACTAACATAGACTAACATAGTCTGAAACTAACAGAAAATTGTATGTCAACCATACCTCAAGAAAAGGAAGAAAAGAACAAAAGAAAAGGAAAAGAAAACAAAACATGGTGACAAGGACCAGTACAGCCAAGCAGCCATCTTGGCCGTTGGCCACTGTGGACTCAGCACAGGACAGAGCAGGGACAGGCAGGGGAGGGAGGGAGACAGAGGCTCTGAAGGGAAACGTCCTCCTGACCCATGTTGCCTTTTAATCAAAAGATGCCTTAAGCCCTGAAGAACTCTCCTGCTCTTTCTCTATTTATTTATTTTTGGATTAATTTTTTTCCTTGTGGAGATGAAAGGGAGCCATTATCCAAATGAGGCCGGGTAAGGTGATTAGATGTTATTTACAGAAGGGAGCAAGGGGCAGATGAAATCATCCAGTGGACCCTGGGCGTGCTTAGCAAGACGTTATTTTGTCATCAGTGTCACTGTTTTGATGGCTGCAAAGGGATGCCTCCGGTGTGGTGAGGAGGGATTCCCTGTTTCAGTAATCGCCGATTACAGGAACTTGAAAAGTCAGTCATTTCCAATATAGCAACGCTCAGGGGGCCTATGTCTCATGCAGACCACAGATCTGTCAATCAGTCAGTCCATCAATCAGCAGATACGTATTGATCGCCTACTATGCACAAAGACAGCTCAGGAGGAGGAGCAGGTGGAAAGCGCCACACAGCTTTCCTGTGGATGCCGTGTGCTGAGCCGTGCTTCTTCCCTACCTTTAAGGTGCCCCGAGCTGTCTGGAGACCTTAGTAAAATACAGAGTCTGATTCAGGAAGTCCGACCCGGAGCCAGAGACTCTTCGTTGCTTACAAGCTGGAGCGAGGACCAGCTCCGAGTAGCCAAGGGCAGAACCGCCCTGAAGCAGTTGCTGGCGGGGGTGGGTTGCAGTGAGGCTGTCGCTAACCTGCCGCGTGACCTTGGCCAAATCGCTTTGCCTTTTAAAAAATTGCCCTGCACGACTCCTCCAAGGGTACCACTGATGCCGACTCCAGGCGAATGGTGCAGTACACAACCTGCCCGTGCGTATGCAGAGCCCCCTCACGGGCTGGGTTAGACAGTGGTTCTCAACCCTGACACATCAGGATCATCCGGTGGGTTTTAAAATAAAATACTAATTCGTGAGCCCCCTGCTCGATGATCTGATACAGTTCCAGGATGGGACCTGGGGCATCGGCATGTTCTGTAAAGCTCCCTAGGAGATTATGGGATGACTCTCCCAGTCCCTCCCCGCTCAAGGTCCTGTGGTTCTGTGACTCGGGGGCTGTGCCCCAGAACCCCTAGATTGGCTGATTATGTCTAGAAGACCAGACAAGAGACAGAATACACAGAAGGAGGAGCCCAGGGGTTTTCCTGGAGGAAGTTAGTAGGTTTAACAGAGTGGCCAGGAGGGAGAAGCCATTGTCCGTGGAGCGGCAGGAACAAACTGCAGAGAGGAACTCAGGCAGGGAGGCTGCTGTTCACCTGACGGGCTTGTGTCTGGGCTGGTGCTGGTACACACGTGTGAGCTCCCGTCTGTTGGGAGAGACCAATCAGTCACCTTGTCCGTGAATGTATCATCACGCATAAGGGTGGGGGCTTAGAAGGAAAAATAGAGCATTCTGACAGAGGCCCGAGTCCCACTGGGGGGCTTGAGAAGAGGAGGAGGGGCGAGGGGCACCTCTTTCTGTCGTGGGTGTTTTGTATCGGGACCTCTGGAGTCCCCGCCACGCAGCTCAGCTGAGAACACGGGGTTAGGGTCAGGGAGGGAGGAGTGGGCCTGTGCCCAGGCCGGCCCCTGCCCTGTGTCCCTCCTGAGGCCTCCGAGGGCATGCCTGGTGAGACCCGGTGGCCTGAGTTTGCCCCTCACTGGTCTTGGAATCGAGGGTCTCAGGACACACGCCGGGGCATGAGCGCGGAGCTGGGTTCTTTATCTAAGAAGCACCTGCGAGTCTCAGAGGCCTTCCTACTTCTCCTCTGGTTGGCCCAGCTGGTCACCCCCCGCTGCCTGTTTCTATCTCCATCTTTCTCCTGTGTGCTGGGTCTCTGCCTGGAGACCCTGGCCCCCCGAGGCCTGGCGGGGGAGGCAGCCTGGAGGGCAGCCTGGAGGCGGTGCACTCTCCCTCCCGCGGTGGCTCCGGCTCCACTCTGCCTCAGCCCCGCTGTCCGTGGGCATCTTCCGTGAGACGGCTCGAGACGCTTCCTGCCATTTCCCCGGCACAGGTGGCCTCCCGAATCCATCCGCGAAGTGACTGATAGCGTTGCCGAGGCAGGAGACAAAGAAACCCTCGCTGGTTTTTGTGTTAATGCTGGGCTATCTCCCACAGTATTGATTTTTTGTTTGGCTTTCGAAATTTCTCTTCTCTGTTTCTGAACCGTTTCTATAAAAATGAAAGAGGAGGTGAGGGATGATGGCGCCCGGGCTGACAAGCTTTGCTGAGTTAGCTGTTGTTTTCCATTAGGTCTTTCCGAGTCTGTCAACTGCCTCTTCTGGGCAGAAATATATTTAAAACGTGGTGTGAGAAGGTCCCCATGTGTCAAAAGGAAGGGCCTGCCACCAACTTTAGTCACTGGATTTAATCTTCCCAGTCTTAGTGTGTGGGTGCCCCTTAAGGGGGCCTCAGAGGTTTGGACTCCAGCCTTCCTCCCTCCGTGCTGGTCCTCCCCTCTTCAAAGAGCCACATCCTGCACAGCTGCTTGGGGTGAGGCTGGTCTGGGGCACTCAGCCTCCCTTCCCCTGCCCTGCTGTCCCTCAGACCAGCTCCTACGTCCCTTCTCCTCACCACTTCCTGCTCTCCGGCACAGGGAGTAAACGACAGAGCAGCTTAGAGAGGGCTCCTTGCCTGTGGGATTTTGCTTTAGTTGCACTGCAATGAAGGCTTAAGGATGTTGAATTCTAAACGTGGGGTTTCATGCGCCCAGCCAAGGGAGGGAGGGCGGGAAAGCAGCCTTCCTGAAACCTGGATGTGCCCTTGACCACTTCTGCTTCCACTGGTGGTACTTCATTTGGGCTGGGGGCACACGGGGTCAGTGCCAGTGACCCTGGGGCATCCAGTGTCCTGGGGTCGTTCATCAGCCAGCCAGCCAACAAATATCTGAATTGAGTTAAGGGCCCGTCTGCTTACAGGGTTGTGCTGGGCCCAGAGACCTACTTTGTCAAGGTCTACATCTTTCTCTATTCATTCTTGATTCCACGAATATATGCAGACACAGGGCCAGGTGCTAAGGATAGAAAGAGCATCAGTTCCTGGCCTTATACAACCGTCCAGGTCAGCGACCTGGGAGCCCTTTTCCCCTTCCAGCCCTAGCACATCCAGGCACTTGTCCTGTCTCCTTGCCACTGGCTTTGACCCTCTCATCTGGAGCCCCTAGCATAGTGCCTGTCACATGCAGGACGCCCACAGTACATTTTGGTCTGCCGGCATCCACCCTGTGCCCCTAAATATGGTGTGACACACAGGTAGGGTCCCTCTCTTGCTCTAACGTCTCCAGTGATTCCCCATTTTCTACAGAATAAACTCAGAATGGCCTTGAATGACACCCAAGCCTCTTCACGATTTGGTCCCTGTCAATCTGTTCAACCTCAGCTTCTATATTCCCCTCATCTACCCCTCAATTATTGAGGGTTCTCCAGAGAACCAAACCAATAGGCTGTGTGTGTGTGTGTGTGTGTGTGTGTGTGTGTGTGTGGAATTGGTTCATATGATTGTGGAAGCTGGTGAGTCCAAAATCTGCAGTGTGGGCTGGTAGCCTGGAGACCTAGGAGAGCTGATGGTGCAGAGGAAGTCTGCAGGTAGTCATTGGAGAACTCCCTCTTGCTTGGGGAGGTCAGTGTTTTTGTTCTATTCGGGCCTTCAATTCATTGGACGAGGTCACAATAAGGACAATCTGTTTTACCCAAAGGTTTGTAACTTGAAGATTAATCACATCCCCCAGACACCCTCCCAGTTTGACCCATGAAATTAGCCATCACCCCCCCTTTGGCTTTTGTGCTCTGGCAATACCTCAACTGTTGGTAGCTTCTAAACATGGCACCCTGTCCTGCCTCTGGGCCTTTGCATATGCTTCTCCCTCTGCCAGGCTTACCCTCTCCCATTCTCATCCACTCAGCAGACACCTTCTAACCAACGTAGTCTCAGCTGAGAAGCTCTCTCTCTCTCTCTCTTTTGGCGGTCCCTTCCGTGACCCTCGCGGACAGCTTGGGTGTTTTTGTGTGACTGTTCCCACTTTACTTTGTACTTATCTTTGTTATATCATTTATCATGCCATAAATGCTGGTTAGCACATCAAGGATGCTGGGCTTGGCCCCTCCTTACTCCCTCCTGTCCCAGCCCCATGGCGTCTTTTTCACTTGTATTTTACATGCTGACTTAAAATTTGTTTGAAGATGGAAGGACTAGAAGCTCTCCAAAGTCCCGTCCAATTTGGGCACTCTGAGACTCTGTCTGCATAGACAAGTGGATAAAAAAGGGCACCATTCCAGAGAGAGGAGTGGGATTTCTCCATGATGTATAGACAAGACTCACATGGGCACAACGGCTTTCCCTGATAGTGGAATTCAGGCACTGTGGTGGGCACTGTGGGAATATCTCTGTCTCCTTTGTCTAGGTCCAGGGTCTGCCTGAGCCGTGTCCCCCCGCCCCCCAGCTCCCACCTACCCTGTACTACCCATCCCGGAGCCGGGCAGGGTGATTAGGGGTTGTTAACCGAATCTGCTGCATGAACATTGGGAGGGACGAGCACGTGCTAACTACTCCATGCTGACATTTGCACCGCGTGCTCTCGCTGGCTGTCTGGAGAGGGCTTTGGGTTTGTTTCTCGGCCTCGTTTCTTTCCAGTCCTATCCCAGGAGCCTTCATGGAGGGCTGCAGATTCAGCCAAGCACCAAGCCCATTACAGAGAACACAGGACACACACCTCGGTGGCCATGCTTGTGTGGTGCACGCGTGTATGGCACATGGCTTGCCGTGGTCTCTCCCCCTCCCACACTGGGTCACCTTGCCCAGGAATTCACCCAGGTGGCCCAGAGTCCTGGGCAGTTGGGAAGCCGCAGCCATCAGCAGCTGAAGTGGCCGGGGGGTGGGGCGGGGGGCGGTGCGGTAGGGACAGAGCTGAATGGTCTCTTCTGGGCTTCCAGTGGAGCTGCCCTAATTCCTCGATGACCCGAGGCTTTCATCAGGTGCTATAATTAGTCTTGTTTTACAGACAGGAAGGCAGAGGCACAGAGAGGTTAAGTAGCTTGCCTGTCTTCGTTGTCACCCAGCATGAAAGTGACTCTCCAGCGCCAGTCTTCTCCCTCACTTATCTGCTGATCCCGTGGGTGTGGATGCGCTTTGCCAACCGGAGGGCGCGATCCATGCAGAAACCTTTGCTGTTGTCTCTACTCGTCTTCCAGAGAGAGGCAGTGGTGGCTGGTGCTTACCTCTGTCTTCCTGGGTCCCATCCACGCAGCCCGGATGCCGTGGGCGTGTGAGCAATTGCGCATACGTGTGTGCGTGTGTGTGAGCGCAGGGGTGCACAAGTGTGGGTGCACGCACACCCGTGTGAGGCTGGACTGCTGCCATCGCCCCAGCCTTAGCTGCAGCTGCCAGTCTGATGAAGGAAAACCCGCACTTTGCCCCCACCACGTAGTCCATCATTTTTCCAGCTGGGCGCCTGTCACCAGCACTGGGGGAGCGTGTATCATCTGGGTCTGAAGGATGGCTTGACCAGCTGAGGGGCTCTGGCGGGAGTGGGGACTGTGCCCCGGAGGTGGGGCAGGACAGGCTCTGCCCAGTTGCCGCAGTGTGTGTGGGGTGGCCCCAGGAGACGTGCCCTGGGTGCTGTTCCCACCCTGGGGCTGTGTCAGGATGAGGGAGGCGGGCTGATTCAGTGTCGGGGTAGGGAGTCAGCCCACATTTGCCCTGACCCGGGGTCAGCCTCCATTAGTCACTTTCTCTGACATCGTTTCTGTCGCAGTGTCTCCCTTTCTCAGTGAGAAGGGGTGAGGAGCGGAGAAGGGCAGCCCCCAGAGTCTGTCGGATCCGAGGGCTTGGTGCACTGGAGACGAGGCCCTGAGCTGGGACCAGGGAGCAGGGCCGGCCTTAGGCAGGTCACCGTAGAGGGGGCACCTGGGGGCAGGAGGCCAGGGATCCGGTGTCCCTGCAGCTGTGCCTCAGTTTCTTCGTCTCTAAGAGGAGGCTCTGAATAGTCCCCGCTTGATAGGTGTTGTGAGGGTGAAAAACTTTGAACAGGGTTTGGCCTTTGCAGGGATTCAGTAAGAGCAGCTGTTGTCATTATTTTCACTCTGGTTGAGGCCCTGCCCTGAACCTGCCCTGGGACCTTGGGCAGCCCATCCCTCTGGGTCTCTAGGTCCTAATTACCAGGCTGAATAAGCAACCTAACCCCCTGGGCCATTGCCGTATAAGGGAGCAGTGACTCCTTCCCATTACGCCAGCCACAGAGACGGTCCCACAGAAAGACCAGGCGGTGGTCACTCGCTGACCTGCGTGAGGAGGGGTTCGCTTTTGGGACACTCGTCCTTTTTCACGATCGCTCCAATCCAGCCCCATCTATAACCTGTCCTCCTAGGGTTTTGCTTGCAGCCAATTGTGAAGCTGGGGACCAAGCTGAAGAGGTAATGCCCCCAGGGTGGGCTTTGCTTTAGATGTGGCATTTTCAGTGGAAATCTGCAAAATGGGAAAACCTTTGAGGCCTAATGGAACAGCAGGTGAGTGGCGAGGTCTTGGGCGTTGCGGCAGGTCAGGGCTTGGGGTGACTGTGCTTTTTTTGAGGGGAGGAGCCTGCTCAGTGCCTTCCCTCATCCTGCTGTGTAGGCAGGCACCCTGGAGGAGTGGCTCTGCTCAGGTGCATGTGGCCGCTTTTAAAAAAACAAAATTTAAATCTTGGATATGGGATTCCAATACGCCAGGTGGTTCGGTTTGCCCTACGCCCTGTTCTGGGTTGAACTTGGCACCACCTGCCTGTGTGTGCGCATGCGACTGCCCTGGAGCTCGAGAGGGCCTTGGAGAGCATCATGTTCACACCTGCCATTTTACAGAGGAGGAAACTGAGGACTGGGAAGCTGAGACTTCCCTGAAGTCTCACAGCTAAAGGCCAGGCTGGATAGAACCAAGGCTTCCTTACTCCTGTGAGTCTCATACTCTTCCCAGGATAGCACATGCCTCCTTTCATAAATGAGAAGATGGCAGCCCAGAGAGGTGCAATGACTCACCTAAGGCCACACAGCCAGGGCATTATCCCTCCCTCACCCCCCATGATTCCCCAAAGACCCCAGCTTTTCCTAAGTGGTAACAATGACCATTGACGGGCAGTGAGGGATCCTGGGTAAAGAGCCTGAATTAGCCAGGGAACCACACCCTGTGTTCCATATGCCTCTGTGGGCTGTGGTCATCTCTTTCTGGAGCCAAGCAGTTTGCCCCACGGAGCCCCGGCAGAGCTCCCGCAGCACAGACTTTGCTCTCCTCCCTGATGAGACCTCCCAGCTTCCCCAGACTGCCCACCTCACGGGGCCCGCCCAGCCTCCAGCCTCCAGCTCACCTTGGCCACAAGCTGGGCCAGGTCCTGCCCCTGACCGTGGCCACAGGCTCTGGACGGGACACATTCATATGGATTATTATATTTAATTCTCCAGCGGCCCTGCGAGAAGCTGTCATTGTTCTTAATCTGTCGATGTAAAAATCAAGGCATCAGATGTTGAAAGTAACCTGGCAAATGTCCCGCTGTGAATGGGTGTTAGCAGTGGTACAACAAGGGTTCTTGCGGGAGCAGGTTGGAAGCCCAGCCCAGGACGGGGCTGCGGCCCTTTCATCAGCCACCTCATCTCGAGGCCTTGGGGACACGCCTGCGGCACTGCCCTCCCCTCTTCGGTCCTCCTGGAGCGCTGATTCCAAAATCCACCTGGATTTGACCAGACACGGGCTGCTGGTGCTCTGCTGGCTTCTCACACGGACCGAGCACAACCGTTGACCTTTATTTGTCCTTGAGCTGTTCCTGATCATGGACCTTGAGAATCAGAAGGGACATTTTATTTATTTATTTATTCATGTATTCATTCATTCATTCATTCATTTATTTATTTAAAAATGCATTTCTTCCTTTTTTTTTTTTTAAGTTTATTTATTTTGAGAGAGAGAGAGAGAGAGAGAGAGAGTATGGGCAGGGTAGTGGCAGAGAGAGAGGGGAGAGAGAATCCCAAGCAGGCTCTGAGCTGTCAGCACAGAGCCCGAGGCGCGGGCTCAGACTCACAAACCGTGAGCTCACGACCTGAGCTGGAACCGAGTGTTGGACACTTTACCCATTGAGCCACCCAGGTGCCCCCGAAGGGACTTTAAGCCAATCTATTCTAAAAACCCTTTATTTTGGTTTTTTTAATGAATAATTTTCAGCATGTTTTTCTTCAAAAGTGCTAATGCACATTAGAGTAATCTTAGAAAACATAGGCAAGCCAAAACAAAAACGAACGTCGGTTATAAAAGAAATAAGTTGCGGGTATGGAAAGTACAGCATAGGGAGCATAGTCAGCAATATTGTAGTGACTTCGGTGACAGACAGTAACTGCACTCAACATGATGGGCATTTCGTAATGTATACAGTTGTCGGAACAGGATGTTGAACACCTAAAACTAGACAGTATGTCAACTGTCTACTCCGGATTAAAACAAACAACTACTCATAATCTTCCCACCCCCAGAGATAATTATGATGAGTATTTTGGTCTGGATTGTTTCCACCTTTAAAATCATGAAATATTTCATGAAAATGAGGAAGGTACAGGGCAAAATACAGCCGAGTCTCCCATGTCCGCTACCGAGGTGTGGCAAACGTTTTATTTCCAATTTTCTTTTTTTTTTTTTTTTTTTTTTTTTTAGCAAATTAAATGTTACCATATAGTTGAGGCCCCCTTTGTTCCCACATCCCTCCACACTGGGTCCCTGTCTCTCGCTCCCAGAGGTAACTCCTAGGCTGTCCAGTTTCGACACTTTGCGGCATTTTCCATCCATGACAAGGGAGCATTGCTTTGTGCTAAACTTTGCATCAATGTCATGATCCAGCGTATGCAATGCTGCAACTTGCTGTTTTTCCTCGGCGTGGCATTTTTGAGACTTAGCTGTGCTTGCTACACGTAGACCTAGGGAATTGGTTTTAACTGCTGCATAGGAGTCCACTGTATGATTATGTTACTGTCCTATACCATAGTAATACTACCCCATACACGACATTATGTTGCTCTGTTATGTTACTATAGTATGTTTTTCCAGTCTAGTGATCACAGTCACTGACGTTATTTCTAATATTTGTTTATAACAAATGATGCTGCAAGGAATATGCCTGTCTATCTCTCCTGGTAGATAGGGGGAGAGGAATTGCTGAGTTTTAAGTATGAACAGCTTCAGGTTTACTAATTGGTGCCCAGTGTCCTCCCCGAAAGCTGTACCAGTTTACCTTCTATACGCAGCACGTGAGTCCCTGTGGCAGCCCATCTTTGACAAAACAAGGTTTTATCAGGTTTTTCCGTTTTTCTCGATCTGATGGGTAGGAGCTGGTAATTCATGCCATTTTTAATGGACATTTTTCTGATTTTTAGTTAGATCGGACATCTTCTCACAAGGTTATCAATCATTCTCCACTTTCGTGAATTGCATTTCATATACTTGGATCCTCCTACCGAGCTGTCTTTTTCTAATAGACTTGTAAGAGTTCTACTCCGACTACTCTCCTCTTTTTCACTGTGATGCCTGCAGATGTCTTCTCTCGCAGTGCAGATCCTTTTCACTTTGGTCAGGGTATGTGTTTGTTTTAAGGGAGTCCTATTTGCCAGATATTTCCTTATGGTTTTTGCCTTTCACATTTTGTTTTCTTTGTTTATTTTTTTTTAACGTTTATTCATTTTTGAGAGACAGAGTACGAGTGGGGGAGGGACAGAGGGGGGAAGGGACAGAGAGAGAGGGAGACACAGGATCCGAAGCAGGCTCCAGGCTCCGAGCTGTCAGCACAGAGCCTGATGTGGGGCTCGAACTCACGAACCGTGAGATCATGACCTTAGCCCACGTTGGACACTTAGCCAACTGAGCCACCCAGGCGCCCCTGACGATAAGCTTCTTGAAAGAGGGATTCTCTCCTTTCCTCCTACCACCTTTATGCACTTAACATAGGCTGAGTACGTGGCAGGCGCTTAGGAAGACCATGTTGAATAAATAAATCACTGCATTTGCAGATTGATTCCAGCATAATTAGTCCTTTTAAGTTCAGCTCTCTGTTTCATCTCCTGTAGTTTCATATTTTGACATATCTATTCATTCAACAAACATTTGCTGAGCACCTGTTATGTGCCAAGCACTGTGCTAGCTGCTGGGGATTAAAAGAGGAGTAAGCTGTGTATTCAGTCCTCAAAGAACTTGAACTTTAGTGGGAGAGACCAAAAAGTCAGCCAACCTTGCGACTGTGCTATTTAAACATTATAAAATGTTTATATTGGGGATACAAGATAGGAGGGGGATAAAATCTGGCCAAAATCCGGGAGGGCTTCCTGGAAGAGGAGACATTTGAGCTGAGTCTTTAAGGCTGAGGAGGAGAGATCCATTTGGCAAAGGTGGAGAAGTGTGTGATATGGACAAAGAGAACTTGAGTCTCTGGCCATGATTCACGGTGACTCAAGCATAAGATAATTAGGTGGCTGAATGGCATTTGTTCATTTTTAAGAGTTCGGGGCCCCTGCTTCCCAGGTGATTCTAGACTAACTCAGGTCTGCCCACAGCCTAACCCAGCACCCCCAGTACTGCCTGTCTCATCATGGATTAAACCACCTGGCTTTGGGACTCTATGTAGTTCGCTCTTATTTAAAGTGGGCTTCAAGTTTTCGTGGAGGAGTGGGGTTTTCACCTTGTTTCGTGCCTGTAAATGGACAATCCTATTCTCACCATCATTTCTGTTGCCAGTGCTATTATTATGGGCCTTTCTTCTGCAGCCAGAATAACATATGAGACACCAGCCTGGAGTGACAGTGTGCCTGACAAAAACAGAAATAGCCCGGCTCATATTATTTGCAAAAGAATTATCCCCTGGAGGTGGTTTTTAATTTGGGGGTTTGCTGCAAAATGGAAACCTGACCAAAGCTACTTTGCAACCCAAATGCTCGTCTTACCAATCCATTATCAAAATGAGACTTGCTGGGTACCGTAGCAAGTCTTTCTGCGTTCTCTTCTTTAATGGGTCGAGTCCAAGCTGCGTCTATTATTGGGAGAAGCTGGGGGCGACTGAGCAGTTTAATTTGCTGATGAATGGGGAAGGGAAGGTAGGGAAAACATTCTCACATCCCAATGAAGAACGACACAAAAGGTGGGCGGAGCAAGCCTCAATTAGAGCCAGCTACGTCAGCTGGGTGGCAAGAAGGCGGTGTGTGGCCTGCCGGTGGTTTGTTTGCAAGGGATTAATAATTCAGCCCCGGGAACCAGGTTAGGGCTTATGCACAGCAGACTTGCATAAAGGTTAATTGGTATTTATTGGGCAATGGTAAGTGGCATCTATGCTATTTTGGTATTTTCCGGGACTTGAGGGAAAGAGAAAAGAGACAGAGACAGAAGCAGAACTGACTGTGGAGATCCAGGGAGGCCTTTTCTCGGGATCAGGATTTCATGAAATCGTTCTCCGGGCCCCAGCAGGGAGGGGCTGGGGGGCTCAGAGCCTTGACGGGCTTGAGAAATGAATTTCTGTGGCGCCTCCATTGTAAGCCTTACACGTGCTATTTACACTTGACATGTCATAAATCTGATAGCAGCAAACAAGATGGCACCGGCTTTCTGTCCACTTTTATTTGTGTGGATGCAGGAAAGGAAGCTCCATGAGCAAGTGACAGGCCATGCAAGCCATTCAGTCCAGGGGACTTGGGGGCTGGGCCTGGGGACCCTAGAAGCGGGGATGCAGGGCTAGGGATCACTGCCTGATTTGGGGCATCAGATCTCCTTTGTCCAAATGGCGTCTGCAAGATGTGGGCTTAGAGTCAGGGCGTCTCTCTAGCTCCTGGAATAACGCTTACTGCGAGGTGTGTGTGTGTGTGTGTGTGTGTGTGTGTGTGTGTGTGTGTGTTTGAGCTACAAGAAAAATTATTTCTAGTTTCCCTGTATGTATAATCAGCCGTCTCGCTTACTAGGCCAGAGCTCCTTGGGGACAGTGTGACACCTTGTTCATGTCTTTAAACTCAGCCTGAGACCTTGGTGTTCTTCTAGGTTGTGATTGCTAAATGGATACATTGGTCGGTCTGTGCCTGCTCTGGCACATTCCATGGGGCGGATGTCTTCAGTCTGTAGAGGATCGAGCAGCCATTTCAACTCAGTAATGACTTATCTGAGCGGCCCTAAAAGATTGTCCCGTATCCACACATCTCATTCACAGCCTCCTTGACTTCTTGGACCTCCACGCTTAGCCCAAAGCTCCGTGCGTATCAAAAGTCTTCATTTCACCGGCGCCTCTTTATTTGACAACAATTCACAAAAGCGTCTGGTCCTGGAATCTGGGGACTGTCCCTCAGCTCCGGGTTTTGCATTAGACCTAATGTTTTGTTGTTAGCATTAGTGACATTCTTCTAAGGAAGAGTCTTGCTCTGAGGAACAGTTCCTAAGGTTTTCTCTTTCCTTTTCCTCTCCTCTCCTGTGCAATCAGGGTGCACGAAAAGGCACTTCTCACAAAACACTGCTCACGTGACAAAGGTCCACTCTGCTGGTCTCGAAAGTGTCACTTACATTCTCTTGCTCTTGAAAGCATGCTTCCTTCGGGACTGAATGTTAGCATTTTGGGGGAACAACTCCTTCTTAAAGCCGGCTCTCGCTGAAACATGAAGATATAGGACAGGAAGAACCTCTAAAAAGGCTCTCCGTGCATCTTCTTGCTTCAGTGTAGGACTTTATTAAATCATCTGAAGGCCTCAAGATTCCCTGAGGAGATTCTCCTATCTTCTGTCTTCCATGGCTTCAGACCCCTGTTGGTGTGAGTGTTAATTTGATTTTCTACTTACTCATCGTCCAGCTGAAAATTCAGCCCAAAGGCTTTCTGTGGACATCAAAATAGCTTGCTTCTCTTCCTTCCCTGGTGTGTGTGACCAAGGCCCTGGAGAAAGTGGAGGCTGTGACAGACACCCGGGTATGGAGGCAATAGGAGGTATACATGCGTTCAGAGGGCCACAGGGAGAAATTCCCAAGTGAGTGTCCCCAGTCCCTATGTCATCATCCTCATGGTATCCCAGAAGCCTCCCTTGCCTTGCTCCCTTCCATCAGGACAGAGATGTCAAAAGCTGGCAGAGCTCTGGGCACTTAAACTGGCATCTGAGCCTGGAGTGAAAGGGGTGGAGTGAATGGAACATGGGGGCCCCGAGCCAAGCTTCCTGAAATTAAACGTGTTCCTCCTCTCTTCTGTCATGCTCTGATTGAAAGAGCCGGGGAGCCCCGGTTTGAATCCCAGCTCTGATGCTTAACAATCATGCGGTCTTTCGGCAGATTACACAACCTGTCGTGCTCAGTTTCCTCATCTGTGAAATGGGAACAGCAACGTCTAATGTATGGAGTGTGGTGAGATGATGTAGACAGCACTACGGGTGGAGGCTCAGAGCCCCGGCAGATCGCATGAGTGTGAGTCGAATCCTTGTTCTGTTACACGCTAGCTTTGAGAATTGGGGAGAATCATTTAATTTACCCCCTGAATGTGGCAGTTGCCTCGTCTGAGAAATGGGCTGAAGAGAGCGCCCACCTCACCTGGTTATCAACGGGTAGGTTGGTGGTGAAACGTGTGGCCTCTGAAACTAGACCACGTGGGTGTGAGTCTCAGCTCGGTCATCTCCCACCCGTGTGACCTTGGGCCATCCACTCGACCTCTCTGTGCCTCAGTTCCAACATCTTTAAAATGGGCATCATGTTAGGTACCAGTCTGTAACGCCAATCTCTGTTGCGAGGGTTGAGTGAGTTAATATACACAAAGCGCTTAGAGCGTGGCCTGGCGTGTTACAAGTGCTGGGTCAGTGTTCGAAAATTCGGTGAAACGATGCCTGAAGAGTCGCCAGAGAGGTGTCCGGTGCATGCTGATCATTCAACAACGATTTGCTAGGGCAGCTGGAACAAAGGGTGGGCCTTCAAAAAATATCACTTCTCTTTCCCCCTGTCCCAGATAGGTCAAGGGGGGAGCCCCTAGCCTCTTAGCCAACCCGCACAGGCCGGGCAGGCTGGCAGAGAAACCCCGAAGCTCAGGACCTGGAAGACGTGGGGGGATGGGGCTGTAACGTGGGCTTAGAGGCTGTTTACTCCACCGGCGCTCTTTTGGTTAAAATGCACCCAAGGAACAAAGGAGAAGCACTGCCCTAGGCACTCTTGGTTTTGGTCAATATGCTGCAAGGAAGCAGAGGAGACAGAGAGCGAAATGAAAGCAGCACTTATAAATACTTTAATAATAACGAAGACATGATTCATCGAGGTTGCTTGCAAAGTAAATTATTCCAAGATGCAGAGACCTGTCAGAAGGATTGTGAACTAGTTAAAAGGTGATTCTACAACTTGCGAGGAAGCACTTGAAGAGCGGCAGCTCGAGCAGTTATTCATGCCTCCGCGCATCCTAGCATAATTTAAGAAAAAGGGAAATGGACCTATCAGCTCTTAATAGAGTATTCGTGCTCTCTTAATGTGAAAGGTTACCAAAATTATTTCCTGACTTACTGATTCCGTTAGGTTTTATGTTCCTCTTGGTATTGTTTTCTTATTTAAACCACGTGGCAATGCTAACTAAGGCAGCACTGGCCTTTTATTTAAACAGTTCGCTTCTGGGGCGCCTGGGTGGCTCAGTCGGTTAAGCGTCCGACTTCAGCTCAGGTCACGATCTCACGGTCTGTGAGTTCGAGCCCCGCATCGGGCTCTGGGCTGATGGCTCAGAGCCTGGAGCCTGCTTCCGATTCTGTGTCTCCCTCTCTCTCTGCCCTTCCCCCGTTCATGCTCTGTCTCTCTCTGTCTCAAAAATAAATAAACGTTAAAAAAAAAATTAAAAAAAAAAAAGTTCGCTTCTCTGGAGGTGTCTCAGGACCTCGAGAAATCTTGCAGGGGGCTGGGGTGGGGCTGGGGGGTTTTGGGGAGGTGTAGGAGCATAGGGCATGAGAGGGGCCAGATGGCGGACCTGGATGTCCTTGGAAGGTCAGAGTTGGAAGGAGCTTCCTACCTCTGGTCCAACCCCTAAACGGGAGACTGAAGGCTGGAGAGGACTTATTGAAGCCTCCACAGATTAAAGAGTGGCAGGGTCTTAGACCACTGTCATGCTAGAGTCCTATCTGGTGACCCTAGTGCCACAAGGCACCCTGCAATGGGCCCCCAGAGATCCATCCCGTGTAAGTGCTGACTGTGTGCATGGCACTGAGCTAAACACTGTGCCAACTGGGCATTAGGCTCAGATGCATGAACTGGAAAATGCAAGTAAGGGCGACTGAAATGAAATAGCAGTTTTAAACAGGGAGCTTGGGTCTAAGTTGTTGGTTGTGTGAGTTAGAGCCAAGGCCTCGCCTACCTCCTTGGCCTTTCCCTCAGGCCTGCGATGTGGTCACAGTTCCCGCCATCACCTGTGTTCTCAGCAGGAGGAAACACCAAGGTAGAAAAAGGAAAGCAAGACTCTATTAGGCAAGCAGACATTCCCAGAATTCCCCACGGGGCTTCCACTTATATGTCACTCTCCAGCGATCCTTGGCTCCAGGGGAGCTGGGAAATTTTGTTTATTTAGCTAGGCTTAATGAGCCCCCACCAAAACGGGGATTCTGCTAGAAAGGGAGGAGAAACTAGGTGTTAGGTAGGCACTGACAGTTCCTGCTAGGCCGGGATTATTTTGCGTATCTCTCACAACAGTCCTACGGGACAGATATGACTATTATTCCCATTTTACAGATGAGAAAACCGAGGCCCAGAGAGATTAGGTGATGTGCCCAAGGAACAGAGTTGAGACTTAAACCCAGGACCGCATGGCATCAAAGACCTTGCTCTTGACCGCTGTGCCCTCCCACCTCTCTGGTAGGAAATCCTTTCCTGTTCTGAATCCGAGAACAGCTTCCCAGAGCCTCAATCTCTCCCTGAGCGGGTGGGCGGGAGGCATTCCAAAGCATCAGGAACAACTGAGGCAAAGGCAGCTCTGCCCAGCCCCCGGCACAGTGGTTTGCACACAGAGCATTTGCTGTGAGGAGGTGAGGGGAGGAAGAGAGGTGGAAATTCAGTAGGAGATGAATATAACAGACACTTAGCAGCCATTGTCAGCCCTGGGCGGAAGGGAAGATAGTTTCCAGAACCTTCACCTCCTGCCCCTGTCCTGGTCTGTTCCCCCCTCCGTGGACCCACACTCTCCTTGCAGCTGGTCACTGTCCTGTGTACGGTTTCTGCTTTATGAAACCCTGCTTCGAGAAAACATCCTCTACCAGTTAGCTTGCACCCTAGCATGACTTTATAGAGAATCATGGGGGGATGACAAGGGCATGTAATTTACTCCCACCCCCTCATTTTCTAGAGAAGGAAACTGAGGCCAGAGAGAAGTATGTCCACACCATTTTATATAGAAGTCAGTGACAGATTGGGAAGGCGGCCCAGGACTGCTGACTCCCGGTCTAATGTGTGTGTATGTGCTTGTATGCACATATGTACCTGGTGTGTGCGTGCACTTGGTCTTGCTGCTGGTGGGACGCAGGCTGCCTTGGTTAAGGGTGGGCCAAGGATTCTACCCTGAGGACTTTTCTTTGGCGTTTTATAAATCAGCCAGCAAGACAGCCACTTTCATGCTGCAATGTCATATTCAAGGCCCAACCCAAGATCAATTGCTGGCTGAGTTTGATTCTCTGTCACAAAGCCTGGGTCAGCCTGTCCCAATCTGGGATATTAGCCAAGCTTGGATTTTGATACTTTCTACTCAGCCCTTCTTTCTTTTTCTGGTCCCACTCCTGCTCTCCAAGGCTCCCCTTTTTCCAGGTTCACCAAAGACTTTAACTCTAGGGTACTCTAACAAAAGAGGTTTGTTACCCGTGAAAGAGAATACCCTGCAATTTGACCATGCTGCCATAAGGGGGCGGTAGTTCCATTAACTCTAGGGTACTCTAACAAAAGAGGTTTGTTACCCCTGAAAGAGAATACCCTGCAATTTGACCATGCTGCCATAAGGGGGCAGTAGTTCCCTTGACCAGGTGCCATGAATGATAATGTTAGAGGTGAAAACCCACAGTTAAAGAATGTTTTATTTGCCACTGTATTTTTTTTTTTTAATCTTGAATTTATCACTAATATTTTAACATTAGAAGACAGCACATAAAATCCCAATTTGGGGCTTTTGAAATATCAGGACATTTGGCAACACTCCCTCAGGCTTACAGCCGGCTGGGGCTGGGTAAGGCTTGCCCCTCTTGGGAATGGCATGCAGCCTCCGTTGTTGCTGTCCTCTTCTGGTTGACGGTCTCTTATTTATGTTACCTGTCTGCTTTCCCAACCCCCTGGTTTAAGCTTTAAGCATGCACTTGAGTTAGAAATAAACATTAGTTAAAAAAAAAAAAAACAAAAAACTAAAGTAACATCACTTAAAAAAAATCCCAACAACTGAATTGACGTGGCAATAAACAAACTCAATATTTGAATCTGATGTCTTAGGATCAACTTTTAGGTTTTAGACAAAGATACCTTTCTTATGACGCTGGTCTTAAACTTGAATCAGTTTCAGTTTCCAGGGCATTCCACACTTTCTCTTACTTCTAAGATGACAAACCATCCCAGATTGCCTGACTGAGGGATTTCCTGGAATGTGGAACTTTCAGTGCCCAAACCAGGAAAATCCTGGGCAAGTCAGGACAAATCTTTTACCCTACTTAGCTCTCGACCTCCCTCTGCCTAGAACTCCTCTCCTTTGCCTGTGTCACTACCTTCTCACCCTTCAGGTCATGGCTAAGGCAAGTCATCCTAACTACCCTCCTTCCTCCGGCCACACCAGCCCTTTCCCTAACCCTGCACTCCCACCTAGGCTAGCATACTTGCCCACCCTCTGGTCTCCCCACTTGACCCTCGGGGAGTCCCTGAGCACTGACTCGTGGCTCTCCTGTTCAAGGGTGTGTTCCCAGCACACGACACAGTAAATGGCACGTGGTAGGTGCTGAGTGCCGAATCTGGACTAATTCCTTAATGTCATGTGTAGTGTCTAATTGCTTCATATTCCTCACAGTCCTGGCACATAGGTGCCCAGTAAGAAGTTTGTTGGATTAGGGGGGCCTGGGTGGCTCAGTCGGTTAAGTGTCCAACTTCGGCTCAGGTCATGATCTCATGGTTCATGGGTTCGAGCCCCGTGTCTGGCTCTGTGATGACAGCTCAGAGCCTGGAGCTTGTTTCGGATACTGTGTCTCCCCCTCTCTCTCTCTCTTTCTCTCTCTCTCTCACTCTTTCTCTCTCTGCCTCTCCCCGACTCACGCTATGTCTCTCTCTCTCAAAAAAAAAATAAACATTACAAAATAAAAAAAAAAAAGAAGTTTGTTGGATTGCATTGCATTGGACTGGCCAAGGATTTGGATAGATGTTATCTCTTCTGATAAAAGAAAAGGATAAAGGAAAGTAATGATGTACCACAACAGTCTGTTTTAGATTCTTTTGACTATGATTTACAGGGGGAAATGCATTTTATATGGGGACCCAGTAAAGTCCACTTTCCCCAACCTCCTTCCGCATGTGAAACAAAAGTGTTGTATTATGGATGGTTCTCCTCACCACACAACAGAGGCTCTCTGCTATAGTCCAGTTCTATTCTATTCTATTCTATTCTATTCTATTCTATTCTATTCTTCTCTTCTCTTCTCTTCTCTTCTCTTCTCTTCTCTTCTCTGTCATTTACAAACATTCTGGTAATACCCTATTAAACTGATCTCATCATCACTGATGGGTCACATCTTAGAGCTTGAAGAACTTCCCAGAGTGAAACTACTTGTCCAAATTCTTAGCAGACTTTAGACATCCAATTTCAGGTCTTTCTCAGGCACAAAGATGAAGTGGAAATAACCCGATTCTTACCATCTGCTAAGTCTTGTCTCCACACAACCTCTTAATAATCCAGTTCATACTTATCTCTATTGGCGACTGATGGTAATTACTATGTGCACCACCTTCCGAGATACTCTGTTTCCTTATGTTTACATTATATTGTTTGTCGCCCATATTGTTCTCTTTGCTTCCTCAAGGTTCCTCATCTTCCTAAGTAGATTCGAAGCCCCTGGTGAACAGCTACCATGCCCTATATATTTTCTATGTTCCTCTTTTAACGAGCATGCTAAAAGGAAAAAGCAAACTTGTGTTGAATTAGAAGTGTCTTATACCAAAATGGTATTTCTAGTGAGGGCCCAACCACTCTGTGTTAACCACTCTATCCCCTTCCGTAACTCCTGGTTGCCTATGATCAGTAAAGGCCCTGATCATCCATTTTCCCATCCCGCTGAGGACAAGAATTGTCCGAGTTGCATCAGACTCTACTTTCAGTAAGAGAGTTGAAAGCAAGACAATGTGCTTCCACAGCCAGTGATTTGTCTGAGTGCTTCGTTGGGGAGGATGTTGCCATAGGTCTTAAAAATTAAGGGGTGGGGGAGGCTGATTTTCAGGACCTAGAATGGTATGACTAGCCCTTTCAGGCCCTGTTCTAACCCGAGATTTGGTGGCTTCTTGTGAGGGCACGTAGAAGCATGGAAGTGGCCAGGAGAAGGGCAGGGGATTCACCCCCAGGGACACCTCTGAGCACTGTTCACTCTTGCATGACCACAGTGAATGACTAGGATAGATTTAATCTCTCCATTGCCACGTTTCCAATAACACACCAGACTTCCTTGTCTGAGTGCCTTGAATTGGTTACGGGTTGCTGAGCTATTGATCCCTCCAGCCCCCGGGGCAGCCAGGATCCCCAGAATGCATACCTCTGGCCTCTAGGACTGCCCACCCCCCCACCACTTACCTCCGCATGCTTTACAAACAGACTCGTGTTCTGTCTGCCTTGACTCGAAAAAGGTGAGGACGCTCTGTCTTATACTGCGCTCCGGTGACCCCAAACATAACACAAGACAGTGTGCTCCACCTGGTATCCAGGGACCTTGGGGGCCAGTCCTGGCTCCACCCACCATTAGGAAGAACACCTCCGACCATCATATTTCTCATCTGTGTTATGCTAATGGCCTCCAAAAAATCCATGCAGGTTACCAATGCTGCGGGTAAGAATACATATTTAGTATTTCTGGCCAGTGTGTGTTTTATTAATTTGTGATTTCTGTTTAATACGTAATATGAACTTCTAATACTGAGTTGAACTTCTCTCAGCCACGATTCAACAAGGACTTTCAGGAGGGCCTTCTCTGGAACAGGCGTGACAGTCTCTGGGGATGCAAAGGTGGACAAAGATCCAGCCTTGGTGTCTGCCTTCACGGAGCCCGCAGTCTAGGTCTTTCTAGCCTTATAACAGGAAGTGGGAGACCTGCATTCACCAGCACCGTGAACTTGCCCCTGAAATGGGGAAATAGTGTCACCTTGCTGTGTGAAGGGCCAGAATCTCCTGACCCTGCGTTTCGTACTAAGAGCACACATTTCATGACACTGCGTTTCTCCATCACCCCCATCCCCACCAACACAGGGGCAGATTAGGAGACAATAGTACAAAATCATCTGAGGAAATCTCGCCAAGGAGACTCTCTGGGTGTGAGCGCATCACCGCGTCACTGGGCGCTTGCTGTCTTGTTGACGTCTGGCTGCATTCTGGACACTCCTACCATCACCACCCCCCTGTTCCTGGTCATCTGCTCTGTGTCACTGCCCAAATAACTCCCAACAGGGCCAAGGGCATCCCTCTGATGAGAAAGGAAGCATTTGTTCCCATCATCCGCTATTCCAGCGAAGAAGCAGTTTCAGGCCTCTCCCTGGGGAGACCTGGGCTGCAGAATCTTTTGTTGAACGAAGCACCTTTCACGTGAAGAAACGGCGGCAAGATAAAATGACACGTTGCTAATGATGTATTTTATGGACTGCCATCTGTCTCCGGAAAGGTCAGAGAAAAATGGCAACTCCAGTTGCAGGCGATTGGGTGGCAGTGGTGGTTGGGGGGACAAATGGTTCTCATCGGAACATGACAAGGAGGCTCGGTGACATCATATAAATGCCCTAATTGGGAAGTGGTCAATCGAGCGGGCCTGACTTCTGAATTTGATGTGTCAATAAACAAGCTCAAGGTGAGATTCTGGATCAATACCGCAGGACAAGAACCATCCGGCAAATTTACTGCAAAGTAATTGGGTGCAAAATGACTCAACTCAACCTTCACACTGCTGAAAAGCAAACAAACGGTTGGCCCACCGGCAAGCGTTTGTACGTGTCAGCGGCTGCTCGAGCGCTCACTGTCTGCTAATGGGTCCGGGTAAAGGGAGCCCCCAAAAGGGAGAGAAAACCATGCACCCTTTCTGCACATGCCGATTCCAGCAGAAGCATGCTCACAGTTGGGGACTATGGCCTGGATGCCTCTACCAGGACTATACAGTTTTTCATCTCATATGATAATAGCTATAATTATCATCATAGACTCAGTTTGTACTCTAAGTGGCAAAATATATGAGTCACAGAGGAAATCTGTATCTGTGTCTATAGACCTGTATACATATCCATATATCTCTATCTGTATTTATATATCTATATTTGAAATATCCACATCTATACCATCTAGTATGGGTGGCAGATTATTCTCTTTCCATCTCTGGGTATAGGGAAAAGGGGGTAAAGAACCTCAGTTGTGTCAACTTCACGGTGTCCTGGGCTGGAAGTGGGTGGGGCGGGGGGAAGGAGGGTGCATCCTGGTTTGACCCAGTGGTGGAAAAGGCGTCCTGTCCTAGAAACCCCCTGCTGCCCCATCCAGACATGCAGACCTCTGAGCAGGTTGGGCGAGAGTGTCCTAGACCTGGCTCATACCAGCTCACGAGAGCTGATTGTTTAATATTCAACCACTGGTAGCTTGGAATCGGCCATATTCACACCGCAGACAGCAACGAATGCTCTATGGCAGGTCCCTGGGGTAATTTACTAGCATACCACTGAGAGGAGGGTAGGGCCTGGAAGTCTGGGATCCAGCCAAGGAAGGGTGAGTCCAGGGCTGGGCTGTACCCACTGAGACTGGCCTCGCTAGTGGGTAATTACACTTTGGTCTGGGAGGCCTTGGCCGAGACAGAGGGGCAGCTGAGGACAGAGGAGAGCTGACGGCCGAGGAGATGCCATTGACATTTTGATCACCTTTTCTCAGAGTGGCCCAGTTGGGGAGGACTGATCGGCAGAGTAAAAGGAGCACCGGGTGGGTGTCAGTAGGCCAGCTTTGTCCTTCACCGAGTTGGCGGAATAGGAGAGAGCCAATAATCAGCTGATAGAGCCCATAGGGTCCTGTAGACTGTGATATGTTAAAATGCTGCTGTATTGGCTGTTGTCTGAGTCTGCTGGGGTATAACAAAATACCATAGACTGAGTAGCCTAAAAATAATAAGACTTTATTTCCTACAGTTCTGGAGACTGGGAAGTCCAAGATCAAGGTACCATCATGGTTTGGTGAGGGCTTTCTTCCTGCTTTATAACCGGCACCTATATGCCATGCCCTCACACAGGGGAAAGCGTGAGAGATCTCTCTGGAACGTCTTTCACCAGGGCACTAATCTCATTCAAGAGGGCTCCACCCTTATGATATAATCACCCCCATAGGAAGTCAGGCCTGGGGACTCTTCAGGCCTGAATAGCATTCACCCCGGGGAGAACTTTGGTGGCAAAAACACAAACATTCGACCATAGGAGTTTCCCAACGCTCTGGCGTGACCTGTCCATAGCTCTGGTCCCTCTTCTGCCCGAGACTCCTTCCTTCTGTATCTCCTCACAACCCAACAACCGAAGGGCTGACCCCTGGCACACCTGAGGGGCCTCAGGGACCCTGTTCCTGTGTTAGGCCAGCTTCGGGCCCGATGGGTCAGTGTCGTGCCTTGTCAGGAAACGTCGTCTACACCGAGCTCTCTACAGGTGCCCCTTCCCCGGGGGTAGAAAGTGCAAAGGGCCAATTTACTACCACCAAACCTGTGGGAGGGATGGGGGCTGCTGGCAGAGGTGAGCAGAGTCCCCAGGGCATGAGGAAGCAGGAGGCCTGAGCTCCCTGGCACGGGGCTGGTGGGTCAGCGCCCGCGGCCAACAGCGTAGGTTCAGACATTGGCTTGGCAGGTCGCTGATGCTGTGTGGCCTGAGGCAAGACACTGGACGCACTCCGGGTCTCGGTTGCCCCACCTGTGAAATGAGGTTACTAGGATGGAACAAATCAATTGACAAAAGACGTTTAAAGCAGTATCTGGCTCTTGTGGGGTAAGCTTGTGAAACAGTCAGCTGTGACACTCTCACTATCTGACGTGAGCCTCATGGCAATTGTGTCAGAACAGACTTCATCACCCAACCCCCCATTTTTATGATGTAGAGACAGAGGCTGAGAGGCGTGCTGCCCTGCCTGTGGTCTCATGGCCCCTCACTGTTGGAACCATCTGGAACCCAGCTGCTCCTTCTTTGTCCAGAATGTTCTCCACCATTCCGTTTGCTTGTGTGTGCCCAGGAGGTGTGAGGGGAGGATGTGGGCTTGGAAGAAAGCAGGCCCAGCCGGCAAAGGAGGGCAGGGGGACCGGAGGTGGAGGCCTGAGGCGGAGAGAGGCGCAGTGATAAACGTAGTCACTCTGGGGTAAAAACTGGTAAGTTCATGATTCTTCCCTTTCTCCTTTTCCTCCCCTTTTCCCTGAGAGGGAAGTGGTGGCTGTGTGTATGTGTGTGTGTGTGTGTGTGTGTGTGTGTGTGTGTGTGTATGTGCATATTTGTGTATGGTTGTGTGTATGTGGGTGTGTGCTTGTATGTGTGTGTGTATGTGTGTGTACTTTGTCCTGGCACTGGGAGAGGGACAGGTCTGAACACATCCTCTGGCCTCATCCTTGGCCGAAGCGTAGTCCATCGCATGTAACCTTTGGATCAGTCCTACCCCTGTAGCATTTACTCCAAGGACTGTGGACCCCGTGTCCTGTGGTCACAAGACCCAGGCGGGCTGAGCTGTGTGTCCCTCATCACTTCGGGTCCCCTGGCTTCCCTCAGCCTTCTACACTTGTTTGGCGGAGCTCAGGGCTCCTGTGCATACGGTTCCCTCCCTCACCACGCATTGCCTTGGGGCAAGTTGCCCCCCAACTTTCCATACCTGCACATACAGGTGCACACGGGGCCTCGAGGCTCCTGCCGCGCACCGCAGAATGCCGGGTGGCTCAGCCTTCCGTGGCCTCTACCATCCAGCCTGCTCCCCATATTCAGAGCCTGTTTGAGAGCCGGGCTCCTCCTCAGGGGCCTCAGCAGCGACCTCAAACCGCTGTCAGGCTCCCCGTTTTCTCCTTCTGCCTGCTGCTCAGCTTTCTGCCTGTGGCTGAGAACCACCACGAGCAGCATCCTCCCCGCACCGAGTTCCCCGTGTGACCTTTGGGTGTCAAGGCCTCCAGCCCCTTGGAGAGTTAGGACCCCAAGTCCGCCTTTTGGCCTAAAAAGCCTCAAGTCTTGATCAAGCTTCTAATTCCTTACAATAAAATATTTTCAAGACTAGCATGCCTCCAGTGAGTTAAAAAAAATTCATTCCGTAGCTCCTTGACTTTATTCTAAGCCGGTCCCGTCCCCCTGGTTTCCAGGACTGGAGACACGTGGGGCACAAAGGACAGACGGGAAAAAGCGCAAGTCGGTTTTTTTTTTTTTTTTTTAAAACGTTATCCCTCTGCTTATGTCAATTGCTTAGGACGAGGCCTGGCATTTATCTGGTGGGAGCTCAGTTATTATCAGCTATCACTATTATCATTGTCATTGTTAATTATTATTATTTTATATTGTTCAGCTGATGGTACGTGAGAGTAAAAGTGAAGCCAAGAGACAATTATAATCGTGCAGTATGGATGAGCACAGGGAGCCAGAGAGCCCGCTGAGGGTTTTGCAGGGTTAGGGAAGCTTCTGGAAAGAAGTGAAGTGTGCGTGGAGACTGAAACTTCTCTGGCCACCCCTTAACCTTCGTGTCACCCTCACTCAACTCTGCAGTCCCAGAGTTGCTGGAGATCTCTGTTGTTCCCTGCGCTCTCTGTGATGGAAACACTCTCTTCCCTCTGCCGTCCCCTCACCTGCCTTTAGTTTACATCTTGACTCTACCCTCATGAGTAACCCTGAGTCAGGACCCCTCACCTAAGCAGGTCCCAGATTCCTGACCCACAGATCTCTTGAGATAATAAGTGGTGGTTATTTTTATAGATTTTTTTAAATGCTTACTTATTTTTGAGAGAGAGAGAGAGAGAGAGAGAGAGAGAAAGAGAGAGAGAGAGGATGAGCAGGAGAGGGGCAGAGAGAGAGGGGGACACAGAATCCAAAGCAGGCTCCAGGCTCTGAGCTGTCAGCACAGAGCCCGATGTGGGGCTCGAACCCATGGATCGTGAGATCATGACACTTTTTTTTTTTTGAGATCATGACGCTTAACCGACTGAGCCACCCAGGCACCCCTAAGGGCTTGTTGTTTTAAACCACTAAGCTGTGGGTTAATTTATTACACGGAGGGAGATAACTGATACACGTCCACATTCTCCCTTGACTAGGAGGTTCATTACCATTCTAGCACAAGTTTTGGATCCAATGAGTAATTCAATAAATGAGAGGGAGGGATCTGTGGTAACGAATGGCTGAAAAGAGAAGCCAGGAGACGCAGATTCCTGGTGTGGTTCTGTCACTGCGCTGGGCACCTTGGGCCAAGACTCTTTCCTTCTCTGGACTCCAGTCTCTTTATTTTCGGATGAAGGGTTGAACCGGACAATCTCTAAGGTGATTTCCAGAATTAACATTTGGTGAAGGTTGGTGAAAATGCTTTCTGATAGACCCCAGTTTTGCAGACAGGAACTAAATTTCATGACTGGGCTTGCCTAGTACACGTCTTGGCCTCCCTCTTCTTCAGGCTGCCTGTGAGGTCCATGGGGATTGGCCTGACCAGTGTATTTGACCCTGACTGGGGGCAAGAGGACAAGTCAGAAAGAGGCACTGGGCCCTTTGAGATGATTTCTGGCCTGATGTCCTGACCTCAGGGCCCTACCCGCCCATCAAAGACCCTGCTTGCCAGCTAGGAATATTCTGCGTGCTCCCTGGCTCAGTCTTGTCCCAAGCCTCAAATATCCTAGGATCATCAATCACGCTAGTTATTTTCTTCTCCGGCCTGAGAGGATTACCTGGACTGGATGTTTCACTTGTCAGTTTTATGCAGTGACACTTTCCTCCCCCAGCCCTACTTGGCCTGAGGACTCGGGCCAGCCAGGCTTTCTCCCAAGTCAGGTGGTGCCAGAGCTTCATTGTTCCGACGTCTCGAACTTTGATGTCAGGAAAGGAGAGGGATGTCAGGAGAGTCAGCAGGACAGAGGGGCTGATAGAGGTGAAAGTCAGTGCAGGGTTGAAGGGTCCTGCGTGAACAGCCACCAGGCCCATCCGTTCCTGCTGGAGGAGACCCTTACCAGTATGACAGGGGCACTTTTGGCTGAATGAAGCAGAAACCCAACGACAGTGTCTTAAATTGAGACTGTTTTGGGGGCGTCTGGGTGGCTCAGTCAGTTGAGTGTCTGACTCCGACTCAGGTCATGATCTCGCAGCTTGTGAGTTCAAGCCCCGCGTCGGGCTCTGGGCTGACTGCTCAGAGCCTGGAGCCTGCTTCGCATTCTGTGTCTCCCT
Organism: Panthera leo; assembly: GCF_018350215.1. Lineage (NCBI taxonomy): Eukaryota > Metazoa > Chordata > Mammalia > Carnivora > Felidae > Panthera > Panthera leo. The sequence goes on from NC_056690.1 coordinate 67,502,445, forward strand.
CTCTCTCTGCCCCTCCCCACTTGTACTCTGTCTCTGTCTCTCTCAAAAATAAATAAAACCTTTAAAAAATTAAAAAGAGAGTTTTGTTTTGTTTCTCCCCAATAAGAAATATAGTGGCAGCTGGAATCAGTCAGTGGCTCAGGCCAGAGCACCAACCATCCGAGGTAGGAAGGAAACGATGTCACCAGCGGATGCCTGCGCATGTCTCGTTGTCCAGGCTGGGTGTCACGACTGCTAGCTGCACAGGAGGCTGAGGAAGCGTGAGTGTTGGAGGTAGGATCGGGAGAAGGGAAAGCTGTTGGAGGTTAGTCAGTAGCGTGTTAGTTGCAAGTGATGGAAACCGAGTTTAGACCAGGATAGGCCGAGAGGGAAATTAGTTGGTTCCCGTCGCCAAAGGTCAGGGAGGCCAGGGAGTGGCTGGGCTGGATTGCTAGGGTTGCTGGTTCTCCAGGGCTCCACTTCACCTCTCTGCAGGTTGGCTTTTGTCTTGGATGCCCTTCTTCCTCCAGTCAACTGAACAGAGCCGCCACAGCTCCTGAATCGCACCCAACAGCGGGGCCTACAGAGAGGGGTCGTTTGTCCCTTGTTCCGAATGGAGAGTCTCTGGGAAGGTCTCTGGCCTGCCCGGGTTACATGCCTGTCTTTGGACCGTTCAACCCGTGCTAGAGGCAGGTTGCCTGTGGTCAGGGTGTGGGGCAAGAGGTGGGGGTGTAGCAGCAGCTCTCACGGCAAAGGGGAGGAGCCAAGGTTGTCCCTACACCAGGGCCACAAGAGAGCCCAGGCAGCATTGAGTCCAACCCCCTGAGAGGTGAGATAACTTGGCTTATGTCACACAGCAACTTGGTGGAAGACACGGGGCTAAAAGCCTGGCCTCCTGACTCCAGGGTTTCTCAACCTCCGTGCTATTGCACGTGGGGCTGGATACTTCTTTGCCGTGCGGGGCCCTGCACACCGTAGGATGTTTGGTCCGGGCACAGCTTTTGACTGACAGTGTGTGTTTTCTGCCTAAAATGAGCCGCTTCGTCTTTCTGGGCTTCAGTTTCCTCAACTGGCAACGACGGTAGCTGCCCGCCTGCTTCAGAAGGGTGGTCACAACAAGCAAAAGGGAAGGTTTGAGAATACTAGGTACGAGCATCCTTTGTGAAGCCAAAAGTATGATTCAAATGAATGGCCTTGTTTTACAGCGATCCCTGACTCAACTTGATGTCCAGGCAAATGGCAGGGACTGTATGTGTGTGAGTGAATGAGAGTGGGCGAGTCTGAGTGTGTGCGTTGTGCGTGAAAGTGTTGGTGTCTGAGCCTGAGTGTGTGTAACCACTTCTCTCGGAGGAATGAGAAATCTTTTCACCGGATTGGCAGTGAGAAGCTCTGTGCCCACTGGGTGAAGATTTCTGGGTGTGTGCGGGGGTCAGTTCTGGCCCCCTCTCATTAATCCCCAGTGGGCCAGCATGTGGTGTCAGAATCAACCTTCAGAAAAGAGGCAGAGCCTCAAGGGTGCTGGCATGAAAGATGGCCATTGGCAGCTTCCCCATCAGGACCCCTAACATACTGGCCTCCATTGGCCTCTGACTTCCTCAACCCCCGAATGAGGTCATTTGTCAAAAAACTCAACCGACCGACCAGATGTCAACTGACAGAGGCATTGTGCTCTAGAGCATGATGTAGAACAAGGTCTCACCAGGGGCAATTTTGTCCCCTCTCCCCCAGGGACATTTGGCAATGTCTAGAGACATAGCTGACATCCCTATCTCCTCCCTTACTCCAACGGCAGGGTCAGGTCAGCCCCAGGGCCTCTGTCACCTGCGTTGTAGGTGGACACAGTCCCTGTGATGGCCATGCCCAGGGCCCCTTCCGGGTAGGGGCGTCAGGTCACATGAAGACTGCCTCCTGTGTCAAGGACTGGACAAGACCCCAGGAGGCAACCCACCAGGAACTGATTCCCCAAACCCTCCACGGGGTGGAGCCAGCCCTGGGTGGTATTCTTTTTTTTTTTTTTTTTTTTTTTTTAATGTTTATTTATTTTTGAGACAGAGAGAGACAGAGCATGAACAGAGGAGGGTCAGAGAGAGAGGGAGACACAGAATCTGAAACAGGCTCCAGGCTCCGAGCTGTCAGCACAGAGCCCGATGCGGGGCTCGAACCCACAGACCGCGAGATTATGACCTGGGCCAAAGTCGGATGCTCAACCGACTGAGCCACTGGGTGGTATTCTTGAGACATCAGCAAGGGGCTGGGGGTCAGGGACTGCTTCCTGGAAGACACAGTGTTTGAACAGGGCCTTGGAAAGCTGTGATGATGGCAAACAGACCAGCAAGAGACGCCAGCGTCTGGGTGGCCCTACCTTGACCCAGCTATGGACGCTCCAGGGATCCTCCCTATGATTGCTCTACCTTGACTGAGCTGTGAGAAAGGCCAGGATTCTAAGAGCATTTCCTGAGAATCAAAGGAAAGAAAAGAGCATCGGAAGACACAAGCTGGTCTAATCCCTGTTCTAAAGAAGGGAGATGGGAGGGCTTTGTTGCAGGTCAGATGGGCTTCAAGGATTTGGGATGGGCCAGAAAGAAACTGAGCAGTGGTGAAGTTCAGGAGCAGTGGAGGGAGGCACCCTAGTGGCTCACCGCCAGCTCCATTCCTTTCCCCTCCTGTGCCCAGGGGGCCCTGCCATGTGGGGGAGGGGGACGGAGTGGTGACAGGTGGGGGCTCTCACTGATGACATTCTCATCCCTTCCCAACGTGACCCCGATTAAGATGGCACTTTTCACGTCCTGTCAAATCTCTTGCATCAGCCCGAAGGGCCTAAGTGTCTGTGTGTCTTTGATCTTCGTCAGTGTCCTCACAAATTTGTCCCACGTTCTGTTGAAGGGAATTTCATAAGAGCCAGGGGAGTGCCCAGCCTGGAGGAAGGGTTCACAGGAAAGAAAAGCCACGGCTTCTCCGGTAATTAAGGGACAAAACTGATCCGCAATAGACAATGTAAAAACTCTGTAATCCAGAGTTAAATAGAATATATTAAGTCGATTATTAATGAAGGCAAATTCGTGTGCTTTATTTGGGCTTAAGTCAATGTTATGGCGTTAGCTGTCGTGGAGAGCTTCCTGGAGGAGGCAAGGGGGAAGGCATTCATTCCGGTGGGAGGAACCCCAACGTAAGGCAGGGCAAATTCCATCTTGGGGCAGGCGGGCTGCTGGACAGCCCTCATCAACGTGGCTGACAGATCTTGCCACAAGTGTTTCTTAAGAGCCTATGTCGCTGGCAGCACCTTCGTGGGCTCTGCGGGAGGTGGCTGGTGGGCTGATTTGCTATGGAAGCTTTCCCTGGGGCCATTACCTGTGCCTACATTTCTTCAGGGACAGACAACCTCCCTGGCAATTTCATTTCTGCTCAAGTTTGTGTTTTCACACAAGACTGAGTTTCCATCCACCTTCAAGTGTCCTTCCCCTTTCCCATTTCACGCTCCTGTCCCTAAATAATGTTTGCGGTTTCTATTAATAGGACTGTCTTGATTGTGGCTGGTCCAGCTGACCTATTTTCCCCAGTTTTTTATTCCAGAAATGGCGCTGCCTGATTCTCCTGGCACCGTCTACATTCAGCCATTTATTCCACATGTGGTGATGGAGCCCTTGCTGTTCAGAGATTGAAAAAAAAAGTATAAGATATCGTCCCAGGCCCCAGTGGCTTAAAGTCCAGTTGGGAAGTCAAGACAGGAAGAGCTGTGCTTTCTGAGTGCCGGAGAGGCACTGCCCATGTGTGTGCATGCCCTCTGCTCAGACAAGAGTGAGAGCTCAGGGCTGGGCCAAGCCTGGAAAGCCTCATGAGGAGGAAGGATCCCAGTGAGTTGTAATATTTTTCCAGGGAGAAGTTCCCATAGGAATGAGCTTTCTTGCTTCCAGTTCATAATTTCTTAATTCTCCAAGGAATTTTCCAAGGCAAGGGGCCAAGAAAGAGATTGTTAGCTGGCGTGCCAGACACTTGTGCTTCCAGCCTTGTTGCCAGAGACAGGTGGGTCTCCAATCCCTCCCTGTGCATCCGCCATCTTGAATTGGGTCGCACATGCCCTCCTGGCTGTCCTCCCACACCAGACTCATACTCACCTCTATGCCTTTGCTTATACAATTCCTCTTTGTGGAATATCTTTCCCTTTATCTCCATCACTATAGTAGACTTAAAAAAAATATTCACTTCCTTCCCACCCACTCCTACCTCTTATGTGTACACACACACACACACACACACACACACACACACACACACACTGCCCTGTTGAGGTTGGGCTTGGCTGTGTCATAGTAGACCGTGTGTACTTCAACTCTTTGATGAAAGGCTTGTCCACGTGACTTGCACGGGCCAACAGGATGTTAGCAGATACGACATTAACGTGCCTTCTTGTGTTTCTGTTGAGAAGAACAAATCCCAACTGACCTGCTTGTGCAAGAAGGGTAAGAAATTACAAGCACGCTTGGACCCGACCTGCAGCTTGGAGCCAAGTCCAGCAAAGCTGAGGTTGGATTAATGCCCCGCAGCAACATGGGTGAGAGTGAATGATTATTGTTTTAAGCCACTGACTTTTGGGATGGTTTGTTATGCAGCATTAACATGGTAGTAGGTGACAGATACAACCACCAATGCAGGAGTTTCCATTTTCCCAGCACTTTAGGACCCCAAATTGCTTCCTTCAGGAAGTATTCCCAGGTTGACCATGCCTACATCTCTGCTCTCTATTGCATGGCAGTCTAGCTCCCTCTGACTTCCTGTTACCCTCTGAGGATTTTCTTTTGCCATTTTCCATATGTGTTTCCTGCCTTTGTAAATGTGCTGGGAACCCGAAGAGGCTGGATCGAGGGTAACATGTCTGTTTCCTGTCACTGTGTCACTTTAGGGACCAGGTACTAGAAGGTTCCAAGTGCTAACCGATGCTTAAAGAAAAGTATGTGGTAGTTCTGACATCCTTGGGGTTCTTTGCCAGGGCCTGGGTTAGGTGCCAATGTCATTAAACCATTTAGTATGTAGCGTATGTGTTTCTAGAATGTCCAGAGGCATTTCACTGCAAGCTGGATCCCACAGGCGTGGCATCCAGGGGCAGTCAGGAGTGCTCTGGCACGTTTGGCCTGCTGACCTCACTGGCCACCTGAGTTTCAGCAAAACTGTTTCCACTGCTGGACTCAGGCCCAGGAAATGCCACATACCTGAGTTAGGGCTCTAAGCCCATCTTTGTGGGTGTGGGGAGAAGAAGCATTTCCTGGACGATAAAGCTGTGGGTATTCTCCGAGGAGGCTGGTGTCCAAAAAGCATTCATCCATTCCATCGACACAATTTTGAAGTTAGAGACAACTTCCTCTCTTAGCACATCCCCGCGGGGCCCCACTACTCCCGTCGCTCACGTCTGCCAGCACTCCTGTTCTTGCCTGCCAGAGGTCTCCTCGGCCTGCCAGGCCCGACCCAAGGCCACTTCCTCTGGGAAACCTTCTTACCCTCAGGTGGAATTCGTGTTTCCTTCTCAGAGACCTTGATATCTCCATCTTTTTGGACATGCAAAATTATATTTTAGGTATTTGCATAAATACCCTTGACCTCTGAGCTCCTCCGGGGGAGAGTCCACTCAGCCCCTAGTGTATTTCCCTGGTAGAAGGAAGCACTCAGCGACTGCTTATTGGGCTGAGTTGAATTGCCATATCCCTCACTCTCCAGGCCTCCAGTCCCCATGCTGTCCCAGTCCTGTATCCAGTGTGGCTTGTCTCTCCTTGGACTTTTCTCCATTTGGCTCGTTGCTTCTGAGTTTCTCTTTTTCATCCAAACTGCTTGTCACATGCCCCACTGTCTCCGAGCCTTGCTAAATGACCACCGAATTGCTCATAGCACAGCTTCAAGTTCACGGTTATTACTTAATGTGTCTCCTCAATGCTCTAACACAAAGATAAAAGTTTCCGGTCCCAAATAACACTGATGGAGGAGAAGTTAGGGATAAGGGGAGGGTTTGAGGGATATCACAAAGGGGCTTCGACCATACTCCATGCTCAATTTCATACAGTGAGGCTTTAAAGACAAAGTAAATCCCCTGTATCAAAATGGCCTCAGGTGCCCCTATCAGAGCTTTGAAAACATGTCCCCCCAGAGGAGGATGCTGTGAACATGTCATGGTGGGTCCCCAGCTCAGCCAACACTCCTGCTCAGCATCCAACATTCCCCAAGGCCCTCCACCCACGGCCAGGGAACGGGGGGGGGGGGGGGGAAGGAATTAGAGGAAGGAACCACCCTTCACTCCCTCTTCGCTGCTTTCTTCCACTAATATTCACATGCTCCCTGTTATGTGCTCAGCCCCATGGTGCAAGATGGTGAATATGGTGGAAAGACTCTTAGACAAGGCTATGGCATCCATTAAGAATTTGGCTCAGCTACACACAATGGAAAACCAAAGAGACTGTGGCATAAATGAGGGGGGAGTTTCTGAGAGAAACCCAGAGGTGGCATTGTCAGGTTGGTACCATGGCTCTGCCTTCCGGTCATCAAGTAGCCAATACCTTTCTGATTTCTGTAGCTCATGACTTATATCCTCAATGTGGCCTCATTCCAAGATGGCCACCAGCGCGCCAGCCATCAGATGTGCATTCCAGGTAGCAGGATAAGGACAAGGGAAGGAGTGCACCTTCCACTTGATGCATGGGCCAGGTTGATGTGAGTGAAGGGAAAAGGCCCTTAGGGGGTTCCTGGGGGGGATAAGGGGCAAAGATAGGAGTAGGCACTTCATGGTGACATCTTGAGTGAGAAGATGAAAGGACTCCATAGGAGGCTTTGAAGATTTGAGGACAGCAAAAACCCAATCCTTGTGTTTCACAGACACCTATATACACCCAACTATGACACTTTGTAGATGGAGGAAAGGGCTAAAAATACAGTTTCCCAGAGGGTCGAGATGAATCCTGGAGGAGAGAATTCTTGAGAATCATTAAGGGAGGCTGTTTGTCGAAGAGATAACAGTTCCTTCCTTTGGCACCTGGGGCAGAGGCAATCTCCAGGCGGAGGACGGTCTTTCTACACTCGTCTGACTGTTGCGACACGGTGTGAGGAGGGCTGCAAGAAAGCCAGCTGTTTCCGGATAAAGACAGACCTTCGGGGTTGGCTTGGAACCCAAGGGCTGGAAGGGAGCCTAGACCATTGGGGAATTCTTTCTTTTCTAGATGATGAAACACGTGCAGAGGTCAGATGTGTTGCCTCAGCTCACCCAACTGAGAGTGATGGAATGAGAACACAGACCTTCAGTTTTCCCAGGATTGTGTGAAAACACATCTAAAGATGGCGGAGGGGTGAACTGGCCCCACGGGACATAGGGAGTGTTGAGAAAGAAGACGTGAGGTCGGCCTATGTCAGATACCCACTCTCTGGTCAGCATCATCCCCAGGGCACGGCTGTTTGTGCACCTTCTGTTGCCTTCCACTGCAGTTGAGGTTCGCCCCAGGCACCGGAGAAGGAGGACACCCCATTGCTGGACATTTTAATATCTCTTTCCTCTGCCTTTCTTCTTTGCTCTCCCTCCTGAGCACCATCCCCCTCCTTCTGCCTCCATCATATTGAATCACCAGGGTGTGAAATATAATAAAGCATCGTACCATTCAATCTGTCGGCTATTCCTTAAAGGTGTACTCCAGGTAAATATCCCCTTGGCCTGTGAAAAATGAGCTTACCTGCAACAAATGACTTTGATGAACCTCAGGAGCCGGCCCTCTATCATTCTTTTCCAATTGGCTTCCCCAGCCAGGCATGGTTTTGCCCGCACAAATTTGTCTTGCTGAAGGAAGAGTTTCTCTAATTCACTTCCCTCCCAATGCCCCAGCTTCCCTGCCTAGGAGTCCCTTTATCCGGCTACCTCTCTCAGAGATGTCTTTCTTCTGGAAGCCAGGGAGCCCCTCACACAGTCACCAAATGCTTCACCAAGTTGATCAGAAGCAGAATCCAAATTAATCCGTCCTTCCGTGAGCACTTCCTGGATGTGGCAGACTGGGGACAGCCTCCATCCGGATTTGGGAAATGGCGGTAGCCTGTGCTCCAGCCCTTTCCAGGCCTGTCATCTGCACCTCAGCGTCCTCCACTGTGAAGTGGGGACGCCTAATAATACCGGATCTTCCTCCAGCACAGGGTTGTCTGGACGTCAGACAGATTTTTACGCGTGAAAATGCTTTGAAAAACGCAAATCGCTGCACACATACAATAAAGGCTCTCCTTTGTCACTGTGGGTCTAAACTCTTCAGGGGATGAAAGGAAAGTTTGCTCATTTATTCAACAAAGATTTACAGGGTGCCTACTATGTGCCAGGCATTGTGCGAGGGGCACTGAGGGTCGTTTAGGGAATAAAAGGGACGCAATTCTTGCCCTCGTGGAGTCTCGCTGCATTTCCTTACAATGTAGCTGGGACGACAAAACCAACATGCATAGGAACCAAACACAGGACAGAAGGCCTACGGTAGATTGGCGAACTAGATCACGCGTCATCAAATAGAAGTTTCCATTACTTGAGTACCTACTATGTGTGCTATGATGCGTGATTTTATTTGAGAACGGCCGTACCAGCTAAGTACCTTTACAGTGGAGGCACCTGAGGCTTACAGAAGGAGATCATTTGTCTGAGGTCAGGAGGCAGAGCCGGGAAGGAGGCTGGAGCCATCGGACTCCCCCCCACCCCCGAGCTCCTCCTCACATGGCTCTCAGCCTTGAGTCTGCGCACTTTGAACTTGCTCCATGAGTTCAGAGGCTGAGAGTGTCCCTGTGGCTGCAGCTGTCACGAGAAAAAACTTCAAAGAAGCGGCCTCCACCTGGCTTCAGAGGAAAGGAAGGATCGGCGTGGCGAGTTAAGAAAGGCATTCCTGATAGTGAGGGAGTTGGGAGTGTGGGAACCACACAGGTCGCAGGGAGACTGTGCTGGCTGCATGGAAGGCCAACGTGGAACGGTGAGGTCGAACAGAGCCAGATTATGGAGAAGCTCAAAGCAAAGGCTTAGGGCCCATTCCTGACCAGACAGGCAGAGTGGAAGGTATCTTGTTGCTAAAACAAGAAGCAGACCTTCTCCCTGCTCGAAGTTTCATTTCAGAGCTTTGTGCCCAGAAAGCGTAGTTAGCCTGTCGCTAACTAGCCAAGTGATGCTGGGTAATTAACATCCTCCCTCTGGGCCTCAGTTTCCCCATCTGTCAGAGGAAAGGGTTGAAAGAGAGGGGCGCTGAGGCTCCTTGTAGCTGTGCGATGCCTTGATTCTGTGATTCTGTAATGAACTCAACAGCATGTAAATATGCAGATCACAGCCACGTACCTGCGAGGGCTTTTTCCTTCTCCGCTGTTGTAATTTTAGATAAGTGCCAAATGCCTCTTTATTCTCAAATATAAAAACATCGAGAAGATTAAGCCACAGCCCGTCTAATAATAATCTGGGCATCCAATTCCAGCTTTCTGATGAAGCCACCACCGGTATAAGAAAATTGGAAAGTTTAATATTTGCAAAAACAAATAATCCTCCCCCACCACCTTGAATGAAGCTGAATGTTTCTGGGGACTTAGTATCGCTCTTCTCGGGTTCTCGACCCGTGGAACTTTATTTTGGGACATCAGAGATTTCTGGAAACACGCTGCGGGTTACAGTCCGCAACTCGGGTCTATTCTCTTCCTTTGAGGGTCACAATCACATGACCTCCATAAGAGGCTGAGTCCCCAAGGTCAAACCTTAAAAAAGGACAAAGCGAATTGGAGGGACCTTGATGGGCCGCTTGTGGAAAATGATGATTGAGGGTGGTGATGGTGATGATCGGGCATATCTACTCTGTGCCAGGCAGGGTCCTAAGCACTTGACCGGCATTTTAATTCATTAATTCTCCTGACAGCCCTCTGAGGCGAGCGCTATTGTCACCCTCGTTTTGCAGAGGGGGAAAGAAACTGAGGAACAGAGAGGTTAAGAAACTTGCCTGAGGCCACACAGCCAGGCGGAGATGCAGTTGGAATCCGAATGTGGCAGCGTGGCTCCAGAGCACCGTTTCCCCATAATGTTTCACTGCCTTGCTAGGATTCCGGCTACTGCGGTCCAGAACCATTTCCCACCTCTCATCCACCCTCTATGGCTTTGCCTTCATTCTTCAAGCAGAATCACATCACACAGCAAGCAGGGTGACTTTCTCATCGGGCATCTGGCTGATAGACGCCCCCATTCCCCCACTGTCGGGCACCTACTTGTGCCAGGTGCTAGGGATGCGAGATGAAGCCAGGCTTTTCCCCAGGGATTTCACGTGCCAGCTGGGGCATCAAGAGACAACAGCTGGAGGTGGGGGGCACACTAGGTCCAGGTGGGAGTGACGTCCTTTGCGGACACAGTGCGGGATGGGGGGCTCCTCCCGTCCTGTCTTCCTTCTCACTACCGAGATTCCTCCAGCTTGTTGGGCTAAATGCACCCTCTCTTGTTCCCAACTGCCACCCCCACGGCCTTCTGCCCTCTTGTCCCCCCGGAACCTCCTCTTGGTGGCCGTCTCTACTTCTCCTCCCCCTTCTGTGGTCAGTTGCCATCCTGCCCCGACGCCCCGATGCTCAGTACCAGGGCGGCTGTGGCTGGACCCTCCTCCTAACATCACCAGATGGGTACAACGAAACTAGGAAGTCTGAGCTGATGTGGGGGTGTTAGGATCACCGAGGCGACAACTCCCAAGGGGCGCAATGGGCCAGCGGAGAGCCTGGAGACCTCTTGATGGCGTTCCAGTCTGAGTTCAAAGGCCAGGAGGAAACCAGTGTTCCTCAGGCAATGAGCCAGGACCGCCCGCTTTCTCAGGCTTTTAGTTCAACTTAGGTCTTCAATTGATCGAAGGAGGAGGGCAGCTCCTCCTGCTGCTTTACTCAGCCGCTGATTCAAAGGCAGATCTCACCCAGCAACACCTTCACAGAGGCGCCCAGAAGAACGTTTGACCAAATGTCTGAGCGCCTGATGGCTCGGTCAGGTTGATCCTAAGTTAACCATCACGGAGGGCAGCTGAGGCGTGGGCAGCAGTGGATTGGGTGGGGCCTCCAAGTTCCGTGTCACTTCCGCTGGACTGGCGGACCCTGTGAAGGCGGACGAGGCATGAGAGACAGTGGCATGGGCTCTGGAGGTGGGACCGCCTGGCTTTGTACCCAGTCTCTGCCCTTGCTTTATGTGTGATCGAGGACTAGTAACATCTCTGTGTCTTAGTATCCTCAGCCCCAACATGGGATTAATAATTATAACTACCTTTAAGACTATTACCTATTACCTGTAATTACCCATAAGAGTATTATAAATATTAAATGAGCTTATACATACAAAGCATCGGGAACAGTGCCCCATAAATATGTTATCCCAAGCTTCTGGATGGGGGTCCTACAGGGTATCTGATCTGATGGGGCACTTCCAGTCCCTGGGTGTTTCACCCTTTAGGGGTTGCTCGAGCAATAGGCATTACTCACCACCACCCATGTGGCTTTCCTGGAAATTAGGAAATTAGGCAAGGGATTCAGGAGGCCCATTTAAACCCAAGCTCTGTTATCTCCCCCGCCCAGCTGGGAAGCTTCAGGACTCTCTCCTGTGCTCATAAAACTTGCGTCGTTGGGGACAGAAGCAGGGAATGGGGCCGGCTGCATGCTGGGGAGGGGGCGCTGGTCTCCCAAATAAGAGGGGAGGTGGGATTTCTGGAATGAAATGTTAGCGAGCCATGATTGCCACAGATCGGAAGCCGCCTCCATCGGTCTGGCAGCGATGCAGCCGATTCCCTCTCTGGTGGGATCAGCGTTTCCGAGTCCCAGTCTGTCTGGGAAGGGGAGTATTATTTATTGAAGCGTAAACTCTCATCAGGAGTCACTTCCTAAGTGAGGCAGAGGACTGGGGCCAAATACTTTCAAAGGAGAGTCGTTCCAAGGAGCTTCTAAATCCTTATGATGCTACCCCCATCTCACAGGTAAAGAAACTGAGACCGGGATGGGGAAAAGAGAGGGAAACTAATCATTGGCCACAGGACTCCCAACAGCCCTCTCCGATTGACGTTATTACCCGTTTTTACCATTGAAGAGCTAATGAGAGGAAGAACGTACCACAGTTGGGCTGACAGGGTCACTCAGGGAAAGGGGGCCGAGTGGGAGGAGGAGGGACCTGCCTCAGGGCCTTGGGGGGTGAGCTTCCATCTAAGGAGTAAACAGATAAGCAGTTGCTGGTGGAGGAAGCGGAACAGAAGGGTTTGGAGAAGGAGACACAGAACCAAAGGCTGGACGCTGTTACGAGGCCAAGGAGGCCAAAGTCTGGAGAAGCGAGGGGTCTGGAGAAGTGGGAATTGAGGTGAGTGAAGGCCGAGAGAAGTCCTGGGGACCCGGGGCGGGCGGGGGGGCATGCAACTGGCGATGCCAGTGACAGCAACTTTATTAGTGGGGGAGGTGGCATCCAGATGAGATCTGAGAGAAGCAGAGACATTCTGGGCAGTGAGAAATTTTCCCCCGACAAGAAGGACTGATTCAGGATGTTGGAATGACGGAGAAGGGCACTGGGAAAGACATTTCCCCACACGGGAGCCCGCTGGGCATATTTTAGGACCTTAAAAATAAGGAGAGCAGCTACCATTTGCTATGCGACATCACTATTCCAAAGGGAGCACTCATTTCATTCCCAAACTGTACGAAGCAGATGCTATTATTACTCCAATGTTCAGACATGCAAATTGAGGCATGGAGAGGAAAAGTGGCCTGCCTAGTTACTAAGTGGTAGGGGAGGGATTCAAATCCACGCAGTCTGACTCTGCAGAAGGGGAACGAGCCACTAGAGAGGGGAGATCACAGACTCTGGAGAGCTGGGGATGATTGATCTAGTAATGGTCTGGAAGAGATGGGAAGGCATGGGATCGATAGTCCAGGTGGAGGGGTGCACCTTGGCAAAGTAAGGAAATACGTCTTCCTTTGAGACAGGACGGGGGCTGAAAAGATGGATGATGATGCCGAGAGTCTCTGAGGCAGAGGGAAGAAGTCAAGGCAGTTCACGCTAGATGACCTTGATCTTCCCGGGGAAGTTGGTAGCAACCTACACTGGCAAAGCTGGTCTTCTTTTTCACCCACCTCCTTTCCCCCTTCCCTGCCTGCCCCCCTTTTGTTCTCATAGGGCAGAGACCCCCCGGGGTTGTACTCTCTCACCTAAATTGGGCATTTATGTGTAGACGAGGGATCTGGCTGTCGTGAATAACCCACCGGGGGAAACAGAAGAAGGTTAAAACAGATTGCGCAAGGAAGGGTTCTGGGAGTTCATGAAGAAAGTGGAAGTGTGAAGGAATAGAAGAAGTGAGTACTGGTTTGATTTTATTTCAAGGACCACTATGGGGAATGCAGAACTTGAGAGAAGCTCTCCTGCTCCCAAGAAGGAGGGAAACCTAGACGTTTGGAGTCTGTGAGTTTGGGGTCTGGGCTGAGGGAGGATGTGTGTGGATGGATTAGAAAGCAGAGATGTTTTTTAACATAGCTTTTTAAAACAATTCAATTAATTGTTTAATTCATTTAATTAAACATGCATGCTAATAGCAGAATAAACAATACATGCTAACAACAGAAACTTAGAAAACACAAAAAAGCGTATGGGAAGGCCTCCACCTCAGAAAAATCAGTATTACTCTTTCGGATTTTTTTTTCCTTCGGTTGTTTTCGGCATGCATTGAACAAAATTTGAAATCCCACCATGTTGTGGTTTTACTTGATAATTGCATTCTAGGCATTTCCCCGTGTCATTAAAATGTCTATTAAACATATTTTAAGAAATAGAGGACGGGCAGTTAAAATTATTGGTAGTTAATTGAGTTGCACGGCTCGTAAGTGTAAATATGCTTTTGCATTGCTGGAGAGCAATCCTTCCCACGGAATCTCTGCATGTATTTAGCTGGTCCCCTGGTGCTGGGTTCCAGTCATTTATTTTGGCGTCAAAACTCCGAGGGACATCTCTGTGCACAAACCTCTGTTTGCAGTTTGACGATTTCCATAGGATAGATTCTTGGAAGTAAAACAACTGAGTTGAAGGGTATGAATATTTTAAAGACTGTTTCTAGTGGGGTTGCTTATCTGTTTATGCCTTATCCACAGGGGGCATGCAGAGATTATAGATCTTGGGCGTGTCCAAACTCTGGAAGGCTGGGGTCAGGAGGGGCAGCATGGGCATGCTGATTTGGATTCTGAACGTGGAGCCACTTGAGAGGTTGTTTGCTTGTTCCTCTGCTCCAGGCGTGAGTGGCTCTCTATCAGGTGTTCTGGGCTCAAGGCTAGAGACCTTGGTGAGTCCTGCCTCAGAGGGAGGCAAGGGCAGGGGTGCTGGGACTGTGTGTGAGAGTGCTAGTTGCAGGGGGTTGGAGAAAGCAGTCTTTGCCCCTACAAGAGGAATGTATCATCTGATCTGCAGTCCTCTTTCTTCCATAGTCATAAACCTTTTAAAAGTCTAGCGGACGTGACCAGCCTCTCCCTGCGCGGGCGCGTGCACACCCACGCACGTGCACACGGACACTGGTGCATTCTTCAGTTTCAAGGGATTCATCGATCCACAGAGGGCTCAGGCTTGATGAACACTAGTTTAAGAACCTGTGCTTTAGAGACCATTAGCAGTTCTGGTCTTCTTTCCAGGTAGTTTAGCGCGTGGGGGACCCCTTTCTGTGCTGCACATTTCAAGCCACATCGAGGAGAACCGTAATGGTGTGAGTCTGCCCTTTTCAGGCAAAACTTTCCTGTCTTGATAGCTCCTTAACGTATGTTAGGGGGAGAAATTCTTTCCATTTCTCGGTACTAGGGGGTAGGCAAGGTGTCTGGACCACTTGACAAGTTGGGGAAGAGTGCATGGGAGAGAAAATGCACACACATTCAGACATATATTTTCCCAGATACGCATATACTCTTACACACCTACACACATGCTAATACACGTTACTCTCTCATGCCTACACACACCCACAGACACACATATATCTTTCCAGACACACACTGACTTTCCTCCCCACACCCCAGCTTTAGGACCTAGTCCTCCACGGCCTCTGGCTCAGCCCTGGGACTTCTCTTCCCTCCTTCCCTTGGTCTTGGCCTCGATTCCCCTCCCCTCTCTCTTTTCCTCCCTCAGTGGTAAATATACCCTCCTGAGTTCGAGCAAATGTAAAAGAAGCACAAGAGGAAAGTGGTAGATAAATTTAACAAGCATTAAAGTTAATATATAATTTAAATATGTATAAAATTATTCCGCACATCGATTAGAAAATGGGCTGTTGACCATTTCAAGGCAACAATCAATTTCAGAGTTCAGAGGTCAGGTCAAGTTTCTTTCTAATGATCTACAAAAGAAGCAGCATTAGGGAGATAATGAACTCCGTGGGCTTACAGATGTGATCTATGGTCGAGTGGCCGTGGGGCCGCCCAGTGGCAGCCAGGGCCAGCTGCAGACCCCACTGTCTTGTGGGTCAGTGTAAAAGCTTCGCTGGGCTACAGCCCGTGATGTCATCGAGGCATCTCTGGGATGACTTATCTTGTTTTTCGAGACCGCGTGGCTGCTGAAGCTCTTGGTTATCCATGTGAACAGCGGTGGAACCCCACGTATGTGGTTTGTGTGGAAAGCTTCGGCTTTTCTGAGATGTGGAGACAGGCCAGCCAACACTGTTAATCACCTGGCCTGGCTGGGGCTGGGCAGCCTGGGGGAGGGTGCAGCCTGAGGGGATGTGACCTCGCTGCGGGTCTGTTCTGGGGCTCGGGCCACAGCCTGTCAACAAATGGGGATCCCCCAAATCACTGGATGATTCCACAAATGGAGCTAAAAGATATTTTCCAGGGGTATATCTAGGTCCCTTTTAATTTATTTTTACTTGTTTGTACTTATTTGTTTGTTTGTTTATTTATTTCTAATTTATATCCAAATTAGTTAGCATAGAGTGCACTAATGACTTCAGGAGAAGAATCAGTGATTCATCCCCTACGTATAACACCCAGAGCTCATCCCAGCAAGTGTCTTCCTTAATTCCCCTTGCCCGTTTAGCCCATCCCCCTACCCATAACCCCTCCAGCAACACTTAGTTTGTTCTCTACATTTAAGAGACTCTTATGGTTTTTCCCCCTCCCTCTTTTTATATTATTTTTGCTTCCCTTATGTTCATCTGTTTGATATCTTAAATTCCACATATGAGTGAAGTCATGATATTTGTCTTTCTCTGACTGGCTAATTTCACTTAGCATAATATCCTCTAGTTCCAGCCACATAGTTGCAAATGGCAAGATTTCATTCTTTTCGATTGCCGAGTAATACTCCATCATATAATACATATATATGTATATATGTATATACGTGTATACATATACATACATACATATATATATCACATCTTTTTTTATCCATTCATCTGTGGATGGACATTTGGGTTCTTTCCATACTTTGGCTATTGTTGATAGTGCTGCTATAAACATGGAGGTGCATGTGTCCCTTTGAAACAGCACACCTGTATCCCGTGGATAAATGCCTAGCACAGCAATTGCTGGGCTGTAGGGTAGTTCTATTTTTAATTTTTTGAGGAACCTCCGTACTGTTTTCCAGAGTGTCTGCACCAGTTTGTATTCCCACCAGCAGTGCAAAAGAGATCCCCTTTCTCTGCATCCTTGCCAACATCTGTCGTTGCCTGAGTTGTTCATGTTAGCCATTCTGACAGGTGTGAGGTGATATCTCATTGTGGTTTTGATTTGTATTTCCCTGATGATGAGTGGTGTTGAGCATTTTTCCATGTGTCGGTTGGCCATCTGGATGTCTTCTTTGGAGAAGTGTCTATTCATGTCTTTTGTCCATTTCTTCGCTGGATTATTTGTTTTTTGGGTGTTGAGTTTGATAAGTTCTTTATAGATTTTGGATACTAACCCTTTATCTGACATGTCATTTGCAAATATCTTCTCCCATTCTCTTGGTTGCCTTTTAGTTTTGCTGATTGTTTCCTTCGCTGTGCAGAAGCTTTTTATCTTGATGACATCCCAGTAGTTCATTTTTGCTTTTGTTTTCCTTGCTTCCAGAGACATGTTGAGGAAGAAGTTGCTGCGGCCAAGATCAAAGAGGTTTTTGCCTGCTTTTTCCTCGAGGATTTTGATGGCTTCCTGTCCTACAGTTGGGTCTTTCATCCATTTTGAGTTTATTTTTGTGCTTGGTGTAAAAAAGTGGTCCAGGTTCATTCTTCTGCATGTCGCTGTCCAGTTTTCCCAGCACCACTTGCTGAAGAGACTGTCTTTATTCCATTGGATATTCTTTCCTGCATTGTCAAAGATTAGTTGACCATACGTTTGTGGGTCCATTTCTGGGTTCTGTATTCTGTTCCATTGATCTGAGTGTCTGCTCTTGTGCCAGTACCATAGGGTCTTGATGATTATAGCTTTGTCATACAGCTTGAAGTCCGGGATTGTGATGCCTCCTGCTTTGGTTTTCTTTTTCAAGATTGCTTTGGCTATTCGGGGTCTTTTCTGGTTCCATACAAATTTTAGGATTGTTTGTTCTAGCTCTGTGAAGAAAGCTGGTGTTATTTTGGTAGGGATGGCATTGAATATGTAGATTGCTTTGGGTTGTATCGATAGTTAAACAATATTTGTCCTTCTAATCCATGAGCATGGAATATTTTTCCATCTTTTTCTGTGTCTTCTTCAACTTCTTTCATAAGCTTTCTATAGTTTTCAGTGTATAGATTTTTCACCTCTTTGGTTAGGCTTATCTAGGTCCTTTCTTAAAACTGAGAGGAACCAAAGGGAGAGGGGTGAGGGGGCAGCAGAATCTGGGACAATTGGCCCAGAGACAATGTGGATTCCAATCCACATTCCACCCTTTGGCACCTGGAGGGCATGAGCAACCAGCCTGGCTTCCAACTTCATTGGGTCAGGAACTCTATTCTGTCTTCTAATAACTGCTGCCTCGTGTCCAAATGGCCAGTGGACTCTGAAGGCAAGAGACACCAGTTCCCAGAGCTTCTGTGTTTCATCTTGAGAGGAATTTGTTCTTAAAAGGCCTTGAAATCTTTTGATGTGATGAGATGCTCTTAAAAATGTCTGCCCGACTCATTATACCTGAGTGGGTCAGCCCCCCTGTTGTTTGAAGGACAAGGAAGAAGGTACACCTACCCTTCCGAATAGTTCTCTGAAGGGCCTGTTCTTGATGCCTGAAATTCCATCATCATTTCATGTAAGCATCCCATTTTCTTTCTTTTAAGATGTAAATCTGCCCTGAGGTCACTGGTTTGCTGGTCTGGAGGAGGTGACAAGTGGTCCTGAGAGGGAGGGAGAGATGGCAGACAAGGAAGGGGAGGAGTGGGGGAGCCATAGGCTGGCCGTCTTTTATGCCATGTGTGTGTGGACAGGGCTTTGCAAAGAGTCTCCTGAGGGTTTGCACTGGCCATGGGTCTCTGGGGATGCTTCCCCAGGAACTAGGGAGGGAAGGGGGAGGGAGAAGGAGGGAGGTGGGAGAGGAGAAGGAGAGGGAAGGAGGGGCGAGGTCAGAGAGAGTCACCCCCAAACTATCTTGGCCGCTTTTCAATTTCCATGCATTTGCACGTTCTGTGCCTTGGTCCTTCCTGCTGCTCCATTTCTGCCCTGTCAGTCTATCACACTTCTTCCTTCTGATGTCCTCTCTGCCAGAGGTATGTTCCTGAACATCCCTCTCTTCAGCAATGAACGGTCCCTTCTCTGCACCCCCTTGGGGCCATGTGCATGGGTGTACATGATCAGTGGATGCCATGAGCAGTTTGTGCCTCTCCCAGCTTGACTGAAACCTCCATGACAGCAAGAGCCTGTCTTTCTCACCTTGGCCTCCCTGGCATGCTCAGTAAATGGCCTCCCCAAGGTAGGTGCTCACCAAATGCTTATTGAACTGAGCACAGGCAGACAGCTTGCTGCTGGGATTCGTTCCAGTCCACGGATGCCCATCCAGGCCTGGAGTGAGCAGACCAGACCTAAGGAGTCTGGAATTCAGGGTCATTCCTAAGGGATGTTAAGGGCAGGAGCCAGGGGTGTTTCTAGGGGGCCGGGGCTGGGCTAAATGACGTGGTATGCTCCCATCCCTCTACAAGCATTAAAAAAATGGATCAAGGCTATACACATCAAGACAAGTTTTGTTGGGGAACAGAGCACAGAAGGGCAGCCGGAGGGGCCATCTCTCCTATTCTGTCCTAATGTTGACAGCAAGGGTGGCCTAGGGTGGTCTAAATGCCCAGGAGGCCCCCGATATCCCTCTTGTTCCACTTGGAAGCCTCATTCCTGCACCCTCTACCCTTTTGTCTTCATAAGTCTCTGACCTCCTTGGGGCCCCAGAGACCTTGGAATTTAGGCTCCTGCACTCAGGGCCAGCTGTGACCTTGGAATGCACACCTGGTTATATCCTTACGGGACAGAACCGAGCAATGACTGGAGGGGGTGGAAGTGGGGGTGGGGCAAGAAAGCTTTCAATGATCCTGGAAATCAACACGCCACCATGGCCATTTGGAAACAGCTGCTAACAAATGTGTGACATCGGGGCCACTGTGGGGGGAATTTACGGTGATGGTTCCGCTGAGATGGCACGTTTGCCGCCCCCCCCCCCCCCCCCCCCCCCCGCTCACCGTCTCGCTGTTGACTGTGCCTCACATGCGTGGCTGCTGGAGGAGAGGTACCTGGAACTAAATGAGGAGGATACATGCACCCAAGCAGTGACGGGGAAGGTGGTTCAGATCATTTTTGGTCGTCGTCACAGGTGGTGTAAAGAACGACCACACAAACAGGTTTGTAACAACCTTCTTCTTCCCCCATTAATCTCGTGAAGTGGAGGAGAGGAGAGAGCTGGGTTCGCCCAGCAATGTGTATACATTACTGAATTAACCAGGCATGTAATTAGTGCTCAGGTGCTCAGCAGAGGAAGAAACGCTCACGATTAGTCAAATTTAGCTTTAATGCCCTGAAGTTGGGGGAGCCACCGTGCTGCCCGGTGCATGGAGCTGCTTCATTGCCCACGACCCCCGGGATCTGCTCTCTCCCTACCCCGTGATGCCCGTGCACATGGAATCTGATGTCTGGGGCATTTGCGGATGTTTATGGAAATTTATGGAACTCTTCTGAGTGCTGTAAATCATGTTCTGACAAGGCAAGTCTGTGATCCTGGTGCTTGGATATCAAGGAGCCTGCAGGAGCCGGTTCTGGGAGCAGTTCACCTTCCGTTCTATTTTGGAATCTTATACGGATTAGGTAGAGATTAATGCTGGTATTAATTAAATGTTAATGGGCGCTCGGCCACAAAGCCATCTTTGTAGTCTGTGTGGAGAATTTGTCCACCAGGTAACACCATGTTACAACGAAGTGCTGTTGTTGCAAAAAGGGATGCATGAGGCCTTAGATCACAAAGGTAGCTTGGAGATTGTCAGGACTCACTCCCTCATTTTGTAGGTGGGGAAACTGAGGCCCAGATTGGGAAGCCGTTCGTTCAAGATCATGCGGGTAGCGGTTAAGTAGGACTTCTGGCTTTTAACGTCGCATGGCCTTCATTGGACTCCTTGAGCAGGATCTGATCCCATTCTAGACCAGAATGATCCCGTCCTGGATCAATGTTCCAGAAGATTTCATTATATCAGCAAGCCCGGGGAAGGGCTAATACACCTGTGTGTGTGGAGGGGTCGTCCTATGGAGGTGGAGTGTGGTGGGAGAGGAGGTGCTGCTTTCTCCTCTAAATGGAGATATTTGCCGTGCATTGCGGAGCTTAAAGGGAAGGACATGAATGAGTAAAAGTAACGCATGATAATTCATGCTTCTGGTAGAGAGAGCTTCTTATTCCTGCGTACGGGTGGTGGAAAAGTTTAAGACAGAGTAGGGTGACTATTCCACACTGTTCAAATTATGTCTCCTAGAAAGAAGACAGAGGGCAGGTGGTGGAAGCAAAGACAGACTAGTCAGTTTTCTGACTACTTCATCGCCTTTGGACGAAAGGTACCAGCTTGGGTACCCAGCTTGGGTTTCGTAAACCGGCCACCCCTCCATCTAAGTATGATGTTCTGTCTCAGTCTTTCTTCCTAGCCTCATCTCCTACAACTTTCTGGTAACCATCTTCCCCGCATCGGGCAAACCAATTAATCATCCCAGAGCATGGCTTGTCTTTTCGGGACGCTTCTCACTAGCCCAGCCTTATCCGGTCCAACTCTTAATCTCTGCCACGAAGCCTCCTCTGACTTGTGCTTTCGGGGGAAGTACTGCAGGAACGTGGAATCCAAGACTTCACTTTCCCGGGGCATGCAACGGGTCCGCGTGGTTGCCTCTGTGGCAAGGACTGCCAGCTGGGGAATGGTCACGTGTGGGACGGCATGTGTGAAGGACGGGGTGGCAGCAGAGAGGGACGAGGAAGATGGCGCTTAGGCTTGGCCCATGCCTCCAGGCCAGCGCACAACTTTGCCAGCTTCAGACATTTAAACTTGAGTTAGAACTATACAAGTGTCTGCCTCAGAAGGTTGGGGGTTGGTGACAACAGGCTTAGTCCTAGAGCATAGATATTCTTAATCAGCTTTGTATTAATTTGCATGTGTTTATATGTTCACCTCGAAGGGGTTTAATACTCTTTTATGCGTGTTGGCTTATTTCCCTATTGAGATTCAGAACTGGAGTCCTCCAAGCTTTATGGATCCGGCCCAGCATGCTGGTGCTCAGATTTTTCTGTGCGTTGACGCGGGTTCTGCATGTTCTACTATTTCAACCTCCTCTCCTCTCATGTCTCTTGCCCTGAGCTTATAGGGCCGGAGGCAAGAGATGATCAGGCAACATCAGCGACGTACGATTCCGTGACTCTACGTGAAATAATGCCATGCAGCCCACCGTGTCTGCACCCCTTTAGAGGCGTCCGGTTTTAGAGTAGTTGAATTTCACTATCTCCCGAGTCCCTGGTGTTTGCGCCGTATCAGAGAATTGCAGTGAGCTCGAAGATACCCCATGTTCACCCCTGTCTCCAGTCATAACCGGCAGCCTCTATTCCATTTTGCTTTTATGCAAAACCATGACAACGGAGTTTCACAGCACCTTGGGATAGGAGACGTCTCGGAGCCTCTCGTCTCTGAGCGTTGTGTGCCGAAAGTTTATTGTTTGGGTTGTCACTGATGGCCCTGGTCTCCCCTTCTTGAAACTGCTCCTTTAGATAAAACATGCTCTTTAATTAAAAACATCCTCTGGACGCCGCGACGGCTGCTCAGTCCCCATTCAGCAGCAGCGAAGCTGGAGGAGGAGCGGGAAGGTTAAGGGAAACGGCTGAGGCCCGTAACTTCATTCCGGTGCAACAGCCCTGTCCTGCATTTGCCCTTGCCAATCTTGGCTTCTCTGCTGGTGAAACAAGCCGGATTAGCGCATGATAAGAGAAGCCGGGGTCGTAATTACACCCTCTGCGACGGGGCAGCCGAACCACCAAATAAATCCCTGGACAATTATTAAAATGGCCCAATGCATTACACAAATTAGAACAGGCTGGGACTTTCGGGGAGACGGGAGGGGAGCGAAGGCCCAGTATTTAAGTGTTCTTGTAAGCCATCTAAGATATTAATGTTGCAAAGCGCCTTATGAATATTTAAGAACATAAAATGGAGCTCGCTGTAGTCCCACATCACCACAGAAGCCTGTAATACAGTTGAGCCCACTTAAGAAGCCAGAGCCCCAGTCCACGGCAGATTGAAGGCAGATGAAAACAGGGCTGGTGCGTTTGCAGGCAAAATGCTCGTCACGGCCGGTTTAATGATGTTGCATTATGTCCTCACAGAAGAGGATTTAGTTAAAGACTCCAACTTTTATGGGTGGGACTCCCTAGTGATTATTAACCCATTTCTCACCCCCCGATGATTTCAGAAGATTGATGTCATCCGTGACTGGGTTTTAACGCAGAACCAGTGAAGTCTTGATTTACTCACTTCATTCAAACCTAGACGCAGAGAGTTCCCTTGGAAGTGGAGTCATGGGCCCTCTTGGCTCTCCAAACAGGGCTATTTCAGAGCCTGTTTCCTCATAGGAGACAACTGACTCTAGTTTCTTTTCAGGAGTAAACGGAGCCCTTTGGATGAAAGGGAAGGGCTCCTCTGTCTGATGAGTCGCTTTCAGAAACTGAGTTTGATGGCGTCTTTCCCACAACTGGAGCCGGTGCGTCCCTGTGTGGGGAATGGAGAGCAGGCTCTTCTTTTGTAGGTGGTTGGAGACACCGAGTCAGAGGAACTCCGGGGAGGGGTGTTGGGAAGGACTCATAGGCCTTGGTTGTGGCTTCAACTCAGCCCATAGTCTTACTTTGTGTCTACTCTCTCCACCTGTCAAGCGGAATGAATATTCCTAGACAACCCTGTCCCTAGATGAAATAACAGACATGGATACACTTAGGAAGAGGGATATGTGATAGGATATATGATATTTTGTAGACATATGACTGGTATTATTACTTTACCTGTTTTTTCTTATATTTGCCCGTGGTTCTGCTTTATCCCACTTCTTCTGCCTCCAGAGAAAGGGAAAGAAAGAAAGGATGATCTTGCCCACTGACCACCCTTCCAGACACCTGGCCACATCTTTTTAGGATTTGGACTACTCCAAGCCCTGTGAGCCTCTATAGCATCCTGCACCTGCAGCGGCCCATGAGAAAGCAGACAAATGTTTGGAGGGATCTGAGGACCCCAAAGAGGCTCCTTTATTGAACAGTGAAATTGGGATGGCAGAGGGAAGGAGACTCCATGCTTCCGAGAGCTTCAGGCCCCAGACAGAAGGAAGGGAACACGGCCTAAAGCACAGACAGACAGACAGTCTATACTGGCCCAGGCCATGCTAAGCCTGGCCATGGAATGTTCTGGACTTTCAGGTCCTCTCCACAGTCCAGGTGGAGAGCAGCACTTTCTAGGCAGGTGCCAGAATTTCATACCCAAATGGTAACAGTAGATACTGGAGGAAAACAGCCTTAAGGCAGTCAACATTTCTGGAAGGTTCTCCTTAGGATTCCAATGAAGGATGTTAAACTAGCTCATGGTAATTAGAAAAACCATGAATTCTTCTCGATGGACTTCAAAGATGATCTATTTCAGTGGTTTCCATTTATTTATTTATTTAAGCTTTAGACTTTCTTTAAACAAAAGCTTAGCTGGAAGCCTATAAGTTAAATTTGGAGTAAGTTTTTAAGTGGATTGGAATGCCCAGAGCCTTGCATGTTTCCACTCCTACAGGGGTTCTGAGAGCCCCCTAGAGCTTCTTGGGAAACACTTTGGGAACCAATGTTAGTGACTATAGGGAACAAGTGTCATTCATTTTGGTGAATATTAGCTAAACTGGCTCTCCATTCTGGGGGTAACATAATTTTAAATCTGGCTGACTTTATGCTTATGGGTGTACTTATCAAAAATGCTAACTCATGTATTTGGGATTTGTAATTAGTTTCTTAGAGGACGTACTGAAACCTGTACTCAGTAATGGCTTATAAGGAATGAAAATAAGATGCCAGAAAAATTTGATATGATGGAAAGAATTAAAAAAAATTAGGTAAACATGGTTGACAAGGATTTATCACATGCAGCTTGCTCACTGTGCTCACTGTATTCCCTAAGAGGGACTAGAAGATATTTCCTTTACCAGGTCACTGGGAACGATCATGATTGCCAATATCTTTGAGAGCTGTAACGGCTCGTATCTTTAGGCTGAGAGTGCTGTAGCTGAAATGAGATCTTAGATTTCCTTGGGGATACTAGAATCCCCAGGGGAAGAGACCAGGGAGTGACACTTTAAAAACCTCCAGAGGCAAGGTGGTACATGTATTGTTTCATGTTTTTAATTGCACCAGAATACATGTGGGCTGGCTTAAGCAGAAAGGGATTTTACAAAACCATATTATGTACCCTACAGGTTGCACTGGGCAGGGATGTGGCTAAAGAGCAGAGCCTGGGGCTCTGGGGCAGCTTTAGTGACACCACTGCCCCTTGGCACTGGGAATCTCTGGATGTCTGTGCCATGTGCTTGCCAGATGTCAGCTGTACTGCATTTGGCCTTCTATTCATTTTATTCACTTCCAAATCGAATTTTCGCACACACGCCTATCTACTTTGTCATATTCTAAGCCACATAACTTTAAGGGAATTTAGAACTGGGAGAACTTTTAGCTGAGCACATTGTTGCACCATAACACACTTTGTTTCTGTTGGCAAGGAAGATGTGGAGAGTAGCTATTGGGTGTGCGGCTAACTGCACAGCTAAAGGTGTCTAACAATGCAAGGTTCCATAATAGGCAGCGGGTTGGCATGCTGATCAGACCAGCCTGCACTCATAGCTGTCTTTGGGACGGCTAAATGACTGTGAAGTCTTTTGCACTGAAATATATGGGTAGTCTTCTAAGAACCTTCTTGGTCCATGGAATCAGAACAAACAAATAAACACTAGACCTAGAGAACAAAAGCCCTTTTGAGTCACCAAGTACAGAGAATTCTTGTTCTTCACCCAATTCCTAAACTTGAGCCATAGACCAGAGCTCAGACACCTCTGGAGAAGGACCCTGCAATTATACCACAAGTATATACTATAAATCCCATTCCTGGCTATCTTCACAGAGATCTGGAGCCTTTTACCAAGGTAATAGTGGCTTGGTGGAAAAAGAGACGTCCATACTTTTTAGATTTTTCATTAGTTCTCAGCAAATTCCTGAGGATCCTGGGGGATCTTATGGGAGTTAAGTGATCTATGGGATTTTGACATCATAGTTTGCCTCGTGAATCCCCAAGTTCATTCCATGATGTTTTCTCAGTTCCTGACTGTAAGGTTGGACTAGATACATTCAATACTGGGCAGAATTATTATGTTGATTACTTGAAGGGTTTCTTTGTTAGAAAGTGCCAAATGCAAGACTTAAAGTAGTAAGCCTAAAGTAATACCCTGTCCTTGGATGAAATAATTACAGCCATCAAAGACTCAAAAGGTGCAGATGTGGTGACTCCTATTACAGCTCCATTTAAGTCACTTATTTCTCCAGAGCAGAAAATAACTATATCTTGGAAAATGGCGGTAGATTATTATAAACATGATGAAGTGGCCTCCAATTACAGCTATTTCAGATATGGCTGCCTTACTGGAGAAAATACCGAGTCCCTGATACTCAATCTGCAGCTATTTATATGGCTAGTGCTTTTTTAAAAATTCAGTTCCAATAAGAAGACACAGTTTGCTTTCACCTGGCAAGGACTGCAGTATACTTTATTGCTTCAGCTTTCCATCTCTATGTCGCAGTTTAGACCACAGAGATACTTAATCATCTCTTCATCCTACAAGCCATCGGGTTGATGATTCAGTACATTGACAACATCATGTGGATAAGATTTGGAAAGCAGAAGGTGCATGTACCGTAGATACCTAAGAGTGAATGCCAGAGGACTGCATTCCATGCAAATGCAGGTACCTAATGATCAACAAAAGCTTTTTATTTCTCTTTAATATCTTTTGCAATATATAGAAATATATTTTAAATAAAACTGTATATAATTTAGATCAGTGTGATGTGGCTGTTTTGTTTTTCTAATTATCATAATTATATATATGCATTCATACGTGGACCTTGCCAGTGTTTACTTTGACCTAAAATGCCGTAATGTGTTTAGCTTTACTGTCCCATTAGAGCTCAGCTGTTATTGTTTTTTTCCTGGATTCTAAGTACTGTTGTTATAAATGTCTTCATATAAATTACTTTTATTATTATTATTATTATTTTTAATTATTATTATTTGGTTTGGGTTATTTTTCAGGGTATACTCCCTGAAGTGGAAATACTATGTCAAAGGGTATGAGGAGTTTTATAGCTTATGTTACATTTTACCCTATTGCTCTCCAGACAGATTGAACCAATTTACAATGCTACTAACAGTTCATGGCATGCTATTTCCCCACAGTCCACCCAACTGGATTTTATATACTTTATTTATTTTGGTTAATTTAATATCATGTAGTGATACCTTAAAGTTGTGTGACTATGCATTTTTTTTAATTGTTAGGAGGTCTGTGCATCACACAATGTGACATCATTCTTTGTCATTCTACAGTTTGTTCATATTATTCTGGTTTCCCTGGCAAGAGTGGAAGACTGTCCGTTATAGAGACTGTCCATCATCTACTTGTCTATCCATGCATTCAACATTTATTGAGTCTTTATTATGTTCCAGCCCAGGCACTGTGCTAGGTTTGAGGGATACTGGGGCATAAGAGGTAGTCCTTACACTCAAGAGGCTGTCCTGTAGTTGAAGAGAACAAGATCAGTGATTGTAATTAAATGTGACCTGAAGTGTGCACAGTGTTAATGGGGTTCGGAAGAACACAAGGGTTTACCCTTTGTTGTCCTTGGAGGAACCATGGAATATTTTTACGAGGAACCATGCTGTATTCAGATATCCAACCCCCAGGGAGGGTGAATCCAGCTTCAGAAGGTAAGTAAAAGTTAGCCAGGAGAAAAGGGAGTGAAAGATGAATTAAACTCTTCAAGAAGAGAGAGCGGCATATGTAAAAAGGGACATGGGGGAGTAAGCGTATTATGTGACGTCCAAGAAGGGAATGAGCAGGGGCATGTTGGGAGAAAAGCTTTAAAGTTAAGTGAATCTGGTAAGATATTTTGGCTTCAAATAATAGAAAACTGATTTAACTGATTGACACAGTGAGATAAATTCGTATTTAATCAAGCGAGGAGTTCTGAGGCAGAGGTGCCCCTGGGCTGGCTAATTTTATGGCTTGATAGCACCGTCAAGAACTCAGGTTCCTCTCATTTTTCTGCCTTGCTATCCTTGTGGGTTTCCTTTGAGGATACCAGATAGCAGGGTCCCTGTTCACAGCATCTTTTGCAGATGAACAATGGGAGGTAGAAGAAAAGGAACTGTCTCTTCCTTGTATCTCTTCTTAAAACAAAACAAAACAAAACAAACTTTCCCAGAAGCTCCATGGAAGACTTTCCCCTCCTCCACACACCTTCTCCCCTTCACTTGTTTTTCTACAGAATCCTTTGTTCCAGGAACTTGGTATGATATTGACATCTCACTGACCTCAACGCATACGTCATAACGAGACTCAGATGGCTGCTGCCAGCACTAGTCATGAGACCACTTTGAAGACATGAGGAACACAGCTGGCAGCACATTCCAGGTTCCTATCAAAAGCACCCAGCTCCCGTATTTTTCTATAAAACCCCTCATCCTTTTATTTTGGGCAGGTCTGCAGTTTTGAAGGCATGCGTCTACTGCAGCCTCCTTTGCCTGGCAAAGTAATAAAACTAAAGTTCTTCTTAAAAACAATAATCAACCAAGTTCCAGCAAGGAGAAAGGCATTATCATGACTGGCTTAGAATGTTTTAGGACTTACATATGAATTGAGAATAGGATCATCTTCCTTGAGAGCTGGATAGACAACCAATGGCATTTACGATGTAAGGGAACTAGATTTTGTGTCCCTTATAGGGCTGGTTGGTTCATTGACTGTCACTTCCAAATTATTTCCCAAGGAGAGCCAATCATTCATCAGTTTTGAGCCATCTAGAGTCGTAGTAGTGATTGGAGAGTCATAGCCCTGCCCTCTTCTGCTCCCTTTCCCCTAGTAAAACAGTGGATGAAAAGAGATGAGAAGTCATGAAGTAAATATTCATTGCATGCCTACTCTGTGCCAGCCATGGATTCACGACCAGAATAAGATTCAGCACCTCATGCCTGCCCCCCAGGAACTCATGGTGGGGTTTGGGGTGACATTGGTGAAGGCACGGTCACTCATCAATGAGAGCTGTCTTTTATGGAGTATCTTCGCTGTTCTACCTCAAAACTTTGCCCAGTTTTCTCACTTAATCTTTACAGTTACCCTTATTTATGTCCCCCATTTGAAAAGTGATCCCTAAGATTAGATGCCTTTTTCAAGTCCCCACAAGTAGTAAGGGTGACAGCCAGAACTCACACTGAGGTCTGCTGACTCAGAGCCCATGCTCTTAACTGCTCCACTGCCGTCTTCCTGTCCTTAACCCAAACACTGAAGTGCCATGAATTCCCAGAAGAATGCTATGCTCCCTGTTGTCAGGGGAACACTGCAGAAGTGCCATGTGAGCTGAATCATGGGGGTCCAGAGGAGAAACCAGGCAAACAAGGTTGCAAAGGCCTTCTAGAAGATGTGCCAAAGCATGAAGGCATGGGAAAGCTGGGAGGTGAGGTACATTTGGAGTTGGGACTGAAGAGGTAGGATGGACCAGATGGAGACAGGCTTGTATCCTACGCTGAGAGGTTTGGATTTGTCTCACTGATGTCTTCTGAAGTTTCTGAACCTTTGGATTCCAGAAAGAAACAACATGGTAGCCTCACGGAAGATGGGTTTGAAGGGGGCCAAATCCAAGGAGATCAGTTAGGAAGCTATTGTGTGATCCAGATGAGAGGCAATTACAGACGGAAGTAACTGGAAAGAGATTTTAAAGGTAGAATCAAGAGGATTTGGTGACTGATTAGATTTGGGGGTGAAAGAAAAGGATTTGAGAATGATTCCCACATGCCTGGTTTGGGCAGCTAGATTGATAGTGATACTATATATATATTCAGGAATCCTGTATTATGGGTGACAAAAACTCAACTTAACTTAAGCAAGAAGAGCTGCAAAGACCTTGTTGCTGGGGATAAGTTGATGAAGCCCCTGGAGTTGAGGGGAAGAGATGTGGGAACTGAGGGATCAATACTTCTGGGACACTGTGTGTCATCTTTGCCTATCTCGGCTCAGCATTTCCACTTGCCAGCAAAGATGTCCACTAATAGCTCCAAATATGCATCCCCCAACTTTGCGACCCTAGTGGAAAGACAGCCTCCTCTCACCCACAGGCCTGCTTGAACCACGGGTTCACCCTTGACCCATCTCTGTATCCAGGGACCTGGGGGTATTGTGGTGGCCAGGCCAGGACCAGCTGCTCAGCCCTGTGGCCAGAAGAAGGAAAATGGTGCAGAATACAACGAGCAGCCCAAGATAATACCCATCATGGTTCACTTGAGATGTTATTGACCAAGAGAGAAGGCATTGGGGGAACAGCATTAAATGGCTTTCAATCCAGTTCTGATTTGGATGTGTGGGATTCACAGCATCACACTACCAGCCGACTCCAAATGCTGTAATAATTTATAGAAATCAACATGCTACTGAGACAAGGAGCCTGACAGACAGCAGATGGCTCCCACACAGAAAGGCTAATCAATTCCGACAAACAACAGTCATCATAAAAGAGTGGAACGTACCCAGCATGCACACGCATCTGAATGGCTCAGAGACAAAGGCTCCTGCTTGGCCTAGCCAGGGAGGTAAATAGCCTCTGTAAGGCCACATTGTCGCAAAGCCTGGGTATTTCAGATCCTCTCTGGCTGTCCTTACCTCCCACCACTCACCTACACAGATCTCTGCTCTTCAGGATTCCTCAGACCCACTCTGGGCTTTCCCACCTTGGTGCCCTTACTCTTTTTTCCCTGCCTGGGATGCCTGACCTCTCCTGTTTGTGTCCCTTGAGAACCAAGCCCGACCTCAAGCTCAGTACAAATCCTCTCTCTTCCTAAAGACTTGTATTGCTGTTAATGCTTCATGGATATGTTCGTGACAAATTTACCTCGCTGGATTAACTTGATTGCAAGTTTCCTGAGGACAGGTGACGTGTCTCACACACCCTGCATACCCAGGAGTACCTAGCACAGGACAGTGAGCTACGTGTTTAATGAAGATCCATTCATTCACTTCCAATGAGGAATGTGGGGGAGTCACATTTCTTAAGAGATAGAAAAAATATTTGCAACATACAGTAAAAGACTAATGATGCTCACATATTCAAACAAGCCTTTATGGATTGCTAATATAGTACAAGAAATTCAATAGAGAAGTAGGCAAAGAAAAGTAACAGGAAATTTGCAGAACAGCCCTTACTTATGAAACAAAAGTCAACTTTACCAGCTATCAAGGAGATGCAAATTGAAACAAGGTGATTCTAATTTTTGCTTATGAAATTGGGGAAGATTTAAAAAAGGGTTTTACAGGGTGAGTAGGAGCGTGGTGGGGTAGCCACACATAGAACACGGTGGGACTACACATGGCTACAGCATTTCCGGTGATGGAGTCGGCAATTTTTACTAAAAGTCTTAAAAATGTCCATACTTTTTAAATGTGTACTTCTACTTCCAGACTTTCATCATAAGAATGTACCAGAATGGTGGTGAATAACCTGGCTGATTCTCAGTTATTTGGTGTCCAGAAGTCAGTCCCAGAAAGAGAAGTGGAATTTATACAGTTCCTTTCCATTTGCCTGACTTGACAAAACCTTAAAAAACCCTGAAAAAAAATCCCTGACTTCACTTCTGTTTTAAAAAGTCTTAATAACTGGATTGATGCCTGCTGGAATATGGTGACCAGCTTGCTTTCCATTGGCAGAGGACATTCTACCTTCCCTGGAAGACCTACACCCGGGATCTTTTGCTTTAGTCTAAACTAAAGCATTCCCATGCAATAGGGCAGGTTCCATAATTTTTCTGCTTATCTCTCTAGGCCTGGGGGTCTTTGGGGGATATGATACACTGTTTTAGAGGATGACCTAGTTGGTGGGGGTATAGACAGGAAGAAGGAACCTCAATTTATTATTGCCCAGGTCACTTAAGCACTGTCAACACATCCATCCATCTACCCATCCATCTATCCATCCATCCATCCATCTATCCATCCAAATACATAGCCATCCATCCATCCATCCATCCATCCATCCAAACAACCCTCTCTCCCTCCATTTCATATTGATTGAGCACATGCTATCTACTAGAAACTGTGCTGGGTGTTGGGTGCTAGGTTTGCATAGGTAAAAGGCATGGTCCCTACCACCAAGTTACTCACAGCTCAGGAGCATGATGGACTAGGAAAGAGGCAGTTCATTGGTTTTTCAACACACAAAGTGCTCTGGAGCATGGAGGCGGGATATTTAACCCATACGGTGAATCCCAGAGGGAAAGCCTAAGTATAGGTCTTCAAAGTTTCTATAAGTTAATCCTGTTATAGAGAAGGGAGAAAGGGACATTTGAGAGAGAGAGAGAGAGAGAGAGAGAGAGAGAGAGAGAGAGAGAGAGAAGAGTGAGAGAGAGGGGAGAGAGAGTGAGACAGCAGCATGTTTAAGGTCTGGCACTGAGAGGAAACAGGGAGCACTGGAGGAACTATAGGGAATTTGGCATGACTGTGGAGTTTGGTGGTTCGAGGAAAGGATAGATCTGGAAAAGCAAGGAGGTGTGAGAACGTAAAGGTTGTGTTGGAAATGCCTAGGAGTTTAACTCTTATCTGGGGTGAAGGGAAGCATTGGAAGCTTTAAGGGAGGGAAGTTTTAAGTATTTTTGAAAAAATCAGTCTGGTAGCAGGGAGTGGATGTGAGAGGCCAGTTGGGACAAGATTGCAGGGATTCAGAGAGTCAAGAGATGTTACAAAGGTCCACTTGACAAGACTCGGGGATAGGCGTGCATGGGGCCAGAGAGGGTGCTGAGGACGTTGCAGGGATGAGGGGCAAGGAGGCATCAGCAAAAACTCATGGATTTCTCATGTGAGGTGGCCAGTCTAGATTTAGATGTCACAAAGGCAGAGAAAATAATTTCTGCCCTTGCCCCATTTTCCATGGAAGCCCACTCAGCAGCCAGCCCCTTCCCCTCTCTTTTCCTCTTCTGTCTGCCTCCTAGAACTCTTCCAATATGGCTGTCGTGGAAAGCCCAGACAGTGTTGCAGCTGGGGCCCAGCATACACACGATGTCCCGGAACACACATGGCTTTCCTGACGGCAAGTTCCATGGTCGGGTCTCAGGGATGCGCAACCGGGGGCCCTTGTTCCTAGTGAGAAGATGCCCGAATGCAATCTATACTTCATTCCACAAAATTTTGTTGAGGGAGAGTCTCCTCTGGACTCGGCTTTCAAAGTCCAGCTTAGATGAACCAGTCCCACAAAGTCTTTCTTATGTCCTCACCCTTATCCTGGGTTCCCATGGTTAGACCTCTAGTCCACTCCCTTTGAATGATCAGTATCCGTTCATGCATTTATCCCTTCGGGACCACTTGGAGACATGGGCCACATGTATTTCCTTTGCCCCCTCCAGCATATGCCTGCCTGGTCCCCATCTTTGCTCTTCCTCATCCTCAAGCATTTTTGGACAGTGCTTGAGTACATGTTGTTGGGACTTCTAACTTCTCTGGCGGGGTGATGCTATCGTTCCTTTTCAGCCATGAACAGTTGATAACGTTGTTGGGGGTCAGGCACAAACATTCTCCCAGGGTTTTAAAAGCTTGTAGCTGTGGCCTGAAGCTCTGACACTCTGCTAACGACCTGATTTCTTCAGATCGGTCTGGTCTGCTTGAGGAAACGCATTTTGGCCGGGAAACGTGACGCTTTGAAGACGCCATAGGAAGCAAAACACCCGGCTTTCCGCTTGGGAAAGGACTTGTGCCTTTAAGACCTGTCTTGGGAAATCAGCCTGAGCAATATAATTGCGATGAAATTACCCCAGATCACACCCACACATTCATTATGAGATTCCTTATTGACACCTTGACAATTTGTTTCAGAAGACGTTATTGCATATTCCTCCCTCTGGAATAGATACAGATGCATATAGACATATGAGCCCACACATAATGTATATGCATATCGGTGCGTTTTTATTATATAATTATACGAGGCTATCAATCAGTTTTCATTTGGAACTCTTTGCATTTATAGTTCAGGAAGTTATTTAAAATCAAGAGGTGGAGAAGAGAGCCCAGAAGAGCTACAGAGGGAGAGGTGGATTGGGTAAGCAGTGAGCATGTCTTTGCTGTTTGGGAGCTGCCCCTGCCCTTCCCCTGCCCTTCTCCCCACTCCCCTCCTTCACTATACCATGTCTTGCTACCAGTAGGGACTCAGGCCTAGGCAGCACCCACAAGAGGAGGGATCAGCTGAACAACTTGAAGGGGGAACCTCCTCGGGGTCATAAGATGCTGTCTTTGGCCCCTGTAGACTCTCTGTTGGGCCTGGGGAAGACTTATGGTCACACTGATCTGCATACGATGGCATTTAAGGCATTTGGCTGACAATGAGACTCATAGATCACCCAAGGTCCGCGAAGATCAAGCAAAATACCTTAGAGCAGGGTTTCCCGACCTTTTAAAGTCATGACACACACCAAGACAAGAATATTTGCGCTGCACATTATAATAAACTGCAGGCAATTTGGGGTTCTGTCTGGGGCCTACGAGAAAAAGGCATTCCATTTTCTATACATTATACAAAATAAAATATAGTATATTAGGAAAGACAATATATGTTGAACACGTTAAAATATTTTCTTAGTTTTCGCGAGAAAACTTGAGCTTGTTTCCTTCCGTGAATGTAACTTTTATATCAGGGTTTATGTTGGAAAGGACTGTATACACCATGACTGATCAAGGCTCTTTTCATGATGATCTCTACAAGTTCTTGGTAGTCACCCTCGAAAGAAACTTCGCGCACGTAAGTGATAAAAAATTTAAAGCCATTTTTATAACCATTAAAGATTCATAACAGTTGAAATGATATTTCAAGTATTTAACAGCCTTCCTTTTCTTCCATTGACAAATGTAGTGTTGAAAGTTTTTGCGATGATGCAGGTGGGTTTCAAGTTCAATTGAACTCATTCACGTCAAGGAGTCAGAAGAATGATGGCATTCCGGCTTGTAGAACGTGGACATGGTGTCGGAGCATCACTCTGCAGCTGGCTTGGATGACACCCGAATGACACGGCAAACAGACCAAAGCATGTGACATCTACTGAGTTCAAGCTAGGGACATCGCCACCATGCCTGCCATTGAAATCCACGCAGCTTCTCTGCTCCTTTTCTCCTCGGGTGGCTGCATGGGGGGCAGCACCCCACGCCCCTTGGTACCTGGATTGTTCCAGCAGCTCATCAGACTTTGTCCGTGATGGTGGCCGGTGGGCTTGCGGCTGGCTGTTGGAGCAGGCGTCCAGATGTCAAATACCTCCTTGGTCATTGTCATCGCAGTTCTGAAGAGCAGCACGGGGTCAGAAGCCACTTGTCACGTTTACTATCTGTGGGAACCCCACGTATGCCGCCAGACCCTGCCTGCCTTGAGTGGCCTTCTGAGGAGGTTGCTTGTGGCCACCAGAGACCATCCCCATGTACTGTGTCTGCTCCAGGCCCTACCCTGCCGGCTACATCCTTAAATGACCTGTGCATCTCATCCCCAGGTCTTTGCTCATACTTTGTTCCTTTCTGGAGCGACTTCTCATCTTCTGTCCTCATTGTCAGGTCTTACCTCGTCTATAAAGCCCAGCTCAAGCCCGTCTCCTCCACCAACCCCTGACTAATGTGTCTCACAGAGATCTACCCTTTCCTTGAACTGCTAGAGCCTGCCCTCAGGTAGCCCTGAACTCAGTAATTTGTGCTGTTTTTTTTTTTTTTTAATTTTAAGTTTATTTCTTTATTTTAAGAGAGAGAGAGAGAGAGAGAGAGCAAGTGGGGGAGGGGGAGAGCATGAGGGAGAGAGAGAGTCCTAAGCAGGCTCTAAGTCCTAAGCAGGCTCTATGCTATTGGCGGAGAGCCCGATGCAGGGCTTGAACTCGAGAACCGTGAGATCATGACCTGAGCCGAAATCAAGAGCCAGCCGCTTAACCGACGGAGCCACCCAGGCGCCCCTGTGCTGTGTTTTAAAATCTAGATGTTCTCGGGGCGCCTGGGCGGCTCCGTCGGTTAAGTGCCGGCTTTGCCTCAGGTCACGATCTCACGGTTTGTGAGTTCAAGCCCCGCATTGGGCTCTGTGCTGACAGCTCCGAGCCTGGAGCCTGCTGCGGATTCTGTGACTCCTTCTCTCTGCCCCTCCCCTGCTCGTGCTCTGTCTCTCTCTGTCTCTCAAAAATAAATAAACATTAAAAAAAATTTAAAATCTAAATGTTCTCTTGTCTCCACTGGAGAGTGAGCTCCCACGTGGAGCTAGTGTCTCAGGGGCCCCGATGGCAGGACTCTAGAATACATCATCCCTGTTCATTCCTGCACAGTGCCTTGCACAGAGTAGGTGCTCAATCATCCTATGTGAGTGATTGACAGGAAGCAAGTTGCACGTGGTAAAAATGATTCATAATGACGCTGGGTAACGAATACCATCCAAAAGAATGATTTTCAGCTCCTACGTTTTTGCAACATTCTGGGAATACCAACAACTTGTATTACGACCGACAAAATGTGCCAATGTTCTTCTCCCCTCGTTGAATAGTCAAACAAATGTTCGATTACATTTAATATTAAAGACTCATTAGCATTTTTTAAATACGCTTTAGCAGCCAGTCCAGCGTTTTCATTTGGTCCAAGGGGCATTTCTGCTGCAAGGGAGGGCTACAGAAATGTAAGCTATTTTTGCACAGAGTGAGCCCTCTCTGCCCTGACTCTCTCAGCAGACTTTGCCAGGTGGGCAGTAGGTGAAAGTGTGGGGCCAGCAAGGTGGGAATTAACAGCCAGGTTAGGGACATGCAAGGTAGCTGAGTTCGGAGTTCAGAGCCCTTGTTTGCCCGGGCGTCTGTTTTGTTTTTTTCTTAATTTAAGTTTGTGATTGACTTATTATGTGCACTGGCACTTTGAAGAGATGCGAATAAAACGCAGTGAGAGTTCAGAACAAATGTAAATGGCCTCAAAGAAAAGGGAGGGGAAGAGACGGCGATAATCTTTTTTAATGGCTGTAAAATGTGGGAAGGATAGATCATGAGCTCTCTGCATGGGGCCCTCGTCTGATCTCAATCCAGCATTGTAATTTAGACATGACTTTTTATTTAATTTCTGACTGAGAAAGGGAAATTAGAAAACGGCATTATCTCAGCTGCTTCGTTATAATGAACAATATTTCACAGTGCCAGCCCTAGAGTTACCTTCAGAACTTCTTTTACGAGGCGGATGCCGACGCCCGTTCTAGGAGAGCTTGAGTTTTCCCACACACTGGTTGCTGGCGGAGCAAAAGCGGAAGTACGGGTTTTAATTAGAAGCTGGTTTAAGGCTCAGGCAGCCCACAGGTTTGCAGGTAGGGGATGACACTAAAACCCGGATGAGGCTGCGCTGGACTTCCTTATGTGTAAGTAACAGGCCCCTTTCAATCTCCCGACCCCGTTTGTTTATTTAATTTTTAAATCGGGGGGATTTATCCAATCGGTAATTAACCCTTGCCTCTGGCCAGAGCCGTTCTGCCTCCTGCCCCTTCCACTCCCTGCTCCTGGCCACTAAATACATAATGGTCTGATAAATATTTAAGCAGTGATGAGGGAGATAATGCAAGTGATCCATTAGAGCCTCCAGCCTGGGCTGGCACGGGGGTGGGGGGGGGGGGGAACAGCGGTGCGACATCCAGTGGAGTAAGTGCTAAGATCCCGGGCTGAGCAGCAGGCTTGCTGACCGCAGAGGGCCCTGAGCACCGACCCTGGCCGTGGCGCAGCAAGACATTGAGGCCCCGGGAGCCTTTTCTCCCACTTTGCCCTCCCGAGCACTGGCCTGTGCCCTCTGGGGCAGCCTCACTGCTGAGTGGAATGGGGCCTGGCCCGTATTCTGGAATGGCATGGGAGTGAATGTCCCCTGTCCACGCTGCGGCTGCCAGGATCTCAAGGACAGCCAGGGTCACCACAAGCTCCAGCTGGCACATGAGAGTTCCAGGTTGTGCTAGTTGTCCGGTATAGTCACTGGTAGTGCTCTCTTTCACGTTCAAACGTCCCAGTTTGGATGGTCAACTGTATGGTCACCCCACCTATGACTTTATAATAATATGCTTCTGAATGATGAAGGGAGGCGGAAAATCACAGCAGCAACGTTCCTCATATAACATGCACTGAACACAGCCGTCTGTGTGAGTCAAAAACCCAATGCTTAACTACAGAAGCCTGTCACCCAGGCACATGCATGCTCAAGGGCGTGTATGACTTGCCCCGCCCCCTGAATATGGCCTCTTGGCTTTTCCTAAGTCCTCTTGCACTGCCTCTGTATCTCTCTCTCGGCTCACTGCCATCTCTCCCTTGATTCTGATGTTGGCAAACACACCTCATTCCTTCAGGGTGTAACGTGGGTCTGGTCTCTTGTGGCACTCGCCATAGCTCCCAGCTCACTGTTGACTATGGCTTTGGAATGAATGAATCAGTCGTGATTGTCAGTGATCGGGTTGTCTTTCTCATTATCTCGAAAGGTCTTTGACTTCATCAAAAGTGTTTTGTGGTTTTTTTTGTCTCCTTTATCCAGGGTGTCATTCATATGCCCAAATATCCCCATTCATATGCCCAAATATGCCCACATGAAGCTCTCCTTGATACAAGTACACCTCAAAATCATCACACATGAACACATAATACTTCAAGTGTACTCCTTCAATAGCTCCTCTCCGCCCTCAGAAAATAGATCAAGTTCCCCATTTTTAATGAATCTGTCTCTACTAGCCTTCTCTTGTTTCCCCTCTTTGGAATAAGAAGTGGGGTGTCAAAAGTTCAAGATGGCGCCTCTTCTCCACTCCGTGAATCCTTCCTCTTCCCTTCTTCCCTTTCATTCAGCTTGTCCTTCATTTCTTCACTCACTGACTCCTCAGTCATCATTTATTCAATGTTATGTGCTGGGCTAAATGGATTCCTAGGTGACCTCGGACAAGTCCTTCTGAGACCCTAGTTTCCTCATGACCAGAACGAGTTGAGCGTTGCATTGTTGGCTTCAGACACACCATCCAAAGCATTCCTCGTCGACAGAGCTGACATAAATCCATGTCTCTGCCTCCTCCCAGCTCCCAGGGGGCAGATCTGGAGAGTGAGGAGGGAAGGGGCCTCCAGGGACTTCACACCCCACAGCCCATTTGACTTTCCTGCCAGCTCTGGCCTCTGGGTCAGACTGTGTCTGATGCCGCTGAGCTCTGCTCCTCTGGGGGGCTGCCTCGGCCAGAGCCCAGCTGCCCCAGCCCTCCAGGGTCATGAGCCTGTGTGGCCTGGACACCAGCTCCCTCCCTATGGCAGTGCCCTCGGTGAGGGGGTTACTACAGTGCTGGGTGCCCGCAGGCCCCACTTCTCAGAAGCGAACCTGCCTGCAAATGCAGGCCTTTGTGCTTTGCTAGTCATTCGGAAGTTTACTCTTCTGCTGGTCCTGTCCTCACTGCTGGCCGAGATATCATTGTTCACACACACACACACACACACACACACACAGATACACATTCTATGTATGCACAACATACATGCATTAATACATGCCTATAGCTTGCAAAGATAGTTCACAAAATCAAAATGTTTGCGTACCTATCAATTTATGTGCACACACCCTTTGTATGCATATACGCACACATATATTCAACATACATATGAGCATGCACACCCTGAAATCATAGAAAACACGAGATAGACACCAGTCTTCAAACATCTGCAGGACTGGCAGGTGTGGAGCACTTCGTTACATGCCATGTGGGTCGGAGGAGTGAAAGCATCCGCAGATATGTGCGTTCGGAACAGACACGTACTACCTTTCCTTTCTGTCTTTCATATCTTTTCATATCAACGTATCTTATGTTGTTACTGGCATTGCAGGTGGCTGCTTGTAGCAGTTTAGTTTGATTTCAAAGACTATTTTTTAAAGCCCTTTTAGGTTCGCAGCAAAACCGGAGCGTACGGAGATTTCCCCTATAGTCCCCTCCCCAACCCGCGCATAGCCTCTCCCATTACCAACATCCCCCACCAGAGTGCTTCGTCTATTGCAATGAACGAACCCACAATGACCCATCGTTATCGTCCAAAGTTCACTTAGTTTTATGCATTTAAACATCCTCATGTCTTCTGATTGCTTGAGAGCTCACTTTTTTTTTTTAGTGTCAAATAATATTTCACTTGTCTGCATGTGCCACCGTTTATTTATCTAATCAGCTTCTGAGGGACATCTTGGTTGCTTCCCAGTTTTGATATAAACTTTGATATATAGCAGGGATAAGCTGCTAGAAACATGCATGTGCAAGTTTTTGTGTGGATGTTAGGTTTTCAGTTCCTCTGGGTCAATACCAAGGAGTGTGATTGCAGGATTATAAGGTTAAGTGTGTGGTTAGTTTTGCAAGAACCCCCCAAACTGTCTTCCAAAGTGGCTGTACTGTTGTGCCTCCTCGCCAGCAATGAATGAAAGTTCCTGTTGTTCTACATCCTTGCCAGCATTTGGTGTTGTCAGCGTTCTGGATTTTGACCATTCTAATCAGCGTGTTACTGGTATCTTATTGTTGTTTTAATTTGCATTTCCCTGATGACATATAGCAGATAGCATCTTTTCATATGTGTTTTTTGCCCTCTGTGTATCTTCTTTGGTGAGGTGTCTGTTAAGGTCTTTGGCCCACTTTTATTTTATTTAAAAAAAATTTTTTTTTAACGTTTTATTTATTTTTGAGGCAGAGAGAGACAGAGCATGAACGGGGGAGGGACAGAGAGAGAGGGAGACACAGAATCGGAAGCAGGCTCCAGGCTCTGAGCCATCAGCCCAGAGCCCGACATGAGGCTCAAACTCACGGACCGCGAGATCGTGACCTGAGCTGAAGTCGGATGCTTAACCAACTGAGCCACCAGGAGCCCCATTTTGGCCCACTTTTAAAAAATCAATTCTTCTTCTTTTTTTTTTTTTTAGTGTTTATTTATTTATTTTGAGAGAGAGAGAGAGAGAGAGAGGGAATCCCAAGCAGACTCCACACTGTAAGTGCAGAGCCCCATGCAGGGCTTGAGCTCACAAATCATGAGATCATGACCTGAGCTGAAATCAAGAGTTGAACGTTTAACTGACTGAGCCCCAAATCAGTACTTTTTTATTGTTGAATTTTAAGAGTTCTTTGTACATTTTGGCAAATAGTCCTTTACCAGATGTGCCTTTTGCAAATATTTTCTTTTCATAGTCTTCTGGTTCTCTTTCTCATTCTTTTGACAGTGTCTTTAACAGAGCAGAAGTTTTTAATTTTAATGTTAGCCAGTTCATCACTTGTTGCCTTCATGGATGTGTCTTTGGCGTTGCCTCTAAAAAGTCATTGCCACGCCCAAGGCCCTCTAGGTTTTTTCCTATGTTATCTCCTAGGAACTTTATAGTTTTGTGTTACATTTAGGCTATGATCCATTTCATGCTAATTTTTGTGGAAGGTGTAAGGTCTGTGTATAGATTCATTTTCTTTCCATGTAGATGTCCAGTCATTCCAGTACCATTTGTTGAAAAGACTCTTTGCTCCATTGTATTGTTTTTCTCTTTTGTCAATATGATTATTGACATTATTATATCATTATGATATTATTATTATTTGCCTGGTTAGAGGCTTATTGGTTTTATTGATCTTTTCAAAAACCAATTTTTGGTTCAGCTGATTTTTTTCTATTGATTTCCTTTTACCAATTTCATTGATTTTTGCTCTCATTCTTATTATTTGCTTTCTTTTGATTACTTTGGATCTAATTTGCTCTTCTTTTTCTAGTTTCCCAAGGTGAAACTTAGATTGTTGATTTTAGAGGCTTCTTTTCATATACATATGTATACACGTATACGTGTATACATATGTATATTCAATGCTATACATTTCCCTCTAGGTACTACTTTGTCTGCATGCCACAAATTTTGATAAGCTGTATTTTCATTTTTTCATTTAGTTCAAAATCTTTTCTGATTTCTTTTGATATTTCTTTTGTCCGTGTGTTATTTAGAAGTGCATTGTTTTAGGATTTTTCCAGTTCTATTTCTTTTGTTGATTTCTAATATAATTCCATTGTAGTCTGAGATCAGACATTATATGATTTATATTCTTTTTTTTTTTTTCAACTTTTTTTAAAATTTATTTTTGGGACAGAGAGAGACAGAGCATGAACGGGGGAGGGCCAGAGAGAGAGGGAGACACAGAACCGGAAACAGGCTCCAGGCTCCGAGCCATCAGCCCAGAGCCTGACGCGGGGCTCGAACTCACGGAGTGCGAGATTGTGACCTGGCTGAAGTCGGACGCTTAACCGACTGCGCCACCCAGGCGCCCCATATATATTCTTTTAAATTTGTGAAGGTGTGCTTTATGGCCCATCATGTAGTTCAGCTTGGTGAAAGTTCATGTGAGCTTGGAAGAATGTGTCTCCTGTTTTTGTTGGCGAAGTAATCTATGAATGCCAATTATATCTAGCTGATTGATGGGGTTGTTGAATTCAATTCTGTCCTTACTGATTTTCTTCCAGCTGTTTCTGTTTCTGACAGAGGGGTGTCGAAGTCTTCAATTATGGTCGTGGATTCATCTGTTTTCTATCAGTTTTTGTCTCATGGAGTTTGACACTGTTGTTTGGCACATTCATATTAGAGATTGTTATGTCTTCTTGGAGAATTGGCCATTTGATTCCTTATGTATTGCTGATTGTTTGAAGTCTGCTCTGTCCAGAAGTAAGAGAGTAAAATAAAATAAAATAAAATAAAATAAAATAAAACAAAAGTAAGAGAGCTACTCCTGCTTTCTTTTGATTAGTGCTAGCATAGTATATATTTTTTCCCATCCGTACTTCTAGTCTGTATGTGTCTTTATGTATTTTTTTTTAATTTTTTTTTTAACGTTTATTTATTTTTGAGACAGAGAGAGACACAGCATGAACAGGGGAGGGGCAGAGAGAGAGGGAGACACAGAATCGGAAGCAAGCTCCAGGCTCTGAGCCATCAGCCCAGAGCCCGACATGGGGCTCGAACTCGCGGACCGTGAGATCGTGACCTGAGCTGAAGTCGGACGCTTAACTGACTGAGCCACCCAGGCGCCCCAATGGGTCTTTATATTTAAAATGGGTTTCTTGTGGAAAACATATAGTTGGGTTATATTTTTTTGATCCACTCTGATAATCTGTCTTCCAATTGGTGCATTTAGACCCACTGATTATTCAAAGTGATTGCTGATGGAGTTGGATTAATATCTATGACATGACTGTTTTCTATTTATTCTTGTTTGGTCTTATTTTTGTCTTCCACTCTTTTTCTGCCTTTGGTAGTTTTAGTTGAGCATTTTATGTGATTCTATTTTCTCTCCTTTCTTAGCATACCAGTTATACTTCATTTTTAACTTTTTTTTTAGTGGTTGTTCTAGAGTTTGCAGTATACATTTATAGCTAACTCAAGACCACTTTCAAATAACACTATAGTCCTCCATAGGTTGTGTGAGTCCCTTAAGATGACAGAATAATCCTAATTTCTCCTTCCTGTCCCTTGTACCATTGCTGTCATTCATTTCATTTATATATAAGCACACATAAATGCACACACATAAGATATATACATAAGCACATATAATTGAATATATTACTATTATTATTTTGAACATACTGCTGTTTGTTAACTAAGAAGAGGAAAAAAGGTTTTTATTCTACTTTTACTTATTTTTTTCTCCAATGTTCTTCCTCTCTTATGTAAATCCAAGTCCTTGAATTATAGTATTTTCCTTCTCTCTAAAGAACTTTTAATGTTTCTTGAAAGATAGGTCTTCTGGAGAAAATACCCTAAATTTTTGCTTGTCTGAGCAAGTCTTTATTTTTTCTTTACTTTTGAGGGATAATTTTGTGGGGTACAGAATTCTAGGTTGGTGGTTTGTTTCTCTCAACACTTCAAACATTTCTCCCTGCTCTCTAGTCTTGCTTGTATGGGTTCTGAGGGAGAAGTTGGATATAATGTTTATTTTTCTTCCTCTTGGGGTAAGGTGTTCTTTTCCCCCTCTGGCTCCCTTCAGGACTTTGT
Organism: Panthera leo; assembly: GCF_018350215.1. Taxonomy (NCBI): domain Eukaryota; kingdom Metazoa; phylum Chordata; class Mammalia; order Carnivora; family Felidae; genus Panthera; species Panthera leo. The sequence continues at coordinate 67,546,140 of NC_056690.1, forward strand.
GTTTATCTTTCATTTTCTGTAGTTTGAAAATAATATGTCTATGTGTAGTTTTTGTTTTTTGACATTTCTCCTGCTTGGTATTCTCTGAGCTTCCTGCACCTATGGTTTGGTGCCTGACATTAAGTTTGTACATTTCTCAGTCATCATTATTTCAAGTATTTCTTCTGTTCCTTTCTCTCTTTCTTCTTTCTCTGGTATTCCCATTTTGTGTATGTTACCTGTATGTACATGTGTATGTTACATGTATGTCCCCCGGTCCTTGGGTGTTCCTTCTGGTTCCTTCAGTCTTTGTTCTCTTTGCTTATCAGTTTTGGAGATGTCTGTTGCTACATCCGCAACCTCAGGAGATTCTCTCCTTAGCCATAACAACTACTAACAAGCACATCAGTCTACTAACAAGCACATCAAAGGCATTCTTCATCTCTGCTATAATGTGTTTTTTGTTTTTTATCTCAACATTCCTTTTCAGTTCTTTCTTTGGATTTCCATCTCTCTGCTTACATTCCCCATCTGTTCTTGCATGGTGTCTACTTTATCCATTAGGGCCCTTAGCATATTAATCATAGTTGTTTTAAATTCTTGGTCTGATAATTTCAACATCCTTGCTCTGTCTGTCTCTTCAAATTTTGTTTTTCTGCCTTTTGGTATGCCTTGCGATTTTTTTTTCTTGATAGCCAGACATGATGTGCTGGGTGAAAGGAACTGCTGTAAATAGGCCTTTAGTAATATTGTGGTGAGATTGTGGGGGGTGGTGGGGAAAGCATTCTGTAGTCCTATGATCTCAGTCTTTTAGTGGGTCTATGCCTCTGGATGATGAACTTCACAAATATTTCTCAGGTTCTTCCCCCCACCATGTTAGGTGGGAAGGGATGGCTAGAACTGCCTGGAGTCAGGTATTTCCATTTTCCCCCACTGTAGGTTAGAGTTGGCTGAAGTTGGGTCATTTCCTTCCCCCAGGCCAATCAGGCCTTGGTAATACCCCAGCAGGTGAGGCTCTGGTGAACCAGCTTCCTCTGAGAGCTGGCCTTGTTAAGAAGAACAGAGGGCTCTGGCTTATTTCAAAATGGTTCCTTTTCCTCTCCCGCTGCTGGAAGAGCCAGAGGCTATTTACTGGGAGAACCTGGTCAAGCTCCAGTACTGTGGGGACCCCCATATGAGTGGATTTACCTGGGGTTTTTAACTCTCAGACTTGTCCACACCGAACCTTCAGCAATTTGTCAATTCCGCTTCAGGTTTCCCTACTCCAGCGCTGGGTCTCACGGTGGTTTCCACTGGCGACCTCGTGTCTTCACCTGTCTGTCTCTCCAGTGTTGGGGGGCAGTGGTGTGCCCTGTGATTTTCCAATCTGTTTAGGTCTATACTTGTTAGGATGGAGCGGTGACTTCCAAGCTCCCTACATGCAGAACCAGAAACCAGAAACCCCAGCACTTCAGTTTTGTCCTGTCTATTCAGGGATGAGGCCCATTGAATTCTGCAGGGGCTTTTGTGCCAAAAGAAAACCGCATCTTGAGTCTAGAGACCTGTCATCAAGGACAGCAAAACTGTGTGCCAGTGCTAACACGCCCTTGGCATGACCACCTGGCCAAGCACGGGGCTTTGCTAACAGAGGAAGATGCATGTGAAGGGGCAGTTTCTGCCCCTGGGGAAAAACTGCATCCATGAGAATGGCACCAGGATAGCATAGAGTTGGGTCTATATAGTGTATAATTGGGTTGGGATAGTGTGTGGTTGGGTCAGACTGACTCGAATTCCAAGCACGGTGAACTTTGATGTGTTCTCAGCAACCTCTCTAAGCCCAGTTTCTTCTTCTATGAAATGGGGTCAGTGTCAGACCTTTCTCACAGGGGTGTTGTGAGGCTTGAGAGAGGATAAGTGTTAGCAGAGGGCCTCTTTCATAGTAAGTGCCCAATACCGGCTGGCTGTTATTACCAGATGAAATATACATACCAAAAGACTGTCTGCTCAGATGGTGAAAGGGGGCAAGTTAACTCCTTATTCTAGATTCTTGCTTAAACTTCATCTTTGCCCCTTTCTCTTTGCCTCCTTTGCCTGTGCTATGCACAGGCTGTTGGTTTCTGAAGGGACTGCCCCTTTGGCCTCGTTATAAGATCCTTGCTGTGGCACTGCCTCATAAGTCTTACGGGTGTTTCCTCAGGCTGGGGAGCCTCAGGGGAGAAGGATGTCATAGCTGGAGAACATTTGACTTCTAGAACCTTCTCCCGAGGTCTTCCCCACACAGGTATGAAGGGCGGATACATTAGGACAGGTGTCCAGGCTGTTTCACCATCATTTGTTTCCTTGGGGACTATCACTGGCCTCAGTTTCTGCCTCCCTTTGAGACTGGTATAAGTCACCAGGGGTAGATTTACACAGCTTTGGATGAGTGATAGGGTGTTGGTAAAATCCAGGGGAGACATCTAACACCTTGACTAGAAACATCATACATGTTCCACAGTAGGCTGACCAGCCAACCAATCAACCAAAGAGCAAAATGGAAATGTAGTAAGTAACACAGCCAGACCTGACATAACCAGGTGTGCTCCAGGTGGTTCATGGAGGGTAGGATCCAGAGCCATCCTGGGGAGGGGATGTTTGGGCTTCTAAGCCAGTCACACCATGGGAACCTCTCTGCACTCCCTGACATTGCCACTTAGGACACAACGAACATTGGTGACAGCCTTGGAGGACACACAAAGCACAAGGGACCGCACTGAAAGAACTGGAGGAGGAGGGAGAGGAGTAATCCCTTCCCCCACCCATGACTTATCTTGGTGACGAGAAGTGACAGGGCAGAGAACTGAGGCGTGTGCTCGTGGGCTGCCGAGGGGGTATTACTGTGTCCCCCAAATCCGTGTGTTGAATGAAACTCTAGTGCTCAGCCTGATGGTATTTGGAGGTGGGGCCTTTGGGAGGTCATTAGGATGAGAGGAGGTTTATGAGGGTGGAGTTCCCATGATGAGATTAGAGACGAGTGCCTTTGTAATGAGGTCGAGGAACCAGAGCATTTTTCTCTTCTGACATGTGAAGGCACAGAAAGAAGGCAGCCATCTGCAAATCAAAGTGGGTTCTCCCTAGAACCCGATACTGGCACCCTGATCTTGAACTCCCAGGCTCCAGAACGATGAGAAAGACATTGCTGTTGTTTAGGCCGCCCGGTCTACGATATTCTGTTACAGCAGCCTGAACTGACTGAGACAGGTGTGGATACATATCATCCATGCTTAGCACTAGCTGTGACTTCCTCCTCTTGCTTCCAGCTCCTCGGCCAGGAGCCTGGCCTGTTCAGCAATGAGGCATCCCCAGAGCGTTTGCTGAAAGTGTTGTCATCATCTGGAGAGAAAGTCCTAAAGCTCCCAAGGGCACATGTCAACAGGATCTGGTGTAGAGCCCAGGCCCCAGCAGTCTTGCCTCTGCAGGGTGGCCAGCGGTGAAACGGCCCAGAGCCTTATGGAATAGAAGGAGCCTTCACTTCCTGGCCAGGACTTATGTCCAGAATACACAATGATGTATATTCTAGTAGGCTGAGCCCTTGACTCTGTACAGATTCATATCCTTCCCTAGTGGTGCGTGTGTGGGGGCCTGTGTGAGGCCACACGGTCTCCCTTGTGGGATCCCCTGAAGCCTGCACCTGCTTGTGAAACAAGGTGATTGTCCATTTGGGTCCAGAGTGGAAACCTAGCTGGGACCTGGGAATTAGGACAACTCGTCGTAGCCCTGGAAGAACCGAAGATTCCATCTGGATTCCCCAGCCATTTCAAGCTGGTCAGGTGTCTTGCCACCTCTGACCGGAAGGAAGACAGCAGGGTGAGGTGTCCCTCAGGACCCTTTCCTCTTCGCTTGGCACCTGTCAGTGGGTCTGTTCCTCTCCTTGCCCTTCTGCCGCCCAGACCATCTGGAGCCACACACCTGACCGACCGTCACCAGATGCCGCCCTGTGCTCTGAGCCGTCCCCTAGCATCACTGTTCTGCGTTCGCAAAGTTTCACTTCTGCAGAGATCTTCTGGCTGGACATTTCCCTGAAAGACTCTGACCGTCTAAGTCCTGGGAAGCTCTCAGATTTCATGAGGCTGTAACGTGCTCTTCCTTCCTGAGGTTAATCCCATGTTACGAGGGCATAGCTCACCAAAACGATGAACGGAATTTTTAGGCATCAAGAAGAAGTAAGTCAGGAGTCCCTGGGATCTCAGCGGACTTCTTCCCTGGACAAGCCCTAGTTAGGGTTCCCTTCATGGCACCTCAGGGGTGTCAGAAACCCCACCTGCAGCTGCAAGGGACCCATTGCTTGTAACTGACGTTGAAGGCTGAGAGAGCAGTCACTTGGTGGGGTCAGGGATGGGAGAAAGTTTTTTCAGATGTCTGCATGTCGCACCTGGATCAACAAACAGGTTTTTTTTTTTTAATTGTTATTCATTTTACAACTCAATAAAGCTTAATTATGAGGAAGCAGAAAGCAAGCAGAAGCCATGCTCACATAATATTGTATTCCTTGCAGCAATTCCTGCGGGGCCCTCACACTTGCATTGCAATGTAGAACAAACCAAATTACGGGAACTATTCAAAATTCATTTAAAAACATCATTGAGGAGCATCATAATAAAAACACAATGAAAAAGACAAGCTTGGGTTGTTAACTTGCAGTGCCGTGCATGTTCACGGGGGCCTGTGTGCGTGTGTGCGTGTGGGTGTGTGCATGCACATGTGGCCTGATTCGCTCTGCCGGGAGCAGCCGGGGGCTGAGGGCTAGATGGTCGGAGACCATGGACTGGAAAAGCACAGGGGGGACATGGAGAGGGCTGGGGACCGCTGGGAAGTGTCTGCTGTCCCGTCTCCTGTTTTGGACAAAAGTCAGCAAGGTAACGTTGGGACTTGGGCCCAGAGCAGTGGCTGGGGTGACCGGGATGTTTGATGAGGGGCTGGGGGCGTCCCAGGGGCTAGGCTTGCTCCCCAAGCTGACTCTGCCTCTCATTCACCTGGTCTAGCAGGGGACCCTGCTTGCCCGATCCCTGCAGACAAAGAACCCCCCCAACTCTGATTAGCTCTAGGCCCACCCAGGAAGTGATGGTGGCTCAGAAGCATTTAATTGTGTGTCAACCGCCAATTTACCAGGGGACCAGTGTGTCCGTCACTCAGAACCTTTGCCTGGCCTGCAAAGGACTCAGGCCCTTTGCCGGGAGCCCATCCAGCCTGGGTTCTGATTGAGGGCACCGGAGCCCTGGGCCATAGCACCTGGTGTTTACTCAGGCCAACAGCCTCTGTCGAGCTCTTTGCTCTGGTTCCATCCTGCTCGGCTTCCAGGGCCACCACTTCAGCTTGCTTTTCCCCAACCCTGGGCCTGCCCTGCCCGGCCTTCTTGGTGCCCAAGCCTTAGCCTGTGGGAGCAAAGTTGGTCTCACCCCTGTTCTCCATCCCAGCCCCATTTTGTCACTTGAGCCCTGTTGTGACCTTGAGCCCAGGGCTTTGGGCCTCAGTTTACCCATCTGGAAGACAGGTGTCATTAAGTATGCCTTCCCTCCCTCCAGGAGTGTTTTCCGAATTAATTCATTCTCTTAATTAATTAATTAAGCGCTTTGAGATGCTTAGACAAAAGGTGTGCTAGAAGGTGCAAATTATTATTTATTCTTAATGAACCCTTCTTTGGAGATAATTTACTCCTGGTTCTGAAGCGAAGCACAGTGGACCCCGGGGGAGGGGGAAATGACGAGGTTGGTTTTTTGTGTTGGTTTGGGGGAAGTAGAAAGGGGGGGGTGGGTTATTATCTGGAGTTACTCTCTCCGTAGGCTGATAGAGAATTAGGCAAGCGTTCGTTGCACTGCTCTGTCGCGCGGCCTCGGCCAGGATTGTTAACCTCTGCAAGTGCAAAGTCAGCTCCGAAGACAGAAGGTTTTCAGATCGCATCACGACCTGCTTTTAAGACTGGGAAGTCAGAAGTGCGAGAGAGAGAGAGAGAGCCAGGGCGCAGGGGAGGAGCGAGAGAGAGAATAAGAAATGGAGAGAAGAAGAAGGGAGGCTTGAGTGTATCATCACCTGTTGCCAAGTACAGGTCCCTGCCAAGGGCAGAGACAAGGGCAGAGGCTGTGTGTCGGGGTTGCTGGCTGCTCAGATGTGTCTCTTGGCCAGATCCTGGCCCCCTCTGCACCCTCTAAGGTTCTTCCCGGGACGGACTGTATCCAGACTTCTGTCCTCTCCTCCCTCTTTTTTTCCTTAGGCTCTGATCTTAGCAAAAATATGACGTGTGCACATTTCATGGACAGGAATCTTCCCTTCTGTTGTATCCCCCCACCCCCACCCCAGTCTGAGACCACTTTGTTCCCAACCAGGCACATGGCTTCCAGGCTCTTTCCGGACTGCTCTCAATCCCTCCTCTCAGAAGGAGAGGAAACTGGGGCCGGGGCAGGCTGAGGGGGAGGACTCATCCGGGAGGGCCAATGACCTAAGGCGAGCAGCTGACTTCTAGGCCTGCGAGTGGGCAAGGTGAAGGCGGGAGGAACAGGAGGAGCTTTAATTATTTCCCCTCCATGCTTTTGTATAGTTTGACATTTTTTCCAGCGAGACGCATGATTTTTATTATCGCCATCTCCTATCCCAGGCAGACGAACTGACGGTCTACAGAGGACATTTAAGGCATTGGCCAGAGGAGGGGGGCCATTCTTCTCCTTGACAGTCCCGATGCTCCCGACATCGCCCGCCTGCTGTGGGAGGTGCTCGGGGGCTCGCCTGTGAGGAGGGGAGGCTGGTCAACGGGGCCAGGGAGAGGGGACACTAGCGGGGGAGGCAAATAGATGAGAGCCGAGAAACTCCGTTGCCAACTCGTATCTCCTGAAGCCCTGTAGATGCTGGATTTTTGCACCACTTGAGAGCGTTCCTGTAAGGCCAGGCCTCCTCCAGAGCCGTGCAGGAAGCGCTCTGTTAGAAGTGAGCTCGCGCTGCCCTGCACTGGTGTCTGGTCCCAATGGAAGGATGGGAGCTGACGGGCCGGGCGCACCGTGGCCGCGGGGCGGTCTCTGCAGGCATAGGGCCCACGCTGGAGTCACTACTTTGCCCCTTGCTTGCTGGTAACCTTGGGCAAGTTCTTAGTTTTGTCGTCTGTTAAATGAGATAATAGAAGCATCTGCCACGTAGGGGCGTTGTGAGGATGGAATGAGTGAAATGGCACAGCTCTTGAATAGTGGCTGGCAGCGGCCATCATGACTTAGCCTCCGTGCACGCAGCAGGACCCGGGCCGGCCTAAGCTGGGCAGGCAATGCAAGCTTAGGCACATCGGTGCGTGCATGGGGTGAGCAGAGGGGCCTGCCTCGGTCTACCTGCACGTGACACCAAGGAGGAAGCTGCCGGGGAGGAAGCCCTTCCAAGGGTCCAGGTCTGGCGAAGGAGTGATTCCCCACAATGCCTTGCTTTCAGGCTGTGCCCCACCAGGCCCCCCGGACCCCAGACTGCTGTCTAGAGGGGCCCACGGCTGCAGGGAAATACGGAACGAGTGAAGACTGCGAGAGCTGGCGACCGACAACTCTGTGAGACACAGTCCCAGGCAGCACCCGCTGCTTCAGGGCTGGTCACACTGAGCATGGGGCAAAGAATAGGCCTCAGGAAACGCAGTGGCGGGGGGGGGGGGAGGGGGGGGCTGGGGGAAAACGGACCAGCCTCCAGTGGTGGCTCGAGGTGCCTGTGGGACTCCTCGGCAAAAATGTGAGCTGGCAGCAGTGCCCAGAGGAGAGGGCAGGATCAAGGCCTGAAAAATGGTGACCTTGTTATTATAAAAGGAAAAAAAAAAACAACCAACAACATAAAATGCTCTTTATGATGCTCTCGGCCTCCCAAAGAGAGTGAGCCCTGTTTCAGGGAAGGCCACGGGCCCCCTACAAGGTTTCTCAAACCCTTGGCTTTGAAGGAACAGGTTATTTTTTTTCTTTATCAATATGTCATGGACAGATACTTTTATCAAAGACGGTAAAAATGAATTCCTAGGAAAATGAAATGATAGGGGGATGTACAACATGCCAGTGCCAAGTTTTTCACTACTGAAGTCAACAGACATAAAACCACCCTGTCACATTGCTGCTAAGATTTTAGATGTTTACTCTCAATTTCTGAACTTCTCTCTTTGCAGACTGTTATCAAACGTTTGGGGGCTTGGGGAGCCTGGGTGGCTCAGTCAGTTAAGCATCTGACTTCAGCTCAGGTCACGATCTCGTGGTTGATGGGTTCGCATCCCGCATCAGGCTCTGTGCTGACAGCTCGGAGCCTGGAGCCTGCTTCGGATACTGTGTCTCCCTCTCTCTCTGCTCCTCCCCTGCTCTCTCTCGCTCTCTCAAAAGTAAACATTAAAGAAAATTAGAAAGTTTGGGGCTTGGCTTGGGTCCAGGGACCACACTAAGTCTCACCGGGACACCGACCTCATGGAGTTGCTTGGCACTTAGGGGCAGCAGGGGCAGGGATGTGTGCCTCTGGACCGAGCAAATGCAAGAACAGCGAGTCAGCTTCCTTGGGCTGCTGTAACCAAGCACCACACACTGCCTGGCCGAGAACAACAGAAATTGACTCTCTCACAGTTCTGAAGGCTAGAAGTTCAAAGTCAGGGTGCCTACAGGGCTGTGCTCCTTCTGGAGGCTCCGCGAAGGATCCTTCCTTGCCTCATCCGGCTTCTGGTAGCTCCTGGCGATCCCTGGAATCCCTTGGCTTGTAAACGCATCACTGCCTCGGTCTCCACGTGGCCTTCTTCCTGTGACTCCAAATCTCTCTCTCCTGTGAGGACACCAGCCATTGGCTTTAGGGCCCACCCACATCCAGTATGACCTCAACTCAACTTGATTACATCCACAAAGACACTATTTCCAGATCAGGCTCCATTCCGAGGTCCCGGGTGGACGTGAATTTAAGGAGGTGGAGATACTATTCACTGTTCAACCGGGCACTGATAGCACACATAAGCCCAGACACTGGAGGCAGATGGGACCAGAAAGGCATGGTCAAAGTCAGGGGTCATCTTTGGGCTTTGGACCTGGGAAAGTCTGAGTCAATTATTTCCGGATCACCACAGGGCAAGAAAGTCCTGTGGGACACCTGAATACTCACTCTAACCATCACCATATTTGTACTCCTGGGCCCTGATGGCCAAAGGGAGTTCTGCTTCTAAGGGCGGGAAGGGAACCCCAATGGTACTTCTGGGGCTTCTGAGGATGCAGAGGAGATGAACAGCTGGAGCCTGAAGCCAAACCAACCCATCTCCATACCCCGAACAAGAGCCTTGGACAGAGCTCTGGAGGGAAAGGCGAGGCCTTTTGCACACTAGAGTGAGTGCCTCTCACACACTTTCTGGTGTGGTTGTTGTGGAGTCCAGCGGGTAGAGCATCAGCACTGGCATCAGACTGCTGGGCTGTAAGTCTGGCTTCATAACCTTGGGCAAGTCACTTGCCTTTCAGTGCCCCATTTTTCTCATCTGTAAAATGGGGTGAATGGTAGCTCCCATTTCTACGACTGTTGGGAATAATAAGTGTGGTAATGTATGTAAAGAGCTAGGCACAGTGCCTGGTACATGGTAGGCACTCAAATGCTATCTGTTATCAATATGATGATTTTTAGATGGACCAGGGAAGTGACTGCCATCCTGATCTGTGCCCAGTAGGGAAAAGAGACTTTGTATTTATAAACACCTTCTATGAGCCAAGTATTGTTTTGAGTGATTTACATGTTTATATAATATCAATAGATGTTTTTGAGAGGTTAACTTGCGATTAATTTATCAAATTAATGTATCAAGGTTTTATTGAGCACTTACTATCCGCAAGAGGCAATGAGGAATCCAACTACATCTAAGGAAAGGCCACTGCACTTTGGACAAAGAAATGAGTCCAGGTTGGTTCTTAATGAGGTGTCAGCCTTTAAGGAAAGATTTTATGCGGTTTTGCTTGAGATGGAAGATTTGATTAATTGATCTCTTAGGACCTTCTGGCCCTTGGTTCTGCAGGACGATGGAAGAGGAAGGTGAATTATTTTCATCAATGTGAAGCTTCACTGTTAGTGCTTGTCTTTGTTTATTTTACTAAGACCCTATTACTAATTTAACTCTTAAGCAGTTTCTCTGTTCTGTTCAAGAAAAGTCTTTTCAGTTCATTTTGGAAAATACCTTGCTTTATTTCATTCCTATGATAATTCATAACAAAATAAAAAATATGAGTTATAGCCAAACTGGATTACTAATATGTAACCCGTAGCATTGCTTAATTTGGCTTGCTATTAAAGTTTTAATAGAAAATATCATTTGATTGCAATTTAGAAATAAAATTTGATTTCTATATTATAACTAATATGAATAATAAGCCCAAAAATGTCTAATAAACTTAGGCATTTCTATTAACACAATGAATATGTTTCGGATGTTTCCAGCATACTAATTCAAAGTTTCATTGTCTCCTCGTATTTTTCCTGAGCGCTCACTGACCTCACCCAGGCAGCCTCCACTGGCAATTAGTTTTCAGCTGAATTAGCCCTTCGGAGAGCCACGATAATTAAAGTGTTATGCTTCTTTAAATGAAGTTGGCTGCCGGTTCCAGCCAGAATTGCTCTCATAAGAGTGCCCCCTTTCTCTCTGTGTGGTCTGGGGTTATGGGTAACTCTGCATTCACAGCTCCGGGCTGGGATCTGGACCTCATTTACTCATAATACTTGTCATTTCCAGATCCCCAGGCTTGTTCTGTCTTACCGTAAGAAGAGAGGATGTGTGTTTTCCCTCCCTCATAAACAACTGCTATTCATTCACTCACTCACTCATTCATTCATTCATTCAATTCAAATAGGAATCAATAGCCTACCTACCCTATGCTAGCACTATGTCCCATGCTGGAGTCACCACGGTGATTAAAAACAGTTACCGTCACTTGGGGCGCCTGGGTGGCTCAGTCGGTTAAGCGGCCGACTTCGGCTCAGGTCACGATCTCGCGGTCCACGAGTTCGAGCCCCGCGTCGGGCTCTGGGCTGACGGCTCAGAGCCTGGAGCCTGCTTCCGATTCTGTTTCCCTCTCTCTCTGCCCCTCCCCCGTTCATGCTGTGTCTCTCTCTGTCTCAAAAATAAATAAACGTTAAAAAAATAAAAATAAAAAAAAAAAGTTACCATCACAGAATTGAAAAATCACGATAAAGAATACCTACGTATGTGCTATGGCAAAGAGAAATACGATTCTGAGCAAGCAGTAAGAAACTGTCATCATTGGAGTTCAAGGGAGGTTTCCTGAAAGAAGCTGAAATCTGAAAAGTAAGTAGGAGTTATAGAGGAAAAGATGAGCTGGAGAGAGTACCAGGCACGTGCAAGTGTCCTGGGTATGCCACAATGTCAGGGCGAACGGGGTGTCGAGGGAACGGGGAGGAGGGACGCGTCACAAGAGAAGGCTGGGAGGAGCGGTGCTCTGCGGAGCCTTCCTGGCAATGGGAGGACGCCGTTCCCTGGAAGGTCCAGAAGGGTTTTAAGCTGCATGGCCAGATGCGCATTATGTGGCTTGGGAGAACCCAGAGCTGCTCCTCCTCTGAAATCTCCTCCTCTGGCCACCATCTCTGTCTGTCTCTTGGCAACGTCTACGTCTCCGTCTTCACCCGCACAGTCGAACGTGTTGGGGTCCTTCTCATCTGAGAACCAACCGAACGAAACCACGCCCTCCGTCATCCACCCCCTCTCTGGGGGCCTGCGCTGTTCTTTGTCCCGGCCTCCTGCATTCCTCTCTCGCCACCACCTGGCTCACAGCCCATCTGATCCTGCCCACAGGATGTACCGCAGGCAGGTCAAGCTCCGCTCGTCCGCACAGAACGCTTACTCCCCCTGAAAGCTGTCTGACCATCACCAGTCTCAGGGACGAACACCACTGTCCAAGCCAGGAACCCACGCCAGGCCCATATTTACTCGTCTCTACCTTCCGGCCCGGCTTTTCTTGCCAAACATTTGAAAAGGCCTGCGGCCAGTGTCTGCTGTCACCTTAGCTCAACCTCTTGCAAATTCTTACCCGGATCATGAAAACAGCTACCAAGCTGATTTCCTTGCCTCCTGACTGTTTCGAAATAGTGCACCTTTCCGCCGTCACCAGGATAATCTTTTAAAAATTACACCTGGTTTTGCCGTGTTTCCGCTTAAATGCCTTCGGTTGCTGACTTGACAGAGCTTTCAGCCTGAGGTTCACATTTCTGAACTTCGTGCATACAAAGTCTCTTATTTTTTTTTTAAATGTTTTAAAATATTTATTTATTTTTGAGAGAGACAGAGACAGAATGCGAGTGGGTTGGGGCAGAGAGAGAGGGAGTCGCAGAATCTGAAGCAGGCTCCAGGCTCCGAGCTGTCAGCACAGAGCCCAACTCGGGGCTCGAACGCACGAACCGTGAGATCATGACCTGAGCCGAGCCGGTCGCTCAACCAACTGAACCACCCAGGCGCGCCTATGACTTTGTCTTCTTAATGCTTAACCCAATACCTAGCGTATGGTAGATGCCCAATGAGAAGCCCCTATTCCCATCCACTCCACCTCAAAAATTAGCCCCACAGACCTCAAGGAGGAGTGGGTTGGAGAGGATGTGTTGATAATCCTCGGTGTAGAGCTCGTTGCTCTGCGGCTTTTGTCTAAGGCCGTTAAAATGGCAGCTTTGTCTTAGTTTCTAGTTTTGACTGAGCTCTTTTTGGTCTCCCTCGGTGTGTGTTTCCACCATCTCCCCCTACCCTTGGCCCATTTCATCCCCCCCCTCCACGGGCCAGGCCAGGCCTCCCCCTCCCTCTGCTCCCATGTGCCTCCCACATTCCCTCCTCGCCTAGGAACCAGCTCTCCCAGAGCCCAGCTCTCCTACTGTAGTTTTTAATCTTTCTTCCTAAATTAATCTCTCCCGATACCTAATCATGCCTGGTGCCCTTCCCTGAACTCTTACCACGTTGCCTACCTCTAGCGGGTAATGAGATGCCCACGGCTGGCTGCAGCCTCCCAGGCGGAGACCATTTTCCTCCTGGCTTTGTGTCCTAAGCCCTGCACACGCATGCCCAAATCATCTGGCCCTTTTTATTTATTTCTCTGCCACTTCCTATGGCAAACTCATCTAATTTGGGCTCTGCTCTGGGGCTGTCCCTCTCTCTCTCTCTGTGCGTCCTCACTTTTGAGGTCCCCTCCACGTTATTGAATCCGTCTCTGTCTTCATGATTATATTTTCCTTCCATGTTAATGCTTGTGCCTTTCCAAGGCGAATCTCATCTGGGGGCACCTTACCCCAAACAGCTTCCTTCTCCAGGTCACGGATAATTTTATTCGCCCCTTCCCAGGCAGGGCCATCTGTCAGTTTCATAAGACACTTTCCTATAAGTGTTAAGAAAAAGTGGGTCTCTCCTGACCACACTTGCTTTTCCTGGATAATGTCACCATACTTTTTTTTTTTTTTTTTGCCTCAGTCATCAGAAAACCTGACGCTAAGTTTTGTGCATGGTGGCAGTGACTGTCTCTTTGCTGGGTCTCTGTGAGATGTGTTCCCCTTGTTAGGTGGCATTCATGAATTTTTAGTATAAAAGAACGCATGTACACGGGTCTTATGCTGTAAGTTTACTTCAAACACTTTGGAAATGAGTCAGGTCTAAACAGTATTTTTAGCACCTGGACGGCTCATACACTTTCTGTTCTTTCCTGCTTTCCTATTGCTAGCTCCTGTGAACATTACTAGAAGCTGGTATAAATGAGGTTCTAAAGCTCAATGGACAGAATCCCCTCTTAGCGCCTTGTGGCCACCCTCAGCGGTCAGGCATCGAGATGTGGGTGTGACAAGGCCTGGGTAGGTGATCCACAGGGGTGGGCAGAGGGGGTGCCCGGGGCAAAGACCCTGACTTCAGAAGACAGCCTACCAGCACCAGGCTTGATTCTGTCCCTTCTGGTCATATGACCTCAGACCCGGGAACCTTCCTAAGTGTTCCTAAGTGTCCCCCCACACTGGAAAGGTGGGGGGGGGGGGCAAGTAATAAAGCCTTCAGGAGTGTGAGAAACAAATGAAGAAGTACATCCTGGTATCTGGCATCAGGAAGTGGCAAGGGGGCACTCAATTCAACCTTCCATCTTTGATTTCTTAGAGGGTTGTCCTGTCCAGAGATGGGTCCCCTGTTGCTCCAATGTTATGTGGCCCGATGTCCCTCTAGTGGCGTTTCATTAACTGATTCATTTGAAAAAGACAAATATCCCCATGGTGTTTCTACCTCAGTCTGTGATATTATTTGGGAGAATAAACTGTCAGCAGGGCAGTGAGGTAACAGTTTGATGGAGGGGAGCTGGAGGGTGAATTTTGGAGCTGAGGGTTTGGGGGGGGGCATTGCCGGGGAGCAGGGGGAAGGTGAGGGAGGCGCTCCTCACTAGAGGGTTGGGGGAGTGCCCTCCAACTTCACGGTGCTGTAGAACAGTGTTCTGGAATGTCAGTGTGTCCCCGACTCCCCTGAGGCTTGTTAAGGGCAGAAGCCGCTGCGGGCCAGCTGGGTGGGCGGCCAGAGGTTCTGCATTTCTGGAAAACTCCTGGCCGTGGCCGTGCTGCCGCTCCCAGGACCGCACGCAGCGGGTGCGGAGGATTTGTTAGAATTTGACTCAGGTCTCTGTTGAAATGCAGGTCCTTGGCGATGCGTTGGTGGGGGGGAGGGTCCTTGCAGTCTGTCCCCACCTGTTGCCCACACCCTCTGAGGGCCTGGGCTTCCTCCATTCCCAGCGCCACGACCCCGGCCGGGCCCATGTGAGTTGTTATGATTTATATTTTAACTCAGGACCTCACCCAAGTCGCTCTTCCCCAGCACGTTCCTAGAATCGAGAGCAATTACATTCACTGCTTTCCTTTTATCTCCTCATCTGGCATTCCTATAGATGAGAAACAAAGCAATTAAATTTGTCTGGCGTGATTCGTACTACATCAATGCCTGCTATTTACTGCCTGTGAGTCTGTTCTTCTCCAACATTTACAAAGGGCTTCTCTTCATGCCACACCCTTGGCCGGCCTGGGAGGGGCCTTTTGCTTTAAGCTACCAGAGAGGGGGAGGCGGCGTAAGCCTCAGTTTACTCAAGCGAAAGCACTCTCGTTTGTAAACCTACACCTCCCTGCTCACAGAATGGCCAGGATCCAGGGACCTCAGGCCCAACTCCTCCATTGCCCAGCCGGGTGATGCCAGGATGCACGTTGAAGTGCCTGGAGCCCCGTTTCCTAATCCTCGAGGACAGAAGTGGTGGGACGTGCCAGTTGGCCGCACTGCGAAAGGGCCCTCTGGAGAACTCAGAGCATGGTAGGCACTCAAAGGACGCCTGAGGAGAAAACAAGTGTTTCTCTGCGGCGACACCGCCCATTGCCTCTCTGATAGCCATCGGTCTCTTCGTCCTCACCCAACTTGCCCAGTTTTGTTCAGGGGGTGGCACTCACTTAAAACCAAAGGCTTTCCCATACTCCCTTGCAGTTAGAGGGGACCACGTGACACATGCTGGCCAGTTAGACTTTAGCTGTTTTGAGGGCAGGGCAGGATAATTTCTGGGAAACTTCTGTCTTCCTGATAACGGGGCACTCCCTGGTTCTTCGAATCTGAAACAGAGACACGATGCGTAGGAGAGCAGCCATATTTTGACATGAGGCAACAAAGCGTGAGGACGAACGTTCTGAAAAAGAAGGTAGAGTGGCGAGAAGGGAAAAGAATGGCTCCCTGATAGCCTCATTGGGCTTCCATGCACTCCTCACTACCTTTGCCTGGAATGCTTGTCTCTGGAGAGGGTAATGATGAGACAAATGAAGCCAGACTACCCGTCTGGCCTGCCACTCAAGGGGCTGCCTGGGAACCCGGGAGCTTGCTAGAAGGGAGGACTTTCAAGGGGCACCCAGACCCACATATAAGAAGCTACATTTCAACAGCCAGATGAGTTACACTCACGGTAAAGTTTGAGAAGCATGGTCCAGTCAAGGTCTCTGTTGCTCACGGCTAAACAACACATTTCTGACTCCTACTCTGTATTTTTGTAAGAATGAGACACCTGCCGAGTTTTGGATTTGTGTGTATGTTGTTATCAATTCATTTTTAATTTTTTTACTTACTCTTATTTTTCATTTTTTTTTTTTTTACAGAGAGAGAGAGGGAGAGGGGGCAGAGGGAGAGAGATAGAGAGAGAAACTCACTGCAGAGCCTGATGCAAGGGCTGATTCCACGATCCTGGGATCATGACCTGAGCCAAAATCAAGAGTCCAATGCTCAACCAACTGAGACACCCAGGCTCCCTGATTATTATTATTATTATTTTTTTAACTCTGTTTTTAAACATTTTAAGTTTTTTATTTATTTTTGAGAGAGGGAGACAGAGTGCAAGTAGGGGAGGGGCAGAGAGAGAAGGAGACACAGAATGCGAAGCAGGCTCCAGGCTCTGAGCTGTCAGCACAGAGCCCGATGCGGGACTTGAACTCACAAACCGTGAGATGGTGACCTGAGCCAAAGTTGGACATTTAACCAAGTAAGCCACCCAGGCGCCCACCCTCCTCTTTATAAATTATTTTTAAAAGTATTTTTCTTGTTTCTCAGTGTTGATCTTTAAAACATTATTTTCAACATGCTTTGATACACGTATACATAGTGAAATGATTCTTCACTCCAGCTAATTAATATGTCATCCCACATAGTTACAGTTTTTGGTATAATTGGATCTTTTTTAATAAAAGATACATCTGGGCTCTGTTAAGAGGCTTCTTTCAACTTGGGAGGAAATTTTAAAAATCTTTCTCTCTTGTGGAAATGATCAGTCTATTATGTGGCCAGGGCAAAGAAGATCTTAAATAAATATTATTTTTTGTTTTATGTTTTTTATATTATTTTTGAGAGAGAGAGCGAACATGAGTGGGGTTGGGGCAGAGAGAAGGAGTCACAGAATCGGAAGCAGGCTCCAGGCTCTGAGCTGTCAGCACAGAGCCCGATGCGGGGCTCAAACCCACGAACCGCGAGATCATGACCTGAGTTGAAGCCAGATGCTTAACCGACTGAGCCACCCAGGCGCCCCAAATAAATGTTACTTTTTAAAAACAGTTTTTTTTAATTTATTTTCAGAGCGAGAGAGCGAGAGAGAGAGCATGAGCAGGAGAGGGGCAGAGAGAGAGGGAGAAAGAGAATCCCAAGCAGGCTTCAAACTGTCATTGCAGAGCTGAAATCAAGAGTCAGACGCTTAACTGACAGAGCTATCCAGGTGCCCCATAAATACTTATTTGATTATATGTTGTATCTTCTTTATCAGGTTAAAAGCTTAAAACAGGCAAGGATTGTGTCTTCTCTCTCCTTATACCATCTAGTGCTCAGTAAAGTCTCCGTATAGCAGTGAGTCCCTGGTACTTATTATATGACTTACTTCACCATCTTCTACTTACTGGGGAACCACAGGGAGGTTCTGGAAAGTCTTCCAGAACACCCTCAAAATCCTATTACATTTCCCGAGTGCTCAGGAAGAGAGGACCTATTCCAAATAATTGATATATTTACTTTTATTAGCTATTCTGTAGAATGACTTTCCTCTTCTCTTTGGCATGTAGGAAACACAGCTAAAGGTAGTTCGATGGCCCAAGTTCACTTTGGTGTGGTTTTCTTTCCTTCCCCTAACCTCTCTATGGCTCCTGACTTGATAGTTCTTTTTCACCGTTTCAATTTCTGCCTTTTATTTTTAGCCCCTCAAATACTTTTTTGGCAACGACAAGGTACAAATTACACGTAAAAGCAAAACGTGGGGAGTCTGCTTGTCTTAGAGAATGGACGAGTTTTGCCTAACGGCTGCACCTGAGCTTACGTCTCTTCCTTTGTAAAGGAGGGCTTGGGGAATTTGTCACTCGTGACATGCACTGTGGAGATGTTCACAGCACCGTGGTTGGACGAGAAAGGTGGACACAGAGAAACAGAGGGCAAAAGCCTTAAAAATGTTTGAAAATGGAAAATTGTCCACAACCCACCCCATTCCCTATTGCCCATCTGTTCATCACTAGTTATCCAACTGTATCCCTCACTGGGCTGGTCACACTGCTGAAGTTTCATGAGAAGCACTGTCCCCTCTTGCATCACCTGGAATGACCTCCCTTCTCTCTAGAAGTTCTGTGTGCGCTGCAGAGTCAAGGTCATCTGTGTCTTCCTGACAACTATACCTCATAGGGAACCCTGCCTCCCTTGGACCCACATACTTGACTTTGCAGTATCTTTTTGGTCCTTGTCTTGCTTCCTCTGAAGAGTCCTCCTTTCCGTGGCAGGAAATGGGGCATTCCTTTTTTCCCTAACGGTGCCTAGCTGGGGACTGGCGTATAGTGGGCACTCACTATGTGCCTGATCAGAGGCTACTTAACATGTCACCGTAGTCTCAGACATGGTCACATCACATATCATGCTTGTGGGCTCTATACTCTTCCCTATAAGAACAGAAGCAGGTCAGTCTGTAACCCCAGGCATTCGCAAATACAAGCCATAGGGTTAATGCTAGAACACCCCATAGTGCCATCTGAGTCCGAACCCCTTCCCTTGTGGAAGAAGCCCAGAGATGAGAGGGGCCTGTGGAAGGTTCCACGGCTGCTTGGTGGCACAGGAGACACTAGAGCTCAACTCATTGACTTCAAGTCCAGCACGAACATGGACTTCAATTGCGTCTGTTCACCCAGGCCAACCCTCCCCCCACTTCTTCAAAATTCCAGCAAGAGCACGGCAGCTGATGAAATGAAATCAGTGCAGATTTCTTCGCAGTGTTGGATGATCACCTCGAAAAATGAGTTTTACAGGGTCAGATACTGTTTTAATTGCATTAAGATGTCTAGCCAGTTAAAACAACGTCAGAGGAAACGCCTTTTGTAAAGCGGAGAATCATCCTGTGACGTATACCCACCTCTTTCGCTCTTTGGGATTCAGCCATGGTTTGTTTCTTAAAGGGAGGATTTGCCTGTTAGACATCTTGGTTGTACTCAAAGGTGAAAAGTCATGAATTTATTTACAAATTCTGCGATAGGCATGAATTATTTATACAGTCGTAACATTAGACATGCAAACTGTAACTCTGTTTCTTTATAACAGAACTCCCCTTAGTTCTCTATCCCTCATTTCTTCCAAAGGCAGAAACCAATTCAAGGTAATCAGTGCTTCTCATATAAACGCGGTCAGATCAGGATTTAATTTCTGTCTTGTTCTCTTCTTCCTGGGGTAATCTATGTTTCCGGGAGCCATGAGGGGGTGCACCTTGCCGATTCTGTCGTGGGCTCTGGGGTATTGGCCCCTGCCCCCTCTGTACCTATAGCACGTGACCTTGGTCCCCACTGTGGCTTCCGTTGCCAGGTCAATGCTGTTGGCTTTCTCTCTGGCCCTGCGGCAAAGCCTCTCTGCCTCTTTTCCAGCTGCGCTCTGGGACCCATTTACATTTCTCTTGGGGAGCATGGGCATGCTGGCGGCTTTCTCCATAGCACACCAGGGTGAACAGGCACCCGTGGCTGATCTGATCACGTAGACACTCACTTTCAGCCATTGCTGTCTTCTGCTCAGGCACCGTGTTGGAAAGGAACACCTGGCTTCCTGGGCTCCACACTCCAGGAGGCAAACAACATTCTTTTCAGCTCTGTCTGCCTGAGATCTAGAATCAGGGCTATAGTCATTCTGCCGTCTGCCGTTTCCTCCCCAGCTCTAAGAGGCTGTGCTGCTGGGCTCTGTGTCCCTTGAAACTCCAGTCCCATCTCCTTAGATTCTTCTCTCAGCTGCTGGCTGATCTTCCCCACCTCTGACCCTCAGTCTGGAGCAGTTGGTTACGGTAACGGTTGTTACTCAGCTTGGATTCTTCTCCATTCTGTTTAAAATATGTGCTGGGAGACGTCCAGGCCCCCTTTAAGTGCCACAAAATGATATCTCACGAAAGCCTTTGCCTTCACACCTCCATTTCGACTAAGGACATTCAAAGGCCTGCCCGGTGAGTCTAAGCCAAACAGTGACGCCATGTTCCTGGCTGTATCCCTGATGGGCAGGGCACCCGCCACCTGAGTGACAAAGAAAGGTAAGATGAAAACAGCAGTGAGAGAAGAACTCAGTTATTACCCCAAATTAGTATTCACCATATTCGATAGTTACGGTAGAGAGCATAATCCAAAGCAAAGCTTCCCACCAGACGGCCGGGCACAAATGTTTTATAAGTAGGCAAAGAGACAGTGGTGCTTTTGGCCCTGGAGCTCCTGGAATCCTCAGAGCCTCTGGAGCTCTTGGCATTGGCCGCCAGTGCCCTGGTGGGGGATCCTCTGAGCACAGTCTGAAGGGAACAGACTCCAAAGAGCCACCCCATGGCATGCGTGACACCTGTGCTCAGTGACTGCACTGGACCTCCAGGTATGCGGAGGGCAGCCGAGATGAGCTCTGCGTTTTGCAAGATGTGCCTACTTTTGCAAATAGCTGTCCATGTGCAAGGGGAATGGGGAGCTGCTGGAAGACTTATGCTCCGGGCACCCAAGGAACAAGGCACATAACCCAAGCTATGTGGGGGAACATAGTATGGAGTTCCTAGAGGGGACAGGGACAGGTGAGTCCCAGAGCCTCTGCTTTATGTTTATGAGATTGCCTGTCCAGAAGGCCCAAGGCAACTCTTGGGTGACACTCAATATGGCATACGTGACCCTCAAAACAGATTTCATCATGATATCGAAACATTGTCTGTGCAGAAGTTCAGTTCAATTAGAAATCCAAATGTGATATCACATGACATTCCAACAGGGTAGTTGTCAGCGAAAGGAAAGGAAAGGCTGTTCCCTTCTTAAACTATCATTTCAACTGTTGTACATTTTTTAACTGTCCGTAAAAAAAAAAAGATTTAAAAATTTTGTTGCCTACTCGCGTGAACAAAGTTTCTTGTGAGTGGCGGTTGTTGAGAATTTGAAGACACCGTCATTAAGAGGTATTGATCAGGAATTGTGCGTAGCTGTTGCGAACGTAAAATCTGAGATGAGAATATCATGTTCACAGAAGCAAGCTCAGGTTTCTCATTACAAATATGAAAATATACTGTTCGAGATTTTTATACATATTCAATATTTAATATCTTTCTCAATACTTATTTTCCTTATTGTAATTATATAATAGAAACAAAAGGGAGGTGCCTGGGTGGCTCAGTCAGTTAAACGTCCGATTTTGGCTCAGGTCATGATCTCACGGTTTGTGAGTTTGAGCCCTGCATCAGGCTCTATGCTGAAGGCTTGGAGCCTGGAGCCTACTTCGGATTCTGTGTCTCCCTCTCTCTCTGCCCCTCCCCTGCTTGTACTCCGTCTCTCTCTCTAAAAAATAGATAAACATTAAAAAAATTTTTTAAACAAAAGGTAATAAAAAATTTCCACCAGGCCCCATAGGAAGACTTCCAAATCCCCTCAGTTCATCCCGGCATACGGCACAAATCCTACATTTTGTATATGTGCCACAACACAGAAAAGCTTGGGAAGGTCCATTCTGCTGCAAAGAACACAAATTCTGGATGCAAACCAACTCAGGGTTCCAGTCCCACCTCTGCCATGTGCTGGCCGTGTGACCTCAGGCAAGCTACTTAATGGACCTGAAGCTAAATGCTTCATACGCACAACGGGGAAACAGCCCTTACTTCCAGGACGGCTGAGACCCAAAGAACGACATTTGGTACCGCAAACTCATCTCTGTTCCTCTGTGACCTTGAGCAAGACCTCTTGCCTTTCTGAACCCCATTTTACCAGAGTCAGGGATTCAAATGCTGCCCTGGCGAGCCACTGCGGTGGCATTGCGGTCCCACTGCCTGTTCATGGAATGCATCAGCGGCTGGACCTCCGGAGGGGCAGGCCTGGGTCACAGAGTCCCATAAAACGGCTGCTCCGGGAAGAGGGGGAACCAGGCGCCCAGCACCGACTGCCACTTGCTGATTTAGTATTCAGAATTCAGAATTTATGGAGCTGCCTTCCTCTGTCACATCATCCATCAGAGACAGACACTCAAGAGATGGAAGGGGAAAAAATTAAAAACCTGTTTATTGCTCAACTTGCTCTAGGCATGTTTTAGCTTATTGTTCAGCTCTGTTCATTTCAGTGCCGCAATTTGGATGGCTTTCTTAGTTGCCGTGGCTAACACGTATATATATGGATGGATGCATGGACTCGTATAGATATCTTTATCTCTGGCAAAACGAAAAAGCGCCAGAAATTGCATTGTCAATGACGTTCTTAAGGCTCAGGGTGGGCTGGAGCCCGCCAGCATGCACCTGGGCTCAGCTTTTGCTTCTCAGCTGGTACGGACCCGGCCTCCCTCGGCTGGCCAACGGTGCCGCGCTGCAGGTGCTTACTGGGAATACTGTGTTTGCCCCTGTCGATGCCAAGGGGAGTTTGTGGGTGGGTGAGTTTGTGGTGTTCACCTCCCAGGGCCAGCACACTGATTACTTCAAGTCCATTAAGCGGTTTGCCCAAGGTCACGCGGCCAGCACCTGGCAGAGGTGGGACTGGAACCCTGAGTTGGTTTGCATCCAGAATTCATATTCTTTGCAACAGAATGGACCTTCCCAAGCTTTGGGGTTGGGATGTGTCATTTTCAGAAGCGGATTACCGTTATCACATGATGGGGATGCTCGGCTCCGGGAGACGTCTCCCCGGCGGCGGTCGGCATCAGGCCCCTGCTCTCGGTGGGGGGTTGGGGTGGGTCTTCCCTGAACCTCTGGAAATGCTGCTCTGTGACTTGGCTTGGGGGCACCTGTTGGCCTGTTTGGTGAAAGTCCTGACCTGTGGCTTCAATATAGTATGTCTTGCTTCCGTTTCCTTTTTAATCAGTATCAGTTATATTAAAGGTTTTTGTTTTTGACATCTCAACTTCGTCTACTTACTTTGCATGCAGAGAAGCCTTGTGAAAATGTCGTATTTTACCAAGAGTCTATTCTAGTGGGGGCTCGGGACAGAGTGGACCTTGCCAGTTTGAGACAGAGGAGTCGGACATGGTCACTGTCAGACGTGGCCTCCCCCACCTCTCTTGGGGGCACAGGGTGACAGAGGCAGGGGCCTGGCCAGCAATGATCTAAGGTGATTTGCTGGAAGAGGTGGGGTTCAAGCTGAACTTCAGTGGTGGTTTGGAATTGGGCAGATGGAGAGGAGATGATGGGGGTGTGGTGTGTGTGTGTGTGTGTGTGTGTGCATGTCTGTGTATGCCTATGCGTGTGCACGTGTGTTTGTGTCTCTGTGTGTCTGTCCATGTGTGTCTCTGGGTGTGTGTGTCTCTGGGTGTGTGCATTTGTGTGTCTGTGTGTGTACATGCATGTCTGTGTGCTTCTGTGTGCGTGTCTGTGTGTGCATGTGTGTCTTTGTGTGTCGCTGTGTGCATGTCTGTTTGTGTGTGTGCATGTCTGTGTGTGTGCGTTTATGTGTGTGTGCGTCTATGTGTGTGCGTCTCTGTATCTGTATGTGTGTGTGTGCGTCTGTCTGTGCGTGTGTGTGTCTGTGTGTACATCTCTGTGTGCATCTCTGTATCTGTATGTGTGTGTGTGTCTATGTGAGTGTGCATGTGTGTCTTTGTGTGTCACTGTGTGTTTGTGTGCGTGCATGTCTGTGTGTGTGCATCTATGTGTGTGCGCATGCGTCTGTGTGTGCATCTCTCTGTGTGTGCATCTCTGTATCTGTATGTGTGTGCGCGTCTGTGTGTGCGTGCATGTGTGTCTGTGTGCACATCTGTGTGTGCGTGCCTCTGTGTCTATGCGTGTGTGCACGTGTGTCTGTGTGCAGGCGTGTCTATGTGCGTGTGTGTGTGTCTGTGTGGTGGGAGTGCTGCAGAAGTGCTGGGCATACCTGAGGATGTCTGGCCACTCACCTGAAGCCCTTTTTGGCAGTTGGCAGAGGTCAGTGCGCCCACATGTATCCAGACACAAAGCTAGTCTGAGACTAATTCTGAGACCCAGGAGGTCAGCGTGTCACCCACACATCCACAGCTCACAAGAGACCTTTCCCAAAACAGATGGGCTGGAGAGTAGCGAGGACAGAGAGGGGTCAGAACGCACAGCCCGACAGGAACGGCCAGCACGAGGAGGGCTGTGCCTCCGTCCCCTGTGAGGACGTCAGCGACAAGTCACAGGAATGCAGAGGCCTGGCTTTCGAGGTCCTTCTGAGGCAGAGGTCGCTTCTACGGCTGCTGACGTTTTCCATCTGAAGCCGCGGGCTGGAGAAAGCCAGAGGGAAATTCCACAGCTGAAGCCTGTGGCTGGGCTCCGTCCGTTCTTTGGCCACAAGAGAGAGCACGGCCTCTTGGAAAGAGCTGAGCTCTGGGCTTCAGCAGGTCCAAACCCTTGCTCTGCTGCTTTCTGGCATTATGACTTTTGGTAAGTTATTTCACGCCCGGAACCTCCGTGTTCTCATCTCCAAAATGGGCATCAGCGTATCTATCTTGCCGGGTTATCTTAAGAATTGTAGACGATGCATTTGAAGTGCCTCGTTCATTCGAGGGAATTGGTAAATGGTTAACATTAGTCAACATTGAGCCAATCCATCCTTCTTCTGTGTTCTGTTCTAAGGGCTTTAAACAATTCAGCGCACTTCTCACAGCAACCCGGGGAGGAAGACACAGTTATCAGCCCTGTTTTCAGATGGGGAAATTGAGATGCAGAGGTTAACTAACTTGCCCAAGACCCACGATGTGTTGGTGGGGCAGCCAGAAATGAAGCCAGGCAGCTCAGTCTGGCGCCTTACCTAAGGCCCTGTGCTGTCTCTGCCGTGACTGCTCTTCCAGCGCTGATTTCCGGTGAGGGGAGGTGGCCCATGTGGCTGCCACTTACGGTCTTGGTAATTAGCACCTCGATATATCAACTAACATATATGTCGGGGGCAAGGCACACCCTGTGAGTTGCTCACCTAACAGCCATTTCACTTCTGCTTCTTTGCTCATCAGACCCTAATTCCACCGGGGGCAGCAGTGTAGTGAATTGTGAGTGGTCTACACCAGCTGTGGAGGCCTCTTCCCCTGCCTCCTCTGCAGCTGGGATGGCTGTGTCATCCAGTCTGGTCAAGGCGGGGGTTTGATGGGTGCTTCTGGGAAAAAGTTTTCCTCTCTGAAAAATAAGCAGTGGGGTTCTCCGTTACCCCAAACATCTTCATTAATAGGGTTGGTGTTCAAATACAACCTGCAAAAGAGTTTGTCTGGGTTTTTTTTTCTTTGCTCATTCTTGAGTTCCTGAGACTGAAGCCAGAGAGACGGCTTCGACCCTAGTCTCATCTTACGTAGGCAGATACAGTAATTTCGGCAGACGGACCAAGGCTTTCAATGTGAAGTGAACATGGGGCTGGAATGCATTCGCTTCCTTTCTCCGAGGAGCCAAAGACAAGTTCTCTAGCAGGGTAGGGGGAAAGTGGCTGTCACACCCCTGGCAGAGAAGATACAACTGTGTGTAAGATACAACTGTGTGTCAAACCCTGGCCCTTGCCCCATTTCTTCCCCCTCAGCAATACAAAGGGTTCAGTCCTTTCCCAACAAAACAGCAACCATAAAATCCCTCCCTCGACTCTATGACCCTCCTCTGTCTTTCACTTGGTCTTCCTCTCCTCCCCTTCACGCTCAACTCAACTTATTTTCTTCCCTTCACCTCCCAAAGCCTGGATCAGGCTGTCTTTTGCTTTCAAAATACCTCTGAAGTGGACTAAAAGCCGAAGGCCAGCCTACAGTTTGCTAAGCCCAGGGACTGTACCATAATTTGGGACACCTGTCTACCTGGCCTGAGTGACTGTCACCCCCGCATGCCACCTGCCCAGCCGCCGGCCTCCAGCCCCCTAGGGCACTTGGCAGTCCCTGAAGTGTTCAGCTCATGATGGTCTCCGCCATGATGGTCTCCGCCATGATGGTCTCCTGGCCTGGGTCAGACCATCCTTTGCTTCCCTAATTTTTCCACATCCTCTACGCTTCAGTTAGATACCACTTCTCCTTGACACGGTATCTGAACCTCAGGTGCTTGTATGGCGTCTCTATTCCTTATTGTTCTAAGGGTCAACTGTCTTTCTGTCTTTTTACTGACTTTCTCCATCATTCAACTTGACCGAGTGGAGGCCATGACTGTTCTCACCACAGTTTGGGTTTTCAGTACCTAGCTCAGTGCCTGACACCTAGTAGGTGGGTAACAAATGTTAGCCGAATGTGAAGACTAAGCCTTACTGTCAAGGAACTTGGAATGAACTTGAGGGATAAACGTGAAAAAAAAAAAATAAGAGTACAAGTCGGGGAAAGTGAACGGTCCAGGGTTTCTGGAAAGAGAACCCTGTGAGGCGATTCCTGCCGTTGTCTGGCAAGAGACGATGAGCACCAGAGAGTGGCAAGGCGGAGAAAGACGGTGGGCAGTTTCCAGCCCCTCAAGCTTTCACCCATCACTTATTGAGCACCCACTGTGTACCAGGCTCTGAGGACAGAGCAGTGGCCAAAACAGTCCCAAATCTCAGCCCCGTGGAGCTTGCACTTGTAGTTGGGAGAAAACAAATAAACAAATACAACGAATAATATATCAGACGGTGCTAAGTGTCATCAAGAAGATGGGCAGAAAGAGGCACAGCCCGCCCCACAAATCTTAAGTGCACCACTCGGAATTTGAAGCAAATCCTTTTAATCCTCCTATTTTCCCCAGCTTTCCCAGGGCCTTTTCTGACCTCTTTTGCCTCCGGTGACTTCTCTCCAGGGCACGGGAGCCCCTTCCGCTTGGCACACACTCTCTTTGGCGTCTTTCTGAAGCCCCTCGTGTATGGCAGCCTTTGGGGCTTGGTCAGATGCTCCCTGCAGCCGGGGGGGCCACATCCTAGACTTCTGTTCCCCCGTTCCCCACTCTCCTGCAGCAGCATATTCAGTTCCTATTAGTTATTCAATAAATACTTGTTAATTTGATTGATTGCATGATTCATAAATAAAATTGCAAGTGAAACCTCTAGTTAAGGTCTCTTAAGGAGTTTTCAAGGCACTGATTACTAAACACTCTACAAAGGGGAAAACATCTTTAGAAGAGAAATTAGGGTACTAGCTGTTCTGGCTACGATGAGAGCACTTAGAAGTCTGAGCAGACCGTATTTCCCCCCCCCCCCCCCCCCCCCCCGAGGACCCTGGGATCTGGAGAGGAAAACAATTTGCCCAGGACCCCACAGTTAGGCTTTCCTCTGCCTCGATTTTCTTATCTGTACAATGGGGTGAACTACCACCTAAATCACTTATTTGAAAAGCAGCTGTGAGGATCAAATGAGAGCTGGAGGAATTCGGCCCTCGTGTGATTGCTTCCCGTTCGTCACTCCTCCTTGCTGGCCAGGGGAATCAGAGGGCTCCCTTCGGATGGCACATTCGGGGATGCGGGTCTGCCTCCTTTTCAGTGGGAAGATGAAGCCTCGCTCACCCGTGCGGCCAGGAAGTACCTGCCGGTGGGAGGGAAGGGAGGAGTGGGGAGCAGGCAGGCTCCTGCCCTGTGAACCAGCTCTCCCTGCCTAGCAGCTTGCCAACTTTTAATTTAATCTTGTGCCGCCCTCGTTAGCATCTGGTTAGTATTAGACCAGCACCACAATAATAAGTATTCCACTTGTGTCCTCTGTTTGTGGAGTGCTTTGCAATCGTTTTTATTCGTTAGTTGCAGCTCGGTTGTCCTGGAAACCAATATACACACAAACAGGAAGAAAAATGGGGAGGGGGCCAGGGTACGGTGTCTACCAGGCAGCTCAATTTGTCTTTGACCAGCGGGACGCCAGTGTTCCCTTGGGGGCGCTTGGAGAAGTTAGAGCAAGGTAACATTTCAGCAAAAAGAAAAACTGGGGCCCGACCCGGACACCTCGATTCAGCGCGAACCCTTGAATGTGCCCGCGGGTGACCTGACTATGGCTGCCCAGCTGGTCAGCCTAGCCCTGCGGTTTGGGGCGCAGAGAGAGCCTGTCTTTGTCTTGCATCTGGGGCGACATCTGAAGAAATCGCCTCGTACATAAGCAAATGTACGACTCTCTCTCTGGGAGATCAGTCAATTACAGCAAATTGAGCTATTTCATTTCGGCTTGCAAATGGCTTTCAGTTACACAAGTAGACACATTAATCTAATAACTAATGATCATATATTTCACTAATCATACAGCCCTGCATGTGGTATAATATCTAATTATATTTAATATTAAGACATCTTCGCGTGTGCAGTTTTACCAACTGTCTAGCTCAGGGAGCCAGGCAAGAACAGAGTAGCAAAAAGGAGGCAACGGCTCCCACGTGGAGGGCCAGCGGGCAGAGGGACGGCGGGGTCCCGGAGGCCAAGGGCTGCCCCCTGGAGGAGGGGTCTTCTTTGAAGGGTGTGCGGGAGATTTTTGTCAAATCGGGGCCAAGGCTAACCCAGGGAAGCTTTTGTGACAACCCTCTTCGGGCAGGCCAGTTGGAACAAGCACGCTTTGCTTGGAGCCGGTTGTCTCTGTTGCCAGTGTTCAGTTAGCTCTGAGCCCACGGGGCGCGTGCTGATTTCAGCACTCTCACTCCCTTTGCCAGGTACCCTGGGCCGGTCACCACCTACCTAGTCCCAGGTGGCCGCCCTGGAAGAGCTTGGAGCCGGGGTGGGGGGGAAACTACAAACAGCCCCCTGCAGGCTAACTCAGGCCCCTACCTCACACTTTATCTCTCCGGTAAACCAACACCGCAAATAGCAAAGGCTGTTGAATGGGGCGGTGGGGAGTGGGGTTTACTGCAGAGCAGAATGTGGGGTGGGGGTGGGGGGAGAGACTAAGGAAGGAAAGCCGGTCAGCTCCTCTCGGCTGAGGGAGTGTGTCTAAGCTTTGGGTCTTTGGTATCGGCCTCTAGCTATCACCTCCTCTACCTCTGGCTGCATCCCTGGGACCCTGGTTGTTATGGGCTCCATGTTTGCGCCCCCCACCCCCACCAGTTCATAAGTTGAAGCCCTAAAATCCAATGTGATAGTATTTGGAGGGGCCCTTGGGAGGTAATTGGGTTTAGATGAAATCGTGAGGGCAGGGTCCCCGTGGTGGGATTAGTGTTTTTAGAAGAAAAGGAAAAGAGAGAGAGAGAGAGAGAGAGAGAGAGAGAGAGTCTACCTGCCTGTCCTAAGGAAAGGCCATGTGAGTGCACAGTGAGAAAGCAGTTATCTATAAGCCAGGGAGAGGGGGTCACCTGGAACCGAATCTGCCAGCACCTTGAACTTGGACTTCCCGGCCTCCAGCACTGTAAGAAATAAATGTCTGTTGTTTAAGCCCCCGAGTCTATGGTATTCTGTTATGGCAGCCCAAGCAGATTAAGTCGCTGGTCATCCACCTGGTGATTGCAGTGTCTCTGGAGTCACCGTCCTGAAGACAGTTCTGGTCACCTGTGCTGCTGTTTGGCCAGGAACTGCCTGGAATGGTTGAGGGCTCCTCCCAGAGTTGCCCGGGGACCGGCCGTGGGCAATCCTCTCCACACTCAGGGGTGTGAGGAGGGCCAATCAAGTATGAGCCCAAGTCCAATCTTGGGCACGGACTGGCTCCATCTCATTTAACAAAGAAAAAAAAAATGAGTCTGCAACCCCAGCTCGCAGTCTTTAAAGAACCACGTGGACCTGGAACCTCACTTCTTTTCGTCCCTAGGTGGCACCGGCGGCTTGTCAGGGGCGGGGGGTGGGGGGAGGACAGCTCGACCGCGTCCAAGGACTCACCCCCTCCCGTGTTTCCTCTGCAGGGACCTTGGGGGTTAGGAGATTTTTCCAGGTACAAGTGCTGTGCCTCCCTGATCAGTTTCCTTGTGTGCTTTTATCGTTTGCTACAATTCCCAGTTGCAAGCTGGGCAGGAACTGGTGAGAGAAAGGAATCTAGGAACATAGTGGGAAGGGGAAGGTGAGGACCAGAGGCACAAAGAGCCAAAGGTTGCCGTCTGTCGCGAGGGATGGGGCAGGGGTCCAGGCAGAGAAGGAAGACCCGCATTTGAAGGTGTCAACTCCAGAATACAGGAGCAAGGCTCAGTGTTTTCACACCTTCAGCCGGGAACTTGGGTGTTGGGGTTTGACTTTTGCTCACAGCCGTGCCTTTCTGCATGATCCTGGACACATCGCCGCGTGCCTTCGAGGCTCAGTTGTCTCAAGTGTGAAACGAGAGGGGTTGCGTGGCATAGATGAAAAGCGAACCATTAGTGAAGGGCCAGGCTGGGAGTCAGGAGCCCCGGCTCTGATCCTACTGCTGGCTCTGAGGCCCCAGACAAACCACTTTCCCACCCCAAGCGTTAGCTGTCTGGAAACTTGCGGAGCTGGACTGGGTCGGTGGTATTCAGGCTGTGCTCGTTGCCCTCCCAAAGGGCTACCGCATGTTGGGGGTGAGGGAGAGACAAAGGCCCGGTTGAGACAAAGCCCCCTTGGCTCTGGTCTGTGCACTGGGGTGCCGCACGACGTGCGTTTGGGCAGAAGAGCTCCCCTGCTTGGACATCTGGACATCTCTCTATTAGGGTACCCCTGGCACCCACCTGCTTGAGCCTCCGGTTTTTGGGAAAGTCTCAGCTGAGGAACTCCCACAACGTGCCCTCAAGGGACCTGACTCCAAGGAGGAGAGGAGGGGGTTAGAAGAAGTTCCAAGTTTATAGGAGAGACGGGGAGAAGGCTGGATTCGGGCAGGGCCAGCCCACAGAGGCCATGCTGTGAAGTTTGAACCCCTTGGCTCTGCACAGAAGTCTTTGAAGTGTTTGAAGCAAAGAGAAGTAGTCAGACTCGGAAGAAAGAAAGAGAGATTCAGGCTGAGGTCACGGTCATGTGACCGGGGATACTCCGGCACCAGCGCCTCCAAAAAGTGTCTGGAGAGAAGCTTGTCCCGGCCTCCCCTCATCTTCCCCCTCAGTGCCCCTCCTTTGGGAGGGGACACAGTGGAGCAAGTTTCCGAGGAAGTCGGAATTGACAGGTAAACAATGAGGTCTGGGTCCCCCCGTGCAGGCTCTCCGTTCTCTGATGACACCCCTCCCCACTTTCCCGTGGGCTTCCTTCAATGAGGACAAGGAGCCCACCCCTTGGGGGCTTCCCTCCTGCGCCAATCAATTCTCCTCAATTACCAACAAATCTAAATGTGATTTATCTGTGCAAGAATCATTCCAATATCAGGCGAGAATCTATCAATAAAACCCCCTAAGGCAATCTTGCTCAGAGTTGTCAATAGAAGCTCTAAAGCACAAAGACAGAGCAGCCAGCAATCAGAGTATTTTTGCCTCCCTCCCCCCTTTTTGGGGAGCACTTAATTAAGTCGACCAGAAGCTGTCAAAGATAATTTTCAAAGCGCATGACCTCAGCAGCTGACATTTGATAATATTACATTCCACGTTGATTGAAATTGATTTTCCCCTCTTTTTGGGGGGGAGGGGATGGGGAGAAGGTGGGAGGGCGAGGCTGCCGAAGAGGGGAAGCTTGGGTCCCTTTGACTCTGTCTGGGACCAGCAGCCTGAGGGTTGACCCCGAGTAGACTCTTGGGCTGTCCTGCCTACAGTGAGACCAGGGTTGGGCAGCCTTTCCCTGCAGAACCATCGTCCAGAGCTGGTAGAGAGAGCTCCACGCAGGAGGAGAGATTCTGTTGCGCAATTTGTGCGCATATAGTTCCTGGGGAAGTGGATGGCATCCAAGGGCTTATTTGGAAAGATAGTGGCACCGAGGAAGGAAAGCATGATGGGACTTATCGATAGGGTGGTCTCATTGGTTCCATACTTCACATGAACCCCTTGGCCTATAATGGGTACACAGGGTGGCTCACCATCTTCGGCTTGTTGCCTTAGTTGGACTGACAGCTCCAACAGGTGATGGAGGAAGCTGTCCCAGGAGCTGAGGACAGGAGAGGCGGTTACACGGGTGGAAACAACTCGGGCTCTTCCTCATGGTCCAGAGCTCGAGGAACAAAAACATGGAAGAGTCGCAGAAGTGACAAGAGGAGAAGAGAAGTTTAGGCTCACTTTGGTGGGAAACGGGATCGACAAAAGGCTAATCATAGTCAGACATCTTGTTTAAAGAGGAAAAACCAAGCCCAGACCACTGTCCACGGTACTGTATGATACAGTCGAAAGTTGCTAAGAGAGTAGATCTTAAACGTTCTCGTCGCAAGGATAACAAATAATTCCCAACTCTAAGAGGTGGTGCATGTTAACTTACTGTGGCCACCATTTGTCGATACATCTTTCTATCAAATCATGATGTTGTACACCCTAAACTTAAGCGGTGTCCTACGTGAGTTATATTTCAGTAAACGGGACAAAAAACTAAGCCATTGAACGTGTTGTGCGTGGTGTTCAGAGGCAGTGTGGGGTGGTGGGACCACCGGCCGTGTGGCTGTGAAAGGCATGTCACTTTTCCAAGCCCTCATGCCCTCATCTGGATAAGGGGCTGGCTGTGTGGACTAAAGAAGCTATACGTCAAAAGGCACCATATGACGATAACAGAGTTCCTCCCTTTCCTCCCTCCTCCTCAAGGGGACTGGCATATAACTTTTTATATGTGCCCTGTCCTTCCCCTGGGCCCTGCTTCCCTAGGAGTAAGGATGAAGGTGAATACATTTTTATGGTAAAGAAAGAACACAGTGGCTCCGATGGTCTAAAGCAGCAGATGAAATAATTTAGTTAACTTTCAGCCGCATAATGTGCAGTCAGTCTCAGTGAAACTGAGGACGTTTTCTAAATGTACTTTTTTTCTGAATAATTCCCACTCCCTCTGTAAGTATCCGATCTCTAAACTATGTCTGCAAGAAGCAAACTCCATGTGTGTTGTTTCCAGACGGGGGCTGGGTTCGTAACGGTAGGCTTGGTGCTGCGACATTTAGAAACAGCCACCCCCCTCAAACTCTCACCATATTTTCTGCTCAGCTACGTATCCATCAGGGATCCGCAAGGGGCCCTGTGCTTCACAGTCATGCAGGGTCCCAGACTTAGGAAGTCTCTGTCTCAACATATGCATGATTGCGGAGGCAGGGGAAAGAGAGCTAGTGAATCACATGCTGGCTTTTCAGTCTATCCAGAAGTGACATGTGTTACTTCCTCTCACATTTCATTGGCCAGAGTAACCACATGACCATACTGACGTCCAAGGAAGTGTTATCCCGACGTGTGCCTAAGATAGAAGGACGCAGCATTGGATAAAAGACCACATGACCACAGGAAGCCAGGGAACATCGCAGTTACACTTGGAAGCATAATTTCAACCTTGTGGAGATTCTGAAATCTCGTTCGGAGCCCATGAAGAGGGTGAACTGTGATCAAGCATCTTCCCTTTGACTTTTACCAAACGTAGTTCTTACTAAGCGCCGTCGGAGATTTTGGTGCCACACGTCAGCTCTCGTTGGCTCACCTCCAATTTCGGCTGCAGTTGTGAAGGGGAGGTTCCAGGTGACCTCAAACACACATTGGCTTAGTTCCATTTCAAGCACACTGACTTCCACCCCAGGGCCTTCGCTGGAAGGAATTGCCTAACCAAGAGAGCAAATGCATCCCAGAAAGCAAGGGCTTTATTGACCTTAGAGGTGGCTCTCTTCCACTGGGGGATGGGAGCCAGTATACAAATATTCCAGCCTCCCATCCTTCAGACAGAAAATTCCAACTGGCATTCTCTCTAATTTTCGGACAGCCTGTGGACAAGAGCGCCCACTGCCTACAGCTGCAACCTTGACAATGATCACTTAAGTTGGCTTTTTTTCCTTTCCATCCCCTTCTTCCTGATCCTTCACCCCTTTCTGGTGTCACCTTTCAAATAAATGACTCAGGCTCTGCTTCTGGGAGAAACCCCAGCTAGGACATCAAGTCTTCGGAGAGCAGGGCATTGTATGCATCGGCTCAAAGATTTTAGGGCATGAAGGAGCATTGCAGGAAAATGGAAGAGAAAGGAGAATTGACTTAGGCCGGTATTAAAACAAGTTTGCATTCTCTGATGCTGGGATCAAGGGCAAGATTGCACAGGGAAAATGCGGATGTCTGGCTGAGATTAAGCTTGCAAGGATAGCTCACAATTACATGCAAGCAGTTTGGGAGTTTGCTGAAACTAGCTTTCCACTTCATGTCAATGTTATAAAGGAAACTAGGGGCCACCCTACCACTTCCCATGCCCTGAAGACTATGGAAGAGGCAAGCCTTTGTCCAGACACTTAACTGCCTTGGCCCTCACAGGTGACCCTCCTTTTCGAGGAGACCCTGGACCGTGCAAAGGGGAGCTGGGGCAGAGTTTGGGTGACAAAGAACTACTATGCCGAGAACTACTCTGCATAAGGAAATTGGAGAAACTGAGTTTTTGTTCCATGGAGGGAAGCACAAGAGACCTTGACCAGGTGAGAGGGGAAGAGTTGTAGTAAGGAGCCCAAGTTGTAGAAATGGCTTAGGTCCTTTTATATTTATTATTATCTTAATGAACTAGGATGTCTTTTTATTTTATTTTATTTTATTTTATTTTTTATTATTTTATTTTATTTTATTTTATTTTATTTTATTTTATTTTATTTTAGTCTAAGTAATCTCTACACCCAATATGCGGCTCAAACTCAACCCCGAGATCAAGAGTTGCATACTCTTCCGACTAATCCAGCCCGGCGCCCCTGAACTAGGATATCTGATATGATTTCTGAGTAGCTTGTTGTGGTAGAAATCTCTCCACTTCTTCAAGCACTCAGCAAAGTCCACTGCATACCTAAATGCCTGTGTACATGGTGCATCTGGAAATGAATGGAAATTTTAGACTGAGTCCTGAGCCAGGTAAACACTATGTGCAATGGACACACTTAACATTAAGTTATAGTTAAGTTCAGATATTCTTAAAATACAACTAATTCTGGGGCTTGGGGGTACCGGGGTGGGATTTACAGAAGTCTTGGGGAAGGCTTTGAACTTACCCAAATCTATGGACAGATTGGGTCACTCTTACCTAAATGCTAAGGGGGTATGGGGACCCAACCGATTTCTCAGTTATTAAACACAGAAGGACAGAAGTTATCGACCTAATTTGATAGACAAGCGAATGGGGCCCTGCACATGAATTCTGTACTTAGTCATCTCTCTTTAAAGAATATTTTGTTGAGTGCCTGTTGGGTGGGAGCCTCAGTCTGTAGGTGACATTTCAGAAACATTTATGCCTTGATCCCTGCCCTCAAGGAATTTCTAATGAGCGACAGCAAAACCAGACGTGGGCTCTGTTATTTGGGGACTCCTGTTCTCACAGTCCACTGCCTCGACCTTCCCTGTGCTCTCCAAGAATCAGGCATGGGGATCAGTTACCTTCAAACCCCAAAATGGGTCCCCTGCTACACTTGGATGAGCAAGGCTGGTGGCTTTTTTTCTTATTTACTTATTTTTTAAAAAATGTTTCTTTATTTTTGAGAGAGTGACAGAACGAGAGACAGGGAGACCCAGATCTGAAACAGGCTCCGGGCTCTAGGTTGTCAGCACAGAGCCCAAGATGGGGCTCCAACTTGCGAGCCAGGAGATCATGACCTGAGCCGAAGTCGGATGCTCAACGACTGGGCCACCCAGGCGCCCCTAGGCTGATGGCTTTTAATCACAGCACCATTTCAACTCCTGCTAGATTAATGTGATCCATCAGACTACATTGGATAAAGATATTCCAGAAGCTGAGACTGATGGGAACGAACTCCAGCAGCTTCTGTGTGACTGTGTTAACTATTTCAATAATAGTTTCCTTCTTTAGTCAACCAATCAATCGGCAACTGGTTTTGGGGTTCCTACTCCATCAGTGGGACTCTCTGTGGTCCACCCCAAGGAGGAGGTGACACTGTGTTGACAGCCATCAACCAAACAGGGCATTAGAAAAGAAATAATGAAGAGGAGAGAAACCCTTTCTTCCAGCAAAGCTGCTGTTTCAAGACTCTCTCCCTCACATTTGGGACAGCAAGCTTTAATGGATGCTGCTTCTCCACATGGAGTGTCTTCCTACCTTCTTCTTTCCTATCAGAATCTTCTTCAGTCTTCATGGCCCAGTGCATGTCCCCTCCCTCAGGAAGTCTTCCGTGACGCTCTGGCCCTTATTATTTGCCGTGTGTGTAGGTTACTGAACTGTTACTTCTGTCTACTTAGAACATTGACCCTGGGAGTTACATTTTAATAGATGTTAATGTAAAAAATTATTCCACACTCAGATACGATTGGAGGAAGGCCAGGCTTAACAGTTAAGTGGGATTTTTTTTTTAAAGCGAGATGACTCAGAGCCTTTAATATGCGCACATAGTTGTAAAAGGGCGACCATATAATTTATGATCCAACTGAGGACGCTTAGAGAGTATCAGGGGTGCCATTATTAATGACACAAGACAACTGGTACCAACTGGAATTGTCCTGAGCAAACCAGAACATGTACGGTCAACCTAATTAAAATCTCTCTGAGTGGTGTTTCCAAAACTTCTCAGACCAAGTTGTCCTTTGGATAAAGCACGTCTCAGAGTTATCTCAGGGTTATACAGAGTATATCTCAGGGTTAGTATCGTGTAGATCACACTTGGGGAAATGCTGGTGTGCTGTGTGACCCAATAGCCTATGAGCTCCCTGAGAGCATGGTCCGTGTCATGTTCATGTTTGTTCCCCCTTGGCACTTAATGCAATTAGTAGAGGAAGAAAATTGCTTTTATTTTCCTTGGGCTTCTCAAATAAGAGGTTATTCTAATGGGTTTTGATACAGGTTTGTGGGGGTTTTTTGTATTGTTTTTTTTTGAGTCAGGGATTCTCCAGAGAAACAGAACCAACAAGGGGTGTGTGTGTGTGTGTGTGTGTGTGTAGATAGATGGTAGATAGATAGATATTGATTTATTTTGAGGAGTTGGCTTATGCTATTATGGAAGCTTGATAAGTCCAAAATCTGCAAAGAAGGCCAGGAAGCAGGTGGCCCAGAGAAGAATTGTGGTCCCATTCCACAGGCCATCTGGTTGCAAAATTTCTTCTTACTTGGGGAAAGTCAGTCTTTTGTTCTATTCAGGCCTTCAGCTGATTGGATGAGGCCCACCCATATTATGGAGAGTCATCTACTTTCTCAAAGTCCACCCATTGAAATTTTAATCTCATCCCCCAAACACTATCAGAGAAACATCCAGAAGAATATCTTACCAAATATCTGGGCACTGGGGTCTCGCCAAGTTGACACATAAAATTAGTTATGGGAGGGGCGCCTGGGTGGCTCAGTCGGTTAAGCAGCCGACTTCAGCTCAGGTCACAATCTCGCGGTCCGTGAGTTCGAGCCCCGCGTCGGGCTCTGGGCTGATGGCTCAGAGCCTGAAGCCTGCTTCCGATTCTGCCTGTCTCCCTCTCTCTCTGCCCCTCCCCCGTTCATGGTCTGTCTCTGTCTCAAAAATAAATAAAACGTTAAAAAAAAATTAAAAAAAAATTAGTTATGGGAAGCTCACCTACCTCTAGTTGGGGATGTGTTTAACGCAGGGGCCCAGCCTGAGCCTCCAGAGAGCGATAACGTCTGAGCATGTGTGCTGGGCTGTGGTGAGGTCAGCAGGACTAAAACTGAGTGAGGGTCTGCATCTAGAGAAGAGTGGTGGGAAAGCCTGGAACGGGGACACAGCAGCTGTCTCTCCAGCTGACTCATGTCTGAGCT
Source organism: Panthera leo (assembly GCF_018350215.1). Taxonomy (NCBI): domain Eukaryota; kingdom Metazoa; phylum Chordata; class Mammalia; order Carnivora; family Felidae; genus Panthera; species Panthera leo. The sequence continues at coordinate 67,583,621 of NC_056690.1, forward strand.
TTGTGGAGGGAGGAAAAGAGGAGAGCTGTCGACATGAGGGTCTTATTGGGACCCTGGTGCTGCTGTGTTTCCAAGTGACAAACTGAGACTCAGAAGCAGGCGTAGCGGCACTCTCCCACCTCAGCGCGGAGCAGGGAGGGACCCCCAGAGGGCCTGGTCTGGGGGGCTGCAGAGCTGTGTGTGTCTCATCTTGACAGAACCCTGCAAAGTTCTATTGTAAAAGAGGGTAGACTCAGCTGGCATCAGACCTTTCTTTTCTTTTCTTTCTTTTTTTTTTTCCCCCTTGTTCCCTTTTCTTTTCCTCCGGCCTGAACCTTGGCCCTAAGTGGAACAGCCGACTTGCGATCTCAAGCACCAAAGTCACATGCTAAGGGCAGCGGGCCTGGGAAGGGAGAAGGAGCCCGTTCCTTGAGCACCACACCTGTGCTGCCTTCTCTGGGACTCTGCTGTATAAGAAAAATAACATTTGATTTCATTAAGCACTTCTTCAGATTGTCTAATCTGTAATACACCACCCTAAAACTTTGTGGCTTAAAGCACCCACAGCAGTCACTTTGCTCACGAAGCCACAGTCTGGGTATGTAGGCTAGCCTCTTTGCACTCTACCTGGGGTCAGCTGGGGGCAGTCGGAAAGGCATAGGGTTGGAGTTACCCAAAGGTTTGCCTGCTCACACGTCTGGTGGTTGATGTTGATTCATCACCGAGGCCTTAGCTGACTTCGGCTGCGATATTTACATGTGATTTCTCCTTATGGTTTGTGAATTCCTCCCAACGTGGTGGGTGAGCGCCAAGGTCAAGCATCCCCCGAAAGGGAGATCGAGGCAGAAGCCAACTTATCTTTTATGACCTATAGCCTTGGCTGTCACAGGGGTGCTTCCGCTGTGCTCTGTTCATTGAGGCAGCCACAGAGCCCAGCTGCAAGGAGAGGGAAAGCCTCTCTTTATGAGACAGAAACTTGTGGGACTGGAAATGTGGCCGTGCCACGTTTGTAAAATACAGTCTGCCACGGCGCCGTTTCTGTTCCACGGCGCTCTGTTTCTGTTCCTGGCGCTCTGCCAGGTTTCTGTTCCAGGCAGCTGCTTGCAACCCTAACTGATGGACAAGGCTCACTGCCACGTGACCATTTCTCCCTTCCCTCCGGGCCTCCGAGCTGTTTTATGAGGTCTTGCAAGGCTATCACACCGTCACGCCACCGCTAGTGGGTTGACGGATCTTGAGGGGCAAGACGCTTTCCAAATCACGTTCAGTCAATGAGCGTCCTAACAGTTCGATCACCTGCCATGTTTTGTGATCGATAAAAAAGAAGTTGGGACTCTCCAAAGGGTTCACAGTTTTGTTCGAGCACCGACGTTTACGCACGCGACACGGTTTTCAAACCATTACGCAATGGTAAGAATATTTCTGGAAAGGGTGATACGGATCAAGTGCTGTAAACGATGAAATGATGTAAGAATCGGTGTGGCCTGAGGCTAGCCAGGGACAGCTCCGTGGAGCATATAGGGTGGGGGGAAGGAGTAGGAGGGTTTTTGGGCAAGAGACTCAACAGGAACTCAGCAGAGCAGTGACGCCAGCATGAACTTCATGCTCATGGACGTGGAGGCAGCTGGGCTGTCTGGACAATGGAATCTTCTAGCAGAGTAGGGAGCCTGGCTGGAGGTGGCGGGGGGAGGTCATGAGAGGAGGGCAAGAGCATAGGCAGGAATTTCTTGTAGCATCGGACAACCAAAGACCTTCTCTCTGGGTCCTTTCTAAAGGGATTAAGGAGGTTGGCTTGTCGTCATGAAGCACAGAGAGTGAACAAAGGGCAGTTTCCTTTCTCCTCATGACAAGAAAACCCACACCTCACTGATTTATTCAAATCCCATTTATAGGACACATAGTACATCCTCCGTGCCGTGTGCTGGATACTGAGCTGGCAGAGCAGAAGGCTGGGTGGCAGAGTGGAAAGACCCCGGCCACACTGTGAGTTGGACGGCCCAGGGCTTTAGTTATATTTTTGTCTCCATTAGCTGTGTGACCTCAGAAAAATTACTTTCCCTCTCTGGGCTTCCAATGTCCTCATCTATAAAATGATGAGGGTGGCCAATGACCTCTAAGGTCTCTCCTGGCTCAAAGATTCTACGATGGCCAGAAGATGCTGCCTCTGAAAGGAATTTATGTGGAGGTGCTTACGGAATGCATATGTTTAGTTAATTTAGCTCAGCTTCCTGTGTACAAATTGCGGCTACCCCGAGAGAGACAGGGTTCTATTAAAAGCCTGGCATGCGTTTTGATCACGCTCAGAAATACTGCGGGAAATCATCAGCAATGCACACGAAACCCCCTCTCCCTCATACCCCAGACAGATGACAGAGTGATAAGCAGAGCTAATTCCCTGGGGCAATATTTCTTCCCAAAGCATAGATATGGGTGAATTATTGCCATTCTTAATTGCCTAATGATTTTTTTCCCCTTTCATGTAATCTTTTCGGGGGGTTGTATTTTTACCATCTTGCAAATTCATATTGGCAGAGTGATATACATTGTCGAATAAAACACAGTGGCCAATCCATCAAAAATCAGGCTGCAGTTGCCTTGAGTTTTTTCTTTCTTTCTTTCTTTCTTTTTTTTTTTTTTTTTGGAGAGAGACTGTAAAGGGGGAGGAGGGGGAGGGGAGACAGAAGGTGCTTCCGCGAGGTAGGCGGTGCTCTCCGAGGGCGGATCAGCAGTTCCCGGGGCTGACCCTGCGATGGCTGAGCATTCCAATTTACTCCAGGCTCTTTTCCTTCTGGGTTCAAGTTTTGGCTCTTCGGGGTGTTCGCCTTATTAGCCATAGCTGTCTGGGGAACTCAGAAGGCAATTAGACCAGGGAGTGAGCCGTTTAGGGGGTTGGTAATGGAATGTGGATTCTTTTCTCCCTAACTTAATTGTTTGCATCTGACCAGAAATCATTACCCGCTGATGGCTGCCTGGTGGCATCTGTGAACTAAAGTGGTGACCCAGTGGAGTTCTTGGCACTTGATGGGAGAGGGTTCTTGGGAGAGACCTAATAGAGGGGTTCTTTGGCTCCTTGGATGGTGAGGAGGATTTGCCCTAGACTTGTGCGTCCTGTGAACGGTGATCCTGCTACCGTGGTGCCTCCTTTCCGCTTTCAGGGCTGTGAGGACCGACAACAAAGGACCGAAGACTTTGGCGACACCCTGCCCACAAGTCCTTGATGGGCTCTAAATGGTTCTAGCGTTCGCGGCACATTAGGGTTAGATGGGGACCTTTGTAACCTCCCTCTGCTCAAAGCTCCACCCCAGACCAATTAAATCTGAATCTCTGGGGATGGGACTCGGGCATCAGGATTTGCAAACCGAGTGTTTCCAATGTACAGCTAAGGTCGAGAGCCATCCCCAAAGCAGAGTTTCGTCATCTCTTACTTGGAAACAATTATCTTGAACTGCTTGATCAAGGCAGGTGTAGGGGAAGGGAATAAGGAAGAAAAGTCCGAAGTGTGGGGACTCCTGAAAGTAATATCCTCAACAAGTATTTATTGAGACCTACTATGTGCCAGGCACTGGACTACGTGCTGGGAGAGCTACAGCTGGAATGAGAAAATCTCTGAGCTCCCAGTTTCCTTAGGGGATGCAAAGACTTGATCCTAAGAGCGAGCATGCAGGGTGCCAAGGGAACGCAAAGAAGCTTCTAGTTACGCGAGAGCCGAAACCCAAACGTATAGGGCGAGGAAAGATAGGGTGACTGAGAAGGGATTCAGATTGGTCTAGGCCAGTGCTGCCCAATGAAATATAATAATGTATTATAAAAAAATATAAAACAAAACATAATGTAATATGAATTACATACATAATTTCAAATTTTCTAATAGCACCATTTAAAAAAAGTAAAGAGAAGGGTGCCTGGTGGCTCAGTTGGTTAAGCGTCCAACTTCAGCTTGGGTCATGATCTTGTGGTTTGTGGGTTCCAGCCCCGCATCAGGCTCTGTGCTGAGAGCTCAGAGCCTGGAGCCTGCCTCGGATTCTGTGTCTCCCTCTCTCTCTCTGCCCCTCCCCTGCTCATGCTCTGTCTCTCTCTCTCTCTCTCTCCCTCTCTCTCTGTCTCAAAAATAAATAAAAAATTTTTAAAACTTTTTTAAAGAGAAACAATAAAATTGATTTTCATAGTATATTTTATTTAACCCAGTGTTTAACCCAAAATGTTATCATCTCAACGTGTAATCAATATAAAAGTTACTGAGTTGTTTTACATGTTTTTGTACTAAGTCTTTAAATTCTGGTGTGTTTTTTCATACTTGTAGTGCATCTCAATCTGGACTAGAAACATTTCAAATGTTCAGAAGCTGGAGGGTACCGATTTTCTGCATTGACCGGCCAGCGCTGATTTAGGGGGAGTGAGTAGAGTGTTTGCTGTGGTGTATTGAGGAGGGTGGGAAGCCCAGGGTGTTGAAGCACAGTGTGAAGGGCATGGCGGGAGTGTTCTGAATGGCTGAATAATTTGCAGGTCAAAATGCAAGTGTAAAATGAAAATGCAGAGCTCCGTATTCAAAAACGATGAGAAATTTAAGACGGAAATAGCAGAACATTACACGAAGCTGAGGGCGGGACATAGACAGTTGCACAGACTGTGCACTCCGGAAGCTGCTCCTAGGTGTGGCAGGCGCTGAGATAACCAATCCCGATCCCTTCCTCCTCCTCCGTAGCACATGGAGGCCCCATCCTGACCAAGCATTCCTCTTGCCAAGTGCTTAGGAAGGACAACCCCTCCCCAGCTCTAGGAAGGAAATATGAATTGCCTTAAAGCCCATCCAGGTCTTTTCATTCCCTTTGCTTGTGCCTGGTTTAGAAGGTCCATATGATAAAACAGAGGAAGCTTGCTGAGGCCTCTTGGAGAGATCACCCTCCCTAATGTAGAGACTGTGGAAAGAATCCGTCCTGCAGGATGTTGCTTGGGGTTACATCAGGACCTGAAGCTTGAGCTGCCACAGCCATCGTGTGACTCAAGGGGAACATTCGGGAAACTTCAGAGAGACCTGACTTTGGGAAGCCACTGGACAGACCAACTCTGGAGCGTTCTTGCTGCTGGACTTCTCGTTAGGTGAGTTCATAAGGGTCAGAGTTTAAGCCATTTCTGGATGGGCAGCCCAAGAGCTCCTTCTGGGCACATTGAGAGATGAGGCCGTAAGAAGCACCTTGAAAGGTCACTCATCCCCAGATTCTTGTCTGGTGACCAGCTGCTGTCCTTATTCCCTCACTGTCTCAGGCAGATCCAGGATCAGGCTCCACGTTCAAGATGAGAGGGAACCTACCTGGGAAATTTAAATGCCGGTCTTGGAAAAGCGTGCTGGCTGTGGTCGACTATGAGTGACATCCGAGGTAACTACTATTCTTTGTCCGCACCAGATATTCAGCTCGTCAAAGATTTGGGGCCAGTGTCCTGCCTCAGAGAAACGTTTACTGGGGACCAGCCCAGGAGAAAATATGTAATGAATGGGAGGCATAAGATACATGTCCATGTTTCCTCTTGCTTCTTTCTTGGGCTGTTCCGTCGTGGAAATGAATGAAATAGCCAATTTCATCCAGCAGAATGGATAGGCCTGTTTGAACGAAGAAGCCGAGGACTGATTTTGCCGGTCAGAGTGGAAGGCTTGAAACGGGTAAGAACCCTTATTTAACTCAACACGACCGAACAAGTGGTTATTGAACCATCATGGAATACTTATAATACACCACGTATAGTTGAAAAATTGACGATGCCATGCTCCAGGGAGGACAAAGGGTTTCAAAGCAAGGTGCTGGGAAAGGGCTTCCACTTGCCGGCCATAAAAGAAGAAATCTGCTTGGCCGGTAATCAAACACCGAGGTGCTCAAATGTGTGAGGAATCAGGGCAATGAAAACTAACGATATCATGAGATACCACCGCACCCTCCTTAGAGCCGCAAACACTAAGGGAATAAAGAAGCAGAGGCAAGGATAAGGAGCAATGGAAACTTACAGTGCGAATGTAAAATACTGCAAAGGATTTGCAAGAAGGTTTGGCATCATCCAGTGAAGTTAAAGGTATGCATATTTCCTGCCACTCGGTAATTCCGTTCTCAGGAAAGTGCACCTCAGGAAATACATTCGAGAATGCTTGTATAGCAGCCAAATCCTGGGCACAGCCTGAATGTCCGTCAATACTAGGATAGATACACGGTGATGCGTTGTCATAGTGGAATATCAGACAGCCCTGGGGTGAGTCTGGTTTCCTGTTTTGGTCTGGCCCCTTCGTGGTCATGCTCGAAGCCAGTAACCTCTCCAAGCCTCGGTTTCTTCATCTGGAGCAGCAGTGGTCATACCCGCTTTACAGTGCCGGTGTGAGTTCGTGAGGTGCGTGTGCCCCACTCGCTCACACACGGTGAGCCTCACTGTGGATCTGCCAGGCAGAGTGAAAACACTGCCGCGTGCGGTTTGCCTGGCGACTTCCTCCCTCAGACTCCGGGAAGGCTGGGAATAAGCCTCCACCGGCGAGGTGGCAAGACCCTTAGGGATGGCTCTCTAAGGATGGTCTGGACAGACCAGGTGCTTGGGCACACTGGAAACAGAAAAGTGACAGAGCCAGAGGGAACGGGAACCCGGAGGGAAACCAGGGGAGGCAAGGAGAAAAATGGAGGCAGAGGCCCCTTTTTCGGAGAGAAAGTCCAAACAGGGCCATGAGGCTGTTGCCCCGCAGAGCCCAGGCCTCTTGGATTCCAGGAGTCCCCAGCTGGGGGAGAACGTGTGAGGAGGTGACACCAAAGAATAATCAGGGATGTGCTGGGTCGTCCCGGAGACTCCTCCTACCAGCAGAAGAGGAGGGGGACGGCGTTGAGTCTTTGGAAAATGGGGAGTAGAGGTTGGCAGAAAAAATAAGACTTATCTGAGCCACTGGGAAGCAGGTCAGGGGCAGGTGGAGGGGGAATTTCAGGCCGCCCACGGACCAGGGGGTAGGTTGCTTATTCTAAACTAATGACTTCTCAGTGCTGTGGGTTTCATCCACTTAGGTCTTCCAACCCCACCAGTAGTCCCTAGCGCCCCCCCGCCCCCGCCCGCCCATGTAGCCGGTCCTCAGTAAAAGTGGGCTGCAGAATCCGGTTGTCAGTGGCTTCTTAAAACCCAGGGACACCTGGGTGGCTCAGTCGCCTGAGCGTCTGACTCTTGATTTCAGCTCAGGTCATGATCCCGGGGTTGTGGGATAGAGCCCTGCATTGGGCTCCAAGCTGCATGTGGAGCCTGCTTGAGATTCTCTCTCTCCCTCTCTTTCTCTCTCTCTCTGTGTCTCAAATAAAATAAACGTAAATCATTTTAAAACCCAAACTGCCATTCTGTGGGTCGTGGAAAGTCCAATCCCCGCCCCTCCGAAATTCCAGTGTATTCCGCGGGCTTACGTTCTGAGAGTCACCTCAGTCTGAAGCTCTGCTTCTGCTGATTTAGTTCAGCTGCTAGATCATCTTCCTGTTTGATATGTGCCAGCCTTGCTTCACGTCACGATGTGGAACGAGCACGTTTCCTGAGTTCTCAGAGAACAAGCCAACACCTTGCGTGAAGCATTTGCATGAGTATGTGTGGCCAACTTTAGTGAAGCATACAGGGGATGGAAGGACGGTCACCACGGTCTCACCGGCTGCTGTAGGCAGCCTCCTTCTGCAAAGTTCTGGCCCAAGTCAGCAATGTGGGCCCCTCCTGGCATTCCTTTCCGATTCTTCCCTATGTTTCTTGCTCCACAGCCCCTCCCTTCTCGGGAGCAAGAGGAAAATTCCTCTCATTTCCTCACGGTGTCTGCGAAATACGTTCCGGGCTTGCTGTGCCACAGAGCTGGCTAGGGTGACAGCTGTCCTGGTGGGCCCAGGACCAAGGCGGTTCCCAGGATACTGGACTCCAGTTTAAAAACTGGGACGATCTCGGGTAAACCAGGACATGCTGGTCACCGTTGAGAAGGACCTAGACCCACTCGAAGGCTCATTTCCTCCCTAGATTCCTTTGTTTTGTTACGAATAAAGAATGAGGGGCACGTGGGTGGCTCAGTCGGTTAAGCGTCTGACTTCCGTCCAGCATCGGGCTGTCTGTTGTCAGCACAGAGCCTGCTTCAGATCCTCTGTCTCCCTCTCTTCCTCTCTGTCTGCCCTACCCCACTCTCTCTCTCTCAAAAGTGAACATGAAAGAAAAGAATGAAGCTTGATGAAGAATGAGGACTGGACCCAGAGGAGGGAAGTGGAGAGAGGAAGCGAGTGGGGTCCTAGAGGCTCACGGTATGTCTCTATCCAGCCCAGGAAGGGAGACTGTCACATACCTAAGTCTCTTTCCAAGTTCACACTTCATTATATTCTTATTTAAAATTTTTTTAAAATTTACTTATTTCTTTTGAGAGAGAGAGAGCAGGGAGGGACAGAGAGAGAGAGAGAATCTCAAGCAAGCTCTGCATTGTCAGCACGGATCCTGACGTGGGGCTCGGACTCATGAATCGTGAGATTGTGACCTGAGCCGAAACCAAGAGCTGGATGCTTAACTGACTGGGCCACGTGGGCACCCCTCAAGTTCAAGTTTAAAACTGTAGGTTCCTTAGGTTTTGTTGTTGCTGTTGTTGTTGTTTTCCCAGTCACATAAAACTCTGGATTACATTTCAGGAGACTATCCTGACTACGCAGAAAAGCAGACCATGCTTTCTCTTTTCTGAGTCAATTAGTAACTATTAGGGAGACCACGAAGAAAGGATACCACGCCGTGGTCTGGGGAACACAAAAGAGGTAAACCCTGTTCCCCTAAAGAGCGTGTAATCTGGCGAACACATACTGAACACATGGGATAAAGGAAAGCATGGAACAGAATAGTGATTTTTACCTCCAACAGGATGGTGCTGCGTGGGTGGAGGAAGGTGCAGGTTAATACGGGCCGCAAATTCTTCCTTACGGTAGTGCCCGTAGAAGAAGGAGGGTGAGCTGAGTAAATAGAGCAGAAAAGGGGGACATTTCAGGCTGAAGGGGTGAGGGACTTCATGAGGAGAAACAGTACTGAGACAGGTCTGTACGGTGCCCTGCTCTTGCTTGACTGGTGCGTAAGCTCCTAGGATTCAGGCAGCAGACGTCCTAGCCCCCAGCAAGAACATCAGACTAAGAACCAGCACTCCTGCTTGTGAAGCCTGGCTTCTCTCCTTCCTAGCTGTGTGGCTTGGGGGGGGGGGATGGGTGGTCAGTCACCTGTGCTGAGGCTCTGTGTTCTCTTGGGAAATGGGAGATGACAAGCTCTCTACTTCGTGGTGACGTGTGAAGTTCCAGTAAAACCCTGGGTGTGAAAGTGTTCCCAACTCTCTCTCTCTTCGTTGTTGTTGTTGGTTTTTTTTAACATTTATTTTCGAAAGACAGAGAGAGCCAGAGCACGAGCGGGAGAGGGCAGAGAGAGAGAGGGAGACCCAGAATCCGAAGCAGGCTCCAGGCTCTGAGCTGTCAGCACAGAGCCCGACGTGGGGCTTGAATCCACGAGCCGCGAGATCATGACCTGAGCGAAGCTGGGTGCTTAACCGACTGAGCCACCCAGGCGCCCCCAAAACGTTCCCAACTCTTACGAAACGATACCAATGGGGGCGCCTGGGTGGCTCAGTCAGTCAAGCGTCCGACTTCGGCTCGGGTCGTGATCTCCCGATTCGTGGGTTCGAGCCCCGCAGAGCCTGGAGCCTGCTTCAGAGTCTGTGTCTCCCTCTCTCTCTGCCCCTACCCCACTCGCTCTATCTGTCTCTCAAAAAATAAATAAACATTCAAAAATTTTTTTGAAAAATTAAAAAAGAAAGAAATGGTACCAACGGAAGATTATTATACATCTATACACCCCCACATCCTGGACAAGGTGAACATTCTATTAGCTTCTGCTGAACAGATGAATGAATACAAGTTACCTCCTTTTTTTTTTTTTTTTTTTTTTTTTTTCTAGAAGTCAGTGGCAACTGGCAGAATCGGGGACATTGGATGAACAACAAGAACGAAAAAACTCCTCAAACTCACTTAATTTTTAATCCTCGGGATGGAAAACTGGCAGAAAAAAAACAAACAAACAAACCCAAACAACCAAAGCCCGGTACAGTATTCTTTAGCTCAAGGCCCCCCCCTCCCCCCTTAATTGCCAATCGCGGGCCACGGGGTGGTGCTTTCAGAGCCTCCTAAACTCCCTTCAACCATTGGCTTGTAAACTCCCGCACTCATCAGTCGCTTGTCAGCCTCCGCCAGGAGGAACGCGGAAGGCCTTAATTGATCAGGCAGGCCAGTAGCCTTGAGAACTTGATTCAGGTATTGACGTCTGAAGAGCCAGTTTCGCTCTGGCCTCCACAGCCAGGAGCCTCTGAACATCAAAACTATTAACCTCTGGCCCCAGCAGTTGGCGAGGCAGCCCAGCAGCAGTAATTAGGAAGTCAATCGGAATCGCCTGTCTCACTTACACTGGCATGTCAATCAATAGCAGTGGTGACAGGTTCATTAGGCCCAGACCATGCAAGCCCAGCCTGTAACAACCTCATAAAATACACCAACGACTCAGGGCAGAGAGAAATCTGCTCGAAGGACTGGAGTGGATGACAATATGTATTGATTAGGGCTCCAGGAATTTATGAAGTGCTACTTGTTGGCCAACCTTTCTGACTCAGTGCTAAATTTCCCCAAGTAGTTGCAAGATGAAACCAAATATTACCCTCTAAAAAAAAAAAAAAAAACGAGAGAAAGCAAGCTGTTGTCTGACAGGGCATTTTTTATGTTAGTTACTCCTAGCAAATAATCTATCGGGGTAAAACTTCAATAGTTACTTAAGGCTGAAGCGGTACCTTTGTCTCTGTGACCATCAGGCTTTGAAAGAAGACATCCATCTGGAGAAGAAAAAATATGATTTGACGTGTGATTAGGTTAAGACTCTACCTTCGGAGAGACAGGGTGATTTAGGCATTCATTTCTTCTTGGCGTTTTTAATGGCTCGTCTGGGTTGTTTTCAGGGGGACGGCTGACACCTGGTTTTCAGAGCTAATTTAAGAGCTCAATAGAAGGAGGGGGGGAGGGTTGTGCAAAAGGGTACCTTCCGGGTCCTTCCGCGTCCTCGTGGATGACACTGCTTGACCACATTTGCCAGAGACCTTGCCTGCCTCTGAGCCTGCTGAATAACTGGGCAGTTATTCTGAGCCTCATTCTGGACTGTGGCCTTGAAAATAGGACAGGGCAGGGTGTCGTGTTCACTGCGTAACCAGACTTAGGAGTCACCTCTCTATTAGCCCTGGGAAATGGCCAGAGGCGTGTGGAATGTCGAATGCTTCCTGCTACGTGCCCCCGTCTACAGTGATCAACGCACATGCACCTACACCTATGAATCCATTACCAAGTGGGGGCTGCAGGCGGCTTTCAATATGAGAGGACTCCAAGAACTTAGGACATGCCCCAAAGTCAGTCCCGTTGGGCCTTTCCCCAAGGACATGGCCGTACGACAAGCTGTGCGCACACCGAAACAGAGACACGGTGGTCGGAGTCGAGTCAGAAGGGCTGGATGCAACTCCATGTGTTGTCATGAATTAGACCCCTCCCTCACAACATTTGCTTCTTTCATCTGCAAAATAGGATACAAAATGCCACGGCTTCTATCCAACATGGTTATTGCGAGAGAATGGAACGGTAACTTTTTTTTTTTTTTTGGTGAAATACCATAGATGTAAGTTTATAGAAAAGACATCGACTGTGTTCATCCCAGATAGAAGGGGAGGTTCCAAATGGTTCTATGTGAGTGGAGATTTTCTCCCCTGACATCTCGACGGCAAGGCCGGATCAATCAACCTGCGAGCATTTATAGAGCTTTGTAAGATACTGTGGTTGCTCTTCCCTGCCCCACCCCCCCACCCCCGCCCCGCTTCCAGTTACAGGAACTCAGTAACATGGGGAAAGGGAAAACATTGGCTTTTCCCAGCCAAGTTCCAAGTCACCTCTGTTTACATGAAACCCATTTCTTAAGCAGGAATTTCTTTTGTCCTGTAGGTTCCAGGAATCTGGCTTATTTGTCCCCAAACTCCAGCCCTACCCCGCTGTGGGCTTCCGTTAATTTCCTCTCGGGGATTACTTTTCTTTCAAGAACTGGTTCCCATTTCCCCAGACACCATCCGTACATCCTCCTTAACAAACACAGAATTTAATTGCTTGGCATTGTGGAAATAGAACAAAACAGCAACAACAGAAACAAAACCCCAAATTGGCACCATTCACACAATGTGTCCTCGCTCAAGGCGTCATTTCTCCTGGGCTGCTCCGTGGGGCCAGGCCAGGCTTTTTTTTTTTTTTTTTTTTTAATCACCTCTTCCGCGACTGTCCTTTCCCTGGACCTGTAAAGTCTCTGGTTCTTGCTCTGCAGACCTGCCCTCCCCGTTCTGAGTAGATCGATGCCCAGACTGAGGTTGGTAGTGGAATTAGCTTGGGCTAACCCCTGCTAGGGCTGGGGGTTCTCAACCCCTTCGGGACCCGCTGTCTAATTTAGTACTTGGACACAAGCTCCCAGGCTAGCCCCCTGATAAGGAAGGACATCTAGTCCCCCAGGACTCTTCCCTTGTACTGAGAACTATGAGCCCTGAAAAGATCCCCTCAACCTTGGACGATTCAGTTGCGTGTACAGTTTTCAAAAATTGTGAGTGTTTTTCAAGTATATCAACAGGCTTGCTGTCAGGAGGGGTGCTCCTGTCGGTGAAGCCTGGCTGCTGAGACTTGTGGTCTGAAGTTGATTTCTGGCCCCGGTTTCACTGGGAACCACGGGGCCGTGATGAGGTTGCCGTCTTCCCCAGGCCTGTCTGCCTGACTCAGGCTCTTCACCACCGCTAGCAGACTGCCGTCTCGTCCTGTTTCCAAAACCTCTCCCAAGCCCTGTTTCCGGTCTAGAGGGCTCTTGTTTGCGGCTCACTGGCCAAGCTGGTAATGGGCAGATTTGAGACAAAGGCCTCTCTGTTTGTGTAAACCAGCCACCCATCTCCAAAAGTCACCTCTCTGCTCTGTTGCTTAGGAGCGTGACCCCCTCCCAAGCCCACGAAGGAGAGCAGGCCTTAACAACCTGCAAACACACAGAGCAATAAAAGATCTCTTACGACGGCCCCGTGAGGTAGGTTTGCTACACAGAAAGGTGGGAGAGGGGCCGGTCCCCACACTCAGAAAAGGCCTGCTGATCAGCACCTCTCAACTCCGTCACCACGTCAACATGCCTCAGGTCTGACCCCCGCAAAATGCAGCCAGGCCTTCCTTTTTTAAAGGTCACAAAGCCTCTAACACACGAGACTGAGACAAATGCAGAAATGTTAGACTGGGCTTTACCATTCAGTTTGCTGTCCGTGTATTGTAACAGCAACATTTGAAATCAGACGGCCTTGTTATTATCTGACTCATCCCCGTAGCCCGGTGCCCGGCGCTAAGCCAGACATAAAGGCAAATCTGTTATTATGAACTGATCTTTATTTAGAAAGGAAGGGGGCAGGGGAGATTTTGATTTTTTTTTTCTTTTTTTTTTTTAAGGTCATGCCGTATAGAATTTCTCCATCCCTCCCACCTCCCCCTGCTGCTTACAATGGCTTTGTTTGTCCTGCCGCTCAGGTTTAATCTGGAATCTAAGATCGGCCATGCCTTGAGGAAGGCATCCTCTCCTCCATTAGAGCCCCAGTCCTCAGCCCCCCAGGCCATGTATTGCAATGTAGAGATGGTCCATCTGCAAGGTGCCAGAGGTGTGGGGTGTGTGTGTGTGTGTGTGTGAGCGCTCCTGCATTAGGGAGGGGAGTGACCCACTGAGCCTAAACCCTCTGTGGGTAACACTGTGCCTCAGGGAGCCAAGCTCTCCCCTCCCGCCTCCACTGAGAGCCCCCACTCCCCCAACAGCCCTACGTATCAGCCCTGGCAGGGGCAACTCGGAGAGCCTGGGAGAGGCTGGCTTCTCCTTCTCTCTGGCACAAACACGCCGGGCGAGGCTTCGGAGCACGCTGGTTTGCAGCGAGGCCTGCAGGAGAAATCCTCATGCTCTAAGACGGAACAACCAGCCAATAACGACTTCCCTTGCACCTGTGCCTGTTGCAAGCATTTTTATCATTTTGCCATGCTTCATTGACCGATGGATTTTTTCCAGCTTTGCACTTTTTTTTATTACTATTATTTCTATCTTCATCATTACCTCCGTGCCTCTGATGGCATTTAGATATGAACCGCCTATGAACCTTCGAGCCCGATTGTGCCATGACAAAAATACTGTCGTTTACATTCTGTGCCAAAGTATTATATAAAAACACATCAACGAAAAGGAAATTCAGGAAGCTGGGAGTAAAGATATATAGTCAGCAAAGTATATAACTTCTGGCGTATTACTGCCTAATCCTAACATAATTATTCTCATCCTTTTATTTGATTAACTTCTAATGGTTCCTCTTGGTGTTAAAGGTCCCACTCTGATCATTTGATTTTAGTGTCTGCTATAATTACCGATAATGTTCTTTGCAAGACAATTTAATGATAACCGCATAATGGCCTATATGAAGAAAGCTGCAGGGTTTCAAAGCTTTTGAGTAATATAAAATACATTAGACTAACACAAGCTATCAACATGACAGGGAATGTTTGATTTACACTCAGGACTAGGTTATAGCATTGTGGGATTTTTTTTTTCTTTTCCTTTCCTTTTCTCTTTTCCTTTTTTTTTTTTCTTTTTGCAGCCATTTACAATAAATGACAGAACAGTTGGACAATCTGCAACTTGCTGATTGCAAAAAAAAAAAAAAAAATGTAACGCAAAGTTTGGAGTGGTGCAGAGGCATCCAGGAAAGCTCCCGGGGAGCCGTGCGCGGGGAGCAGAGCTAGGACGAGAGCCGTGAGCCTGGTTCCCTAGGGGCGGCCACCAAATTAGCCTTCCTCCAGGGAAAAGCGGCCGGAGGGAAATCTCTCTGCTCTTCTCCTGTACCAGGTCTGAACAACTGAGGCTCTCTCTGGCAGTCGAGTTCACTAGGTAATTGTTAGCTACGGCTTCTGTTTGGGTAGCCAAAGTTTCCATCAGTTAACGATTTTTGTGGCTCAAAAGAATAATTATATTTTTAGTTACCCAACCGCTCCTTTTTCCAAAAGAAGCAAACGAGTGAGAAGCTGACAAAAATCAGCCGAAAACAAAAGGAGCACTTTTTTCTAAGCCCGAACGGCTCGCAGAGTTGATCTCCTCTTGCTCCAGGCCTGCCCCCCTCCGTGCTGGTGTTCGGTATTCGGGCGCTTGGCATATGTACCTTGTTCATTTGAAACAAAGTAATCACTCACCGCTCTGGTCAAATGCAGCATAATTGATGGTGTGAGTGGATGGAGAAAATTTCCTGTCAGAAAAAAAAGGTTAACCGTGGACATATTACACCAGGGTCTCTGATTCCAGGATAATGGCATTTGGACAAAAGTAGGGCCCCGTCCTTTTTATAGCACTTTATGCCCCATTAGTATTACTGCAAGTCCCAGGACCTGCCTGTTCGGGCACTTAATCAAAAGCAATGGGTTGAAAATCATGTTCCAGCTCTCCTCATATTTGATTCATTCCTCCCAGATAGGAAGAAGTAAAAAACACATTACTAGCATCCAAACAGCACATGCATTATGTGCTAAGCAGTTGAGAAGGCTATCATTGGGTTTTATCCCTTTGGGTACGGGATGGACAAATACTTTCCTATTCATCCATTCAGTGGACTAAGGCAGCCATATTTCATTTTTTTTTTCTTCCCCTGACAGACAATCCGTTAGTTTTCCACAGATCTCTCTTTTAAAGACACATTCATGTCACTTCTTTTAATTGTAGGCTTCAGGCAGCAAAGCCCGGAATGCGTGTTCGCATACACACATGCACGTCCGTGCACGCACACACACACACACACACACACACACACACACACAACTGGAAACCCACTACTTGGATGTAGCTCCTCTGAGAGCCAAATCTAATAATAGGAGAAGAACATTTCTTAGGGGAAGAATTAATTTATACACTTAATTACTCGGGATCCACTTCAAGCTCTCCGCCTTAACGCTCTTTCTTTTGGAGAGAGTTTTTAACTAAATGCCTAGTGCTCTGACAGACCCTGAGGAGAGCCTGCCTCACATAGATGGAGGGGCCTTGCCTTGTCCCACCCCCGACACCATGACCCACTGGGCCACCCTCCCAGAAGAAACGCGGCGTCAGCCCTGGATCTGAGGCCCTGCTCCTGTCAATATTGATTGGGGTCTGAAGGAGAGGGGCTTTGGCCCAGTGAGCTGCTTTCCTTCAGCTCCTACACTCTCTGGGGCTTCCGAGTGGATTTTCTGCTAGATGGCTCAGCCCTTGCACAGCCATGAAAAATGAAATTATTTCTTCTGTCTCCTCAAAACGGGGTGACACCCAGGCCTCTCTTCATTTGGGAGACTCTGTCTGAGGAATGGCCTTTTTCCATGTAGATAATTCATCCCATTTACCAATAGCTTGGCAAAAAAGTAGAAGAAGGATGTAATCAATTATGAAATTGTTTGGTGTTGGAAGAAGGGTTACGTCTGCTGGGCTGAGGAGGGAAAAGAGTTATTATCTGCTTTTGACATCATCAGAGACACGGATTGGGCAAAGGGGTACCATGGAGCCAAACAGGCCAGGGTGGCTTCCCCTGGGTCAGTCTAACCGACTTAGCATCCTGGACACCAGGGTTTCCAAAGTGAGTTCTGGGTAGGTGAGAGGGAGCAAGTCCCTGTTCCCTGAGTAGAAGCTGATACAGGCCTGCCATTATCCAAAGTGGGGAGGGTTAGTGTGGGGGTTCTGGAAACGTGGGCAAATGGAGCAGAGACTCAGGGACAGGAGAAGCAGCAGGTGACCAATGGCCCCTGATTCTGAACGGGGACTTGTGTGGTCTCCTAGTGTAGAACCACCCCATCAGCCTGCCAAGGGTGCCCGCACATCCCTTCAGTGCCAACGTGTGGGGTTCAGCCGTTGTTTGTTGATCCGATATACACCTGATAAACCTGGAATGGGTGAAACAGAACATGAAAGTATCATGTCATTCATTAAGATGAATTTAGGTTCAATCCTTTAGTGGTTTCATAGAATATTTTACTTATATTAAGATACGTTGGAAAATATCTCTATTTTAGGGTCTTACATCCCATTACATATCAATATAAACTCTATACTACAGAGATGATTATTTTTAAACCTTGAGAAAATCTAGAAGAAAATTAAGTTGACCATTTATCAAGCCTCAGGAGAGAGGGACGAAAATGATTTTTCTAAGCTTAGAAGCAATATAGAAACCCTCAGAGGAAAAGAGACAGATTTGACTATATAGAAGAACAAAATATTTCTGTAGGTTCAAGAAGAAAAGAAGCAAACAAGAAACTGGGCAAATATGACTATGATCAAGAGTGAACTTTATTATTATTTAAAATGATCAATTCATTGTTAAGAAAACACCAAGCCCCAAGCAGAAGCTAAGAATATAAGCACAATTCACAGAATAGAAAACACAACTAGTAAGCAAGAATACGGAAAAGGTTCAGCTTCACTAGAAGCGAAATACATGTAAATCTTGAAAAAAAATTTTGTTCATAAATAAATCTTTTTAAAAAAAAAATGAGAATACTTGATTTTGATAACAGTGCCCTGAAACTCTTGCACGTTCCTGGTGGTCTTGTAAATAGATAAAACCCTTTCAGATAGCAATCCAAAGTTACAAAAATGTTTATTCCCTTTGGCTCAGGAATACCATTTCTGAGTCTCTAACCTGGAAAAGTACTCTAAAAGATGGAAAAAACTCACATGCGAAGGTCTTTACTGCCGTGTGGCTTATCACAACAAACACCAAAAACAACCCAACATCGATAAGAGGTGCTTTCGTCACATCCAATCAGTGGAATATTAGTTAGTCTTACGTGGTAGCCATGTGGACAAAGCCTTTCTTTACTATCGGATGAAAAAATGGTATACAAAGTTAGACACAAACTATGATTTTCAGTATGTAGAAAATATACACATATATAAAAATAAACAGAAACACAACCAAACCCACTCTATACCTACCAACATGGATAAGATTAAACAAAACAACTGACCACACCAAGTACTAGCGAGGTGGAGAGGCAACTGGAACTCTTATATGCCGTGAGTGGAACAACGCATCTACGAAATGGTGCGGCCACCCTGGAAAACGGTTGGGCAGTTTCTTACTGAGATAAACATATACTGACCGCATGATCTAGAAATCCCGCTCATGAGTATTTACCAAATGAAATGAAAACATACACCTCCCAAAAGCCTGTACACGAATGCCTCTAGTAGTTTGAATCAGAACCTCCAAAAAAATGAAAGCAACTCAAATGTTCATCGACTGGCACACAGATCAACAAACTGCGGTACAGCCACACAGTGGACTATCGCTCAGAAATAAAAAAGAATGAAGGACTGATGGACACAACATAGGTGAATCCCAAAAGTGTTATGCTAAGTGAAAGAAACCAGACATAAAAGGTCACATATCATATGAATCTATTTCTTTTTT
The DNA here is from genome assembly GCF_018350215.1 of Panthera leo. Classification (NCBI taxonomy): domain Eukaryota; kingdom Metazoa; phylum Chordata; class Mammalia; order Carnivora; family Felidae; genus Panthera; species Panthera leo. The sequence continues at coordinate 67,602,129 of NC_056690.1, forward strand.
TTTTTTTAACGTTTATTTATTTTTGGGACAGAGAGAGACAGAGCATGAATGGGGGAGGGGCAGAGAGAGAGGGAGACACAGAATCGGAAGCAGGCTCCAGGCTCTGAGCCATCAGCCCAGAGCCCGACGCGGGGCTCGAACTCACGGACCGCAAGATCGTGACCTGAGCTGAAGTCGGACGCTTAACCGACTGAGCCACCCAGGCGCCCCCATATGAATCTATTTCTATGACATTCGGGAAAAGGCAAAATTACAGGAACAGAAACGAAATCAGTAGTTGCCCGGGACTTATGTGGAGGGTGGGATATACTGCAAAGAAGGACAATAGAACTTTTTTGTTAACAGAGGGCTTTTTTTTTTTTAAGTGTATTTATTTCTTTTGGGGAATGAGAATGCATGTGCATGAGCGCAGGAGGAGCAGAGAGAGAGGAGGAGAGAGAACCGCAAGCAGGCTCCGTGCTGTCAGTGCAAAGTCCGATGCGGGGCTCCGTTCCACAAACCGTGAGATAATGACCTGAACTGAAATCAAGAGTTGGACACTTAACAGACTGACCCACCCACGCGCCCTGAGAACTTTTTTTGATGGGACTGTTCTATATCTTGATTATGGGGTTAGTTACATGGTTGTGTGCATTTGGCAAAATTCATAGAACCATTTCCTCAAAGCTAATTTTCTTCTTGTATGTAAATTATACCTCAATATACCTGATGGTCAACTACAAAAAAAAAAAAAATGATCTGGAGTTCTTCTCTTTTCTCTATTTCTCAAATTTTCTGACATAAATTTAAAAGGGAACTATATCTATGTATGTATCACCTATATATCATCTAAACCTATATCTATATGATCTATAGCTATATCATCTATATATCATCTAAATATAAATCTATATCTATATCATCTACATATCATCTAAATCTGTATCTATATCTATATCATCTATATCTATTTATATCCATATCCATATGTATATCCATATCCATATCTATATCATCTATATCTATTTATATCCATATCCATATCCATATGTATATCCATATCCATATCTATATCATCTATATCTATATCTATATCTATATCTATATCTATATCTATATCATCATCTATATCTATATCTATATCTATCTGTGTATGTTCTTGTCTCTAGTGAAGGATAATTCACAGCAAGGGGGCATTGATGTAAAGCCGTGTAATATTTCTATCTCAAATAGCCACGGACAAGAAGCAAACAATGTGAAAAATCCTTTGCAAATTTTGAAGTTACCTAACCCATGAGGCTATTCTCTGGCTCTACCTCTGTTTGGATTTTTAGTGGAGCTCTGCTTTCCACTTGACCCAACGCCAGCTCTCAAATCAGGTGACAAATGGTAACGAAACTATATGTGTTTCACTTAGAAAATAAGACTCAAGAGTGGAATTTATCCCAAAATGCAAGGTTGGTTCAACATATAGCAATCTATTGATGGGATATATTTACTGTATTAATAGAATAAAGGACAAAACCATGCAATTATCTCCACAAACATGCAGAAAAAGCATTTGGCAAAATCCAGCATCCCTTCTTGATAAGAAACACTCAACAAACCAGGAGTAGAAGAGGGAACTTCTTCAACCTGATAAAGGGTATCTGCAAAACGGCCACAGCTAATGTCACCGTTAATGGTGAAAGACTGACAGCTTTCTCCCTGAGATCAGGAACAAGATGCAAATGCCTGCTCTTGCCGTTTCTGTTCAACATTGTACTGGAAGTTCCAGCCAAAGTGATTAGACAAGAAAAAGAAATGGAAGTGATCAGATTGGAAAGGAAAATGAAAACTATTTCTAAAATATTTTTTATATTTTATTTATTTTGAGAGAGGGAGAGAGAGAGAATCCAAAACAGGCTCTGCACTGTCAGTGCAGAGCCCGATGTGGGGCGTGAACTCAGGAACTGAACCGTGAGATCATGGAGCTGAAGTCAAGTCAGAGGCTTAACGGACTGAGCCACCCAGGCATCCAGAAAACGATTTCTATTTGCAGATGAGGTGATCTTGCATATAGACAATCTTAGCTTCTACAGAAAACTTATGAGAACTAATGAGTGGTGAAAATGCTCTGCAAGGACATAGTGGCACGATTTTGTGAATATGCAAAAAATCAATGAGCCCTAGGGTGACTTTTGTAATAGGTGAATTATTGTTTCAATAAAAACGGAAAGAACCGCCCCCCTTCCAACCAAAGAGATTTGGGAAAGAAACTGAAGGGTGTCAAGGAGCTAGCATACATAAATACTGTCCCAGACAGCCTCTGGGACAAAAGAATCCGAGGTCAGCTCCAGAATTTTCCCGCCATTGGACGTTGTGAGAGTAACAGAGAGGTCGCGTGGTAGGCTTCGACCAGGTCTAACCTAGTTTAGCGGGTTTAAGACTACCTTTGCCTCACCTCCTAGTCTCCGTAGCCTATCGCAAACCAACCATCTGCGTTTCCACCACTCATAGGAACATATCACTGACTGTGCCTCTATTACAAATATACAGATATATATTTTTCCTCCCCTTGATTATAATGTCTCTAAGTAAGAGAACCATTCCCCAAAGGGTCAATACAGAGACATAAATTTGGTGGATATGTCTGTTAAATGATGGAAATCATCAGCAGGTGCAATTTATCTTCGGTGCCTCCGCCCCTACCCCAGAGCCAATCCTTGGGGTCCGCATGAGGTCCCTTGATCTGCTGCTTGCCAGGTCTCTGGACATCTGAGGGTCCTCAGGTGAGGTGACCCTGCAGGGGGCTCTCACTGAAGCACGAGATGGTCCTTAACGCCTTCCTACTTGAGATGACTCCATCCCACAATGTATCGAACGTGACAAATGTACTTATTTGTACATAAATACGAGAAATCTCATTTATGTTTAACTATCTGAGTTGAGTTGTGGTTGAATACTTGACAGAACAATATACTTTGCAAACATTTGATTAAAGTTTAATTAATTTTGATTTTGCAGTTTTCCTATTTTAGAGCCAATTTTTTTTTTCCAGGTCGCAAAAATAATTTTATAGGCTCTTGCAAAGCCCTCAGGTCCAAAGCATTACGTTGCCCAAGGCAGCAGACTGGATGAGAGGTTTTGTAGACTTTATCAGGGAACAGATGGGGAGGCATGTGAGGGAGCAGGGAGTCCCCTCCTAACCCTTAAAATCTCTGCTCTAAGGCTGCTTGTCTCCCGCACTTGTGTTTCGATTGGGCCTGTCTCTTTAAATGGGAAGCAGCCCTGTGGCCCAGCACCTCAGAGACCCCCAGTGCCATTCGCGGGCCACATGCTGCCCACAGTGGTGTCAGAGTGGGGCATACAGGCACCGACAAAGATTGGGAGAGATCGATGAACACGGACGCGGATTCATTCTCCACCGCTGGACTAATCAGCTGGTTTTCACAAGCACTTTATTCCCCCGTCATATCAACCACAAATACCCGCTTTAACGCTTGGGATCAGCCCTGCACCAGCCAAATTGATTATATTATTTGGTTTGCTTTAGGAGGAGAAATGGAAAAGACCTTTGCCCTCCCCTCTATAAAAAGCTACAGCAAAAACAAGTAAAACAACAACCACTCCAGGTTCTGACAGAGGAGAAGAGCCTGCACGCTGGTTCAGATAATACTTTCGAGAAATTAAACATTTGTATCAACCTGAGTCTTGGTCCCCAAACCACTGGCTCCCAGCGTCCAGAGGACTGGAGAGAAGACAGGGGCCTTGCTGGTCCCCTGGGAACAGGAGCAGTAGGAAGTGAATCCCTGTGCAAGGTGGTGGCTTCGGTCAGAAAGAGAGGGAAGCCTGAAAAAAGTCAGGCTTCCGGGGGATAACGTTAGACCATAAATATCCTGGGGAATCACCTCGGAGTGCAGAGGGAGAACTTCTCGTGGGCAGTGGGGTGGCACCCAGGAGGAGCTGGACCATTGGGAGACCCAGGTGCATGTTAGCTGGGCTCGGAGGGCTGTGGTGGGGCATTCCTTCCTTAGGAACTTGCAGGAGGGTGCCCGTCTGTGTTACAAGTACCCACTCGGGGGGCTGGGGGGCTCAGTCAGTTAAGCGTCCGACTTTGGCTCAGGTCATGATCTCATAGTTCATGGGTTCGAGCCCCATGTTGGCTTTGTGCTGACAGCTCGGGGGGCTGGGGGGCTCAGTCAGTTAAGCATCCGACTTTGGCTCAGGTCATGATCTCATAGTTCATGGGTTCGAGCCCCACGTTGGCTTTGTGCTGACAGCTCGGAGCCTGGAGCCTGCTTCGGGTTCTGTCTCCCTCTCTCTCTCTGCCCCTCCCCTGCTCATGCTCTCTCTCCCAAAAATAAATAAACATTAAAAAAAAGAATTAAAAGTACCCATCCAGAAGGAACAGGGAAAACAACTGGTCTGGTCTTCTCATTTTATATAAAAGGGAACCTGAGGCTCAGCAGGGCAAGGGACTGACTTTAGGGCACGCAGCAAAGTACCAAAAGAATCAGGACTTGAACTTGGATCTCTTCTATCCTGTCCGGAGCTCTTGGCATGTGGTCGGTCATTCGTGGCTCAGGGCCAATGGGACCGTACAAGCCATGGTGACAACATGTGTGAACTTGCTTGTGTCTTCTCCGCTGAAGTCTTTCTGTCTGGTACTAGGCTGCCAGTCATTGATTGCAGCCCCCTGGAGGGCCCCCAGGAAAAGGGGCACAAGCGTGTGAACAAAAACACTGAAGTGTTTTACACTAGGGGCCCATTGGCTCAGGGCCTGTTAGGGAACCCACTGCAGGCCCTCGAGAGAGGGCAGGTGTACCAGGAGCAGGGTAGCAGGACTGGAGCACTGATTCAGAATGGGGAGCAAGCGGGGTGCGTGGATGGCTCAGTCGGTTACATGACCGACTTCAGCTCAGGTCATGATCTCAGAGCTTGTGAGTTCGAGCCCCGCCTCGGGCTCTGTGCTGACAGCTCGGAGCCTGGAGCCTGCTTCGGATTCTGTGTCTCCCTCTCTCTCTGCCCTCCCCTGATCACCCTCTCTGTCTCTCAAAAATAAATAAACATTAAAAAAAATTTTTTTTAAAAGAACGGAGAGCAAGCTGCCCTGGTGGCTCATCCAAGATCCTCGTGAGCCTGTGTCACCCCCTACGGGGTCCATTCTGGGAGCAGGAATCCGTATGGTCTAGTCCTGGCCACAGACCAGTCTGTGTGCTCGAACACTGACTTGGCGTCTCTGGACCTTAATCTCCCACTTTGAGATGAATGTGTCAGACCAGACAGTCCTCGTAGCTCTGTGGTTATGTGGGTCTCTGACTCCAGGCTTTGTCTTTGTTTTTTACCTTAAAATAAAGGACCCCAAACTCCCTCTTGACCCCACTTCTTTGTAGCTGCTACCTGCCTTCCTGTCCTTCATGGGAGCACTGCCCGTAGGAGCTGTTCACATCCGTCACCACCTCCTTGCCTCGAATTCTCTTCTCAACCCCGGCTGGGCTGCTGTCCCTGCCACGCCGAAGGGACTAGTCTTGCCAGAGTCACCGATTGCTTTCACGTTCCCAACCCCCGAGTCGTTTCTCTGCTCTTACCTTCTCTGCCTTCTCCGTGGCAAGAGATACAGTTGATCACTTCTTGAAACGCGTCCTTCCCCTGGCTTCTCTAATAGCACACTGGTGGCAGATCGTTGGACAGTCCACTTACGCTAATTCTTCCTCCTCTTCTGCACTTACCCTAAGGGTTGGGGTGCCTCAGGACTCAGGCCTTGGCTCGCTTCCTTTCTCTATCTGCCCTTTCCCTCTAAGTGTCCTGTCCGGTGTCTTGGCTCCAAAGACCCACGATGTGTCCATGGTCACTGAGGCATACCTTAGAGCTGGAGAAATCGCTCTGGACTCCTCATCTAAGTGTTCACTCCTTCCCTCCACATGAACAGCTAAGAGACTTCTCACACTTTACACGGCCAGCGGAGAACCCTTGGTCTTCTCCCCTTTAGCTGCTCTCCTGGTTCTCCTCATCTCAAGAAACAACATGCCGTCCACTCACTCCATGGTTCATGTGAGAGACCTAGAAATCGTTCTTGGTTCCTTTCTCTCCCCCGCCTCCACATCCAAGCCATTGGCAAGGCCACCGGGCTTTAAGAAGGCTCACCTGGTATCTGTCTACTCCTCTCAGCCTCTGTCTCTACCACTCCAGTCTGCTCCGCTCCTACCTCTTGCCTGGGCCCCGGGAACTACCTTCCATCCTGGGCTTCATGTTTCCTCTCCGGCCTCCAACGATCCATTCCCCCATGATTACAAATCAGAACAAGTCTCTTCTCTGCTTAAGCACACCCCAATAAGGCGCTCCTTAGCTCTTAGAGGAAACTCCCCACTCCTTAGCCTGGTTTTCAGTGTGCTACTTGCTCTGGCCCTTGTCTCTGCCTTTGACCTGACCTTTTACCTGGGCTGAATTATTTCCAACTGTCTGGCCTTTGTGCTGGCAGTTCCCTTGCTTGTAATGTTCCCTGCCTGGGCCTTCACGTGGTGAGCCTTCGTTTTAATGTCACATTCTCGGAGATGTCTCCTCTGGCCATCCAAGCGAATCACCTTTGCATCAACCCAAGTCTTGGCAGAGTATTTGCCATTAACTGACATGTTTTGTGCTTGTTTTCTGTTCATTTACTGTCTGTATCCTCTTTACTAGAATATAAGCTCCCAGGAGGCAGGGACTTCGTCTGTTTCATTCATTGCCATATCCCTAGCGTCTAGATTATCGCCTGACACTTAGAAGGTAGACACTCCATGCATTTGTTGAATGAATGAATAAATACATAAATCATGGCCTCCGGGGGTAGAGTTTGGAAACCTCTTTTTAAAAAGTGCTCAGCAACTAGGGCCCTGCTTGTACTACGCTAGAAACTTCACGTCGTTCCTGAGCAGACTGAAGCAAGAATGTTCATTTTTAAAGATTGTGGAGGACAATGTTTACCCTAAAGGAATAAATCTCTAATAGTGGAATTACAAGGCCTGTGACAAATATTTAAAAGATATAGGTCAGTAGGGTCCTTTGCCCGTGTATTCGAGTGGCATAAAACACTGTCGTCTTTGCTTCCCCGTGTTGCGGCCCTATTCCTTAGTTCAACAGCTGAGAGATAAAGGGCCTTCTGTCTTTCCTGAAAGGAATCAATAATAAGAATGAGTGCTTGGCTCCCTCCAAAAGGTCAGCCTGACACCTGATTTCTCAGGCTGCTCTCTTGATCCCTCCTCCCCATTAACGGGGTAGCCTTTTCCTGCCTGGCGACACCTTTTGAAGAACAAATTTGTAATCTGATTCTGAGAAATATTATGGGGATTCAGATGGTATCTCCAGGTTCATTTGGTTTGGCCCCTTGAAGGATGGAGGGTAGGTCCAAAGCAAAGGTCAATGTCTCCCCCCCGGATGGGCATCCGCGTGTGCAAATGTGAGCAGGGGTACAAGAAAAGGGACACAGGCAGAGGTGAATGCGAGCAGGACGACGGCCCACAAACAGGAAGGAGCCTCTCTGCGCACAAATGGCTGTGTATAAAGCCCCCGTGCCTGGCAGTAAGCTTGCAGAGGCATGAATGAATGTTGGCACGTGTCCACATGTATGGTACACACACGAGTGCATTTGCACGTGTGCTAGACCGTGCTTCGCCAGGGGTCTGAAATCTAATAATCATGCGACCCTAAAAGGTCACTTAAGTTTCCTCCTCTGTAAACTGAGACTGCTAACTAAGTCCTACGTACTTCACGTGCTTGTTCCCGGGAATAAACGAGAGCATGGGGGGAGCATTCTTTGTAACTGGAAAGGTCTCAGCATCTTACTTGTGTTGCACAAGTGTGGCCCACATGTGTACCTATAGGTGCAGGTGGGAAGGGAGGAGAAAATAGGGAAATTCCAATCAGACCAGCCGTCGCTTTTACTTACTATGGACCATGAGCCTCTGTAGGATTGGAGCTTTTTGAAGAATCATTTCTAGCGTGCAAGAGACAGGCCCGATTCCCCAGCTGTCCTTCCTCACCACTCCCTGCGCCCAGATGCCACCACCTAGAAGCCAGGCAGCCTTCCAGCGTTGACACCCCAACCCCTCCTGGCCTCGGCCTCGAGTCCCCGCCTTTCCATAGGGATGCCTCGATTTAGGAAAACCTGGCATACAAAACACAAGTCCCAAACAGAAGCGAGACAATTAACCTGGGGGACGAGGGTTACAAGCTGGGGGCCTGGGATCCTATGGTTGGGAAAACATCTGGGCCTCCTGGCCCAGTGCCCCACCCCCATCCCATACCTCCCACCTCTGGCAAAGCCTCAGGGAAGAGGTGGATTATCTTTTTTTTTTTTTCTTTTTAAATGAATAGGATGGGCTGTGGGCGCCTGGCAGGCCCCATCTGTCCGCTGCCCTGACTCAATTTGATTCCCATTCACCCGTCTTTGTTTGCCTTCCTTTTTTGATCAGCAATCTCATGGGGGGTGGGGGGGGTGGGGGTGCAAAAGCTTAATGTTCTCAATGGCTCTGCAGAACCCAGACCCCCTCCTGGCCGCCCACCCCCACAACAGCCCAGCCACTGTTCCAGGAGGTGAGTGTCCTCAGGCCTGAGGCTCCCTGCAGGGCAGGGCCTGGTCCATCCAGGCCTCTTGGGTGCAGTAGAGGGGAGGCGGGCAGAGACGTGTCCAGGAAGAAGCTGGAGGGAGATGCTCTGGTGTAACTGGGGAAGGATGGCTGCTGCTCCCTGGGTTGCAGGAAAATGTGCCTTCCAGGGTCAGGTGCCTCTCTAATGGTGGGGTGAGGAGGGGAGGGAAGGCAGGGGAGGTTAGATGGGGGCCCCAGAGGTTTCTGAGTCGGGGGGGGACTACAAATCTGGAAGTGTCACCACTGAAAGCCATTTCACCCCTTTTCATTTATTTATTTTTCTTTTTTTTTTTTTAACATTTATTTACTTTTGAGAGACAGAGAGAGACAGAGCATGAGCAGGGGAGGGGCAGGGAGACGCAGAATCTGAAGCAGACTCCAGGCTCTGAGCTGTCAGCACAGAGCCCGATGCGGGGCTCGAACTCACGAACCATGAGATCACGACCTGAGTTGAAGTCCCATGCTTAACCGACTGAGCCACCCAGGTGCCCCTCACCCCTTTTTAAATAGAAAAGATAAAATGGCACCAATACAAAATTTAAAAAATGAATTTAAAATTTCACGCATAATCTCACAGCCATAGTGCTGAAACCGCTTTGGAGTTTGCCTAAGACTTTGGTGACCAGGGGATTATTTTGTAAGTTGTCACCGTCACTAACAAGGGACCCAGGGAGCTTCAGAAATGAAGGGGCTTTGAGGAAGAGCTACCAGCCCATTTGGCAGATGGCATAACCAAAGAAAGGACCTAGGCCTCTGAACACGGGGCCCAATGCTGGCCCTCGAAACGGGGATCAAGGTTATGGGAGAATGAGAGGTTTAACCAACCACTGTCCAAGGACTCTAGTTGTCTGTGATGGTGTAGAGGCACAGGAGTAGCTCCTAGCCTTCTGAGGTGAGGGTTGGGGAGAACAGATGTAAAATCAGATAACAGCGGTAAAGATTAAGCCAGAGGTCTTACTGTGTGGGCCAGACCAGTGACAGGTACAGATTTAGATTTTTCTTGGTGTGATAAATAGGACGACGCAGCCTGGCATTGTGAGCAGTGCCTATTTCTTTCCAGCAGGGGGCACTAGAACGTGCCTCTGCATCTCCCCTGTTGTGCCATTTTACATGGGTCACACAGTTGGCATGGGCTACAGCCAAAACTTCAAAGCCATCTGGTTACCCAACCGCCTCCTGGCAAGCTTGTCTTCAAGGAGGTGACATCCTCCAAGAAATGTAAGGCGTAGCCCAACGAGTATAGGATAAAGGAGAAGTTTGGGGGGGGGCCTCAACAGAGGTACAGGTAATGGGCCGTGGGAGGGGTAGAGATTACTTCCAGCTGATGGCAACTGGGAAGGTTTGGGGAGGAGCCCTCTAGGGTGGTTTAGTTGAAGGAGATGGGATCCATCTCGGGGGGAAGGGAGCTATGTACCTGCAGAGAAGGCAAGTCAGAGCAGAAGCCGGGGCTGGTCAAGCGTGAAGTGCAGACAGGTGATTGAGAAAAGGTCTGTGAGGTGGGTACCGAGGCGATGGGGCAGAGCCCCAGTTGGTACTGTGGTGCTCACCTGGGGGCTAAGGAGTGCCCAAGGGAGGGATAGGAGACTGGGCTGCAACGAGGTTGGGGCTCCCTTTGGTTACCCACTTTTACCAGGAGCCTGAGAAGAGAAATAGCTTTGCACCTGAAGACTGCATTTTTCACATGCTTATGGATATTTGTGATTGATAAGTCAATGCATTTAAAAGCACTATCGCACTCATAGTGGGTTTGATCATTCTGAATTTCCTCAGGGAACAGATGCAACTCTCAACTGGAGTTCTTGAAAAGCTTTTACACCGAAAGGTGTCCTTCCACTTGACAAGGTCCCGAGAGTGTCCTGGAAGCCCTGCCTGCTCCCCTTGTAGGCCCTGTCTTCCGGATGTGTATACCTCCAGGAGACAGGATGCATAGACGCTAACAACAGAACGTGTCATGAGACAAATATGCCCAGGTGCCAAACCCAATATAATCTGGGACCCAAATGCGTATTCCTGTAGATAGCGCTCTAGAAATTCAGGGGAGAAATCTCTGCGGGTAGGTTAGCAGGATGAGGTTTATGGGCAATATAGGATTTGATTAATCCTTGAAGGACGTGTGGTAATTGGATAGGCAGACGAGTGAACAACATAGGTGCTTCTAGTTAATTATTTAGTTGTGTTCATCTGCTTATTTTTTTTTTATTTTCAGAAATTTAAAAAAAATGACCGAAAAGTATCGAGAATAATAAAATAGAGACAGGTGTGCCCACCACCCAGAATTGATGGTTATTAATATTGTGTCCCATTTGCTTCATTTTGTTAAGTAAAAAAAAAAAAAATACATTAGTTGGAGTAGAATTGAGGTCTCTTTTGTCCCTCCCACTCCATCTCCTGCCAGCTCCCTTTCTGTGTCCCACAGCCAAGCCACCACCATCATGAATTTGGCATGTATCTTTCCAGCGTGTTTTAAATACTTTCACAAACATGCATGTTTCTGTGAACAAAGAATAGTAGTGTTTTGTAGCTTTTTAAAATGAGTATAAAAGGTAGAGGAAAAGCATTGTGTTGCAAGTTTGCTTTTGCTTACTGAGTTACGTGTTGGTCAAACTGCGTTCTTTTTACCTGCAACGTGGTGTTCTGTCACATGAATACCGCAATAATTTTTTTTCCTGCAATAATACTGTCACAGTGAACATACTCTTAAACTACCCTTCACACGTATGTATGAGACTATAAGCAGAATTACTGGGTTCTAGGGAACGCATAGTTGTCTCAAAAAAATAAATAAACGTAAAAAAAATGTTAAAAAAAAAATCCTCGTCTTTTTAAAAAAAATTTTTTTTAAAGTTTATTTTTTTGAGAGAGAGAGTGAGGAGGGGAGGAGCAGAGAGGGAAAGGGAGACAGAGAATCCCAAGCAGGCTCCACACTGTCAGCACAGAGCCTGATGCGGGACTCAAACTCACGAACCACGAGATCATGACCCAAGCCGAAACCAAGAGTTGGATGTTTTAACCAACTGAGCCACCCAAGAGCCTCCAAAACATTCTCCTCTTAATCAGAGGTGCAGACACATGGTAGTGTTGCTAAGGTGGCTCTAGGATTAAAATACAACTCATTTTCATTTACTAAAGTTCATAAGAAGAATAATTTTTAATTGTTGACTCTGGAGAAGGATGATTTTTGAATTAGAAACCTGTCCTGCTGAGCTAGGCATAGAAGCTGTCGATTGGACTTTGGTTATTGTAAATGCATGCATACCACAGGCCAACTGACTTTAATGACTTTGGGCCTTGGTAGATGATAGATAGATAGATAAGAGATAGATGGAGACAGAGTGAGTGAGAGAGAAAATATTATATGAGGTTCTTATGGGCACAGAACCTGCAGACAATAGTTACAAGGCCAGCTGTAAGCTTTCCTGAGTTTGGTGATACGTGGGTGCTGTTCTCTGATCTGTCTACCATCATATTAAAATTCCACTATTGGAATATCTCATACGCATTAGAACGTTCATCATCGCAGAAGTAATACGGTATTAAATTGTTGCCTTCTTTCTGTCCAAGTATACATTTGCTTGACATTTCCCTATAAAGAAGATAGTTTCCCTAAAATGAAACAGAAGTCATTTTCTGAATGGGGACAGTGGGCAAAGGAGGAAAGGTGAGAGGTAGTTCAGGAGGTGGGCAGGCATGGATGTTTCTGGAGGTACAGAGGTCAGAAAGCCCACATGGAAGATGGGGTATGGCTAGTTGGCCTGGAGCAGAGGGGCAAGTAGAGGAGTGGTGTTAAGGCTGCATCAGTGCTCAGGGGCAAAGGAAATGCTGAACACTATCTCCTGCCCTCCCGCTGCCTCACGACACACACACACACACACACACACACACACACACACACACAATTTGAATCTTGTAGCATTCTTCACAAGAGAGCAAGGCCTGTGTTTTACACCCCTCTGAATCCTTAAAAAAAAAAATTTTCTTTTGGCCACTTTCCAAGCTGAGCCTTTTGCTTCTTTTCCAGAGTAGCCATGGTCTTGTGTACCTTCAAACTTCTTCTGTCTTGGGTGATGGGCATTTTAGAATAAAACCCGGGGCTTCGCGGGAGTATTGCTATCACTACACCACCAACAGGCGTCCAGAATTTGCTGACCGCTATCTTGGGCCTCCCCCCCCCAGCCCACCGCCCTTGCCTTCTTCAGCGCCAGCTTCCTGAGTTCTTTCCTTGCTTCTCAGGCGGTCCTGCTTGCTTAGCCCTCCGGCCCTCCATACTTCTGCTGCCCTTGCCAGTGTCTATTGTTGGTAGCAGAAATGAACATGAACTTAGAAAGCAGTAGGAGTACTGGCAGCTGAACAGAATCAAGGGTTCAAACAAGCAGTCAGAGAAACAGACCACCTTCAAGAACCCCCAGGGGAGAGTGTGCAATATTCTAGATTGAACAATGTCGGCTCTGAATGCAAGCAAGGTCAGAGAGGCTTCAAGGAGGAGGTGGCCTGGAGCCGACCCTGAAGATGGGGGGGGGGGTCCCTATAGAAAGAAGGAGGAGGCGGGGCCTCCTCTCCCTATTTTTCCTTTGGGCTTCCAACCCTGAAACGTCAAGACCACCAGTCGGTCTGAGCCTGGGGGCAAGAGGCGGACCCTGTGGCACCCTCCTGGCTGGCATCACCCCTCAGAGATGAGAAATTCCGCAGTCGGCACTCTTTCTGTTTCCCTTTCCCTTCAGAAAGAGAAAGGAGGTAGATGGGGAGGGGGCGGTGGGTTGGGGCGGGAGATGGCAGCAAAGGGGCTTCCTGCAAAGCCCGGGCTGACTGGCTCAGAGAAGGATAAATGACTCCGGTCGCCGCGCCGCCGGTGTTACACAACTTGTCTGTGTTGGCTTGAGACCTCAGTGATCCCCCTCTAATTGAAATCACTTTCCCCTGACCTCCTCCGTAAGCCTGGAGCTTGCTGCTCTCCCCGCCAACAAAAGGGCGCGGAGGTCCGAGGAAATCCTGGCGGGGCTGCCGAGCCACAAGCAGCATCCTCCGCCCCCGCAGGCCGCCTGCGCCCTGGCCTTCAGGGCACCTGCTGCGGGGAAGGCCCAGCCCGCGGTGGGGGGCGGGGGGGCGGGGGGGTGAGGGGGGCGGAGCTGGCAGAGAGGCTTTCAGCGGGGCCGGGACTGCCCCCTAGAGGACACTGGTGGCATTTTGTGGCGGGGGTGGGGGGGCGGGGGCTGCTGATGGGCACTAGGATCAGGGGTGTTCCGCGTTCCCTGGGGATGAGGCTAGGATGCCGGACGTCTTGCCTTGCTGGGGGACAAGCCCACATTTGCTTAGAAGGACCCTCCAGTCAGTAGAGATGAAAAATCCGTCCCTGATGCTCTGAGCCTAGACACTGTTTCACATAAATCCAAGTATTTTTGCACCGTTATAATATACTCCGGTGTTCCCAAGAAAGCAACTACTCATAAATCAAGGGAAAGGGAACTCTTTTTCCAGTTCGTCTGGTTAAGAGTTGTTTACCATTTAGGCACATTGCAATACTTGAACAATGGCAGTATAACACATCCGTATCAAAATCTCCATTTCTTTCTCTATTTATGTGTATATATGTAATGGATTATATATATATATATATATATATATATATATATATATATATATATGCATATATATATATGTGTGTGTGTATGTATGCATATATATATATACACACATACACACACACCCGTATATATACGCACACACCAGATATACTTTTAAACCATATTTCAAAAAGTCAAATATAAAGGAGCTCTAATAGTGTTCATTTGAATACCATCTAGTCTTAAATACAAACTTACTCATTATGAGTAGGCGCAAGACTCACTGTCTTCTGGTGCAGATATGCCTGAATTTACATAAAGAAATGCACATTGTTGGATTAGAAGTTACTTTCACTTTACTTATAATTATACTAAAAAAAAAGCTGTGCTGACCTCTGGAAAGGACTGCCCAGCGCTTTAGAGTTGAGAAGCGTTGTTACCTCTCTGGGTCTTAGTTTTCTCCTCAAAAACAAAAACAAAAACAAAAACAAAAACAAAAACAAAAAAACAGAGACAACAAGAAGATGTTAAAAACAGCAAAAATGTTGTGCTAAATCATATGCATGGAGCACCGAACCCAGGATACTGCTGCCAAGAGGAACATTGGGAGGGAGAGAGCCTAGGGTGGGGGGTGGGGAGGGGGGTTGGCTGGATGTGTGTGTTGGGGGGGGGGTGGGGGGTGTGCAGAGCGCAATTGTGAGCCAGGATTGGAAGACCAAAGGCTGATCGTAGTTTCCTAAGTGAGTTACACGCAAAGCGTGGAGATTTTTTTTTTTTCTCTTTTAAATTATTAAACAGCTAAGCAAAAGAAAGGAAAAACCTTCCTTAGGCACTTATTGACCATCTACTGTGGGCCAACACTCTGTTATAGGATCTTTTTAAATTCTTACCTCAACCTGGTGAGGTAGGTGTCATTTACCCTCACAGAGGAGGAGCTGGGAGCGCACTGAGTAAGCAAAATGCGACCCGAATCCATTTGACGTCGAAGTCATTGTGACATACTGCCCCTAAAAACTTGCCAGTGGGCTTGTTTTTATTTTTGCAGATTGGTGGTTTAATTAAGGTCTTCTGTCTTAGTCAGCAGTTTCGGTCTCTGATACTTGGCTGAGCCTAACTCCTAGATGTTAAAGGAAACACAAACCGAAATTCACGCATAGAACTGAACCAATATGAAGACGTCTGTATACTTTTGAAGGAAATAAAACAATATCTCTATAAATGGAAAACATACTACCTTCTTGGATGGGGAGACTTAATATCATAAACATTTCAATTCTCCCCCAAATCATTGTATAAAGGTCATGAAATTCCAACTGGAATTCAAATGGAAGTTTTATTGTGTTAAATTATCTAACAATTGGTAGGAAAAGTAAATGTCTGAGAAAGGCCAAGAAAAAAATTTAAGGATAGTCGAGGGAAGATAACTTGACTTAGCAGACATAAAAACATATACAGAACGGGGTTGACAAAGAAACAGAATGGAAAACCCAGAAATAGATCCCTGGGAAAAAAGGTAGTATTTTTAATAAATGACGTTAATGGAAAACCCAGAAATAGATCCCTGGGAAAAAAGGTAGTATTTTTAATAAATGATGTTGATAATCTGCTTAGAAGAAAAATAGATTTTGGTTCCCTGCCTCACATCATATAAAAAAGAATCTACCTGGATTAAGGCCTTAAAATGTAAAACAAACAAATAAAAGGCCAAAACATAAATTTATTACAAGAAAATCTAGGAGGAAAAATATACATACACACATATACACATAAAAATTACATTACATATTGTGATATATAAATTATATATATATATATATATATATATATATATATATATATATATAATTTCTATTTATTTTTGTATATTTGTGTATAAAATCTCCCCAGGGCTGTGGCTGAGGGAAAGGGTAGTATGGAATAGAAAACAATTATAGCAAGTGAGGAAATCGAGAAGCTATAAAGGAAAAGATAGGCATACTCAACTGTGTAAAAACATATAGCATTAGTTTGGCAAATAGATTAGGGAACACATTTTCAATGCAGATGACTGATAAAATGTGAACATCGCAACTGTACCAAAAATTTCTAACAAATGAATAAGAAAATGAAGATCAATAAATTGGAAGATGGGCAGAGGATATGAAGAGACAGTTCAGAGAAGATCAAGTTGAAATATCAATAAGCTCATGAAAAGATATTTACCTTTTCTAGCAGTTAGTTAAATACAAATGAAAGTAACAGTGAGATATCATTTCAACTACAAGACTAGTAAAATACAAAGAGTGATAACTCCTATCACTAGTTAGAAATGTTGGGAGGAAAAGTGTCCTCTTACATACATTTATTTCAAGAAAATGTGAATGATGTTTTTAGAATGCAATTAGGTGATGATTTTTAAAATGTAAGATACACATACCATTCAACCTAGCAACCCATCCCTGGCAATCTGTCCTTTATAAACAAAATTTTGGTAAGAAAAGCAATTTGTTCAAGGTCAAAGATGTTCACATCAGCATTGTTTGCAACTGCACAAATGGGAAACAAAATTAATGTTCATCACTAGAGGAAATAGTTGACTAAACTGTGGAACATTTATATCATGGAGTATTGCAAAGCTCTTAAAAAAGATTTTATTGAATATCATTTCTTATTGACTTTGAGGAATTATCATAGTACACTTTTAACTCCGTTTTAATTTTTTTTAATGCTTATTTATTTTTGAGAGAGAGAGAGAGAGCGCAAGGGGGGAGGGGCAGAGAGAGAGGGAGGTACAGAATCTGAAGCAGGTTCCAGGTTCTGAGCTGTCCGCGCAGAGCATCTTGCGGAGCTCAAACCCATGAACTGTGAGATCATGACCAGAGCCGATAATGGATGCTTAACCAACTGAGCCATCCAGGAGCCCCATATCATAATATGTTTTTAAATGAGGAAAGCACATGTAGAGAATGGTATATAATATGACCTGCTTTTGTAATTATGACCCCCCTCAAAGTGCATACATATCGTGTACGTAAATGATCATATGAGCATAAATAATACTAATGGAGGGGTGCCTGGGTAGCTCAGTCGGTTAAGCACCTGACTCTTGGTTTCCTCTCGGGTCCTGATCTCAGGGTTCATGAATTCGAGCCCTGCACTGGGCTCTGTACTGGCAGCTCACGCTCTCTCTCTCTGTCTCTCAAAATAAATGAATAGATAAATAGTAAAACTTAAAAAAAAAAGAATGCTAATGAAAAGACTCAGAACAGGTTGATAGTGGTGTGTGTGGAGAGACTCAAAGAGGTTAAAAATGGTATAAAAGATTGTTGACCTTGATTAACTCAGCATGAGGGATGGTGAAAGATTTTGTGTGTGTGTGTGTGTGTGTGTGTGTGTGTGTGTGTGTATAAAACTATACATGGGGAGAGAAGTCTGGAAGAACATTCATTAAATATTAATAATGTATTCATGGATCAGATATCACAGAGATGCCAATTCTCCCAAAATTAATATGGAGATTCAATACAACTCCAGTAAAAATCTCAGCAGATATGGGTGTGTGTCTGTGTGTGTCCATGCACATGTGTACACGTATGTGTTGTGTATACTTTGACACGCTAACTCTAAAATTCATATGAAAATGAAAAGGGCGAAGGGCAGTCAAGATACTCTCGACAAAATAACCAAGATTGGGAGGGGAGGGAGGAGGGAGGGCTCTGGTACTCTCAAATATCAAGACTTAAGACTTACGAGAATACAGAAACTGAGGCAAAGAAGTGGCCAAGAAACCTATGAAAAGATGTTCCATCTTATCAGTTACCAAAAAACTTCATCATGAGATCCACCCACCCCTCCAACGGCTGAAATGAAAAGCATCCGTAGGGGCAATAGCAGGTGCTCAAACACTGTTGGGGAGTATGCAAATCTTGGCACAATCGCTTTGAGAAACTGGCTGACGGAGCTGAATGTACATATATATGATGACGGGGCGGTTTGATCCCTAGACGTTCACTTGACAGAACTGTGGACGCAAATGCATCACAAGGTGTCTGTAAGAATGTTTGTAGCAATAATTGCTTACAGTCCAAAACCAAAAACACAAAGTACCCATCAGCAGTAGAATGGACACATAAATCATAATATATTCTTATAATGGAATATTTACAGGGGTGAAAACAGACAAACCACAGTTCTGTACTGCAACACAGATGAAGCTCCCAGCATAACATTAAACAACAAAAAAAGCTAAACGCAAAGAAACATACTTAGTTATTTCATTTATATAAAGGTCAAGTATCAGGGAGGTCACGTGTGGACTCCTGAGGGTGTGATCACGTTCTCTTTCCTGTCCATGGTGGTAAACACATGGCTTTCCGTTTTGTCAAAATGCATTAAGATGTTAATTTACGGTTTGTGCACTTTTCGTATTTGTGTTATATTGCGATGAACAGATAAAAAAAAAAAGAATTTCAATGGTAACTATTACCTCAGGATGATGGGATTTCACATAATTTTTACTTTCTCATAATTTTTCTAGTCTTTGAATTATTTACAATACAGATGTATTGTTTATATAGTTAAGAAAGCCATAAAGCTCTTTTAATTGGGAGAACAGATATTCACACAAGTTTTGGAAATGCGAACACAGCTAGGTGTTCTCCACAAAGTTGGTTTTAAGAAAAGATCGTGAACCACCATGGTGCACGTTTTTCTTCCCTGCTTGGTTATTACGTTGGTCTTGAGATAGCACACTCCCTACCCGTGCCGTGGGGGGACTCTATAGCACCCGGGTTCTGCCGCATGAGCACAGGCCCAGGCGTTGCAGAAAGAGCCTGGGCAGAGAACCAACGGAGCTTGGCTCAAGTGCCAGGTCTTCTAGAAACTTCCAGCAGTGTGACTTCAGGCTAGTTACTTCCTCTTTGGGGTAACAACTCTCTGATCTAATCACTTCTGAAGGTTCTTCCAAATCTAAATTCTGTGACTCTATCTCTCAGTGAAATGGAGCAGAGAGATTGGGTGGCATCTGGAGAGAGTACGAGGTTAAGAGAGTAGACTTTTTTTTTTAGGGGAAAAAACTAGAAGGCAGTGTGTGGATGTGTTGATGGGAATGATGCTGGAGACAGCAGCGATAGACGATGCGTTTGCAAGAGCAAATTCCGGAGCAGGAGGCAGAGGACTGGATCCAGCACACGCGTGGAGAGGGGCAGCTTTAATGCACAAGTGCAGCTTTTCCACGAAGACAGGAAGAAAGAGAGAGATGACGCAGGTGCAGGTCGGACTGAGGATGTGGAGGAGGAAAGACAAGGGAGTTACTGTCGACCGCTCCTCCCTTGTCATTGAAGAATGAGGTGACATTGCCAACTGAGAAGTGATATCAGATATTTAAGGTGAGAGAAGAGTCATCCGTGAGAGTGGGTAAGCGTACTCAAAGAGGAAGAGAAGTCCTGGGCAGGGCTGAGTTGAAATTTCTCATCATAAAATCTTAACAAATACTGCAATGAGCTTGGCAGCCACCAATTTCTCCTCACGGGGTAAGCCCCATACCCTTCTGGTGTGAACAGCCCCTGAGTCCTTTCTGGAAAGTGCTTTGAGACCCATGATCTTAGTCTGTCTGGTATAAATAGGCTTTATAGCGAAGAAGGAGCTGGGGTGGGTGTCAGGTCTAATCCAATTGGACAAAATGTCAGGGAAAACTTAGAGGAGTTAGGTGGAATCCATCATCCACTCATCTGTCCGTCCGTCTATCCCTCCATTCATCCCATTCAATAGGCCACTTTGTATTATGCACGGAGTGCTGGAATAACATCATTCCTGTTATTTGAGATTCGGCAATTGGACAATTCCATGAGGAAATTTGTTCAACAAGGATGTGTTGCGTACCAACTCTTCAAAGCCGAGCCTTTTGCTGAACGTTGTGGAGAATGCAAGAATGCAGAAGGAATTCTCTGTCCTCTCCAGCAGCTTACGATCTAGAGAGGGAGACCATTCAGAGTCACATCGTAATAATTCATTGTAGGTAACAAGTGCTGAGTGATAGTGCGGGGGGGTACGGGCTCTGAGGAGGGAGCTCAGAGAAGGGTGCCCAGGGCGGCGCCAGCAGGGAGGTAGGGTTTGAGCTAGGCCTGAGCAGCTCAACTCTTATCTTCGGAGAGGAGAAAAAAAGACCCCAAACTTGAAGAAATAGCGCAGTATTAGAATGCAGTCATAAACATAAAACATTAACATGTAATTCCCTTATGCTTTTGAAAAATTACTTCATAAACGCAAAGTAAAATATTTTTCCCTTTTTATTACCTGACAATTACATATTAAGAATTTCTTTTTATGTTTAAAAACATATGCAAGCCGGGGAAGGCAGACGCCAAAATGTAATTGCTTTCCTTCTATAAGAATCAGATGTCATTTTCTTCCAACTCAACTCTGAAAAGAGATAGGGAAAAAAAGCAAATTGTTGTATACATTAAATTTGGAAACATCTGATAGCTTTCCTCAATTAAACTATTTAAATGGAAAAAGATTGCTGTACAGCTCTATCATATCCCACTGAATAAAACCTCAGCTGAGGCAAATTGGCCGTGGCAGGTACCAAATGCATTGGCAATAATGAGATTGGACAACCCAGTGGAGGTCATTGGTAATTGTTATTATATGCAATATCGCACTGTCAGAAAAAGAAAAAAAAAACCCAACCCGGTAGCAGGCAGAGCCCACGCGGGGGATATTCAGAGAGTATCAGTGGCCACCTAGCCATGGAGCTTTGAGGGGTGTCAGGAAAGCCTCAGCCCCTGGAGTTGTGAGCCTATCCTTCAGGGAAGGCTCCGGTGGGACCTGTCATGTGCTCTCAGCACGCGTGGGCAAACCACCACGCGTCTTCTCAGCCAGCTGAGAGCAAGGTCTCGGGGGATGGGGCTAGGGCACGGAGTTGGGGTGGAGGGGTGGGAGGTAGGGGAGAAGGGCAACCCGAATAAGAGTCATGGGACAGAAATAAGACCAAGGTTTATGTATTTGTCATGGTTTTGCTCGGGGCTGGCTCTGATGCAAGAGATACAAGCATTGAAAGTTCATTTTTTTTCCCGCCCTCCAGATTTCCAGGTATGAAGAAGGAGAAAGAAGCCTATTCTCTTGCTCTCCGGGATTTCTGGCCTCCGACTGAAAGTTCCAAACGTGAGGAGAAAGGGACAGGGGGAGGAAGGGTGGGTCGTCTGGGACCTAAGTAAGCCTGACTGCTGCATTACAATTTCTACCAAGTCCTAGGCACTGAGTCCAGCTCTGGGTACCGTCCAGGTTAAAGTGACCAGTCCTGTACAGGTGACACATAGTCCAACGGGGCCGATGCATCATGGGTACAAGGAAATGTGTCTGCCTACCATTCAGCCCCTCCCAAGATAGGCTCGTGGCTAACATGCCTTGGTGGGCAGCGTATCTCACCCCTCGCAGCGTCTTGTGCCCTGGATTTAATCAGGAGGTCACTTTGAAATACCATATGACCATTTTCACGGGCCAAGAGCATCAAAATGACCGTCATGCTGCCCAAGGCTCCTGTGTTGCTCAAGGTTTCTAGCATTTTCAAGAGCTATGGCACCATGTTAAAATAACGAGGGCGGGAGGACCGGGAGGGGCCAGGGCCTCTGACATCATGAAACCCGATGGCGGTAGTCAGAGTAAATCCATCAGAATCAGGCCTCCTGCTCTCAAAGACATCTTGGAGAGTATTTTCTTGTGCTGAGTCAGCTTCCTGAATTTGGCCCCAAGCAGCAACGGGTAGGACCCCAAATAACCATACTGGGAAGAAAAAATCTGGAAAAAAAGGTCAGGCACCAGCATGGTGTCGTGATCCGACCTGGACGAACACCACCTTCCCAGCCGCGGAGTTCTTGGATGTCGCCTGGTTTAGTATCTGGCTCCAGGTGGACACCCCTCTGAGAGAGGCCTTCCCAGACCCAGGCGTGCTAGGAAATTTCCTGGAGACCTTTGTGCAAAATACAGGGATTTCCAGGCCCCCCGTCTTGTCTACTAAGTCAGAACTCTAAGATCGAAGCCCAGAGAGCTGTATTTTAAACAAGTTTGCTGAAGACTTCTCAAGCAGCTGTTCCACTGGCGGGACCCGTATATGGAAAGCACGGCGCTCCTGACGGTCTTTGCCAGAAGAATTCTCAAGCCAGGAGCTCATTCCTTGCAGGCAGCGTGTTCGACTGTAAGTCATGTTTCATTGCCACGAAAGTCTTTATATTGCAATATTCCTGATTCTGAGTCACTTCTACCCAAAGTTTAGCTCTTATCTCCCTGATTAGGAAGGAAGTGTGTGTTCAGTAACCCAACTGTCTAATTCCTCTTCGAATGGTGACTCCGAAAAAGTCCATTTCCACTGGGCGGATGGCTCAGCGTGAGAAGCTGGGCGTCCTCTGAGGCAGGCGCTGCATTCGTGTACATTCATTTGGATGAAAAGATCTCATTCGTTCATTCTCTTTGAGCACCTCTTCCCTGCACTGAACTGGTGATATACAGGAATCACACCAGAGGTGGCACCCTCATCGAACTGGCAGCCCAGGAGAGAAGCCGTGCACGTGTGGACTCTTGTTCACCTCCCCAAGAGGCCAGGGGGCCGGGGAGGAAGGGCCAGAGGGAATCGAATTGATCAGGTATGGCTTCCTGGAAGAGGTGGCATTTGAGCTGGACTTGATGGCTGATGGTGAACTGGAAGTAAAGATGTGGTATTAGGGGTGGAGGGAGGAAGGTAAAGCGGGGTGTCTACCGGAGGAGGAAAGGGTGCAGCGGGTAGCACAGGATGGCAAAGCGGGGAGCCTCCTTAGAAGCTCAGGTTTAACCCTCCTGCTGAGGAAATAAGCCTCCCCTTCCATCCTTAACACTGAGTCCTAGATATTAGAGCCACACCCGCTGCAGCCTTGTGCCCTTAAACAGGTACCATTATGTCAGCATTCAATTTAGGTTAAGGTTGTTCAAGTCTAAAGGAATTGTTTTAGAAGGGGCCTGCCTGGTTCTCCCTAATATTCTCCCAATGTGGAACCATCAGGCGCCTTCCTCCGTGCCACGACTGCACGCAGGGGTGAGCACAAGAGCCCATGCAGTCGATCTCCTTGCCTTGGGCCACGCAGCCCTGCAGCCAGTGGCCAGGTGTTTGCTTGGCATCTGTTGTATTGCCAGCCGCGAACAGGTCCGGGTGCATGCCTGGAACAACTCTGATTGACTGAAGGAGGAAGAGAATTTTCTGGAAATATGACCGGGGGCTCAGGAGAAGGGGTCTTCCTTGAGAAGGGACGGAGGACCTGCTGCCCCCTGGGAAAGGGGAGAGAGCACGCACAGAGGAGGGAGTGCACGCGGTGAGTCTGGGGGGGTAGTACGTATGTGGGCCTGACTGGCTCTGACAAGCGGCGCCTACACGCGGTGACAGAGAGGGCGGACATGAGATCCGGACCCTGGGCTCAGAAGTCCAAACGGTCCTTTAGGCAACCAGCTTTTCTTTTATTTGTATTTGTATGTATATAGAGGGAGAGCGAGAGCAAGTAAGCCCAAGCAGGGGAGAGGGGCAGAGAGAGAGAGAGAGAGAGAGGGAGAGAGAGAGAACCCCAAGCAGACTCCGTGCTGCCAGTGTGGAGCCCCACACGGGGTTCCGACTCACAAACGGTGAGATCATGACCTGAGTCGAAATCAAGAGTTGGACACTTAACCGACTGAGCCACCCAGGCGCCCCCGCAGCCAGCTTTTCGTTTCCCACTTAACCACAAACTCTACAGGACTCCTTGTCTTAGCTGGGTGTAATAATGATGGAAGCAAACATTTCCATAGTGCTCTCTGTGCCGGGCAGCACTCAGCGCACTTCAAATGTGTTAATTAATTCAATCCTCATTACAGCCCTTTGAGAAAGGGTCTATTATTATCTCCGTTTCGCAGATATGGAAACTGAGGCACCGTGAGGCTCATTCTGGTAAGTGCGTGGCCCCTGTCCGTGTTTTGTGCATTACAGTGCACACGCTCGGATGATAATAGTACGGTATACATATATGCTATTTCTTTTTTTTTTTATAAAAATTTTTGTTAACGTTTTATTTATTTTTGAGAGAGGGAGAGACAGAGCATGAACAGGGGAGGGTCAGAGAGAGGGAGATACAGAATCTGAAACAGGCTCCAGGCTCTGAGCTGTCAGCACAGAGCCCGACGCTGGGCTCGAACTCACGGACCGCGAGATCGTGACCTGAGCCGAAGTCGGCCGCTTAACCGACTGAGCCACCCAGGCGCCCCCATATATGCTATTTCTGTTGAGGCCTCTTGCGCCATGCCCAGCACGGCCATCTGGGGCTTGCCTCCTCCTTCCAGATCGCACCCCGAGCTCTTGGCCCCCGGGTCCTCCTGCCTTTTCCTGTTCCCCGGCTTTGTGCAACCATGTTTCTGGCCCAAAAGAGTCTTTCTATGGAATTCATGGACTGGCTAGAGACACTCAGCTCTCCATAGACTGTGAGGCTCTGTGAACTTTTTGTTTTCAATCCTAACATTTGGTTCATTTAATTAAGGACTGTAAACATAATGAACACCTCTCGACTATCAAAGGGCATTAGAAACAACTCACAAACACAATTAACCTTGGTCCCAAAGATAAAAAGAAAGCAGGCGCAACATGGCCTTGCGCTGTTTATAATCCATCAGTTAACAAAGTAAGCAATTGAAGCAGACGCTGAAGGAAGCCAGCGCCAGGAGCCCTTGCCTGGTCTCTGCAGGTGACGACACGGGGCTGTAGATCGGTGGCTGTCCAGGGGAAGGGCTGCCTTAGAAGGTCTAGGGGTGTGTGCTTTGAGAGCAAACACTTGGTATTGTAATATAATTTTGTTTGAGGGGTACTCTTAAAACCTTAAAATTTTTTAAAAAATGTGAACCACCAAAATTACAGCTTGAGAAAAATCTTTCTCGTTGGTGGGAAATGGCTAAAGATAGAGATTCTCAAGACAGAGAAGGTGCCCCTCTCCTCCCGGGACCTCCTGATTATTTCTGGAGGAGATGGAGACGGGGCCTTGCCCGTGGAGGTTACCATGAGAGCCCTTTATAGAAGAGATAATATTTTAATACAGACATTTTTCCTTCCTGCTTGTCTTCCTTCCTTCCCACTTATACATACACCCCCCCACCTCATTCCAAGAAGGAATTTATACTGAGATGGATAAATCCTTTTGGATGATTTCTAAGAGGGACTAGGGGGCACCGACACCTGATTAATAAATTCCCTTTTATTGTGTGCTAATCACTGGACTGACTGCTATGAGTACAGTACTAACAGGACGGAGTATCTGTCCTCAGGGTGGAAAATTAGCCCAGAAAGAAGAGAAGGACAGTGTAGGTCCTGCGCAACTGATGATAACACAGCACACGCTAAGCGAGGTGGAACTTCCCAGTCAGGAGACTTTGGCTGCAAGTAACACAAAATTCAGCTCAAAATGGGAATTTATATTCTCCCATGAGAGGGAGTACGTACACAGTAAGGCCCGGGCTCTGGGCTCTCCTGTCAGCCTCGCTCCCATCCGCCAGGGGAGTTATCCTCAGGCTGGCAGCAGGCTGGCCACAGCAATTCAGGACATCGCTTTCTGACTTTTCCTTTTTTTTAATGAGTCTTCCATAATTGTTAGCTGTTACCATTGCTACGGGCTGAGAAGAAAACAGGGCTCCATCATTACGACAATTCTATGGGGGAGCAAATGGCAGGTTTCATTGTATGTTTCCCCCGCAAATGGTAGCTGACAGTTGCCTCTAACTAGAAGGTTGGGGGTTGGGGCAGAGCGTCCGCAGCCCCCAACTCTCTAAAAATTAGCCCACCTATTGTCGTCTTTGACTCAATTGCCAAGTGTCATTCACAAGCCTTCCTTTTACCTCCAAAGTTGAGTCCACGCTCTACAGATCTGTCTGCTCACATTAATTGGCGATGCTCATTCGTCTGAGGGATTGAGGCTATGACCCCTACCTTAAATACTCATGACAAAAGAATAGACACCAGCTCACCAAGAGTAAGGTAAGACGATTGTAAATTTTCACCCTACCCAGGCAAGTCTTCCGCTCTCCTTCCCTACCCTTTCAGATCCTCTCCCATCTCCAGGTACCACAAGTCCATAATGCTCGCTGGCAAGGTTGGATCTGTGTAAAGTCATCAAAATTTGAAGTCCTTATGCCACCCGTATACACAGATGACAGTTTGGGACATAAAGCACAAATTTTAAAGAAACTAACGACTGGAGGCAATTTGCAAACTCTCTCACTGATCTTCATTCCCTCAATTTGCAGTTAGGAAAATTTCAAACACACGAAACATTGCCAGAATAGTACAACCTCTCTGTCCTGCATCCTGATTCAACGACAGTTAACAAGTTGCTACATTTACTTCCCCTCCCTTCCCCACCAGCAGAATCATTTGAAAGCAAGTCCCAGACATGTTGATACTTTATGTCTAAATACCTTCGCCTGTATCTCCTAAGCACTAGGACTAACTCTCCTGCTTAATTATGATACTATCATCATGCGGAAGAAAATTAACAAGAATTCCCTCTATCATCTAAACCAGGCCTTGTCCAAATTTCTCTGTTTGGGGAACTATAATCCAATGAAAGATCTGTTAGTATTGTTTTTTAAACACATGGAAATGTGTGTGTGTGTCCGTGTGTGTGTGATTAAGCTTATGGAGTGTGGTGTGTGTGTGTGAGGTACATGTAAATATGAATGCCTGAGCATATATGCGTATATATACATATATGCGTATATATACGCATATATGCGTATATATACATATATGCGTATATATACATATATGCGTATATATACGCATATATGCGTATATATACATATATGCGTATGTATACGCATATATGCGTATATATACATACGCATATATACGTATATATACATATACATATACATATACATATATGTATACATGTACATATATACGTACATATACATATATGAGTATATATATACATATGTATATATGCGTATGTATATACATATGTATATATACGTATATATATATATATATACGCATATATGTGAGCATGTGTGTTGGGTATTCACATTTATGATGTGCGTATCCTGGGTGTGTCGAGGAGGGAGAGGCTGGGGATCATCTTTGAGCAGAATGAATCAAGATGTGCGAGAAAGAGTATACTTTATTTTTTCTCTCTTCAAATGCATTTGAAGAAATAAGAGCTAAGCTCCAGAAACTGTTGAGTGGAACCAATCTTGGCTAAGAAGGCTGAAGATACTAATGGTTTTGTTCCCCTTGATAGATTGATTCAGAGGTCCCTCTCTCCCTTCATCTTGGAAGAGTTCTCTCTGAAAGGGAACAGGCACAAAAGTCCTTTCTCTTCTCAGAAGGGTCAGCATTATCTTCTATTTTCCTCGCCAGCCCTGCAGCTGACGCACAAAGAAAGGTGTAATTACAACGTGACGTGCGCTGATGGCAGGGGCCTGGAAATTCTCAACTGCTCGCTCCGCTCAGAATACATTTCAATTTGGTGCTGTGGATTTTACATTGAAATGAGTTTTTTCTTTAAAACCCTAGAGAAAACAGCCCCTGCACAGGAGCATTAACAAATTGCTTTGCAAATCTAGGCTAAAGTGAACATTCAATTTGAGGAGGTCAAATCAAGCTTGGGCCCCAAGGCCCAAAGCCTGGGACCTGCCAGCCCGAGTTGGCTCTGGGGTGGATGTGGCCATGGATTGGGTCTCAGTGTAACGGGTGCCGCCCCTCCTGGGTCTCTCTCTGGGCTGACTCCCTTGGGACCCTCCCAGATGCCCATGTGTCTCTGCCCGACGTTGGGGAGGGTTGGGGCCGGCGAGCTGCTGAGACTGGAAACCCTCTGGTGAACAGCCCTGCTCGGCTGGGCAGTCACTTGGGTGAGAAGGACCCCACAGCAGCAAAGACCAGGCACGGACTCTTGAGACATTGGCTTCGGCCCCTTCGCTTTATAGAGCAGGATGCTGAGACCAGGAGGGGGTCTCAACAGCTTGCCCAAGGTCCCCCTACTGGCCATTATAGTCATCAGAATAGCAACCTTTTTCAAGTGCCAACCATCTACCAAGCATCATGCTGAGGGCTTTAGATTTGCCTGGCCATCCACTATGATAAGACAATTTTTTAACTGTTTCTCATGTGTCTAGATAAAGAAACTGAAGCACAGAGAGGCTAAGTTGCATGAAGTCATGCAGCTGGCATTGGCGCTTGGACATGTCCACTTGAGATCCTTCCTTGGTCACCAGCAGTCTATGCTGCTGGACATCGCTGTCTGCCCACCAGGCCCCGTTGCCTGCCTTTAAGCGGTCCTAGCCACACCACCCCCAGCCTGGCCTCTCCTGTCCCACAGAGACAGCTTCATCCTGCTGGCCTGCAGACTCTCCTGCCTGTGCATCCGAGCTCCAGGCAGAGGGAAGCCCCCAGAGCAATACTCTTGCAGGCGGAGGGTTGAATCTTAACCGTGGTTAAGCTATGTTCTGGGGGCGCCTTGGTGGCTCAGTCGGTTAAGCATCCGACTCTGGC
Organism: Panthera leo; assembly: GCF_018350215.1. Lineage (NCBI taxonomy): Eukaryota > Metazoa > Chordata > Mammalia > Carnivora > Felidae > Panthera > Panthera leo. The sequence goes on from NC_056690.1 coordinate 67,630,778, forward strand.
TCAGGTCATGATCTCACAGTTGGTGAGTTCGAGCCCCGCGTCGGGCTCTATGCTGACAGCTTGGAGCCTGGAGCCTGCTTCAGATTCAGTGTCTCCCTTTCTCTCTCTCTGCCCCTCCCCTCCTCATGTGCGCTCTCTCTCTCTCAAAAATAAATACACTTTAAAAAAAAGAAGTTTAAAGATATTTTCTGGCCCCTGACCTGCCATATCGTAGACCTGTCCTCTTTTCTTTGAGGTTAGACCAAGGGGATTCATGTTGTCCTGTTTATCCTGTGTTTACCTCGTTTCTCAACACCCAGCAGCTCTGTGCCCTCACCCTGCGTACCGCCACTCACCCCCTGCTCACGATCCAAGAGACCCGAGTCTGTGGGCTCCCTGACTGTCTTGTATTTTGCCCTACATTCATTTATAGGAAGAAACGCGGGTCCGAAGGGCTGCACGAGCCAGGATGCCCAGGGTTCCCGCCAGCCTAGCATCTGCCATAGAGTCACTTCTCCGGTGGTCAAACGTGACCAAGTGAGTGGTCTCTTGGGATGTCCTGGCTGGAGGGGTCCTGGCCCCGGGGCGAGGGGGGAGCATCATCAGGCCTCTTCTGTCACCTTGGACACCGCCTCTCTAGAGCAACAGAGATCAATCGGCCCCAAATAAGCATCCGGAGCTGCTGTAAACCCAGTCCCCAGGGCCCTTGCCACGAAGCCTGGGGCAGCTTTGGGGACCTGGATTAAAACGATACGTTTTCAATTTGGCCTTAAACGAATTCACCAAATCGGCATCTTTGATGTCAAGTGGAAGTGAATTCCACAAATCTCAATTTATTTTATGGGGAAGAGTTATTGATTTTTTTTTTTTATCGTCTGCTTCTTCTTCTTCTCCCCTCCCAGCTGCCAACCCTCTTCCACCTGGATTGAATTGTTTGATTTAAGAGCGGCAGTTCAGAAAGAGGAAGATGCTTCTCCCCTTCATTCCACGCCAACCCCCCACCCCGCTGTGCCCAGGCTCAGCCCTGCAGCGCAAAACACCCCCCCCAACCCCCCCACCCCCCGCCTTGGGCAGGAACAGCAGGGCAGGAGCAGACCATGGCCAGGGGTTCCCTAGCTGGGCTGGAGCTACTGTGCGTGCCCTCGCTGGCCCCATGCCACATCTTCTCTGCATGCACCCACACTCGGCCCGTTTGGTGCCTGCTTAAAGACTGTTACGGGTCAAAGGTTCCCATGTCCTTTTTCTGTGCTGTGTCATTCACCTCCTCGAGGCCCCGGGATGGCTGCCCCTTGTCCCTGCAGCAGGCCCAGCCCCCATGACCTAGCACCTGAGGCCCTGTCATCAGACCCCAACCTGTCCGGGCTTCTCTCCCACGGCCTTCCCTTCCCTTCTAGGACGTCTTTTACTTGTGAAGGTATTTGTACCTCCCATGCCTGGAAGACAGATTAGGGACATAGTACTTGTTTATGACACTGAGGAGGCGTGTGTCACAACACACACAAGCCTGCTCTTGGCCGGGCCTCTGCCTCTGCCGTCTGCCCCTGGGCTTAGGCGTGAGGCCTTCCCAACGCCCCCAGCCCCCGTGGACTCCAATGACTCCTGTTACGCCAAGTCCAAAGTTAGCACATTTGGAAGAGAACTATTGATTCCCCCACCTGACTCCTCCCAGGGTCTCGCTCTCTTGAGAGACGGCTCCACAGTCACTCATGTCGCTGGGGGGAAGTCCAGCAGCTGTCCTCAGTTCACTTCTTTCCCTCATAGCCACATCCAGTCCATCAGTGAATCCTCGTGGTTCTAGCTCACGGCAGGCAGAATAATGGCACCCAAAGACGCCCACGCTCTAATCCCCGGAATCACAACTATGTCACCTTACAGGGCAAAAGGGACTTTACTAATACGACTAAGGCTGAGGATCTTGGGATCGGGACATCATCCTGGATTGTCTGGGTGGACCCAATGCAACCATGCGAGTCCTTAAACGTGAGGACCTTTCCAGGCTGTGGTCAGAGCGAGAGGTAACAGTCTGGAAAGGAATCAAAGCCCTGTTGCTGGTTCTGGAATGTAGGGAGCGATGTGCAAGGTCTGGACAGCGGCCCTGACAAGGAAATGGATTCTCCTCAGGACCCCTGGAAAGGAACGCCGCCCTGCCATCATCTTGATTTTAGCCCGGGGAGAACGATCATATTTCTAACCTACAAACCTGTGAGATGATAAATTCATGTTGTTTATAACCACTGAGTTTGTGGCCACGAGTTATGGCGGCCACACAAAACTAACACAGGCCTCCATATATGCACCGTGAGGGTGGCCTCTCTTTCCCTCTTCCCCTGGTCCAAGTCACCTGGACTCCTACTGGAGCTCTTCGCTGGCCTCCCTTCGCCACCCCTGGCACCAGCTTTCCTCACCCCCGACCCACCCCCGTGCCACCAATTCCCCACCAGGAGCCAGAGTGTTCTTTTTATTGCTTTACCGTTTATTCCGAAATAATTTCAAACATGTAGAAAAGTTACAGGAAGGCCATGACGAGTCTCATGCCCACATGGCTCACATTCACCAACCGTTAGCGTTTCGCCATGTTTGCTCAGTCGTGCCTCTCTCAGGTCATGTCATGTCCCCGCCTCTGTGGATTTCCATTGCCTGTGGAATGATGCTCACGCCGTCCTGCGCATAGACGGCCCTGGCTGGGGCCCAGCCACCTTTCGGCCAGTCCTTTGCTCCTGCTTGTCCCCTTGGTCACCATGCTTATGGCCTTTCCCTGGCCCTCCCAGGCTCCCTGCTTGCCTTTTCATTTGCATGGCCCATCCTTCCCTGCTTCTCATCATTCAGCCTCGGTTCTCGCGGCATCGTCTTCCCATGATCACGGTACTCATGGAGCGGCCATGCCAGCCACTCTCCGTCATGTCACCCTGTTCTTTTTTCTCTACAGCCCTTGTCGGGGCTTAACTCCGTTATGCATTCCCTGTCTATTTACTCATTCCTTCATCTATGGGCAGCTCTTTGGGTTGGACTCTGTACGTCCACCTCTTATCCTTAGATTCTAGAAGAGTTCCTGGCCCATAGCAGGTGCTCAACAAATATCGACTGACTGGCTAATTTTATGTGATGCATCCTTGAGCCCTTTCTAAGAAGCTAACGGCTTTGGGGGTGTGTATCTCTTCGGAAGGGCAGAGACTATCCTTTCTTTCGCTTTTAAATCTTTTGTCTCTCAAGGCTGAGCACGTGGCAGGTCCTCGGGACTGTTGGGGAATTTTCTCTGCAGGTGTGAGCTTCTCCATGTGGAGGGCCTGGACGCCTTCCCGGCTACACTATCACTGATACCTCGCGTCGAGCATTGCGATCAAATTGGTACCCCTGCTGGCGGCCCGTGGCCATAATACCTCCTTCCCCCTACGCTGTGCTTTTCTTTTACATTTCTCTAAGTGCTGTTCACTTTCTAATACTGTTTGTTCTCCTCAGCCCTGTGGTGGGATGATAAGTGGGGCGGAGAGCACAGTCCCATCTGATGGACAATGAAACTGAAGCAAAGACAAGTTAAGTGGCTCGCCCAAGGTCACACAGGTAATTAATGGCTGGATAAATCCCCCCCAATCCCCAGCCCGTATCTTTTCCTGCAGACCACAGAGCAGCTGGTCCTCTCCCCTCCCTCAGGGACTGAGGAGCCCAAACCTGATATTACGTGGAACAAAGCTTTTAGCGGAGGCGGGAGGGCAGGAAGCGCTGTGGTTAGGTGAGCTCTGGCCATGTGTGTGTCTAACAGCTTTTCATTTCCTCTCCTTCCATTCATATGGTCATTCATTCACTCAGGCAGACATTCATTCAAGACGGATTCATTGAGTGGCTCTCCCAGCCCCGGGCTTCCTGCTTGGCATTGAGGAGAACACTCGGGAAGGAAGCAGGAGCCTGCTCACAGGAGCCCATTTCTCCCAGGCAGGAGACTCAGCTACCATCCCTGAGGCAATGAAGCTGGACGGGGCCCGGGGAGTTGGGGCAGCATTCTCGGCAGGTAAATGATCAGTTCCCTTGAGATAACTTGATAAAGTCCCCCACAAAGTTATGCACAGCCACAAATAATCAAGGAATCCTCGCAGAACATTCAAATTGGGATTGACTTCCCCAGTGCTACCTGCGCGCGGCTTCTCTGGTAAGAGAAGCCCTCTGGCTTCCCAAGGATGGGCCTGTGATCCGGGCTGAGCTAATCACAGAACCTCCCATCCCCCTGAGGGACTAGTCCAAGCGGAGGGCTGGTGACCCAAACTGGACAGTCAGGGGTTTTTCTCTGCATTTAAAAACTGTAGGCGAGACGATGCTTTTCTTGGGGGGTGGGGGAGGGTGAGCCCATGGCCACATCCCTGCCACTGAGCATGGTCCAGGGAATGAGGTCAACAGGCAGAGCCAAGAAATGGAGGGAGAGAGTCGTAACGGTGACGAAGGCCCTGAATCCAGTATCTTTGAAGATTTCTGTCATCGTTAACACAGCCGCCCTTACCTCATGCTTTTGTGGAGCTCCGTTGACCGGTCGCTGGGGACCAAGCAGCTCACTTTGTCCACCTGGCCGTGAAGACCACGAGGCCTGTTCAGAGGTGCTTAAGCAGGGAAACGTCCTCTTTCTGCATGGGGACAAGGGCCAGGGCGGGGCCCACGGGCCTGAAGTCAGGGGCTGCCCTGGGAGGAGCTGTCTTCAGTTCTGCTGAGCTCAAACAAGGTTCTCAGCAGGGTCTGTGTCCCGCCATGCCCATGTGCTGTGTGCTATATTACATGAGCCAGGTCAAGGGGGAATTTCAACCCAGTGAGGCATAAATACGTAATGGTTTAATTTTCTAACCATTGCTTACAACCTGCTATGCTTCACCTCCCATCTCCATTCCTCAATGACAACTCAGATTCCATAAACTTCCGATCACTTTCAATTATTAAAACTCTGTCTAGTTTCAAGTGTAGCTTTCGGCTCAGTCTGGATTGTGTCTCTGCCTCTCCCCAGGGCAGTTTGAGGGGGCCCCAACCCCCTGTTATCTGGAGCAGGAGGAGGAGGCTGGCTAGGCTCTAGATAACCCAGGCCCCTTCAGTCTTTAGGGACTGGTTTCTGGGGCAGTATTGGCGGGGGGCGGGGACAGGGAGGGATCCTGTCCTTTTACCCAACAGGTACTGGGGTATCCGCTTCTCTGTTTACCTCGGACAGGCTGACAATGTCGAGGGAGCAGATATCTGAATACTGCTGTCTCGTGGACCCTCCTGGGAGCTCTCTGGGGGTCAGTTCCCTGACCTGGGGCTTTTGACCCGGCTCTGGGCTTTGTGTCTTGTAGATCCTCTAGCTGTTAATTCCAGGGAGCAGGGAGTTTACCTCCCGGCTTCCCACTTCTGGAGTCCCTCATAACTGGAGAGTCAGGATAGGCTCACATGCAATGAAATGCTTCTGTCCCCACCCCTACTCCCTCCTTTACTCTGTAAGGCTCGATCTATCAAGAGTTCCCGCCAAAGTGGCTCTGAAACATTTTCCTGGCCTGTTCTCTGTGACCGAGTGGTCCCTCACCTTATTTTCCTACGTGAATATTCAGGAAACGGGGGGGTTCTACCCTTGAGGGGCTTCAAGTTTTATTGCCAGGTAAGAATAACACGATGGAGCCATCGGAGACCCGGCGAGACCCCTCCACATCACACACTTCATTGAACGTGGGCAGAGACAGACAGACAGACAGAGCTCAAAGCAGATTAAAAGACGGGCTGTAGAGCCAGACCATCTGGGTTTGTCACTTGTCGGCTGTGCCTCATGGGCAGGTTTACTTCACCTCTCTGGGCCTCAGCCTCCTCCGGTAACACGGGGATGGTAACAATACTGCCCTTGGGTGGTTTTGAGGAGGGTTAAATTATACGAAACACTGAGAATAGAGCCTGGCACAAAGTAAGTGCTCGATAAAAAGATGGCCGTGATGTGCGGTGAAGGCCAATATGGTCAGGGTTGATTCCCCGCAGAGGGAACCGGGCCAGACTGCGGCCCTTGTGCTGCCACCAGATGGGAGGAGACAGCCCCTGGATGCCTGTGGAGGCCACGCCCCACCCTTCCCAGGGAACTAAAAGTGCGGCCAGATCTTGCCCTGTGAGAAGGCCTGCCTGCCTCAGTGGTGCAATTAGGAAAAGTGTCAAGGGGATAGGAGCAGCAGAGTGGTGCAAGGACAGCAGCAGTGGCATCCAGGAGCGGGGGTGTTAGCTGGAGCGTCACAGCCCTGGGCTCCGCTCCCAGATCTGGAAGTGTGGAGGGACCTCCCACCGGGGCGCAGGGTGGTGGCTGTGGCCGACAGGCCGAGGGTGCCCCGGAGAGAGGCTGAGGGGCTCCCGCCCTTGGCAGAGCTCTGTGCCAGGCCCCGGGCCTCCGCAGCGCAAGTGTGGTCCCGGCCAGAGAGCCCGTCCCCGGGAGAGGAGCTCCGTGGGACTGGTCCTCACATCAGACACGCTTTTCAGGTGACCACCCGACCCTCAGAAACAGCCACCTTGTCCTGCCTGAAGTTCCCTGGAGGAAGGCGAGGCAGAGTCAGGCCTGGAAGCGAAATCTTAAAGACGGAAGGGCGATCCGAGCCTCCTTCACCCCCAGGAGGACCATAGTGTCTTGGATAAACCAAAACAGGAGCCACACCCTGCCTTGCGATGCCCACCACGCCTCAGCCCTGGGGCTCCAGCTCCAGAACGCAGGTGTTTACGGAGGGAGGCACGAGGCTCCCCGGGTGCAGCTCTGTAGAAAGCCAGGCCGCAAAGCTTCCCCCAGCATCTGCCAAGAATACACCCGACATAATAATTTCTTTGACCTCCACCACATGAGTTTCTGAAAAGAACAAAACAGCATCATTCCCTGGCATTTACAGTTTAAACCTTTCCTATTCAAGTTTCTAACAAAAAAAGCCACCAACCCATTCTGGCCGTGATTAAAATTCATAGGCTTGCTGCAGAGAACAGATGCAGAAGCAATTTTAGGCCAGTCATATCCCAGGTCTGCAAAATTAATTTGACAGGTTTGCATTAAAGCACTGATCAATATCCACTTTAGAGCGGCAGAGGCTAACTGAGAAAAAATAAGTGACCGGAGTGTTACCAGACGAGAAAAAATGAATCTTTGAGACTTTTTTCCCTCTAAGCTTGCACCTACATCAGAAGTCCTGACCTCAATCCATTGATCGGCTGCAGTTAACATGACAAAAGGCCCAGCAGATAGACCATCGTGGCCTACCGGGGAACAATCGCCCGGATACACTAAATGTTTGACGGAGTGGCTAGACTCTGGAATTAGTCTTGGCTTTCAGAGGACAGCCCCCAACCTGGCCTTCCTGAGCCCTCCACCTCCCTTCCCTGACAGCCATTTGCACAGACCCAACTTTCCCCGAACTTCCTCCCGCGGATGGCGTGGGGATGTGGTCCCCGGGGAAGAGAGAGGCCGGCTGGAGGCTGTCGGGACCAAACCCTTCTTGAGACAGCACGCAGCAATGGAGGCCTCGAGCCTAAGTCAGCTGGGTCCTCCAAAGGGCGTGATTCAAGGGCAGCCAACTCTGAGAAACAGAAAGGCCCAGATGGACGGTCATTGCCCGCACTCGGAGGAAGAAGGACTCGACAGGCTTTGGTTTAATTTGATCACCTTGAGGTGTGTTGAGCAGTGAGCTTCAGGTTCAGGGCATCCTCTGAGTCTAGGGGGTTTTGCTCCCTAGCCTTGGTGGCATACCTGCCTCTTTCTCATCGCCTGGCCAATTCGCATTTCACCAACAATTCAAATTCTCGAACGAGCATCCACTAAGGATGGGCCCGTGTTGGGCTCTGGGTACACAAGAAAGAGCCTCTCCCTGAGGCCCAGGTCAGCCCTCGCCTTCTCCTGAAGGCTGTCCTGGGGGATGCTCGGTGCACTCGTCTGCCAACACTCAGCTCTCTCATTGAGCATTTGGTCAAGTAGAGCCGTGCCTTCTCACAGAAAGATGATGTGAGCCACGAATACAACTACAGACGAAATTTAAGATTTTCTAGTAGCCACATTTAAAGAAGAGGTGAAGAAACAAGTGAACTGGATTTTAATGGCCTATTTAATTCAGCACGTCTGAAATCCTCGGTACCCTACATCGGTAGGGCATGAGACCACATCTCGGGGTTGTAAGTTCGCGCCCCACATTGGGTATAGAGATTACACGGTAAAATCCTTAAAAAAAATGAAAAAAGCTATCATGTCAACATGGAATGAATATGGAAAGTTATTAATGAGATCGTTTGCATACTTTGGGTTTTGGTTCGAAGTCTTACAGCACATTTCAGGGGCCCGATGGCCAAAGCAAGAGAGAGACACTGACATGTACTGTCTGGGGCTCTTTTCTGAACATCCACAGGCAGGGGACCTATCCTCCCCTTCCTCACTCCCATCCTCACTACGTCGAACCCTTGGCGTGAAAGTTGTTTAATAAAGCAGTTGTAATAGTCAAACTTGGGTATCAATAGTCCACTGGAGGCCATGGCCACCCTGCTCAGACAGACACGGGCCAGCGGCTTCCCAAGGGCATGGTGTGTCCCTCTCCTCCATTTAACCGTGCTACCAGGATGGTGTCTGGCCCGTAGAAGGTCCGTCAGTATTTAACAAACATTTACCAACCACTTACCAAGTACCAGGCACCCTCCGAAGCATTTGGCAACTATTAACTCAATTCTCCTAACAGCAGTTTACAGTGCTTGCTATTGTGAGTTCCCTTTTGTAGACAGGGAAACAGATGAGGGTAAGTGACGTGGCCGAGGTGTCGCAGCTGGGAGGTGGCAGAGCAGGATTCACCCCCAGCAGCCGGGTTCAGGCTGCTTGCATTTCATCCCCGTCCGCTCCGCGTCTTGTTGATGTTCTTTGACACTCAGGCCACAGAGAGCCCGAGGACTGCCCAAGAATGGCAGAGCTCCTTTGGGTTCCTTCTGATCCCCGTGACAGCACCCAAGTCTTTGGCATCTCACCAGTTTTGCCCCTGATCAGTGACCCGCGAGGGGATCTGAGTCAGGAGGCCAGATTCCTGCCTGCTATGGCCTTGCCCTTGGAATGAACAGTCGGCAGATGGGTGGCCTGGGGTAGCTGACCTGGAGGCACGAAGCTGACAGGCCGGGATAAGGGCTCACCTGCAGGTGTTGCGCTCAGAAGGGCTGTGTGTGCAGCAGAAACTCAAAACTCTTCGTCTTAACCCAAGTCACGGCCATGTCTCTGCCATTGTCTGGCCTTCTGCCCTTGTATCGGTCACATAACATCTCCGTGCAGAGTTTTACCAACTATAAACCCCAAATAACACCTGTTCCACCTTCCACTAGGGGCATTTAGAATCAAACGATATGATGTCTTTGGAAGAGCTTTAAAAATCATAAAATGGTATGCAAATATGATTGTTGGTGTTTGTGCAATTATTGATGGTGGAAACACAAGAGCTGTAGGTCATGATCCCAGGGTCGCCGGGTCTATGTCTTGGCAAATACCCCTCTGGGATCCTCCCCCCAGCCCAACGGAGTACAGCTCCTGTCTTTAGAGCTTTTGATTTCGGGCAACTTTGCAGACATCCTAAATGGTAGAATCGCTTCATCTGATTGGTCTGATACATAAGGGGCGTGTCATCAATAGCCTAAGCAGATGCAGTATAAATAAGCATTCTGACAAGCGAGGGGTCTCTTTATGGACCTTCCAAGGTCGCCTACAACTAGGTAACAGTGACTCCACTCCCATTTTGGATTTTTAAAAAATTTTATTAATGTTTATTTTTTTTTGAGAGAGAGAGAGCATGAGCAGGGGAGGGGCAGAGAGAGAGGGAGACACAGAATCCGAAGCAGGCTCCAGGCTCTGAGCTGCCAGCATGGAGCCCGACACGGGGCTCGAACTCACAAGCTCTGAGATCATGACTTGAGCCGAAGTTGGACGCTCAACCGACTGAGCCACCCAGGCACGCCTCCCGTTTTGGATTTTAATCTGGAGGCCAGCAAGTGCTAATATTAATTGTTTCACTTTTGTCGTAAATCTTCTGGAGGATTGTTCTTGAAGATCTGTCCGGTTGCGCAGAAACCAAATACTTGTCATGAGCGGTGTGACCCAGGCTTGTGACTTCCCTTTCCCCAGCTCAGTTTCCCCGTGTGTCAAATACAGGCATTAGGACCCGGTGCTCTCTGAGGTGTCACTTCGAGAGCCCAGAGAAGGGGCTATGTGGTATCATGAGATTGAAAGAACCTGGAAAATGAGGATGCTGGTAACACGGGTGTCAAGTCATTAGCTTCCCAGGGGTGAATCAGTCCCCTTACCAGGGATTTCATGTTTAACTCTTTTACTGAACCTGATAGAGGAGGTATTTTTAGCCCCATTTAATAGACGCGTGAGTGAGGACATTCAGTAGTCTGTGGTGGGGCCGGGATTGAAACCAAGTATGTCTGGCAGCCAAGTCCAGATTCTTTTTCGTGAATCCCCAGTCCCCGGAGCCCCAGGATGCCAAGTTCAGCACACACACAGACTCTTTCATTCTTATCATAAAGACTAGATGATTTCTGCCCTGTCTTTCCTGTTCCACTGTGATGCCTTCGACCCTCCCCAGGAGAAAATGCTGCATGTTTGGTTGGATTGCCCTGAATGGGGGTCTCTTGCAGGCAGAGACTGGTGTAGTAAGGGGGGTGTTTGCAAAATTTCGGTTGGGTCCGGTCGGATTTTTCAGTAGTAGAGCTGAGTTTTCATGAGCCACCCTAGCTCTCTGTGTCCACTGTGATCAATGACTTCTGTTTATGTGATTTATTAGCACGTGTTGTCGAGCAGTGGGGGATCCTAGGCCATGGAAAAAGCCCAACTCCTGAGCCTCTGGGGAATGAACCTCTGTCTTCATTTGGTCCTCCCGCTGTTTGCAGACTTCTCCTACGGGCCAAGGCACAAAGACTGTCAGCCCTGAGCCAGTTTCTGCTTTTTCTTGGTACCGTCTCTCCCTTGCTAGAACCCCAGAGCACAGCGGGCACGTGCCCAGCCCCCTAATTGGTGGGCAGGAGACTTCCTCGACCCACCAGACTCCCTGGGAGGGCACCAAATAGACGCCTTAGTTTTTCAGTGGATGCGCGTGGCTGCCGTTGGGGATGTACGTTGTGTGATCCTTGTTGAAAATACTGATGCAGCCACGAACTCAATTATTGGTTGTATTTTTCTAAGTGTAGTCACGCGTCCCTCAGCCATTCAGCAGAGGTGTGAATCTCATGGGGCTTAAAGAGAAGCAGAATGTGGGGGGGGGGAGGGGTGGTTCAGTAACAGGGTCAGACCAGGGAGGTGTCTACCCATTAACCTCCCATTCTGGCAACCAAACAGTCATACCCAGCACACAAGGTGGGCCCCCGAACTTGTCACTATTAATATCGTCACTGAGGCGAGGCGGCTGGGGTTCATCCAAGCTATTCCAATGACAATATCATGGTTGCTCACACCGCAGAAGCAGCCAAATAAGATGTGGAAAGCAAGGGTCTGTTACAGTGAAGAAATGGGGAGGAGAAAAGGGACAGGGCTAGAGTCAAAATACGTGCAGTGGGAAGGTTCTGGACAAAGGAGAGTGAGTTAAACAGCCTTGGGACAAAGCTTCTTGTATTTAAGCCATGCATTCCGTCAGGCACACATCATTCATTCATTCAGCAAGTATTTATTTGGCTCTCTTAGAACAATCGGATTGGATCAGAGGACAGATTGTTGTTAACACCCGGGCAAAAGCGGGATCCACAGCATGTAGAGAGTGTTCAGAGGACGGAAAAGTCGCTTCCGCAAGAACAAGCCATGGAGGACTTCGGCGAGGAGGAACCTCGTGAGGTGGTGTTCGTGTGAAAGAGCAACCAAACGTGCTCTGTGAAGAGTATTGCATTTTACCTTCCCTGCCTGCAAAAATGCCCGTACCACCTTTTCCCATCGGAACCGATCTTGGCATTTTTGTCAGAAGTACTGGATTTCCCCTTGCAAGACACATGCGCATGCACGCACACGTCAGGGAACCCCCTCTGGGTGGACAAGGGCTCTGTCCGTGAGGATGGGCCCCTCAGAGCGTGTGGCCTCCAGGCTCAGGTGTGGGGGTTTTAGTCCAAGGGCTCTGGAGCCATGACCCCTCTGTTTCCCAGCCACGTGCAGGTTCCAACAGTGGCCAGCTGGGTCCCAGAGCCATGCTGTTGGCCATCAGAGAGAACAGGACTGCAGGGGACCAGTCGGCTGTGTCTTCCCTTTTCAGATGAGAAAACAAAGGCACAGAGAGGTTAAGAAGGGTGCCTGCGACGCTGCGGGTTGAAGCAGTCTCGCTTTGTTTTCTTCTTTGACTCCTACGTCCACCAAAAGATTGGCTGGGCCAGAAATGAGATACCAAAGCCCCTCTCCCCGAAACATCCAGTCTTCCTCCTGCTTCAGCTGCCGAGGGTCCTCACCACCATCTGTGCCAGCCCCCATCAACACCTGCTGTCCGGAAGAGCCCCCGCCAGGGCCAGCAGCTGGGCGCACGGCGGGGAGGTGACCGGGGAGGGAGGAAGTCGCCCTCTTCTCTCTCTTGCAGGGCGGCCGTTGGGCTCATTCCACAGTGCGGTCACCACTTGAGGCTCACGTCGTGGGTCTTGTCTCTGTGACATGTGTTTGATTATTGACGCTATCCGTCTCCTCTGCTAGACTGGAAAGTTCCCTGGTGGTTGCCACCGTTCCCCTGACACAAATGAATGAAAATTCGTGTCTCCTGGTCCAAGGCTTTTCGGCATCCTCAGGGAAGGCCAGGAAGGTGAGGGGACCTTTCCAGAGGCTTTGTCCCTGCTTGTATATGCTGGATACTCTGTGCTGGGGAACGAGTGCTTCAGGGCCAATTCTCCTCACGGTGGTATAGACAGGCCCCGGCGTGTGCCCTGTTGAGCACAAGGACACAGCTGGATGGGCAGAAGCCCCCTACTGGCTTCTATTTTACTCCGCTAGCCTCACCAAATGTCTCTCCCCCTCTCCCCCTTTCTCTGTTTTCCCCTAGGTGGGATGGGCGGGGGAGGATATCGAAAAGTGAGGACAGGGGGGAAGGGTGGAGGTTCCTGCCAAAATAAGGAGTCAGTCGGGCTGCTCTGGCTGAGGTCACTTGTAGGATAATCTTTGAAAAGAAGGTTCCAGCTCGTGGAATTATGGGTCGTACAACAGGAAGGGACTTCAGCCCCTGCCTTGCTTTGAGTCAAGGACTATCATTCCATTTTACGACGAGCCAGCTGAGGTGAGGAGGCCAAACCATCCTGACTTCAGGGAACTGAGGAAAATGAGTACTTCAAGGACCATTTCTGGGCCAGCGGCAAGACCACTGGCCAGAGTCACCCAGAACGAGTCCTGTTTATTCGTTAAATTGCCTGCATTTGTGTCCCAATGGGATTTGGAGGCACATTCACTGTAAACCATGAGTGGTTCCAGTGCATTCTTCTCACTCTTTCTGTAAATACAAAATGAATGCCAAATAACCATGTCAGGACCAGTTGTTTGATGGTCCTCTCTCCCGGTGCTTAATTTTATTTCACGACATAAAGTAAGGGGAGTTGGGGGCCGGTGGGGGGAAAGGAGCTGACTTCTGTCAAAGTACAGTCTCATTGGTTAACACCTGAGGGGCAGATGACTGAAAAGAACTTAATTCAAAAAATCCTTTAGGCGCACAGAGGCTTGCTTTCAACCAGTAAGAGTCAGACAGCTATGGAAAGAGAGACATCAATAAATAATCAGCCGGCTTAGACTTTTAAATGGGAATCCCAGCATCACCACCCAAAGGTAAATTGCATCTTTGCTGCTAGCCTCCAAGCAGGGCTTCATGCTTGCGTGGACTGGGGAACTTTGTTGCAAATGCAGCCTGGACCTTCTTTCTAAGAAGATGTATATATCCTATGCATATATACAATATATGTATGTGTATATTACATATGTGTTTCCCACATGTCTCATTCTGTCTCTCCTATCCATCCTATTTCATCTCTAATGCATATAGATATGAAAAAAGAAAGGTGTAAGCCTTCAGAAATCCCAAGTAACGTCTTGGGTTTTTCAGTTTCACTGTGGTTTTGGTGTAAGGCACAAGCCCCCCACCCCTACCCCCTCCGCCGGAACGTCACTCCTTATGAACAGCTGGGATGGGAGAGGGTGGGGTGGGCTCTCGAGCAGGGAGGACAGGTGCTCAGTTCCTGTCTCCTGAGCCCAGAGAAGTGCCTCCCCGGGCTCTGAGGAGTCTCAGTCCTCTCCCAGGAGTGATGCCATATTTCAGACCTGATGGGGACGTTTTTTTGACTGTACCCAGAATAACCCAGTCTGGTGGACTTGACTTCTCAGTGCGGAGTGTGGAGGAGGGAGCAGGCCCCTTGCAGGGTGGGTTTGAGCCCCAAGCTGTTAGGCCAGGGGCACCCCGGGGCCTCCATCACCTGCCCACATGTTTTATGAGGCCACCTTGGAACCAAGAGCCAGCACGCGGGTTTCTGGAATTGGCCTCTCCACGGGCAAGCAGTGTTTCTTACTGCTTGTAATTTCCTCCCAGACTGTCTACACCTTCGTCCCTTTTGAAAGCGAACTGGCCTGTGGTCTTCCTCGGTGCATAGGGCAGAGGAGCCCTTGAGAAAGGGCTGTTTCTCTGCCTGTAGAGAGCACGGTACTTCTTTATTGCCTGGCATTGGGGAAATTGGCAGCCACACGTCCCCTTGCCTCGGCCCTCTGGTGGGAGTGGGAAGGTGGGCCCCTCCCTGTGAGCGAGGGTCCCCACCCCAGCGCAGAAAGGAGAGGTCAGATGGGGGTGATGGGAGGTTTTTCTGGGGCCATCGCGCTTGGTGCAGGGAGCGAGCCTAGCGTTCTCAGCCCCTGCCCGCAAGAGGGGACCAAGGACAGCCCAGGGGCTTCCCTGCATGGTTCCACTGGCTAAGTCGCAACTGGAATGTTCATGCAGTAAGTGTAGGATTAATATACGCTGGATTTCCAAGCCCAGTGCCAACAGCAACAAGAACAAAAGGATGTAAACTGTCTTATGAGAATTTTTAATGTTGATCACATGTTGAAATAACAGGAAGTTGGACATATCGAGTCAAATAAAATAGAATGTAAAAATACACCTCACCTGCTTTGTTTCACTCTTTAAAATGGGGCTACTAGAAACTTGAAAGTCACATGTGTGGCTTGCATTATACTTCTATCGGACAGCATTTACTGTTCACAGCGGGAGGGCTTCACATTTCTACACTCAAAGCTAAACGTCACTGTTACTATTTGCGATTCCCAAATAGCTTTTATAATGAAGTATTCCATACATACACGAGGCACAGATAAGGTAAAGTGCAAGGGAGGGAATAGTGAACACTGGTGTGCCCACCACCCAGTTTAAGCAGCGGGAACACCTCCACGTTCCCTTCTCTGACTCCCTCTCCCTCTGTCCCTGAGCACAGCCAGGTGCCTGATGAGGCAACTGCCCCGATGACGTGCGCACCACCTCGATTAAATCATAATTTCTACTTTGAGAAGTTATTAAAAATGCAGAGAGTACCGATCATCATCTAACAAGCCCATGTACAACCACCATGCATCGATCACTACTACGTAGTTCTATGTGTTTCTCGATAAATAAAATAAGGAAGGCGTTACAGATGAAGCCCGAGCTATGTCTCCACTGCATTGTACCTCATTCCACTCCCAGGTGCCCCGGTGGTATTTCTTTTTTATTTTTTTTCATGTTTATTTATTCATTTTGAGAAAAAAAAATTTAATGTTTTTATTTATTCTTGAAGGAGAGAAAGAGACAGAGCGTGAGCGGGGAGAGGGGCAGAGAGAGAGGGAGACACAGAATCGGAAGCAGGCTCCAGGCTCTGAGCTGTCAGCACGGAGCCCGATGCCGGGCTCAGTCACGCGAACCATGAGATCATGACCTGAGCCGAAATCAAGAGTCAGACCGAGCCACCCAAGCACCCCATCTGGTGGTATTTCTGCAGTATATTTTTAGGGTATCCTCAAAAGACAACAGCAAAGTCAGACACTCAGCTGGCACCAGGCCTAAATGGGTACAAAGAAGATTCTTGCAGGGCACACACATCCAGGGCAGAAATCAGCAGAATTTGTTTGTGTGTTCACGGTGAGAGCACCTGAGACCTACTCTCTTAGCAAATTTCCAGTATACAATGTGATTGACTATAGTCACCGCACTGTGCATCAGATCTCTAGAACTTATTCATCCTACATAACAGCAACTTTGTACCCTTGACCAACATCTCCCATGTCCCCACCTCCCCAATCCTGGTAACCACCCATCTACTCTCTCTTTCTCTGGATTTGACTTGTTTACATTCCACATGTGAGATCGTACAGTACTTTTCTCCCCAGGTCTGGCTTATGTCAGATAATACGATGTCATCTAGGACATCCATGTTGCCACAAATGGCAGGATCTGTTTTTTCAAAGGCTGAATGCTATTCCATTGTACGTATCTCCCTGCATTTCTCTATCCGTTCATCTACTGACAGACACTTGAGTTGCTTCCATATCTTGGCTAAATTGAATAATCTGCAATTAACAGGGCAGTGCCGATATTTCCACACTGAGGTACCAAAGAAATCAGCAGATTTTAAAAGTAACTAGGTCTGGGGCGCCTGGGTGGCCCAGTCGGCTAAGCGTCCGACTTCGGCTCGGGTCATGATCTCACGGTTCGTGAGATCGAGCCCCACAGCCGTCTCTGTGCTGACAGCTGGGAGCCTGGAGCCTGCTTCGGATTCTGTGTCTCCCTCTCTCTGCTCACACTCTTGTCTCCGTATCAAAAATAAATAAACGTTAAAAATAATAATAATAAAAAAAAAGTAACTAGGTCTACTTCGTAGAGTCTTTGACTCTTACCTGTGGAAAGGCCATTAGAAACCAGTTACAGTGGAGGTCAGACAGGCTGAAGGGCTGGCCCAAGGTTAGGTGATATCAGAGCCTGGACTGGAACCTGGGTTGCCCGTCAACATTGGCTTCAAGAGAAGCTCAGCTGTCACTATGTGAATCATCTGAACCATAATCCTCCCCACACCAGAATATCCAGGACAGGTGAACGGGATTGTGGGTTGTGTTTTCTAGAAGCTGAAGATAAAGCAGAAAACCCTCTCAGGTTGTGAGAAATAGCTCTTAGATGTCTGGGTCTACTTCCTCTGGCAGAAAACCCCGACTACTTGGCACCACACAACTTTCTTGGCTGACAGTGGGTTTTTCTGGTCATTTCTCTGAAGACAGGGTGCTCCCTGTCCAAGCTGTAGCTGGAGGCGAAGGAGATGAGGGGCCTGGATGAAATCTGAGACAAGCTTTGTTTTGTCTTTTTTTTTTTTCCCCTCTTTTTACTAGGTGTTCGATAACATTATTTTCTTGTGACTTGTTTCTAACCCAAATTGGAGTCATACCAAAAAAAAAAAACAAAAACAAAAAACAAAAAATGGATCTACGAGGAATTTTGTTGAGTTCCAGTTAATAGCAATGGTTTTGGTTTTGGTTTTGGTTTTTTACTATGATGATACCAGTGGCCTGAGTCAGCCATGACAGGATACGCACCACAGGAACATTCGAGCAAGGAAACTGTCACACTCTTTCCCATGAGTAGATAATTGAAAGACCTGATCCATGGGTGGCTTTGAACTACCTGAGGACTCAAAATGGGAGGCTCACTCTGGCTAACAATAACAAAGACAGTGACAGACGCCCTGTCCCTCCAAAGTTCTACGGTCCATATGTGAGCTAAGACCAAGTGCTTAATGTGTACAAGCTGTGTCTTCAACACGACCGTAAGCATCTTGGGACAAGGACTGGGGCTCCTGACAGAGCTCGCCGTATCCACCTCAACATTCCGCACACAAGAGATGCTGAGCAAATTTTTGTGAAATAAATCAAAACAGCAGTACAATTAAGACCTACTCCCCTTGCAATGAAAAAGCCTATCCCAAGGCAGGGCAGGCGAGTTCCAAGGTGTATCTTCCTTGTTCTGGATGGAAGAATGCGCTGTGAGGCCAAAAAGACCCAAGGAAACATCCACGGTTGTTTGCTCGGGGTGGGGGGGGGGAGCAGGCGGGGTGGACAGGGGAAGGCGAGGGAGAGAGAAAGAGCGCAGGGCACATGTGTTCTGCAGAAACCTCTAAACAATCAAAGCCACAAATGCCTCTTCTTATAAACACACGGTGTGAGGCAGATGTTTACCCGGCACGATCCAGAGAGAAAAATCCAGGAAAAGCCAGAGAGATTCACGCTCCGCAAACAAGGGATTTCCTGGGGGAAGGAGTGGCAGGTAATGGGTTCTGCAAATTTCTCCTCCTGATAACTACATCACAGACCGAGTCCGAAGAGACTTTTTCTTCCTATTGAAACCTTATTTAAATACTGCCGCCTATTGCAAGCAGAACCACCTGAATTGTATTGGCTGGCTTAGGCTATTCTCTCAGACCTTTATGAAGCAAGCGGAGGAAGAAAACAGGCAGCCGAGTGGCTGTGGGAGCGGGGGACGCATCTCACAGGGAATTGCCTTCCCCAAATGCTTCGGGAACCTGCCTTTCCTGCTTCTGACTGGTGGCCTTCAACCAAGTTAAGCCTGTGGGGAAAACAAGAGCCGTGCCTCTTTAAAAACAGCAAAAACCTTGAGCATCCACACAGCGTGGAAGGCCTTCTAGAGCCTTCCTCCTTGAATCATTTCCAAAACAACCATCTCAACAGCATGATGGTCTTTGCAAGGAAGTTGCTACGTGGGGCCCTTCTTCATTCTCACTGTCTCTCCTTCGATTCTTTTCAGGCTGAGCAAAGGGCTCAGGGCTGGGCCACAGTTTCCTGTGTGACTCAGATACATTAGTTGCCCTTTCCAGAAAGGTTTCCCTTGGTTTCCCCATCTCTCAAGAGATAGAGTTCAATGGCATGAATCCTGACCCGCTGGCCACCTCCGAAGAGCTGAGTGTGCTCTTTCTCCACGAGAGGGCATGCCTCTTCATTCTTCCTCACTGTTTGTTTCGGTTTGGTTTTTGTTTTTTTCAGGAGGCAGGTCAGAATTTACCGTAGGGCCTTAAAACCAAGCCCATGTTCCTCACCCAACAGAGTTGGCCACTGCCGAGCCACGTATGACTGCATGAAACCAGCAACCTCTATCTAGTCTGTGCCTCAAGGCAGCTGGCCAGGGCTGGAGACTTCTTTAAATTTTTTTTTAATGTTGGGGCGCCTGGGTGGCTCAGTCGGTTGAGCGTCCGACTTTGGCTCGGGTCCTGATCTCAAGGTTCGTGGGTTCGAGCCCCGCGTCGGGCTCTGTGCTGACAGCTCGGAGCCTGGAGCCTGCTTTGGATTCTGTGTCTCCCTCTCTCTCTGCCCCTCCCCTGCTCATGCTCTGTCTCTCTCTCTCTCTCTCAAAAATAAATAAACATTAAAAAAAATTTTTTTTTTAATTTACCTTCCACCAACTTTCTCTGACAGAGAGTTGGTCGGGCATGGCAACAGCCTCCGGGAGAGGTAGGGACACCACCTTTCTGTGGAGCCTGGCTCACTCTCCTTCCTCTCTCCATGGGGGCCTTTTCACTCTCATTTCAGACCTGGAAGAGTCAGAGGACCTCGCTGTTCGAGTGGTAAAGGCCTGGAGGAAATAGCAGTGGTCTTGATATTTCTGGTGTTTTCCATGTGGTCTGCGGCCAAGTGTGGTGTGTGGTTAGGGTGGGAGGACTGGGGACAGTGAGAGACAGCTCCTGGGGCCAGCACAGTGTTTGGGCTCTGGTATCACCCGCCAGCCGGGAGAAAGCCATCCCTGGGCAGGGCTGGGTCATCGGGGAGGGTAGGGGGGGGCGGGGGGGGGGGGGAACCCGCCCCAGGGCACAGCCCCATTTATTCCCTGTCTGGGCTTGGTCTCAACCAGTCCTTTGCTCAAGCTTGGTAAATCCTCCGGTCCTGTAGTCATTTTTATTAGCAATTGCCTTTTTTTTTTTTTCCTTTGAAAATGTGGTTCAACGAAAATGAAATTTCAGATGTGTGTGTCTCAGCATTGATTTTTCTATTTGTAATAACACACCCTGGCATATCTCCTTTGATATCAAGAGGATAAAATGTCCCTAACACCGTGCTCTCCATTCTGGGGTAATGGATAAAGCCTGTTTATGAGATGTCATTTATTCCACAATAGACAGTAAATAAAAGCCATTTCAAGCTTGGGTTAAATCAAAGCTTGTTCAGGATTTCAGCAGATTTGCAAATCACCTCGGGGACCTTCATCCGCTGCACTTGCTGTTTTCTTCCTTGCTATTGACTCTCGCTGCTCCCTGCCAAGCCTCCCCCTCTCCCCAGCCGCCCCAGCCCCGGACTGGTTTGGAAAGACAACGGGGCTGGCTAAGGACCTAGCCTGACATGAAAAGTTCCTTCCCTCCGCTTGGGGAATAAAAGCTTCGAAAGGCAGCAAGAAATTGAGGTTACACCAACAAAAGCCAGAACGGCAAAGGGAAGGGGAAAAAAAAAAAAGTTCGCAGGAAAATAAGATGCAAACCTGAAATGGGGAAAGGATATGAAAGGCAGCGGCGGCGGCTCCTTGTCGCGTGCAGATCTTATGAAGGCTGTGTGCTGGGGGGAGGGGCGGTAAAGAAGGAGGGGCCACCTCAGGCATCCCTGCCCTAACCCAGGCCTTTGCCTGCACCCCACCCTCTTGGACTTCAACCCTAGCCCAGCCCCTACGTACCCCTGTCTTTGGCAGCCTTTGAGATCCAGCTGAGATCCCGACGCCTCCAGGAAGCCTTCCGGCCTGTTCCTCCGCCTAACCTCTCACTTCATATTATTCTAGGTTTCCAATGAATGTCATCTTACTTACTTACACCCACTTGTTTAGGAATGTGAATACTGTATTGGGGCGCGACTGCACTGTATATTCCTTTGAGATTTATGATAGGTTTTTAAAGCTGGGAGAGTCTGTCCTGGGCGTCTTGTCCACTGCAGAAATCTCTCTATGGCATCTCCAAGGACAGTCAGCCCCGGGGCAGAGACCTCACAGCCTCAGCCTTCTGAAAGAGACTCTGGGGACATTTTCTTCTGTGAAGCCAAAGTCTTTATCCTATAGCCCACCCCTTCCTTTGATGTTATCCCTGCTTTCAGAAGGATAGTCTACTTCCCAAAGCAGCATTTCCACAGGGGAACAGGGTCGTGTCTATCATGTTCTAAACAGAAGCCTCAATTGGTTTAAGTTTACGGCTGACCGTAAGATTCTTTACCCCACCATTTGTTGGCTAGTTTAGATTTAACAACCATGCCAACATGATGTGTTCAAATATTTCTGTGTTAAGATATTTGGTTCCTCATCCCCATTAGATACTTTACTGAGCAACAAAGAGCTTTGTCGAAAATACCGTTCTGGGTCTGTGAAAGGTTGTATTGCTGTATAATCTTTGGTGCCCCTCCCTGACTTCTTTGGGACGATTCTGTATCCCTGCCCCATGGACCATTTGACCTGCTCTAGCCAATGAAACGTGAATTAGAAGTAGCAGGGTACAGATGGGCAGCCGACCTTCCACAGACATTTAATGCGAGTGAACAAGGGGTCTTTGTCATGAGAAAGACACTCAGATCACCGTAATTAGACTGAACTGATAAAGCAAGTTCCTCTAGGAAATTTCAAGAAGTTGTAAGCATGTTCTGTGCCCACAGGAGGCTGATAGTCTAATTGAGGAGATAATTACCGTCTCTGTCCTGTGCTAAGTTAAGTGGTAAAAATAGCAAAAGCTCCAGGGGCTCCAAGGAGAGGGGGGGGAGGAGTATGAGTATATGAGTTAGGGGGCTTCCAAGAGCTATAGGGAAGAATGGGGTTTTATTCCCATCTGGTCAGGGGCCTGAGAATGAACTCATACTGGACAAGTCTCAGAAACGTCACCCACCTGTTGAAGGACAGGACTTCGGTGAACTTAGTCCTCACATGGAAGAATCTGGAACCTGGGGCCTGGCTCTCCTGGGGTTGATAAATGAGAACGTGTTCCGTCCACCTGGCGTCACGCTCAGCCCTAGTTGACTTCCGCACGAGGGACTGCTAACGGTGACCTTGATGACGTCAAGGGGGAATATTTGAGCATCCATGTGCTCTTTCTAGTATCAAATCAACCTGTGGGAGTAATTGTCACGGCTAGGTATAAAATCAGCGTGCTTGGGGGGGGCTGGTCCCCTGGAGGCAGCCAGAAAGGTCCTCAGGGACTCACACCCCTGCTGTCGTTTCCTGCCCTTCACCTCCCTAGACTAGCACCGTTGACCTGGCTTCGTCAGCCTCATTCAACCCTCTCAACACCTTCACAGGGCAGACCCTGTTGCCATCCCCAGTTTACACATATAGGCAGTGAGTCTTAGAAAGGTTAACTATCTCACTCAAGGTCATGCCATCACCAAGGGGCCATGCCAGGGCTGGAACGGTGTCCTGTGTGAACCCAGTGCTTTGCCCTTCACCAACGGCTGCTGCATGGAGCACAGAAGCTTTTGTAGGATTGTTCTCCACCCCCCATCCCCACCCCCGGTCCCATGCAGAGAGCCAGGGAGGGGGTCTGCCTGGGGAGCCAGCACACGGTCTTGGGGCTTGGCCATGAGGCTGACTCTCAAAGAAGCTGCAATGACACAGTAGTTGCGGATTTCTATAGGAATTATAAAGGAGAAAACGAGCAAGGGAGAGGCGGCTCCTAGATGCCCCGGTCCCTTGAATACTAGCTCTGTGCCGCTGATTTCTCACAAGCGAGGCCTCTGTGTGCACTGTTAGAGCGTGTCAGTGGTTTCATCAGAACCCATGTTTTGATTTATAACCCTCCCTGCAAAAATGTGCTCCTGGCTGAAAGCTGGCATCGAGGTCTGGCGACAATGGAGCCGTTTCCACGAGAAACTTCTACAAGGCACGGTCCAGGAGGGAGGACCCTCTCTTGAGTCGGCCTTCCAGGCTGACAAAAAAAAAAAAAAAAAACAAGTGGGGTAGCAGACTTGGTCAGAATCTTAGAGACTCAGCTTATCTTTCAGAAGGCATGCTCCAAGGGTCAGTTTCTTCATCAGAGACACGCACAGAGTTGTGACGAAATTACGCGAAAACCGTTCCCAGCCATGGCGCTTTGGAGTGGTTCCACCTCTGCCAACTGCATCATGAATAAGAATTAATAATAACGATGGAGATAATGATCGTGATGCTAATATTCCCTTGTGCAATGATGCTTCAGTCTCCTCACGGGGCTTCCACATACGTGGTCCCCCTGAATCGGCAGCCGTCGGATGGTCAGGAAGGAATTCTTATCCCCATTGTGTGAATGACAAAACTGAGACCCCAAAGCCCAAATGTCCTGCGGAGAGGGGCCAAACCAAGTTCAGCGGCCCCCTCGCACACCAGCATGCAATCCGAACCAGGACTCAAAGAAGTCAAGTCAGCCCGCGTGCCCGCCATTCACTTTGATTTTTTTTCCTCTGTTGTTTTAGAAGAATACGCATCATTGGAAACAGGTCCCATTTTCAGCCACATGAGGCTTGAGAAAAATAAATGTGAAAATAAAAACGCTATTTAATACAGGCCTCATTATTACTATTATTATTGCAAAGAGCCTATTTGGAACTGCCTAAGACCCTAAAAACTGATTAATATTTTTAGAGCATCAGAAGGTAGTTTTTTTTTTCAAATATACATTCCTCTCTCCCAAATGGTTGAATAATCATAATCATAATCATTATCGTCCCCATCATCATCCCTTCATTAATTTCTTGCTTTGTACATAATTTCCCAGGAATTAGTGCCTTTGGTGTTCGAATGTCCCCATTTAACAGATGGAGAGACGGAGGGGCCAGAAGAGCATCTGGCAGAGTGAAAGGTCTGAGACTCACACTCATCTGCTCGAGTGCTCAACCCTGCCCCACTCTGCCCCCCACGGCAGGTGCTTTGCAGGGTTGAGGGTTTGAAGCCCCATGTTGCAGGGGCTCAGAAAGGAGAAAATGATTCGCTGTCAGGGATAAAGTGAATGCAGCAAAACCAGTCACTGTCAGGACAGACGTTTCAGTGACGGTCCCTTCCGTCTCGCCCCGGCACACTGTGCATGGGGATCCCGGTCCCTCCTGCAGGAGCCCTGTCCCATAAAGGCCTGGCCCCAGGGGCTGGGAGCCGAGCCGGGCGGAGCTCCGTCCCTCCCACCGAGCAAGCCTTGGGCTGTCACTGTGCTGTTATTTATGAGTCCCCCTTTGCCCAATGAGTGGCCTCCAAGGGGCCCAGCCTGGGTCTGCTGTCTGGCCACACTTGTCACACGTCATTAGATGTTTGGTTGCCGCTGACCTCTCTGCCATCTGGCTGAGTGGCCTCGGGGTGAGGGGAGGCCGCCAGCAGCTCCTTACACACTCCCCGAGTCTTTGTGGTGCTCACAAAATGGAAGGGCTGTGCTAAGCCACTGAGGCGGAGGCAGAGAATTAGAAAACAATCTCTCTGAGAGCGGGGGCCTCACTTCAGCTTTCCCAAATTGTCACCATCGCCATTTGCGGTCAAGTAATTCTTTGTGGTGGAGGCCGTCCTGTGCATGTAGGCTGTTCAGCAGCAACTCTGGCCTCTGCCTTCTAGATGCCTCCTTCTTACGTCGTGACCGCCAAAAATGACTCCAGACGCGACCGAATTGTCTGCCGGGTGGAGAGGCAAAATCACCCCATCTGGGAGGTACGCTGGGCAGCGGGTAATGGAAACTATCAGCATGGCAGACCGGCAAGTCCCTGGATGACAGCCATTTATGGAGCAGCAGAGATAGACGGCCGGTGTTCTATGAACGACGCTTTGCTCAATCCCCAAGACCATCCGTCGCGTCGTTGGAATTCTAGGCCCCACTTTGTGGATGAGGAGACTGAAGTTCAGAGAAGGGACACGATTTCCTTGAGGCCACTCAGCTGGGAAGTGACAGAGCAGAGTTTGAGATCAGTTTGATGTCTGGTCCGGGGTCTCACTGGGGCTTCGTGGCCTGTCTGCTGTGCATGGGATCCGGAAACCCAGCATGTCGGCCTCTGAAGATTCTAGAATTGTACATTTGGCCTGGAGCGAACGGTGTTTATAAAATGCACTCCCACTGTTTCCACTGTCCCACGCAAACCCCTTTATCCCTGTAGCCCACATTCCCCAGGTACCCCCCCAGCCCCTGGAAAGACCCCCCCCACCCCACCTCACAACAGCATCTGATCCAGGACCCAGGGTGCTGGGAAGGGCTCAGTATCACCGCCTCCTAGGGATACTGGTGCAAGAATCCCTAGGGAGGGGGACCCAGAGCACCTGCCGCTCTGAATGCCACAATTCAGTCACTTCACCAGGTTGGCAGAGAACTCCCGGGCAGGATACCCCAGAGCCCCTTAAATCACAGTGGATAAGCTAGGGGCATCAGTCACCGTGAAAAGTGAAATATTCACATTAAAAACAAAATAGAGGGGCACCTGGTTGGCTTAGTCGGTTAAGCGTCCGACTTCGGCTCAGGTCATGATCTCGGGGTCCGCGGGTTCGAGCCCCGCGTTGGGCTCTGGGCTGATGGCTCAGAGCCTGGAGCCTGCTTCCCATTCTGTGTTTCCCTCTCTCTCTGCCCCTCCCCTGTTCATGCTGTGTCTCTCTCTGTCTGAAAAATAAATAAACGTTAAAAAAAAAAATTAAAAAAAAAAACAAAATAGAAATTGGGTGAGGTAGTTGCTATCACCATTTCGACAGTGGTAGGTGGAGTCTTTAGTTACCAGTCACGTTAAGCTCTCTAAGTAAGTGGCGAAATGTCTGAACACCTTTTGCATTTGTTAGGTGACACAAACCTGTCCCCAGAGTGCCCGTCCCAAGTGTTGGATAGGTTTTGGAGTAAGTGTTAGGTTCTATATAAGCCAGTAAAACTGTCTACGACCTTGAACCCTTCTTGACCCTTCCCTGAATTGCATATCCTGCTTGCTCTCTAGAGGGCAGGAAGTCCCCTGTCGGTCCTGCTCCAGGTATAACGTGTGGTGAAGAACCCGGTTCTTGGACTTGCCCAGACTCTCGACCTTCTTGCCTTTGGCATAGACAGCTAGTCTGAGTTTCAGGATGCACCAGCGACTCTTGCTTCTCTGATTTTGATGAACCAATCACCCCGTTTGTCAAATAACTAATCTGTAGGCATTTCTAATTTCTACTGACCCTCCCTACGGGACATACAGACTTCATCTAATGACCCCCCGTAGTGCAGAGCCACACGGGCCATAACGGTCATATGACGTACAGGTAGGGCCAAAAAGGGACAAACATCTGCATCAGAGGGATGCCAAGAAATGCTGGAAGCGGCAGCCCTTGCAGCTTTCCCCAAGCCAGAAGGCTCCAGAAAAGCTTTTACAGAAAAATTCAGGTTTGAGGCAAAAATTATTCACAACTAGGTTCAGAAGTAAGACTGAATGCGCTTGCCAAACAAAGCCACGTAGAAAGGACCAGTGAGTTATCCTGGGGATTGTTGGGGCTGGGGAATCGGGGGCACCTGCCAGGGTGGGGGATGGGCGGAGGTGTGCTCACATAGGGAGAGGGGAGAGAAGGTGCACGGGGGAAGTGTCCTCAGGTCCTCACGGGGAGCAGAAGGATAAGGGAGGTTCAGGGGTAGTATTTGGCCTTTAGAATTGAGCCCTGAACAGCAGGTGAAGCAGGGTGAACTTGATCTGTTTTCCAGGCGGGACAGGCAAAAGGCAAAGTTTCTGAACGCCAGAAAGTTCTCCCTGCCCCTCCTTGTCCCGCGCTTGCCACGGGCTTGCCACAAGACCTCAAGATGCTACAACCACCAGAGGGGCTTCCTGGGTCATCAAGTAAACACGCGATGTAATTAAGCAGAGTTTGGGGATTAGCAAATTGTGATACTTTAAAAACATGGAGGCTAATGGCACCATCTTCTTGTGCTGTGTTTTACACGACTCAGCAGGCCTCCATGGACTCACTTATCTAGCCCGCAGCATTGTGAAATGGGATGAGAAGGACGAGTGTGTGTGGATGCAGAAGAAAGTGGGGGTGGGGGTGAACTGAGGTCCGGAGAGGTGATGCCACCTGTCCAAAACCAGAAGGAGAGGCACCTGTGGGTCTCTTGGACCTTGTCATCTGTTACCAGGACGCTGGGTTTAGGAGGATGGTCCCGGTGCCTTGCTGGGACACGATCCAGGAAGTTTCAGGCCCTAGCAACTGTGCACCTGCAACCTTCAGCCCAGCTCCCTGCCAAACAGGAACCTGTGGGCGCCCACAGAACCGGGATCTGGGGTGGGTCCGAGTGCGGGAACAAGAGGTGGTCACTCAGGGCTGGAGCCCCATCCGCAGGAGCAGGCCACATAAACGGGAGCCAGGGCTGCCAATTTCCATTTTCATTGGAGTGGTTGGTGCTTAGTAATCCAGAAGCTTTATTTAAGGGCTGACCTCCGACCGGGCCTGTCACTCCAGTGGCAGGCGCCTGATAGCCACTGGAAATCAATAGCCGGCATGAAGGTCACTTCCTAGAAAAACTGGGGCTATCAACGTGTCAGTTCCAATGAAAGATTATAACCAAGCAGCAGAGAAGTTTATCTGTAGCTGAGAGCCCATCCGAGCCAGGCTCATTGTGGGCTCTACGTGTGCACCTTTGAGTATCTACGTGTGAGTATGCATGCACGCATAAACGTGTGCATTGGTGAAACAGAGCATGTGTGCGTGTGACAGAATGTGTGCCTATGTGCTTTGGGGTATCTACATCAGCGGGCGTGTGGGTGCATATGAGCGTGTGTTTGTGTGTGTGTGCATAGGCGTGCAGGGGTGTTTAAGTGCATGCAACAATGTGTTGTCAGGCAGTTGTCCGGACGCACTCTTGTGTATATGTGCGTTTTCATATATGTGTGTACGTGTGTAAGCGGCATCTGGATATATTAAGCATGCGTGTGCATGTGTATACGTGCATCATGCATGGACATGTGTGTGAACACCCGCACGTTTGGCATATGGGAGTAAAAGTGCATTTGACCGTATGCCCATGTCTTACCGTGACTGTAAGGCCTGAAATAACCTGGCCCCTGTCTACCCCCCTGGTCTCACGTCAAGTCCCTCCCCTTCTCTCCCCACTCCACGCTGGATTCTTCCTGGCCTCCTTTCCCTCCCTCGCGGGTGCCGACTACCTTCCTCCTCAGGGTGCTAGCACATGCCCTTCCCTGAGGAGTGGCCTCCTACCACTCTTCCCATACCTGGGGCTCTCGATTTAAATGCCAGCCCCTTGGAGATACACCCCTGGCTAGCCTACGTGTGTTTTCTCCATGGCAGTTTTAATAACATTTGAGAATTTCAGTTCCTTGTTTAATCATTGGCCGTCTGCCTTTTTCCAGCCTCCCCTCCAGCTCGGAGGGGCTGAGCCCGTGCTGAGGTCTCCGGGGTGTCCGGCAAATAGCCGACACACCCTTGGCCTGTGTTCAGAGAAGGAGAATCCCATCGGTGGAGGAATCCCACAACGAGCCCTGTGACAACCGTCTGGCCTCAGTTTTCCCGGCTGTCGCATGGCAAAACCTGTTCCATCAACCCTCCAGAGTCAGATGAAACACGTATGGTAAAAACCTCGTGAGAAGCACAAGCTGCCAGAAATATGCATCATAGTTTGTTTGATTAAGAGATGAGAAAGAGGTCTACAGGTAGGGCGAGCAAAGATAAGCCAAGACTCCAAACCATGATTCCATAGCGCTTCTCTCCACGTCATTAATCTGTTTTAGACATACTCCCTAATCCAGAGGCCTCCTCGGGCCTTCATGAGCTAGGATCGCCATTTCCTGCCTGGATACCTGTTTTCTGGAAAGTGTCCCAGTCTCTTTCATGAATGAGTCCATTTGGGGAGGGTGAAGGGGATATATAAATGTTTTCCCTTAAAGAAAAAAAAAAAAAGCCATATAGAGAAAGAGTCAATGCTACCCAAAGCATTGGATGGTTTGTGCCACACGGTTGCCATGGGAACCTAGAGACGGTACCAGGGCGGCTGGAGCTCCGCAATTATTCCGCAGCCCTTGACTCTGATTTGGGAGCTGGATTCTTGTCTCCACCCCAGCACCGCGGAGCTGGAGGACCGTATGCAATCATCACCACCACACTCCTTGGGCCTCCATGTCCTCGGATGTAACACTAAAGAATCAAGCACGTGCTAAGGGACCACTGCTCCCTTTCTGCTTTGCCTGCATAAAATTCTAAGTCACAGGTTTTCCAGGCCTCAGGTTTTCGATCTGCTAAGTGGGGTTGCCTACTGGAAGTGGTTGAAGGGAAGAGGTAGGAAATGGAGGGCCCAGGTGCGATGTCAGTTCCAATCTTCTGGAACCCACAATGGTAACACTTTATTCTTAAGACAGAGCGTCATGTGCAGTTGGAGGCCTGCGGACTGGGCGGCTGTCAGGGAGGACATCTTTCTTCCTAATTCCCAGCGAGATGAGCCAGCATCCGGCAGCTCTCCAATTGTCCTCGTAGTGTCACAGAGCGTGCCCAGAGGAACAAACACACATAATTCCTTCCGTTTGCTGGACAAACACAGGTTAGGAAATTTTGCTCCAATCTGGGCTTAGTCACTTGGGAGCTTTGACCTTATTAAAGTTGTTTAAGCTTTCTAAGCCTCAGTTACCTCACTGGGAAAATAAAGATCATGATTAGACCCCAAAATATCAGGCAAGAATTACGTGGGCCTACAGCCTAGTCTCTGACCGATGACAGGTGCCTAAAAACACACGTCAGTTCCTTTGGAAAGAGGCACGTTGCCACGATGGAGATCTCAGAAGTTGTTCAAGAGCA
Source organism: Panthera leo (assembly GCF_018350215.1). Lineage (NCBI taxonomy): Eukaryota > Metazoa > Chordata > Mammalia > Carnivora > Felidae > Panthera > Panthera leo. Next base: position 67,660,444 of record NC_056690.1, read on the forward strand.
CTGCCTAGTGGGAGGCAGGTGGGAGCCAGGAGCTCAGTAGCCTCTGGTAGAGATGCAAAGCCCTTCCTTGCAAGAGGACAAGGGCGTTGGCCTTATCCAAAGCCACATGCCCGAGGGAGGGGGCCTGGTACAGGACATGGGCAGTGGGAAGAGGCTGGTGGTCATGTGCTGTGGCCACAGACAATGGCTGCTCTGGGGGTCCCCAGGAAATAGCAGCCTCCCCTCACTGTGGCCAGGCTAGAGACATCAGGGGGGCCTGAAGGAGCCTTTAATGGGGTAGTGAGGGAGACATGTGCCAGGCCAGCTCGTGCAGAGTCTCTCAGCATCACCTGTCCCGGGGGCTGTCAGGGCCAGGCTTTGTGGGGGATGAGCTGGGCTATCTACCACCTGTTCCTGCCGTCAGGCTCAGACCATTGTGCTCTTGGAGTGAGAGGCCACCAAGAGCCCCAGGACCCTGTGCCAGGCTCCAACCTGGTGTGGGGGGTGGGAGGGGACGTCTGGCCTCCTTGGGGGGGAACCATCCCCTCGTAGGCCAAAGAAGCAGTCCTGACACCACCTTGCATCAGCCCTGAAGATGGCTTTTCTCCGTCGTGTTGTAAGAGGGTTGGCCTTTAGGGGCGCCTGGGTGGCTCAGTCGGTTACATGTTTTGACTTCGGCTCAGGTCATGATCTCGCGGGTTCGGGAGTTGAAGCCCCGTGTCGGGCTCTGTGCTGACAGCTCGGAGCCTGGAGCCTGCTTCAGATTCTGTGTTTCCCGCCCGCCCCCCTCTCTCTCTGCCCCTCCCCTGCTCATGTTCTGTCTCTCTGTCTCTCTCTGTCTCTGTGTGTCAAAAATAAATAAACATTGGGGCGCCTGGGTGGCGCAGTCGGTTAAGCGTCCGACTTCAGCCAGGTCACGATCTCGCGGTCTGTGAGTTCGAGCCCCGCGTCAGGCATCTGGGCTGATGGCTCGGAGCCTGGAGCCTGTTTCCGATTCTGTGTCTCCCTCTCTCTGCCCCTCCCCCGTTCATGCTCTGTCTCTCTCTGTCCCAAAAAAAAAAAAAAAAAAAAAAAAACGTTGAAAAAAAAAATAAATAAATAAACATTAAAAAAAAAAAAAAGAGGGTTGGCCTTTGAAAGGGGCGTTGCCGTTGCCCGGAAAGACTCCTTGGATGAACTCAAAGTTTATATTTGCTTTTTTATGCACTAGGTTTGCAAAAAAAGGGAGCCCTGTTGCTTTTCTTATAGAAATCAGGGCTGAGGACGCCTGGCAGAACAAAGAAATTTCCTGCATTATGCGAGGAACACAGGGTCCCCTGCAAAGCAGGCGGCAATAGGTGAAAGGGCGAATATTCCGATCGTGCGTAGTGGCACTGCCTCCAAGGCCTGCGACACTCTGCGTATTTTCTTCTATCGTCCTAGCATCCATGTTTGCCATTGTAGGCTGAGTTTGTTTCTGCCTTTTTCCCTCATGCATAAACATTTTCCATGCTATTATAATCTCTTTACACATTTCCTTCATCTATTCTTTTTTTTCCCCCAACATTTTACTATGAAAAATTTAAAACTTACAACAAAGATGAAAATACTTTACGGGCAACACCATATGTCACCACCTTCCAGACTTGGCTGTTATCACCTCTTCTCTCGATGGGTATTTATCAAGGCCCCAGCATATGGGAGTCCCTTGTTAAGCCTAGGGACTCGGCAGTAGATAAAACAGAAGCCCGGCCTTCAGTGATCAGAGCATCTGGGGGGGGCGGGGGGCAGGCAGCCAGCCAGCCCCACATTTTCTTTGTTAAGGTGGAGCGATACATGGGGTCGTGGGGCCTGGGGGAAGGGCTGTCTCAGGCTGACAGGTGAGGACGAGGCCTGACAGGTGACGATGAGGCCTGGACACCTCTTTGCTGGCAGGTAGGTTTTCTCTCCCCTGCATTAAAATGATACTATCTAGACTACCTTGATGATACTTGGTCTGGTAGGTTTTCCCAAAAGGATTGGGCCCGGGGTTGTGTTCTGTCTGCAGGGTGATTGGAGGAGGCACAGGTCCCCATGTTAGGTCTCCCGCCACCAGGAGCTCCATGCTGGAGCCAGACTGCCCCGTGCTGGGATCTGACTTGTCCCGCCTACTACCTGGGTGACCCTGGGGGAGGGACAGGAGCTCTGGGCTTCGGTTTCCCCATCTGTAAAATGGGGATTAGACAGTTCCCCTTACAGGGTTGTCTTGAAATGAGATGAGGTGTTTAGAGCTTGGAACCAAGGCAGACCAAAGCAGTGCCCTCTGTTTTCTCCTGGCCATTTTCTCCTGTAGAATGAAAGCTTTGTGAGGACAGGGGTGTGTGTCCATCAATCCGTCTTCCACGGAGCTGGCTTAGATGACAGACGCCTCAACGATGGGACATACCTGCCTCCCTGGGAGGCAGCTTCCTGTGAGAGCTGGGAGAGCTGCTTCCTGTGAAATACAAATTGAACTTTTGGGGGTGCCTGGGAGGCTCAGTTAGTTAAGCCACTGGCTGTTTATTTCAGCTCAGGTCATGACCTCAAGGTTTGTGAGTTTCAGCCCAGGTTGTTTATTTCAGCTCAGGTCATGACCTTGAGGTTGGTGAGTTTCAGCCCCCCCACATTGGGCTCTGTGCTGACAGCCCGGAGTATGCTTGGGATTCTCTCTCTGCCTCTCTCTCTCTCTCTCTCTGACGCTCCCCTGCTCGCTCTCTACCTCTCTCTGTCTCTCAAAATAAATAAACTTTAAAAAATTAAAAAAAAAGAAATTGAGCTTTTGATTACTGAAAGTGAGGAGCCCATGTGTCTACACAGACCATGCACAGAGCTGTCCCTAGGGGGCACGAGACACACATGTTACCAGATCATGACCATGGAGGTGGCGGGGGCAGCAACCTGAGCCCCGTGCTTACCTCAATGCTCCCCCCTCTCCCTTCCTCCATCCCAGCCGTGGCTGGAAGTGACAGTAGGAAGGGTGGGGACAGGGAGGGAGGGTTTACTGAACGTTTTCCCTGAGCCAGCGCCTTACATGTATGTTTTCTGTTATGGAATTCCCTCCTAGGGGCGCCTGGCTGGCTCAGTTGGGAGAGCGTGCAACTCTTGATCTCGAGGTTGTGAGTTCGAGCCCCACGTTGCATGTAGGCATTACTTAAAAATAAAATCTTTAAAAAAGAATAAAGAATTCTCTCTCAGATCCTATGAGGAATGTAATAACAGATGAGGAACCTGAGGCTCAGGGTTAATGTGATCTCAAGCCCTGAGCTGGTCGTTAAGTGCTCCCCTATGCAGACAGCAGAGAAGAGGAGAGAAGAAGCACTCATCCTGCCCTGTGGGGAGCTACGCCCACATCGGGACATCCAGCAGACCAAGGGAGATGCTTGGAAAACTGTTGAAGGAGAACTCCTACCAGAGGCAGAGCAGAAACCCTGCAGGCACTTACAACACCCACAGGAGAGGATGTAGCACTTGCCTGGAAACCCAAGGCGTGGGCAAACACCAGGGCAAGAGGAACGAGAGGCTGCCCCTGGTAGACCTTGGCACTGAGAACACTGATACCCTGGAGAAGTGTGCAGGCAGACTGCAGAGACATGCCTTGGCCAAGCCAGATTATCTGGCAAAGCAAGTCCTATCGTGGTGAGCAACTTCCATATGAGGAGAGGTCTCCTCCTCCAGACAAGTGTCCCTAATGCAGCCCTCAAGGCTTGACATACCTCTCTGGACTGAGCCTCAGATTCAGATGCACATCTTACATTGTGAAGCAACACACACACACACACACACACACACACACAGAGTTTCCTGAAACTCTACTTCACTATATGCGTGATGCATCCCAGCATTTTCTACTGTTTGCTTCTACTTCTCTGCCCCTCCTGGTCGCAGCCCCCCCAGACTGATTTCACAGCCTGCAGTTTGACCGAGAAAACAGGTGCGGCCAGGAGAGATTTGGGCGCTCCGTGATACGTTGCAGGTTGTGTGAGCTGCACAGGGCTCAGAGAAGAGAGACTAGAGAGGGTTTGGAGCAACCTAGGAAGGTTTCCTGCCGAGGAAGCAACGAGAGCTAGACCCAGAGGCATGGCTGGTTCTGTTCAGTTTAACAGACCTTCACAGACCTGTTACCGAGCCAGGCTGAGCACTTGGCCTTGGGGTGGGTGCAAACCCGGGGAGCATGAGTAAAGTATAGGGCGGATGGGGATGCCCATTGTGCAGAAGGCAGGCAGTAAGGCTACTTTCAACCAACAGTCACGCCACATATGTAGTAACATCATTCCGTTTGCTGGTCTAGGGACCTGCTGACTTGGCCAAGGGCACACCACTGGTACAAGGCAGAGTCAGGCCTGGAGGCTACATCTCCTGACTCCAAGCTTTATGTTCTTTAAAAAAAATTTTTTAATGTTTATTTATTTTTGAAAGAGAGAGAGTGCATGAGCATGGGAGAGGCAGAGAGAGGGAGACACAGAATGTGAAGCAGGCTCCAGGCTCTGAGCCGTTAGCACAGAGCCCGACGCAGGGCTCGAACTCACAAACTGCGAGATCATGACCTGAACCAAAGTCGGACGCTCAACCGACTGAGCCACCCAGGTGCCCCTCAGGCTCTTTTCAGATCTGACATCCAGACTGTCTGGATTCGAATCCTGCCTCCCCCATGTCAACTTATTTTACTTCCTGAGGCGTCCGTTTCCTCATTTGTAAAGTAGAGATAATAATAGTACCCATCATATAAACTTGCGAGGTTTCACGAGTAACGTTTGTAAACCACTTAGAGTGGCACCCGGCACATAGACAGTGTCATTTAAATGTGAGTTATTGTTATTGGACACATATTTATTGAGGGCCGAATACAGACAGACCAGGGGTAGGGGTGGGGAAGGAGAGGTATTGACACATAATTACACACATAATTATACTTATGGCATAATACTTATGGTATAAGTAACGAAGAGAAGTACAGGATGTTATGAAATAGAATAACAAGGGGTCCTAATGTAATCTCAGAGACCAGAGAAGGCTTCCTGGAGGAAGCGACATTTGAGCTGCCGTCCAAAGGACAAGTAGGAGGGAGTCAGAGCCAAAAGGAGATGAGCTTTCTGGGTTGAGGGACCAGCATGTTAAGGGGACTGTTACAGGAGATGAGCAGCATTCAGAGAACCATTGACCTCCGTTCTGCTAAAGCAGTCAAAATGCGCCTTCCTGTCTCCTGTCTCCCCAGTCTATACCTGGCCAGTGCTCGTTCACAGGATTTGTTGAATCCATCATTTTTCAGACACAGGCGGAGACTCCCTGCTCACATACAGAGAATAAACCCAGGGGTGGATCCAGCTGGCGATCGGAGCGGCTGGGTCTGAAGGTGTGCCCCTGGCACAGCGTTCACCAATTCTCGGTTGCCTGGGTGGGGTGACCCTGACACCTGGTGTGCTCCCGACCATCCCACTGTCCTCCACAGGCCCCAGCAAGACTGTTCAGCGTGCCTCCTCTCACTTCCAAAAGTATCCCAGTTTGGATGATAAATTCGATGTTCATCTTGACTCTGGGACACATAGGAATATCCTGGTACCCTGACAGGTGCACCCAAGAATGCCACTTTGTAAACTGACTCTCTATTGAAAGACTTCCCAGTTCCTGGGGGTTTTCAGCCTCTCAGTCCCTGCCATAAAGTCCTCACCCTTTCCACAGTTGTTCCTGTCCCTTTTAAGGACAACTCACACTTAACTCTACGGTGGGACACTCCAGCCTGGCTACAAGACACTACTGTCCAGTGCCCCGTGGGCAGTAGGGTGGAGTGGGAAGAAGAGAGAAGGGCGCCACGGTGACCCAACTTCCTGTGAGCCCTGGCTCTGCCACAGCTGGCTTGCTGGCCCTAGGCATATCGCTTGGAATGCCCAGACCCCGAGCTTCCTTTTGTCGCAGGGGGATAATGAACACCTCGCCCGTTCCCCTCGTGATGAGGGTTTGCTCCAAACAAAGATGAGGAGGAAGCTCCCCGTGTCCCAGAGTGGGACCCCGGGTTATGGTTTGGAGATACTGACAATGAGATAGCACACTGATCAGGCTAATAATAACAGTGTTTTAAAACACCAGGACTGCCCCCGCAAGGACGTTCTAGGAGAGAAGCCTGCACTTTCCTGCTACCCAGGCCGGTGACTGCCACAGCCAGGAATAAACCAAACTGTCAGCAAAGAAGGAGGAAGAGAAACTCCTGAGTGGGGATGGACAGGGGGCTGTGTGGGCAGAGGCCACACAACGCCACTCCAGCCGCTGCAGAAGGCATCAAACGGATTCACCATCCTGGTTGCCTCTGATAATTTTTTTTTTCCTTTTTGGAAGCTGGAGATCCCCGTGCCAAGCCCTCAAAGCAGCCTGCCTTTCCATGCAATAAAGCAGCAGTGAGAAAGGCTCAGAGTAATTAAGTGGCTGACGCACAGAAGAAGCCGTTACAAAGAATTGACTAAATTGCCCATTCATTAGCAGCTCGGCATGGAAGGAGAATTACAAATAGGCGGCGGAGCTCGCAGTAATTCAATCTAACCTTGTACTTACAGAAAACAATGAGATAATGAACAGAAAAATTACCAGGCACATATTGTATTTTGTTAAAGGGGCGGGAGGGGGGCGGGGGGAGGTTGGGGCGGGGGAGCGCAGGGCCGGACTGGCACATGCAAAGCTAATGGCCTCGCTCAAGCTGAGCAAACGTTTCTCCAACACAATCATACTTCTCAGTCTAAGGGCCTCTGGGGAGCTGAGATGAGGCAAGATCGCGCACAAAAAAATGTAATTTATAAGGCGTCTGTGGACTGGAATTTATCATCGGATCCGCTCGCCGCCGCTCAATTGATATGTAGTTGATTTCAAACAACACCCCCCGGGCGCCCAGAGGGAACATTTTTTAGATTTTACGCTTGGATATATCTGTTTAACTCGCCATTTACCAAAACAACGGCTGATGACAGCACAAACCAGTCACTCTGGAGAAAACACGCACACGCTCTCATACACACGCGCGCACACACACTGGCGTCCAAGAGCAGCAGCCGACATAATAACAGCAGACAAACCTGCTCAGCCCGGAGAACACTGCTGTGAATCTGGAAAGGGAGAAGGGAGGAAGAAAAATATAAATCCGAGAGACCTAGTCTTTCTCTGTGGCTTTGCAGGACTTAGTGCTTGGAGTTGGTGTTTAGAGCTCACGCGCTGGTTTTCACAGCTGACATCTTCCCCCGCTTTCTGGTTGAGCAGCTTGGAAAGGCTCCAAACCATGCCAGCTCACCTCTTCCACGTCTCTAGGCACTGCCAGTCCCTGTCTGGGACCAGATCTGGCCTCACCTGGGATCCCCAAGACCCTGGACCTCAGTGGGTGGGAAAGAGTGGGGTCTCCATAGGGGGATGTGGGAAGGGACAAATGGGTTGCAGACTGGAGCACTGATGGACTCTTCCTGGGGCTCCCAGGGCCTCCAGATGTGGCGATGTTGGCAAAGAGCAGTTTTAGAAGAATGTAGATGAGTTACACATCACTCCAAGGGATGAGAGTTCAGAGGCTGGGTCTACAATCACTTGAGGACAACAACCTGCCCAGGTTGGACACAGAAGGAAGAGCATCAAGTATGTTTCTGGTGTTAAAAAAAAAAATAATAATTCACTGCACGCTTGCCAAAAATAGCAAGATCCATTTTATTCAAGACTATTGCAAAAGGGAAGAGACTAAACGCTCAACTCTGAATACAACAGCCCCGGTGGAGATTGATAGCCAGGGGGCAGGGGGTAGAAGAAGAGGGAAAATTACTAATGAGGAATTTGGCTAGGTGTCAGGGGTCTGCATATCAGGGGTGGAACATTCTAAGCAGGCATGGAGAGTTTCTTTGCTAAAACTGGGTTCTGCACACTAAGCAGAGGAGGGTTCGTGGCAGAGAGGGCTCTAAGGAGCCAACTGAATTTGATCAAGGGACTGCTTGTCACTGGGTCCAGGGAAGCTATGTGGATAAAAATCTAGCCATAGCCTGAGGACGTTGTCTTCCCACAGGGAGCCTGTGCCTTAGACCAAGTACCTAACCCAGTGCTTAGTGAGAGAGCAGGGACAGCTTGGAACAGTTTCCACCTGCAGAATCTGATAAACTCTGTGGCTGCAGAAGTGGGAACTCATTCCTGGACCACACACCCTCCATCAGAACAGACAGATCCCTCACAGCATCAGCTGTCAGAAAATGCTGGAAACACGGAACTCTGTGGGCAGCCTTGCAACTTGTCACCAGCCCGACCTCCAGCGGGGCTAGCGACCGTGACTGACCTGCCAGTAGGGGGCAGTCCAGCCCCAGGGGAAGGACACTGAGCTGGACATCCAGAAAAACCATGATTTTATCCCCATCGGACCACTGATTCACTGTGAGCCTCTCAGTACATCATCGCTTCCGGTCTCTTGGCCCTGTTCTGTGCATTTGTAAAATATCCCTAATACTGCCTGACCTTATGTCCATTTCACAGGGATGCTGTGATATATCTGGGAAGCAATCAGGTTACGAAAAGTCCACATGGATATTAAGCGCGTCAAAGAATGAGACCAATAGTTCTCAAAGCCGTAGTTCTTGAAGTGTCGTCTAGGAGTGGTAATGACAGCAGCACCTGGGAACTTAGAAATGTAAATTCTCAGGACCCACCCTAGACCTACTGAATCGGGAGGACAGATCCCAGCCTTCCGTTTTAACAAGCCCTCAAGATTCTAATGCAAGCTCAAGTTTGAGAACCACTGGTCTAGAGGATACAGACCAGGTAACTTGCTGAGAGTATAAAGGGCAGCTGAGAAAAATAATCGGGGGAACTGATCAAGCTTTTGTCTCCAATTGGATTATAACTTGTGCTATTAATCAAACATTTTTTTTATTTCTTATTTAAAAACATTTTTTTAAGTTTATTCATTTTTGAGAGAGAGGGAGACAGAGCACAAGCAGGGGGAGACACAGAATCCGAAGCCGGCTCCAGGCTCTGAGCTGTCAGCATGGAGCCCGATGTGGGGCTTGAACTCTTGAACGATGAGGTCATGACTCGAGCTGAAGTCGGACGAGCAACCAATGTAGTGCTGTGTACTTTTCAAAGCACTTTCCAATACTCAATTTCGTTTGATACTTTAATTTATTCCCTGAGGTAGGCAGCAGGCAGCTCACATAATATTATCCAAGGAAGCAAAATGATTCAACAAGTTACCCAGTAACAGTCGGGGACATGGTAATGAGGCAAATAAATGCAGGACTTTGCAATGCCCCACACTGCCTTTTAATCACAACATCATAGATCTTTTGATCTAGAAGGAATGTTACAACTGATACATCCTCATACAGAAACGTTTCTCATTTTTCCTATTGCTTAAGCACATTCCCATTTTTGACCATGTTTCGGGTCACATCAAGTGTCTATGTGAATCCTTGACCCACGTGGGACTCTGGAGAGCTGGGGAGGGTAAGTGGGCTTTGTCCTTAACTTCGAAGGAACCATGACCCCAGCAATCTAGCAAATACTAGAGGTTCCATTGTTACTTCCATTTTAAAGAGGAGCAAACCAAGGATCTGGTGATGAAGAAATTTGTCTAAGGTAACGTGGCTACTTAGGGCTGAGACCGGAAGTCAGGAATCCTGACTCTTGGGTGCAACTACCTGCTGGGAAGTAGAAGCAGGCTGGAAACACACCTTCGACGTTGACTGTTAAATAACGCCTTCGTGTCCAGAGACTTTAGGTATTGACTCAATCTCCACTTACCTCTCTGATACTTGACCACACTCATGCTCGTGATATACCACTGTAGCAGGATTCTCACACAGAGAGTCGTGACTCCGAGGCTTTCAGTTTCCAGGAAGCAACTTTTATTCGTGCCGGCACTGCTCAGCTGGGTTCGGACCCAAAGCACTGAGCGCCGAACATCGCACGCCATAGTTCTTTTTTTATATATATATTTTCTATTTCTTTGTCCCCATGTATGGTAACAGATAAACATGCAGTCTATTAAGTAGTCTCAGTTTACAAGGTCATGAGGGATGTTGTCACGTAGGTGCATAGCCACGTTACCTTGAAGTTTTCTCTCCCTTTTTTCTCTCTCCTTAGGGAGGGGACCCTACCACACCATGAGCCATGGAGTCTTGAAGATCATGTGGCCAATGGGTAATCTGGCTTAGGAAATCTTCCTGTACATTCCTTGTGGGCCATTCTGCCTCTTCTTGAATATCTGCTGTGATGGGGATCTCACTGTGGCACAAGGCATTTGGGAAGTGCTGTACTGACTCATGATGGGGCTCTCAGAAAAAACTTTGGGGGTCTGGTGCCAATTATTTCCACCCCTCACCTCTACTCCCATGTGTTTCTTTTCTCCAGAAGCCCTTTTGAGATTGCAGAACCCTTGGGAAGTGTCAACTTAAGTCACCATTGGCTGGATGCCAGCCCACACTTCATGACAGAACCCAGAGAATTCCATGCATGGAGTTAGTAAGTGGTTAGCACGAGCCCTGTGTGGGAAGAAAACCCGTCATGGTCAGGGTCAGTGGAAGCTTCCTGTGACTTTGACATTGAATATCCTAAGTTGTCAGCTGTCTGCATACCTTGCAGGAACTCCCGCTCACCATCCCTAAAGTTGTCAGTGAGGAAGATGGTTCCATAAGCCTTAAGTAATCAGTGATGAGAGGCAAAGGAAGCTCTTGAAATCTTCCTAGGAAGGCATAGGGGTCCATCCTGAACCATGAACCTCTCTTGTTTTCTTAATCTTTCAATCAACCTTTTTTTTAAGGTTTTTTTTTTAACGTTTATTTATTATTGAGGGACACAGAGAGGCAGAGCATGAGCAGGGGAGGGGCAGAGAGGGAGAGACACAGAATCCGAAGAAGGCGTCAGGCTCTGAGGCTGTCAGCACAGAGCCCGATGCGGGGCTCGAACTCGTGAACTGCGAGATCATGACCTGAGCCGAAGTCGGGTGCCCAACCGACTGAGCCACCCAGGCGCCCCTCATTCAACCTTATAATCTCCATTTGCCAGCTCTCACAATGGGACTAGATGTGGAGTACACAACAATTCATCCTGGGCAAAGGGCCAGCAATTAGTGGGATTATCAGTGAGTGACCATTCCCGGGATCATCTCGCCCCCCAAAAGCCCAAATCAGCCCTGTTCTGACTCAAAAAAAAAATAAAAGCGTACACACAGAATTAATTGGATTGTATTTTTAATGAAGCTCTCATCCCATGCTAGGATTACTGAGTTACCCTTGATAGGGAGTTAAAGACACATTTTTATCGAGGGAAGATAACATGATCCCGCTCTGACCTCCTCATCAGGCAGCTTCCTTGCACTTTCTCCGTTTCTGTCCACGTGTCCACATAAGCTGTGGAGGCCAGGAGGTGACGAAGGGAGCTTACGAGCCCACCCTGTGTGACCTGAGCCCCTGATGGGCAGGTTGCTTCACAGAAGGATAGCGCCAGGACAACTGTATACGCTAGTCAGTATCATTTTCCAGAGTAAAGAGGCCCAGATGGTGTGTGGGGACAGGTCTCACTCAATCGGCAGTGCCTCATTTCTTCAGTCTCTCCAAAACCAGCGCAGCCCCATAAATGGGTTTGTTAGACAACTGATATTTCAGCTCTGATATATTTTCCAATAATCATTGATGAATATCTTTTCGAAGTTTATTACATATTTCCACATCGTACAAATAACACTTGCCAAAGATAATGGAACCTTTTCTTCCCACCGTTACCACCAATATGATTGTGCGTTAATATTCTGGCTCAGAAAAAAATGATATTTAGGTACTGAGGCTGTTTATCCCTGTACCGAATGGCCCCAGATACTAATATTTGGTATTTTGGAGTCTGAGCTTAATAATCCTATCTCTTGCTGTCAGAGTTTCACCTGATATTTTTTGCTGTGATGAAGAGATATCGTGGCATGACAAGAAGGGTAGGCAAAGAGTCCCTAAGGCTAGAATGTGAGCTCAAGGAGCATCTTGTCTTGCTAACCAGTTTCTAGAGCTTGCAACAGAGTAGGTGACCAATAATTAGCGGATGCATAAATGAATACAATGACTTCGTTTCCAATTCTGGCTTCACTGCTTACTAGCTGCATCGCCTTGGGCAAACCCTTAGTCTCAGTTTCCAAGTATGAAAAATGGGAATAATGGTAATACCTTATTTTCAGGACTCTCACCAAGATCAAATTAATTAAATGAAAGCAGTGAGGGGCGTGGCCCGCTCCTCTGGTGTCAGTGACATTTGCGGCCCAGGAAGCATTAATCAATGAGCCAAGAAACTTCATCACAGATGCAGTGTGTGTTACATCAGCCGGCTGTCTCCCAATCGGCTCACCTGGGCAGGTGACACGTATGCCAGGACCTGCACACTCCCTCCCTGAGGCCTGACCTCACCTCATCACTGCTCCCTGCCCCCAGGTCCCCCATGTGTCCCATCCCTGTGATCTTACCAGATGTGAGGAAGTCATCCATGTAAAGCTGGATGGGACTTACTCTGCAGCCCTTTCCCTGGAGATCTGGATTGCGATGGCTTAAACTAGAAGACTTGAGACCGTTTTCCCAATCAGAATTGATACAGATTTTGATCAGGGACAGATCCTTTGTTAGGAGCCTCTCAGTATCCTCAATCCCCGTAAAGAATTTTCAAGAATAGGAAATGTGCATTTCAAAGAGGGAAAATGAAATGCTTAACCACCTAAAATGAGTAGCTGACAGTGGGGTTTACAGGAAGCATCAGCAGGTAGAGATTATTTGGGCCCCGGGTGGACGGGTGGAGCCAGACTCAGGAGACAGAGGTCTCGTCCATCACTTCTCAAATATCTCAGTGAAAGAGACTACCTATCTGGGCAGACTTTGTTCACAAAGGACAGGAACCCCGAGTGACACCACATGGAATCACATCCCAATGTCTGTCTAGTTCACCTGGATGCCGGGACAAGCTCGGATATCCCGACTCGTTTCCAGCTCATGGTGAGTTCCCTGCTCACCCCTAGAAGTCAATGCAGAAGTCTAATGCTAACAGTCTGGACACCTTTCAAGGAACTACTTTAAAGTCCTTATTACAGTTGTCACCAGGGGTCTTCTTATAAGGAAGACTCAGACATTAGTTACAACCACTATGGGCACCGGCACCATCCACACCATCATGACTGCTTATCATCCATCATCCGCCACCACGAACACCACAACCATCACTTTCAATACCAACACCACGATCATCACCACCAACATTGCCACCAACACAATCGACATCACCAACACAGTCATCACCACCAACACCACAACCAACACAATCATCACCACCAACACAATCAAGATCACCAACACAATCATCACCATCACCAACACAATCATCACCACAAACATCGCCAACAGTACAATCATCACCATCACCAACAAAATCATCACCACCAATAACACAACCATCACCACCAACACAACCATCACCACCAACACGGTCAACCCACCAACACCACCATTACCACCAACACCACAACCAACACAATCATCACCATCACTAACACAATCATCACCACAAACATTGCCAACAGTACAATCATCACCATCACCAACAAAATCATCACCACCAATAACACAACCATCACCACCAACACAATCATCACCACCAACACGGTCAACACCACCAACACCACCATCACCACCAACACCACAACCAACACAATCATCACCACCAATAACACAACCATCACCACCAACACAGCCATCACCACCAACACAATCATCACCACCAATACCACCAACAGTGCAATCATCACCACCAACACAATCAACAGCACCAACACAGTCAACACCACCAACACAATCATCACCACCAAGAACACAACCATCACCACCAACAAAACCAGCACCACCAACACAATCATCACCACCAATAACACAACCATCACCACCAACACAATCATCACCATCAACACAATCAACACCACCGACACTACTACCAACACCACAACCAACACAATCATCACCACCAAGAACACAACCATCACCACCAACACAACCAGCACCACCAACACAATCATCACCACCAATACCACCAACAACACAATCATCACCATTATCAATACAGTTGTCACCACCACAACACCAAAATCACCCTCAGCCTCAGGACTGGATTTGAATGAGTCCAGTCAGTTATGATCCCTGTGACCTTCTGAAATTTATTGAAACTCTCTGAGTCTCAGTGTCCCGACGATAATAACTTCTAGAGTTGTGAGATTTAGAAGATTTAGATTTAGAACCCGCCAGGGTTCTCAAGAACATCAATTAGATTTTCTCAGCTTTGAGAAAAGAATGTAAAGTTCATATCCGGTCGGGCTGGCTCTTGGTCCTGCCTTGTCCTGCCATAGTGGGCTGCCTGTTTTGTTTCTTCTCTTGGTCTGTTTCCTCCAGCCCTGGAGACACGGTCAGGGAAATAGTGAATTTGCTGGAGGAGATGCATCTATTCTTGCACACTTGTTGTAACAGATACGCACAACATGACAGCCAAATCTATCCTGCCAAATTCCCGGAGCCCGGGACGTTTTGAATAGACAAATGCCAAAAGTTAGGTCCCGTCCAGCTTCCTCTGACTCTTGCGCCATCTTGGGAGCTTGCTAATTAACACTGACCCGGAAGAGAACATGCCCAATCAAGCACCATTGCTGGGTGGCGCTCTGCCTGCCATCCACCTCCCTCCCTCCTTCCTTCCCTCTCTTTCTTCCTTCTTCCCTTCCTGCCACCCGCTCCTCGCCATTAGCTCACAAACCGCCGCTGTGTGCCCGTGGCCCTGAACCCGAGGGTGCCCGCCCTGTCCGCATGCTCCCTCTTGCTCCGAGGCAGGCACGATGGCACCTCTGTCCCTCTGCCCACCCGCTGTCCTCTGGGAGGTCACAGCTCTTGGCAGACGATCAGTTGTGATCCGCCAGAGGCGCCACCCCGCGTGCATGCCGAACACCATCTTCTCTCCCTCCCGGCATGCCAGGCTCCTCTGACGAGGAAGGGGTAAAGACCCTCCAGGGTTCTCAAGAACATCAATATGTTTTGTATTTAATGTGCTGGCTCTGTTACAGCAAATTAAAGCGAGGGGGCCTGGTAGAAGGGAACACAGCCCGCCGTTCCTCTGTCCCTCGTTGAGCAGGAGGTTCTGGAAATGGCACTCCAGTGCGGGGAAGGAGTGCGCATTACACCCCCCTGCAGAAACAGAGCAGACATTAGACAAAGCCCCGAGTCTTAATGGGACGCATCCGGCAAACATCTGAGCTTGGGCCTTCAATCACAAACGCTGCAGGATTTAAAAATGAATAAACTTCACATTGGGTTTCTCTTATTTATCCTTTATGCAAATTGTCCCTGGGAGGACCCATTACGCGCACTGCATGGGGACAGCAGAGGCCGGCTCCGGGCTTGGAGGACCACTTGCAAGCAATTCCTGACACGCCGGGCCCATCCTGGCGCTTTACGGAGGGAGAGAAAGTGATCGTAAAAGGGAAATAAACAGATTCAGAGTGTTTGGCTCACGCAGAAAGCACAGGCACGCACGCACACACACACACGCACACACGAGCCACATGTGGACCACATTCAAACAGCCACGGCTGACACCAACAAGGGCTTCTGCACAGAGAGCACGTGTCACCTCCCCAGTTATTTTCTTCCGCTGCCGATGGGAGGAAGGGGGTCTGTTGGTGAGGCCGAAGGAAGAGATGGGCAGGACAGCGAGGGGCACACACGTGGTGGAGACCCCTGGTCTGAGCAGGCGCTGTGACCATAGCCCTGTGCAGGTGCCGCGCACCACACCCCCCCCAGCCCCTGCTGGGGCCCTGCTGGGGCTCCCGGGGAGCTAACAAGCTGGGGTAGAGCCAGGCAGTAGTGAGCGGGTCAGGGAGCTGAGGCTGTGAGCTCGGACTAAGGGAGCCAAGCGTAATCAGCCTGAACGTGGTAAGGCCAAGGGCAGGGACGCATGGGGCTCTTAGGAGGAGGACAGAACCAATGGAAGATGGAGACATGAAGAAAACAGAAAGTGAAGAGGGGAAGACACCGACCACTCCTTGTTCTAGCGGAGCCGTCCCCTGCTTAGTCCAGGCCCCACGTTCAGGCTCCTGTAAGTGCAAAGAGCTCGCCCGCTGTCAGCTCCTCACTCATACTGGATAGAGGCCCGTGTCTGCCCCAGAGTCAACCCTGTGGCTTTGGGGCCTTGATGGTGTGGCATCTGGCACAGAACAGGGACCCTGTCTCTGGCACAGAACAGGGACCCTGGTGGGTGTGCAACAGATGCTTGCTGACCGAGCAAACGTCAGGTAAACACTGGCTCTGAAGTGGGTTAAGCCAGCAGAGCAACCCGCTTTGGGAAACCGTCTGCTCGTCCGGCATAACGAGTGACTGAGGGCCCTCAACAGTTCTGAAAGCAGAAACACTCGACTTAAACTGAAATCGGTCACCTGGCTCCCTGGGACCTCACCCTGGGGGCACTGTCAGCTGGTCCCCCCTCTGCTCCTCTGCCGGCTCTTGCAGGCTGGGGGTCACTCTCTCCGCTTTATAGAGCATCACGGGGAGATGGGGGCAAGGCCCCCTGCCTCCCCCGTTTCCACTCTCGCTCTCATCCCCAAGATGTGGCCATCCACTGTGCCACGGGGTCGGAGGAACCACCACGCTTTCCGGCCTCAGTTTCCCCCACTCCTGCATCCGTTCTGCCGACGCTGTTGCCCAGCTCACCGCTGATTTCCCCCAAGGGTCCTGGGGCTCACGTTTTATCTCCACCATCCCCACCTCCATCACCACAGCCAGCCCGCATCGTCCATGGGGTCCACAGCAGCCTGGTTCCGGTGCCCTGTTCTGCCCAAGCCCAGCAGGGCTTCCTCAGCGAGGCACCGCTTTGTCCACCCGTCCTTCCTCTTGGCCCTGCTCACCTCCCCGGGCTTATCACGTCCAGCCAGAACCTTTGGCTGATTCTTGAGGTTCTCTGTGGTGCCCTCTCACCACTGACTTAGACCCAAAGCCAACTGCCTGCTTAATAAATTAAATTCCTCTCCTCACCCAGCAAGCATTTATTGAGAACCTACTAAGTGCCAGGCCCGGTGCTCGACTGAAGAGATTCATAGATGCGGGAACATAGTCTGTCCTCAAGGGGAGCACAGTGCTTGGGGCACCCAGACTGGAGAATCAACTATTAAGACATAAGGTGATCTTTTAAATTCTCAGGATGGTTGGGGCAGGAGTTGAAACAGAAAGAGGGGTAGGTGCAGGGAAAGAATGTCTCCCAGGTATATACCCCTTGAGGATATTGTTTCTTAAGTTACTAATGCGTACTTTTTGGAAAAGGCAGGGTATCATTTCCTGTCGGGGGTGAATGTACACGGACAAAGGGAAAGAAAAGGGAGCAGACATTTAAATTCTTTTGACTCACTTGCCTTGTGACAAACACCATGCCGAGAAATGTACACTTTTAATCTCATGTAAATGGTACAGAATTCCAAGACGTTAATGCTAAAAAGGACTTGGCATGATGACTGCAGGATAAGGCAGACAGGACAGCGTCTTAATTAAGATCCCAAGCTCTGGCACCGGATTGCCTGGATTCCAGTCCCATGTTGGCTGTGTGACCATTGGAAAGTGGCCTAACCTCTCTGTTCTTCCATTCCCTCATGGGCTAAATGGGGATAGCAATCGCACCTATCTTTTAGGGCGGCTGTGAGGCTCACGGGAGTTATTCTAAGCACAGCACATGGAACAGTGCCTGGCTCAGAGCTGGTGTTAGCTATTATTACTGTTCTAAGTGCTGTAGGTGTATGAATTCATGTCCTTCTTGCAGGACCCATTGGAGGTAAATCTATACATACTCATTTCCCAGATGGGAACACTGAGGGACAGAGAGGTTCATTAGTCTTTCCGAGGTCACACAGCTGATAAATGGAAGAATGCAGACACTTCAAAGGCCACTATTAAGTTCTCCGGGAGACCATGGGCACCACTAGCTAAGAAACCTCCTGGTTTAATCTTTGTCCTAAAAAAAAAAAAGAGACACACACAGAGAGAGAGAGAGATGCATTTATTGTAACAATTTTGAAAGCGCTCCTAAAAGGATTTGGAAGCCATGGATCTCCATCTGTCTCGCTTTGCAGGAAAACAGGGATTGAGTGACAGGAAGCGATCTACTCCAGGTGGCAGACAGAGCGTGACCCGAATCCAGGACTCCTTTTGGTCACCTCTGGTCTTTCCTCTGGGCCACCTCTATCCCTGATGCCTTCACGAGCCCTCAGGCAGATTTAAAACGTCTCCCTAAGTGTCCAAGATGATTAGGACCACGATGGGGAGGGTGGCTGCTGCTGCTGCTGGTCGGGAACCAGGCCTCCCCTAGAGGAGCCAAGAAGAAGGCCAAGGGGCCTGGTTTTGGAGGGAGACTGCCAAGGCTACCAGGGAGGCCGGGCCTCCACCAGTGCATCTCTGCAAATTCAGGGGAGTAATTTGCATAGGGAAAATGTAATTACTCAAATTGGAACAGGGCCAGGACCTCAAGGCCTGGACTGGGGAAGTGCTGGAAGATTCTTCAGAATATAAAAGCTGCCTCCTTTCTCTGCACCCACCCCCAAGCCTCCCCGGGCCAGGTCAGAGCAGCCTCGGAAATGAGAACATTCCTACTGAGACCCCTGCCAAGTGGTGGGGCCTCCTCCTTCCTGTAGCCTTGGGGGCTGGGAGGGCAGGAGCCAGGGAGACGCTCCTGGCTTGGGAGCTTGGATTTCTGTGTCCTCACGCTCCTGCCTGGACGAGACGGTGATGGTGACACTACTTAAGCTCTCAAGTCAACCGGTTTGTTTAGTTGGGTTTTAGAAGTCGTCGTTACACTATTGGCTGTCTGCTGTCTTCACTGGGAAGAGTTTCAAATCAACTGACCTTTGACCAAAAGAAGGAGGTAAGGAGCAACCCTCCCAGCGAGAAAGTCCGGGAGAGGAGTCTCAGACCACCTGGGACATCTCCCTTCACCTTGACGTTCCCCTTCACGAGCTACGGGAGCCGAATTTTACTACCCTCACGCTCCAGACCTCTAGAACTCTACTCTTCCACAACCTTCCAGGTATTCCCCCAGGGGACTCACGGACACATGACCCACGTCAATGTCCACATACCACGTGATGAAGACTATCTCAGCCACACCTCCTCCCGCAGAAGACGGACTGGGCATTCAAGAAGACTGTGATACCCCGCCATTCAGTGGCAGCACAAGGAACGGCAGGAGTTCATCCCTCCGTCCGTCTGTCCACTCAGCCGTCTGTTCATCCCTCCCTCAAGTAAGAAAGCCAGTGGGAAACACACCTGGCTATCTGGGCGCTGGGCGAGGAGGCAGAGGACCTACAATGCAAAGGTGATTAAGACTCATCTCTCCTTGGGTGTTCACCTTGAGTGGGGCCAGGATGGTTTCCTGCAGCTGCCATTAGCATGACGGTCCGGCAGGTGTTGTCCTGGGGTAACCCAGCCCTTACTTATTCCTTTGCTGGTGAGGGAATGTTTTCTTTAAGGGCTCCTGTTTGATTTCCGAAGCTGGCACAGGCTCTTACGGGAAACAGTGGGGGACTGTTCCACGCATGGAGAAGTGCCTTTGCTCAGGGCAAAATCTGCTGCTTGGTGAACTGCTCTGCCTTCCCATCATGTCACTATGATTTGAGGGAGCCATTAAGCTTTAACAATGCAGAAAATAAATCCCCATTAAAATATATGCACCTTAAAAAAGCCTAGCTCTCAACCCAACCTGCCCTCCCCATCCCCACCTAGCACTAGCTTGACTATCCTTCAAGGCCAAGGAAGAAAACTTCTGATGCCAATAAGCCTCCCTTGATCCTTCCTGGCTGCGAGTGATCTCTCAACCACCCATAGATGTTTATTTCTCGAACACCTAGGCTAGCATTTGATTCGGATCGCAACCGAATTGGATGAAAATGTGTGCTCTTCCAGAATGGCTGCCCAGTGGCCTTCAGATTTGTGTTCCTGTTCTTTATTCTCCTGCCCCATTCCTAGAAGGCTTAGGAGTGGCTCCTAAAATGTTTGTTGAACGAATGAATGCGTGGGGCTGCAGAATTAGACATTTTCTCTCCGGACCCCACCCTTACTGAAATTCACGGCGTTCAAGATCTCTAGCAATGGCAGCATCCCCACGGAGCCCCCAGCAACACTCAGCTGGGCCCAGCTCCAGTCTGCCCTACCCATCGGAAACTTTTCCCTAGACTCTGATCTCATGTGGCTGGGACTTCCATTTGATCCCTCCTTCTGTCTTATTGACCTCTAATGTCATTTACCCTCTGCCGTGCCGCACACTTTTCATCTGGTTATCATTTGCCTCTCCAGCTGGAGAATCAAGTCACTAAAAACCAGGACTTTCTCCCATTGTTCCCTTCAGAGACTAGAATGTGCTGAGAACACATGGGTGCTCAGGTTTGTCAAAGGCTCCGCCATCCCCGGGTTCACGGTTTGGTCTAAACATCTAAGCAACAGATAGGCAGAGACTAACATTTTAGAGCTGAGCCATTTCTCCAGTTGCCCAAAGAAAAAAGGGTCTGGGACCAGCAAGGCTTTGGGGGAGAAATGCAAAATCCGGAAGCAAAGCTGTTTGCTCTATGGAGGATGCCATGTCCCCCGGTCAGCCTGGGGTGGCAAGGCCTGGCGTGGCTCCGTCAGTGCGTTACTATCTCACTTGCCCTCTATTCTTATCAGTCATTCCTTCTTTTCACATTAAGTGCCGGGTCCTTTTGTCTCCTGGGGAGGCAAAAATAAGTGAGAGACAATCCCAATGCTAATAAATAAGTTTCTGGTTCGTGGGAGAGGTAGATACGGAATCAGATAAATTGATGCAGCCTGGTGCTGCTAAGAGATCTGCAAAAAAATGATACCAGAAGGAAACTTCTGGAGACTACGGCCACTCCCTCTGCCTGTGGGAGTTGATGAAATCTTCCAGAAGAGGTGCATTAAACTGGGCAAAGCAATTAGGGAAAGAGCCTTCCAGGCAGAGTATGGTGAGTGTGTTTGTTTCCTATTATTGTTGTAACAAATCACTTACTCATTAGCAGCTTACAACAACAGCAAACTTATTGTCTCATAGCTCTGGAGGTCAGCGGTCTGACAAGGATCTCACTGGGCCAAAACCAAAGTGCCCACAGGGCTGTGTTCCTTTCTGGAGGCTCCACCTTCTAGAAGCTGCCCCAACTCCTTGATTCATGGACGCTTTCTCCACCTTCAGGGTGAAGTCCTTCTCAAATTGCATGGCTCTGACCCTATTCTGGTTCCTCTCCCAGTTGGGAGGACACTTGAGACAACATTGGGCTCACTGGGATGAGCCAAAGTCATCTTTCTATTGGATGGTCAACTGCCTAACAGCCTCGACCGCTCTTTGCCACAGAAGGTGACATAGTCACGGGCTCCGGGCACAGGAGCACGGACATCATGGGACAGCCATTATTCTGCCTGCCACGGCAAGGCCAAAGGCACGGAGATGTGCAAGGACCTGTTCTGTCTGGGGACAGAGAATTGTTCTGAGGTCGACGTGGAGTGGTTAATGGGGAGAACCTGATTTATAAAGGTCCTCACATACCAAGCACAGTCTTGCTGTGGTCTTTCGCCCAGTGTGACTTTTAAGCAGGCCTTGTCCACGCCTTGTCTTCTCAACAATCATCCCAGCAGCGGGATGGCAGGGGACTCCTGGCACAAGACCCACAAGAGGAGACAAGGCCTGAACCAAGGTGGTGGCACGCAGGTGGATAGGAGGGGATGGGCTTGAAACTATTTTGGAGGAATACTTGCCAGGATGCCAGCTATAATGGAAGATTGCAAGATGTAGCCCAGCAGGTTAGGTGCCAGTGGGGCACCCGGGGGAAGAAACCCCCACCCCCACCCCGGCCAAGGTGGGTCATGAGCTTAGGGGATGGGAAAACTCCCGCTTACTTCACAAGGGCATTCTAAAGACTGATTTAAAAAGTCATTCCTGCCGATGCGAGAACAGCGGTAAACATACCATCACTCAGCAGCTCATCACAGGCAAGGTGCACACGGTGTCCCCTCTGATGATACCATTGTGTGCTCGTCAACAAACGTTTTACTGGCCCCTAGGCTCCATAGGGAACCAAAGGGATCCCTGAGGAGTTCCTGCCCTTGCCAGGTGCCGAGTATCACTGGGAAGCCAGGACACCTACGTCAGGAGAAATACAACAATGTAAGTGCTCAAAGCCTCAATAGTCAGGCCCCGAACCTGGGTGTAGAGAGGTGTCTCCTTGCCTCTCAACCCTCACATCCAGGGATCCTCATCAAGCCCTTTGGATTTTGTCTTCTATACGCTTCCTGAGTCTGCTTCCACTCCTGCTTTAAACTCGAGCCTTTGTTATTCCTCATTCCAATTATTATTAAAAGCCTCTGAACCGGGCCCCCTTTCCTCTAGTTTTGTTCTACTCCCATCTATTCTATACGTGACAGCCCAAGAATGAGTTCTCTAACTTTAATCTGATCATAACACTCCTCGGTCTGAGATGATTCAAGAAAATACAGGGAGAAAATTCTAAATGTGAGAGCGGGGAAGTCCTTTCTAAACGTGACACACAACAGGCAGATCAGAAAAGAAAAGAATGATAGGTGTGAATACGTAAATTTAAAATTTTCTGCTTGGTAAAAAAAAAAAAAAAATTGCCGTAAACAAAGTTAAAAGACAAACAGCAAATTAAGAAAAAAAAATTGTTTCAATATAAATGATGAAGCACGGATAGCCTAACTATATAAATTGTGCCTACAAATCAAATCAAGAAGAGAAAAACCTAACAACCCGATGCAACAGTTGGCAAGGGAACATGAACAGAAAATGAAATACAGATGGCTTTTAAACATATGAAAAGGAGCTCAATTCACCCTAAGAAAAAATGCCAATTTCCTTAAAACCCGACGCCATCAGGAGGGGCCCATCAGAAAGTTCGATAATATGCTACACCGATAAGTTGGAGCAAACGGCCACTCTCAAATGCTATGGGTGGGCATGGCTACCATTTGGAAAGCTGTAAGTATCTACCGATTTTTAAAATAAAATTCTGGGCACCTGCGTGGCTCAGTCGGTTAAGCATCTGACTCTTGGTTTCTGCTCAGGTCACGATCTCACGGCTCGTGGGTTTGAGCCCCATGTTGGGCTCTGTGCTGACAATGCAGAGCCCACTTGGGATTCTCTGTCTTCTTCTCTCTCTGCCCAGCGTCCCCTGCTCTCTCTCTGTCTCTGTCTGTCTCAAAAATAAACATTTAGAAAAATAAAAAGCATATATTCTTTGAAAATTTCCATCTATAAAATGAATTTTGAGCTCAGCTACAGTTATGTATGTACACAGACGCAAATTTATATATTAGGATATTCACTATCAATATCCAAAACGTCTTCAACAGGAGACTGCCTCAATAAATCATGGTATGTATATAATGGAGAATGCTGCACAAAGATTAGGAAGAATGAAGGGGGAGAAAATGAAGGAAGCAGTGCTACATACTTCAGATGGAACTGTCTCTAAGATACAGTCATAGCAATAAAAAATTGCTAATAAAAAAAATTTTTTTTAAATGTTTATTTTTGAGAGAGACAGAGACAGAATGCGAGTGGGCTAGGGGCAGAGAGAGAGGGAGACACAGAATCTGAAGCAGGCTCCAAGCTCTGAGCTGTCAGCACAGAACCCAACGTGGGGCTCGAACTCACAAGCTGTGAGATCATGACCTGAGTCGAAGTCGGACGCTCAGCCTACTGAGCCACCCAGGCGTCCCTGTCAGGCACTATTTTAGATTTACATATAGGGGTGCCTGGGTGGCTCTGTGCTGACAGTGTAGAGCCTGCTTGGGATTCTATCTCCCTCTCTCTCTGGCCCTCCCCTTCTCTCTCTCTCTCTCTCTCTATGTGTCTCCCAAAAATAAATCTTTTAAAATCTTTAAAAAAAGAAGATTTACATATTTATATGTAGTTTTGTATATATAGGTATTTATATATATTTAACTCATGTGATCCTTACAACTCTATAACATTGGTCTTATTATCATTATCATTATTATTATTCCCATCTTATAGATGAGGGAACTGAAGCACATTTGAATTAAACAATTTGTCCACTATGAAGATGTATATGCATTTCTTTCTGTGAAATTTCTTTTTTCTTTCCGTGCTTCAATGTGGATATTTACATCTAATCTATCTTCCAATTCAATCATTTTTTTCTTCAGTGTGTGTAATTCATTGAGTGCTTCCTTCCGGTGAATTTTTTTTTCAGATTTGGAATTTCCATTTGGTTCTTTGGTTTTCTACTAAAATTATCAATGTTTTCTCTAAATTCTTTCAGCATAGTAGTCACAGTAATTTTTTAAAATTCACTTATTTATTTTTTTAGTAATCTCTAATGTGGAGCTCCAACCCACGACCCTGAGACCAAGAGTCGTGTGCTCTTCCGACTGAGCCAGCTGGGCACTCCTCATAGTGATTTTAAACTCCAGTCTGATAACTGTACCCCTTGGGCCCACTTCTAGTGTCAATCTCAGTCTCT
The DNA here is from genome assembly GCF_018350215.1 of Panthera leo. Lineage (NCBI taxonomy): Eukaryota > Metazoa > Chordata > Mammalia > Carnivora > Felidae > Panthera > Panthera leo. The sequence goes on from NC_056690.1 coordinate 67,684,940, forward strand.
CAGTCATGTCTTCTTATCTTACACACCCGGTTATGTTAGTGAGCGTCAGACTTGTATGTGGAAAAGTATGGACATAATTTGGTCTTCTAGATGATCTTATCTTCTTCCAGAGAGGGTTCATTTTTGCAGGGCAGTTGGGCGAGAAGCTCTAGCAATCGCCAATTAACCTGACTCCAATTGGGAAGTTGGATGACTCAAAGTTGGCCTTCAATCTCTGTGAAAACTGATCTGTTTGTGATTCACCTTTCTCCAAAGGTGGAGTGCATTGGGGTCTCAACCCAAAGCCTGGGTATGTAGCAGACCCCACCTCCTGGATGGGCTCTGAGCGTCCATGTTGATTTCATAGTCCTTTGAGTCTATAGAAAGCTCTGCTCAGCTTCCAGACCCTTAGTCACTAGTTTTGAAAGCATCACTACTCCTGAGGGAGAAACTGCCTTTACCTGTTGGCTTTATCGCTCTGGTCTTGCCCTTATCCCTTTTCTAACTTTTGGCCTTGAAATTCCTCAAGACCTTGAAAACATTCCAATACCTTCTAAGAGGTTTTCTTTCTTTCTTCCTCCCTTCTTTCCTCTCTTTCTTTCTTTCTTTCTTTCGAGAGCGAGAGAGTGTACACACACATGTGAGCAGGAGAGGGGCAGAGGGAGAGAATCTTAAGCAGATTCCACGCCCATCACAGAGCTCAACACAGGGCTTGATCTCATGACTGTGAGATCATGACCTGAGCAAAAATCAAGAGTCAGATGCTTAACCTACTGAGCCACCCAGGCTCCCCTCTGTCTTTGTTTTTGTTGTTTTTTTAAAAAAAATATTTTGTTTGGGGGCGCCTGGGTGGCTCAGTTGGTTAAGTATCTGACTTCAGTTCAGGTCATGATCTCATGGTTCGTGAGTTCAAGTCTCATGTCAGGCTCTGTGCTGACAGGTCGGAGCCTGGAGCCTGCTTCAGATTCTGTGTCTCCCTCTCTCTCTCTGCCCCTCCCCTGCTCATACTCTGTCTCTCTCCCTAAAAAAATAAATACACGTTAAAAAAAATATTTTGTTTGACCTTTCTGGTTGTTTTTAGAAAGAAGGTTGGTTGAAAACAACTCAGTGCCCTTCAGCAGATAGACTTTTAATTGGAAAAAAGGTGAAAAAAGCACAGGGAAAATCTAGTCAAGAAAGCTTCCCAAGTCAGGTAATTGTATAGAGGAAACGTAACCTAGAAAAGTCATTTGGAATTTCTCAAACGAGCTGAATCGCAGACAGGGGACAAGGAAGTGGTGTGGAGATCAAGAACATCAGAGCCTGAGGAACAGAGGAAGAACGAAGTTATCAGAGCTCAGGAGCCAGGGCCGTCCATCCAGAGCCGGGACGATGGCTTGACCAGCAGAAGCCGGGACCACAGAGCCAGGAGCACCAGGCATGCTGCTTAAATGCAGGGAGGAAGAGGGAAGTCAGAGATCTTGATGATCCCCGCCTTCTGCCCTGCTGTCGCCTTCCAGTGCCTCCTATTGACCAAACTTCACAAGACACAATGGCCACAGCAGCCTGGGAAAAGCAGAGGAAAGCATGGGGTGAATCCTAGACCAAGTAGGCAAGCGACTCAGCCCCACGCACGCTTGGAAAGACACCTAAGAGACTAGAAACAGTGATTGCTTCTGGGGCGGGTGGAGGATGAGGTTTGGTAGCCGGGAAGCTAGAAGACTTACGGTGTGCACGTGGTTACATAGTAACCATACACATACCCGTGAAAGGTCGCATTATACCCTTGCATGGCTCCCACCCGCCACGGCAACATTTTTCCAACCTCAGGGTGATTAAAATTACCCATTACCCTGAAGACAATGCACACTCTGATCGGCGGGTCTGGGGTGTGTTTCGGGAATCTACGTTTTAACAACCGACTCACGTGATTGCGGTGGTCGGTCCAAGTTAAGCACTTCTGAGACATGGTCGCCAGCGGGGCAGAATTCAAACTCCTTCAGAATGACCGCAAGTTCTTTCAGGGCATCCATGACCAGTTCCGCTCCCAACCGTTCCCCGTCACCAAGGCAGAGGCCCGCGCCTGCTCCTTCCTTCCACGATGTCATCCAAATTCTCAGTGCACTCGGTTCTAGTAATTTGTGTGTCTGCATTCCTCATCAGCACCCGAGGGCAGAGGACTCTTCTTCTTATTCATATGAGATCCCAGGAATGCCTAGCCTTGTATCTGGCACATAGGAGGTGCCCAATAAATGCTGGTTACATTGACTGGTGGTTTTCAGAGACGAGAGGAATCAGAGTCAGCCGAAGTGCCCAGAAAGGGTTTCCCAGAGGAGAAGCTGCCTTAGAGCGGAAGGGAAATGCATCCCAGGCTGAGGAAAGGGAATTCACCGAGGTACCAAAGGCAGGCAGGCTCATTTCTATTAGGGAGCAACCCTGGCGATGAATATAAAGTGCTTTGGTGTTGGTGTTGTTGTTGTTGTTGTTGTTGTTGTTGTTGTTTTCTTTAAGGCAAATTCCCTAAAACCACACTCTGTAGGTCGCGTATCCCCCCCCCCCCCACCCCCTATCCGGGGCCATAACTTCCCCAGATGTTAATGAGTACTTCCAGCATTGATCGAGGGGAGAGAGACCCCTACGGGTTTATAAAACATGCAGATGACTGGTTTTTAACGAATGCAAAACGTCAAACAAAAGCAGCATCACAGGCTGGTTACTCATGCATAGTAAAGTTCCCAGGGAAAAAGGAGCAAATAAATAGGAAAAAATACCTTGGCTGGAACCATTCTTAATAGGCAATGGACAATTGGGAACAGCAGGGGGATGCAGGGACACGGGAGCAAATAGCAAATACATTTGGAAGATATCAGCAAGAGTGGGATCAAGGCAGCACCAAATGGCCCTCTGGCTTGTGTTTCTATGGGGCCTGTGTTCAGCCCTACCCAACATAAATGGACAGGGCAGGGCTTTTGTTTGTTTGGTGGGTGGCTGGGTGGGGGACATGATGGAAGGGGAAGAGCTGGACATATGCACAGCAAAAAGAAAACAGTTCTAGAAATAGGGTGTTTCGATGGGACTTCTATGTGTCCCATTTGGAGCTAGAAGCCACCAACTTGAACTTTGCCCTTGTTAAATATGGACCGGACTTAGCTGGACCCAGGTATTTGTGTTCTCACACAAATGAGTTAGGCTTTTCACGCTATTTCCAAATGTGGTCACATGTATGGAAAGTCACTCTATTTGTCTATGTAGATATGTGGTTTTTAAAAAATTTTTTTTAATGTTTATTTTTGAGACAGAGAGAGACAGAGCATGAATGGGGAGGGGCAGAGAGAGAGGGAGACACAGAATCCCAACTTATTAGTTCTGAGAGAGAGAGAGAAAGAGCACAAGCTGGGGAGGGTCAGAGAGAGAGGGAGGGAGACACAGAATCCGAAGAAGGCTCCAGGCTCCGAGCTGTCGGCACAGAGTCTGACGTGGGGCTCAAACCCACAAACCGAGAGATCCTGACCTGAGCTGAAGCTGGACGCTGAACCGACTGAGCCACCCAGGGGCCCCTGTGGAGTTTTCTTAGGGCAGCGTTTCACCAAGTGCTCCCCTTCAGCTGCAAGGAAGGGGGAGCCTGTTCTGCAGTCTGCAGGCTTCCCTAGAGCGGTGAGCATAGGTGGAAAATGTCTATCAAATCTCACGCTGCATCTTAAAGTTTTCTGCAAATGTTGGACTCTGCCTCATCGTCTATCCACATTTGTTTCCATGTGAAGTGGTGTTTACGGTGGACACTTGATGCTTCCTCCAGATCCTCTTACAGGACAGACACGTTCACCGTCTGACTGTCAGGGATGTGGGCTGCTGGAGGCCCACGGCCGTGTTGCCCACGGGGCACTGACCTAGGCTACAGGGAATTGCCATGCCCAACGTTCTGCCCCATCCCGGGGGCTGGCCTGTGGCTGATGGATGGCGGGTAGGAAATACAAAAGTCCAGCCTCCTTGCCTCGACTTGAGACAGCTCTGAAGGGCCATCTTTGTGGGGTCGGCGGAGACCCCGCTTCATGGCTACCCCGTTAGAAGCCAGACCTTCCCTTCCGCCGGAATCCGCCTTCCTTCCTTACAGGAGTGCTTTCTGAGAGCCTTCTCCCAAAAAACTTTTTCAGAGCTCATTCTTAGGGAACACACTCACTTACATTATGTTAGCGTCCCACCCCCACTTCTATCTTGCCACCGTCCCGGTCAGGATCTTGGCAGTGAATGGAGGTATTCAGCTGGGATTTTGAGCACAGTTGAATGATGAGCCGATTAACATATGGCCAGAGTTAAAGCAATCATCAAGGACTGGTGAGGCAACAAGAGACTGGCCATATCAAGGAACCATGACCACCTTTGGGTCTGCAGGGGCAAAGGGGTCGAAATGGTTTAACTGGAGCCCAGGGAGGTGGGGGCTGCTGTGGATGGGGCACTTCCCATAGGGCCGTAGTTGTAGAGACCTGAAGCCACGGCCAAATACATACCCCAGGGAACATAAGGAGCAGGGGAGGAGATACCCCACCCTCTCTATCCCCCCTGCCCTTGATTTCTCACTGATGTCTCCCATCATTCAAATCCAGCTGGAAACAGGGCAATGTTCCTGATCTTTGAAGGAGAGCCGACCGGGACCCAGAAGAGTGGAAAACGGATGGCTCTGGGGAAAGTGGCAAAAAGGCAAATGCTAATACAAACTCCAAGGGACACAGCATGTTTATCAGTGACGTCACTTCCCCTCTGGCCTACCGCTCCATCCTTCCAAAGAGCTCCCCGGTGCGGTTACAGGGGAGGGCCCCTGCACCAATTCAGGCCACATGTGCGTGTGGGTTGGGGGGCAGGCAGCCCTGTGGCTTAGGCATTGCTTAGCCAGGAAGACGGATTTAGAAGAAAGAGTTAGGGGGTGTGGCTTGAGCCCCAGTTGCCAAAACAAAGTGCTTCCGAGTAGAGGAAATGCTCCTGCACGCATGCTCCCGGGATTTTTCCTCCTCGTTTTGTTAGGCCAACAGGGACACGAAGGCCAGAAGGGCTGAGGCAGAGGAGCTCCCAGGGAGGAAAGCAGCGGAGGGCATGAGGCTGTCAGGTCTTGAGCAGCAGGATTAAAAGGCAGAGATGAAGCTGAGGTCAGTGCTCAGGTGATTAGAGAGAACAGCAGCAGCGTCGAAGGCTTTTGAAGCCAAATTAGGGGTAAAGCAAATGCCACTCCCAAGTGGCATTTTCCCCTCAGAACTGTCACAACCTGGGCCAGGCTTGTAGGCCAGTTTTCTGGTTTGGACCTGGCCATTTAGTAATTATAAGCTCTGGATTCCTGACGTCCACCAGCCCAGCAATGTTTACCAAGCACCTTGCCCAGTGCACTCAGAACGTTGCTGCCTTGACGGACGTACTTGCCATTCCCGGGGGCCCTGCTTTGCTTCTCGAGGGAGGCCGTCCCTCCTCTGGGGCGTTGCTTCCACACCAGAGGACTGCTTAGGTCGAGCTAGGAATGAATACGGGAGGAAAGTCGGCCCCAGCATCCAGCACCTGCAGCCTGTCAGGTCTCACCAGAAGCCGGGTGGGCCCCATCCTGCTCTCCTGGTCTCGTTTCACCGCATCTCACTCTGCCGCCTCCAGGGGGCCTAGTCCTCCCCTCCGTCAACCAACCACATTAATCTCTTAGTAACAGAAAAGCTCCAGATGCAACTGTCAGCAGAGGTGGGCTAGAGGAAGCGGTGGGCAGTGGGGCGGGGCCCTGGCGCCCGCCAATGTCCATCTTATCCTGGTCATCCTGGGCCTGGGCCACGTTTGCCAGACTCCAGCATCAGGGATGGCCACGCAACTGGTGGCCCTGGCCAGTGGAAGGTGGCAGAAGGCCTTAAACGGCCACTTTCAGGACTTGCCCCTTAGGACCCCTCCCCCACACGATTCCAGCTCTGTTTCCTCTTCCGGCCGTGGAAGAGAGGACGCTGATAACCTCGAGGGGTAAGGAGCCACCACATGGAGGGAGCAGAGTCCGAGAAGGACTGTGCAGGACAGAGAAATGGCCCCTCCCCGGCATTACCCCCTGCTGACCCCCTGTCACCTGAACAACGCAGTTAACTTTTATTGTCTTAAGCCATCAACTTTTGCGCTTGTGAACACAGCGAGCCAGTCCTAACAAAGCATGAAGCTGGAGAAGAAAGAACCTGAGGCCTGCGTGTTTAGGAGGCCTGCTGAAACGGGTGATCAAGAAATTTGGTATTTTCCTGTAAGAAAAAGGGGCTGTGGAGGTTTCCAAGCAGGGGAGGAGCCTAGTGTCCCAGCCGAAATGCTCTCTGGCCTGTGGGGGGACCAGAGTGGGCAAGGCTGGAGGCAGGGGGTGCTGGAGTGAGAAGCAGCTCCAGTGGTGCAGGGGGGTGGGGAACGAGCCCTGGGCCGAGGCTGGGGCAGGAGAAATGGGCTTGGGGAGGGGTGAGATTGCTAAGAGGCTCAGCAGGAAGGATGCATAGAAGCCAGTATCCGGCAGGATATTGGGCGGGGGCAGGGGAAGCATGGAGGAACATGAGGAGAACTGGGGGGCTTGGGGGAAGCCAGTTTGCGAAAAAGAGGATGGCCTCATGTCGGACATGTGAGCTCGAGCTGCCCGGTGCTACAGAAGGAGAGAGGTCCGGCCCCCGTTGCATGTGACCTTGGCCCTGAGGAGAAGAACTGTGAATACTTCTCTCCTCTGGGCTAAAAGCGAGAAAGAAAAGACAGGCCATGTATAAATGTCATTAGCGCTTTCACAGTGATAAAAAAACAAAAAAACAAACAAACAAAAAACTTTTAATATAAATGAGGTGCTACTAAATAAGCGAATCACTTGAAAATGTACATGTGGGATAGCCGAGATAGATTAAAAAGCAGATTAAAGTAACATCTGTATATTAACATCGTCATAAAATGGAATGGTAATGGGGGGAGCGTGCAAGGTATTATAAAACAATAATCAGAAACATTATGTCAATTATTGAAAACCACATCACCAGTTGAGAGGTATTCCTTAGTCTCTGATGCTTCTGCAGCCATTTGTTCCCCGACTGGCTCTACAAGAAAGGCCTGCTCGATTTCTTGATAAACACCCCTAAATTCTATGACGATATATGCCCAGCTCAGGTACGGGGTTTAATTAATTCTTCTTGTCCCCAGTAATAACAGTTCTCATGACACGACAGCTGAATGCTCTCTCCCCGCCTTGAATGGTTAATGGCCCCATCCAACATGGCCGAAACCATCAGGAAGTAACATGGATTCCTTGTAGTATTGATAACAAAAACGGCAGTCATCAGCTTTGCATCTGTAGACCAAACAGATCCGTAGATCTGCTTATTTTTAAACTCTTAACCCACTTTCCCATCTGATCTTCATGGAGACCTGGAAAGCTGTGCTCTCATTTGAAGCGTGAGGAGACTCAGTCCAAAGGGTTGTGTCACTTGCTCAAAGTCACCCCCCAGGATGTTGGCAGGTTCTGCACCAGATCCCATGTCCCTCATCCACCCCCCACCCCGCACCCCTATACTTCTTTCCCTTTGCCCCTCTCAGCCCCTCCCAGCCTCTCCTTCCCCTCGACCTCCACTTGTCCTTGTGAGTCCAGGCCCAAGCAGCAACTTCACCCCTACCACAGACCTTTCCTGCTGGCCTCAGCTCTTCCTTCAGGGCTAGTCAGCATTTCTCTCTCATTGGTCTTATTAGATGCCCACCCAGGGCCATTTTGTATTCCCTTGCTCACCAATTCCGCCCCTGTGCCCCATCCCCACTAGAAAATCCCCTTTACTGAAGGTGACAGAAAACAGAAGCCAGCAGAGAGCAGTCTCGTGCCTTCACCTCAGGTTTTCTCAAGGTCATTTTCCCACCCTCCCCACCTGCCCCCCATTCTCAGACAAGTCCCTCCCCACCCCCCTTAAACCTTCTGCATGGGCCCTTGCTGTTCTGCAAATCGACACCACCAATAACCTTCCTTTCAAGGACCTCCCTCCCCTTTGATGGCTCCATCTTCTGGTCCTGTAAGTCTCCCTTGTCCTGCAAAACCAATTCTTTCAGCCTCACTTGTGCTCTTCTTCGGGCTTCTGCCTTACCTTCTACCACCGCTCATGAGCAAACTTCCATAAAGAGAAGGCAATTCTAGAGGATACACCTCAGTCATTGGGGGAGCTTGTTAAGAATAAAGATTCCTAGTTCCCCTTTAAGAACTAGAACTTCTTATTCTAAAAAGAAACTTCTGGGGGCGCCTGGGTGGCTCAGTTGGTTGAGCGTCCAACTTCTGCTAGGGTCATGATCTCACAGTCTGTGGGTTTGAACCCCACGTTGGGCTCTGTGCTGACAGCTCAGAGCCTGGAGCTTGCTTCAGATTCTGTGTCTCCCTCTCTCTCTGCCCCTCCCCCATTCATGCTCTGTCTCTGTCTCAAAAATGAATACTTAAAAAAATTTAAAAAAATACAAGAAACTTCTGCATGGTGAAAAAAAGTCCTGCCCAGTGAAGGAAACCATCAACAAAGCTAAAATGCAGCCTTTGGAATGGGAGAAGATATTTGCACATGACATATCCAATAGAAGGCTAGTATCCAGAATCTATAAAGAACTTATCAAACTCAACACCCAAAAAACAAATAATCCAATTTAAAAACGGGCAGAACACATGAAAAGACGTTTCTCCAAAGAAGACAGTCAGATGGACAATAGACACGTGAAAAGATGCTCAACATCACTTACCATCAAGGAAATGCAGATCAGAACTACAATGAGATATCATCTCACACTCATCAGAATGTCTAAAATCAGCAACACAAGAAACAACAGGTGTTGGCATGGATGTGGAAAGAAAGGCATCCTCCTGCAACTGTTGGTGGGAACGCAAACTGGTGCAGCCACTGTGCAAAACAGTATGGAGGTTCCTCAAAAAAGTTCAAAATAGAACCACCCTACGATTCAGCAATTGTGCTTCTGGGTATTTACCCAATGAATACAAGAACACTAATTCAAAGGGATATACTCATCCCTATGTTGATAGCAGCATTATTTACAAGAGCCAAGATTTGGAAGCAGCCCGAGTGTCCATGGACTCAAGAATGGATAAAGATGTGATACACATGCACAAGCGCGTGTATGCACACACACACATACACAGGAATATTATTCAGCCATAAAAAGAATGACATCTTGCCATTTGCAACCACATAGATGGAATTAGAGAGTATAATGCTAAGTGAAATAAGCCAGTCGGAGAAAGACAAATACCGTATGATTTCACTCATACGGAGAATTTAAGAAACAAAACAAATAAGCAAAGGGGGGGAGAAAAAGAGATAGAGAAAAGTCAAGAATAATTCTCTATAATTATAGAGAACACACTGATGGTTACCAGCAGGGAGGTGGATGGGGGGTGCTGGGTGAAGCAGGTGATGGGGATTTAGGATTGCACTTGTCATGATGAGCACCAGCTGTCGTGTGGCAGTGGTGAAACACCATATTGCACACCTGAAACGGATATGAAACTGGATGTGAACTAACTGGAATTGAAATAAAATTTTTTTTAAGGTAAAAATAAAAGTATGGCGTAATCCGTACACTCGAAGTCCTAATCCAAAGAAAGAGGGAATGGCTATATCAGTATCACAAAAAGAAGACATCAGCGTAAAGAAAATTACTAGGGCTAAGGAGGAATTACAGAATCATAAAAGGGCCGTGTCAAGAAGGCCCCACAATCCTAAATATGTAGGCACCTACCAGCAGAGTTTCCTAACTTCTGCACAAAGTGAAGGCTGACAGAACTGAAAGAGAAGGAGAAAAATCTGTAATCACACCTGGAGACTTTAATATCCCTCCCACAGTTACCTCGAACAAGTAGGTAGGAAAAAACACCGAGGATGTAGAAGAACCAAAGAGCTCTAAGAACCACCTTGACCTGGGGTTAATAGAACACTCCATCAGAACACAACAGAAAGCACGTTCTTTTCGAGTGCACGTGGAATATTCACCAAGAGAGACTGAAGAATGTAATTAGCTTGAACAAATCCAGAAGAATTGGAGTCGCACAATGTTCTCTGGTCAGAATGGAATTAAAATTAGAAATCAGTCTTAGAAAGGTATCTGGGAGATCCCCAAATATTTAAAAATGAAGCAACACACTTTGGCATAAGCCATGGGAGTTCAAAGAGGAAATGTCAAGAAAAATGAGAAAAGAAGACATTTTTAAATGTGTGGAATGCAGCTAAACAGCGCTGAGAGGAAAATTTATAGCATTAAATGCTAGAAAAGAAGAAGGGGTTCAAGTCAATATTCTGAAGCTACTGGTGGCAAACGCTAGCCCGTGGGCCCCATCTGACCCGCCACCACTTTTTATAAGAAAAGTTATGCTGGAATACAGCCATGCGCATTCATTTTCATATTGTCGCTTTCCTTCTAGGAGGCCAGCATTGCCCTAATACCAAAACAATACCAGGCAAAGAAATTACAAGATAAGAAAACTACAGACTAACATCTCTTATAAACATAGATGTCAAAATTCTGCGCAGAAGTTTGGTGACTCAAATCCATCAATATATATTATAAAAAGGATAATCCATCATGAATAAGTGGGGTTTAACCCTGCCATGAGGGGCTGAGTCCACATTTGAAAATCAATTAATGTAATTCGCTATATTAACCGACGAAAGAAGAAAAACCACATGATCATCTCAATAGGTACAGGAAAATCATTTGACAAAAGTCAACATCTACTCCATGATAAAAATTCTCGGCAAACTAGAAATGGAAAGAAACTTCCTTAGCTTGCTAAAGGGCACCTGCACAAGGCTGTACCACTGCATACCTTATTGGGATGGCTAACATCAAAGAAGCATGTGAAGATGTGGGCCACCTGGAACTTCCAAACATTGCTGGCGAGAATGCAAATGATACTCCCACTTTGATGCACCCTTTGGCAGTTTTCCGTAAAGTGGACCGTACACTTACCATATGACCCAACAATCCCACGCTTAGTTATTTATACAAGAGAAAAGAGCGATTTGGATCGTGGAGAACCCGTATGTAAATGTTGGTAGCGGCTTTGTTCATAATACCCAAACCTGGAAACAAACCAAATGCCCTTTAGGGAACGGATAAACAAACTGTGAAACATCTTTATAATGGAATACTACTCAGCAATAAAAGAATAAATTATTGATATAGGAATCAACATGGATGAATTGCAAATGAATTATGCCAAGGAGGAAAGACAGCCTCAAAAGGCTACATAGTCTATAATTCCACTTACATGATGTTCTGGAGATAAACAAACCTATAGAGACAGAGAAGATCAGTAGTGCCCAGGTGGTGGGGGGTTGGGGGGTGGGGAGAGGAGGTGACGCCAAAGGGAATTGCTGGGGGCGTGATGGGCCTGTTCTGTATCTTTTTATTTATTTTTATTTTTTTTAATGTTTATTTATTTTTGAGACAGAGAGAGAGCATGAGTGGGGGAGGGTCAGAGAGAGAGGAAGATACAGAATCCGAAGCAGGCTCTAGGCTCTGAGCTGTCAGCACAGAGCCCGACGCGGGGCTCGAGTTCACGGACCGTGAGATCATGACCTGAGCCGAAGTCGGAGGGTTAACCAACTGAGCTACCCAGGTGCCCCAGGTCTGTTCTGTATCTTGATGGTGTTCACTTAACTCTAGGCATTTGTAAAACCCCATAGAACTATACACCAAAAAGAGAAAATTTTACCTTATGTAAAGTAAAATAAATAAAATTTAAAGTAACATGCAAACAGAATAACATCTAACGTTATGGAAACGTATAAAATTAAAAAAACAAAAATTAAACAAAAAGTTGACTGCATGGGAAGTCAGTGTTTAAATGTAAACGGATATTTGAAAGAGCTATATTTTAATTCATTTATAGCCATTAATTCCGTAGTTCATGACTAGTTAATCATATTATTAGAAAGAAGGGCAGGGGCGCCTGGATGGCTCAGTCAGTTCAACCACCGACTCTTGATTTCGGCTCAGGTCATGATCTCATGGATCATGGGTTCAAGCCCTGAGTCAGGCTGGTCGCTGATAGTGCAGAGCCTGCTTGGGATTCTCTGTCTTTCTGCCCCTTCCTTGCTCATGTGCTCTCTCTCTCTCTCAAAATAAATAAATAAAAATAAACTTAAAAAAGGAAAGAAAGAAAGAAAGAAAGAAAGAAAGAAAGAAAGAAAGAAAGAAGAAAGAAAGAAAGGTCTATAGGCACAGAGACATTATACAGATGAGGTTCAACACGGACAGAGTAAACGCGACACAGTCTGGAATAAGGTGCACTTCTGGTTAGAGCAGACCTGGGATATTTTCAAGGCTTCTGAGGACTTAACATTTCACCTTTTATTCCCCTCTAGATCCTGGGCTCATGATTTTTCTTTTTAAGGGGTGGTCAAAGACAAAGGGACCCCAGTGCACATATGTTGTTGGTTCAAACAACATTCCTACAAGGTAGGCATTATTATTCCCATTTCACAGATGGAGAAACTAAGGCCAGAAAGACCAACTGACATAGTCAAGGCCTCAAAGCTAATAAAGGCTAACGTTTGATCACCCTAGTCTGCCAGCACCAAAGTACATGTAGTCGGGCCAGGCAGAAGAAGTTCCAAGCTTGCTTGCTCATTGATCAGGAGAGCTGCAGGGACAGAGTGAAAATTCCAGCTTCATCAAGGAAGTGGGCCTAGATTATAAGAGGAGCCACGGGAGACAGAGAGGCCATTTTGGCTTTCCCAGAGTTGTTGCAGAGAATTGTTCAGCCTTAGGCGGGCGGAGGATTCAGCCGAAACACAAGGCCTGGCTCACTCATCCGGTTACATTGTTCCCGTCTTCCCCCTTCCCGGAGCCCTTCCTTCCCACTAAGATGAGGATTAATGACAATGGTGGACTTTTAGTCTCTGCGATCAACTAGTGTAGATGTCATATGACATCTCTACAATAAACCATACCTGTCAGAAACATCCAGAACACAGGTGTTCAGTCCCCAAAGGCCCCCATGGGCTGCATCTGACAAGCCTCTCAAGACTTGCATTCATTCACTCATTAGTCAGTCAGTATTTTAGCGGACCCACCAGCAAATTTATTAAGTGCCTACTATGTGCCAGACTCAGCCCAGAGGGCTACAGAAACCAGGCCCCCGCTGTTACCGTGGAAGGTGACTCTGGGTGGGAGAAGGCAGTACTTGAACAGTGTATCACCTGCCTCCTTGGTTATTAACAAACTGAGTATTTCTTGAGAAGGAATTCTAATTTTTACCTACCTCTCAGAGATGCCAGAGGATCAATTAGCTGATGTTCATCGGAGACAGAACGCAGAGAAAACTGGAAAATGAGAAGCCCTATAAATGAGCCTCTTCTGTTATTATTGCCATCACCATCATCATCATCATTATTTCTGCCGAATGACTATTTCATCAAACTGTTCCTACACTCCTCGTCTAGTCTAGAGAATAAGCCTGAATGGAGCCTGGAAATTAAGGAGTTAGGAGAGGCACTCCTCCAAGTGCAGGGAGAGAGCTTTTCTCGGTTAGCCATCGAATCACCCTCTAAACTTTCCCTTCCTGCCATGGAGTTTCACACGGAGAGGGGCCTCATGTGGAAGAGAACTCTGGGATAGGGGGCAGCCCCACCCCACCCCCAAACCCCCAAGCACCCACACTGAAGCTGTCTTTTCTCCTTCTGTGTCTTTAGATTCCTGCCGTTCCTCTCATTCATGGAATTTGCCACCAAAGCACCAGCTCCGGAGGCTGCAGCTGAAATGGTCAAGGATTAGGCGTTAGCACAAACGTCAGAGCACCAAAGCCTGGGCCAGGAGCATGCTGAGGGAGAGAGGTGACCCCGAGTGCAGTGAGGACCATGCGGTCAGGGGAGAGCTGGGACAGCTGTCGGGCTGGAAGGTGTGCTGGAGGATGGCTGCCGCCGGGAGGAAGGAGCCCGAGCGTCCCTGCGTCATTTTCCCTCTGTCCTGGGACGGTGGCGTCCCGTGACGTTCGCAGTCACGATGCATCAGAAGGGTCCATCCCAGCGTTAGAGGGTTAAGGGGGCTGCCTGGAGTGACACACACAGAGGCCAAGACTCCAAGGGCATTCCCAAGTCCTCCTCTTCACACGTGTAATACTTATTCGGGGCCTATCTTACCCCCAAGTTGGTAAGTTGGGCAGACATGGGATCCATTATATTGCATTTAAGCCTTGTGCCCAAGGTAAGAGGGGACGCTGTGTGTATACGTGCGTGAGCGTGTGTCTGTGTGTGCGCATGGGCGTGAATAGGGTACCTGTCCTATCCACTCTCACGCATTCACGCCTGGTCTCCCCTCCTGTAAACCACAGAGCCCATCTTCTACCTCTCTTTCCCACCCCCACCATCCTCGGCAGAGTATTTGGTGCAGAGCGAGCATTTCCTCCGTACTTGATGACAATTTGTTGATTCCAAAAGAGTTTATAATACAGCAGTGACAGTCGTACCTACGTCGGTCTAGCTTTATTGAATTTTAAATGCCTTTGCATGAGTGAAAATTAATTGTTCGTTTTTAGCACGTTGCCCACCTCAAAGCTCTTTCAAGTGCACGTGATTAGTACATAAATTACTTTGGTAAGCATTTTAGTCTCTTGTAGGGGGATGGGAAGGTGACGCACTTAGCAGAGAGGGGCATTTTTTTTTGGGGGGGTCAGGTTCCATTTGAGGAGGGCCATCCCTCTTCTTTCTAACGGGGTAAAGACAGTTGAGATGAAATTCAGGCTCTGCCACCTGCTGACTAGCTCCCTGAACAAGTCTCAAAGCTTCTCTCAATCTCACACACCTCATCCATAAGAGCTGCATAATAAGACCTCATTCCCAGGACTAGGGATGAGAATTGAGGTAACCCGGACCATGCCCAGCACATGCAAGCATCCCATAGAAGTCGGCTCTCTCTTCCCCTTTCCTCTTCACAGTCGGAGAAGGCTTCCGGGAGGAGCCACGACTTACAAACGCATCCGGATAACGAGAGAGGACCCAGACCTTGGCCTCGTGTGATTCCCCCGGATTCCCTCACCTTCTACGGGTGGGAAGGTGAACGGACACTAAGACCACCACACCGTCTCATTTGCCCTCTGTCTCGCCCCACCTCTCCCCTTCGAAAGTCTCGAGAAAGAATCACTCCACCCGTCTCCGTTTATGTTTGTTTTTCCAAAACACTTCTTGCTAAATGCAAAGTTTTAATAACAGGGAAATGATCATTTGGCAGATTACAGAGCAGTAAAAGCTAGGTGGGAAGCTGCACAGACACCAAAATATGGGGCGCATTTGGTGCTTACAGTGAGGAAATGAAATATTTAATAAGCCCAAAAATGAGGAGATGGGAAGCAGGTTTCCCTTCCCTTCCTTCTCCAGCAGAAATTAAACAACTTTTACACACCACGTAGTTTTCAGTAGAGGATGCTAATGATGTCCCCGATGCCCTCTTCATCTGATCAAACTGTATTGTCTGTGTCAGGCTGCCAATTAAGGCAGGTTTCTCCTACTCCACACACTTCCCAAGCCACCATAAAGGTTAATTGAATCATGTGCGGGCGATGCTCTGGTGGACAGGAGGCTTTAGGACTCCATTTTCAGACCTTCGGTGAAGAGAACGAATAAAAAATAGTGCGAATGTCGTGCCACCAAGTGGGGGCTCCCGGGAGAGAAGCAGCCCCTCAGTCCTCCCTCCCCTTGTGTTCAGCTTTCTTGTGTCGCTCCTTTCACGTTCTTAGGACCTTCTTCCATTTTTGCTCCACTCTACGAAATGCCATTTGCTGAGCAAGACAAGAGTTGTCTGAGGCAGGCCCATCCTGGGGACGGGATCTGACCCAGATGGCCAGCCATAGCCTGGCCCCCAAAGCAAGCCTTCGACCAAAGACCTGCTGCTTCCAACGCACTTCCTTGACTTGAACATCTACTGCTCAGAGGGTCGTCTTTCCAAGACTAGATTTATGGGATTCTGGGTCTTTCTCAAGACGAAAATTATTGACTCAGATGAAGAAGAAACTATGGTTTTCAGAATTTGCCAAATGGGTCGCTAGAGCATAGAATCATGGACTGCTAGAGTCAGCAAGCTCCCTAGATACCCTTTCACTTGGTCTTCTTGGACCGCAGATGAGGACTCTGGGGTCAGAGAGGAACCATAGCTTTCCCAAGGGCACAGGGACATGGAGTAGAAGAAATGGTGGTAGAATCCTGGTCTCTTGAACTAAGAAAATCCACAGACAGAACTGGCATTGTCTGAGCCTGTTTGTGAATACACTCTATACCCACCCAGCTCAGGGACACCCATCTGTATAAAAGTGTGGAATGTGCTACAAAGAACTTTATGAATTCATTAAATCAGATCCCCAGGGGCCTCCACTCAAAGGCATCCTTAGTCCTGGGTAATGTCTTTAAAATCTGGGTGATGGGCACCGAAGAGGGCACCTGTTGGGATGAGTACTGGGTGTTGTGTGGAAACCAGTTTGACAATAAATCATAATTAAAAAAATCTATTTGCTCTTTAAAGTCTATTTGCTTTTCTGATTTGGTTCCGATTGCCATTTCCCATAATTCATCCAAGTGGGTGAAGCCCCCTGCTTAACGGGGCTGACTTCTTTGATTTGAGACGAGCCTTAAATTATGGCTGCTTTCAAGAAGACCGCTCACAGTAGACCGGAAAGGAGCCTGGATCCTTGAGTCACCCGTGGCCAGTAACCGTTACTTGAGCAGGAATACACTTCTACTGTGCTTAATATTTTGAAATAGGCACTGCTGCCTGCAAACGCTAAAATACACAGCATTGGCCTAAGGGTCAGATGATGAGCAGCAGGGAAAGAAACACCGGAAGTAGGAAAGAGGGAGCTCCACGTGAAGCAGCCGCCAAACACATGATGGAATTGTCACCTTCGGTAACTTGGAAGCCAGACTGAGGTGCTTACAGAACCTGTAACCCTAAGGCAAGACGTTGAAAAAGATCCAGAATGATGGGCTTTGTGTATCTAAGCTATAAAAGAAAGCTGTGAGTTCTGGCATTGAAAAGCAGGGATGGAAGGGAATAGAGAGAGCCCAGAAATTTGAGAGTTCACACGGTTGGGAAGGTAGGCTGCTCCTGAGCCAGAAAGAGCAGGAGATAGGCTTCTCCCGTCCACTCAGACCTGTTGCTTCAGATGTCCTGGGGGGGCGGGGGGGTAGCTTTCGTTACCTTGGGAGAAAGAGACGTGAAAACAAGTCTAAGAAATACGTCCAGAATAGAAGTTTTGTTGTGATTCCTGGTATGTGGAGTTGACCGGACAGGCGTAGACCAGAACTTTCTGAGGGAACTGTGTTATAGAAGAGGCCATCAGCCGTAGGGACCCTATAATAGCTCCAGGCCTTCAAACGGCCAAGCAGAAAGAGGGCTGTGAGAGCTGGCAGCCCCAGGGAAGGCATGCACGTCCACACACTTCGGCAGTGGCCGTGGAAGGTGACGGACAGAGAGGAACGTCTTAGAAAGTGAATCCAGAGACCATGGAGAACCATGGACAAGCGGGAACCCTGATGCCTGGAACATGGTAAATACTCAAGAAACTACAGTTTTCACCGTATTTCTTCAGCGATTTTTTTTGCTTCTTGCTATCGATACTTTCTGCCCTATTTTGCCCTAACAATTCTGGGATAGGGTAAGAAGGGAGGAGGGATTGCTTGCTGACTCTAAGGACTTGAAAATCCAAAAGAGGACTAACAGGAACTGAGTATTTAAAATGTACGGGGTAGCACTATCACTGATCCTGCAAATCAGGACACTTTCAAGATGGAAAGATGGCCTAATAAAACGGCAGGTGTTAACGGAAGATTGTCCTAGATAAACCGGAATGTGTAATATTTCTAAAATTGTGCCAGGCGCTGTGCTGGGTTCTTAAAATATTTTATTTAATTACTGAACTGACCACATTCAGGTAAGAGTAAATATCATTATTCCTATTTTGCACCTGGGAAAATTAGGTTCAGGAGAGGTTAATTAACTTGCCCCTCAAACCACACCACAGCTGGTGAACAGAAGAGCTGGGATTCAGACACAGGTCTCTGATCGCGAGGCTCCTGCCCGTGCCATTGACCTTCCTGCCGTCGAGCCCTCAGGATTTCTCCCCTTATGAAGCTCCTTTGCGTCTCCGCTTGTCTCTCTTTAAAAAAAAAAAGTGTTAATGAAATTTTCCAGGCATCCAAAATATTACTGAGATTTTTGAAGGCCCGTATACCACCATCCTGCTTGAGAAGCAAAACATGACCAGTCTATTTGTACTCCCCCATGTATCGCTTCCCAATCCTGTCTACCTCTTTCCCCCAGAGAAGCAGGAGCTATCCTGAACTTGGCTTTGTAATTTCCAAGTAAATAGTTACACTATCAGCTCATGTGGATGTGTGCACAAAAGGCACACGGACTGGTGTTGCAGGTTTTTACGCTTGTGCAAATGGTCATGTGCTACGCCTCGTCTCCCACACCTCCCTTCCGTCATTCAACAGCAGTGAAACACTGGCTTGTCCGCGTTCAGGGCTGTGTAGTATTCCATTTCGTGAAAACACAACAGCTTATTAATTTGCTCCCCTTCTGATGAATGATTAGGGTAGTTTTGACTGCCCACTATCGCAAACCGTGTTGCTAGGGATCTTCCTGTAACTCTGCCTCATGCATACTCTGCCAAATGTTCCGCAGAGTGTAGGCCTAGGGGCGGGGTGGCCGCGTGTCAGTGTTTGCACATCTCCAACTTTCTTAGATATTGCCAGGTTGTTCTCGAGACTGGTTTAGCAATGGAGCCTCTCACCAGTAGTGGGTGTGAGTCAGGCTTGCTTCATACCCTCACCAAATGTTGGGGTGGTCAGGCCTCTTTCGTTTGGCAATAATATCTTGGGTAATATTCTGAAACAGTGTCACGTGCTTTTAACTTGTATTTCCCTGCGTTTCTTGGATTACTCGGATTGCCCGAGGGACAGACCTTCTTTTCATAGGTTTCCTGGTTGTTTAGTTTTCCTCCTCTGTGTAGCAACAGCTTCCCCCTTTGCCCTGCTGCTCCTCTGTCCCCGGAGCTGATCTTCTCTTAAGAAGGCTGCCTTTGTAAGAAGAAGTCATTATTCTTCCTCCTGGCTCTGCTGCGAGAGCCAAGTCTCTTTGTGGCTTAATGGTCATACTGTCAATGGCTCCAGAGAGAGTGTCAGGGGATGATATAAATACCATCAGGAGGGTGTTATGAATGTCCCACGATCTCACAGAATTCTTACTTGCAAAATCCACGCTTCGGGAGAAGGTTTCCCATCCTGAGGTCGCTGGACCACTCCCACGGATCTCTTCTTGTAAGTGTCTGAAGTCCTCTACAGGAAACACTTTGACGCATGTTTTCATTTTAGCCATACTTTCAAAATTAGAGTAAAATAAACATTTTCTGGGCCATCTTGTTTTGTGGGACTTCTGTGGAATTAGAAGTGCTACGGTTCTGATTATAAACATCTTGGTGCCAAGTGAGGTTGGGCCTAATAGATAAATGGAGGTGGACCTAATAAGTCCATCAGTTAAGATGCTAAGGCTCTAATAATAGAACATCCATCTTTTTAAACATGACACTTAAAAAAGAGACATTTACCCACCTCTAAAGAACCCCCCCCCAAAAAAAACCCAGACAAACAGAAAACTTTTACTGTCTTCTATTAATAAGCATGGGGATAGGTGGTTCCGTGGCCAGTTCAGAAGTTCGGTCCTATCATCAAGGATCCAGCCTCTTTCTTTCTTCTCTGCCACCCAATTTCATACCAGCTTTCCAGACCCAGGCTTGTTGCCTCATAGTCCCAAAAGAACTGCTCCAAGCCCCAGGCATCCTATCTCCATATAACCAGGTTACAGGGTGAGAAACCAGGGTGGGACTGTGTGAGTGCTCACCAGAAGACGAGGAAAATCTGCCCCCTAGAAGTCCACCAACAGACTTGTCTTTGTACTCCAACTGGTCACAGGGCCACTCCTCCTCGCAGAGAACGCTGGGAAAGCAACTATCTGGCAGCCTTAGCCTCTAGGGTAGAAGACAAGCTTTGGCAGTTTGAGAGGAAAAAGGGGAGGATGGCTTCTGGGCGAGTACATTCTGTATTTGTGCCAAGCTAGAGCTACATGCTGTCACCATGTGCTGTAGAGCCAACAGTGTTGCAGAGGAATAAGTGGAGAAAACTATGAAAGAGATTTAATCATCATCTGGGACCTGCTGCCACAGGCAAACCCAACTCAGAATGCTGCGCATACGTTCAGTAAACCAAAGTCACCTCTTCTTCTTCTGTCCCCCTCCCCACCTCAAAACACCCACCCTTGGCAGCATAAAAGACCCTGGTGGGCTCATGCAGTCTAAGTTTGTGCTTAAAGAAATAACACTGTTACTGCTTCCTTCCTTCTACCTTTCCTGAAGCCCCTCAGTTAATTCCCTGGCCACTTTGTCCCTGGTTCATTATTGAACACACATATGGATTTCCTTCTAGCAAACCTGGCCTTCCCCTGGCTTTCAGGTGCCGTTAAGGCCTCTCCTCCTGCGGACTTCATATATGGCTTCTCCCAGAGAGACCGCATTTCATTGCAGGAATAGGATTGTGTGGAAGTAAAAGCACAAACTTTGGGGTCAGACAGAATTGTTTTAAAATCCTGGCTCCAAGGGTAGAGACATCAATAGGATCGTAAGGATATAGTAGGAGTAATTTTATGCAAATAAATTCAACAACTTGGATGAGATAGGCAAACTGTTAAGAGGACACAAATGACAAAACTGAAGAAGAAATAGAAAATCTAAAGAGTCCTATACATCTATTGAAGAGATTTAATTAGTAATAATAATAATAATAATAAGCTTTCCAGGGCGCCTGGGTGGCTCAGTCGGTTAAGCAGCTGACTTCAGCTCAGGTCATGATCTCACAGTCCGTGAGTTTGAGCCCTGCGTCGGGCTCTGTGCTGACAGCTCAGAGCCTGGAGCCCGCTTCGGATTCTGTGTCTCCCTCTCTCTGACCCTCCCCTGTTCATGCTCTGTCTCTCCCTGTCTCAAAAATAAATAAACTTAAAAAAAAAAAAGCTTTCCAGGAAGTTTTACAAATAAATACCAGGAAGAAATAATGCCAATCTTCCACAAACTGTTACAGAAAATAAAGAAGAAAGAACACTTCCCAAGTCATTTTATGAAGACTGAGAGCATTGTCCTGACACCAAAACCAAAGACATTACAAGAAAAGAAATGATATGCTCATGAATACAGTCATAAAGATCCTTAATAAATTATTAGTAAATTGCATACAACAACATATAAGAAAAGGGTGATATACCATGGCCAGGTGGGATTTATACCAGAAATGTAAGATTGGTTTAACATTCAAAAGTCAGTCAATGTAATTCATGATAGTAACAGAATAAAGAAGAAATACTATATACTTATTAAAACAGATGCAGAAAATGCATTTGACAAAACTCAACACTCACTCACGGTTAAAAAAATAAAAACTCTCAATAAACAAGATATGAAAGGGAAATTCCTTAAACTAATAAAGGGCATTTATGAAAAATTAATAGTTAACAGCATACTTAACAGTCAAATACTGAATATTTTTCTCCTACTATTGAAAACATCAAAAATACATCCATTCTCATTACTCCTATTTAATATTGTATTGGAGGTCTTAGCTAGTGCAATAATTCAAGTAAAAAAATAAAAATCTTATAGATTAGAAAGGAAAAAGTAAAAGTGTCTTTATTTGCAGAAATAGGTACTTAAAAAATCCTAAGAAATCTATGAAAAAGCTACATTTGTTCATACAAAAGCTCGTTAAAAATTATTCATAATAACTATTTCCATAATTGCAAAAAACAGGAAAAAATGCGAATGTCCATCTAGAGACAAGTGGATAAACAAATACTCAACAATAAAAAGAACCAACTGATTTGTGCACAAACATGGATAAAACTTTTAAAACATGATGCTGGTTGAACAAAAGCCAACTACAAAAGAGTATATAGTGACTTCTGCAAAAAAAAAAAAAAAAAATCTAATCAATGATGAAGAAAACAGATCAGTGTTTGTCTGGGAACAGAGTGGGAATTGATTGGGTAGGGGGACAAGGAAACCTTTTGGAGTCATGGAAATGTTCCATGTCTTGACTGTGGCAGTACTTACATGGATGTATACATTTGTCAAAACTCATGACACATATCCTTAAAATGTGTGCATTTTACTGTTTGCATATTACACCTCAGTAAAGTCTATTTTAAAAAGTCTTCTGTCCTCATCATTTACAGAGCGGCCTGGGTCAGTTCTTTTAACCTGCAGAGCCTCAGTTTCATAAAATGGCCACAATATTTACTTTGCAAATGTGTTGTGATGATCTACGTAAGGGTTACGGCGATCGAAATATGGTACTTGGGACGGAGTGAGTGAGCACCTAATAAAAACTAACTTATCATTAGAAAGTTAAAGCTGAAGTCACCAAGAGATGAATCCTTGATGGCAGAGTTTAAGATATGACAAGAAACATGGGAGATATTTTAACTCAGGAATCCTTGGTGTGCCTCCCAATGGTCATTTTTCCTAATTCCTCCAAGCTAAAGCTAGGTCTGGAACTGAAATGATACGATCTTATGTCTTAAAGCAATTTTCTTTCATTTGACTCCCAAAGCCATCTTTGGGAGGAGGTAGATCATGAACATATGACTCTACAAAGTGCGGGGAAGGAAAGGGACTTGCCCAAGGTCGCGCAGCTCAGTAGAGTCTAAAACACAATGATTGGGGGCAGCCTACTATGTTATCCAGAGACAGGTGGGGAGGAGGACGGGAGGGAGGCTCTGGCAGAGCATCAGAGCAATTGCTCTGATTGAAGCATTTTACTTTAGGGATGAAGTGTCAAGCCCAAAGTCCACAGAGGAAATCAGTGGCAGCATGAGGCACCTCCTGAATCTCAGCCTGGGGAGTTCTTCCTGTATCTCCTGCCTCCCTCTCCATCTTGGAAATGGTGATGGACCTGGCACTTGCTTTTGACCTTCAACGGGGCTTAAGCAGACCAAGACGCCCTCCTCCCTGTGTTTCTCTTGTCTTTCTGGCAGTGTGGTCCTCTGTCTCCCCTACGGACTCCCGCCAGGACAAGCAAGTAGAGATGATGTAGGTCAGTGGCCTGTCGGCCCAGCTGTTCCGGCTGCCAGGGAGGAGTCCTGGCTGCCCCAGTCCTGGCTGCCAGGGAGCAGAAGGGGTGGAGTAATTAATTTCTATGCATATCATTGCCAGGATCACTTACCGATCCAAGGAGGGAGATTGGAGATGTCACCCCGTAAATTGAGTCAGAGCCTTCACCTCGGTGCTTGGCTGGCAATTTTACACAGTGCCTGACACAGTAACAAACACAGGGTACAAAAAGGCAGCAACTCCCCTGGGTGATGGACGGGGGGAATTGGCCCAATAAATTGTTCCCTGTAAAAAGCCATGTTTCCCTCATTAAAAGGCAGTGAATTCTCTATTGCTTTTCATTAGCTCTGGCCTTGCTAGACATGAGGTGTAATTGACAGTGTGGTTACAGGAGGTGGGCCCCGAGGTGAGGAAGACAAAGGAGCCGAAAAGAGATTCTTATTTATTAAGGTGGAGGTGACAGGCGGCTGCTTAATAAGTTTTTGGCGTGGGGGCCAGGAGATGGGAGAGCGGTGGGGTCCTGTGAGGTTTGCTCCAAGGACATTGTACCCAGGAGGCTAAAGCGCTGGCCAGGCCCAGGACAGAGGCATGCCTGGAGCAGTGGGGGCTGAAGGTCATTCGTGGTCATGAGTTGCACCCCCTGCCTGGGAGAGGACCAAGGTCAAAAGACCTGGGGGTCTAGTCCTGGATTTGTCACCGACCGGCCACTAAGCAGTCTTGGGGAAGTGACCACGTCTTCCCAGGTTTCAGTTTCTTCAGCTGACAATGGGAAGAATGGAATCGAGAGAGTTCCTGTCAGTGAAAGCTCCTGGGTTGGGGGTGGGTGGGTGGGGAACGGTGCAGGGGGTTAAAATGCTACCGACACACTCCCGATTTTTATAACCATTTCCTTTCTTAGTATGAGCATGGACCCAAGAATTCTGTTTTTCTTCCATGGGTTATAATTCTACCCTCACTAATCATTGTGGTGCTCACAGTGTCCCAGATTTGGCCCCTGGGAGCCTTCAAGCCGGCCCCTGGGTCTCCCGATGTCCCCTCTGTTCTGAGAGCCTTTCTTTACCTTCTGGCACAAGCAGGTGTTTGAGGCTCATCCTTTACATCTTATACTTTCACACCCCGGTGCAGGTTCCTTTTAGTGAGTCCGAAAGCCAAACCAGTCGAATAGGAGTGATGCCCCCATCTTTAAAAGTGAGGTATGGACCGCCTGTGAAGTACGCAGCCTCGCACACATCAAGGGTATAAGAAGGCTGAAGTCGAAGCGGCAAAAGGGTGTTTGGGGAGAGTGTGAACTGTGGGTGTGCTGGGAGGCCTGCGTCTCGTGGGAGAGGAAGGTGTGCCTCCCCTTGACCTCAAGTCTAGGGAGAGGGGCTTCCAGGAAGCACTTGGAGAGTGGGCGGGGCCCCCAGAATCAGAGGGCACTAGGCCGGTGTTTGACACATGCCCAGGGTAACGAGGAGGTGAGGAGGCCACGTGGTCGCGCTGGAGCTCCTCGCGCAAGGTAAGCCCAGCCAGACCGTGGGGATCCAGTGCCATGAGGAAGGTGTGCATGGCCCCACTCACCGCCCGAGCAAACGCATCACCCCTCACAGGCATTGCTACCCAGACAGTCGGGAGAAGCCAACTAACTGGGCCAAAGGCATATCCTGGTAGTAAAGGGTGTGGCCCTTTCCACCAACACTTCTCCCAGGAGGTTTCACATTCTCCTCCTTTCCCGCCTCTTCCTCCTCCCCAGGGGCGCTCAAGAAGGGCCATCCCAGATGCCTAGCACTCCACGCCTGGTTGTCCTCAGAAGAAATACTGGCAAAACGGGAGCCTTAAAATTAAACAGCATGGAGTGTCCGATAATTAATTTGATTTTATACCCATTGTTTATTGAATACAAGTTTAAAACTACATTAAGGAGGCAGAACTGCGCAGCGTAGCATGAAAATGAGCTGGAAGCTTTCCAAGCGGAGGCCAGGAATCAGCAAATTGGTCAGCTGTACAAGATGGCTCCAATGAAGATAAAAGCAAGAAACCACGCTTAGGTTTCATCACCAGAAGATCCTACCTGAAAGCATTTGATGTCCCGAGCCCTGGGCTGTGGAGTGGCGTGGGGTTGCCTGACCGGCCAGGGTGGAGTCAACGTCAGCCATAGATCTGCGAGGAGACTGCACTGGGCATCCCCGAGCCGCAGGCGGGGAGGCAGGATCCGTGCCGCTCGCCCAGGTGGTTGGTTGATGGTTAATTTTACGTGTCAACTTGACTGGGCCATGGTCACCCACGTATCTGCCTAAGCATTATTCCGGGCGTGTCTGTGAAAGTGTTCCCAGAAGAGATCAGCATGTGAATCCGCAGAATGAGTAAAACAGACGGCCCTCCCCGATGTGGGTGGGCCTCGTCCAACTCGCCGAAGGCCCGAATAGAACAAAAAGTGGA
Organism: Panthera leo; assembly: GCF_018350215.1. Taxonomy (NCBI): domain Eukaryota; kingdom Metazoa; phylum Chordata; class Mammalia; order Carnivora; family Felidae; genus Panthera; species Panthera leo. The sequence goes on from NC_056690.1 coordinate 67,710,456, forward strand.
GGAAGAAAGGGTTCCCTCTGGCTGTGTCCGATTGAGCTGAGACAAGAATCTCCTGCTCTCAGCAGTACTGCTTCTCAGGCTTTGGGACTGAGCCTGGAATCTACGCCGTTAGCTCTCTGGCTCTCAGGCCTCTGGCAGCTCTGGCTTTCCTGGGTCTCCCGCTTGCCAATGACTGATCGTGGGACTTCTTGCCTCCACAACTGCATGGGCTAATTTTTTATAATGCATGTCTTACCATTGGTTCCGTTTCTCTGGAGAACCTGACAAACACAGCCTATCCAGACGCCATTTGCTCCAGATTGCTGGAAGGAAGACCTTAGAAAGCCCCTCTGGGCCAGGTCTCTGCCCTTTTGGGTTCTTTGGCTCCCCTGGATTTGAGCATCTTATAAGCTTCATGACCTCCTTCTCACCTGAATCCTAAATATAGACTTTGCTTTCTTCTCCTTTGCCTCCAGGACTTCCTGGGACCCTGACCACAGACTCAGGTCTTAACCTCGTCCTACCCAGTCCCCTTCATATCAGAACATCACCATCACCTTGACCCTTGATGCCCTGTTTACCTCCTGGCACCTTGGACGTGTAGCCTACGGTGGGCTTTAGCACGTAGTGGGACTGCCCAGAATCTGACTCACCACCCACGCATCCGGCTGAAGGCCCTCGGTGCCACCTTGACCACCAGCCTCCCAGCCTCTCCCCAGCCCCACCTCATCCCATCTTGACCTCGTATTGTGGGCTTCCGGCCTTGCCCCATCTCTTTCTTTCCTGGGTCCTCATCAGCTTTCGCTACCTGCTGCCCTTTTGGCCCGCAGTGGTCAGTGTCTGCCCAGCGCAGCCATATCTTCCAGCTGGGCCACTTGGCAAAACCCCTCCCTCTCCTGCCACACTCGCTCAACCTCAAGCCGGGCTGTCCTCAGTGATAAATGTATTGACTAAGGAGTCCAGACGCCCCTGGTCCAGGTTAGCTTGGCTGCCAGTCCCTGTAAGACTTCTGATGCTGGATGACACCTTCTTCCTGAGGCTGTGTCCCACTTTGGGCCCCAGTTTCGGTAACTGGGACCCCTGCTTGTTCTTCTGAGCCTCAGTCCTGATAACTGGCCAAACCCCAGCTTGTCTAGCCTTCGGGCCCTGCTTTGGTCCCGTCAGCCCCACTCTGGCTAAGCATTCAGGGGCTGCCATTTGCCAACATGGCGGCCACCACGTCTCTTGTTTAATTCCTGTGCAAGCCAGATCCGAGCCTCCACACCTCCTGCTGGGCTGTCCTGGTGCAGGCTGGCCTATCGCTGTGGACACCACCTTTTCCCATTGGCTGCATCCTGTCGACCCCCAACCCGAGGCCCTCCCCAGGGAGGTGTTGTGGCAACGTCTCAGGCTCCGCCCCATGGAGACCACCATCTGGGCATGATTCATGCAAGAATGTGAAAACTCAGGGAATTTTCATACAAATTTTATGTACTAATTTGTCAATCATTCAAACATTCACTGGGTTACCTTCTCTGTCTCAGACAAGGTGTTGGGCGCCGGGGATCTAAAGATTAACAAGACATCGTTGCTCAAGAAACGTGCAATCTAAAGAGGAAGATGAACTTGGTTGTTTGTGGTCAGCGCAGTGATAGCAATATGCAAAGTGTATTATGGGAGCAGCAGGTGGGGGGGTCTGGGGAAGAGGCAGAGATGAGGATAATGACTACGGCCCAAAGATTCAATGTGGCTTCATTAGACAAAAGGGGACAGAAGAGCTTTCCGGATGGAAGGAGCAGCATTAACAGAGGCATTAGGTAGAGCAGCAATTTGGAGAGGTGTGTGTGTGTGTGTGTGTGTGTGTGTTCAGGGGCATGGGAGAATTTGAAACCGATCAGGGTTCTTAGAGCACAAGGTTAAGGGCAGAAAATAACATAAAATCAGCCTGGAGAAGTGCAAAGGCCCAAGTCTCCTGTTAAGAAGCCAGGGGGGGTGGGGGTGGGGGTCACTTGCCCATAAGAAATGGGAAATCACTTGATATGTTAAACTCAGGAGCGACATGGTCAGATTTGGTGTGACAATGCCCTCGAGGCCCAGTGGGTGGAGGAACAGGAGAGAGGCGAGCAAGCCGTGAGGCAGAAAGAGCGGCGCAGGGGATTAACTAGCTGGCATCCACCTGAGGGGCCACGAGAAAGTGAACCAGGCGAGGCATGACGGCCCGGTGGCGGGTCAGGACGCAGCATGGAAAGACAAAAGGATGGGGAATACGGAGAAGGGCACGGAGGCCATTTGGGACATGGTGACAAAATTAACTTCACCGCAACTGGAGTACGAGAGCAGAGGAAAGCTTTAAAGCAGCGAGAGAAAAAAAGAGAAACATTATCTTCGAAGAGCAGGAGTCAGACTCATAGCTGACTTAGAGCCAACTTCTCGACAGAAATCTCGGAGGCCAGAAGACAGGGAATAATGTATCCAAGGGCCTAAAGAAAACAGCTGCCAACAGAAAATTCCTACAATGCACATATCCTTCAGAAGCGAAGATGGAGAGGTTTCTGCTTCCTGGCGGGATACGGTAGCTCGAGGCAGGCCAGCATCCCCACCAAGAACAAGTAGACGGGCCAGAGAAGCAAGGACATCACTCTCCTCTGAAGGCGGTGGAGGTCTGTGGAGAAGCGGACTCCGGAGGGGCTGAGCTTCTGGATAGGAAGGGAATTTGGAGGTGAGCTGATTTTGCAGCGAGGGGAGTCTGGGAACGGGGGTTTGCATCAATGAAAGGCCACTGGCGGGCACCACAGAAACCAGCGGAGCTTTGGGGGGACGTCTGGGGGACTCCATCTCATGGTCTGTTTCTCTCTCAGGTAAACTCATAACCCAAACTCCCTGTTGCACCAGCTCTGCAGGACAGATGGGGTGAGGCCTTGTCTCCTTCATCCCCGTCACGATGCCCTCCTGGATCCTGCCAGATGCCACGGCCCAGATAAGGGTGGGTCTGGAATCTGTCCTCTGTCCTGGCCAGCTTTCCCCGGAGCTCACGGGGGTGGCATTAGTCCAGGAATGCCTTAGAGGTAACAGAGCTATTTCAGTCGAGTTGGAGACTGAGTGTCAGGGGCATAGGAGAAGAGCTGGTTTCAGAAAGAAACCCCCACGTGCCTGAGCGGCTCAGTAGGCTAAGTGGCCAACCGTTCATTTTCGTTGAGGTCATGATCTCACAGTTCTTGAGTTCGAGCCCTGTGTCGACTCTCTCTTTCTCCCTCTTTCTCTGCCCCTTCCCTGCTTTCCCTCGCTCTCAAAATAAATAAATAAACTTCAAATAAATAAATAAACAGGCCACCACACCTGAGCTAGGTCTTGGAGGCCATGATTAAGGAAAATCCAGAAACCTGAAACCCTACCTTCTTATCCCTGGACTGCACTTCTTCTCATGGCTTCCCTCATAGGCATGAGATTTTCTACTCTGCTTCTTTGCTTATTATTCTGCTCTTTCTGCCTGGGGTATCCTTCCAAGCCACTCCACCCCTTTCTAGCTACCCGTTATTTCCCTTACCAGCCCTACCACCACCATGAGACCATCCACATCCCGCATGGATGCCCTCTCTCCTCAACACTTTCAGACTACTTAATATCGTATGGTTGGTATTGAAACCCTCCGTGGACAGCTCCCAACTACTTATCAGCCTGTAAGCTCCTTGAGGGTAGGGGCTCCAGCCCAGGGCTCCTCACATAATATACACTTGATACATGATGATTTGATGTTTTCATGCTTTGTGTCTTGTGAAATAGAGAGGGGATTGTCATCAAGGACTGGCTCCCCTCATTTAGAGCATCTGAGCCTACAGATACCTCCAAGGAGGGTTCATCTCAGGCCCATTCAGGTGCCATGTGTGATTTATAAATTCACCGGCCATGTATAATCTTGGACAAGTCACTGGACCTCAGATAGCAAAGTGTAACAAGAGAAAAAATAATTCAATGGCTAAGACAAAAGGGATTTCTACTTGCTTCCATGGATGATTAATTCAAGATCAATGAGATCAATGCCATGTCCTATGCCTCTTATGAGAAATCCCAACATTGAACCCAACAATAATTTCAATGTCAATTGACTGGGCTTATCCCCTCCCTATCCTTAGGTTCTTGTCCAGGAGCTGGCAGAGCCACCTCTTGTTATCCAGTGTGGCAGGCTGGATAATCACCCCCAAAGATTAGAATCACCCTAATCCCCAGAACCTGTGAATGTTACCCTATGTGGCTAAATGGACTTGGCAGGTGTGGTTAAGGGTGATTACCACAAACTTAGTGGCTTCAAACAGCACAAATATGTTATCTTTCAGTTCTGCAGGTCAGAATTTCAGCACAGGTCTCCCTGGGTAAAATCAAGGTGTTTCCAGGACCAGTTCTTTCTAGAGGTTCCATGGGAGACTCTGTTTCCTTGCCTTTTACGGCGTCCTTTCTAGCTTATAAAGGCCACCTGCCTTCCTTGGCTCATGGCCCCATCCTCCAAAGCCAGCCATGTTGGGGCTCTTTCTCACACTGCCATCTCTCGGATGCCTCCTTCCAATTCCCCCTGCCACTTTTAAAGATCCGTGTGATTACACGGGGCCCCAAGGGATAATGCAGGATAATCCCTCTATCTTAAGGTCAGCTGATTAGCAACCCTAGTTTCCCTTTACCACATAACTTAACTGATTCACAGGTTCTGGGAATTAGAACGTAGACACGGGGGCAGAGGGTCGGGATGACATTATTCTGCCTGCCACAGAAGGAAGGTAAGGAGAACATTCCAGGAATGATGGAAAAGTATAAGCCTGTAGTAGTTGTTTTGAGGGACAGACAACGAGGGGACCAAAGACACTAGGGTTCCAGAAGGACAGTGGTGAGAATAAGATTAAAGAGGTAGTTTGGAGCCAGATGGAGGGCAGGATGCCAGGATGGTGAAGAGTTCTGCTGTATAAAGTGAGAGCAGGGTTATCTTGCTAGGAGTGTGGTTTAATAGCTACCAAGAGTAGTGAAAGGCAGGACCGCAGCGAGCCTCTGACATTGGCTTCTTTGACTTCATTTCCATCATGGCCCTGGGACAGGAGGAGAAGGGATAATCCAGGGCACAATGTGGGCATCTGTGGGATAGGTGCAGGGCTATGACCAAAGCAGCAGGACACAGAAAACTGAGAGAAGGTGCCAGGAGGGGAGGAAGAGAGAAGGTGGAGGACAGGGCAGAGTTTAACCCACTCATAACCGGCTCCCACCTTTTAATTCCCATTGAATAGGCCTGATTCTGTTTTGATAGAAAACATGCCCAGCGCATGGTTCAGAAGGCTATAGAATTGAGAGCTATTAAATACTAAAAAGACAAGGTGAGAAACAATTTGCAAAATCTCCTCTTTTTATAGACTGCAGCGATTGAGAAAAATTGAGTAAATTCCCCAGCTGCCTCAACTGCAGTCTGTTTCAAGATTCCATCAATTTTTTTACGGTACAATCAATATTTATGAATCCCCAAAGAAATGTCGCAAAGAGAAACCCGGCGCAACGTTTTCTCAGTGGTTTGCAGAGATGTAACAGGGGGGCCTAAATAACTTTTAAAATAATCTCAATGACAATCAAAGCCTCTTCCATAGCCAATATGGTTTAATGTCGGTGTTTATATTAGCACTGTTCTGCCCAGGGTGGGGGCGGGGAAGGGAATGCGCTTTGGTTAATCTGTCCAAAGGATGACACTTACCGTAAGATGATACTTAAAAATTCAAAGGAAGTGCTATATTAAAAAGTCCCTGGATTTTTTTTTTAATGCATTAAAATATCCTCCATTGGTTAAGCAATGGATTTTTTCAGTCAGCTGGAAAAAAAGATTTCTGGGGGAAAAAAAAACAGACAAACAAATCCACATTGCTTTAATGGCTACTTTAGGTTTAATATCTAAACTTATTTAAATAACTCTGAGCCCTCCTGCTGAGAAATATTGAAAGTAATGGATTCCTTTGTGCGTAATCTCCCATTTAAATGTAGAGTTTAATTTCCCTTTCGGCTAAACCTGTGTGAAACTAGTCTTGAAATGTCCCTCTAAAAAAAAGAAAGCCCCATATAGAATATTTAGGGGGTTCCTTTATTTTATTTAAAATTGGTTTTGGGCATTAAAACTAAATAGTCAGCCCACAGTGAGCCCACAGACCCCCTAAGTTTATACCTGGAGCCCAAGCCGGGTGCCGGGGGCTTGCTGGTACCCATGGGCCCAGATTGAACACCTTGACCTTGTGTAGATCAAGCACCACCTGTGACCTGGCAGACCTCGCCCTCAGTCCTCAACATTGTCCCCATTCTTCCCATAATGATAACACTGGAAATCCTACCATTGGAGCTTCCGTTCTGTGGCTTATGGTTTTGATTTCTGTTCCGTGCAAACTGCCTCAGGCAGGGTCATACATCTCGTGTGGATGAGGGCCATTTGGGGTACATGATATGCATAGAGTCCTATAATGTTAGAATGGGAACTAAGACCTAGAAATTGATCGTGCTGCCCTTTTATTCGGCAGAGGCCCAGAGAGGGCTCAGTCAGTGTCAGAGGTGGGACACGAGTCCAGGTGTCTTGGTTCCCAGGCCAAGGTGCTTTCTCCGCCAGGCGTATGTTCCACACCAGCAGACTCTGTGCCTGGCTCTTGCACACCCGGGTGTTAATTCATGTGCTTTTCCATCCTTGCTGCATACCTGAGAATTTCGACAGCACGTATGAATGACTATGCCTAAAACTGCGGGTATAGGTTAAAGCACAGTATATTTTTTGTAACTATTCCAGACCGGACAGGCATGAGAACACGAGGGTTATTACCAAAGGGTTCCTTTAGCTGTCTTCTCTGAGTCGCGCAGATAAAACTCAGGTTACAAAGATGCAACTTGTAGGTGGCTCTTTCCACGACACCCCACTGCAGAAAACCAGCCATTCCTGGGCGGGCTTGTCTCATGATAAGCTTCTACGCTGGCCGGGATAATTCATAGGCAGTGGTACGGTTCCCAGCTGAGAGTGAGCACAAGGTAATGATGTCAGTAGATCAAAGACAGGACCTGGAGCAGATATTTGGGGGGATTTGATTCTGAAATCAAGATCTGGTTCTGAAATCAAGATCCGTTTCACAGACTTGCTGTGAAAACACGAGGGGCAAGCATGAGCCACGGGCTAACGTGGTCTGCTGATAGAAAGCTGTAGGCCCATTCTATCTCTCAGCCTCTAACACCACCTGTAGAAGGGCCTCATGTGCCAAATGGCTTGGCCCTATAATTCGAAGGACGCCGTGAACTCCATGCTCTAACGCTTTTATCCCCAGCAGCCTAAGTCGAGGGTCATAATGTCTAGTCGTTTCTACAAATACAAACATTGAAAACTTCAGTTCAAATGCAGAGTAAGTACCCAGGGGAAACACTGCTGTTGTTAGCCATTAACACTTTCGCTAGAATCAATTCTTCTGTCACCCAACAGGGCCTCGAAGACTGCAGAAAGTTACACTAGAAGAGGAGAGAGAGTCACAGGACGGATGTCAGCTGCCATCTAGGGAAGGGAGGGCCAGTCAATAGGCGATCCATAAATCTTGACTACATCTAAAGAAAAACATGAATTTTACTGATGCCACTGACTAGCTTACCTTTGGTTTTTAATTACTTGCAGTGCGATGAGGTTAAGTTAGCTCGTGTCTTACGTAATTTTAACACCCAAACTCCTCTCTTTCATCTTCTGCCTTTCCAGTCTGCTGGCCACAGAGCCTATAGTCGTCACCGAGAACCCAAAACATGCAGAGGACGCTCAGAGTGAGGGTGAGTGGCTCATTATCCTTGTCATTCTGGCCCAGAGTTAGAATCCCTGCTGGTGGTATTACTTTCCAATATATGGGGCCTGTGTTCACGCTGTTGGAATGTCTCTTAATTAAGAATCTTTTTTTGTCTTATGCATAAATTAATCAAGGTAATTATTGTAGCATTATTATTATTACATTGTACTTATAGAGCACTTACCTCCAAGGTGCTCAAAGTAGTTTATAGATTTTTTTTTTTTAATCTAATGAACTCTAGTAGCCTCTAGGCAAGATGGAGAGCCGAGCAGGGATTGTTAGAGCCACATTGTAGTTGGAGAAAATGGGTCAGGCCAGAAGTAGGGGTGGCTGTGAGTTGCTGCAAAATAACTCACTCAGATTTGCTTCTATGCTCCCATCCATGTTCTCTGATGCCCGGGGCAAGTTGGGGGCCAAGAAGAGGGCTGCCTCTGGGACACCATAGGAAATGTTCCTTCTCCATCTACAGAAGCCCACATAGCACCTTTAGGGCCCAGAAAGCCCCTCCCTCCAGGAGGGTTTGGACTTAGAAAACGGACCAGAAAGATCTGTTTCGCCTCCCTTTCTTCCTCTTTTTCTACTTGCCTTGAAGTCTGACCGAGTCCCCGAGCCAGCTGCTGCCTGGCGGAGCTGGAAGCGAAGGGTGTCAGAGAGAGGAGGACACTTCCCAGCACTTGTCGCCAGCTCCCCTCAATTTACTCCAACCGCGATGCAAATTGTCACGATTTCATGCATCTCCTCTGATGCTCTAGGTTCCCTGAGAGAGCACGGGGACGGCACGGAGCAGGCACCACCGTGGTCCGGGGCAAATCCCATTGCTGACCCAGATGGGGAGGGGACTTTCCAGCCCTCTGTAGCACCAGGAGGCAGCAGCACCACGTAAGAGCCTTGAGCTCGAAGTTCCTGCACTTAGTACTGAAATAACTGGAACAACAGTAGGGTCGAGATGACAATCGTATACGCCTATATCCAGGCACAGATGGGTAGACTTTCTCCTCTCACGCGACTGCTGGGGGATGCTGGGCTGTTGACATCCACATTGTCGTAACTCAGCAGACTCTAGTGGTCGCTCAGCAGCCTGTAAGCAAATTGCGGTGCTTGCAGGGGAAACAGGTGTTAACGGACAGTGAGCAAAGAAAATCCAGTGATGTGTTCCGCAGCTCTGGGGTCTCTGCCTCGAGAAGACCCTCATCCATGACATTAAGCAGGCCCGATCCATAGCAACCCATGTGTTCCCTCAACACAGAAAACCTCTCCCTTCCCCTCTCCCTCTCTGCCTAGCTTAGTCCAGCTCGTCCTTTACGGTGACGCAGCTCTGACATCACTCATTAATTTCACAGTTATTTCTTGCAGTAGTTCCTTTAAGAATCAGGCACTGTTCTCGGCACTGGGGTAGAGCAGTGACAAACGTGGGGGAGGGCAGATAGTATAGGAATAGTAAATTATCCTGTAAGTTAGAAAGTTGTAACTTTCCGGGCCTGGAAAAAAACATTACAGCAGGGGAAAGTGGCTAGGGCACTCTGGTAATGGAGGCGAAATTTTAATAGTGAAAGCCTTTGAGCAAAGACTTAAAGGAGATGGGGGAGGAAGCCACGTATATTGGTGGGAGAATATTCCAAGGAAAAGGAACAGGAAGAGCAAGGCACCAAGACCGGAGGATGGTTGACTCCCTCAAGGAAAAACAAGAAGCAGTTACTCTCTGAAAAGCAAAAGATAACACGTGTTGGCAAGGACGTGAAGAAATCGGGAAGCTTGTGCACCGTTGGTGGGGTGCACAAGGGTGCAGCAGCCGTGGAAAACAGTTTGGAAGTTCCTCAAAAAGTCAAGCATAGGGGCGCCTGGGTGGCGCAGTCGGTTAAGCGTCCGACTTCAGCCAGGTCACGATCTCGCGGTCCGTGAGTTCGAGCCCCGCGTCAGGCTCTGGGCTGATGGCTCGGAGCCTGGAGCCTGTTTCCGATTCTGTGTGTCTCCCTCTCTCTCTGCCCCTCCCCCGTTCATGCTCTGTCTCTCTCTGTCCCAAAAATAAATAAAAAACGTTGGGAAAAAAAAAAAAAAAAAAAAAAAAAAAAAAAAGTCAAGCATAGAATTACCGTATGAGCCAACAATTCCACGCCCAGGTATATACCCGCACGAATTGAAAACGGGGACTTCAACAGATACCGGCATGCCAATGTTTATGGCGGCATCATTCGTTCCAAAAGGTGGAAACAATCCAAGCACCCATCAGTAGACAAGTGAACGAACAAACTGTGGTGTGTCCATACCATGGAGTATTATTCAGCTGACCACCATAAGGACTTGGGCTTGGACTCTGGCATGGAAGTCATAATGGGGGAGAGGGTGGAGTCGAGGAGTGACATGATCTGACTTTAATAGGCTTGTACGTCAAGGGCTAATGAAAGAGGCACAAGGACGGAAGTAGAGACCGATGAAAAGGAGGCGACTGCAATATTCTAAGCAAGGGATGGCAATGGCTTGGGGGTGGCAGTGGAGGTGGGAAGAAGAGCTCGTGTTCTCGAAGTAATTTTCAGGCAAAGATAAACATAATCACTGATGAATGTGGGGTACGAAAGAAAGAGAAGAATGAAGAAAAAAATCGAAAGGTTTTTGACCCGAGCCACTGGGAGGGAGGTGTCAGTTACCAAAAATGGCAGGCTTGGGGATTAGGAGATCAGTGGGACAATGGGATGTTTGAAATGCTTATTAAACATCCAAGTGGAGGTGTCTGGCAGGCCGTTGAATACGTGAATCTTGAACTGGGAGCAGTTCCGACTAGAGTTACAATTGTTCTTCAGCATACACTTGAGACTAGAGGGGACCACCGAAGGAGTAGGAGGAGACAGAGAAGGAGAGCTCTGGGAACTGAGCCCTGAAGGATCCAATTCCAAGCTGAGAAGCGGCAGCCAGTCCAGCAGGAGGACAAACAGGAGTGTAGGGTGCTCTGGAAGCCAAGAGAAGTGTTTTGGCAGAAAGAGTGATCGACTGTGTTCCATGCTGCCGAGCGTTTAAATAAACTGGGACTGAGTATGGGCTATTAGATCTGGAATAGGATGACAAGAACCATCTCAGTGGAGAAGAGGAGGTGAAAGCTTAAATAGGGCAAGTTCAGGACACCTGGGTGGCTCAGGGGACTGAGCATCTGACTTGGACTCAGTTCATGATCTCGCGGTTCGTGAGTTTGAGCCCCACGTCCAGCTCATCCTTGTCAGCTTGTCAGCGCAGAGCCTGCTTCAGATCCTCTGTCCGCCTCTCTCTGTCCCTCCCCCACTTGCACTCTCCCCAAAAATAAGTGTCAACAACAAAATAATAAAATAAATGGGGCAAGTTCAAGTGAGAAAGGAAGGAGAAATTGGAGGCAGAAGTAAAGAGAAGACTTCTGAAGAGTTTTGCTAAAGAAGAACAAAGGATGGAGTATAGATGGAGGGGAAGCGGATGAGGAGGAGGCTAAGAAGGCTGCCTTTCCAGCTCCTGTCCTTCGTCCAAGTCACCAAGTCTTACAGCAATGTGTCCAAACACACAACATCTCGCAGCAAATGTTTGCTAAACCGAACTAAGTATAGATTTGACAGATAGTCACGTTGATGTACAGAGAAGTAAACATTGGTGGAAAAATAGAAACAGGGAAACACAAATCAAAACCACACTGAGATACCACCTCACGCCAGTCAGAGTGGCTAAAATGAACAAATCAGGTCTGGACCAAAGTCCAATGTCATCAAAGGCTCAATTCATTGGCCAAATTCAAGCCAATTGTCTTGAATTGAATTTGAATTCAAGTGGCAAATAGAGGGCTGCTGATTCTGCTTATTTCTTCACTTTCTGTCCCTTGTACTGAGATGTTTAAACCCTGGGCACTTGGCTCACAATTAATCCGCACCTCCTTTTCTGCCTGATAGTGAGAAGTGAAAAGCTGACCGTATCCTGCATAGAAAACTAAAAGCTATAATTCTTAACTCTCCTCTTGGCCAAGTGACGCCTTGCCCTGGCCTCCAAATGTCACGTAAATATATCAAGTTGGACAACCTAACACTTAACTCTGTGCCAAGCGCTGTATTAAAGCCGTTTGTATGTATTAACTCATTTCACCCTCTCGACACCTTTATGGAATGAGTTCTGTTACTGGCCCTGTTTTCCAGATGAGAAAATTCAAGCATACAGACATTAGATTACCACTTAATTAATTTGTAAGGATATGTAGATTATGAGGTCCGCCTGGCTCCAGCCAGATCTGAACCCCATCCTGACATTCTCCCGCTCTCCTCTGCAAGAGCATTAGGGTTTTAGGGAAAAGCACCAAAACTTGCTTTTACTCCCATCTAGTGTGCCAACACTCTCTGTGTAAGGTCTCACTTAGCTGGAAGGAAAGAACCAGCTCTTGACTTCACCTTTGAAACTAGAACACGATTCTTTAAAAGATTAGATAACCATCACATGGGTGTCCCTAGACAAGTCATTAATGCCTAAGTCATAGGTCCCTCACTCAGGAAATGAAGCCCCTCTTTCCTGCCCCGTGTAGAGAATAACCATGGACAGTTTCAGACTGTGGGGCAGCGGGAAACAGCACGACCCAGGGCAGGGGAGGAAGGCTCAAGTCTGGCTCTGCCTCTAACTTCACAGATGACTAGGAAACATTCCCAAACCTCATCAACCCTCCAGCCCTTAGCTGCAAAAAAAAAAAAAAAGAAAAAAAAAAGGAGATAGTTTTCTATACTCCACGTGGGCTACATAGTCCTCTAATAATTTCCTAGTTCTCCCGTACTGGCACTCTCCATTTTCTGTGAAATGAAGAAAACAAAGTCTGGTTCAGTTCGTTGGGATGCTTCCCCTTACGTTGTGTGTTACGGCTGCCATTGGCCATGGCGTCCCAGACTGTCTCCACCCTGGTCTCATCACTTCATGCAGCTTGTAGTCTCCTCTAACGGGCAGAGGGCAATGAAGCTGTACCCACGTGTGCCCATGGAGGTACTCTGAACAAGGAACACACCTAGGGGGCCCAGATCATTTTTGAACAAGTAAGTTCGCTGAGGTCTCTTCCAATTTAGAAAACCTATAACTCTGGGAGAAGGCTGGCGTTTGTTGAGGACCCAGGAAGGCATAAACAAATCTTTCAGTAAACCCAAAGTGCATTCAATAATCTTGACACTTCAAGAGAATACCATCACCCCCTGGTTTATACTGATTCAAAGCTCTGCAGGTCAAATTATGTCGCCTGGTGTAGCAGTGGTCCTGAGTCACCCTGACATTGAAGGAGGGTTCCCCTATTGGTGGTTCCATACTCACGGGCTGCCGCTTTCTTGATTCCACCAACACTATGGCTAAGGCCTTGACTTTGGGAGGATTGCAGTTCTGGGATGTTCTCACCTGGCTTCTCAGGAGGCTCTGACACTCCCAACATGTACCGGTCCTCTAATCCCAAGATAGAAACTGTATTACCCAGCCTTTATTCCTTCCCATCCTTCACAGATGTATATGTTAATGTCTTGTTTCTTGCCTCCCTGGAAAGGTGCCACTCTACTGGGTTGTGCTCCCAGATGAGAACCAACACTGACAAATTATACCCAGCAAGATGAAAATCTTTCTAAAGCAGTTTAGGCTCTCCTGCCTTCTTTACTGAATAAGCTGAATGCAAGTTAGGGTTTTTATTTAGTGGCACCTGGAAATAGATTCAGAGAATGTAGAATGGCCAGTATGGGCTTTTCACGGAATGCCCAATAAATAATTACAGAATAGTAGGGCTAGAAGACTTTAGATTTTACCCAATATAGTGGCCAGTTTCTTCATTTTGGGCAGCTGTTTGGAACGTAAATGTTCTATAAGTGTAGGAATAAATAAATGAATTTGGACTGAGCCATAACGCACGAATTCCCCCCAAAGCTAGGAGGGTACTTAGGGTTTGTCTCCTGCCTTTATAACCCTGAGTATATCTTTGAGTTTTTGGAGGCTTTCTGTCAGTGTCTTGTCTTTTCCCTCTCTGGGGGGCTTCACCTGTCATATTTTACTAGGGTCACTGCCTACCTCTGGGAGCAACTTCTCTTCTTAGTTCACCGATCCTGATATATTGATTATCCAGGAGCCAGATAACTGATCTTCGTTCACTGATGCAAAAATTAAGGGTTCCAGGGCTCTGAGATAGAGCTTAACAGCCTCTCCTATTGATAAAGGGCTTGAATTTCTATGCATCAGTAGGTGAAATTTACTTTGGCTGGGGCTTACCATTTATTCCTTCATTAATCCACTATGTATTTGGTTCCAAACATTTAGGACCGCTTGGTAGTTGGATTTCCAGACACATGAAATGTCCCTCCAGAAATAAAATAGATTATGGACTAGTCCATAAGAACCATTTCTATGTGATGTATCTAATGTGATATGAATGGATTTTAAGAGGCCCTCGCCATACAAGGCCTTTGTCATATGGACAGCTCTAAAGTCCAAATGCAGAGAGGGAGAAAAAGATGATCATTTTGTCACCCTCAAATTGTATTTTATTAAATTTTTAATCCTTGGGATTTCTTTAATGCTAATTGCTTCTGACAAGTCCATTGAACCTGCCTTTGGATTCTATTCACCCGGCACATCAAGGTGTTAATATTTCTTCATGTTGACACTTCTAATGAAGGTGCATGTGTGTTCTCCAGAAAAGAATTGCTAACAAGGCTTTGGTTTCTAGGGTTTTCTTCCCAGGGTCTTTCAATATAACCTACCAACAGCAAGTGGCAGCCAGGCCATTACTTAGAATCGGTTGTCCTCTACCTAAGTGCCTGCTGGCTCTTTGACTGCTATATAGTCATATCCTGATGTCTAAATATATAAATGTGCAAAGACAGTTAACTAGGACTTATTTGTGCCTTGGGAATTAAAAAAAAAGTAATTAACTGGTATTTTTAACGCACTTTCTCTTTACAGGATGATCTAGTTAAATGGTTCAGTTATAAGATCAGGGAATTTGGTACCTTTTGAAATAGCCCATCTTAAGTGGTTCCAAAGTTATCTTAATGGGCTGGTGGCTTGTGCTTTGTCTCCTGGAAAAACTAAATGAGAGGACAGAGCTGATCTGAGGAGCAGGTGCACCCAAGTGCACAAGGCAAGAGAGGGTCCCAGTCAACATCCACCATGATCAAGCAAGAAGTAAGCAGTTCACTCCCTGGGCTCAAGAATGTACTTAAAATATTATTTCAGATTTAGGAAAAAAATTCTTCCTCCTAACACCAAAGCAATTAAAATATCCATATTGCAATATTTAAGACATGGAAATACTTCTAATTTTTTTAGACAGCAAACTCCAAATTCTACATTTGGATCTGTTGGTCAGCCCACACTGTTAGATTAAGGGTCAGAAAACTTGAATTCTGGGTAAAGAGTGTTGCCCACTAAAATTTGCTTTGAATAAAGCATGCATGACAACATCACCTTGGCAAAAAAAAAAAAAAAATAATAATAATAATAATAATAAAGTACGTGTGGTGGCCCATCTCCAAGATGCTCTCCAATGGACCAGGAGGTCAGACATCCTGACAGCAGCCTTATGAGAGACCCTGAGCTACAACCATCCAGCTAAATTGCTTTTAGATTCCTGACCCTCAGAAGCTGTGTGCTGTAATAAATGCTTGTTATGTTAAGCCACTCAAGTTTTGGGGGGCTATGGTCTTACGCAGCAATGTGTAAGTAATTCAGTATGAAAATAGTCTGAATCAGAGCCCCAATATATGGATATGTGATTAGGCATAATTGGATGGTCACTGTGGGTCATTTCTGCCCTGTCATTTCCCCAGGTGATAATGCCCTCAGACCTCAACTGCCCTCCTCCATCTGGAAACTCTGCTCAGGACACGGGCTTTCCAGGGAGCTTGTCAAAGCTGGTGTCTTTACTCTTCAATGGCTCCATTTATGGGAACCAATCCATTAAGGCTCATAGGAGCACCACCCATTTAGTAGCTTTGGGCCTGGTGCTTTAGGACATTAGTTCTCTGGACAGAAAAGCCCCTGGGTTCTAGAGGATCTTTCATGTCCTAGCATATGGTGCCCGCTGGGACTTCAACTTTGTGTGTACATGTCTGAGCAATTCTAATTGATTGGGACAACAAGGGACAGAAACCATATACTAAAGGAGCAATTGTAATGCAGATCCCACCCCCACCCACTGCCATCTCCTGCTGTTATGTTGGGTCAAATGTGTGGGTCCTGACATGTGCAAGCTGTTAAGATTGAAGAGTAAACACCCTACAGTGGGGGGAAGCAGTCCTCTGAAAATGACAAACTTTTGGGAGACGGTGGCCTGACACCAGAAAGCAGGCTTTAGCCAAGTCAACCAAAGGATCAGCCAGAGTTCACGCAGGAAAGGAAGTCATTCCGCTTATATTAAGCCGAAAATGATTTACCCTGAGAAATCGCTGTTCGCAAAATTAGTGGAAGAGCTGAAAGAAGAAGCTGGAGGCTGGCTCTCCAGAATTAACGCCCTGAGCATGCGCAATCAATGCCAAACTGACCAGCTCGTGGAAGGTGGGAATTGGGAGCCCACGGTGGATCTATTGAATTTGAGAGCACGGCGTCCTTAGTGCGATCCAGGGGTGACGAGGCAATGTTCTCACACCACAGCTGTCTGTCAACACCCGCAGAGCTAGTGCTCATACCCAAAAGGCTCCTGCAGAAACCCCAGGTGTCCACACCATGCTTTCTTGCAGCGCTCGCGACACCCTCAGGGAAATTGCCCTGGCTTCCAAATGTCATGGAGGTATATCAAGTGGGATGAACTGAATTCTCAAACAGAACCCTAGCTGCGAGGGAGTCTCAGAACTGTAGGTTTTAACTTTCCAAGACTCTAAGATTCAGAAAGGCACATAACCAAGAGGTTGGAAAAAATGCCAAATGCTGATACACCATTTCTAATGCAGAAAGCGAGCTCCTGAGGCGATTTCTAGATTTCTCTCCCTTCTGGGTGTAAAACCACGGAAATCTAGGCATGCGCTCAGGACATCTCAGAAGGCAGGGGTTGAAGATGGCCTCTTCAAGGGGGGTGCCTAACGGGCAGGCAAGGAGGTGACGGCAGTGATGAGAGCGAAGGCTTCTCAGAGGGAAGTGAGCCTTGCTGAACAAGAGTCGGCCGCATCCAACATGTAGAGATGCTTCCTCTATGTCTGGCTCACAGGACAGAGATTCAGCTTCACAAAGGAAGCTGGCGGGCCTCCTGATGGAGGAAGCCCACAGCACGGGCTCTATCCGCCACCCCTATCCAGGTGTATGAAATTAAGCAAGACTCTGGACATCACTGGGCCCTCGCTGCCTCATCCCCAAAGCTCAGGGGTTGGACCAAGGTTGCTCTGTGGTTCCTCCCACCTGTAAGGTCCACAAGCCCAGGTCTATGTTAGTGGAATAACCAGTGAGGGGTGGTGGAGGGGGGGGCACTGATGCCTCTGCCAACCTCCCTTCGAGCCGTGGCAGGGCCAGGACTAGGGCAAGATTAGCGAGGTGTCCAAGGTACAGATTTAGGGAGAAGTTCACTCTGCGGGTCCCACAAATGCTGACCCTGCACTTTTCTTAACTTCTGCACCCTACGTGCCTGACTCACCTCCCCCTGGTCCCAGCTTGGGAAGACAAAATAGGACACGTAGAGCCGCCACGGAGCAGTGGGGCACAGTCTTGGGCTCCTTAGGGGAGTTTTGTGAGATGGGAGAAATTCTGAACGGGAAGGTATTGCAAAGACCAAACATGATGACTTAGCAGTTGGTGCCAGCCTTGGGGGCCAGGTCAATGTTCCCCTCTCCTCGCTGAAGGTTTCCAAGGGAAATGTCCCTGTCTAGGAAGAGGCAACATAAGAAGGCAGATCTCACAGTCAGTGGGAGGTCTCCTGACCCCATAACCATAGGCCAAGGCCAGGGGCCTCCAAACAGCCATTTTTTCAGGACTGTGTTCACCCTGCGACATCCAACGGAAGTTAAACTCTCTAGAGATTAACCCACTTTACTCTATCTGAGCTCTGTCTCTAGGAACTAACTCAGCCTCTGCGCTCAGAGCATGAGAGAGCTTACCCAGCGTTCCTCCCACTCTGTCTACAAGCACACCCACTAATGTAGAATATCAAGTTAAGAGAGGAGAAGGGAGAAAGGGAGAAGAGTTAATTTAAGGGGAAAATTATCTCTGCTCTCTGGTAATAGAACCTGTAAATTAGGGCATTTAATTACCAAAGACAATTTGTTCATTTTGGATGCTAATATTTACATTAGCAACTGCTTTGAAAGCATGAAATCTGATGAATTGGCAAAACACTTTTACTCCTTTTCCCCAAATTAATCAAACGAGCTGTGATCAGGCTATTTATAAGTCTAGTTAAGTATATCTCCCTAGTGAGGGATTTTTTTTTTTTTCCTCCCACCTCCTTCACATTTTGTGAGCTCTCACAGATACTCAGCTTTTCACCTAGATACTTGGTACCAGAGGATCTCAGTGGGAAGGTGTTTGATCTATTTCTATATTTAATGACACATTTCATCACAGCGGAACAGAGCATTGTGCCATCTTTGTTGAAATTATATTTCAGTGATAATCCCTTCCATTTGTACAACCCCTGGTGACTTCCGAGGGGCTCTTATGGAGATGAGCTCACCTCCAACGTCCACTGGTGAAAGTTGCAGCCTCAGACTCCGATGCTGATGGCTGATAGGTCTCTGTTGTCCCCCAACCCCACCTCCATCAAGAAAGCCTGGATGAGTATGAAGGCATTAGCCTGGAAGGGAAAGGGGCCAGTGGGTGGACCCAGGATGGACATCTGAGACCACCATCAGAGCAAGACCTCCTCTGATGCTGGATGTTCTGATCTCGGATGAGCCTCTTGCCCTGATTCTTGACCTTAATACTGACCTACCCGATTCTGGCTGTTGACCTTGATGCTCACCTACCCTACTCTGATTGGCACTCTTGTTTAGTCAATCCTCACGGGATCTCCTCTCTTCAGCCCAGAGACCTCAAAGGAGATGGGAGAGATATCAGATCCATGGTCCTCTCCCTTCACTAATTCCTCCACCACTATCGACAGCGAGCCCAGACTTATAGTCATAGAGCTGGGAGGATCCTGGAGAGACCACCTGGTCCAGCGCACTGACATGTAAGGATGAAGCAATTGGGACCCAAGATGTTAAGGCTGGATGTAGACCTGAATGGTGCATCATGGAGACACAGTGAAAGAACTTGAGGATGGGCTTGCTTGTTGGACTCTTTGACCTTTATTATTTTATTTTTATTATTATTTTTCCCACAGTCTCCCTCTCACCAAGGCTGACTCTTCAACCTTTAATATCCCCTCTCCCAGCCCTGAGAGGACCCACTCTGATGCAAGACTTCTCCCAGGTCCCCAGCACACAAATGGTGGCTTTGAGAGCAGACGGGATGTTAAGAAGGGTGAGGAGAGATGGAAATGATGTCACCAGAGCCCCTGGCCTGGCCACATGGGATCTCAGTAAAATCATTTTACTGATCAAAAACTCAATAGGTATTCATGTGCTAAGAAACTATTATGTGCCTAGACTGTTCTAGGTGTGTGTTAAGGGTGTAGGGGAAGCAGACGGGTGTAAGACACATGGCTTGCCCTCAAGGCATTGACGGTCCTGTTAAGGAAAGAGAAGCGTGACAAGTTAGCTAACCATTCAGTCCGGACATGCCAGGAGGTACAGAGAGTAAGTGCAGGGTGAGGAGGCCGGGGGTGGGGACAGATTCTTTGGGGATGCATAAGCAGGTGTATCAGTCAGAATAGGGTAAGTTACACTGGGGTAACAAATGTCCGGAACTATCTGTGGCTCACAATAGCAATGGTTTGCATATATTTATTCTAACTTGCTCTATGTAGATCAGCTGCCTTGTTCTCTTCATTTTAGAACCCAGGCTGAGGCAACAGTCCCTCCCTAAGACATTTCTATTTGTCGTGGTGGCCAGAAAAGAGAGAACTGGCTGGTAATGCTTCCGCTTGGGTGTGTTCCTTGTCATTTCTATTCACATTTCATTGAGCGAGTCCCACATTGAGTGTCATTCCATCTTATGACCAAAACAAGCAACATGGCCAAGCCCACTGTCAATGGAACGGGGACATACAGAACTTATTCTTGAATAATAATACCATCTCCTACAGCAAAGAAAGCTTCCTGGGGAAGAAGTGACATGACATGGGCTTTGAAAGACAAATACAATTTAAAGAAGAAAGGAAACATGACATTAATTCAGAGAGGCAGCGTATTCTAGAAGTCTAAAGAGTGGGCTCTAGAGGCAGGTTGCCCTGGGTTGAGTTGTGTCTATACCTCAGTTTTCTTATCTGTTTTATGGGAACACTAATAAAACATACTTGATACTTGTGAATTCATACAAATAACCATTATTTTTGGAATGGTGCCTGGAACATAGTAACTAGATACCAATAAAAATATACTAAATAAACATACTTGATACTTGTGAATATACTAATAAAACATACTTGATACTTGTGAATTCATACAAATAACCATTATTTTTGGAATGGTGCCTGGAACATACTAAATAGATACCAATAAAAATATACTAAACAGATACCAGCCCTTATTATCTCAGATTTTGTGTAAGCCCAAAGGAATGAAGATTCAAGGTATGTTTGGAGGAAAACGAGGTGGAAACTATATGCATAGAAGTAAAGGAATTATGGTAGACAAGACTAGCCTGAAAAACAGGTAGAATGGAGCCCAACTATGGGGGACCGTGGGTGCCCAGATGGGAAGCTTGAACTTGATTCTGACCCATGACTGTATGTGGTCATTTGGAGGAGATGTGATGGTTCCCGTTAAGGCCAGACCAGCCCTTCCGCTGCCACAGGGAAATGGCGGTCCCAAGTCACGAGGCACAGGGCAGGGCTGTGTCCCATCTCTTTCTCAGCCTGGCCTGGTGACCTTGCACGAGTTCCTTGACCTGTCTCAGTCCTGAATCTCCTCATCTGTGAAAGAAGAAGTGGCCTTGCAGGTCTGTAAGGGCCCTTCTGGCTCAGCCATCCCTATGAGGCTTCTAATTGCTATTCTCCGCTCTCTCCCAATCCGCATGGGGCCTGGAGTTTTCAAATGCTCCCTGACACCCCTCCCTACCAACCTCTACCCGCTCCCTCCCACCCCCTTTCCCAACAACTCAGGCTTCTTGTTTCCCAGGAAACCCCCCGTTTTGCCAACGGCGCCCAGAGCACAAAAATGCAACCCAAGCAGTCCAAGTGAGCCACGGCCCCCCTCCCCACCCAGCAGAGCACAGAGGCGCGGGCCGGTATTTAATTAGTTTGCAATATTACATATCTTTTAAATCTTTTAATCCATTTAATAAAAAAAAAAAAAAGTTAAAACACATACACACAACTAACCAACTAACAATGGCCCCAATTTGTGTTTTGTCTGACGGGGAATAATATTCATGTCTACATGAGGGTGGCATGTAATTAACATGTCATAATCAAAATGACTAAGTTTGACACATTATAATCACTGCATGGAGATTATAGCATAGCCAGGGGCGATCCACACAGCCTATCTTAATATCATTTGCATAATGAAAGCATGGTGGCAGTAATAGCTTTTTTCTCTTGTTATCATAATTTCACCCAGGGCTGCAAGGGGCTCCCGTACTGTCAGATGTTGCTTGCTAAAAGTCATTGTGACTTGAAGAAGGCAGCGAAAGTGACCCAGAGCCTTCCCCTTGGAACAATAGCTCGATGGCTGGCCTCTGATGAACAGAGTGGGGCAATACAGGGGATGAGCCCCCAGAAGACTCTCCTACGAACCCATACCCGTCAGACGTCGGGACAGTCTGCTCTCCCCGGGCCCCTTGCTTGCAGTGGGTATGAGATTTCCTTCTGATCGATGACAAGTACTGACATTCTTAGACACCAGGCAAAACTCGGTCAGATACGCACATCGCCCGAAGCAGACCCCTTGTAGTTTAACAATTGTTTGAATGGGGCTCCTGGCCATCTAGTACCGTAGTGCTGACCCTGAGGTCGGTCAGGGGTCTACAAGCCACACAGGCCAAGCAGAATGGCCACAGATGGCTTCCGTAATCTGGACGAGTGCCTCATGGAACCAGTCAGGTGCGGGAAAGTATGCGAGCGCACCACCCTCACAGATGCCCCCTAATTTGCCATAGGTCCCATTTAAACCTGCCATTCTTGCAACTTCCGGCTCAGCCTGCTCCCGTGGCCCCCCATTCCTTCTCCCCCACCTCCTGCTGCCCCAGCCCACTCGGGCTTTCCGGAAACCTCAGCTGGAAGCCCGTCTTCATCTAACCTGCTGGCACCTGCTTAGACCCACCCGGACCTCCCAAAGCACCTTGTACAGTAATTACATTGCAGTCTCAGAGAATCACGTTCCTTAGGACGGGAGGCATTTTTTTTTTTTTATCGGGACCTACATTTGGAAGTCGTACCCCAAACAATCTCAAAGCATAAGAAAGACTCACAATCACCTCTAACAAACTAAAGGGGGGGAAATGCTGATTTTACAGTGAAGAGACCTGGCAGACATCACCTTCACCAAGCGATCAAGGTTGACATCACCAGTGATAACTCATATCCATAGCACGTACCTGTGATGATACGATGGAAAGGGCACTTTGTTTCTCTGGTACTCTCCCCCCAAATTCACAACTCCGATCTGTTCGTGCCGGAACATCAGACAAACCCAAACTGAGGGACAGCCTTCAAAATGCGTGACCAGAACTATTCCTAAGTATCAAGGTCATGGAGGAAAAAAAAGCGGGGGGGGGGGGGGGGGGAAGACAGGAACTGTCGCAGATCCCTACGGGAACACAAAGCGGACAGGATGACCACGTGTGTCACGGAATCCTGGTGTCACGGAATCGTGTCCTCCCTTTGGATAAATGTGCCATTGTTACGTAAAATGTCAACATGCGGGAACATTGGGGGAAGGGTATGAGGGAATTCTCTCTGTACTCTCTTTGCAACTTTTTAGATTATCTAGACTTTATTAAAATCAAGTGTTTGCTCATGTCCCGTGGGGGTTGCCAGGGGGCGGCCTGGCCATCCACCTGTCTCCTGAAAGACAGGGCGCTGGCAATCTACACGTTGAGGCCAGCCAGGATACCCTTGCCAGTCTCTCTCTTCCTCATGCCCCCACCCTCGTGTGAGCCCTTCTCTGTACTGCCTTTCCCACTGGCTCCACGGTCCCTAATACGTGGAAGCCTTCGTCCTGTGCCCGCCCGGAGGTGCACTTCTGGATGCGATGCGCCTGGATGCTAGTCACGTGGCCCAAGCGCTAAGACCTTTGTTGCCAAGTCAGGGCTGTTTTCCTCCCTGCCAACCCCCCTCCCCTATTTGGGGGGCTTGTCATTCACAGCTGCCTGCCAGTCATCCGGGTCCTGGGAAGGAAATGAGGCCGAGGAACTCAGGCGCAGAGCCCCCCACTGCGAGGGAAATGTTGACTCACAGCCAATGCATTTTAACACAGGGAAACTCCCAGCAAAGCCAGAGGGCTGTGCCTGGGCTCCTGGGAGCACTACTTTCTGTTCTTCTGAAGGCCTGGAATTAATGTCATCGTTCCCTCCTGGGTCGGAAAACTGCAAGAACCTCTCCACCACTACGGGGGGCCCTTCCACTGACCAGAGGGCCACTGTGTCCCCCTGCTCACTTTCACCAGCATCCCCTTACTGAGAAATGGCCTTTACGTTGGCAATATTGTTTGAAAAGCAGTGAAAGGCCCCCTCCCCCTCAAAAACATCTACTGTCCTCTTTCCGGGCGCCTAGAATGACCCCGTTTGATGTGGATTCCTTTGAATTCAGAATGGTTTTTATTGCTTAATCTTCTCTCTAGGGTTCTCTCTAGGGTTGATTGCAAGGGGCAGAATCCACTCAAACTCCCCTAAGCAAAATGGGGGTGCGGCGGTAACTTCTAGAGCAGAGGATAATAAGAGTGGCCTGGCCCCATCAGGACCACAATGTCCTCGGTAAGCATTGCCTAGACTAAGCCTGTGACTCTTGTCTTCTCTCCTAGCTCAATTTGACTTTTCCCTCACAACCCCTTAGCACAGCTAATAATTATACACTGATTCTTGGGACTATTTGTGTCTCTTCTCTCTTCCCATTAGAATGTGGGCTCCGAAAGGTCAAGGGCTGGGTGCGTTTGGCTCCTCTTGTGCCCTTGGGACTCCCATGGTGCCCAACACAGAGAAGAAGCGCGATGGATGAAACTAAACGCAGAGAAGGAATAAACAAACAAGAGGTCAGCCTGGCTTTCACGGAGACAGCGGCCCAGGGAGGAGGAAGGGGATGTGGCCAGGCCCTCTCCATCTCTCCTGGGAGACAAACAGCCAGCGTGACACGGGACCATGCAGCCCCATGTGGCCATCATGCTTTAGGAGCGCTCCAATAGGGCACTCTGTCCCTGCATTGCAAGATAAAAAATCAGTATGCCTGAAAAGCAAACTGAATTCTTCCATGTTGGAATTCTGTTTTCCACTTCAATCATCAGAGAGATCAACTTCCCCAAGAGACCCTCCCTCTGATTAACGTTTACCCCCTGCAAAGGCTGAACAGGTGATAAGTGTGGACACCCATGTCGCAACCAAGGAGAGCTTCGAACTGCTGTGAGATGATTTCCAAAGGAAATCAAAGTTTTGATGGTGTGGAGTCATGTAACCAGTTCTCCCCAAGATTTGTAGGACCACCCATGAGTGCAAGAAACGCGGGCTTGGGTTCACCTGCAAGTAACAGGATACCTATTTAATGTGGCTTAAATATCCGTGTATTTATCTCACAAGAGGTCAAGAGCCGTTGCCCACCTAGCATATGTGACAGCGAAATGAATCACTTCTCTTTCCGACAAAATCATTTTCAGCATACGTTTCAAAGCAGCATGGTTTACTACGTATTTTTAAATGAACATTGTGCTCGGCCTGGAGGTGAATTCAGAGAACGCTCAGAAACTTTGTAACAGTCTGAATCATCCTGCTTCGCCCGAGTGCAATCTGTGACCACGCGTGTATAAACATCCCTGTATGTGTTAGACTCGTAGCAAACAATGATGGCACAAAGTCTGTAAAAGTAGAGAATCTGAACTTGAGTTACTCCAAGTCTGTCATTCTATGTGACCACACAGAGCCTCCGAAGTTGTGTTTAATTTTAAAAGGACGGGGGGCGCCCGGGGGGGCTCAGCCGGTTGAGTGTCTGACTCTTCTTGATTTTGGCTCAGGTCGTGATCTCACAGTGCGTGAGTTGGAGCCCCACGTCGGGCTCTGCACTGACAGCGAGAAGCCTGCTTGGGATTGTCTCTCTCCCTCTCTCTCTGCCTCTCCCCTGCTTGCACCCTCTCTCTCCCTCAAAATAAATATATAAACTTAAAAAAATACTTTAAAATGTAAAAGAGTGAAGCAGAATGGCAGGGGTGACCCTTTACAAGCCACACCCAAATGGATCTGAATCTAGGGAAACCCTCGCCGGCTCACTCAAAGCAAATGCCTGTAGGTCAGCCCACGTGGGTCCTGTCGGTGACCGGCTGTGGCTGACATACATTCAGACCCCATGGTAACCGGCACAACCGCTCAGCGTTGGGACTAATGAAGGACTTCCGTGGGGGAGGAGGAGGATTTCATCACTGGCATTTTTTGGAACTGTTGGCACAAAAGCAGTCTGACTTCCAGTTGGCTTTGTTACCGTTTTAAATTCTCTGCAGACCATGCAGCCCTTAATTGCCTGCAGGCAGTGCGGGTGCCTTCCACCTTTGGTGAGCTGCTGGTCGGGAGGAATACGCTCCAGGGTCCAGCAAGGCAGCAAGGGACCCCAGTTCTGTCCACATCTTCCCTCCACCAGCCTTGGCCTGTTGGCTTCTACCCTCACTTTTCCTCTCAGTCACCAAAAGGCTGCTGCCCCTCCAACCATTACATCCACCTTCCAGCCACAACAAGTGGGAAGAGCAAAGGGACAGGGGCAAAGAATAGTAATAGCCAAATCCGTCCCTTTTTGCATATATTTTTTTAATTTACAAAGAGTACAAGGCACTTTTATCGTTGTTGTTGTGCAGTGCTGTGAGTTTTCAGAAGTGCTTTGAATTGGCCACCACCGTCAAGAGATGGAACAATTCACGGATCGCCCCTCAATTCCCTTGGGGTGCCCCTTGGGAGTCAGACCTTCCTCCCAGCCCTAAACGCTGGCAACTTCTGATTTGTCTCCTTTCCTACCGTGTGCCTTTTCTGGAGTATCGTACAAACGGAATCAAACACTTTGAGTCTGACTCTTTTCACTTCCTCTCATGCCTCTGAGATCCAGTTCGTTCCTGTTTATGCCATCATACGTTCCATTGTATGGACGTGCCACGGTTTTATTCATGCACCTGTTGAGGACATAGGGTTGTTTCCAGTTTGGGGCAATTATGAATAACTCTGCCGTAAGCACTCACACACAGATTGTTGTGTGAACAAAAGTCCTCATTTCTCTAGGATAGATCCCTAGGAGTGGGATTGCTGGGTCAGACGATTAGAGTATGTTTAACTTAACGAGGAACTGTCGAGTTGTTTTCCCGCGGGGTTGTGCCATTTTGCATTCCCCCCAGCAATGCGTGAGAGTTCCAAATGTCCTGTATCCTCACCACCACTGGGCATTGTCAGTTTTTTTTGTTTTTATCCTTTAGACATTCTGGTAGATTTGTAGGGTTGTCTCATTGTGGTTCTAATTTGTATTCCCTTAATGACAAATGATGGTTGGCAGGTTTTCGTGTGCTTACTTGCCATCAATATACCTTCTTTGGTAAAGGGTCTGTTCAAGACGTTTCTTCCTTTTACTTGGGCTGTCTTTTTAATTGTTGGATTTTGCATGTACTTCATATATTCTGCTCGATACCTTATTTGCAAATACTTTCTTTCAACCTGTAACTTGAATTTTCAGCCTCTTAACAGTGTCTTTCACAGAGCAAAACTTTGGTGGTGTTGTAATCCAGTTTATTCTTTTATGGTTTGTGCTTTCGGTAACCCAAAGTCACAAAGATTTCCTCCCATGTTTTCCTCTAAAAGTTTTATGGTTTACATTTTAGATTTAAGTCTACGATCTATTTTGAGTTAACTTTTATATAAGTCTTGAGGTATTGGTCAAGGCTCAATTTTTTTTTAAATGTTTATTTATTTATTTATTTATTGAGAGAGAGAGAGAGAGAGAGAGAGAGAGAGAGAATCCCAAGCACTGTCAGCACAGAGCCTGCCATGGGTCTCGAACCCATGAACCTTGAGATCGTGACCTGAGCTGAAACCCAGAGTCGGACACTTAACCGACTGGATCACCCAGGTGCCCCTGGTTCAATTTTTGCTTATGGATGTCCAATTTTTCTACCATCATTTGTTGAAAAGACTATTTTCGATTGAATTATCTGTGTACCTCTGTCAAAAATCAACTGGCCACATTTGCTTCCTGCTCTGTTCCATTGGTTTGTGGTGTCTATTGTGACACCAATGCCATGTCATGATTACTATTACTCTAAAGTAATTCTTAAATTCAGATACTGTGAGTCCTTCACCCTGCTCCTTTTCAAGTTGTTTTGGCTACTGTGGTTGCTTTGTCTTTCCATGTAAATTTTATAATCAGCTGAAGAATCTCTACAAAAAAAAAATAACAAACCTTGTTCATATTTTTTTATTGGCATTGTGTTAGATCTACAAATGAATTTGGGGAGAGTTGATATCACAAATGATACGGAGCCTTCAAATCCATAAACTTAGATACCTCTCCATTTAGCTCTTTGATTTCTTTTATCTTAGTTTTGTCATTTTCAGCCTATTTTTATAATATCTTGCATATATGTTGTTAGGTTTGCACTCTCTTTTGCAGCTATTGTGAATTGTACTTAAAAAAATTGTTTTTGGTTTCTAACTGTTGACTGCTATATATAAAAATACGCTTGGGTTTTTGTTTTGTTTTGTTTTGTTTTGTTTTGTTGGCATATTGACCTTGCACTCTGCGTCCCTGCTAATGCCACTACTTAGTTCTGGAAACTTTTGTACATTCCTTGAGATTTTCTATGTAGACAGCATGTCATCTGAAAATAGTAACAGTTTTCTCTCTTCTTTTTCATTTTATATGCATTTTCTCTTCTCTCTCTCTCTCTCTCTTTCTCTTTTTTCACCTGGTTGCATTGGCTAGAACTTCTAGTTCAATATTGAAGAAGATTGATGAGAGTGCCCATCACTGCCTTCTTCTTGATGTTAATGGAATACCATTCAATCTTTCATCATTGAAAATGATGTTACCTGTAAGCTTTTTGTAAATGCTCCTTTTGGAGTTAAAGAAGTTTCCTTCTATTACTAGTTTGCTGAGTTGTGTTTTGTTTCCATGAATGAATGTTGAATTTTGTCAAATGCTTTCTTTGCATCTGTTGATAGGATCATGTGGGTTTTCTTCTTTAGCCAGTTAGTATTATGGATTGATTTGATTTTCTAATGATAAACTAGTCTTGCAATCCCAGAATACACCCTACTTATTTGTGATGTGGTATTCTCTTACTATATCGCTCAATTCAATTAGCTAATATTTTTTTAGATATGTTTATGTCTTTGTTTATGGGACATTGGTCTCTAGTTTTCTCAAGTTTATCTTGTTCATGTTTACTATCTATAATCTCCATTCTTCTACTAAGTTCCTCTGATGAATTTTTTAAAATTTCCATTTAAATTTCCATTTCCATTCCTGTACTTTTCAGTTCTATAATTTCCATTTGTTTCTTTTTTTAGAGGCTCTATTTCTTTGCTGACACCTTTTTATCTTTTCGTTCATTTCAACAGTGTTTGGCCTGACTTCATGGAGCATGGTTATAATAGTTGCTTTATGTCTTTGTCTGATAATTCCACATCTGTGTCATGTTAGGGTTGGTGCCTGTTGATTATGATTTCTTGAGAGCTGCTAAGATTTTCCTTCTTCTCTGTATATCAAGTAATTGTGTCCTGGATATCTTGAATCTGATGAGATTTGGGGTCCTGTTGATATGGATTGGAGATTGTTGTTCTTGTTGATAATTTGTTTTCATAAGCAATGAGTCTGGTTAAGTTCAGAATGCAAGTCCTGATCTGCCTTCTTGGGGCTGTGGTTCCAATGTTCATCTTCTTCCTAAGGCTTTGCTGTGCCTATCCAGTCCATCTACCATATGCATAATTAGGGGCCAATGGGGTGGTGGTCTACCTTGTAGTTCAGTTCTCGAAAGCTTTGCTTTGTTGCATTGGGTCAGTTCCATATGTGCACAGCCCAGAGACACTCCCAAGGCTTCACAGACAGATTTAAAACACCTCTTTCTGAAGTTTCCCGCTCTCTATGATTGCCCCCAAGAAAGGGCTCTTTTCCCCAGCACACTGGCTAGGAAGCCAGGGTTTCAGCTGTCACATACTTATCATGATTAGTTACATCTTAGGGTGAAATGACAAGAGAAAAGAGAGGGGAAATGGGCATTACTTCTCACATACATTCTCCAGACTGTGGAAGTCCCTTTTCCCAGTTCCTGTGGTCCAAGAGACAGATTTTCTCTGAATTTTAGGTGTCTGTGAGGCCATCTCTGTTGTTATTTCTGATGCTACTATGGCAGGAGTATGGCTTTGTGACTTAGGCTTGCCTTGGGGCAGGGCCAAAAACTAATGACAGAAAAATAAATGGAAACACCACTACCGCCCTACTTTCTATCCTGTAGGAGCCCCCTTCCCAGTCCATTAGCCAGGGGGAGAGTTTTTCCTGTAGGTTTTTTTTTTTCTTTTGTCTGTGCCATTCCAGATTATGGCTGTTTCAGAATCTGAGCCAAGATCCTATGGGAGGAGGATTCACCATGGTATGGATCATTCTTTGAGTTTTGATTACCCCAACTCACTATTATTATTTTATTTTTGAAGTCCTCAGATAGTTGGTTTGTATATTCTGCCTCAGGTTTTCATCATACTTTGTGGGAGAGGTAGGGTGGAGTATTATGACCCCATCTTCATTAGATCCAGAAGTGTCCAATCTGTCTCTTTGTAGAGAGAAAGCAACGACTTTTCTGGAAACTCAAGAGAACCAAAAAATCTCTTTAGCCATAATTATGTCCCATGTCCCTGGCCACCCCTGGCTGGTCGGTGGCTAGAGAGAAAGAAGTTGTGGTTGGATGAGCCAACAACAGCGTTAGTCCACCCGGGAACGCCTGGTCCAAAGGTTGGACACAACGGCACTAAAAACTCTCATTCCGGTTGATTATCTACTTCTCCTTTCTGATTCCCCCTTGCAGAAAACAAGTGTCCAGGTTAGGTCTTTGATCTGTATTTGTTATTTTCAATGGCAACTTTAGCAAGTCTGTGTATCTCAGATGGCTGGGCTATTTCTAGAATGGTGGAGGACACAGTCAGGGGAGAGGAGTGTCGTTAATTGTAATTTATTCATATTATTAACCTAAAACTTATTTTAATTTTAGCCTGTGATGTTGAAATGTTTCTAAAGTGTCTGTATCCACTTCTTGGCTTTAGCAATGACAAAAAAAAAAATGGACTAGCATGATATCTCTCCTGGCTGAGAAGTATGGAGCCTGTGATGGTTAATTTGATGTGTCAACTTGGCTAGGCTATGACGCCCAGCTGTTTGGTCGACACACAAGTCTAGATGTTACTGTGAAAGTGCTTTTGAAATGTGACTACGTTTTAAATCAGTAGACTTTGAGTAAAGCAGAATATCAGTCATAATGTGGGTGGGCCTTATCCAACCAGTTGAAGGGCTTAAGAGAAAAGACTTCCCTGAAAAGGAAGAAATTCTGCCTCTAGACTGTCTTCAGACTCAAAACTGCAGTACTGACAAACTCCTGCTGGCCTCCCTTGCACATTCCAGACTTGTCAGCCCTCACAATTGCATGAGACAATTCCTTAAAATAAAATCCCCACTCGTGTATGTGTGTGTGCGCGCGTGCGAGGGTGTGTGTGTGTGTGTGTGTGTGTGTTTAGCTTCTATTTCTCTGGACAACTCTGGCTAATATGCAGCCCAGAGCCCCAGGTCACTTCCAGGCTGGAGGTAGAGATTAGCTTGAATAAGTATTAGTTCCTGATGAACCTGATGAGGGAATTCACTGGGTTCGTTTTAG
Source organism: Panthera leo (assembly GCF_018350215.1). Taxonomy (NCBI): domain Eukaryota; kingdom Metazoa; phylum Chordata; class Mammalia; order Carnivora; family Felidae; genus Panthera; species Panthera leo. The sequence continues at coordinate 67,741,282 of NC_056690.1, forward strand.
TTTTAGTGATAAGCACCTCATTATTTTGCACCTTGTGATTTGATTTATTTCCCCCCAAATGATATGCTATTAGAAATAAGGGGCTGGGGCGCCTGGATGGCTTAGTCAGTTAAGTGTCTGACTCTTAATCCCGGCACAGGTCCTGATCTCACGGTTTCATGAGTTCGAGTCCAGCATCGGACTCCGTACTGACAGTGCAGAGCCTGCTTGGGATTCTCTGCCCCCCCTTCTCTTTCTGCCCCTCCCCCATTTGTGTTGTCTCTCTCTCAAAAATAAATAAGCTTAGGGGCGCTTGGGTGGCTCAGTCGGTTAAGCGTCCGACTTCGGCTCAGGTCACTATCTCACGGTCCATGAGTTCGAGCCCTGCGTCGGGCTCTGGGCTGATGGCTCAGAGCCTGGAGCCTGCTTCTGATTCTGTGTCTCCCTGTCTCTCTGCCCCTCCCCCGTTCATGCTCTGTCTCTCTCTGTCTCAAAAATAAATAAACGTAAATAAAAATAAATAAATAAATAAATAAGCTTAAAAAAAATTAGAAATAAGGGATAACCAGATACACCAGGGGTTGCCAAGAGTGGAGCCCGTTTCTGACACAACTCCAATTGTGCGTGTGCATCTTTCACACTGCTGTTAGGTTTTTAAAGTTGGTTGAGAGGACAGAAGCCGAGTATAGACACACACGCACACACACACACGCACACACACACGCATGCACACAGTTGATGCTGATTAAAGGTTTATGAGAAGCAAGAAAATCTGATAGGATTTGGGCAGAATCTGACCAGTTTTAAGTTTTCCATCCCTAAGCCGTTAAGCCCTCACGAGCCATTATGTTTGTCCTTGGCATGGAAGGGAGACTAGGTCGGGGAAGGTAAATGGCAAGACCCAGAGTGTTTGAGACGATTATCGGATTTGTGTAAGATTTACTCTGTTCTTTAAAAAAGATCACACATGCACACACGCACACACATGCACCCACACACAGGTTTTCTGCACCAGGCAGATTGCAGCAGCAAATCCGATTTGTGGGTGAGAGTTGTGAGCGGGAGTGTTGGTAGAAGTGCACACCCGGCACGTGACGTGGACAGCCAGAGAAGAAGCTTCCAGAAGCCGTCCAGACCTCCCAGCGGCAGTCCCACCCACAGGAAGTTGAACAGGTCCAGCCCTTCAAAGAAAGACCTTCCAGTTCACCTACAGCTTGACCTCTAGAGATTCACTCCTTCATGTCTAGAACCTTTCGGTCTTCGGAGTTCCCTGAAAGTCACCCCCCCTCGCCCCGCCGTGCAGGTGCGTCGTGAAGGACTAGCCTGAAACCTGGGTGGTAAAAGTAGCCACTCTGTCTTAGCACTTCGTGTCGGACACGCCGGACGCTCACGTTTCTCGTTTAGCCTCCAGCTACGGCCCCAGCTGTCAGTGCCCTTTTCCGCCAATCTTGGGAACAAGTTCGCTTGTCCCCACTAACGCCACCTCCTCGCCTCACGCTGTGTCCACAGCCCATCCACTCCACTAAGCGAGGGCTGCACGTCACCAAAGCCACTCTTGTCGGCGTCACCCAAAGCTTCAGGGTTGCAACGTACAGGGGCCGTTTTTCTGTCTCTTGGGTTTACCCTCCCTCCCAGAAGCATGGCCCGGGGGCTTCCGCGCCATCCCTCTGTCCAGGATCTCCACCGCCTGGCTGGCCACTCCTGCTCACCAGCTTTCGCACTCCCTTCTCCCCTCGACCACACTGCTAAGTGCTGGAGGGACCCAGGGCCCGGCCTGGCCTCATTCGTTTCTCCGCTCATATGTTTTCCTGACACCAAACTACACAGCCCCCTGGTTCACCCGCCACCCATTTACGGACCCCTCATTTGTTTCTCCCACCCTAAGCTCTCCCCTGGGCTCCGCCAGTCTCATGCATCCAGCTGTGTCCCCAACCTCTCCGCCTCAATATATGACAGGTCTGAGGGACTTACCCCAGGTCGCACAGCTAACAAATGGCCTTGACGTGAACTCAAGGACGTCTGATCTCAGGGCCTGCCTTCTTAACCACTTCTGGACCAGAATCCACGCAGATGGCTATACACTCACTGAGGGAAAAAGGCATGTCCATTCGCAAGATTTGGCCAGTGGCCTGGGACATAATTATTCCATCATTTCTAGCTCTGGGGGGATCACCCCACCCCCATTTCAAACAGGGACAGCAGTGCCAGAGGAGACAAGGAGTCACCAGGAAACCTGGCGTCTCTTCCTGGAGCACGAGATCGACTCCAAGGTGGACACTGAAATGTGGGGAGGAAGGCAGGCAGGAGGAATCACTTTTCTACAAAAACGAGATGGATATAGCCTGGGGAGCAAACAAGATTCACCTTCGTGCTGCCCGAGACCTGTCATCTGAGGAACACGGTGGCAGGCCGTCAGAAAACAGAACAGAAGAAACATCCGTGAGACGCCCAATCTTGGCCCCCACGAAGCTCAAGGCCTGCTTTCCAGAAGCTTGTTTCTTTTTTTATGTTGCTTTATTTTGAGACAGAGAGACAGCGCGTGCACAAGCAGGGGAGGGGCAGAGAGAGAGGGAAAGAGAGGATCCCAAGAAAGCTCTGTGCTGCCAGCGCAGAGCCCAATGCAGGGACCCATCTCGCGAGACGTGAGATCATGACCTGAGCCGAAATCCAGGGTTGGACGCTTGACCTACTGAGCCACCCAGGTGCCCCCAGAGGCTTGTTTCTAACGCCTGCTTCCATCAGGCTTCGTGTTATGCCAGATGGTTCGTACAGACATTCAACCAAAGTGTCGGTGCACTTTGGAAGCAGATTGATGAGCACAGAGACTTTTGCTGTGCCTCTGGTGTCTTCGGCTAAGCAAAGTAAGTCTGGAAAGGGAAGATGGGATATTTCCCGAAAACTTCACAGACGAAGAAAATAGAAAACCTTTGAGAAGTTCCCGGAAAAACGATGGCCATTTCCAAAACAAAGTTTGCTTCGGACTTACAAGAAACTGGAGACAGTTTTGAAAACCAGTGGGAATAGACAGGGAACACTCCTGAACTTGATCAGGCTGATCAAGGCAGTGACAGAAAGGCAGATCTGAGCTTCCCCCGCCCCCCTCTCACCCGCCCCCCGGATAGCGTGGCCAGCAGAATAAAACCCAGGGGCTGAATGCATTTCTTCTCTCAGATCAAGGCTATAGCTTCTCCAGGTTGAAGGCAGAGGTATAAAGTCACAGGCTCCAGACATTCTTGGAAAAGCCCTTGCTAAATGGTCAGAGGCAGCTTCAGATTCTTATTTCCCTCTCCGCCTCTCTGAGTCTGATGACTTCAACGAGCCCTGGCCATCCCAGCAAGCCACGGCTTTCCAGGGGGAAGCCTAGGCATGAAACCTCCAGACGCCAGTTCTCCTTCACCTCCATTGTCGTGAGTTTCAAAGCAACTGGAAAGTGAGCACATTTGGCCCTCCTATAGATCACGTGTGGCCCGAAGTTTGTTATAAGCCATCGAGTCCCATCCCACACTGGTTATGCTATATTAGGAGCAGGATTCTGATGTCAACCCTACTGGACTGGAGTCCTAGCTCTACAAGTTACTGAGTGGCCTTTGGCAGGTTACTTGATCTCTGTTATTTTCTGAACCGGCAATAATAACCGTGCCTTATCAGTAAGGTTGCTGAGAGGGTGCACTGAGATAGAGCAGGGAGTTATTAGCGCAGCGTCTGGGAGCACAGCAAGAAGTCAGCAGGCAGAAGCTGTCATTGTTACTAGCCGTGTGTTGTTCAGCAGCGTCTGGCCAGTCACAGTGAAGTTCGAATCCACGGTGTTTTGTTTGTGACTTAGGTGTGCAAAGCATCGGCCAGGAAAGATTGAATCACGCCAGCGATCTGCACATTCACAGGCCTCACCTGCACCCTCATAGGCTGTAACTTTAAATCCCTGCTCCAGAGAAGAGCAAGTCCTTCCTTCAGAGACTTGGGAATGGAGACACCAGCAAAGAACCCAGAGCTCGGGCGCCTGGGCGGCCCAGTCGGTTGAGCGTCCGACTTCGGCTCAGGTCATGATCTCTTAGTTTGTGGGTTCAAGCCCCACACTGGGCTCTGTGCTGACAGCTCGGAGCCTGGAGCCTGCTTCAGCTCCTGTCTCCCTCTCTCTCTGCCCCTCGCCCACTTGCGCTCCATCTCTCTCTCTCGTAAAAATAAATAAATATAAATATAAAATATATATATACATATAAATATAAAAATTAAATATAAAAAAAATAAATAAATAAAATAATAATAAAAAAAAACCCAGAGCTAAAAACTAGGGACTCAGATTCCAGACCCGGTGGCAAACGGGTCTGGGGACCAAATTTCTCCAGCCGCCCACTTCTGTAAATAAAGTTTCACCGGAGTAGAGCCCCGCTCATTCACGTCCAGAGTCCTCCGTGGCGGCATTCACGCTCTCACAGCAGAACTGAATGGCGGCTTCAGAGACTGGATGGCCCTCAAAGGCTGAAACATGTACTGTCTGGCCCTTTACAGAAAGAGGTAAATCTTGAATCCATTCGAGTCGGAGCATCTCTGCTCTGGAGTTCTGAGGGTACATCTTATTCAAATGTAAATCTCCACACACAATGTCTGGCACACAGCAGGTGTTCCAAAGGCACTTGCTTCTTAAGTTATTAAAAAGCTGTTACTGGATATGTGTTCTTGCAGCGTCGTGCACACATCAGAGCCAATAAATGGAGGCTTCTTTGACCCCTCAACCTGCAAAATTCCAGAGATGTCTATTTTTGTCTTAGTTGATTTCCCATGGTCAGTGGCTCCTAACTTCAGTTTTAAGGTTTTCTGCCTCTGAGACCTTAGTCAAGTTGCTGATGATCTCTAAACAGCCATTTAAAAAGCTCTTCTATAAAATGAACAACCTCCTTCCAATCTGTCCCTTGAGTTAAGGAAGGTTTTTTCTACATGGGGTCTCTGGGCATGTAGACTCCTGTAGGCACCTGCCCTCGATGACGAGGGTCTGAAACAGTGCCTTCGTCCACATCCAAGTTCTCATGCAGCTCTAGCCTACCTCGCTCAGGACCACCTCCTTCTGGGACCATGAGACCCCTTGCATGAGAACTCCAGAGAGGGGGCGTGACGTGGTCAAGGTCACCTGAGGAATTTCAAAGAGTGAGAACAGAAGTCTAGGTATTCCTGATCCCTAGTCCCCGGGTCACCCACATCTAGGCTTCCTGGAGAGCCAACGTTCCCCAGAAAACCTCCTTAGTTCGTTTGTACCATCAGACCACAGGACCCAATTTTTTCCTTGGAATTCACGGTCACATGGTTCCAAGCAAAATTAAAAGAGAAAAAAGCATGAAATTCCTCAGGTTCACTGGCGTAACTGACCCCTGAGCGTGCGTGCACACATACCTGCACCATTTCCAGCCTTGCCTAAGACCCACCTCTACAGAAGAAGAGCTTCTCTTCCCTTCCAACGCCAATCCATCCATCGGGGTTCAGCAGACCTGTGTTAACCATGTCTTTGCGTTTCTGCATTGCTGATATGTTGACCTCCGGGGATTTGCTGAGTCTGGAGAGGCTGCCCCTCTAGGGGCTGGCCAATGCCCAGAGATAATAAACAATGCACCTCTGAGCATGCTTTTCACATATAAACCAGGCAATCCAGAGTCTACACCCCCAATCCCTCTGGGCCACTAAGTATACCAAGCAATTAGGAACAGCCTGTAAGCCCCAGGACCTGCTAAAATTATTGAGAATCGCCAGTCCTAAAACTGCCTACTCCCCCTTGCTCATTCTTTCCTGCAGAAAGCACAATAAAGGCTCTTGTCCACAGTTCTTCTCCTTCTGCCTCCAGATTGACACCGGCGCTTCCCTGGATCGTTATTGGCATTACAATCTCAGCATTATCTCCCCTGTGACGTCTTCCTAACAGCCTTGACATCCCCAGGAAGTTTTAGGAGAGCTTTCTCTCATGCTCCCACTGTAGAGTGTATACAACGCAATTATAGCACAAATTATATTGTATCATATAATTGTTTCTGTATCTTTTTTTTCCCACCAGACTAAAAACCGCTTGAAATCTGAGACTATTTCTGATTTTTGTTGACTTCTGACATATACGAGATGTTGGATAAATATTGAGCCAACAAATGAATAAAATGAGATTTAGTTCAAGAACGAAAGAAGCTACCAGTGTATCTTGCACCCATACCCCATGAACCCACCCTCACTGGTAGTCGTGACAGATATCTATTAGCACCCACTGCATTCCAATCATCCTGTTAGGAGCCAGAGCTACAACAATGAATAAAATAAACACAGCCCTATCCCTGTGGCATCGCAATCTCCCGGGGGAGGTGGACAATTAAAAGCCATTACAAGAAAGTGTTGAAGGGTGTTCAGGGAGCTGGAAGGAGTCCTGTCATCAAGTGCAAGGCAACGAGCGATGAAGCTGGAAGGAAAATGAAGCCGGATGGCAGAGGGCTTTGTAAGCCTTGCTCCAGAATCTAGACTTTCTCCCAAAGGCAAGAGAGGATCACTGAATGCGTGTCACTATCAAATGGGAGGAACCCCAATCGCACTGGCTTCAGCAGAGAGAGCTAGTGGCACCTGCAGTTGAAACTGTGGGGGTTGGGCAGCTTTATCTAGAGGTGATCTGATTATCTAGAGGTGATCCAGGAATCTGGCTCAGACAAGCCACGGGACCTGGCTCTGCCATCTCCCAGCTCGGCTTTGGTCTCTTCCGGGAGCTGGTTTCCGCCTTAGGCTCCACATGTGAGGCCACAGCTACGCTCACCTCACGTCCTCCAGCAAATCCTTTCTCAAAGGATTCTTCAGGTGATTTACGCTAACGCCCTGGGCCTGGCCTGGCTGGAGCCTTCCATCCCCGACAACCACCGCGGCCGGGAGGGTGAAACGGGCCGATCTGTGGATGAGACGGTTTGCTGCGTCCACCCACCCCTAAGATGTGGGCTGAGAGAGCTGCTGGTGGGGAGGGCTTGGGGGTGGAGCTCCCTAAAGGAAAATCAGAGATGTGTTGCCAGTAGAACGACGCCCGGATGCTGGGTAGCAAAAAACAGAAACAAAACCGGAGACCCATCACGAAAGATTTTTGGCAAGGAGGGACTTTGTTATTAGATTTGTAACTAAAGACGACCTATCACCAGGGCACACCGTTGTGGCCGTGTGGCCAATGGTGGGGAATCCACAAGCAGGAAGGACAGTAGGAGTTTGAGAGGCTCAAAGAGACTGCTTATGCTAAGATCCAGAATTTGGTTCTGTAAAAGGGTCTGGAGCTCAGGAGAGCGACATGAGCTGAAGATACAGATCTGGAGCCACCAGGATATAGATTACAGAAGGCCGCTAAAGCCAAAGAAGGGCATGGGATTCCCACCCCCCCCCCCCCAGGCAGGGAATGTTGGGGGACAGAGTGAAGGGCTGGCTCAGAACCACCGTGAGGACCAACGCCTAAGGAGCGTGCCAAGGAAGAGGGGCCAAAAAAGGGGAAGAGGCCTGAGCATTAGGAAACCAAGGGAAAATGAAGTCATGGAAGCCAAGAGCGGAGAGGGTTGCAGGAAGGGGGCAAAGTCAGCAAGACCGGATGCTGCCAGGAGGCCAAGCAAGTACTGCAAAGGGGCCCATTGGATTCGTCCACAAAGGGGTCCTCTTACCCTTGGGAAGGGCAGTTCCGGTGAGGTGGAGGGTGAGCGGGCAGTGGGATTGCTCTGTGCAGAAGCTGGGTTCTGAGGACCAGAGAAACAAGACAGGCTGGTGAGGGGAGCTGGTGGTATCGTGATGTACACGGAGGCTGTGCATTTACAAGGAGGCACGCAAGGATGTGCACTCTCTCCCGTGCACAACTGACAACTATGGGATGCTTTTGAAGCCACACCCCTCACTTACCTCTTTTTTTCTCCCTTTACTCCTACGGAGACAAGATCAAAGCAGAACAAATTTTTATAAATTTTTTTTTAACACTTATCCATTTTTGAGAGACAGAGAGACAGAGCACAAGCTGGGGAGGGGCAGAGAGAGACGGAGACACAGAATCCGAAGCAGATTCCAGGCTCCGAGGTGTCAGCACAGAGCCCCACGCGGGGCTCGAGCTCACGAACTGTGAAATCATGACCTGAGCCGAAGTCAGATGCTCAACCGACCGAGCCACCCAGGCGCCCCAAGTGGAAAAGGTCATTCTAATCCAGTGCTTTATTTCCCCAGATAAGACTAGATCTACAGTAATTCAACAGCTTGTTCAAGGTTTCAGAACAAGCTGCTTGTAGAGCCCGGGACTTCTGACTTCCGGGCCAGAATTTGTCCATTCTCTCTCCTCCCTGTGTGCTGAAGATGCCCTGATATGGGACCCCTGCAAGGTCTGCCTGCCCAGCTGGGCCTTTGGCTTGAACAATCCTGTTCTAATTGGATCCCTTGAAGCTCTCATTCTGCGACTTGATGTGTTAAGACCCTACTCCCACAAAATCAATGCATGCCAGCCCTTCCCAGTATCTGCCTGCATTCTAATGATGCCTTCAGTGCTTTAACCATGAACTTGGGGAAATCTTCTGAGGGTGGGGACTTCAGCCTTGGGTGAAGCAGATATTTGGGAGAAAGTAAGGCATGTTGGTTTTTCTTAAATCCTTCTGGGAAACGTGCGTGTGCGTGGGGGGTGGGGGTGGGGTGCTATCTGGAAAGAACAAAGGCTGTTCAAAGCCATATCCCAAACAAGAGGGTGTATTTTCCCATTCAGAAGGCTTCCCTACCTGTGGAATGCTCAAGCACTCGCCACACCAGCTTTCAAAGCAGATGGGTATTTACTGCACACAAATGTTACATTGACTTTGGAATGTTCTCACATGTGCTCTTGTGGATTAATGAGCTCCTAATATTGTGATAATAATCATTTTCCATAAATATGCATAGTCAGCCTTTAAAAGTGTCACGTGGGGTAATTATTAGCTGTCTGGGTGCTAATCGCTCAGGGAAAATGTTTACTTGCGTGTGAAACGGAACCTGTGTTTGTTTTGTTAAATGCACTGCCTTACAGCAAGCCCAGAGCAATTACCCGCCTGATTTAAAGGGACTTGGATGCCAGGGAACCAGAGTTGAGGGATGAATCTGTGCCAGTTATCTTGGGGCCTAATCCAGCTTTCAAACCTCACTCACAAGGGCCTGTGATGTGTTTGGCTGGATTTAGTCCAATAAAAATATTCTGAGAACCTACTGTGTATCAGAGATCTTGGAAAGGGCGCCATCTTTGAAGCTAGTCGAATGAGCCTAAGTCCTGGCACTTTCTGCCTTGGGGTAAGATGATTAACTTCTCTACCTGAGTTTGCTCATCTGGAAAATGGGGCAATATCCACCCTCTAAGATTTTTAGGAGGTTTAAATAATATACATAAAGCACCTAGCACAAAGCCTGAGATGTGTTAGGCCTTCAGCAAACATTAGGTCTTTCTCTCTTCTCACACACACGCTACGGCAGACACATGGATAATAAATGTAGAGCCCACACCTTCCTGGATCCTTCCAAGTCAAGTGCCCATAAGACCAAGTCCAAGGAGAGCATGATGAAAGACGTTCTACTACTTGGTGGAGGGTGCAGAGGTAGGAGAGGTATCATCTACTTAGGAAAAAATCAAGAATGAGTTCAAATCTTCAAGGAGACTTGGTCTTGCCCACCGACAGAGAAGATGGCCTGCTTTGGACATCTGCATTGTGCCCGTCACTGACGCCTCAAATTTTTCCTTTTGTCAACTCATTTCTGTGAGGCATTACACTTTCCTTACCCACCTCCCCCACCCAGGAGTGAGACAATAAACCCCCAATAATTCAGGGTGGAGAAATGCACCCTAGTTATAGGGCAACAGGATAAAGGGGGCTGGGATTGAGGAAAGGGGGTTTCAAAAGGCACTGAGAGGGGAGACGAGGGGAGAGAAGACCGTCTTGTTATATGGGCTGCCCCAAATTGTCCACGTCCCTCCTGCAGGCCAGAGAAGAGAACGTGCGAAGGACGACACAGGAGGTTTTAGAGGCCAGGCCCGGAAGTGGCACGCACACTTCTCACTGCCCTCCGTCGGCCAGACTCAACCACACGGCCTCAACCAGCTGCAGGCAGGCTGGGAAATGTAGTTTAGGAAGAGAAGAAATGGGGGTGTAGTGACAATTGGCCATGTGATATAAAAGTCAAAGGGCCAAAGGGAGAGACCTAGAGGGAAGGCCAGGAGCCTAATGTCCAGATCTTACCCGGTGCAGGGTCAGTAGACTTGAACATCAGAAGAATAGAAAACAAATGTTTAAAGCTTTAAGGACTGTTCGCACTAGAACCAAAAATAATCGTGTAGCTTCAGAGATCTGTGGATAAAGGGCCTTCCTATGGATTGACTCCTAGTCCTCAAAATATGTGTTGAAGCCATAACCCCTGGCCCCTGTGAATGTGACCTTATTTGGAAATAGAGTTTTGACATATGTAATAAAGTTAAGATGAGGTCATTAGGATGGGCCCCACTCCAACATGACCGATGTCCTTATAAGAAGGGGACAAGACAGAGACATATGAGAAGCTGCCCATGTGACAATGGACGCAGACATTGGAGCGCTACATTTCTAAGCCAGGAATGGCTAGCAAATACCAGAAGCCGGAAGAGACAAGAAAGGATTCTCCCCTACAGGTCTCAGAGGGAGTGTGGCCTCACTGACACCTTGATTTCTGACTTCTCGTCTCTAGAACTGGGAGACGTCAATGTCTACTACCTTAAGCTGCCTGTTTGTGGTCCTGTCTTATGGCAGCCCCGGGGATGCTAATCCACTGGGCTAATCCCCGGGGATGCTAATCCACTCTCACTGGCCCAGGGCTCAGGACGAGTCGATAGGAATGGAAGCCAAGAAAACTCTTGGCCTGGATGAAGCAGGAGAAGGTCTTGGCTGGGATCTTGGGAAGAAGACATTAGATGGGGAAGAAGCAGTTGGCCATGGAGGGATTTGAACGTGATCTTGCCTGCAGTGTAGAATTACCAGGAGGCTCTTCCCAAGGCAGGCCTGGAATCTACCATAGCTTGCCCCTCTCCCACCTCTTCCCATGTGACCAGGGGAGGACCCCAACCTGGTCTTGACATTAAAGGGGGTCTTAACGTGAAAGACTTTAAAGAGACAAGAGTTGACTCCTTCTCCGGCGTTGCGTAGCCAGTATTGCTAACTTCTAGAAAATAGAGGAGCCCCAGGGAAATCTAATAACAGCCCTACTTAAGAGCACACGACAATTATTACCTCCAACTGTGAGGGAGGCTGAGTAATTAAAAAGGGTTCTTTATTTTGATTAAAAAGATTCCTTTTAGTGTTTCTGAATCTTTAGTGAAAGCCTAGAACTCTATTTTTAGACACAAAACAAGATACGTGGCCAGGGGCACGGGTGTAATTTAAAACACGGGATGAGCATTTGTAACCTGAAAAATGAGCACGCGCCCCCAGTGGCCCCCAGATCGAGCCCAGTCCCACCCAATGGCTTTCAGAAGGCACAGCAGCATGACAACCCCAACCCCACCGCCTGGATTAATAGGAGGCCCAAATTAATTGGTTTTAATCACTATAAATTTCCTTCCCAATAAAATTTCAAGAATTTCCAATCATGCTGATTTATATGTGTAATTAGAAATCCATTCACAGATGTCACACTGCTAGGTGGTGGGTAGTGTAAGCCCCGGCTTAACTCCAGCTAGGGGCCTGAGCCATGAAAAACGATAAGGGGGAACTTGGCAGGAAGCTGGGACACAGAGCACGCCCCCACCCCTGGAGGCTCCACCCCCAAAGTCACGCGGGGGCCATTGACCAGCAGGCATAGACTTCGCCTTCTCTGGCCCCCGGCCCTTCCCGGCCTGGACAGGAGCGGACCAAAGGGGCTTGGCGTGTACCAAACAGGCTGAGCCAGGATAAGTACATTGGGTGAAGCCACCCTCACAGCCCCCAGGCCTCCCTTCTGCCCAGAGCAGCAGTGAACGTAATCACCGTGGGAGGAGAGAACCCCAAGAAGAGGGAAAATCAGCCTACCTACACCCCCCGTCCGACAGGCAGATTATTGTCTTGGCAAACTGTCCATTCTCCAGATCAGGCAAACGCAGGCTTGCATGCAGGATTGGCCGGCACACTGGCTGGACTTCGAAGTCCTGCTCACGTTCCCTCCTCCTCTGAGGCTCCTATCCCTTGGGCCAGGGGCCCCGTGTCACAGAGGGAAGTGGGAGCAGGGAGGAGAGGACAGAAATGGCTGCATCACCCTTTCCCCTCCGTGACCAAAAGGAATGGGAAAGTCTACAGGTGAAGGGAGAGTCATCAAGAGTTTTATGCCAGAAATTCACCCGGATGGAGACTGGTGGGGAGAAGAAAGGAAAATGGAAATGGGGGCTCGGAGAGGCTGTGTGGCTTTTCAAGATCACTCGGCCAGCACAGCAAAGGGAAGAAGGGAAGGAAGTTGACGTTTATTGAGCATCTATCATATGCCAAGTGCTCTTTGTGGGTCCCCCTCGCTGGAACCCTAGTGAGTCCTGGAATCCTAGAAGGACAGAAGAATGAGGCTCATATAAGTCAATATTAAATCTCTTGCTCACAGGGCCACAGCGGGCTGGAACCAGAGCCACGGGCACTCACCCCGAACACAGTCAGCTTTGCTGCCATCTCTCACCGCCCCGGGGCCCAGCTGCTTCGAGCATCATCTGCAGGGGAGTGGGTGAGGGTGGTTAGCCAGCCGGGGGTGGTTTGCAAATGTAGGGGCAAACGAGTTACTGTTTGGGCTGCAGGAATCTATGTCCCAGGTAGGCTGCGAGCAGCCTGCAATTAGGGCCAGAGCCCCGTGCCTCTCTCTTCTCCCACCCATTGTCCCATACAGGGTGCAACTTGGAACCACTTTATCAGCTTGGCTCTGAGTTTAGGGTTCAGGGCAAAGAACGATGGGTTTTTGAGGTATGAGAAGACTGTGGCACCAGGAACCGCTCACTGAGGGGAGACACAAGGGGCCATTCAGTGGGGAGCTGGAGGGTGTTAGACCCCAGCGGGAGGGCATAGCAGGATCAGGGCATCGATAAGAAACGCCCTTTCTCTTCCGCTCGGTTTCGGCATCGACTGAGAAATTAACACATAAGAGTCTGCCGGAGGGAATCCAAAACGACCGAGTTCTTAGTAAAGCCAGCTTGGAAATACGACTTGAGCCACCAGGCCCTGCTTACTTGACTCCCGAATTAGACACAGATCCTCTCCTCCCAGGTATGGCAGTGGGCCTCCCCCACACTGGGCTGGACCTGCCTCTGCAAACTGCCCGCCGGGACGGGGAAGTGAGACCGCACCTGCCAGCAGAGGCCAAGCTGAGAAGAGAATGGACGCACGCTTCCACCTGTAGAAGCCAGCCCTCCCCTATGTCCTAATGCTGGCACTCCTGTCCCGCGGGCCAGGACGGGAGCTCTGGAGTGGCTCCCCCTACACGCTGGACAGGCACGTTGACAAAGGGAAGGGGGCATTGGTGGCCCTGAGGTCAGACCCTGCCAACTGTGCCTGCCATTCGTGAAGACCCACCCTGGTCTCTCTGCAGACCACAGGGACCACCGCCTGGGTCTCAGAACCACACCAGCCCTCCAGTGCTCCCCCACCCAAGCCCACCCCACGTGACACAGACACACTCAGAATTGTCTTCGATAGTGCTCGGTCTGCAAAAGTGATTGGTCGGCTTGCCCACTAAGCCCGCCTCCCCACGAAGAGAGAAGAAGATCATCTTTGTATCAGCCTGATCCTTTAATGTGCCTCAAAGCTGCTGCTCGGGTCTAAAGCAGACCCCGGCCCGAGCAGGGAATGGGTGGAGAGGTCTTAATGGGGAGATTAGTGTCTGCCCAGGCCGTGCCAGAGCAGGGTCCTAAGAGGAGATTTTAGAGGTTGGGCAATTTTTAAGGGCTTAAATGTTTGATAATGCAGGGCTCAATTGCATTTATACATGTTGGGGCCTCGGCAGCAATGTACCACCCCGGGCGTAATGGATGTTGCAAGATTTGATTTTAGTAGTTTAAAAATACCCAAGCAGTCTGCAGGCTAATGGCCATTGGACAGACTCATTAGTGTATCAATAATCGTTCGGCATTCTGAAATCCTTTTAATGCTCTGGGACAGCAAGAAGCGGGCTGTGGGAAGGGAAGAAGGTCATGGGGGAACTTGCGAACCAGTTAAACAAGCGAAGACAATGAATGGCCTGGGCGTGCTCTCCGCCACCCGTGGACTGGTTTAGACAGCAGTGGGGTGGGGGGGAGGTGGGAGGGTGGCGGGGGTGGGTGGGGGGAGCTCTTTGTAACTGCTCGGGGAAGGGATGTTGGGGGAAAGCTGAAACAAAGCCTCGTGCAGCCCGGTCACAGACGGGCAGTTGAAATGGATTCTACCTCCCCCTTGCTCTAGCCACCTTGTTCTTTGCAGCCTCATGGTTTCCACATTTTCTCCTCCTCACCTTGTCTCACGACCTCACCCGGTAGAGTGATTGCCTCCAAACTGCTGACTTCCTGTCCGTCCATCAAGTTCCCATCTCTGCCCAAGCCCTCGCCTCCTCCGCGGGCCACTGGGCCTCTACTGTCGCCCATGACCTAGCACGTGGTTCTGTACCATTACTCTGCATCGCCCCCCCCCCCCATTGACATGTGAGTTCCTGGCCAGTCACCGTCCCTGCCACATGCTAGGTGCTCTGTCAGGCTTCCAGATTCCAGCTTCCAGATCAAGCTCTGGAAGGATGAATAAGCCTTTGCAGTCTGGGTGGTTAGTTGCAAGGCTCTGCCGTTTGAACGGGAGACAAAGATTTCCTGCAGCTCCTAAGCCAGGACTCCGAGGAGCAGAGCATGTGCTCAGTTTCTCATTTTGTACCTTAGGAGTCCAAGAAGCAGCCTTAGGAAAGAGAGAGTTCTGAATACCTTTGCAGATGGAATGTTCTATTGTCAAAGATGCTCTTCAGTTCCTTCTAGAGCAACGTCACTTCTGCATGGAGCACTAAGCGGTAGGGACCAGCAAGGTCTAGGCCATGGCCAAGACACCCCTCTGCGTCCTGCTCACTCCCACCCTGGCTGGAGTCTCAGGGGACCTAGCTGGGCCGTGGAGGAGAGGGGGAGGGGATGGAGGGCAGTGGGGCGGTGATCTGCACAGATTCCCTGGCCGGCAGCCTCGCTGAAGAAAGGCCCACGGAAACCTCTGAGCACTACTGAGCCTTATCAGTTTGGCCCCAACGAGGGTGCCTGCTGGGTCATCACTGTGCTGAAAGGATGACCTCCCAGACACCTGCCCCGCACATCTTGTCCACGTCAGAGCACCAGCCATGCTCCCAGCTTCACCCTAGGACAACCTCGCTGGGCAGGGACCAGGTCTGAGGGTCTCCCGCTCTGCAACTCAGGGAAACTGAGCAAGGACAGAACGCAGTCAAGAAGCAAACTTGAAGTCGACATTACTGCTCTAGGGGAACACGGTGAGTTAGCTGGATTGCCTGTCTCTCCCCTTGTGGCAGTCTGGCCTCATTCTTCCCATGAGTCCTGAGCAAAACTTCCTCCTGCTGGAAACAGCCCCTGCTGAGCTGCGTCCCACCACTGCTCATCCATCCATCCATCCATCCGTTCACCTGCTCATTCCATCCTTCCTGGGCGCCTTCCATATCCTGCTCAGCCCCTGTCCTCACTACATGTTTGTGAGCACGAGTGTGTCTGCTGCCCATCTACGTTTTGCTTCCACGGTTTCTGGGGGTGCCCTGGCCCCTCTTAGATCATAACCTTCTTGGTAGGACACCCCATCTCTAGGCTCTTACCACATCTGTCTTTCATCCACTAAACTTTGAGCACCTCCTTTGTCACAAAGGTAAATAAGAACACACAGTCTGGTGTGGTGATGGATGCATGGCACCATCCATGGGGGGACTACAGGGGCAGGGGAAACACAGAGAAGGAGTCCACTAAGATGGGGGTCTTGGGGAGGCTTTCTGGAGGGGGTGGTAAGGGAGCTGAGTCTTAAAGGATGGGCTGCAATCCCCAGGCACAAGGGGCGGGTGTGGGGGGAGTGGTAAGGTTTGCCAGGCAGGGGGCACAGGAGCGAGGCCAGGAAGATAGGAAACACCATGGGCTATTGGGGGCCCACTGACTGGAGCTTGGCGCCTTGTCGGCAGAGAGCCAGGAGCGCAGAGATGGCGGGAGAGGCAGGGGGCAGATCTTCTCCTCACTGAATCTTAGTGATCCTCTCCTCACTCAATAAATAGATTTATTCCACAAATCTATTCTCAGCCAGGGCTCACTCTAGGGGGCGAGGACACACCAGTGCTCAAAACAGACAGTGCCTGCCCTCCTGGAACCTCATTCTAGTGGATGGAGAAAGTCCATTCACACACACACACACACACACACACACGCACACACGCACACACACGGGCGCCTGGGTGGCTCAGTGGGCTGAGTGACCAACTTCGGCTCAGGTCATGATCTCACGGTTCGTGAGTTCGAGACTCGCGTCGGGTTCTGTGCTGACCGCTCGGAGCCCGGAGCCCGCTTCGGATTCTGGGTCTCCCTCTCTCTCTGCCCCTCCCCCACTCTCTCTCAAAAATAAATAAGCACTAAAATTTAAACACACATACACACAAATAAATACATAGTGTGTTGGGGCGGGGGGCAACATTTTACAGCTGTCAGGGGAGGGGTCTTATAGATGAACACTTTCAGTAGATTACTCCAGGGGCTGGCCTCCTGTCCTCACTAAGCAACCGAGCTGGTCGGACGAAGACAGACAGACCCAGCTATCTCCAACCCCACCTTCAGAAGTTGTCCTTGAGAGCAGCTCCCACTGCAGGGAAAACTAATAAGGCCGGCATTTTATGATCCCCCTACCTCTGACGGCCAGAGGCAATTTGAAGTCAATAAAAGGTACGCTGCTCCGAGGGTGTTTTATGGCTCGTCAAACCGTAAAACCCCATGGCCGTGTGACCAAGGTGCTAGAAAGGGGCCACCGAGTGGATTCAACAGCCCTTGGTCCAGGAGGACTTCCAAATTAGGATGGCGATCGACCAATTACAGGAGGAGGGAGCAGATCTATGAAGGAAGCCCCCTGAGCTCGCTGGCTATGGGGCCCAAGATTTGGGAGCCCCCTGCCCACAGACCGAGCCCTCCCGCTATGATTACAAGAACCCTCGAGAATCCCTCACCTTCTGCTTCAAAGCACGCCTCATCCTGCCCTGGGATGTTTAAAATCCCCTTCCCGTGGGCCCAGGTTTCTGGCCACCAGAGACCTGTGGCCTAGTGCAGTTGCTGCCTTTCGGTCTGAAACTCACTCCACCCACCGCCCACTGACTGTGACCTTGAGCTAACCATTCACTGCACTTCAGGCTTCTCCTTTTTCAACAGGGGTAATGATGCCTCCACGGCTGGCTTGTTTAGAGACGCTGGCACCCAGAAAAGGCTCAAGACTCAGAATCTGTTGTGACAGGAGAGGCACCACTTCAGCTGAGCGAGAACTCAAGCCCTCAACTCACATCTCTACGCGATGTCACCGAACGCCCTTGGGACATTTTCTAAGAGCGTCCATCCGTCCACCCACCTACCCACCCATCCACCCACCCATCCATTCATCGATCCTTCCATCCTTGCATCCGTTCAGCAACAAACACTGGTCACCGTCTCTGAGCCAGGCCCTATGCAGGGGCACCATGCTGAGCCCGTACCAAGCCTCCACCGGATGGAGGTTACATTCTAGTGATGGGAAAGAGGTAATCCATGTGGGAAGCTCAGGTGGGAGTCCGTGCCATACAGAAAGACGTAGCAGACGTAGGAAGAGGAGGACGCCCTGTTTTCAAGGGGGTTGCATGCTAATGACAGGAAATGGACAACGACCCATGAGCAGATCAAATACGCGTGGGTGTGCATGTGTGCATGTGTGTGCACACGTGTGTACGTGTGAGTGAATAAATAGGGTGCCCTGACAGAGAATAATGGGAATGTCACTTAGATGGAAGTGACAGGCCGAGGACTGAAGGACGGAGAAGGAGTAATGGAGAGAGAGAGTCCAGGCAAGGGGAAGCCCCTGCAGTGGGGAGAGGGACAGAGATGCTGCAGAGGGCCCGGATGTGTGGAGGTGACAGGGGCGTGGCACGAGAGGAGGGAGGAGGCAGAGAGAGCCTGGCCTGCCGGGAGCACCTTCTGTGCCCAACCGGCCCCGCGTCTCACCTGATCTTCGAGGTGCCTCTACTGTCCCGTTGCTGCTGTGACAAATTTCCGCAAACGTAGGGGTTTAGAGCAACACGAACTTATTCCCATACAATTCTGGAGGTCAGAGGTCCACAACGAGTCTGGAGGGGCTGAAATGAAAGTGCTGGGCGGGGCTGGTTCTCTCCGGAAGTGCCCGGGGAGAATCTTCCGGGCGCAGAGGCTGTGATGCGCTTTTTGGCTCCTCTGCTCCCTGCTTCCGCTGGCTTCCTGCTCTCTGACTCTGGCCCTTCTGCTTTCCTCTGAGAAGGACCCTTGCGATGGCATTAGGCCCATGGAGATGCTCCGGAGTAAAGATCGCGTCTGAAGAGCCTTAACTTAATCACATCAGCCCTTGAGTGTCGTGTAAAGTAATATGTTCACAGGTTCCTGGGCGTCTTTGGGGGCCATCATTCTTTCTGCCACAGGGATGTCTGGTGGTCCACGTGTGGCTGGCAGGGGGCTGAGGAGGGCTGCAGTTTCCGGGGCCCCCAGGGTAAAGTTATAGCTTTGGACCCTAAGCCAGAGTTACCTCTCTCTGCCCACGGGGTGTCCTTTCCACCCTGAGGTCACTTCCTTGCTCTGCCGTGGAGTGAAGAATTCTCCTGGGGGACGAGCCACCCCAGCCCGACCCACCCGCCCTACCACCATCAAGGCTCAGGCACCGCCTCCCTCAGGGTCTCCGTCCCGGGGCCCCAGCAGCAGCAGCTCTCTGGAGAGGAAGTTCTCCTCTGGCTGTCCTCACCCCTTTGTGGCCTGTAGGAGATTCCCCTTTCCCGGTGCCCACGGAAACCAGCCTGTGGCCCTGGCTCGGGGGCCGGGCCCCTCTCCCAGCCTGCCACCAGTCACCTCTCCTCGGGGCCCCATTGAGCCACGTCACCTCCGCTCCTCACTGAGGTCTCACGTCCTATGGGCACCTTCCCTCGCCCTCTACTTATTTAGCCAATAAAGAGGTGCAACGGCAGGATGCGGAGACACTGAGGACCGCTCATCACAGGTGGGAGGAAGAGGTGGGTATCAGGCAAGTTTTCAGGGAAGGATGGGGGTGAGGACTATGGGAAGTCAGAGGAAGGACACACAGCTGGACCAGGTATGGGGTGGCAGGGGGCGGGGGGGATACATTTCCGGAGAAGGAGGCAGCAGGTGAATCTGGCTCCAGCCCTCAGTGACCCTCCCTGCTCGGCACCTGGTGAGGCAGCACCCTGGCTTCCTTCAAACAGTCCGTGTGGGTGGCCATTTTGAGGGAGGGATTCTGGGCATGACTTCAATCGTGCAGGGCAAGACAGCAGGTGCCTGCACGATCTGAGCACCTGCCTGCTCAGAGCCAGAAAGGTCTGGAAGGATGGATGTAGAGAGGTGGAGAGGCAGTGGGCAAAGGGCCAGGCAGGCCCCTCCCTTGGCTACCCCCTTCTCTGCCCCAGCTAAAACCGACCCACCCACCCCCACCCCCGCCCTCATCGATTTTGTAATCACCAATGCCCCTGGCTCCTTCTCTTCCCACCTACGTAAGCCAGGAGGCCTGGGCGGCTGCTCCATCAGGCATCAGGTTCAGGCATTAGCTGGCCTTGTGGCTCTTCGGGGAATGCTAATGCACCTGTTCTTTCTGGAAGTCAGTTCCCCTGGCCCTCCTCTGCCATCTCCTTGACTCTACCCGCCCCACCAAGCCCTCGCTGACCTCTGCCAGAGTGTTCCTGAAATGATGGGCCATTCCATCTTCCCTCATCCCTACTTTGCAAAGCCTAGGACACGCGTCCACGAAGCTGCCCTCGCCTTACCCATGGGTGGATCCGAATCAGCGGTGGGCCAGTAAAAGGGGCAACGACCGGCTCCCTGGGGGGAAAAGCCCTGATTTGTAGTATTGGCCAATTTCTATGGTGTGAATAGCCCTACTGTGGCCCATGTCAAGTCACCCATGGACTGCACGCAGACTTGGGAGGGGATGCCATAGAACTGGCTCCAGCACACGCCCAGCCAGGCAGCGTCGAAGCGACCCGCCAGCCCCACGGCCTCGCGCTGCTGTCTCCAGCAGCCGCTGCTGTGCATGAGGGCAGGGCCTCTCTGAACCGGGATGAGGTGTTAGGGGTATGGCCTTTTGAGTCAATCTGATCTAGGATGAAATCCCAGTTCTGCCATTTAATAAAATGGATGGCTTTCGGCCGGTTGCTTAACCTTTTCTTATCAGTGAAATAAGATTAATGTGACTTGTATCCCAGACACGTGAGCATTACGAGCTCCCGTGTACAAGTCACTTCGCACGGTCGCCTGTGTAGGAGGCATTCGGTAAATGTAGGCAGCAGTGGGGGAGTGAGACCCGCGGAGCACGGTGCTGTTTGGGGAGTCTACAAGCAAATGCTGAAGGACACCCGGCACCCGGCATAGTCTCTGGAACACTGTCCGAGCCCTGTGCAGACCTCTTCAGAATTAGGTGGGGATTGGATCTTTGCCTTAAGATTGGAGAGACGTTACCGCTGTATCTCATTCGCAAGCAAAAAAAAGATCGTCTGTACATACAGACTGAGTGATCTTGTGACTTCATTTTGCGATGTCAAGGGCATCAAGAAGCTCTCCTGTCCCAAATAATGCTTTTCGCACCTGCTCAATGACACCTGAAATTCCGCCGTGTGGCCTCATTCTAACACCGAGCTGGCAGCACGCACGCAGATGCAGAGTCCGAGGTCACCGGAGGCTTGCTAGCCAAGGGAGGGCACTGGGTGTAGGGGACCGTGTGTGTAGAAGGCGAGACCAGGGGAGGGGCGGGGCTCTAGACCAACGTCACGGTGTCCCAGTTTTGCTCAGACGAGCCCCAGTCCAGAGGGAAGGTGATGACAGTGGCTCCCGGCACCTTTGTTATTTGGGAGAATATTCAGTCTGGGGCAGTAGAGGACGGACAGAGACCCACGCAGCTGGGAGCCGGCACACGGGCAGCATGGGCGGTGCAGGATCCAGGTTGGGGTGATCCCTGGGTTCCAGAGAGGCTGAGAATTTGCTAAGAACACAGGCTAGTTTGGTTTCCTTAAGCTCACACGTCACCTCCAAGATCCTTTCAGTGACATCTGTGGGCAGGGGGGAGGTGGAAAGAGCAGGAAAAGTAGCGACAGGAAGAAGGCGTCACTTAGGAGTTTGGTTTGAAATAAAAACTCTTACCCGTGTCACGAAGTGGGGCCAGGAAGTGATAGGAGAGGAACCCTGACTTAGAGGAAACGCTAAGCAGGAAGAAGGGGGAGGCGGGGAGGCAGGAGGAAGGGGAGAGGAAAAGGCAAAGGAAAAAGGAAGCCATGGAATAACCCCAGGGAGGGGAGGAGAAGAGGCAGGGGAGGCAGCAAAGGGAGAGGAGGAGGAGAGTGGGATCTGCGAGGGAGGAGGGAGAGCCGGGAGGGTGAGGGGCACGGGAGGCGGCGGGAGGAAGCGATGGAGAGAGGGCTGGAGACCTTGAGAGTCTTACATTTTGATCAAGGCATGACTGATAACATTCCAGCGGACCATCTTTCAGCCCCCTTGTTTGATGACAAAGCTCATCCCCCGTCCGCCATCCATTATCGGTTCTCCCTCCCCGAGGCGAGGGCATCAATAATGCTCCCTCTCCGCGATGCTGTGCCTCCCCCACGCCGCACGCAGGCCTGGCCATCGCTGGTGGGCATTCCTGCTGCACATCATTACCGCCCGGACCCCATCCCTCCCCCCACCTGCCGGGCGGCTGACCACCCTCCCCAGATGCCTCACTCCCGCAGGGAGTCCCTCTGCGGAGAGCTGGGCCCCGACCCCGGACCAGACGGGCAGCCAGTCTCCACCCGGGCTGCTGGATGATCCCTGACATCGTGGTACCAGGGCTTGATTTTTAAAAATGATTGTTTAGTTTTGTCTTGTGTTAATTAAGAGGGAGGCTGAACTTCCCCACTCTGGTTGGCTCCTCCAAGAGACCTAACAGTTTGAATTTGAATGCAAACATCCTCAAACATCTGTTGCCGTAATTTGGTTGGATTAACTGTCTAGTTTGCTGGGCCATCTGCTGTCCTCCCCAAACCCCATCACTGCTCTTACCCCCGCTGGGCTGGTATCTCACCTGGCTGCCCCTCTACAGGTGGAAGAAGGGGCCCAGAAGGTAACCCCAGGTCAAAGCCACAAGTCTTCTTCCAGAAAAATCTGGAAACAGGCTGGCCAGGCCCGACCAGGTACCAAATGCCAGCAAGGGGAACCCGAGGAGGGAGGGTCATGTCTAGGCAGCTGGGAGGCCAGACCTCAGAGCTGTGTGACCTAAAACAGGTTTCCCTCCAAGGCTATCTGAGCCTTTCTCTCCAAGGCCAGAGCTGCCGTGCCAGGACGCTGGGATGACACCCTGAACGGCTCTGGGAGCACTGTTCTCTATGAAAGGCATCCCTGGAGTTGTACAGTAGACAACCCGTGCAGCTGTATTGGGCAACTTTGCGCTCAGTCCCTGCAGAAACTGTCTTGAGCTGACATCAGGCTCCCAAGCTCCCTACTCTGGCTCTGCAGAAGCACAGCCCAGGATGCCCAAGCTGCTGACCACCTCAGGCAGAGGGCTGCCTCCCAAACAGGATCAAAGGCACAGGTTTCAGGAGTCCTGCAACCTGCTTCAGAGGCCTCACTTGGGGACACTGCGCTGCCATGTGTGACCTCAAGGCTCGTTTCAGTGGAGTCCCAGCCGGGACGTATTGCTTGGCCTTGCACTTGAAGTGGGGCCGGCTCAGGTAGAGTGAGGCAGCAAAATAAGCAAAAGAGAGCAGGGATTCGGATCCTGGGATTTGCTCTTCCTCCGCAGCCCCCTCACCGGACTCGTCCTCTCTCCCCCCACTCCCCTCCCTGCGGCCAGATCTCTGTTCCACGGTCCCCTTCGGCTGCATTCACTCCGTGACCCATGCCATTTTCTGAGCCCGCATGCCTCACTCCATCCCTGCCCATCTCCCAAGGTCCAGGTCAGGTGCCTCGTCCTCCATGGGGACCCCCAGAAACGATCTCCCTGTTCCCAGCGCCCATGACCTCTGTGAGGGCCACCCGGGTAACAATTGCTGTCTACTTCCTCGTATTACTTTCATTGCTTTTTCATCTGCACCCACGAGCTCGTGCTTTGTAAGCACGCACGGCTGATGAATGAATGGATGAGGGAATGAATGAAACCGTCTGACATCGGCATAACAACGAAGGCCCCCGCACCCCTGGAAAAACCGAGTGCATATTCCACATGCAGATGTGGGACCTACAACCTCCCAACACCTGTCACCGATTCCAGGGTGTGCACAGGTTGGTGACTGCCACCGGGAAGGGGTCCATTTCGCTGGATGCCGCGAACAAAGTCAGACAGTTAATAGAAACCTATTTCTAATTGCTTGACATATAATAGATACACCTCCAACCAGCTGAGACCGCCGGATCCCATTCAAAGCCCTGCTTCCTGGCTTACACCTAAGCCTTTCATGTTTTATTAGAGCTCTGCACATTTCATTTCCTTTTATGTGCAGAAGAAAATGGACCCTTGGTTCTAGGACACTCACAGCACACTTTTACTTGTCAAAGGGCAGCTCTGTAGGAAGCAACCCCCCTGCCTCAGATTGGTGAATTCGGTTTCAGCAAAGGTGGAGAAGGCAAGGGTCACTCTCTACCCCACAGTCTCATCCAGTAGTATCAAGGTCCCGAATGCGTGCAGGCCAGGGACGGATCGGATGTGGACAGGACAGGGCGGCCCTGTTCCCCGGCTTGCGTTCCTGCTCACCGCGAGAGCAAATCAGCACCCCAACATCTCCCAAGTTAGGAGCTGCCGCTAATATCTCAGCAGAGTGGAAAACTCAGCCAACTGTGTCCCAAACAGGGCTCTTGTGGCAGTCCCGTGGGTCCCTGCCTCCCCCAGCCTCTCCCAGCCTGGACATTGAGACCAACCACAGCCACACTGGCAAAATACCAGCAACCTTGATACTCTCCCCAGCCTGGAGCAGCCTGGGATCCATCACCCTGCTGATGCTGGGGCACTAGCTGGGGCTCCCAGTGGCCCTCGGTTCCAGAGGGGGCCGAGCGTGGCAGGATTTTCTCGGAGCAGCACGAGGGGCTTGTCCCCACGAGGAAGCCCAGAATGGTGCATGACGGGTGCCACGGGGCCACGGCAGTCTGGCCTCCTGAAACCACACCCCTAGTCACAACCACACCCAGGTTCCTGCCACAAATGGACTGCTCTTCCCAAAACGTGGCACGGAGACGCGTTCGCCTCAGACGTGACCCTTGGCCAACACCCAAGACTCTGTGGGACCGGACTCCTCAGAAGTGGACCTCCAGGACACTGGGACACAGGCTTGTGGCTCTCTGTAGCTGACCAGGGACTTCAGCCTTCACTCCCTGTGCCGGGACCAACGATGACAAAGCCCTTGGTTAAATCTCCGCGTGTTGGCAACAATGAAGTTTTAAGCTTTATGAAACCATGGCCGTGTGTGAGGGTCCACCTTGTCGTGTATCACCTGCATTCAGTAGCAGGAGCCTCTGAAGCCACCTTTGAGTCTCCTGCGTGATGAGTCACCTGTCCCAACCACATAGCACCATGTGGCAGAGGGGCATTTCACCCCCAGCGTCCAAAGCCTGGGGAACCTGAATGAACTGTGTTAGCCCCACGGGTCTCCCCGGTGCCCTCTTGGCCTCGCCGCTCCGTGTTGGGACCCCCAGAAGCAATAAGAGTAGAACAGGCAATGACCTTCCCAGTCGGACAGGGTCGTGTTTCTCTCAAGGGTAAATGAAGGGCTGGTCTGCGAAAGCCTCCAAAAATAACAACTGCCGTTAAAGCATTTTAGAGAGAGGGGATAAGGGTAAGTGTAGAACTGGACCCAGACCAAGGACAGCAGCCCCACTGGCTCTGTGTCTGGAAGGGGAGAAGCCACAGAGGGCAGTGAGCCCTGTCACCTCACTTTAGCCACACGAGTGGGCAGGGGCAACGTGAGCCCCCTCGTCAGCCCATCGTCACCTTAAAACCTTCTGTAGATCACCAGGGCTCTTAGGATAAAGACCAAAATCCTTGGTGGGCCTGGTCCTGCCCACCTCCAGCCTCCCCGTGCACCAGGGATCCCTGGCTCAGTGCAACCCGGTGTCCCCCCGGCTCTCCCGCCCTCTGCTCACATGCAGTCCTGTGCCGTGTCCCTGGGGGAGCCTTGTCTGAGCTCCAGAACAGATCGCAGGCACGGCTTCTCTCTTGTAACCGTTGCAACCACCGGGATCTTTCTTCCGGTGGTGGACTATTTGATTAAATATGCCTTCCTCTGGACTGTCAGTCCCGTGAAGGCAAACTGCGGGTTTCGCCGCGAATGTTCTCCTCAGCAACTAGCACCGTGCCTGGCACAGAACAGACCTGTCTGTTGCACAAGTGAATGAATCCAAGAAAGCTTCATTAAAAAGCAAAGGTTCAGGGGCACCTGGGTGGCTCAGGCGGTTGAGCCTCCGAGTCTTGATTTTGGCCCAGGTCAAGATCCCAAGGGCAGGATTCTCTCTGCCCTTCCCCGACTTGTGTGCACAGGTGCACACGCTAAATAAATAAATAAATACACACATACATAAAAGCGAAGGCTCAGAACCGGTGAGACGATGGGCTGGGCCAGACACGACCTGACAAACTGCAGGCAAGGGCAGGCTGTGGCTTTGGAAGCATGAACCCCAGGCTCAGATTCTCTGACCTTGTCCAGCCCCACCCTGACCCCAGGGCCTGGTGCCGCACCGTGCACGTGTCTGCAGTTGACAGTTCGCACGGGACAAAGCGCTCTCGTGTATACAACACGCTCCAGGGCTATTGTCAAACAGTCCCATTTCTCAGATGAGAAAATGGCGTCACAGGTGCTAAGCGCCAAAGTCCAATGTGAGCCTAGGGCTTCTCCCTACACATGGGACATCATTTTTTTCACCTGCACCCAACATGTAAACGATTCCCTTAAACCCCTCTGAGCACCATTGTCCACTCTCCTATTTTCTTCGACCTCGTGACTTAACATATTTTTTATTTCCCTACTACCATTGTAGTAAATATTTCAAGATAGAGGACCTAAGTGTGTTTTACTGAAAAAAATGCTTCGGGGTGCCTGGGTGGCTCAGTCGGTTGAGCGTCTGGCCTAGGCTCAGGTCATGATCTCGCGGTCCGTGAGTTCGAGCCCCGCATCGGGCTCTGTGCTGACAGCTCAGAGCCTGGAGCCTGTTTCAGATTCTGTGTCTCCCTCTCTCTGACCCTCCCCCATTCATGCTCTGTCTCTCTCTGTCTCAAAAATAAATAAACATTAAAAAATGAAAAGAAAAGAAAAAAATGCTTCGGGGCGCCTGGGTGGCTCAGTCGGTTGAGCATCCGGCCTAGGCTCAGGTCATGATCTCGAAGTCCGTGAGTTCGAGCCCCATGTCAGGCTCTGTGCTGACAGCTCGGAGCCTGGAGCCTGCTTCGGATTCTGTGCCTCTCTCTCTCTCTCTCTCTGCCCCAACCCACTCGCATCCTGTCTCTGTCTCTCTCAAAAATAAATAAACTTTAAAAAAGAAAAAAAAGAAAAAAAGTTTTATTGAATGAAGTCCAAAGCTTAGATTCTGCTCATCCCTCTAGTTAATTGATAACCAATTGATAACGGTCGATTTATTATCCCCATTCAGTCCCATCCTGCCAGACCTCCTGCTTCTGGATGACTGTTCCACCGGCCACATGACAAAAAGCACACGTAATCTTTCCGTTCTTTGTCTCCAACCCCACATTTTCCAAGATACTCGGGCTTTAAAGGCATGAAGACCTCGTATCCATCTCCATTATCCTGTTGGTGACAGAGCGTCTCCCAAAAATCGTGCGCACTGGAACCTGAGAATGTGACTTTGCTTGGAAATAGAGTCCTTGCAGATGTAATCAAACTAAGATGAGGTCATTTGTGTCCTTACAAGAAGAGGAAAAATTTGGACACAGAGACGCACACGGGCAGAAGGCCATGTGATAGAAGACAGGTCGGAGTGGCCATCTATGTGACTAGGAACACCAGGGACTGCCAGCAGTCACCAGAAGCGGGAAGAAGAAGGGAGGATGGAGATTTCCGAGGGAGCACGGCCCGACCTTGATTTTGGACATCCAGCCTCCAGAAGGGTGAGAAAACAAATTTCTATTGTTTCGAGTTACTCAGTTAATGCTGCTTTGTTACAGCGGCCCCAGGAAAGTAACAAAGTGACCATGACCATTTTTTTCTTTGCAACCCTCCTGAATTTTACCATTTTCCGCCTTCGTCGTTATTGAACCCCTCCTGTATGCAAAGCATAAGGTTAGGCTCTGGAGAAGCAGACCTCACTAAGGTCAGGGAGTACAAATCCACATCCTCAAGAAGCTTAGGATTGAGTCAGAACTGGAAGATACATCTGGAAATGGCCCAGGTTAAAAAAAAAAAAAAAAGTGTGCAGCGAGGGCCCATGAGGGACAAAATATTTGCCAGGGAGTTCAGAGGACAGGAGAGTCTCTGTAAAGAAGGTGCTTTGGAAAAGAGAGAGATTTAAGGCACATCTTTAAGGATGACATCGAATTTTGCTGAGTAAAGCTGAGACGGACGTGACGTGGAAATGCAGAAGTATTCCATTTGGGGAACGGCCAGCCTGGCTGGGGTGGGGAGTCGCGGTAGAGGTGGCTGGACAAAAGGAAGGAGCCTGGATCACAGAGCCCTGGGATGCCACACTTAAGGCTTAGGGCTGGCCCCCAGAGGTGGGGTAGAGGGCGGGAGAAGAGCACTGAAAGCCTTCTGCTCTGGACTGACGTCATCCCGTCATGCCTTAGGGCGGCGACCAAGCAGCGGTTGTTACCGATAAAGTCCTGTTGAAAGAACAAATAGAAACGATGGTTCTGTAGTTATGCGTTGGAAACACACTTCTCCGCTCTACGATTGGAGTAACCACACAGTGAGTCCACTGCATTGTTTCTTCCCAGACAAGACTTGCCCTGGCTCTAAGGAAGTGAGCTGGGGGAAATTTCAGGTGGGAGACGGGGCACTGAGTCACGCCATGGTCTGGGCATCGGTCAGAACAAAGAGAAAATAGCCCTGTGTCACTGCAAAAGTGGGATTCCCATGATCAAAGTGCAATGTGTACCTCACTTTATCTAGTACATGGCTCCAGGGGAGTCTAAATGCTGGGCTTGGGAGAGCCCTGTCCTTCCAGATGCCAGGACAAGTGCCCGGCTTGCCCAGGGACCTTCTCATTTGGCTTCTGCACAAGTTCAGCACTGGTGTTTAACTTTTCTCCCTTTTTTTTTTTTTTCTTCCTCCCTGTTATTTAAATGGTTTTAAACATGAAACTAGGCCAGGAAAAGGGGGTGGCATTGTTTTAATAATTAGCAATTATGATCGCTGCAATATTAATTGCATATTTCCATAGCAAACACGTCCCCAGAGGGCCAGGGGGAGTGGTGGTTAGAGACTGCCAGAGCCTAAAACTGGAATTCCTGAGAACAGAAAGAGGAGAGGAAATCAACTTCTTCCATTTAAGCAAATTACCACGGGGACTGCAGGGCCCCTCTAATTAGCCCAGCTTGCAGGAGCTGGTGAACAGGCTGGTGGGAAGTCTCGCTCGGTACCGCCGGGCCTGCCCGCGCAGGCCCCTGCCCCGTTATTTCTTTTATTTTTGTCATTTGGGCAAGACAGCAGCTTGTTTCCAGGGGGGCAGCTGGGCCGGGCTGGAGGCTGACACTCCAGATCTCAGTGCCCCGGGCCCCCAGGCTGGGACCCCGGGTTCATTTGTGCAAATCCTGACCACAGAAGGGCAAAATGGGACAGGACCGCAGGCAATTCCGCGTGGTGGCGCTCGAGGGAGGCTGCGGCAGGGGAGGCCACGGAGCCTGCCTTTCCGATTCTGTGACACAGATCGAGGGGTTCAGGGTGGAACAGGGGTGGGGGGAGGAAGAAGCAGAGGGCGTGGGAGAAGCAGGCGTGACGGGAGGAGAGGGAGAAAGGAGGGTCCCCAAGGGAAGGTGGTGCTGTAGAAAGAAGCAGCAGCCGAGAGGGGCAGGCAAGGGAGTAAGGGGGCCTGAACTGCAGGCACAGGAAAGAAATGAGGGAGAGCGGGGTAGGGATTAAAACGAAAAGGCGACGGAGCCATCAGGCCGAAGGTAAGATTAATCAGAGAAGACTTCCTGGAAGCGGGGTCCTTCATGACTGCTTCTGGGGCTCTCTCTAACCCACACACCTCCTCCCCAGCATCACCTTTCATTCGCCACTGAGTTCTTAAAAGCAAACTTCCTAACAGAGGCAAGCCCCGCCTGGCTGTGTCTGTGGCCAGGGGGCCATCTCCCAGAAGGGGGAAGAGTCCCATCCACCTGCTCCTGGTCTGTTTCACAGGACACATGGTCTTCGTTTCAAAGTATACTTGCTAAGCAAAACTCCAAATTCACAAATAGAGACGTTACAGGGTAATAATTCTCATTGTAAAAGGGTTCCCCCTAAGGTGCCTTTAAATGGGGGGGGGGGGGGACCCTCCCCCGTGCATGGAGGCGTTTGTTTACAGATCATCGACTCCTCGATGGAGAAGCTGGGAGGCTTGACGGAGAAACTTACGCACAAAATGTCTCTGGCTGCTTCCAATGGAAAAAGATAAACAATGAAAATAAAGCGAATGTGCTTCAAGAGACGGGAATCCAATCGTGCAACGGTAATGATAGCGATAATACTTGATGCATACAAGTGCCCGTCATTTCGCAGAGCTCTTCATGCCTCCTGTCCCCCGCCCCAGCCCCTGTCAGAACAGCGGT
This sequence comes from Panthera leo, assembly GCF_018350215.1. NCBI lineage: Eukaryota > Metazoa > Chordata > Mammalia > Carnivora > Felidae > Panthera > Panthera leo. The sequence goes on from NC_056690.1 coordinate 67,771,164, forward strand.
GGGGCCATCACCCTATGCATTGGCAATGCCACAAGGAAGGGCAGAAACCAGTCCCAGTGGGCAGGTGAGGATACGAGGCCCAAAGGTCTTAGTGCCTACCTGAGGTCACACCTTGCACAGGCAGACTCTGAACCCCTCCCACACTCGGTGTTTCTGGGGTTGTTTTCATCACCTCTTGCTCCCCGTGCGGGCGAGGGAGGGATTCCCGCCCTAGGGTGATAGGGACAATGGGACACACGACACCCAACACCAGACAGGTGAAATGGAGAGCAAGCGGTCCCTTGGTCACAGATGCTCAAATCCCGAGAGCGAGGATGTCTCACGCTGTGCAGAGCCACCCAGGGGGATGCCCTCGGGAACAGAGGGAACAACAGGGGCTGTGGAAGGCAGGCTTTGTAGTGGAAAGAGGGCGAGATGCCCCCTGGTTCCTGAGGGAAGGTGTGACCCGCTTGTTTGAATCATTCAGGGATGAGCATGACCAGAATTGCCCCGTGGATAAGGACAGTGGTGTGGTTGGGGACCCTTATCTGTGGAAGCAGGGTGAGGAAGGGAACATTAGTTTAGATGCTTTGGGGTCCTCCCAATTTCACCAGCTGCCAAAGCAGCACCTTAGTCAGACTTTAATCTCAGGGCCCGCACCACAGAGGTCCCCTTAGGGACAAGACCCCGTACCCGTCAGCACCCTGGACAGCCCATGTTTCAATAACATGGCCAAGGGCTTCTAAGAAATGATACCACCCAATGCCCAAACCAGGTCAGGAGATGATGTGTCCCCAAGGCAGCACAGGGCCAGCGGCTCTGTCCCAGAGCAGCTTCCCCCGCCCCCACCGCCCACCCTGGGCTGGGCTGGGTGGGTTATGGGAGCCCCAGCCCATAAAACGCATTCCCCTCCCACCCCTCCCACCTTCCTCTGTTAACAAGTCTGGAAGGCTTTGCTCACTCTGTGTGTGTACAAACATTACCCGGTGTATTTTTGATCTTACTTATCCCTGGGAATCCATCTCAAAGCCGCCTTTGGAAACTCCTAAGCAGGATGTAATGCGTGGATTTCAGCCTCTGCTCGATAGTTTGCAATGTAGTTATTCCCCAAGCCTTAGCATGTGGGAAGAAAACAACCGAAGCAGAAACATGTTTAACCAAACAGCAGCTTGGGGGTGGGGGGAGATGGGGAAGGGAGAAAGAAAGGGAGGGACAGAGAGGGGAGGCCCTGGGAAGCCCTTGTGCCTGCTTCTTCCAAGAACTTGCTAAATGATTTCTAGAAGCTGCCTGCCTCAGCCCCAGAACTGTCTGGGCTTCCTCTGGCCAAGGGTGCCTGCCGGGTGCTGTTGGCAGAGGGAACTATGGAGGGAGGTCCAGGGGCAAGCAGCAGGTAGAAACATGGAAAAATGCTCCTGCCAGAACATTTGAAAGTACTTTGAAGTTTAAGGAGAAAAACATAAGGACATAAAACATGATTCCACTACAATAACTCTACGAGGTAAGCATGACTAAGGACAAAAATTAAACGGCGATCAAGAAAAATCAAAGTGCTTTGTAATAACTGGGTGGCGGGTGGGACGTTGATTTCCACCCCCCCCCCCCCCCCCCCGCTTTGGAGAAGTCTTCTATTATAATAATAGTGTTTGGGTAATTATAATATTTTAGTGTGATTATAAATAGTGTTGGGGTAACTGGTAAGAATCAGGAAGGAAAAGAGAGTGTGGTATCACCCCTCTGAGAACTAGTCATCCAGATAAAGGGGCCACTTGAAGCCATCATGCAAATATCTCTTAATTAAAAGAAGTCAAAGGGAATGCTGGGTAGGCTTGAAATTAGGGATTGGTCTGTAAGCAGAGGTGGCTTCTGGAAGGAGGAAGTGCCAGAGATAGAAACAGCCACACTGAATCTCTTTCAACCCACCCTCTAGGCAGGTCAGGCCTGCAGGAGTGATCGGTTTGTCCCCGGTGTCTTTTATCCTTTGTGGAGGGCCAGCGCCCCACCTCGAATCACCTAAAACCAGAGCTTACGTGACCGGGTCCGAGCCACCCCAGGACAGGAGGCTGCAGAGGGACAGACATAAGTGAGGAAGTCCAACCTGCAGCCACCACGGCCACCGGAATGGCGTGGGAGCCTTAAGGGACGAGATGAGGCTCTCACCCGCTCCCTGCCGAGCTCTGGGTGCTCAGTACGTTTCTCCAATACACGTCCACACTGGTGGCCACGCGTCGAGATTCCAGAGATCTCCGCACCCTGTGCTGAGGGTCTGGGAGAGGCGGCAGCCACGAGAGCTCCAGTGCCTTCGTCAGATGGATGCCACATAGACAGCGGTAACTATTTACTGGATGGAACCGGGAGGAAACAAGGCCATCAGGAGTGCTTCGTGGCTGAGGCATCTGACACAGAGGTGACACGGGCTGTGCTGGGCCTACAGCTGTAGCCCCTGAAGTCTTACCCAGTTCCTCAAAACCCTTGATCCCAGCTCCCACCACACGTCTCCCAGCGCCACTTCTGTGCCCGGCCAGCTCCCTGGATCCCACCTCTGCCCACCCCTTGCTTATCACGAGTCAGCACACCCTAGGCTTCTGGTGAATCGCTGTCCCCCACTGAATCTGTGTAGAGGACTTTGCACTGTAAAATCATGTTATACTGTATTGTATTCTCCAATATTGCTGTTATTATACACTCCAATATTACTATCATCCCCAATATTCTTATTATCTCCAATGAGCGGGTTCGTGGTCATTATAAGAGTAGATATCTGCGTGTGCACGGGCCACAAAGGTGAACCGAGGACGGGTCCGTGCCTAAGGGCCAAGTCCATCTGGATGGACAAGGTCAAAGGCCGAGGAAGGTCAGAGCTGAGTTAGAACCTGAGGAGCCAGCTGGCGGCAGGCAGGAAACAGCAATGGTGTGGACAAGCACAGGTGCTCAGTACTTCCCTGCTGAGCAGAAACGCACCGCGGACGCTGATGAAGGGGTGAGAGTGGCCCCGGACGAGAGGGCGCTGAGGACGGGCAGCTCTCGTTTCTGCTTTGGCCAAATGCGAGTCCCACTGAAAACTAGGAGACGCTGCGTCCCCTGGAGGGAAAGAATGTTGGGGACGGACAATAGCCTCAAATTATTTTGGACGCGAGTGGAGGCAGAAAGAAGTAAGTAAATAGGCAGATGACAGAAAAGGAAATTTGAAAAGATGGAAACGTCAGAGCTGGGAAGGGATATGAAGGATTGTTCTGGTTGAACCTCCAAGTCGACAGACGAGGACATCAGGCCCCGCGAAGCTGCAGGATTTCCCCAAGGTTAGCGAGTGATCCAGGATTCATCCCTAGACCCGTGTCTGTCCGCTCCCCTTGTCTAACGGCAGGATGTCATTTACCGTCTGTCTCCTCCACAGAAATATGAGCTCCCGGAGAGCAGGCACCGTGTCAGTTTTGTCTCTCCAGCACCTAGGACGTTGCCCGGCACATAGTAGGTGCCCATCAAATGGGATGGAATCCAACGGATGGGATGCAATAGAATGGGTGGAACAGAATGGGTGGGATGGAACGGAAGAGTTAGCAGAGCTGGGACTAGGATTCGGGTGTCCTAGTTTCCATTTGACGGGAGAGGCAAAAGACAGCCGCAAATGCCCTCCCTCCTGGCCTCCCTCCTGTGGGATGCTTCACCTCTGTCTCCACTTCCCTTGTCTCCAGCCAACTGATCTCCCACCCCAAGCAAGTAGAGAAAGGGTCTCCAGCACAGGCTGGGCTGCTGGGAACCAGGAGCCAGCCTCTTGCCTTGGAGACGGAGGACAGAGAACCAAAGTCCCTGTCCTGGGTGAGAGCAGCTTTGGGAAGTGAGGGGCAGTTGGTCAGCCAGAGGTAGAGAGGCAGACCCTAATCCAGGTCGACTCTTTAGCCAGAGAAACCAAGAGAGACACAGAAGGCAGCTCAGGAAGTAGGGCCAAGGGCCACTGCTGAGCCCGTGCTACAAACACCATGCCACCTCTGCTGCCTGCTGACTTCTCTCCCGAGGCCCACCGCAGGGTCATGGCCAATCCGCCAATCCCAGAGTATTTACTCGACAGCCTTGGAGAAACTGGGAAGGTGTATTTTATGGCAGCCACAGTGACAAGCCCTCTTAATTCCACGGTTGCATTAGGGTGGCAAGACACACGCTCCCAGCACATCGCCTCCATTCTCCCCGATGCTGGGGCACTGGATCTCTGTCCATTTCTGTTCCCTCCCCCGTGACGACCAACCCCACAGTCACCACTCACACGCCGTTGACTCTTTACTGTTAAACCTGCTCCCACTCGCAGAGCCCAGGCCAATTATCCTCAGAGTGACTCTTGGCCAGTGACGGAATCCAGGCAGTGCTTTGGACGCTGAGCTGGACAGGATCCCCTTGTCTGGTTGTCCTGTCCGTGCTATGTCCCGGCCGTTGTCGGGACTGCCTGCCGAGTCCTAGAGCCGTTCCCTGACTTGAGGAATCCGTGTGCCTCCTGGCTTTTTGACACGTGCCTCACATTGTCCCCAAGTCTCTGTTCTATTCATCTCCCTCTGTGACACTCACCTCCACCGGCACCCATCACCGTCACACCCTTGACTGCCCACACCACCAGGAGGAACCCCGTGACCTCCCACTGCTGTGTGTTCACCCACCCCCTCCGCCCTCCTGGGCTGCAGAGCCCCTGCCTGCGTCGCGACTGCCATTTTCCGGGTCCTTGCCCCTCTGGTGTTGCTCCCAGCCTTGCCTCCGCGCCACCAGCTCCGACTCCCTATCCAGTCTGCCCACAAAGCCCACCATCCAATATGGCTCCCCTCAACCACCCCACCCCTCACCTGACCGGGGAACTGGCCACTAGCATCCACTACTGATTGCCCAGCGAGGGTGGCGGGGTTGAAGGGAAGAGTGCCAGCAGAACAATGGGCTGTTGACTATGAATTCCAGTCCTCCTTCCACCCCTGCCTGTTTAAACAGTTAGAAGACAGGCTTTGTTCACTATGTGTGTATACACATATTAGCTACACCACTGCCTATCCTACTGATCCCTGGGAATTTGTTCCAAAGCCGCCTTTTGGAAACTCCTAAGTAGGATGTAATTCGGCGGATTTTATGTTCCGCTCACTGGCTGGCAAAGTCGTTTATTCCGCAAACCCCTGGCACATCAGAGAGAAAGACGATGCATGAGAAACGGGGCTGTTCTATGCCCGTCCACCTGACGTGGCCCCAGCCTGGGCTGCGGAAGACGACACCCCCTTGGCTAGACAGAGTCTGGGGAAAGTTTCCTAACGTCAAAACTTCTACCTTCTCGGCTTCGATACCGCGTGTTGTTAGGATGAAAGAAACAGGCTGTAAATGGCGTTGAAAAGCAAATTGGATTTGCTTCCCCCAGCCGATACAGCCCTCGGTGCCGCTTGCCAGAGGACGCCGTTTACCTCTCACCTGAAGCAGCCATTTGTCATGTGTCAGAGAATCTGAAATAAAATTCCTTTGTGTACGACTGTCTAATAAAGAGGTTCTTAGCGTTAATAATTTACTCTAAATGCCATGCACACATTGCTTCTCTCGCACCTTCAGTCTAAGCTCTCGAAGCTGAGAGGTGTGCAAGGATTTCTGAAGATCCCAAAAATGTGTTCTGGAATAACATTTACACGAAACATCCACCTGCTTTAGATGCGAGGCCGGTGGCTCCGCTTGGAGGTGTTAACATGCACCAGGAGAGCCATCCGCTTGGTGGGGAGGAAGCTTAAATCCACGGAACCTGGGAGGGGAGGGGACAGGAGGACAGGCTTGCGATGCAGAAGAAAGAGAACAGGACAGGAGCTTTCAGGCACCATTCAACCGTATCTGTTGAGGGACTCGACGCGCCAGGCTCTCATGCTTGGCAGCAGGACTGTGGGCATAAAGCCAAGGGCTTCTTCACCTTCGAGACCTTTCTGGAATGATGTGGGGCACAAATGAACAAACGCAGACAAACATACTCAGCTTTGTGAACGAGGTGGATGTGTTGCCTGTTCTGGCCCTCCCCACCCCAGCGAGGGGGTGTCCTTCGTCTGGCTTCCTTTCTTTTAGAACCCTCGGCGTTATCATTGATGTGGGTGTCCTAGGAAGTCTGGGGGGTTATAACAAAACCCTATAGATGGGGTGAGCGGCTTAGACCACAGACACTTATTTCTCATAGTTCTAGGGGCCGGGAAGTCCAAGATCAAAGTGCCAACAGATCCGGAATCTGGTGAAGGCCCGCTTCCTCGAGAGGAAGAGAGAGAGAGAGAGGGAGAGTGAGAGATGGCTGTCTTCACATTGTGTTCTCACATGGCCGGAGCAGAGACACGGAGGGCAAGGTCTCGTGTCTCTCCTTGGAAGATCACTGGTCTCATTCCTGAGGCTCTGTCCTTATGACCTGATCACCTACCAAAGGCCCCGCCTCCTGATAGCATCACTTTGCCGGTTAGGTAGGATTTCAACGTACAAATTTGGGGGGGGGGTGGCGAGGAGGGGTGGGGTGGGCCACAAACATTCAGTCCATAACAGACTGGAAGGTTCAAGGTCAAGGACTAATCTTTTTTGTCTCTGCATCTAGCACAGTGCTTGTCAAACACTGACCCACAGTGTAGACAACCTCAAACCCTATGAGACAGGATACTGATACAGTGATCAGTTAGGGACACAGCATTTGGCTAAGTGAAGTGTAAGGGCTGGTTTTATTTCAGAGAAGTGAGGCCTTAGGTGACAGCCACCTGTCCTGGGGTCCTAGCCACAGGGAGGTGTCCCCAGAGGCCCTGTGGCAGCCTGCACAGTTTCCACATTTCCAAAAATGGAGGACGCAGCCGCCATATCCAGCGTCCTGGAAACTCTGCCCAAAAGCCAGTTCGATGCTGAGGGGCCACTGGCTTCCTCCTACCCCAAGGATTCTCAGTCTCAGAAGACATGGCAGGACTTTTGGCACCCTCATTGCCTCCTGACATGGTACTCACATTCTGAGAGGTTCAGAGCTCACCCTCCTTCTCGCAGGGCTCAGTAGGGACAATCATGGCTGGAATTAAGCAAGGGAGGCAGAGGGAGAAGACTGGGGAGGACCCGCAGAGAGAAACAGGTGCAGGGAGACAGGGGATCGCTTCTCCGGGCACCCAGGCGAATATCGTTCCCAGTCCAACCCAGAAGTGGCCTGACAAAGGCCTTTTGTTCCTGAGTCAGTGCTCCGTCCCTTACAGGCGAGAGTCCGGCCTGAATACACCACCCAACAGACCCCTAGGTTCGAGGCCCTTAAGAAGTGGCTGGGACCAGAAGAGGCCCAACCTAAGAGGTGCAAGGTGACAGGTGACATTTCTAGGAAGGATGCGAACTTGGGGGAGGGGCAGTGCTTTGAAAAAAGGAATGAGAACTTTGAAATAAGTACGAAACCCAATGATATCCTTTATAAATCTAAATACGCACAAGGTGGGAACATTAAAGGAGACCAGTAAATATTACTAATGAAGTCGTCGCTTTCTAAATAAATTTATTGTGTCCTTGCAGACACGAAAAGCTGAAGATGGGAGTGGAAATCTTAATGTGAATGTTTTTTCCAAAGTCATCATTTTTATTCTTCCATTTTCCTTTCGTTGTGACGAGGTCCATTTTTCGTTCTTGCTGTTGCTTATTTATATCAATCTTTGTTGTTTTTCATCCATCTTGGCAAAGGATTGTCTATTATAGTGGCCTTTAAAAAAGACAAAAAGCTTTTGGTCTTATGAATTAACTCTTTTTGTTTTCTCTTAAATTCGTTTGAGTTTTCATCTTTATTACTTCCTTCTGTTTATTGGCTTTGGTCTTGTATTGTTTATCTAATTTCTTGGGTTGAGGTCCACTTATTTTCAGACTTGGTGTCTTGTCATTAATGGATCTAAGGCTGTAAATGACCTTCTGAATGCCCATACTCCGTATATTTTAATATACTGCATTCTTGTATTTGTTCTAATAATGCAACTTCCTTTGTGATTGACCCTTTAATTTGATAATTATTTAGAGGACTAAGTTATTTAAATGAGAGGAGCACAGATTTTCTTTCTGCGATCATTTTGTCGATGATTTCTCATTTTATTGCATTATGGTTACTGAATGTGACATTTAGGAAAGATAGTGATCTTTAGAAAGATATTGATATTTTATTTGTGACCTAACACATGGGCAATTGCGTGAATGTTCCAGATATGTTTGAAAGGGGTTGGCGTTCTCTATTGGTTCAGCATATATCACACATTTTGATGTCACGACCCTTGTTAACCATGTTATTTGTAGCCTTTATATCCTTACCTAATTATCCTGTTGGTCTGCAAAGAGCTAAGTTAGAGCCTCTGATCTGATGCTGTCTTTATCTGTTTCTCCAAGGAATTGCTATGAATTTTTGCTTTACATATTTTTCAAGTTTTTTATTATGTGCATAATGGTTTATGATTGTTATATATCATCTGAACAGGAAGTTCCTTTCAACATAAACTATTCCCCTTTATTTTATTTGTTATGAATATTGTTCTTCCTGTGTCTTGTTTCATTAACCTTGCCTGATATACAGATCTTTACATCTTTCCTTTGATTTTCAACTTTTCTATTAGCTTTATATGTGTATCTTGCTGGAAACTTCATGAAACTGGATTTAAAAAACCCAGATTGAGAAGAATGAAACTCATTCACAAGGATCGCGATTACTGATACGTGTTGTTATTCTAACGATGCCGTGCATGTGTATCTGTCTACCCTATTTATCAAGCTCTCCGGTTCAGTTTTTACCCACTTTTCTGCCTTTTGCTAATTTGTTTGAGCTGTTTTCATTTGATTCCAGTTTTCTAGTATATAGAGACCATACCCTAGATTTCTACTTTTCTAGGGTTTATGCTTAAAATTTTGTGAGTAATCCCTTGTACCTGCCATAACGACATCTACAAACAATCAATAGCTAGAGTCACCCGAAGCTCAAACTGAAAACAAGCCACCTGCCTATCCCTCCCTCCCCACCTCTGCCCGGCTACTTCCTATCCTGATCCCTGATAGTGCCTAAGATTTTTGTTCTGCTTTTTGCTTTTCCTATATTTTTACAATAAACAACAGGCTGGACTGATTTCTCTTCACTTTACTGCGTCTTCCTTGTAGATGCATTGTTTGGTACTTGGTTGCATGTGAGACAGTCAGTTGTATAGAATCCGTCTCAACTTTATTCAAATAGATTTGGGGGGAGGGGAGGAATTAACATGTTTTTATCCTACAGGCATTGAGAGTTATTTGAAAGTGTTTTAAGAGTTACTTTGCGAAGGAAAATGTAATATTTTGTTCATGTTAATGTTAGGAATAGGTTTGGCTTTGTTTAACAAAAAAGCCCACAGAATAGTAGCTTAAAAACATCAAAATGTATCTTTTTTTCTCAAGTAAAAGAGGGAATCGGTACAGGTCTAGTGTGGTCACTACGTGGTATCAGGTACTTGGACATCTGCCTTGTTGTTTCATAGAACACGGTTTCTATTCCCAAAGCCACCTCATGCGTCAATATGGCTGCTGGGACTCCAGCCATTACATATCCAAAATAGCAGGAAGGAAGAAGGCAGAAAAAGAAGAGCTTCCCATCCTTTGAAGGAGACTTCCCAGAACACAATAATCCTACCTATATTTATATGCTATGTCTAGCTGTAAAGGAGGCTAAGAAATGAGGGTTTTTGTTTTTTTAACTGGATGGAGACGTGCCTACATTAGGGCACATTACAGTGAAATTTAAGAATAGCAGGAATCAATAGAAGGTCCTAAAAGCTTCGGAAGAATAGAACAAAAATCACATTAAAAATAAAAGGTCACATTCCAGGGGCACCTGGGTGGCTCAGTCAGTTGAGCATCCGACTTCAATTCAGGTCACAATCTCACACTTGGTGAGTTCGAGCGTCACATCAGGCTCCCTGCTATCAGCGTGGTGCCCACTTCAGGTCCTCTGCCCCCCTCTCTCTGACCTTCCCCTGCTTGCACTCTCTCTCTCAGTCTCTCTCAAAAATAAATAAACATTTTTTTAAAAAGGTCCCATTCCAATGATTCAGAATCAGAATATCTACAGCCACACTGGCAGCTAACAGGAACCCAAGCAAGAAAAGAGGTGAAGAAAAACCCCAGGAAAATAGCTGATGGAATAGTTGACACGTTTGAACGTAACGAGAAGAGATCTTCAGGTCTGTAGGAGAACTGGGGAGTGGATTAGCAATTATGTGCTCACAGGTATACAAAATAAGCAAATAAAAAGAGAAACCACGTATTAATCCGGGGGGGAGAAAGAAAGAATTATAATCGTAACCCACCGCACAGCTTAGCTGTGAGTAGTATTTATATGGTCACCCAGTAGCGATTTTCACCAAAACTTACGCTGGAGTTTCCTTGGCAGGGGAGGGACAGATACGTGTGTTTGCCAGGGAGGAAACGGACACGTTAAGCCCACGAGTGAACTAAAATCTCACTTTCCACAGTTGAGAGTCAGTAGATAACTCTTAAAACTGAGAAACGAATAAATAGCGACATATGCCGGAAACGGAGAAATACGGAAGTAAACGGCGCAAGAGGCAGCCGAAAGGATTCACGGCGGTAGCTTCGGGGAGTGTGAATTTAGGGTGCAGAGACAGACCCGGGGGCACACTGCTCTTTTGCATTACTCCCCCAGTAATACCTCTTTTCTGTACAAATGTCCCAGTTTGCCGAGCAATATAAATCAAAATACACTTAAAGAAATATATTAACGCCAGGCAATTTGGGGCTACTTTTTTCTTTGTTGGCAGGGGAGGTGATGGGGAAAGAAGGCATCTCGTGCTCTAGCCCCAATACATTAATTCTTCCAAAGGGGAATTGGAAGGCTGGTAAATGTTCTGAGTCTGCACTCGTCCAATACGGCTTCATTTTACCCTCACACTTGAATGATAATTTATGTTCGAAGCCATTTCCCCTCAGAGCTTTGAAAATACGCTCCATTATATATATATTTTTTGTATCCAATTTTGCTGATGAGGAGCACGGCGTCAATCCAGCTCTCGTGCCCATGTGTAGTGGGTCGAATAGCGTGTCCCCCCGAAAAGACACGTCCGCGTCGTGACTCCCAGCCACTGTTTCGAGAGTGACCTTCTTTGGGCAGATATAATTAAGTTAAGGATCTCCAGGTGAGATCCTACAGGGCGGGGCCCTAAATCTGATCAGTAGTGTCCTCGTAACACGAGAGGACACAAAGAGGCCCAGGAAAGAAGGCCGTGGGAGGGCAAAGGCAGAGATGGCAGTGACATGGCTGTGAGCCAGTGAAAGTCCGGCAGTGGTGGGAGCCCCCAGGGCCAGGGGACAGACGTGGAACGGATGCGCCCTCAGAGCCTCCAAAAGGAACCAACTGTAGCAACTTTCTGATTTCAGACTTCTAGCCTCCAGAAGGGTGATCATTATGTTTCTGTTGTTTGAAGCCACCGAGTTGGAGATACTTTGTTACAGGAAACTAACATCCGTGCCCGGAATTGTTTTTTCTTTCTGAAGGCTTTCAGGATCCTCCCTGTACCTTTCGTGTTCCAAAATCTCACGGTGATATGTCTATGCTGGTGGGTTTTAAAATTTTGCTGGCCACGTGAATGGGCCCTTTATGCCTGAGGACTTTTATCTTTCTTTGGTTCTGGAAAATTCCCTTCGATTGATTCCTTAAGCGTTGCCTCTCCTCCATTATTTCTGTTGTCTCCTTTTGGTACTCTTTATTCCTGCATCCTCGGTGTTCGCGAACTTTTCATTCCTGTTTCCTGTCTCCTTAGCTTTTGCACTGCCTTCCTGGAGAAATTCTTGCCTTGATTTTTCAACAATTCTTCCTTTAGCCTCGCTCATTCTGCAATTCAGTGCATCAATTTTGAGATTTTGTTACTTCAGCTAACAAACTTTTAATTTCCCTGCTCTCTAGTCGCTTCTGATGATACGGATCAAAGAGCCTCCCTATCTTTTCAGAGATACCTTCCGGCTGGAAGAAAAGTTGCCGTGTGTCCCCAGAACGCCATCATCTGGAACTTTCCTCGGGTCTTCCTATTTGCAATCAGGAGAAGAGTCCAGAACGGATCTCCGATTCGGACATTGACCACTGTTGATTGCACGTGGGCGAGGCACCAGGCAACGTGCAGAGCACTTCATATGCATCACCCTATTTAATATCATTTATTTAATGTTCCCACAAAGATGGTAATATCAATACCCCCATTTAATAGATGGACAAGTTAAGGCAGGTAGAGTTTACCTGCCTTACACTCTGATCACATCAGAGCTAGTCAGTAGTAGAGACAGAATCTGCACGTAGGTATGGCTCATTCCAGAACCGGAGTACTTGGCCACTCCATTATTTTGCCCTGAATTATGTTGCACAGATCACAGCCCATCTCTAGATATCAGTTGGTGCATTTGTTAAAGGAGATTAGTGTAGAGCAGTGGTTCTCAGCCGGGAATGACTTTGTTCCCTAGGGGACATTTGACAATGTCTGGAGACATTATTGATGGTCACAACAGGGGAGAGAAGAAGGTGCTTCTGGCATCTAGTGTGTAGGGGCCAGGATGCTGCTAAACGTCCTGCCATGCACAGGATGCCCAGAATGGTCCAGCCCAAGCATCAGCTGTGCCGAGGCAGGGACACCGTGGTGTAGGGCATCTAAAACCTCTTCCAGCCCTGCGAGCCCGTGGCGACAAGTCACCAATGTCAGTGGAAAGTGCAGGAGAGCATCCCCAAAAGGCTTGGGTGGGCCCAGGTCGCCACTGTCATGACAGAACAGACCTTCAAGGCGAGGGGCAGGCGTCCCTCCCAGGCCGGAGAGCTGTAGTGACACATTGTTCTGTCCCAGAGGTTGTCAGCCCCACCGACCCCAGACTCCACACACAAGCCCCTTAGCACCAAGTTGACATCCGCTGGGCAAAGCCCCTTGAGACGGGACGTGCAGCATATAAATGTGGGAGTTCCCCCTTTGTGTCTCCTTCTCTCTGTCTCAGACAGGTAGCCGTGCTCCGTTCTGCTTCTCAGCCCCAAGGAGTCCTGCAGGGCGGTGAGCAGAAAAGGACCCCAGGACAGGTGGCCGGAAATGGCAGTACCAGAGGGAGGCAGCCAGATGTGGGGGCGGCCGGCTGTGTGGTGCACCTGCAGAGGCTGTCCCCAGGCTGGGAACACAGCCTCGCCACAGGAAAGCACGCCTTAAAGGGTAGGGAGGGGATGAGAGGGGTTGGCGGGGAGGGGTCTACCCAGCTGTGTTCAGGGGAAAGCCCCCCCGTGGCACATGTCCTGAGCCCAGTGTGATCAGTCACACAGTAGCGGCGAGGTGAACCAACCCTCTCTCTCCTCCATCCTTCGCCTGCCGACCAGGACCCACGGCCAGAAGGGGGAGACACCGGGGGCTGCCCGCGGTCCCCAGCCCGAGCCCCAGCCCGGAAGCCCTGGGAGTGTGCCACACCTCCCCACAGCCAGGCTGAATCTTGGTGGGCCCAGTTCTGCGCAGCAACAAACGGGGGGGGGGGGGGGGGGAACCTCAGCTCATCAGTCCCTGTTTTTCAAACTCAAATCCCATTCCCCTATTGACCCACAGGAACGTTAATCTTCATTTCTGATTGATTTTCTGTCAATATCTCCCTGCCTCGCCCCCACCCCAGCCTTTCCATCACGCAGTTAATGAGCTGTAAACAAACACCTGGATGCGGTAGGAGGATGGTTTTCCAGAAGCTTCTGGTTCTGCTCTGGGTGCATGTGCGTGTTTTTGCTCACGTGGGGTCCCCACAGCGCACGAGTTGAGGATACCCTCTCCCCAATCCAAGAAGCAACTCGCCACGACCCAACATGAAGGCAGTGCATTGAATAAACCCCACATCTCTCTCCTCTGCCTCTCACCACCCCCTCCCTGCGACTCTGGGTGAAGGGCTCGCAAAGGAGCAACTAACTAGACAGGCAGTGGTGCATCCAGGACCACAATGTAAGGACTTGTTCACCCGCTGGCAGGGTCCTGGGTTCAGCTGGGATCTAGCCCAGAAAAATCAGGAGGGGAGCCCTGGGTGTGACACCTAAGCGATGTCCCAGGGTGTCAGAGGGGCCAAAGGCTTGGAAGCTCCCCCAAATGACAATGGGCTGGATGGAGAAGACAACCACCACCCCTCACCACGGGGTCTCAGTTTTCTCATCCATCAGATGGGGTCAGGAATTCCTCTCCTCTCTACCTCTCGGGAGTCTTAGAAGGATCTGGGGACACAGGGATTAGGAAAGGTGGAGGGCTTATTACAGACGTCAGGGAGGCGACCATCCCTCTCCTCCCTGGTCCTTCTGGCCCGAACGCCGCCCGCCGGGTCCCCATCTGCCGCCGAGGCCCGGGAGTTTTTCTGCCGCCCGGCTGAATGTTAACACGCAGGGAAAACTTCAAGGAAAACATACAGCTGATAAAAATTTAATGCTATATGTAACAAAGCAGAATGAATATTTAATCCGTGCTTTTATGCGAAACCACATAACCAACCGGCCCCACGCGGCGGCGACGACCGCACGGCCCCTCCCCGCTCGCGGCGCCCCGCGCGCGGCAGCGAAGCAGTTAAGCTGCTGGCAACAAGCAGCTCCTAATAAACACTCGGCTAATTCTGTAGGAAAAGCACTAATTAGAAAAGCAATAATAATCGGTGTAATTGCTCTAAATTACCCTCCTAACAGAGAACGGCGCTCGGAGCCGGGAACGCAGCTGCCGCCGCCCAGCCCCGCGCCCTGGGCCCGAGGCCCCGCGCTCTGCTGCCCCCTGGCGGCCGCCGCGCGCCGCGCCCGCCTGGCCTCCGAGGGCCGCCGCGCCAACCCCGACGCTCGGGCGCCCCCTGGTGGCCGCGCTGTCGTACTGACCTGCGGACGGGCCGGAAGTCGGGAGAACCCCAGAACTCCTACTCGGACTTTCTCCTCCGCCCTCAGCCTTTCTCCCAGAGGACGGCTGACACAGTGGCTGGACTCAAGGAAGAGAGGACGGGGTCAAAATCACAATGGAGTGAATAGACCTCTAAAGAGTCCTCGAGGTTCAGGATGGGGTGGATTTGGGGGATTGCTTTGCCAATGGGGTTGAAACAGACAATCCCAAAGAAAGGGGGCCTTCCTCGGAGGTGGGAGCTCAATATTACAAGGGAGATGGAATGTTCCGGGAAGAGGGCCGGGACAGCTCCACCAGCATTGGAGTCCCCTGCGGGGGCATGACTGCTTTTGACCTGGCCTGAAATTAACAAGGATGCAGCGTCATCCTCACGCATGCGGAGCAGGGACAGGATGTCTCACAAGATCATGCCCGCCCCTGCCGCCGGCGCTCCTGGGGTCAGCCGATAGTTTTCAGGGTGAGTTGGGACCCTCAGCCTGTGCGCCTCTTTGCCAGCCCACCCCAGGCTAAACCCCAGGCATCGTCTTTCTCCTTCGCGCGCGCGTATCCTCCCCGCTCACGGCGCCTTGAGAGCGCGCTCGGCTCCACGTCCACGGCGCCGGAAGTCTGCGGTTGCCACCCAGTAAGTGCGTGGTGGATGAATGCCCACAACATGCTGGGGGCCGACGTGCGGGAGAAGGGCATGCCCCCTGGCCCGAAAGCAGGGCTGAAGCCAAAGAGGCCAGCAAGAAGCAGGGGGGCGTCCTCCGATGTGAGCGGGACAGAGGACACCTCCGGCTGGGTGGTCAGGGAGGACTTCTGGGGGAGGCGTGGTCCCAGCCAGGCCCCTGGAATCTCATGCCAGAGGTTTAGAACGAGGATGAGAGCTTGGATGGATTCTGGTAGGGCTCACCCCTCAGCAAAGGGAACAGGGAGGGATGTGCGCCCAAGGAAACCAAAATGCCGCTCCCCTGCCCCCAGGCCCCCCATCACCCTACCCCCTTCCTGACACCAGTGCCCACCACCCTCCTCTTCGCCCCCAAGCCAAGGCGGGGGAGCGTGACGGGGGCATCACTCCTCCCTCGGGCACCGTGTGCCGGCACTGCGCTTTCTGCCTGGGGCCCAGAAACCCCGGACCTGTCACCCACATCCCCAACGCCACCTGTCCCCATCGCCAACCGCATCCAGCGCCCGGACGGTCTGGCCCCTCCTGCCGTCTCCTCCCAAGCCCGGCACCTGAAACTACTCTAGTCCTAAGGGAAACCCGAAGACCAGGGAGTGAGAGACGGTGCCCTCCTGCTCACCTCCTCTCCGGGAGGCGGAAGCTTTCAGCTCAGAAAGCATCCCAATAGGTAAAGAAACAGACGGCCATGACATGAAATGTGAATTCTCCCTCCAGGAAGGCCTCCCTGACTTACCTGTCATCACAGAACAACCTTGGAATACACAAGGGCCGGCAGCCAAGGGGGGGGGGGGGGGAGGGAGGGGGAGGGGGTAGGGTTATGGCTTTTCCGTCAGGTAAAGGGTGGCTCTTAATTGGTGGTATTCAGAGGGAGCCGCTTTGGGACAGGTTCTACCCATGTGCCTCAGGGGCATGTCCGCACAGGGATGGAACCACGGCTGCTGGCCCCTGCCCTTCCAGTGAGCAGCCCCCACCTTCACATAATACAGAGGCGGGTTCGGCCTAGCAGCTGCGTGCGCAGTCTGGGAACCAGACTGCCTGGGTTCAAATCCTGGCTCTCCCACGGACTCCCTGTGTGCCCATGGACAAGTCTCTTAACCTCTCTGTGCCTCATTTTCCTCATCAATACATGAGGATACTAACAGTAGTAGGCTAACTCATGGGGTTATTGGGAAAACTAATCGAATCCGCGCGTGTAAAGCGTCTGGAGTACAGGATACACTCAATAAGGGTTTAGCTATTAATACTATCTGATTTGTGTAATAGAATCAGACGTACCGTGCTTGAACAAAGACCTGCCTGGAAACCTCTGCATGTAACCATCTCCAAGGTCTCTTCCGGCTTTAAAAGTCTAGGATTTTAAAATGATTTCTTTTCCTTTACTCCCTTTCCCACCCCCTGAGCCTTTGCCCCTGCTGTTCCTTGCCCAACACACGATCGCGGGCTTCCTCATCTGCCTCACTCTACCGTCCCTCCCAGGGGCAGCTTTCTCTCCCCGCCCCCCACTGGCCCCTGCCAGGCAGAGGCGGTCTGCCCCTCCTCCCACAGGCTCCTGGCACTCGGGTCCCCATTATGATTTGTCCCCCTCATCTGTTTCCTCGTCTCTCCTAGGAGCCTGGAGAGCTCAGGGGGTCAACTCTCGCCTTCCCCACATTCGGCCTAGAATTGATTGGTCTGTTGATGTTACATTAAGGTTACAGATGAGGAAACTGAGGCACAGAGGCATGGAGCGAATTGCTGGAAACACATATATGCGCGCACGCGGACACAGAGGCAGTACCATTTCCGAGGCGATCTGTGGGCATCATCTCACATCTGGACCACTGCAGAAGCTTCTGCTCCCCGCTTCCATGGGTGCCCCCGCCTCTAGCCCATCCTCTGCATAGCAGCCAGGGACCTGGTGAGAAACATGGCTCAAATCAAGTCACCGCCCACACAAGACTTCAATCTCACTCAGAGTTAAAGCCTAGTCCTTCCAGCGGCTCCCAAAGTCCCGCATGCTCAGACCCCGAGCTCGTCCTCCCCACTTCTCCTCCCCGCTCATTTTGATATTTGCCACACGGGCCCATTTGATATTTGCAGACCCCAGGCACGGTCCCACCTAGGCTTTTCCATCCGCCTGGGTGCCCTACCCCCAGATAGCCACGAAGCTAACTCCCTCCCAGCTTTTCTCTTTTTTTCATGTTTATTTTATTTTGAGAGAGAGACAGAGAGAGAGAGAGACAGAGAGAGAGACAGAGAGAGAGAGAGACAGAGAGAGAGAGAGAGTATGCATGTGGGGGAGGGGCAGAGAGAGAGGGAGAGAGAGAATCCCAAGCAGGCTCAATGCTCAGCGTAGAGCCCAATGCAGGGCTCGATCCCACGAACTGTGAGATCATGACCTGAGCCGAAATCAAGAGTCGGACACTTAACGGACTGAGCCACCCAGCCTCCCCATCTTCCCAGCTTTTTAATCGCTGTTCAGATCTCCCTCCTCCTAGAAGCCGGTCCTGACTGCCATATTTCAAAGAACATCCAATCATGCCTTATCCCTCGACCCATCTTGGTTTCCCTTCACAGAACTTCCTCACTTGACGTGGTATATATATTTCATGATTTTTTAGCTAGACCGAAAGCCCATGAAAGCAGACATTGTGCCTTTTGTTCACTCAGGCATCCCCACACCTGAAATAATACTTGTCACATAACGTGGGTTCAGTAAATGTTTGATATACGTGAAACTCATTGCCCGGTGTGAAGTCACAAAGAAATGGATTTCTAATGGTGGAATTTTATGCATTGCTGCTGGACGGGCACAGAGTGGGTGCCAGAGAAGATCTGAAGAATAAAGTGACTTCCTGATGTCTCTGTCAGCACCCTTTGTCTCTATCTGAAGGCAGGTGGATGGCGCGCGTCTTCACTAGAAAGACTTTCAAAGTACAGTCACCGTTGTGTTGGTGTTGGGTGGTCGGTTTGCTTGGCTGGCTGACTGGTTTTCTGATGATGGGTACCTGCGGGGCACCCCCTGCTTTCTTCATGATGTGAGGTTTACCAAGGCAAAGCGGACACCGTCTCTCTTCCCAGGGGTCTCTCCTCACTCCAGGCCCCACCCCCAATTGTCTCTGGCCCAGCCAAATGGAAAATTTAATTTCCAGCTAATTAGCCCTGAATTTGGTGCCCTTTGTCAAGTTACGGGACTGCCCCTTTTCCAAGAGGGGCGGGCTCCCCACCCACGTGTGGCCAACATTTGACATTGCCTCTCTAGGGAGGGAGACAAAGGCCCCCAGCGCACCATTGTCTGGGCTCAAGGAGATCAGGGGCAGGCAGATACAAAAGCCTGATGAATTCTTCATTACCCTCTGAAAGGGTGATTCCTCCAGGCCTTCGGGCCATTGCGCACAGGTGGGCCCTTGAATGGAGAAGCGCTTTATTTTCTCAACCAACCTGGTTCTTTTCTTGAGTCTTTGAACAGGGCTGCCCGCACCTCCTTCCCACAGCCTCCTCCCCTTGGAAATGCCAACCATGCAGTTTAGCTGAAACCAGAATCCCCACTGCCAGGCTAAGGCAAGGTCGCCCCAGCATCCCGGGAGACCCTCCCTGACTTCCCTCCACACCACAGCACCTGCAGCTGATCAAGGCTTCAGGGGCCACCGGGTGAGACCCTGGTTCTTGGTGGAGCTGTCCCCTCCCCGGCTCCAAAAAGGGTCTCCAGGGAGAGAGCTGTTCCTCCTTCCTCATAGAATGGCCTCAGGAGGAAGCACCCACCCCAAGCTGCTTCTCCACCCCATCGCCACACCCCCCCCCCCCCCCCCCACCAGGAGACCCAGGCAGGACTGGGTGAAAAGTCTGGAAGGGAAGGGGCCACGCTGTGCCATGGCGCCCTCTGCTGGAGGGTCCCATGCCACGTGAGGATGGCCAATTCTATGCCCTGTCCTGACTCTGAGGGTCCAAACAACTGTCCCCTGCCCTCAAGTTCCCCTCTCATCCAGGAAGCCCTTAGAGGCCGTAGTCCTCTGGCCAAGTCTCCTCCAGAAGTAAATGGAGGGGGAGGGAGGGAAGATGAAGCCTGGGGGAGGGGCCGGTTTGAGTTAATGAGCTATGTGCCTTCCTTCCCTATAATCCACGGTATTTGATGGAGCGGCCAATTTAGCTTGGTCGTGGGATAATTTGTCATGGGGTTGTTAGGATGGTGAAGCTAGGGTGGGATGCGGAAGGGCGGGCAAGGCAGGGGACTCTCCCTGCACTTCCTGGAAACCCTCCCGGGGGAGGTGTATTCCATGCACCAGAAGCCCGGAGACAGAAGAGTGGACTGGCCAAGGGCTCCTGGGAGCAGAGCTAGGATGGGATCAGGGAGGGAGGGATGGGCTCAATGACCCCAAGACGAAGACCCTGGCCAAGCGGAGGACCTCGCCTCTCCCCTGAGGACAGGGGTGTGACTGCATAACACTCCAGGGCCTGGGACCCGAGCCGCTGTATATGTATTTATTGGATCCGTATAATCCAGGGACCAACAGACAGATTGATTGGCTCCAGGGATCAATGAGTGAGCTCCACGAGAAGCTTCTCTGCATCTCATGGAGGACGTCAGCTTTAGATGGTTCTTCGAAGGTAACTCATTTTATGGATACGCTGGGTGGCCACAGTTTCCTGGTTTGTCAAGATAGCTGTCCCAGTTTCCACCTATTGTCCCAGGGTAATTGTTAATAATACTGCCTTCCACTCACAAGACCACCTTTGCACTGTGGACAGTAACTGTTATGTTCCCCTGCAGAAGAGGAGAGGGGTGGTCACGCTCAGGTCCCCTGACATGCTGTGTTCTTCCTGCTGCGCTGAACCACGCGCCTAGACCTGGCTGGCACTCAAGTCCACAAAATTGGAGGCCCCCTACCCACTGGAACCTTCCTCCTGCAGGAAGCCCCGCATGACCGACCACAGCCTGCAGGGGCCCGCCCGCATCTGAGCCCCGCCCTCCCAATCCTGTTTCTCCCTCCCTGACCTGTTTCTCCACCAAAAAGTGCCAGAGTGTGGGCGGGGGTGCGTGGAAGAGGATGCTGGAAGGTTCGCAGGGGCCAGAAGGTCGGGATCTGGGATCAGTCACTGCACATTTCTCTCCTGGGATCTGAAACGCAACCGCGGCTGGAGGCCCGACGGGGAGATGGGGAAGCCACACATCCGGATGGGGCTGGAATTCAAAGGTTGATTTGACCATTTGCATCCTACGGTCCTGAGAAGAGGGGGACGTCCAGGCCCTCTCTAGCAAGATCCTCTAGGCTGCTTTTCTGGTAGGCTGTGGCCCCGACTCATTTCCATCCCACCACGGTGACCCACAGACCCACTTTCTGGTCCCTCTGCCGTCTTGTCCACCCATTTTTTTTCTGCCAGCCTGCTTTCGAGCAAGCAGCGCCAGGCACCGGGTGGAGTGCCGGCTTCTCTCGCCTCCCTTCTCTGCTTGGGAGGTGTGGCGTCCCCCTCCTCCAGGCACCCCAGCCTTCCCACTTCTGGATGGAGAGACCAGGCTCGTTCCCCAGTGCCCGGAGCTGGGGCGGGGGTGGGGGTGGGGCGGGGGAAGCCTGCCGTCCACTCTCTGGAATGTAGCACCACCTAGTGGTAGGCTGCAGCATGACAGTGCCACCAGTGAAATGTCAGTGAATCAACAAATTTATCAAACATCAAGACACAGGCATGACGCCAGGCCGTCATAGGCAGATCAAGAATAGGCAGAAGATCAAGGGGAAGAAAAGGCAAACAAACAGATAAAAATCCAAGGCATGCTCCTCGCACCAGAAAGCCCCTACTTTGAGCATGAGCATGAGTCAGACCATCATGAATCCCGGCTGCAACACTTACTAGCTGTGTTACCCTGGCCATGTTGTTTAACCTCTCTGTGCCCCAGTTTCCTCTTTTGTAACATGGTAATATGACAAGCACCTCTCTCAAAAAGATGTAAAGATGAACTGAGTTGAAGGATTAAAACACTTAGCACAGAGCTTGGCAGGCGGTACATGAGTTTTTTTCAGTGGATGCTAGTCTTATTGAGACGATGAAACGATGAATTCAGGCTAAAACGTGTACGAATTCGGGGGAATGTCCACCCAGCGTTGAATTGGAATTATGACAGAGAGCTTAACAGGAGAGGTGAAAAACTGAGTAGGACCCTGTGGAAAATGTGGGGCCGGTAAGCAAGCCAGTAAACCTCCTTAGACCTTGTCTTTGAGAATAAGACAAAGTACTGGAAGGTAGAGACTCCAGCAGATAATCCTTAGGCTAACATCTTTCCACGATTAACATGAATCACACACCCACCGGGTGCCAGGCTTTGGAGCCTCTGAGACAAGGAGATATAGTCACCAACCCCCAAATCGCAATCTGGCTCACATCACAGAGAGAAGAGGTGGTCGGCTTCCCGGCCCCAATCCCTACCCCAAGCAGTGAAGGCAAAGGTCAAGGCTATCTGTTAGGAGCCTATCCTCAGCAGGCAGAATCTCCAGGATGTCGCCCCCTACAGGGTGAGCCAGGAAACAGCAGGGCTGCAGTCTTCATCAGATGCTTGACGGGGGGAATCACCCCCTCTATGCTCCCCTGGGCTGTCAACAGAATTCATCTTCTCACGGCTCAGAACTGAGGGCCCTGTGTGCCTGATGTCTCTCGGCATTTAGAGGCGTCTCACAGCCCCCTGCCACGTGGCCCTCTCCACTGACAGCTCATACATGAGAGTTTTTGCTTCTTCAGGACTAGCAGAAAAGTCTTTCTCTTCCAGTCACACAGAATCCTCTATAAAGAAACGTAATCACGGCAGTGATTTCCCATCGTCTCTGCCGTATTCTGTTGATGAGAAGCAAGTCGCAGGACGCAGCCACACTCTGGGACAGGAGGCTGTACAGGAATATGGATCACCTGGTGTGGCTATTACAGTAAGTCAGGCAGGTGACTGCACTTAAATCCAGGGGCCTTGAACCGGAGAGGAAAGATACTGATCAGCTTTTGATTAGATTAGATTCAGTACGCTTATTAAAGTTTGCAGGGTACCCGCCAAGAGGACAGAACTAAGATATATAACTCCAGACTGATGAAGGGGGGACCAGAGTCCTCAGTACAAAAGCAAACAAAAAAGGGGGGAAAATAATTGGAAACTGAGCAAGTAGGAAATGCAGCATAATATAAATAAATCCACACTCATCAGTAGTGATAAGCATAAGTGGATTCATTAACTTGCCAGTTAAAAGATAAAGTTTGTATCACTGAAGTTTTAAATCATCCAGGTACAAGCCATCCGCAAGAGACATTTTTAAAACACAAAGATGCAGAAAGTAAAAGGACGGAAAAAGTAAATAAACCATCAAAATAGTATTCAAAGGAAAGGAGACTGGCTACATACATTGTGATTTGGTCGAGTGGGGTATCATCCAGCAATGAAAATGAGTAAACCACAGCGATATTCGCCAACCAGGACAGACTACTAGAGTGTTGATTTTTTTAAAAAAATTATTTATTTATTTATTTTTGAGAGACGGAGTGAGACAAAGTGAGAGTGGGGGAGGGGCAGAGACAGAGGGAGACACAGGATCTGAAACAGGCTCCAGGCTCTGAGCTGTCAGCACAGAGCCCGACGCGGGGCTCGAACCCACGGACCGTGAGATCATGACCTGAGCAGAAGTCGGACGCTCAACCGACTAGCCACCCAGGCGCCCCTAGAATGTTGATTTTTTTAAAAAGCCAGTCATAAAAGAATGCACGCAACATGACTCCACTTAAATAAATTTCAAAAGCACTCAAAACTAAATATATTATTTGCAATACATCCCTTTGTGATAAATTATAAAGAAAAAAGAAAACAATAAAATTTTCTCTGGAGATGCGGAAGGGATTTGGAAAGGGTACCAGGAGGTTTCAAAGTTATGGCAATGGAAACTTATTTTTGAATTATATATTTTTTGAGATGTATATTTTGAATTAAATGATACAATACATGAAAACAATTTCTTAAGCTTAATGCACAATAGATGCACATTCATTTTCTTTGTATTCTTTATGCCTTTTATAAGTTCATATGTATAATATCCTTTCTGACGTGTTTAAAATTCAATAATTATTTTAAAATTTTTGAAATCCTGATAGCTTATGTGCTCTTGACCCAGAGGAAAAGCACAGCAATGGCACCACGAGAAGACAGGCCTCTCCCTGGGATTGCCACGAACTTCACAAACACCAGCTTGTAGCATCCTACAAGGTCAAGTCTCTATCAACATAGCCCAACAAAGACACAGAACTGCTCATGACCACTGCAACCAGGAGGTACTCTCATGCTGGGGATTTGAGGCTAGACCAAGGGATGGATCCTTGTTCCTTTTTGTTTTTCCAGTGAGCCTGATAGTTGTCTGCTCCACTCTGGGCATCTCAGAATTCCTGTCCAGGTTAAAAAAAAAAAAAAAAAAAAAAAAAAAGAATCCCCATGACGCTATGTGCCTCTGTCACTTTCTCATTTCAGACATTTTTTGGTAATACCTGCCATGTGCCTGACCGTGGGCTGACTGCCAGGGATACCACAATGAAATATGACAAACGCAGTCCCACTCCCAGATGCTCAGAGCCTGAGAGCGCTGTAGACAAGCAAACAGGCAAATGCAACAGAGAATGTTAAATACGGGAAGGGCGTGAGCTCTGTGCATGGGGGGAGAAGACAGGGAAGGTTTCCAAACTCAGGGTGGAGACAGGGAGCCTGGCCAAGACGGCTGAGAAGGCAGCGGGTCTGTGATGCCACCTCCCAGCATCAACCTCACTCAGATTCCAGAACAATAGTTTGATCTGACACCCGAGGACCAAACCTTTCCTGTCTCCAATAGTCAGTCTCCAGTTCCCACCGCGGTGGTGAGCCCCACTGTTTGGCGCTATGCTTGTGTCACACTGGGGCCTTCCTTTGGGTTGTCCTACAGCACGGGGAGCAGTCCCGCTGAGTTGGTGGCTGCAGGTGCCTGTCCTGTCCTGCCCTGGGCCCTTGGCAGGGGGTCTGGTCTGTTGGCCTGCTGCACGACAAGCACAACTGAAGGAACTAGACTCCCGTCTTGCCACCCGGAACTCCCTCCACCAGAAGCATGCAAGGCCACTCCAAACTCTGGAGCCCAGGCAGCCCAATCTGGGGGGCACCAGGAGAGGAGGCAAGGAGGCTGGGAAAGGGGGAGGTGTGCATCTATAGTGGGGAGACCGGTTTCACAACTGTCTAGCTGGGTGGTCTTGGGCAAGTCACATCATACCTCTGGCCTCAGCTTCCTCCTCTGTGAATTGGGCATAGACATGCCTGCCTCTCGGGAGACAAACAGGGTGAAGGAGCTGGTTCAAGGAAGCCCTCTGAGAGATGCAAAGCTCAGTCTTTGTTCTCAAATCTGGCCAGGGGTTTCCAGCCCCTCTATCTCCACTCGGCCGAGACGCCTCCCTCCCCACCCAAGGCCGCTCTCAGCACACCCTCCACCCAGACCAGACCCAGGCTCACCCAGTTCCTGACTCTGGACTCCCATGTGGCCTCCCAGGGGGCCTCAGAAGAAGCTGAGTGCAGAGTGGGTGGAGAGAAGGGCATCACACCCTTTCCTACAACTTGTGGGACAGGAAGTTGGCCAGGGCTTTTCCTGTTGCCCAAAGGATGCTATGCACCCCAGCACCACCAGGTGGCCCCAAGGAGTCAGCCATTGCTTGTAACTCGGCTCCAGGGGCTCCTGAGACAACACGTTATTATTTTTTTTAATTTTTAAATGTTTATTTGTTTTTAAGAGAGAGAGAGACAGAGAGACAGAGCGTGAGCAGGGGACGGGCAGAGACGGAGACACAGAGTCTGAAGCAGGCTCCAGGCGCTGAGCTATCAACACAGAGCCCCGACGCAGGGCTTGAACCCACAAACCACGAGATCGTGACCTGAGCCGAAGTCAGACGCTTCACCAACCGAGCCACCCAGGCGCCCCGACAACAAACTATATTAAAAGTACAGGAGCCTGGGGGCGCCTGGGTGGCTCAGTCGGTTAAGCGGCCGACTTCGGCTCAGGTCATGATCTCGCGGTCCGTGAGTTCGAGCCCCATGTCGGGCTCTGTGCTGACAGCTCAGAGCCTGGAGCCTGTTTCAGATTCTGTCTCCCTCTCTCTGACCCTCCCCCGTTCATGCTCTGTCTCTCTCTGTCTCAAAAATAAATAAACGTTAAAAAAAAAAAAAAGTGATGATGTCTTAAAAAAAAGAAAAATTAAAAAAATAAATAAAAATAAATAAAAAAAAAAGTAAAAGTACAGGAGCCTGAAGCAGAGAGACCGCCGCAGAGAAAATCCAGGCGAGCCTCCTCAACCATTCAGAGGCCACAGACCAATTTAAGAATCGGATGCAAATTATTGACCCCCTCCCCCAGAAAAATGCCCCAGCACGTATATTCGATATTGTCATACAGCATCAGAACCGCAACCCATCCACGGATCCTCTAGAATTTCTTGTAACTCAGCCTAGGTATCCCTGCCCCCGACCTTGGCCACTTCACTCACTGTCTAGGTGATAAATGAGCCCGTCTACCTCCAACCCCTGTGATCAGACCCATGCCTATATCCATCCTGGTGAAATCTGGTTGAGCTGCGCCACCAATGAAACCTAAAAAGAAAGTCACCAAAGATTAGCCAGTTTAAAGGAAGGGGCTTATCAAAGTAGGGAGGGACTTTGTGGTTTGGGGAATTGCAAACTAATTGTCTATGAGCCCCAGACCTAGATTTTATTGTTTAAATCAATTACCAATGCCTCTTGTGCCAAGAGAAACCATCACCCCACTACCACCTGCATATAAGGGCACAGAGACAAGGGTACAGTGGAGAGGGAAGGAGGTAGAAAGGCAGAACTTAGGACAGAGGACAGACTTCCCCCTTCTAGGTACCCTGGGGGCCACTCTGTCTTCTAAACAGAGGGTGCTGAGCCGAGGTCAGACTTTAGTCCATATTAGAAGGTCATCTACTTACTCCACAGTTGTTGACCGAGTGACGGCTATGTGTATGCCAGGCACTGGGGATACGACAGCGGCCATCGAGATGGACACGACCCCTGTCTTACCACCTAGTGAGAAAGACACTCTAGAAAATAATTACTCTCGTAATGAATCACAGCTGGGACACGGGGAACAAAAAATATCACGCTATGGGAATATATAAGAGGTAACCCGGAAGAGAGGAGAGGAAGGAAGAAAGGCTTCTCTGAGGAAGTGATGTTTAAGCTGAACTGGGGGCTGGGTAGGAGGAAGGCAGGTGGAGAAGGGAAGAACAATATTCAGGCAAAGGGAACAGCGAGAATAAAGCCGTATGGCCGGGGGAAGCCAGTGTGGCTGGAGCAGCGGCCCCATAAATATTGTCAGGGGTCTGCACCATTTCAGAGGTGCCCTCAAGGCTACTGCAGGGGTCAGGGACCAGGCAGGAACACTGCCATCTGCTCTTGGAAGAGAGGAGCAGATCGGCCCTGTCTACCCACCGAGAAACACCAGCTACTTGTGGGGTGCTCTCCACTGTGGGTTATCAGTGACAAAACTCGCTTGGGTCCTACTATTCAGAACTTCCATGGAACCATAGAGTCCTGGGAAGCCCCAAAGAGACCATCTAAAGCCAAGGGCATGATCCTGGCTGCACAATCAAATCACCTGAGACACTTGGAAAAATACTTATGTTCAGACAAACGCGATCAGAATATCTGGGCACAAGAATCCATCATGGGTACTTTGTAAAGCTCCTAGATGATCCCAGTGAACAGCCAGGGTTGAGAATCATTAGTTTTTTTAATAGACGGAATGGCTGAGGCCCTTTTACAAAATTATATATCTCAGAAATGTATGCATATTCACATTATACACAAATTGAAAGATTTGTGATGAAAGAGCAGGGGTCAATGAAATTTCTTGTTTAAAATGTGGTTGAACTTAGAGAAAAGGGGATCTGACTTTCTCTTGCTTAGTCCAGAAAAGTAGTATTTAAAAGATGGATATAGGGGCATCTGGGTGGCTCAGTTGGTGAAGCATCCGACTTCAGCTCAAGTCATGACCTCATGATTTGTGAGTTCGAGCCCCGCATCGGGCTCTGTGCTGACAGCTCGGAGCCTGGATCCTGCTTCGGATTCTGTGTCTCCCTGTCTCTCTGCCCATACCCCGCTCACACCATCTCTCCCTCCCCCTCTCTCAATAAATAAATAAACATTAAAAAATGTTAAAGGTGGAAATATAAGTTATTATTATTTTTAAAAAATAGTATTGTGGAGAGCCGCATGCAAAAACATGAAGTTGGACCCCTTCCCTACCCCTGCACAAAAGTTAACTCAAAATGGATCAAAGAGCTAAGTGCAAGAGCTTAAAACAATAGAGATCATAAAGGAAAACATAGCAGTAAATCTTCATGCCCTTAGGTTAAGCAAAATCTTCTTAGATACGACACCAAAAGCACAAGTAACAAAAGAAAAAACAGATGAAATGGACTTCATCGCAATTACGAGCTCCCGCCATGCACACAATACCATCAAGAAAATGGGGAAAAAACAACCTGCATCATGGGACAATACATTTGTAAATTATGTATTTGATAAGGGATTGCATCCAGACCATCTAAAGAACTCTTACTACTCAACAATAAAAGGACAAATAACCCAATTTCAAAGTGGGCAAAGCATCTGAGTCGACGTTTCTTGAAAAAAAAAAAAAATGTATAAATGGTCCATAAGCCCAAGAAAAGGTTCAGAATCTCATCAGCCATCAGGGAAATGCAAATCAAGACCACAGTGAGATGCCACCTCACACCCACTAGAAGGGCTATAACCCAAAAGACAGAGGCTGTGGCAAAGATGTGGAGAAGCTGGAACTTTTTTACAGTGCCGGTGAGAATGTAAGATAGCTCAGCCACTTTGGAAAACAAATTATCAGCTCCTCAAAATGTTAAACACAGAGGTGTCGTGTAATGCAGCGATTTCACTCCAAGGTATAGAGCCAAGAGAAAGGAAAACATACCCCCACAACCTACACGTGCGTATTTGTGTCATCATGGGCCACGATGGCCCCAAAATGGAAACAACCCAAAAGCCCATTAGCTGATGAATAGATAAATAAAATATGGTGTATGAACACAATGAAATATTATTGAGTGATACAAAGGAATGAAGTATTGACACACGCTACAACACGAGAGAATCTTGAAATCGTTACGCTAATTGAAAGGAGCCGGTCACAGAAGACCGCGTGTTGTATCACTTTATTTATATGAAATGTCTAGAACAGGCAAATCTACAGGAAGTAGAGTAGCGGTTGCCTAGGGGCTGGGAGGGGGTGGGGAGTGAGTGCCAGTGGGTACGAGATTTCTTTGGGGGGTGATAAAATGTTCTGAAATTGATTGTGAACCACTCTGTGAACATACTAAAAGCCATCGAATTGTGCAATTTAAGTGAGTGAGTTGTGTAGTATGTGAGTTATATCTCAATAAAGCTGTTTTTCAAAAACAGCGTTCTACTCGCTTCCTTATTCTGGGTAGTATTGGGTCATTGCTTTTCTATATTTCATGTTTTCCATTCTTTTCCTCTTTCTATATTTGAAAGCCCACTCATCTATCTGGATTTGTTTCTTATGTCTGATCTGGTGATCTCCCTCCATCCCTCTCTCTCCCTCTTTCTCTTTTTCTTTCTCTCTCTCCTTTCTTAGCCTTTCCCTACTTCATTTCTTTCCCTCACCAAGAAGTGCTGCCTTTGCAGATTTGCTCCCATAGAGAGCTGATAAGCCACCAAGCAAGTGGCTTTTCAGTGAGTCAGTGAACTTCAGGTCTTCCCCCTTGTCACTTAGGAATTACCCAAGTCTATCTGCCACATCACATTAGATTGCGTCTTCAAAGAGCAAAGGGGGGAGGGCCCCTAAGGCAGATAGAGCGTATGGCCAAGTTGATTCCTCGGCAAATGGAACCATTTAGGAAGAAGACTTTTCTGAAATCTTCTCTTACTCAGGTGCCCTATCCTCTAAAGGGTGCCAAGTCACGTAAGGCCAACAAGGGCAGAGGGGACACCTGACGAAAGCAGGAAGACGGAGTTGCCCAAATGCGGCAGATCGCGTTTTCCAAAGGTGGCTATAGCAATATTTCGGATCCCACATTCTCTTCCGAGTTCTTGGACAACCCTCTTAAAAAAGTAGAATAGAATTCCCCTCCTTTGAATACTGCGCAGCCTTGGGGTCTTTCTTTCTTCTAATGAATCAAACACAGCGGATGTGATGTAGTCAAATTCCTGATGCTAGGTTAGAAAAAGTGATACGGCTTCCATACGGCACTCCCCCTCTCTCTGTCCCTTCCTTTGCCCCTCACTCTGTCTCCCTCTCTGTCTCTCTCTCTCTCTCTCTCTACCCCTCCTCTCTTTTGTTCTCTCTCTCCCTTGGGACCCAGCCTCCTTGTTCTGAGGAAACCCCGGCCTCGTAGAGAAGCCACACACGTGTGTTCCAGCCAACAGTAAGCGAAAGTCTCAGCCCACAGCCAGCATTGACCTCCAGACAAGTGCAGGAGGGAAGGGGGGAGGAAAAGAGGGAAGGAAAGACAGAAGGAAGGAGGGGGAGGGAGCTTTCATAGTTTCAGTTCCCAGCTTCCACACCCACCCAGCTGACAAGTAAAAGACAGGCAAGCTTCCCTGCTGAGTCCTCTCCAAATTGCAGATTCCTACAGTTACCTATCACTGCATAACAAATTACCCCCATAACTCTGTGGCTTGAGACATTTATTTTCCCACAGCCTCTGCAGATCAGGAATCTGGACAAGGCTTGGCTGGGTCCCCTGCACCAGGGTCTTTCAAGGGCTGTGATCAAGGTGTTGCCTGGGGCTTTAATCGTCACAAGGTGCCCCTGGGGAAGGCTGCTGCAGTCCAAGCTCACTCCTGTGGCTGCTGGCAGGATGGCCTCCAGTTCCCTGTCGGGTGAGCCCAATATCACGTGGTGGCTTACTTCCCGCAAGCCATGGCAGTTGAACCAAAATGGGAGCAAGATCGAAGCCACCGGTCTTGTAACCTAATCACAGAAGTGACGTCCCATCACTTTTGCCACATCCACTCATTAGAAGAAAGTCACTGTGTCCAGCCACACATAAGGGCAGAGGATCAAAGAAGGGCGAGAATACCAGAAGCCATGACCGGATGCTGCTTGAGCACTCAGCACGAGTAACGCCTCGTCCATTGAGGGCACTCGGTTTGGGAATGGTTTGTTATTCGGCAGCCAGAAAACACCACAGCACAGGGAGATGGAAGTGATGGGTAGGAAAACTGTATTTGTCAAGTATTTACTATATGACAGGATCATTTCACAGATGGGAAAACTGAGGCTTAGTGCTTAGTGACTTGCTATCGCCATGAGCGACAGAATGGGAATGAAACCAATTCTATCAGATTCCATAGCCCATGACCTTTTCACTTTTCCACTCTTTCCTGTCCTCTGAAGAGAAACAATTCCAAACCATTTGAATATTAAATAGTGTTTCACCAGTGGCTTGTTTTTTAAATCCCTAAATTTAACCAGCAGAGATTATTTCTAGCTACACTCCCCCACCCATACTCCTTCAACTCTCAGTTATGAAGGACTTTCCTCTTCATGCAAATTCTGCGTTTTATGAAACTGGCAGGACCAGCCCACTATGCTTAGCTGGATTTTCCTCCATAAAAACAAGCTTTCTGGAATACTATTATTGCTTGCCCATGGTGAGGACACAGATTCCAGGAAGTTGGTTTCCAAAGCTAAAAAAAGAACATGAGGCAGACATCTGCTTGAGCAGAGAAGAATGCAAAACCCAACTGCTCCTGTCGCTGGTGTGTCCAGCCCCACCCCACGTCCTGCCACCTGTCCCCCAGGAGGGGGTTCAGACTGAACACATAGCAAAACTTTGTGTTTATTCGTTTATAGTTCCAGGATAGGAGGAAGGCTGACTTTTAATGGCCAAGTTTTTAAAAATATAATGTGCATGTTAATTACCTTAAGAAATCTGTTTGAAAACTAATCTTAGATGAGAGATGTCTATTAAGGGAGACTGAGACATTCGTCAGGTTGGATTCCGTGACGGCTGTGTCCTCCTGGGTGCTGATTCTGGGATGTTCTGCATTTGGTCAGGACCATGCCATAAGCATCCAATTCTGTCCTCAGGCCTGGGAACTCAGCAGAGAGATGGTCCCTTCAGGAGCACACTGCCTGGTGGGGAGACAAGGCAGCCTTTTCCAGAAGCAGCAGATAACCCAAATCAAACCCTAGGTGCTCAGGGTTGAATGATATTCTAGAAGAGTAATCAGACCAGAAAGATGTCCTCACTCTCCTGCAACCCACAGTGATAATGGTTGTAATCATAATGAGAATTACTATGTATTAACTGGACTGCTTCGTCCATTAACATTTAATTATTGACATGATTGAAATCAGGTCTACCATTTTATGATTTGTTACCGGTTTGTCTCCTCTGTTCTTGCTTGTTTACTCCCCCTTTCCTTTCTACTTTGGACAATTTAAATGTATTTTAGAATTACATTTAATATATCTATTTAATATATCTTTTAAATATAAATAGTTGCATGATTTTTAGAGGTTGCAGCAAGGATTATAGCACACACTCTTGATTTTTCAGTCAGTATTCTATCATTTCACATCAGATGTGGGAACTTTACAACTGTATAGTTCCATCATTTACCCCTTACACTACCCCACCCCCAGCATTCTTTACACAGTAGTTGTCACGTGTATTACATCTGCATCTACACTATTATAATTTCTTTTTAAAATAACCGCATGTATTTTAAAGAAATTGAGAGGAAAAAATAGTTGTATATATTTACCCAGACATTTACCATTACTGGTGTTCTTTATTCCTTTCTGGGGGTCCAAGTTTCCCTCTGGTATAATTTCCCACCAGCTTGAAGAACTTGTTTTGCTTTTCGTCCAGTGAAGATCTGCTGGCATTGTAAAAGAGTGTCTGCTTTCTTTTTGGAAGGATATATTTGCTGTATATAGAATTCTAGGTTGACTATGTTTCCTTCTGGTACTTTAACGATGTTGTTCCACTATTTTCTGGTACTCCATGTTTTCTCACAAGAAGTCTGTGGGTGTCAAAATTACTGTTGCCCACTACGTAATGTGTTGTTTTTCTCTCGCTGCTTTCAAATATTCTCTCTCTCTCTAGTTTTCAGTATTCTGACTATAATGCATCCAGATGTGGTTTTCTTTACGTTTATTTTTCTTGGGGTTCACTGGATTTCTTGAATCTATAAATTCATGACTTTCAGCAGATCGGGGAAATTTTCAGTCACCATTTCTTCAAATATTTTTTCTGCCCCATCATTTCTCTCCTTTCTTCTGAGACATCAGTAGACGTCTGCTATTGTCCTACAAATCCTAGAGGGCTTGTTCTTTTTTAAGAAACCTTTCTCCTTCTTCTTCAGATTGGAACATTTCTACTGGTGAACTTTTACATTCACTGATTCTTTTTTCTGCCTTCTCCATTAGTCCTGAGAGTGAAGTTTGTCACTATTGGAGAAAGAAGTTACAATTAAGCAAGAGAAATAAAGGAAGGCTAGAATAAACTTGGTTGTATTGTATTAGTGTTGGAGATATCAGAAACTAATTGATGATGATGATGATGATGATGATGGGGGAGGGAGAGAGGGAGAGAGAGAGAGGTGGGTTCACGCAAGTTAGTACATATACATACATTCCTAAATCTATTCACTGAAAGGATTTAGAAACACTAACACCACAATTGCAGTGAGAACACCTAGTGCTCAGATCTTGGTTTCTAAATACCATTTTCTGAAGCAGAGTTCTTTGGAGAAACAGTTGATTCCCAGGGCTGGGGCAGGGAAAATACAAGATGAACTTTGAGCATCCTATGGTACCTGAAAGTAAGGAAGTACTCAAAAAAATTATGGGAGCATGTCAAAGGCTTTAGGCCACTCTAAAAGAGCTCCCAATGTGTTAGTATTGAATTATATCCCAAATAATAAAATAAATATCCTTTGGTCTATACTGATATAAACAAATAATTGAAAAAATAAATGAACAGGGTGGGGATGAAATGAGACACATAATGAATAAATGTAGAATGAATTGGAAAAATAGAAAATCACCATTCAGACATCTCAATGGCAATGGCTGCAGGCAAGATCCATCAACGAATGTTCAAACTAGTGGGTGAAAGTTTAAGGGAAAACAGGATATATCTTCAAAATATCTTCCTCAAAATATTTGTTCATGACTGTGGTGGAATATATTCACAGGTTCTTTGTTATGCCTTCCTTCAGGAGGTGGACCATAATTTCTCTCCCCATGAGTGTGGGCTGAATTTAGACTCTCTTCTAATAAATAGAGTATAAAGAGAGAAAAATACTAACTGTATAGTGGAGAAACCTGGCAGACATCCCCTTAACCAAGGGCTCAAGGTTAATATCACCAGTAATAAGACATATCAGCATCATATACCCCGTGATATAATGCAGTGAGATGTCTCCTCTGGGTATTGTTCCCCCAAATCTATAATATCAGCCTACCTGTGAGAAAGCATTTTACTAAACCAACTTCAGGAAATTCTGTAAAATACCAGACTCCTAAGTGCTGCTAAAAAGTGGCAAGATCATTAAAGACAAGGAAAAAATGGGGAACCGTTACAGAAGAGAGGTAAATAAGGTGAATGTGAAGATCAATGCAGTGTGGTATCCTGGACGAGAGCTGGAACAGAATGTTAGTAGAAAAACTGGGGGAAATCTTCAAGATGTAAAACTTCTTGGGGCGCCTGGGAGGCTCTGTTGGTGAAGCCTCCAACTCTTGACTTCGGCTCAAGTCAGGAACTCTCCATTCATGGGTTCAAGGCCACTGACAACTCAGAGCCTGCTTTAGATTCTGTCTCCCTCTCTCTTGACCCCTCCCCCAGCTGCTCTCTATCTCTTTCTCAAAATAAATGACATTTTTTTTGACTTAAAAAAAATAAGATGTAAAACTTCTTGAGCATCAGGACAGAGTTACTCGATACCCAAGGGCTTAGTATAAAGCCTTCAACACGGACTTCCTGATGTGCTCAAGTCAGACATAGCATCAGGAATAACAGCGGCCATTTGTTGCACACTTAATGGATGTCAGCTACCCAGTTCAGTGCCTTGCATGCTATCATCAGCTCCATCGTACAGGTGAGATGTCGAGCACAGAGACGTACAGTTGCCTGCCCCAGGTCACACAGCTGATCATTGCAGGAGCAAAGTATTGAGCGCAGAAAGTTTGGCTTCAGTGCTCATACTCTTACCTATCATGCTTGGTCCGTGGGAGTATTTACCAAATTATTGCCCTCAAGGATTAGGTAGTTCTACTACGAGAATACTGTGAATCATCAAAAACAAAAACCATAAGATACTGAAGGAAGAAATCCTTTCTAAAACAGCACAAGCGACACCCGTATTTCCCCAGCTTTAATCAGCTTCCAGCCACCTCCTCGATTCTGCCATTGTAGCCATAACCTCCTCGATTCTGCCATCGTCATAACCTCCTCGATTCTGCCATCATAGCCATAACCTCCTCAATTCTGCCATCATAGCCATAAACTGTACTCTTAGTCACTTAATGTCTGTTAAATCAATTCAATTGTTTTTGCTTAAGCAAATTATTTTAAAAGGAAAGTGACCTCATGTCACTATTGTAAATGGAAAAGGGTATCACCTACCTTAAGTAGATGGTAACCTAAAAATAAATACCATAGAAACAAAACAATGTCAGTAAATTACATCTAGATGCTAGTTCCTGCCAGAGGCTCTGGGCCTCAGCGAGCTCTGTTCTCTTCGCTGAAACAGGGGAGATTTAGCAAGTGTGAGAGAGGCGTTCAGGACAGACCAGCACCAAAAGGTAATCAGAAGAATTACAAAAAAAAAAAGAAAGAAAGAAAGAAAGAAAGAAAGAAAGAAAGAAAGAAAGAAAAACTGGCAAAAAAAGAAAAAACAAAAGAATTAAGTTTTCTCTGGAATTTGGGATAAGGAGACAGAAACCCCACAGGAACCACGGCTTCAGCAAAATGGAAACTTATTTCTGGGGCGCCTGGGTGGCTCAGTGGGTTAAATGCCTGACTCTTGGTTTCGGCTCAGGTCATGATCTCACGGTTCGCGGGTTCAAGCCCCATGACAGTCTCTGTACTCTGTAGAGCCTGCTTGGGATTCTCTCTCTCTCCCTCTCTCTCTGCACCTCCCCCGATCTCTCTCTGTCTCTCAAAATAAATAAATAAGCTTAAAAATTAAAAAAAGGAAAAGAAACTTATGTGTCTCACCCACAAATCCAGAGATAGGTGGACTCTGGTTAGTATAACACTCCACAGTGTCGTGAAGCGGCACCTTCCATGCTGTGGTCCCCTCAGGTTTACGAGGTCACTTCAAGGCCAAGTTTGCTGCTCCAACACCAGCCATCACGTCTGCTTTCCCGATTGCCGCGAGAAGGAAAGGGGAAGGTAAAGGAACATTCCTTCTCTTTAAGAAAACTTCCTCACTACTGCTTGCAACCCACTGGCTAGAACTTAGTCACATCGCCAGAGAGTTGGGGGAAAGTAGCCCTCAGGCGGGGCAGCGACGTGCCCAACTTCAAAAAAAGAGGGAATTCTATCATTAGAGGAAAAGAAGGAAATGGATAGACAACAGCACTCCCTGTGATCTTGATTCTCCACGCTGCACCAGTGAGCCTCTGGGAGTCACCTCAGGTGGACCACCCGCATCAGCCACGCCCAGACCTTAAGCAGACCTCCCCACCGGCCTCTAAAGCCGGCCTTGACCCTGCTGTTCCTCTGGATGCCTTAGGAGCTCAGGAAAGCACTTCTCTTGCCCCACGAAGGTTATATGTTGTTATTAAGCCCCACTAAAGCCGGTCCTGCCCCCTGAGTCCATCACCCCCAGGCCCCCTGAGCTAGATGGGCTGTGGTGTGGCATATGACATCATTACAGACAAGGGAACACTGCTTACCAAATCAGCCAGGCCTGGGTTTGTTTTCCGACTTGGCCCCTCACTAGCTGCGCTGGCCATCACCGATTCACTCCCCCCGAGACCCTTCCTCACGGAAGCTGACGCCACAGTGCCAGAGGCAGAGGTCTTGGCCAGAGGCTGGAAGAATCCATGGCCCCAGATCCAGTTACGGGCTGTCAACAGCCCCGTCCCGATACTCAAGGAGTTGCACGTCTTGCAGCGAAGGGGTGCCACATGCAACACGAAGACATATTCGAGAGTCATTCTCAACGTGGAGAGGTACACAAACACGGCCAAGGATGATCTCAGCAACTGGCAACCAGCTGGGGCTGGAAACCCTTCCAGAGCATACGACCCTCAATTACAACCTGAAGAGAGAGGATGTGGCATGACCAGGGGAGGGGGGGAAGTTACGGGACACAGCTGTTGAGAACATCAGAGACGGGTCACAGATGCTGGGCTCCCGCCACCTGGACCGCTGAGCCTGAGGGCACCAGTCCGGTGTAGGACTGGGATCACAGGCGTTTAGAGCGGACAGCCGTCTGGGGCCCGCCAGCCTCCTTGTTCTCCACGTTTTCAGAATCAAAGATGTCTTTTAATAAAAGACGTCTATTGGAGGAGTTCCTTACCAATTACATTGTACAAATTAGAATTAATTCATGTTTCCTGCCTTTTTCACCCAAGAGGGTCCGGTGAGCATGGGCAAAATTAGAGGACCAAGCTGAACTGACAGATGCCCAACCTCCGGATGTCCTGCTCAGGCTCATGATGGAGAAAAACCCACCACTTTCATGGGAGTTTTGAACACCAAAAATAGCTGGTGAGCCAGCCCCGCTCTTGGCCTCCTCTATCTTCTTTGCAGATCTCCAAGCTCCTCCCAGTTTGGCAAGAGCAAACCTTCCTGTCCAAGCCCCTCTGTTGACTGGTGGGAAAACCAGAGCCCAGAAGGGGGGCTGGCTTGGCCAAGGCCACACAACGATCGATGGAAATATGTGTTGCAGACCTCCACACCGATGGCCACTG
Organism: Panthera leo; assembly: GCF_018350215.1. Taxonomy (NCBI): domain Eukaryota; kingdom Metazoa; phylum Chordata; class Mammalia; order Carnivora; family Felidae; genus Panthera; species Panthera leo. The sequence goes on from NC_056690.1 coordinate 67,808,621, forward strand.
CCCTTCCCACCTCCACGCACTCCAAAACTCCCCTGGCAGGCTGACAGCACGGTGTGGGAACCGGCTCAGCAGAGTTGCAGGGAGAAAGGGGGGGGGGGAGGGTTGCTCCCAAGGAAAGAAGTTGAGAATCATCCACACCCAAGGATATAAAGCAGAAAAGGACGCCTGGATCAGAAGGCCAAGGCTGTGCCAAAATGCCAAAGGTACCGTAAATTAAGCTGCCTAACATGCCAGACTCGTTCTAATTACCCAGCATGCTGATAGCGTGTCTGAAGGCTGCAGTCTTTACGATGGGTCCCATGACATTCATTTGGCTTGTTATATGATCTTACGCAGGTGATAAGTGAGAGCATTGTTTTCCCCAAATACCATCTAGATCAAGCTCAGAACAGACCACCCAGAAAGCAGTTGTAACTGGTCACGCTTAATGGAAGAATAAATCGCAACATGTTTTTATTCCCAGCCCCTGATGAAATCACTGATTGCCTCGTATAAACTGTCAAACGCCCTGGGACAGTGTCAGAGGAATCAAGTGCTAGCTCAGTTTTCTCAGTACCTGCGTGACCTTGACGGCTCTCGGGGGGGTCCTCAGTTCCTCCGTCGTAAAGTGGTTAACATCAGTCCCTGGATTCGTTTGCGAGGGCTGCCATAAGAAGCACCACAGATGGGGTGCAGAAGCAACAGAAATGCATGGTCTCTCAGTTCTGGGTGCTGGAAGTTCAAGATCAAGATGTTACCAAGGTCGGCTCTTTCTGAGGGCTGTGAGGGAGTCTGTTCCGCGACGCTGCTGAAGCTTCCTTGGCCTTCCTTGGCTCGTAATCACATCGCTCTGATAGCTGACGTCCCCGTCACATGGTGTTCTCTCCCTGTGCACCTGTCTCCCCGTCTCCCCTTTTTATAAGGACACAGGCCGTATTGGATAAGGGCCCACCCATCTTAACCATCACATCTGCAATGACCCCGTTCCCATCTCAGCAAGTCCTACAAGCATTGCAGAAGGCCACGCACGTGAAAGTACTTAGGGGCAGAGAAAGCAGACAGGATGGAAGGGACCCGTGTGGTGTCTTCAGGCCATGAGGGCCACAGAGATGTGGCCGTAACACCTCCTAGGGGCAGGAGCCTGGAGGTGCCCGGGGTTCGTGACCATTCTGGAGAACTCGGCAGAGAGCTCAGGTGGCCAGCTTACCCATGTTTCCCTGAAACCCTTGGTGCAGAAAGGGAACCCTCTCCAGCTGTCTCCCTCCATCCTATGACACAGAGACCTGGAGTGACTTGTCCCAGGCCCCGCAGACAGGTAGCTGGGGGAGCCCACATTCAGACCCAGACAGTCTGGCTCCCAAACACCGCGGCTGCTTGCATTGGGGGGCGCCAAAGGGCTCAGGGTGGGATGTGGGGCTGAGGAAAGGACTCCACTGACAGGCTCAGCCTGGGAGACGTGTGGAAATTTCCACTTTGTGCTTTAGAGTTTTCCAACTAAGCTCCTTGAAGAAGAGGGGGAGGTCCTGGGGAGCAAAGACCAAACCTAGGTCAGGTGAGGCATTTGGAGAGGGACGAATCCTTCATGCCCTCCCCCCCGCCCTCCGTCCTTGGAGAGGTCTAAGTAACTTTTTCCATTACTTGATTTTACTGGAAAACATCAAACATCCAGACAAGGATAGACCATAAAACCCCTTCTGCTATCTGGCTTTATCAAAGTTACCAATACACCATATTTACCTCAGATTTTTACTTCTAAGAAATGGGACAACAGGGGCACCTGAGTGGCTCAGTTGGTTAAGCATGTGACTTCGGCTCAGGTCAGGATCTCACGGGTCACGAGTTCGAGCCCCACGTTGGGCTCTGTGCTGGCAGCTCGGAGCCTGAAGCCTGCTTCGGATTCTGTGTGTGTGTGTGTGTGTGTCGGCCCCTCCTCTGCTGGTGCTCTCTCTGTCTCTCAAAAATAAAATAAGCGTTAAAAAAAAAAGAAGATTCTCCTAGTGATAAGGCTCCCATGCTCCCCCGTGGTATAGACCTACAAGTGGAGATGCCTGGGTCAGGGAGGCAGGGGCATCTTTGGCTCTTTTGGGTATTGCCAAACTTCTCTTGAAAGTGCTCTCCAATTTATACTCCTGCTTGTAAACGTTTGAACTCACCGCATCCTTGCCTACACTTAGTATTATCAGACTTCGGAATTTTTACCAAGCTAATGGGTATGAAACGGTGACTCCCTGGGATTTGAATGTGAATTTCCACTTACTAGCTGTGAGATCAAGAATCTTTTCATGGTTTGATTTTAATGGCCTGAATCTTTAGGTAACTCTCCTGGTGAGGTTCAAGGGGCAGTGCAGAAGGACCTGAACTTAAATCTTTGGCCTGGCTCTCAGTAACTCCAGAAACTCTCCTAGCCCCTGAGAAAGATACTGCCCATTGCTTGAATAGCCTGGAGTTGTTGATCTTGTGGAGGCTGAAGGGCAAACGTAAGAGACAAGAGGCCTGTGTTCCACCCCATCATTCACCGATCATCAGCTCAGCACCCCTGGTGGTGACCCATGGGGTGGGAAGACAGACAAAGCTCCTCAGTGATGGCACGGGAGCCCATGACAGTGCAGGAACCTTCTGGAGAAAATGTGAACAAGAGAAACAGTAAGATCAAGAGACTGCTCCCCTCTTGAGCAGCAACCACAGGGAAATTCTGGGTGCTATTTTTTAAGTGAACTCTATTGAAATTGAACAGACCGGTAGAAAAGTATACAGTTGTAAGTGCTCAGACCAATGAATTTTCATAAAGTGAATGCCTTGGTGTAATCACCACCCAGATCTAGGGTAGAAAGTCACCAGCACCCCAAAAGTTCCTCTCCCCTCCCCTCCCATCACTACCACCTCTCCCCTCCAAGATAGGGCTATGTACATACTGTCAATATATAATTCTGGCTGTTGGAGGGTAGAGGCACGGAAGTTCCTGGATTTTCCCTTGAATCTCACTAGAGAAGGTACCTGAAGTCTTATGTCATCCTAATACCATGTGAAGTTTTTAAGTATTTGAGCACATAGCCTCCGATCGCAGCAAGGTCACTGAGGTCCCTTGCTTGGCCATGGAAGGAGGTTGGTGGCTGGGATGGGGGTGGAGCCCTGAGGTGGGGAGTGGCTCAGGGCAGTGATCATTTACTAACTGGCCGGACTGTTAGTTATTCTGACATTCTCCTACCCAGCATGCACTTGCTGTGTGAGTAACGGAGACTCAGCAGAGGGCACAAGTGAAAGAGGCAAAGCCACGAAGAGGTTTGTGCCCTGCAGGTGGGGGCGGGCGGTGGGGGCTCGGCGCACGGCTATGCGGAGAGAAGTGAATGGATTGTCAGTATATTTTGCTGGAAGAATTCACAGGACCTGGTGATGGGTTGGATGAGGGGGTGAGGGTGAAGGAGGTGTGAAGGACAACGCCTAGGCTCCTGGTGTGGGCGCCTGGTTGGAGACCAAGGCTGTATACCAAGACAGCGTTGCTCAGAGGAGGAACAGAGTTAGGGTGAAAATTATGAACTCTACTCGGGACACGTTAAACCTGAGGTGCCTCCAAGCCCGGCCTGTGGAAATGTCAAATAGAGAATTAGAAATAGGGTTTTGGAGCTGAAAGAAAGGTCTGGATTGAAGATTTAAGCCTGGGAGTCAGTGGCCTATGCAGGTTGCTTAAGACCATGGATGTAAATGAGATTCCGAAGGAGAGAGAACCCAACAACCTAACTAGTTATTGTTAAATAAACATGAAGTGCGTTAGCGATATCAAGCCTATGTTTGGAGAGTCCTTATCTTTTAGACAAACATACCAAAATGTTTACATGTAAAATAATGTGTAGCATGGGGTTTACCTACGAGTAAACCAGGGCAAGGATGAATATTATGAATATTTACGTCTTAAATTGGCAATTGTTGAAGATGGGCGGTGCGTACCCAAGGGTTCATTACCCTGTTCTCTCGATTTTCGTCTATGTTTGAAATTTTCTAGACTAAAAAGATTCAAAGGAAAACAAGGATGCAACACAGAGCCTTGAAGACCTCCAGCGTTTAAAGCAGTCAGATGGGGGAGTGCGGAAAATCCTGCAAAGGAAACAGAAGGAAGAAAGGCTACCAGTAGAAAGGGGTCCCTGACGTTCACCAGAGGGAGGGACTCAAGAAGGATCAAGATGGAAACTGGCCTGTTAGGGACTCAGAGGGCAAGTCGGATGGGTGTTCAGTTGGGCCGGATGGGTTTAACAACATGGAGGCCGTTGGTGACCCCTGCAAAGACAGTGCCTAAAGAGCAGGTTCAGTGTCAGGAATCTCCCCGGAGTGAACCGAGGATCAGGAAAGGTGAGAGAGGGCAGGAGGATGTGTGGACACCCCCGACTGGGAATGAGAGCAGAAGGTGGGCAGTTGAGGGGATGGGAAAGACTGGAGCATTTTGATCCGAGAGAGAAGGAGACATCAAGACGCAGGGCGCGGCCAGGGCACCAGCGGAGTGAGCCTCCAAGGGACCCATCGTCTACTGTTACAGGAGGGAAGGGGGGAGTCTGGTGGGGCGGGGGGCGGGGTGGGGGTTGCAGGCTGGAAGGTTCACAGGCCAGGGCCCAGCTGATGGCTGCTCTTGCCTCTTCTGGGGGCAGGACACTAGACCATCGGACGCTCGCAATGGAAGGACACAAAAGGACAGTTGAGGAGAGTGAAGTCTGCTCGCAAGGGTCGCGGGGAATGAGGGCTGGACGTGTTAAAGAAACCCCGCAGGACGGTCCCTTCCTCAGTTACCACTTCCTGGATGCGGATTTTAATTCTTGTTTCAAACTCTGAAGTCGCGGCCACTCGCTGATGTTGCAGGACCAGGGAGCTGCGAAGTAACGCATCACTGCGCTCAAGGTGAAAGTCACGGTGACACCAAAGAGGACCCGTGTCCTCAGAGCTGGAGGCCACCTCTGAACCAGAGACAGGGTCAGAACTGAGTCAGGACTAGGCCCCTGGAGTCACGGACGTTCCCGCGCTTGGCAGTGGCTGTGTGAAAACGCCATAATTCCAAACTGGAGAAATCAAAGAATACAGTGGCTGCTAATGGTAGGCTTGATGCAGTATTTCAGTAATTTGCCGTCTTCCGTTTATTTCACAAGTAAACATTCTCCCTATTCTCTTTTTCCGTAAACTGTGTGTTTCTGTAATACGGCAGAGGAAAAAAAGTTGGGTGACAGTTTTTGGTTAACTGCTAATACTGAGCTCTTGACTTTTTGTTATTGCTAAAGAAAATTCACCTTGACGGAAATATCTTTCATTATCTGCCCTTGTAAAGGGTTATATATTTCCCTTAACTGGCTGTCTCTCCCCAGGCTGGCATTGTATTTCTTGGGGAAAAGAAAAAATAGCCACCAGCCTGTACCTGCATAGTACCCTGCGTTTTCTAAGCCAGGCCTTCCAGCCTCAGCTGCTTGGAGCTTCACACAGCCTCATGTTCCATGAGGTTGGCAAGACGGGGTGGTGGTTCTTTTCATTCTTCTTTTTAATTCCCACTTACCAGGTCAAGAACACAGGCGTCCAGGGGGGAGACATGATTGCAAAGACGACTTGGCTTGTTAAAGGCCGTTGCCCCAGGAGCCAATCATCCGGCCCGCTCGCTCGCTCGTCAGGGCTCTGGGAGTTGCGGGTTTGGGTCCGAGGGACAGGGGACAGAAAGGCTGGGGCTGGGGGCTGAGTGGCAGGAGGGACCCCAGGATGAGAGCTCTGACCGGTCCTCGGGCGCCCTCTCCTGGTGTCTCATTGTTAACCAGCCACAGCAGGTATGAGCAGGAAGTCTTTTTCCTCCAAAGACAGAGGCCCTCCCCGGGCAGAAAGCTGTGAAAAGGTCCTTCCCTGCCAGAGAAAACCAGAGGCCTGCCAGGCTTGGGCCATCACTTAGACGTGCTCCAAGTTAGAACAGAACTCTGCTTTTTATTGAGCCATGAGCAAAGGGCCAAAAGCAACACGAGTGGGGACCCCCACCCCCTGGAAGCCAGGCCCCTGCCCCCAGCACCTCACCGCAGCCTCTACCCCTCTGCAGACGGACAGAGACAGAGACAGGTCTGGTGACTCACTCCTCCCCAGGGAGCAGCCTGTGGAGGAAACGGCTCGGGCTCCCCGCCCCCGAGGAGCGCCTGGGAGGAGCTCTGCACAGACGGACCTCAGGAAGGTCCTGGTCTCCAGGAAGGAAAAACAGAAGGACTGAAATCACCACGGTTGGCAACAGTGCCGATCTCCAGGGTGTGTGGGCCCCCGGCGAGCAGCAGGAGGAAAGAGCCGCGTGGGGCTCCTGAGACGTTCTGGGTGGTCAGCCTCTCATGCAAGAGAAGGAAGTCCCAGGATGGAGCTCCTGGGAAGGGAGCACCCTGTCATCTTGTCCTGGGGCACGGGAGCATTAGTGGATGCCTGGAGACAGACACTGCGGTGCCCCACACGAGGCCAGAAATTCATTCAACTCCTCTTGTGTCATACAGCCATTCATCCCACCACTCTGCGGGCACGTGGCAATTGCCCTCTTGTGCCCGATGCCGGGCTGGGCTCCGGCGTAGATTCAGGGAGCGATGAGACAGTCCTTGCCCATGAGTGGCTCCCAAGGCCAGAGGAAGCAGAAGTTTGAATGGCTCTGGCTTGCGGCAGCACGATACAAAGCAGGCCCCAGAGCCGCCCCGGGCCTGGGGCTGTGCTGTGGGAACACAGAGCATGTCCCACTCTGTGCGGATGGATATCTGCTCCCCCACTGCCTTCAGGTGCTGCCCAAACTCCTCAGTGACGGAGGCCTTCCCTGACCACACCCCATCGCCCCCTGTCCTGTCCCCTGACCCTGCCTTATGTTTCTTCAAGGCACTTATTCCCACCTCCTAGGCTTACACTGATTGATTATCTCACCCAGAATGCCAGTTCCGTGAAGGAAGAGACCTTGTTCTGTTCACCTTGGAGTTCTCAGCTCCCGCTACAGGGCTTGGCACAGAAGCTGCTTGGTGCCTCTTTGTTGAAAGAAGGAAGGGAGGGAGGGAGGGAGGCAGAGAGGGCAGCGTGACTCATCAACCCTGGCAGATCTGAGAAGGGCTTCCAGGTGGAGGTGGCCTATGGCTGGGCTTTACAGCAGGAGTAGGATTTCCCCGGGTGGGGGAAGAGAGGACAGTCAGACATAGGGAATGGCTGCTACAGAGTTAGGGAGACTGGAAAGAGCCATAGCCCAAGTGCTAAGAGCTTGGAGCAGAGCTGCGGCCAAGAAGGCCAGAGAAGTATGTGGGACGGGTCCTGAAGGGTCCTGAGGGTCCGAGCCATGTCCCTGGGCTGTAGGGAATTGTCTAGAGCAGTTCAGCAGAAGACAAGGAAGGGCGGGGCGTGCTGGAACAGAGAGACGGAGCCTGGGAGGGAGACGTATTGGCAAAGAACTACTTGATTTAACAGCTGTCAGTGCCAGCAGGGGGAGGAAATTCAGGGGGCCAGAGGGTCCCAAGCACAGAGGTACAGCCCAGGTAGAGCCTGGGAGGCTTCATGGAGGAGACACGCTCTGTGCGGGCCTCTGAAGGCCCCCAGACCACACCAGAAGGAAGGAGAGCTCCTGCCCAGTGGGTCCCATGCCTCTTGTTCAGCAGGGTGACGGGAAGGAGGAAAGAGCCAGAAGGAAGGCACCAGAGCAAGCTCTCAGCAGCTGACAGCTTCCCGGATGGGCACACTCCCCCGACACGACCAAGATGGACTTGGACTAAATATCCAGCCGGGAAACCCCTGTGTAGACAGGCCCACGTCCCCGGCAAGCCTACCCCTCCCCTCTGTCTGGGCCGGCCTTGAGTATCCTGGGCCCACCCCTTGCCTGGTGCCATCTCAAGGCTGACCACTTGCCCCAGACACAACTCTGCCACCCACCCTGCCCGGGGGCCCTCTTTGGGCGCCCTCTGTCCCAGGCCAGGCCCTGCTCCCCTTTGGAGGGCACTGGGGTTTGGGTCTCTCCAGGCTAAGCGGAGCCTGGGCGGGCAGAGGAGGCGCAGGGGCTGGGTCTCCTCTGGTCTCTTGTAGCCCCGTTCCTTCCCACCCCCACACAGGAGAGGGGGCCAAGATTCACCCCAACACAGGCGCCTTCCCCTCAGGACCCACCCACAGCCAACATCAGGCTCTGGAGGCCTTGTGAAGAGACACAAACTCTGACAACCAGCAAGTCCATAGACGTCACCCCACCCAACTTTGGGATGTAGGGGAGACACATTATCTTATATATAGCACTGCTCCTTATAGCTCTAAAGTCACTTTTTGGTGCAAACACATTAAAAAAAAATGTATTATGTATGACTCGATATCACATTTGATATATTTAGATAATTTTTCAGCAAAGAAAACCAACAAAACCTCTCTGGGAAAAAGAAATTCCCTTTCCCCCACATTTTCAGGTTCTTTTCGGTGCCTGGGTCCTGGCTCTCCTCTGGAGAGCAGAGAGGTCGGGCCCCTGCTCCCGGCCCCAGGAGCCTGGCTCTGGGGAGAGGCGAGCGAGCAGCCCTTCCTCGGGTGCACACGCCCCACCGAGAGGTGTCAGATTGATTAACTTCTTGATGGTAGACAGCTCCCTAATGGTTTTCTTTGCAATGTCTCCGCTCCAAACGATCGTGACCCAAGGCAATTTACAGTTACTTCCATTTTTTTTAATGAAGTCTGATTTAATAGTCGGAATGGTTAATGGCCTCGTCTGTCACACATAATAAAACAGAGCCTAATTGTATTTTAAAAAGGCCCTTTTGGTATGAACAGAAGCAACAACTTGATTGCATTCTGAGAGAGGGTTTGGGTGTGTGCTAAGATGGCTTCCCAAGGGCACCAGAGCCTTCTCCCTGGCTTGCCATTCACCGTCCCTCCCCCCACTCAGCGTGCTTTCTTCTAAAGGGATTTCTCAATTCCCCTCGCCAGTTGAGGCCCATGGCCATCCCACCGGTTTCCTCAGGACGCCCATCATGGGCTCCCAGGACTTTACACACCCTGCTGTAATTATAGCCCTCCGGGCCCTCCCACGGGAGAAAATGGCCTGCCACCCATTTTACACCTGGGAAAACTGAGGCTGGCTTGCCCGACTTGCCCAGAGCCCCAGGGTGGTGAGTCACTGTCTCTGGCAGGCACCGGTATCAGTTCTGCCCACTGACCCTCTCCGACCGCCAGACCCCCCACTTGGCACTCCCCCCGTGTGGCAGAGTGGGGCCCCTCTGAGCCAGGCCCGGTGTCCTGCCCTCTCGAGTCACCGCGGTTGACCGCTGAAGGCAAAAACCCATGAGGAAACTGAGGCGGAGAGAAGCGACTCACCCGAGCGCACACAGAGTTTGTTCAAAGGCACCTGAGGTGATATTTGGGGTCACTGAGCAAATGGCACGCTTGCTTTTTATAAAATACAAAAGGAGCCTCCCTCCTTTACGAGAGCCTGGGAAACCGCGCAGAAGTCTGGCAGGGGTGGCCCCCCACCCCCACTGGTCTGCTCTATGCAGCAGCCTCCCCTGCCCCCCCACCCCCCGGTGTCCCAGCATGCCCTGAGAGAGCCCAGCCCGGGAGCCCTGGGCAAGGCCTACCAGTCGGCTGAGGCAGGTGTCACAGGGAAAAGGCCTGAAGAGGCAGCGCGGCTTGGCTGAGGCCGCGAGCTAACACGACACTGGGCGCACAGGGCCCTCTCCCCGGGGCTGAGACATGGTGGAAAGAGCACCAGACCCCGTGGCATGAGGCCACTTCCCCTCGCTGAGGGCCAGCTTTCCCTCTGTAAAACACACCCTCGTTCTTCGAGCCTGCCCCTCCCTACCCCTGGCTGTGGGGTCGTCCCTGCCGTGCCCCTGCCTTCAGGGGGAGTTTTGCCAAGGGCAGATGAGGGTGCCGGGCAGGCCCACAGCGTCTGTCTGGAGTGAGACCGGATTCCTGTGGAAGAAATGCCTGGCCGAGGGGGGGTGGCTTGGCCCAGCTGAGGCACGTACCCCTACGATCCTGGGAAGTGGGGCCTGTCTGGACATTCCCATCTTCCGTCCTGTAGCCTCTTTTAAATGCTGGTGCCCAAATGGAGGCTGAGGAGGAGCGTGAAACATGTGGGCTCTTGTCCAGTGTCTTTGGCCAGAAGGGTGGGTGGCTGGGAGAGTCATCCGGGCAGGACTGCCGCTGTTCCCCAGAGCTGGCTGGGCAGAGGGCCTGAAGGCTGGTGCCAGAACTTGCAGATCGTGTCTGTGGGCAGGGCCCATGGCTGTAGGCTCATCTGGCTTCTCTAATAAGGAGAAGGGGGGTGGGGGCGGGTCATGAGGATGGGAGCCTTCTAGACCCTTGCTGCTACCATGTATAAGGAAAACATCAACTGAGAGTTGGGCAGGCCGGGTTCCCGCCTGCCCAGCTTCCAAAATGTCTGACTGGACAGGAAGGAGCATGTGTTCTCTCTCTCTCTGTCTCTCTCTGTCTCTGTCTCTCTCTCTCAGTCTCCAATCTCAAGCTCAAAAGGACAAAACAAACGTGGGTACCAGGAATGGCTGCAGCAGGGGCTCTGCTGGAAAGAAAATTAAAATGAGCCCTTGCAAAGAGAAAGCTTGACGACTCTCCGTGTTGCCAGAAGTTCCAACTGGGCACAGGGACAATTCTCCTCGGGGACATGAGAAGGAAAGATTTCCTCCCAATTGTCTCTGGCAGCCTTCCTGAAGCTATAAGTATAGTAAAGAACCTCAGGATGAATCTGGCGTCTCTCTTCCTTCCCTTCCCGCCCAGCCTCAGCCTCATTAAACACTCCCTTGGTCTCCTCGTCCCTTGCCCCCTCTGTCATGCCTCTCTAGCAAAATCCCAGTGCTGGGGAAATCAAGAGTCTATCGTCTCCGCTCCTGCACTCGGCCAGGGAACAGAGCTGGAGAGAAGCACACAAACAGGCTGTATCAGTGAGCCCCGGTCACGCTACCGTCACAAACATCCCCCAGGCCTCAGGGCCCCGCCATGGCAGAGGCTCACTTTCCACTCAGAGAGGACAGGTGAGCCGCAGGTGGCTCTTGCCCATGGTCCTCTCTCCAGTCCAGGTTGATGGAGCAGCCTCTGTCTGGGATAGGGCCAGCCTCGGGGTCGAGAGAAAAGGGAACATGGTGAACACACCCGATGTCACAGAGCTTCTGCTTCGAAGGGACACACATCACCTCCCTTCCTAATTCACTGATCTGTGCAAGTCTTCTGGCCAAGCCCAGTGTCCTTAGGGCAGGAAAATAGAGTTCTCCCCTCCGGCCCCCGGAGTGCTCGTGAATATTTTCGCAAAATAATGCAGTCTACCAAACAGGTGGGCACACAGCCTCTCTTGTAGGGCATGCCATTCACCTAGAATGGGCTCCATCTGGCCCATCCATTCGGTCCCCCCCCCCACCCCTACCTCTATTTGATGCCTTTCCCACCCTTCTCAAATGCCCAAGCTCCCTGCTACACACAATTCCACTCTAGCCAATGACTGTCCTTAATTCACAGAAGAGACAGAAGCAACCAGAAGAAACCTCTCAATACTTCCAGCACCAAAGCGACCAACTCTGCCTTCTCTCCTCTCCCCAGATCTGAGCCTTCTGTGTTTCCATCCAGAGACTCTTCTGCTTGTTCACTAGATGTCCCCGACTCCTGAATACCTCTCTGTCTCCCTGACACCACCCCCCCATTTTCCCCTCTCTGCTGGACCATTCTCCTTAGAGTCAAACATGAGGCTTCACCTTCATCCTGAAACACTCCCTTGACCCTCCCCCCTCTCCAGCTCCCACCTCGCACCTGCTCTTGTACATGCAAAATTCCTACAAACTGTTGCTCTGCTCTGTCTCCAATTCCTCAACCGCCCTTCTCCCTTGGCCCCCCTCCACCGCACCCACCCCACCCCACACGGTTAATCCGACTCTTAAATGTCAGAGAATCCAAGACTTGATCCTCATACCTCCTTTCCGTCCATACTCACTTCCTCGGTGGGCTCACAGACACTCGGCATTGAGCACTGCCTGCATCCTGATAATCTCTCCACTGACCTCTCTGGGCCCATCGTCGCCCCTGAACTTCAGATACACATATGCGGCAGCTACGCGACCAACAGCTCCATTTGGACAAAATTAAACATGTCCCAAACCAAAGTCTTGATTTTTAACACCCAAACCCACTGCTCCTACCTCCGTGGTTGTGTTCGCTGTTGCCTCAGTTGTTGGTGGCTCCGTTCCTCGAGTCATTGAGGTCAAAAACTAGGAGTGTTCCTTGACTCCACATCCCGTAACCGGGCTCCTTGCTTCTGTCGTTGTCCTCCTCCAGGATGGAGTGATTCTTCAAGGCCAAGTTAAATCAAGGTATTTTCTTCCCCTAATCCTCCAAGGCTTCCGTCGCAGAGTAAAACCCAGTGCACCCTCCAAAACCTACAAAGGCCTGTGTGAACTGGTGCATTGCTACTGCCTCTCCGTCCCTCCAGGTTTGTACCTCAGCCATCCCGATGCCCCCAAACTCACTAAGCAACTCCCACAGGAGCACTTTGTACTGGCTTTCCCCTCAGCCTGGAATGTTCTTCCCCCAGAGACCCACATGGCTTGCTTCCACAAGTCTCTGCGAGGGAGTCCCTGTATCAGAGAGGTCTTCCCTCACCATTCTATATAAAATAGACTTTTGACAACTGCTGTCACTTTATAGACCCCTGCCTGACTTATTTCCATATTGTGTATCATACGTGCCCCCCTTTTTTCCTCTCATCTCTCTCCCCAAAAGAGAATGTAAATGCCACAAGCAGATGTCTTATTTGTTCCGTTCATTGATGTACATTGTATGCACATCTGTACATTGATGTAGTCCTAGCCCCTAGAGCAGTGCTCGGCATACAGTAGGCCCCCAACAAATATTTGTTGGATAAAGGAATGTGTGAATGAACCCATGGGGGAGATAGCAGAGACAGGAAATAACTCACTCTCATGCAACACGGGGCCTAGGATGTTTTGAGACTTCTATTTTGTGAGACATTAAGCTTCTTTACTACCGAGGCTATTTTGAATGGAGTGTCTGTTCTTTTCAGCCAACAGCATTCTAATTGAATCACTGCCATCTAGGCCACTGGGCAGGGAGAAAGAGGACCCAGGCAGGAGAATCCTGCCAGCAGCCAAGCTGAGTAGAAGTCCATCCATGGTAACATGGGGTTGAGGAGCTGGCACTTTGGATATGGTTTTATGGACCTCTCTCCCAGGTTCACATCTAATATGGTGGGACAGTGTCCCAGATTTCAGCAGTGTTCTAGCAGTGCACCACAAGACCCCACAATCAGCCAGAGCTTGGGGTCCTCGGGTAAGGGGCTTAGAGACAGGAATGGTCACAATAGAACTCTGGTACTTTCCCCCTCAACACCACAGAGGTGGTCCATTCTATTGCAGGGACAGGTCAGTGTTGGCCTCCTTCTAGAGAGAGATAGAGAAAGAACCAGGTAATTGTAGGCCGTTGCTGTGGGCCAGGCATGTTACATGCATTTTACCATTTAATCCTCACCTGGAAGGGAGCATAGAGTGCGGGCTACTACTGACACTATTCTTCTTTTTTCCGTTGTTAAACTTCTCTGTTTTAAACTCATTCTGATCAGGCCTTCATTCCCATCACTGCACCAGATAAACTCCTGTCATACACATCACTGGCCTCCAGGATGCTAAACCCAGTGATGACTTCTCCGTCCTCACCTAACGTGACCTCACATCAGCACAACAATTGACGGGTTGACCATTCACTTCCCCCACCACCATATTCACTTAGTTTTCCTGTTTCCTTTCAGGCAGCTACCCATCAGTGTCCTTTGCTGGTTCCTCCTCATTTTCCCAACCTCTTGAGAAAGGACTACCCAGAAGCTGGGTCCTTTTACCTCTTCTCTCTCTATTCATACCACTTCCTTGGAGATATCATCCGTCCCATGACTTTATATTTATCCACTGCTGTGGACTGAATGCATGTATCCCTCCCCACCATCCAAATTCATATGTTGAAGCTCTAATCCCCAATGTGGTGGTATCTGGAGGGGGGGGCCTTGGGAGGTGATTAGGTAATGAGTATAGAACCTTCATGATGGGATTAGTGACCTTATGAGAAGAAGAAAAGGCCACAGCCCTCTCTTTCTGCCATGTGAGGATACGACAAGAAGGTGGCCATCTGCAAGCCACGAAGAGAACGCTCACCAGAACCTGACCCTGCTGGCACCTTGATGTTGGACTTCTCAGCCTCCAGAAACGTGCGAAATAAATTTATATTGTTTAAGCCACCCAGTCTGTGGGTATTCCGTTATGGCAGACCAAGAAGACACCCTCATACTTGCCCATCCAGAATTCTTCATCCCTTTCTACCTGGTACAATTTCCATTCTGGTATCATTTTCTCTCAGCCTGAAGAACTTCCTTAAGTCTCTTTTCTTGTGTGGGTCTGCTGGCAACAAATTCAGCTTTTGTTTATCAGAAAATGTCTTTATTTTGTATCCTTTTTGGAGACATACTTTTGCAGGATATAGAATTCTAGGTTGACAAGGGCTTTTTCTTTCAGCACCCTAAAGATCCATTCGTTGTCTAGTAACTGATTTTTCTGATGAGGAGTCAGTCATCATTCCTAATGTCGTGCCCCTGTATGCGATGAATGTTTTTTTCTCTTGCTATTTTTAAGATCTGCCCCCCCCTCCCCTATATTTAGTATGTTGGTTTAGCAGTTTGTGTATTTAGTACTTTTTTTTCAAAGCTTGCTTTGGATTCACGGATATTTCTGGATTTGTGGGTTGCTATTTTTGAGAAAACTTGGAAAATGTTGGCTACCATTTCTTCAAATGTTTTTCTGTCCTATTCTCTCTTTTCTCCTTGTGCAATTCCAATAACATGAAAGTCACACTTTTTGATACAGGTCATTGAGACTATCTTCATTTTTTTTTCAGTATCTTTTTCTCTGGGTGCTTCATTTGGATATTGGCTTGTCTTCAAGTACACAGTTGTATCCAACTTTTTAATTTTAAAAAATGCTTATTTATTTATTTAGAGAGAGAGAAAGAGAGAGTGAGCAGGGGAGGGGTAGAGAGAGAGGGAGACAGAAAATCCCAAGCAGGCTCCATGCTGCCAGGGCAGAGCCCGACACTGGGCTCAATCCCACCAACCTCAAGATCATGACCTGAGCCAAAATCAAGAGCCAGACACTTAACCGACTGGGCCACCCAGGCACCTCCAATCTTCTGAATTTTTTATTGCATATATTATATAATCCAGTTCTAGGGTTTCCATCTGGTTCCTTTTGAGAGTTTTCCTATTAATCCTTAAATTTCTTATCTTGTTACTGATTAATCCATTAATTCAAAAGACTTATCACATTTATTTTAGAGACCTTATCTGCTGATTCCAATATCTGTGTTATATCTGTGTCTGCTTCTGTTGACTTTTTCTTCGACTATGGGTTACATCTTCCTATTTTTAAAAATTTCTTGTAATTCTGGATTGTATATTAGACATCATGATAAATTTATTATAAGGCTCTAGATTCTGTTATCTTCCTCTGAAGAATATTGTATGTTATTCTAACAAGCTGTTAAATTACTAGCAGATCATCTTAAACCTGAGATGGCCTAGTTTTAGTACCTATTACAGTACAGAAATGAAGAGTGGGTTTATTTCACTTTTGTCCTTAGTTGTAGAATGAATCTCAGTCCCAGGATATATCTTTACTCCTAAATCATGGGCTTTCTGGACTTTCCACGGAAAGTCTGAAACCAAGGCCCCCACTAACTTGAGTGCAATGAGAAGCTGAAATTTCTGCTCAGTTCTGCTCTATCACCTTTCCAGCTGTTGCTTTCCTTGAGGCACCTGGAGTTCTGAGCCCCGCATGCACAGTTAAGCAGTCAGGAAAGGACTTGAGAAAAGTTTCTATACATATTACAGGGCTCCCTGCCCTATAACTCCCCCTTTCGTCCTCAATTTCCAGCTTCTCTAGAAGCCTCAGCCAGCAAGAACTCTGCTTGAGTTCTTCCACTGTGTATTGTGTGGGCCAGTGAACACCCTTAGGAAAACAGTTGTATAAACGTGGGTCTCATTTAGTGTGTTTCACTTCTCTAAAGGGTTGAATCTCCTCCAGTGGCTGTTTGCTTGAGGTCGCTCTCCCATGCCTCCAGAGTTGTTATTATCATCAGCACAAGAGTTGGTCTGAGAGAAGCTACTCTGTGATTACCAGAGGCTGGAGGTTCAATCTTTTGGCTTTAGATACTAGCTATCATCTGACAACTCTCAAATTTATATCTACACCCCAATCTCTCCTTGATATCCAGACTTGTATATCCAACAGTTTCTGTAATGTCAAATAGGAATTTCAAACTATACATGAACAGAATCTCTTGATCATTTCCTTCACAAAATTCCTCCATGTACAGTCTTCCCATCTCAGCAAATGGTACCTCCATCCTTCACAGCAAACTTTGGAGACGTCCATGCTCTTTTCCCCTCACATTCCACATCCAATTTGTCAGTAAATTCTGGAATGCATATCCAGAATGAAATAAAACATCTGATAATTGCATACAAAGAAAATGGAAAGGGAAAGTGGGGAGGAATATAAATGAAACAAAATCAGCCATGAGATGGTAACTGTTGCATCTAGGTTATGGGTATATGGTTATCTGTTATTCTATTCTGTGTTTATAAATGTTTGAAATACCATATAATAAAATCACTTCTCACCACCTCTATCATGATCACCCTGGTCCAAGTCCTCAATGTCTCCTGCCTGGGTTATTTCACATGGCTTCTATCCTTGCCTCTATACCGATATGCCACTCTCAGCTCAAAACCCATCACTGGCTTTCAGGCTTATTTGCCTAAAACCCCACAAAGACCTTTAAAATAGTCTTCAAGACTCATTTTTACCTCTCTGTCTTTATCTTACTTAGTCTTCTACCTTCTTGCTAATAATTATTTCCTAGAATGTCTCCAAACTGGAGTTTTTCAACTGTTTACCATTAGATTCAGGTTGTGTATTTTGGCAGAAAGCTGTTGGTGACTGAGCCTGGGTGGCCATGTGAAAAGTAGTGTGTCCTCCATGGCCATCTGAACCCTTTCTGCTCCAGAACGTCTGTGTGCTGCTTTCTCTCAAGAATATGTCTGAAGGGGGTGCCTGGGTGGCTGAGTCGGTTAAGCATTGACTTTGGCTCAGGTCATGATCTCACAGCTGTGAGTTCAAGTCCCGCCTCAGGTTCTGCACTGACAGCTTGGGATTCTCTCTCTCCCTCTCTCTCTCAGCCCCTCCACACTCGCTCAAGCTCTCTGCCTCAAAATAAATAAATTAATTTTTTTTTTAAATGTCGAAGAAGAAACCATACCAGTAAAATGCCTATGTCAGGCCCAGAGAGGAGAAGGGTCTTGCCAAGACCAAATAGCTATTAGTGACAAGTGGGTATGAGACCTTAGGTCTCCTGGGTTCCAACCCAGTACCGAGTCATTTCTAGTTATTATAGTCTTGAAACCAAATCCCACCTGCCTCCTGTCCCACTCTCCAGGACTCCACCTTTCCACTGGCCCTACCTGTTAACCTATGGGAAGCGGCACGGGTTCTGTGAACTCTAGGGTCTTTTCTCCTTAGTCTTCCTTTCTTTCCTGCTTCCCACTCCTGCCTTGAAAGCCAATTATGCCATCATTCCTTCTCGGAGATCCTCCCTCCACACATGTGTGCATGCACACACACACAGCACTAAACTCTCTCAAGGACTACTATCACAGTGTCTCCACCCAAATGACCTTTCAGGGTGACCCTTTAGACCCCTAGCCTCTCTCTCATATGCCCACCAACATCCTCTTCCACCCATCAGGATCAAAATTTGCCCATCCCATGTCCCCATTACTTTGAGTCCTTTTTGCTAACTGATATAATGAGTAACAACTCCACCTTGCACTGGTAATGGGATGTTTGTTTTACAATCATTGCTCTGGGTGAAAAGCATATGGGGCAGGCTTTTCAAGCTGTTTCCTTTCAGATCCACTGGGCACAGGTGCTAGGGCACTCCCTACTATACCACCACTGTCCTCCAAGGCTCCCAGAATAGGACATAGGTCTCTAGACCTATGTTAGTTTTATGCTTCCCATTCTATTCATTCTTATCCTAATAATAAACTAAGAAATCAGTGGATTAACCCTGCCCCAGCCCATAAATATGAGCATGTGAACCAGAGACTTTGGGAGCCACTAACAAGAATGACTAATTATGGAAATGACAGTCACTTGGCAGGCAGACAGGAGGGTTTTTTTCTGGGACAGGCTTTCACCTAACTCCAAGGATATCAAATATCTCTCCACCCTTCCTGGGGTGTTGCTGGCTAGAGGGGTCTTGGGATTTAGCTAAGCTTTTGTACTCTGGGAGCCTTCTTGTATAGACTCTATCTTGTTCATGCGTGGACAACCCTTTGATCCCATGACACCGTGTACTTTGACCTCACTGACACCATGAAGAAAAGTTGCATGGATAGACCTGGGGGCAGGCAAGTAAGAAGCCACAGACCTCAAGGTGGAAATAACTCCCTGTGTGCTCACAGCAGCTTGGGCTCTGGGCTCTACCGCCCCTTTCCTTTGTTCAGTGCTTTGTACAGGGTGGGTCACCAAGTAACACAGGCGAATATACATAACTAAAGGCTTTATTGATAATGCACCACGATATGTTCAGTGACCTCCCATGACATGTTTAGCAATGCATACCTCATGTGCATATGCTCATGTGCATATGAGCAATGCATAGCTCCCATTAGCAATGCATAGCTCAATGTGCTGTGCAAAATCACAACCAACACAGTGCTCTAATGCAACATTTCCACCCATCCTTCACAATGTGTTTGTGATATATTGCCTCAGATAATTTGTATCTGATATTCCCTGAATAAATCTGTGGCGGTAGCATACCCCAAAAGAGGTAATCTCAAGACGGCTCAATCTGGAAAAATGAATACATGAAGGAACAAATGAATAAATAGCATTATCTACGTTTTTAAACTTTACGGCCCCTTTCTAGTTTGTGAAGCACTTTTACAATTGTTACCTGTTAGTCCTGGTGTTCTTCTTCTATCAGCTATAGCCTGGGAAGAGAACCTAAGACTCACCATAGAGAGTGCCCCAAATACAACAGCCCAAAGGGGGGCTTTGTCCAGAAAGAGTAGAAACCACATAGGTGTTGCTTCTTCCTTCTCTGTACAAAGCTGTGCCCATCCTCCACCCTGAACTTGAGGCTGTTCTGATCACCAACCAGCTCCATCTCCCCAAGGGAGATGACCCTACAGAGCAGGGAAGGCTGGTGGAACAGTGGGCAAGACTAAGGAGACGGGGAAGGGGTGGTGACAGGAGGAAAACTCAGCTGATCCTCCTTCCTTCCCATGAAGATAGGAGCCACATCCCCCCAGATGGTGGTAAAGGGGCTGAGCAGAGCCAGGAAGCTTCTAGCTCAAATCCCTGGTCTGCCACTTAAAACCAGCTGACTTTGGGGGAGTTGCTCAACCTGGTTGAGCCTCTATTTCTGCACAGCTCCATAGGGGCACAAAAGAGAAGACCGCCTCTGACCTCATGGCACATAGGAAATGTGACTTGAGTAAAAGTTCTTAAATTAACGGATCTATTCTATTATTTTCCAATGAGAGATGCCCTTCAATGTAGAGAAAGGCAATGCAGTGTCAGGATTGAGGGCTTAAGCTCTGCTTTCAAAAAATCCTGGACTCAAATCCCTACTCTAGCACTTACCAGCTGAGTGGCCCTGAGCAAGACACTTGATCTGTGTGTGATTCAGTTTCCCCATCAGTGAAATGGGAACATTACTAGGAGTGTTGTAGGGATTCAGGGAAATGATGTATGTAAAGCCCTTAGTATATATAGCATAGTGCTTAGTAGTATAGTATAGTGCCTGGAACACTGGTTACACCCAAGGCTATCTACATATCTCAGTGAACCTTGGTTTGTTTGAAATATTTCTGGACTTCTAAGAATTGATATCAGAATCAATTGACAAACCACAAGGAAAACCAGTTTCATTGCTTCAGTGCCACTTTTACTGCTAACGGTAAACAGCACCTTCTATGGGAATCAACCCAGTGATTTATAGCTATTTCCAACAGTCTGCCCACTGACCCACATGATGAAAGGAGTCAAAGGCAGTGCTCATGGAAGAGTCTCGGTAATGCTTCTGGCACCTCTGTGGGAGACGGTCTGTGGGGTGAAGTTCTGCACAACGATGAACATAGGCAGTCTACTCTCCCTAGTTGGCCCCAGATCCCCACCTTTGCCTTTATCCAGTTCCCTAAAGCTTACGGTAGATGTCAGTTGGTCATAAAGGGATGTCACAGCTTTCCAGGTCAGAGGCCGGCAAGATCAGTGGGGTTGGGAGTGGCGTTGTATCATCCCTCCAGTCTGGAAACTGAACTGGGCAGAGGTTGAGGAAACCCGCAGGGGATTGCACATGAGACTAGCAGGTATATAGATATGTGCACTCATGAAGAACAGCCCACCCCTGGCCCCCCTTCCCAGGGAGCTAAAGAGGACCCAGAAGCAGAAAGATAATGAAGCACTCTTGTGTCTGTGCCAGGTCTCCCAGACTCCTCTTCCCTCCAGGTCAGAGCTCAAGAACAGGGCAGTGACTCCCATCTTTTAAGAGCTTTGTTGGATGGCATCCAACGTTCAGCCTTGTCTGGGCTGTAATTCTCTTTAAATCTTCTGAGGTTTCCCCATTACCAAGCACTTCCCTGGCCCTCTCCTGGCCTGATGATTAAACATTGAGAGGGATGTTATTTTTTTCCCCGCCACATACCTGTTATTTGGGTGGAGATTTCTTCTTAATTCTTCAACCCAAGAGAACAAGCTACCTACTTCCTTTTGACTCAAGGTCTGAGATACACTTGAACATGGAGAGGAGTGGGCTTGCTGCAGGAAACCTTTCAAAGAGAAGACTGAGTGTAATTTAAATGTGTAATAGAGTTCTATCCCATTTGCCAAAAGCCATCCTAAAGAGGGCTGATACAGTCTGTTAAGTGCTGCTAATTATATACTGGAAACACATACCCTTGCAGACATGAAGTCAGAGGGCTCCTGTCATCCCGGCCACCCAGACCAGTTCATCTGAGCAAAGTCACAGAGGAGCCACTCGAAAATACTATAGTCAGGTAATCAGGGTGTGTGGGATGGCTTCTTATCCTAGAAAGAAGGTGCCTGACCCAGGAATACGAGGAACCAAGAAAATTCCAAAGTTGCATATACATAAAAAGAAACAAAGTGGCCACCATTCAAGCCATGTCCCTGTTCATTCCAGAACCTCTTGGGCTTTCTTCTTTTCCACTCCTCCCTCTTCTCTACCACTCACCCCTGCACCCACCTTCCTCCATGGCTCACATCCCCACCGTGCCTCTGCTGTGTTCTCAAGGTCAAATGCCACACCCTCTCTGCCTACGGCAGTCCACCTTCATTACTCCTGCTGAGACCCTATGGCACTTTGTGCCCCAGCCTCTGCTTTCGATCTTCGATTCCACACTGCTTTATAACCTGTATTGGCTACATCCACGACGGCATATCAAGACCCTCCCAAGCAGGTAGTGCCTTTCTCCCGGAAGACCCAGAGTGCTAGGCACAAAATCAGTATTTTGAAAAGACAAGTTGACCCACCAATATATTTGATTTCGAAATGTACATAAAATAACCCCATGTATCAGCAATAGCAGCCATGGCTGAACCGTGAGACTCTCGCACCATCATCCGCGCTCAGCACCGTCTTCTTTGCACGTGAGTCGGGGGATGCGAATCACGGCTTTCTCATGCCCAAACAACTTCTGCGCCTGCCTCGTTCTCTGAAGACAGTAATTACTGACTCAGAGGTTTTTCCTTCGGAATGAGCACTACCATCCCCCAAGGACTGGAGCACCGAGGGGTGTTCGTCAGGATCCCTCAGCAGTACCCACAGCTTCAGCTGAGACCTGTCTAACCTCTAGTCCCCAGGCCCAAATGTACGATAAAGAAGGTAAGAACTACTTGCTGTCTATCTGGCTTTTGGGGACAGGGTGACAACCACAGAGCTTATGGCCTCCCCCATCAGGCAGCCTACACGGCTGTGAAAGAAGCTATCTCTGAAATTCACAGACACGCTTCTGCGCCCTTCAGGGACCACTTCACTTGTATGAGCTAAAATGGGTTGGTCTCCAATCCTGTCTCTCTACACCGCTCCCACCCCAAATGCACATTTTAAGGCTTGCCAAAACCTGTGATCACAAAAGAGAAAATGAGAGCAGCTCATCAGGATGGGATCCCGCGGAAGGCAAAAAAAAAAAAAAAAGTGGGGTTGGGGGAAGCATACCAACATTTCGAGGAAAACAACTTAAAAATTAATGGGCTCTCAGGAAAGGAAGGCATCACAAGAAAATCAATCGGGCTAGGTTTTCTGAGCACCTGTCAGTTGATCAAAAATATTCACTGCCTGCCTGTTATGCATAAGGCACTGCTGGAAATGCTGGAATGGACGCGAAGATGTAGCATATATAAAAAAAGAAACGTTTGGGGAAAACCGATTTTAGCCTCTGCTCTTACGGAGCTTTAACGTAAGAGGTACAATCGAATCTAAACCACTCTTCCTAAAGGCCCCCTGTACATGCATACTCACCGCCAAGTTTCCTTTCTTAGGTGCCCCTGACAGTGTCCCCCAGGATCCCCAGCTGGGTCTTGAAGAACGGATAAATTTGGAAGGCCAGAGAGCTTTCCAAGGCAGAAAGGAGCTCACGATTTAGTTAAATGTCAGGCACGTACAGGCCTACTTAGAATGTGATGAAGGCTCTCTCACTGGTATAAACAAATTCTGAAGAGAGTGCTCACAAGGGGCAACAGAGTGAGGGAAGAAAGGGGAAAGGTCTGTGGTGGGGGTGGTATCTGAAGCAGGCTTTGCAGAACGACTAGGGTTACAGCCAGCCGTCAACAGAAGGATGTTCAAGGCTCTAAGGAAGAACGGAACAGGCGAACACTGAAGTTCGAAAGAGCAGGTCCAGGGCGAGCATGTCTCTGTTGGGCCAATACTTTGAGAACCTTACAGACCCCATTTTCCTTGTGGCTGTCTCCCCCATCTGTAGTCTTTCCACTAAAGCTAGGCCATGAAGATTAGCAATGGCAGGAAAGGAAAGGATGTGTACTCGGGTAGTTAACAGTTACTATTTAGCTGTGACCCTTAGGGTCTTTTATGGTTTTGTTCTTCTCTGGCATCTCTAGAAAGATGATAAGGAGTCTTGAAAGTCAGGTTTTATGGAGGATGAAAGGGGAGCGTCAAATTCTAAGGGCCCCATTCCCATACTAAAGGTAAAGTTTGGACGGCTCTACGGGCAATTTTACTCTAAGCCACAGACAGGAGGAACTTAGCCCCTATGAGATCTAAGGAGAGCCCCTTTGTTAGGGAGAAAGTAGAATGACTCCTAAGGCAGGGAGAGAGATTCAGAAAGGAAGAGTAGGTTGCAAGGAAGTTAAGAACACGTGTGACTGTGTCTTCATTCCTGGGGTCAAACCCCAGGTGCGTGGGGGGCAGAGCGGTAGGGATGGAGGGTGAGACGGAAGCTACATGGTGGGCTCATGGGCTGCTCTTCCAGGCACAGCCTGGGCAAGGCGGCAAGCACTCAAGAGAAGCGCTCCTTGTGCCTGAGACACACCCAAGCAGCACAGAGGCATTGGCTCACCAATGGTAGAGGGAGCTGTCTAGCTAGTCGGAGAAAATACTGCCGGCTTCCCAAAGCTTAAGCAGGATGTTCAGGATATCCCCAAGTTCCCACCTCCTCCCCCATCCCCCACCCCCAAAGGCCACGCCGATAAACAGTCTTAGTGTTGGAAAATGGAGGCCGTTGAAGGTGAAGACCGTGAGACCAGAGGTGATGGCAGAGCTGTGGTCAACAGCAGGACAACGCCAACACGTATGTGAGCAAAAGCCAGGGAGTCACTTACATCACCCAGCAGATTCAGCACTGACAGAGGCCAACGACAGAGACCGCAGCAAGACTGTCCAAGGACCTGCGCGCAAGCCTTGGAGGACCCACTTTCATAACCTCTCCTCTCCCATCTGTTAGATGCCGTCTCGGGGAGGAAAAGAGAAGGGAGGCTCGGCGAAGCTGAGCATTTATTCTAAGGAGGCTGTCTGAAGCCGGAGACAGACTAAGAGAAGGAGTTATCTCTGATTTGCAAGTTTAAGGCCATCCACCTCTTCCCACCCCCTCCCAAGGCTTGATGGGGCTCCTGAGAGATTTTAAATTAGTGGTATGGAATGAAGAAACTACAGCTTTGTTTGCACAGTCTGAGTCTGAACGTGTGGGAGGTGGGAAAGGAGCAAGGTCTGAAAGCCCACAGGGAACGTGGTCTAACGCAGTGGTTTGCCGGCTGACAATCGCTTCAGGCTTTCTAAAAATGCAGATCCCAGTGTTTCAATTCCAGGCCTACACAGTCAGAATCCTTGGGGAGAGGGGAGGGGTGCGGGGCAAGGAAGCAGCATTTTAACAGCTTTCCTTGTGACTCCAATATGGGAAGCACAAGCACTGATGCGAGCATCAGCCCGGGACAAGATATCCCTTCCTCTGGGTCTGAGGGAAAAGACCAGGGCAGTGCCCGAGGGCAACCATGGCAAGTGCAGGTGAGTGCAGTGGGGAGCTGGGACAGGAACCGGAGCTGGCTGGGATCTGCTAGTCTCAATCCACTTGACTACACACAGATGAGACAGGAAGTACTCATGCAGGTTGCAAGGGAACTTTGTCTTCATCTTCCTGTTGTCTTTTAAAGTGGAGGCTGTGGGCAAAGGGGCACCTGGAATGAAAATCTGAGAAGGAATGTCTGATTGGGAGCACTCTAGACAAGCCGTGCAGAACTAACTAGGTCTCAGAGCACAGGGCTGAGCCCTGCCATAAGACACCTTTTCCTCTGAGCAGGACGCGGTGGTGAGGAGAAAGGCTTTGGAGAGTCACGGTGGGAATCACAGGGGGTCACCTAAGAGATGGTAAAGACACGGTGGGGCTTCTCAGAACCCGGAGACAAGTTCAGCTTCCTTTGAAAATTTTAGCTTCCATTCCACATTTAGTAAAGACCCAAAATACCAAAATACCAAAAATTCTTCAGGGAAGGCAGTAGAGATGGGCTGGAATGGAAAGAAATATAATTTTTTTTCAACTGTACCTATGTATTGTTCAGAAGTTGTGGTTTTTTTATGAAAAAAATGTTCTTATATAACCATGTAGCTTAAAAAAAAAAATACCCAAAGCATCTCACCATCTTTTCAGATTATATGTGAAATGTATAGTATTTCTGAACACACTTATAAGTTGGAAAAAAGACAGATCTTGACTTAATAATTGCCTAAGCAATTTATCAAAACATTAACAAGTAATCGCAAATGTTTTAATGTAACATTACTGATTCACTTGACATCTTGAATAATCTGTATGTCCAATACACTTTCTATACTCATTATAATTGAACGCTTATTGATAGCTGATCACTAAAATTCTTTGGTTCCACTGCACAATTTTAGGATATTTAAGATAAAGGGATATTTGCTGCCAAAAATCCACTAATCAAAGTAGAAGCTCAATTTAGATACATAAAAAAAAAAAAAAAAATCGTGCATGAAAAGGATGTCCAAAATGTTTGTATTTAATTTCAAAGCCCAAGTTTTAAGTAAACCAACACAGATCTTTTGTGTTCCTCAAAGCAAGTAAAAAGAAATTATATTAAACGTCCACTATGGCTTGCTGAATGGGTTGATGTATTTTAAGATTTTTCTCAACGACTTTCAATAGCTCTAACTATGCTGTTAGAGAAGCTCCAAACATTTCCTGTTAAATATATATACACATCCAAAGTAAAGAATGGAAAAAACATACACCAGTGTTTTTCTCGGATTGTTATGATCTGAGTGAGGTTTTTGTTAGGCAGTTCTGTATTTCATAAAAATGGGTATATTAGAGACAACAAAGATGTTAAAAAGTCCCATTCACCAGGTTGCCAGTAAGACTACAAAAAAACTTTGGTGTATTTACATGAACGTGGTAATCAAAGGGAGTTGTGTGACCATTAAATGAGTGTGGGGAAGGGGCGCCCATTTAAATATATATTCAAGGAGAAATGTACTCAGTGCTCTGAGAAACCGTGGTAAATAAATGCTGGACACACAAAAGCTGAAGGCTGAGGTCAACTTTACTTTCGAGGGCTACCCAGCACAGCTGTACCACCAAAGAGAAGCTCACTTCCTAACTTCCTGCATCGCAGGGACTCAGCCTCCCCAGACAATGTTTGATACTTGCAATATAGAAACGGGCCACAGATGATTGCAGTGTTCTTTTTAAAGATTTGTGTCGGTTACAGCATACCGCGATCAGTCAAGCAGATCTTTGCTAAAGCATTAGTCTTGGTGAAGCTCCCCGGAAGCACTCCATGCTTCCAAAACGGCCACCGTGCAGTACGTACAGCAGGGGTGCAGACTGCATCACCACATTTAAGTCCCACAAATGTCTTGGAAGTGGCACTAATGAATGTAAATGTTTATCATTAACATTTCTTCTTAACTGAATGCTTCCTGTTACCTCATTTGTGAGGTGGATTCTTCTAGCTCTGCACAAGCAAGGCTCAGAGTTGAGCGGGTGTGAATTCCAGTCATGTGATAACGGCGGGAGCAGCGGCGACGATGAACCTACAAGAGCGGACAGAGAACACATTCCTTTGGTTTTAACTCCCCTTCATGGTGTACGTGAGAACAGGTGTCTACTGCATGCTCTGGGAATGAAAACACACTTGAACCAAACAGACCCCGGCTTGGGATCTCTTCAGCTTCTCCACGTGTTCCAGTCCTCACTGGCAAACAAACAGACCCATCCGACAACACGAAGCATGGGTGTGGTGGAGTGTGCATTTAGGGCCCCAGTTCTTCATCCTTCCTTGTCTCCGCCCCCCCCCCCCCACCCCCAACCCCTTGCCATTTCACTCCGTGGTGACTTTCTGCTCTGAGCTTAGCCCTGTGGCTTGCTTCTGGGGAATGCTGGTCAGCATAAAGGAGGCAGACCTGAAAGGGGCTTTGTGGCCTTGGGTGCTGGTGCTGCCCTCGGCCACCTCCACACAAACATGCCTGGGCCGGCTGATGGAGGACAGGAACATAGAAGGGCTGAGTTGCCCCAGGCAGGGCCGACTTGCCTTGAGGTGAGCCAGGCAAGACCAGAAGAAGTGCCCAGATGCCCGGCCCCGAATCACTGATCAAACTCCTAAACTAAATAAACGTTTACTGCTGCACGTCACTGGACTTTTGGGGTTGTTACGCATCACTTGGGTGGCAAGAAAGAATTGCCTCGCTTGACACCTCGGAGTGTGACATGTCTCCCAACTTTTCCGAGAGAAGAAGGATCTAGGAGTAGAGACCTCACAGTTACCCTCCCCTCTCCTGCACACCATGAAGATTCAGTCATCTATCACCGAGCACCCACTTTGGGCTAATCCCCATAGGCACTCTGAAAAGTCACTTCCTCACTTCAGGGAATCTGAGGAAACGAGAAACGCGAGGCAGTCTGATGACATGATTTATCTAATGTCACCATTAATTGGCAGAGTCAGGGCCCAAACCCAAGACCTAGTGCCATTTCCCATTACATCAGAAATGATCACCAAGGCTTCAAACTAGCAGAATGGTACTCTGTCCAAAGTCATCAAAGACAGAAAAAGTTTGTTTAAAGAACACAAGTGAGTTTTTATTCCATCATCCAAGATAACTGAAGTATTTGACCATGACAGCATTTCACCCTTACTCAGCATTCTTGTTGCCTCAATGGCCCTTAGGATAATGCTATTCCCAGCTGAGAAACACCCAGACGACCTGAGACTAAATCATATAGATCCCCTATTTCCCAGTTTTATCTTAAAGGATTTTACGTTCAACCTCCCTCTTCTTCAGCCAATCACTAAATATGTAAATTGTATATATGAAGATCAGCTGTTGCTTGGTGGGAATACTAATTAGGGAAAAATACCCTGCGTAAATATAAATTAGGGAATAGCAGAAACATAACAAATGCACCAATTTTCAAAGGCAGTCTCTTAAAGAATGTAGTAACAGGCCAGATCCTAGGACATCACCCCTGTTTGTGATTTCAGGCCTTACAAAACATACAAACAAATCCATTACATATTGTAAGATAAGGCAGTTTTCTGGGGGCTTATGTACAGGAGGTTTTAGGGGCAGAACGGGAAAGGCGGGGGGGGGGGACGGGACACAGAGGAGAAAGAAGCTGACATTGGCAGATGAGGACTGCACCACGAGGGAAATTGTACAGACGTTGCTAGAAACTCCAAATTTAGTTTGCCAAATCTAGCTTGACTTTATTAACATATTTGATTTCATATGTATGTAAAATTTAAGCACCTGGATACTGAAATGGTAAGAGATGCTTTAGTTTAAAAGTAGTTAAGCTTTTAGAGTGTAACATTTTGTCAGTGGTTGTCATTTGAGTTTAAAAACTGAATTTCCTCTGCTGCGTACTTCCTTTATACAAGAATCTTGCAGTGGAAAAGTCCCCTTTGACAACTTCAGAGCATAGGAAGAAACCACAGTGGTTTGCAGGCCGCTAATTCCGTTACAGATGAAAGCATTCAATTATCTCTATAAAACTCAATTCCTTAGAAAATGTGTTTGTGATCAACTAAGTACGTTTTCAAAATGTGGTGCTACCACATGCTATTATTCAAGATTTTGATTTAAAAGTTGGAACGATGTAGTTTGTGGTTCTTGGGTAAAACGAAGACACCTCATCTGTTTTTTCAATATGAAAGTATTCTCAATATAAAAAGGCAACCTAGAATACTTTTATTCCAGATGTTAAGCTAGGCTTGTTTAAATCTTTGTTTTTAGCCACCGCAGCCCAAACATACTTAAAAACTGCAATCATTTAGAAGGTCATCATTAGCATTAAAATCTTATTTACATGGTATGTATATTTGAAAGTGTGATCAAATATAGTCTAGAGATAAGGTAGCTCATGAATAAAACTTGAACAAGACTTAAAATCAGACTAAACTCTAGCTTAAGTTCAAGACAGGGGATCTCAATGGAGAATTCCTGTTGGGCAGTGGTTAAGGCCTCTCTGATGATTGCTACTTTTTGTCAGAAAAACCTACATACACACAACATTCTGCATAAAATCCCAGAGGGTTCTCTAGATTAATAGTCTCCAGCTGTACGTTGAGCAAAAAGTTGTTTCGGTTAACACACACACACACACACACACACACACACACACACACACACACACGAACGTGTTTCAACTCCCCATGCCCAAACAAGCAGCCCATACTTGGCCAGGGTTATGTTGGGTATTCTCCTATCCTTTGCGACATCCCGCTTTCGTGCACAAAGTCACAAACAAGAGTTTGGCTCCAAGACCTCATTTCGAACAGCTTCTCAAGTCCTCTCCATCCGTCCACATTCAGCGCATCCTTGAATATTGTGTTTAGACGGTATTTTGTCCATTCTCTTATCGCACATCATTCAGAAGCACCTTCTTCCTCCTCCGGGGTCATCTTTCCTAAATTACTTTCAAAACTTTTTAAGCAATCTTATTACTGGATAGCATTAAGGTAGGTGCAGAGGCAGCCAACAAAACTATCGAAGACAGAACACAGAAGCGGTGGCCAATCCCTATCTCAAACTCCATTTATCCCATAACCAACCGTAAGGTCACGTAGCTTGCACTGGAGCACAGAAACACATGGTTTGTTTGCAGCTTCCTAAAGGCAGGCTTAGTCTGTTGTTGGTTATCACTGAACTTGTTACCCATTAAGTCGGATTCAATGTTCTTGCCTTCTAGTAATGTGGTTGATTTTGGAAATGTCGTCTTCCTATGTGCAAACCAACATGACATTCGCTTTTACACAAAATAACCATCAGCTAAACCGATTCTACACGTTCCCATACCTATTTATCATAGCAGAAAGTAGCTTTTATATATGCCTTTGTTCTTTGGGATTCCTACATTGGTGAACTATTCATTTTCAGGTCGGGCTCATCTTTATATGGTGATGAAGAGGAGGAAAGGAAGCTGGACAACTGCACAGGACAAGTATGTTCTTGAGTAGCAGATGAACACGGTCTTCACCCTCGGATGTATCAGGTGCTTAAAATGACAGCACTGGAATACATCATTTTGATAGTAAAAGATCTGCTTCCCAAACTAAGGGGCTTTCAATCTATTTTGAAGCAAGGGCGGGGGGGAGGGGAAAGGATTTGCCAAATGGTGATAAAGCCCAAACATACAACATACTCCTCCCCTACTCTTCAGCCCTTTGGTGAGCATGTGCAATTATGGAGACTAGGGTAATTATGGAAATCTCCCAGTGCAGACAACCAGTGTCACTAACAGGTTAATGAGCCAGGAACGTTCCCAGGGTGAGGTGACAATGGAAAACGATCTTCTCCTGCCGTCTAGTGCAGTGATGTAGTTAATGCTGGAAGATTCCTTTCACATGGTTTATAAAGTTCCATGGAGTAGCAATTTAAGTAGGATTCGTTTAAATAGGTTTCTACCAATTCAAGATTGTTGATGCAACCATGCTAGTTCCTAGACTGTTCAATGCCAAGCAGAGTAGCACGTACTTCCGCTTGTGAAGTCCCTTTTGTTACATCCTAAAGCGCGTCTGTCTTAAATGATTTGAAGAGAGCAGTCTGCTAACCAGAAGTATTGATTCATCCTAGGAGCTGAGCTCTTGCAAGGCACAGAGGAATTGGCTCATCTAAAAAGTTTTTAGCGTTTTCAATTATTTTGTGGCACTATAATTATGAGTAAGCTGTGGCTTACTCTTTTTTCAATGGAATCTTGCTTAAAAGGTTTTTGTTGTTGTTGTTTTTGCTAGGAGTACATTTTGAGAGTAAATGTGAATTTTCCCCTTCTTGTCTGTTTTGTTTACAGCAGTTGATACGTATTGGAGATCATTAATTTGGCACAAGCAGGCTCTGAAAGAAACTAAACCGTGTAACTTACCGGCACTGGGGGGATATGTGTTATGGGTGTGCTGTGGGGTGTAATATCAAGCAGTGTGTATCTGTCTGCCAGGGGAGTAGAATAAACTTTTTATACAAAACTTAAAGAAAAAGATGAACTCTTCGTATCATACTGCCATTATGTGAAACACACACAATTTTTTTTTGTTTCCATATAATTTAGGGCATGGACAGCAAAATATAATCCCCTCTAAGAAAGATCAGTTTAAGTTAAAATCAATTAAAACAATTAAGAATCAGTCCCATAATAACATGGTAAACAACTCAAATGGCTTTTTTTCTTTAATGCTAGGAAAAATGTTCACCTTTCAATGGTGAAAGTACTGTTAACACAGGTAGAGAGCAAACAAGGTAAAAAGTGAGAGCACATACAGACACACACAAATATATATAAAAATTGACCAGAAATCACAGGACATTTAAGCAATGTTTTCTTAAGTAGAACTATTTTTTTTTTGTACTTTAAATAGACTAAAATATTTGGTGTGGGCGAGGGGAAGGAAATCAGTATTTCACAATTTTAACTTGAAAACCAGCTGCAATAAAGCCTCAGCTCATCGTTTAAAAAAGAAAAAAATGGAACCACATCATACTTTTGACAACCATAGGATTAAAGCTTACAAAGAACACACCTACCATCTACATCACAGTGCACAGAGGACGCAGGCTCCGAGGACTACCACAGGGAAACGACGACAGACTGCATCCCTCATATGTTGCATTACAAAATTAATGCTGTATTAGAAAAATCTCACCTCCCGTGCTTGGCGCTCTAGCTGGTAAACACCTGAGGGGTAGGGGGCTACCAAAACTGAGGGCACCGCTCAGTCTGGATCCGGACACCCACTTTCTTCCCCTGCCATTGGCCGATGCATTTAGTAATCTCAATACAACAGTCACTGAGAATCAACACTACATTCTGGCCTCTTGAGCAGGACAGTCTGCAGAATGTAGCAGAGGCTAGAGCATCCAAGGCCGTATTTTCTCTCAAGCGAGGAGAAATCCACAATACCACTCAGTTTTCTCTTACTGTGAAACATGTAAATCTCAGATTAGCTTTAACCCCATAAAGACATGATTTGTACTTCCATATACACACAGGTTCTGAAGAACTTAGCTATCTAGTTGCCTCTTCTGTTTCATTAGCCCCCTGGTTACCTTCCCTGGATTACTAAGTGTGAAGTCTCACCACCTCGTTGGTGCCATTTGCTGTTATTTGTCATGAATCTCACGTTCCGTCCACAGTAGTAAGTGACTGGAGGACACACATCCAAGTCTCAGCAATGTTGACAAGCCCTAAGGCAGCTGAACTTAACTGTAACCATCACAATGTTTTAGGGAGTGAGGGTTAGTCGTAAGAACACCTAGGGTGACAGTTCTTCCCGGCGCACCCATGACTTTCCCAGGTTTGGAACTGAAAGTCCTGTATGCAGGGAACACCTCAGTCCCAAGTGTCCCAGGGCCGTCGGTCACACTGAGAACACCGCTCACTCTTCCCCTCGTATCCCTAGGTAGAAGGTAAGAATTTTCAAGATTGTAAAGCTACCTATGAGGACATCAGCTCAAAAAACACTTTTAGGGCATTGCTTATGGCAAGCTCCTAGAAGTCCATGGATTCTTTATTTAATGGTGTCCATTATAAGAACAGTTGGTGGTACCTAAGCAAATTAGTGGTCAGTGTATAAAAGTTCATTCTTGAAACCTGTTTTCAGACAAATCCTCTAAAGCTTCTTCTCGTTTGGTCCAGTTATATAGTATTTCACTGAATCTTTCTGAGATTTTCAGAGCTAAATGAATAATTCAGTTTTATATGTCTTTTCATTTTCTTTTTTTAGGTGAAAACACTCTTTGCCAACTATTTCCCACATTCTTGCTTCATATATTGGAAAGACTGCCAACTGGAGATACTCCCCTCAGATTACAAAGGCCCGGAATTGTTACTTTTTACAGCGTTCTGCCAGAAGGTCTGGCCTTGGGAAGTGATGGCAAAGAGTATTCTCAGATATGAACATTTTTATTTTGCCTACAACGCTGTGATCTAGTTCAACAACTGCACATCTGCTTTCGGCGTAATCTCTAGTTTTTCTTGTTTTGCCCTCTTGTGTAAAAATGGTTCGTGTCACAGCTTCACTATCGCTAATAAAAAGATATAAATATTTATGCCTTAAATGTCAGGGTCAGAAAAGCGACAATGAAGCCTGAGGTAAAGTTGGTCTAAAAAGTGACCAATTTGGGTTCTGCGTCTTGCCAAGAAACAGGATTTTTAAAATTAAATCTATGCAGATTACCTACTTGCTACATGTGATGATTTCCCCCAATTTAAATTAATCTGTGTGTATGGTAGTTACACAAACCAACAAATGAATACATTCTTAAAGCAGGTACATACATTCACCAGAAAAGCACCCTATTCTCACCAATGTACTCTTTTGTTTGAACAATCCAAGAACATGAATAACGAGACCGACATATTTCTTAAGGGACTTACTGAAAAAAGGAAAATGAAAATCTCTTTGGAAGAGACTTTTAGTAAGACTTCTATCCCTACAGACAGATGCTGAGAATCAACTTTCTGCTACGGCATTGTAAAGGGTAGAACTTAATATAGAACCAGAAATATGGCAAGTTATCTAGTGACTAACAGTGTAAAATAGCCAAAAGCTTTAAAGCCACAGAGAGAAAGAAGAAAAGTGGAGTGTGAAACGCAAAATACATAATGAAGTATTTTTCGAGGTCTAAGACTTCACTTTTGTTCTTATATCAGTATATTATGGATTTCATGGTTCAATAAATGATCATCTTTAATTAGAAATAGGAAGTAAATCCTTAACTTCTCACTGAACATTCTGGAGAAACAAAGAGCTTTCTTTCTTTCTTTCTTTTTTTTTTTTTTTTTTTGGAAGGGTAGGAGAAGATGATTTTGCAGGATTTTTTTTGGAGAAAAATCTATACGTCCTTTGTGTGGTGCTAACGAATCCTTCTCACTCCCATCAACAGCAGCATTATTCTTCCAAGGGCCCTTCTGTCTCCACCAGTGCTTGAAATGTGTGGTCTATTACAGATCTCATGGCAGCAAACCAATGGACACTGAAGTTAACTTAGGCTAACACACTCTGGTCAGGAGTCTGTGAATCAGAGATGACCCAAAGAACTTCGGAAAATCCATTTCTGTTGAGCACAGCTAAGAAAGTCAGGTCTGAACCACCTTCAGGCTGCCCTTAACTACAGGAGAACTTAACTTGGTAGTGCTACCTCCCAGGTATCTTAAGCAGCTCAGCAATCTTAAGCTAAGACGAAAACAGAGGATGGCAATCTGACACTTAAAAAAAAAAAGTTAACCCTACTCTAGTACCTTCCAGAGACCACTTGACGTATAATAATTTAATCAATGGGTGTCTATCGTAGTTTTACTTGATGTTAAAGAATTCCAGTTATGATTCTTCATTATCAAGCTGCCTAAAAATGGCATACTAACCAAACCGCCAATCAGGACTCTGGCAGAATAAATAAATTACTCCGAAGGTCTGAAAAGAAAATGTCTGCAAGCAAATTAAGGAACTCTCAGTGAGATCTGAGATTTAAACAACAGAATTACTCCGTGATGCTAAAATGTAAGCAGATATATGACCCCTACTGTTAAGGTTTTCCTAGGAGTGTGTATGTATCTATAAATCCATACACACACACGATAGAATTTATTTCCTACTAAAAAGATTTAAGGCAGTTATGCTATATATAAAGTTAGCTATAATATCCAAGATAAAACCGTTCCTATTCAAAAAATTACAAGAAATTATTCAAGAAATTAGACAAGTTCTTACCATAAAGGCTATCATGAGGCTGTCTATATCTAGTATAGCTGACGTTTCCTGGTTGAGGCTCCAAACACAGGAATTCCACTCCAAGAGATGATTTGTCCCTCAATCCCCACACATAAAAGGTAGTCTGAACACATAAAATATTCATGAAAGCTTGAAAAGACATAAAAGGAACTCAACAGTAGGATTCTGACCACCTCTAGAGACCACTCACTATCGTCATTACTCTTGATCGTACTAACAACAACCCAATACGCTCCAAGGTGGAAATGGGCTGGTGTTAGAGGAAAATCATTGGCTGCAACTGCTGGAAAAGCTCCTAATCCTAAACATAATTTAAAATAGAATCTGTAATTCATGCTATTTACTAGTCACAAAGACATTTAACTGGAGAGAATTTCTCAGCCATCTGTTAAGATTTAAGTGATTGACCAACTGGAACAACATCAACCTTCATGGTGAATTAGGACCCTGGGTATGAAAAGCACCATCGTTTTTGGTCTTTAGTAAAGGTCAATGGAGAGAAACATTCTGATGTCTGCAGATAAAACATGGTTGGCAAGAGGGCAGCCAGCAAGACCACTAGGGATACGTTCTGTCATGAGAAAGGGAGGAAGGATACAATTCAGTTGATGAATTATCAAGAATTTAGCATAGTAAAGCTCATGAAGGAAAGAAACTGGGCAAAAATTTGTCACGTCTAAACACTGGTGAGTTGGATCAGAGTAAGAGAAAAGATCACATGTTGCTTACGTCCACAGACTACCTAGTTATCTACAGAGACAGAGGAGATGGTGTGGAAGGGGGCAGTCTGTGAAATTATCATGTATAGCCATGAAAGCAAGTGGACATAAAGGCAAATTTTAAGCAAAGTGAACATTCTCTTGCGTTACTTTATAACTCACCATCAACCAGACTGGGGAGGGTGCTGATTACTGAATAAATGCTCAAAAGCATTTTTGCGGGGGTGGGGGGGGGGTGGGGAGACAGATCTTAAAGGTATATTTGGACATCTTTTGGAAGAGGTAGAGAAACCAACTGGGTATATATAATCCTTTCCTTGATTTCAATTAGCAAGAGACCAGACTGATTGTTCTTCACCTTCAGTGTCTTAGTCTTCATTAAAACTGACCTAAAAGGCACAAATAAACTGAAATTAAAGTAATTTTAACAAAGGAGAAAATCGGACACATTTAAAGGCAGAAGAATCAAGCAAAGTTGGATATGGTTTAAAGTTAAACAAACTAGGTATTAAACAATTTGCAATTATATACTTGGGATACAGAATTAAGAGTACAGAATACGAATATTTAGCTTTTGAGAAAAATTAGGCAGTTTTCCTTCTGGCAAAGTGGCAGGTCCTGAGAGAAGGAGTAATAACTCCACAGCTTGAGGGCCAGGACTAAATCCCAGTCATCTTTTCACTACTGAGCACCTTCCACCGTGGCTGGATAAAGAGCAGACATCAGTAAATGTATACGGAATTAATGGATAGCATACTGTATAATTAGTATAACTGGCGTAGCTCAAACCAAATCAGGAAGGTTCCCTGAAGTAGGAGAAAAGAACACAGGTAGGGTTGTTCCAAAAAAGTGGGCCGAAGTCCAGTCATGTGTTCTAATCCTAAACAGTGCTTACACAGACTTTTCAACTTTTTTTTTAAAGCAGTAAAACTCTTTTTTAAAAAGAAATCTATAATAGAACTCCATTATAGGATAAAAACGAAGCTGCCACTGGTTAAACCAAAGTCAGTGGGAACGTCACCAGCCTCTGATTCCCTACAACGTCTCTCTATGGACTCTGCTGTGCAAACCACCATCCATCTTAGAAATGTGACAGAAAATATGTTCACTCAGTTCTCATGTGAAACAGAGAAAATTACCGGCGCTGTGGAGGGGGAATTCTAAATAATGTTGCTAACTTAAATAAAGACAAAATTCAACAGACAGGAGAACTTATCACTCAGAAGAATGAAAACAACCCCAATGAGGGGAGGGGGGGCAGGGAACCAACAAAAATTAGGCCGCAGCAGACAAAACAGAATGTAAACACAGCATCTCCTTAAAAAGCACGTAAAGTCATCGAACGCCAACAGAGTCAACTGCCCGACAGGTGCAAGGTCCCAGTACTACAGGTATTTCCAAAGGGCTGAGTCTCAGTTTAATGTTGCAGAGAAGAATCCCAACACGGTTGCAGAGATGTCATCACTCCTGAGACGCTAGAGCTGGCACGAGCAGCTGATTACCAGGACCTTCTACCACTTTCAAGGTTGTTCTCTGTCCCTGGAACTGCTCTCCAACATCACCCCAAGTTCTCAAGTAAGCCCAACTCTTCCAAAGGGGCAGAGGTTGGTCTGGGTTATCTCCAGCCGGCCTGACAGTGGTCATACCTGAACACACGAAGCCATCTATCACAAAGTAAGGCCACCCTCAACTCTTACAAATTATAGAACCCTTCTGATCCTCGAGTTTGGATCTGTGCAGAGACTTCTACATAAGCATTAATACTTAATAGTGAGTTTCCTTCAAAATGAGCCTTTGCATTTGACGTCGTTCTCTTGGCCAGGAAGGCCGATCTCCCTGGCTCCCCACCATGGCTTACTCCCTTCTCACATCAAATGTCAGCTCGAGCATCACTTCCTTAGAGAAGCCTTCCCTGCCATGCTCTACCACAGTACCCTGTTTATCTCCTTCATAGACAAATAAGCTCATTAAGGGTCACAGTAACTGATGTCTCAGCCAAGGCAGGGACCAGATTTGTCTTGTTCACCTTTACCCAAGGCAAAGAGAGTTCCTGGCACACGTAACAGGTGAACAGTAAGTATTCGTTGAAAGAATAAAAAATTACCATACCAGGTTTACATGAACACATACGTGTACACACAAATACAGGAAAATGGGGGAATATCTAATAGAAAACAATCAAATACTGAGAGTCCTGAAAAGGATACCTACAGAGACAGCTAAATATGGTTTCAAAGAACAAGTACCAAAGGTGTCTATCTTCAAAAATATGAAAATTTACTACAAGGGGGTCAGGAGTGGCTGTTTCCCACTTCTAAAGAGACGCAAACAAGAACTGTTTAAACTGCAGACTTAACATTATACGTAAGGATTATCTGCTGCTGCATGGACTACAAACAGAGCGTCTGGAACCTCCTCTCATGGCAGAGCATAAAACGTCAGCGGGTATAATAGTCAACCACATTTTCAGGATTAGTTAAGAACACCTCCGACTGTAGGTAATTATAAGCTAAAAAAGCTTGCTAAACTGCTTCTCCCCCAATTTTTAAAATTCTCAATTCACAATTAGGTAAAATAACACTTTATAAATTTAATACAACATACTTTAAAAACAAATGGCCCTTATCTGCTGATCATACCTCAGCATCACTTTTGTGGGTATTGTGCAGAAGCAATTACATTTACAAAAAGGTCCATTTCATAATACAACCTGGTAACTAAATCACACGAAACTCAAAGAGCCCTAGGTCTGCTATTGAAGTATTTTAAAATAGCTTTTAAAAAAGAGTGTTTGTATCTAGAGACTGGCTTTAAAAAAAAAAAAAAAAAAAAAAAAGGATAAATATAGTGAAATAACTGTAGCATATCCCTGAAAACAATTATACTGCCATTTGCGTTTTTATGAGGTGCAAGGATAAATCACCAGACTGCTTGGTTACGCAAGTCAATTACTATCCGTTGAAATTCGCTGCGAGACGGAGGGGTTTATTCCATACGAATTCGCACTGTGCCCCAGAATTAACTGGTGCTGGCAGTATCAGTGCCACCATTTCAGTGATGGATGTCATGCTACACAGTTTTGGTATCAGGGCAAAAGCGGGGATGGAGAAGAGGTCTGGGAAGATTTTCTGCAAAGTTTCGTTACAGTGAGATTTAGCAGTAAGTAACACAAAAAGAATGACTGTTTAAGACCCACTGAACACATTAAGGTCAAGGATTTCAAAAGTTAATCCACTTTTCTTCCCCCAAGAGTTTATTTTTGGTAAAAGGCAGAAAAATTAGTTTTTCTACAAGGGAAATCTGCTTCTAAATGATAATTTGAAAATCTTGATATATATTATATATTAAAAAAGACACACAAAAATAACGGAGAAGTGGGAATAACAGATTAGGTACTGTAACTTTATAAAGGCTTGCCTAAATCAAGAAGCAGCACACACACCTAATTTCTGCAAACTAAAAATGTATATAAACAGCACAATACTGTGATACTGGATCATGATACATTACCTGTACACATAACTACTACTGTTATTAATAAACCTTTGGGACACTCAGTTTTAGGCCCAACAAGACATCAGTCAAGTCTTTAAAATCTTCTCTTTCTCCTTTATGGGAGGGTATTTCTAGACACTAATTTTCCCATCTAATATTCGAATATAGGAAACCGATTCCACAAGGTGCTTTAATTGACGAGGCCTCAAGTGCTGTTTTCTCTCTGGAATTTTTGGACAGTAAACAGTCCGTGGGGACCACACACAAATACTATGACAGAAGAGTTGTTACGTTAAGTCTTTTGATGGCGCTTG
The DNA here is from genome assembly GCF_018350215.1 of Panthera leo. Lineage (NCBI taxonomy): Eukaryota > Metazoa > Chordata > Mammalia > Carnivora > Felidae > Panthera > Panthera leo. Next base: position 67,847,951 of record NC_056690.1, read on the forward strand.
ACTGGTGCCGAGGCTTTAGGACATGCTTGAACAACGCACTGAAGGGGATCCCATCTGAGTTAACACTTTGTCCAACCACTGCAGAGGCCCATTCAGATGAAGTTCGATCCAGCAAGGAGTGCTTGTTACCGTCTGCCTTCTATTTAAGAGAATACAAGAAAATAGTTATGAAATGAAAAGAACATGGCTATGTTTAGTTAGCTACATGCATTAAGAATTCCGATAAATTAAAAGGCTGTATATACTAAAACCTACATCCTTTTGAACAAGCATTCAGCCTGGATAGCGATTACTTTGAAAACGATTTAATCCTCAAAGTCTAACAAAATACTTCTAATGACTTTTTATTTTATTTATTTTTGCTTTTATTTTTTTTTTCAACGTTTTTTTATTTATTTTTGGGACAGAGAGAGACATAGCATGAACGGGGGAGGGGCAGAGAGAGGGAGACACAGAATCGGAAACAGGCTCCAGGCTCCGAGCCGTCCATCAGCCCAGAGCCTGACGCGGGGCTCGAACTCACGGACCGCGAGATCGTGACCTGGCTGAAGTCGGACGCTTAACCGACTGCGCCACCCAGGCGCCCCATTATTTTTGCTTTTAAAGAGATGAACAAAAACATCTTTTTCTCTTCAGATTAAAATTAGGAGGGTGACCTGACTATTTACCATCCAAAATGAGACACCTTTAAGAGGAAATCAGGGGTGCTTGGGTGGCTCAGTTGGTCAAGCATCCAACTTCCGCTCAGGTCATGATCTCACAGTGGGTTCGAGCCCCGCGTCGGGCTCTGCGCTGACAGCTCAGAGCCTGGAGCCTGCTTCAGATTCTGTTTCCCTCTCTCTCTCTCTCTCTGCCCCTCCCCCGCTTGTGCGCATGCGCTCTCACTCTCTCTCTCTCTCTCTCTCTAACTCTACAAAATAAATAAATATTAAAAAAAAAAAGAGTGAATGTAGTCACTATTAATAATCATGCTAGGACAAGAGACTCCAACCAGACTGCCCCCAAGCAAACCAGAATATACCTTACTTACTATTCAACCATAGAACAGAGGATATTCAAATACCAAAGAAAGTCTAAATGGAACAGGGCTCAAATTTCAAGTATACCAGAACAAAACAGAATTCTGACCTAAGCTTATCATAGAATGTTAAGAGTTGGAGTTCAGCTTTTCCCTGACAAAGCCAAAGAAAAACATCCCTGTTAGAAACATCATGTAGGCTTTTAATAAGAAACACCTCTAGTACCTCGACATAATGGGAGACTCTGGGAATAACAAATTGTTCAATGACACTCTGTCACTTGCACATACTGATTTTAGTTCTTATTTATTATATACAGTAAGTTGGTGAGTCTGCTTGCTTCTTAGCATGACAGCCCTTCAAACATGGGAAAAGGCCATTATCAACTCTTCATCTCCAAGCGACACATGCTCAATGAATTTAAAACTGTATTTCAAAGGATGTGGTTTTCTGTAGCAGATGGTGTCAGTGCCCCACTAGCACCTTGGGATTTTTCAGTGTTCTCTAGCCAACTTCCAATTGCATGTATCTGAATTTCGGTGCCTGAGAACTTCTCTGCTCTGGCCACACATGTATCAGACCGCAAGTGCTAGGAAACTAACCTCCCTGGAGCAGCCCTCAACCAATGACAGGGGGGTTGGCATTTAAATGTCCAGTTTCCTTTCCTTCTGGGTCAGATAATTCTGTACGTTCGTTACTATTTCCCAAGTTTCCCTGGCGGAAAAAGCTCTAATGACCCACCCAATATAGTAGATGGCTTAATAATGGTATTGGCCACCTTCCCTCCCCTACCTCACTTCCCTACTTCCTCCTTCCTTACCAGTGTTTCCTCCATTTCCTGAATAAACTCCTTGCATTTGAATCCTTGTCTCAGGGTCTGAGACGTACACTAAGACATGCTGATATGTGATCATTCCTAAAACATGACACACGGAACACAATACAACAGTCTCAAATCTGATCTGCACAGACTCAGTGTCTTATTTTGACTTAGATACTACATTTTGGTCGATGCAGCCTAAAACTGCACTGGCACATTTCACAAGTTCACTCACGTTATCCATGAGGCAGAGGCAAGACTGACCCTTCTTCATTTTCCCCTCTGTTCTCTGTTGTTCTTCACATAAAGTTTCCCCTGCCTTCTATCTCTCCCTCAGATCAGGCATTCTGCAGGATTTTGCCAGGATCCCTTTTAATTTTGATCCCGTCATTTGTGGACTTCTAGGTATTTCTCAGTTTGTTTTGAATCAGATCATTCATTACTAGATTAGTTTAACCTTAGGGAATAATTCTTAATCCGGGTCACTGAATGGGAAGTAAGTAGGTTTAAGAAGGTTGTCACTATACGTATGTGGGCACAGAAATGCACCCGAGAACTTCTTTATCCCCCTATTTACTCACTTCAGTATCAATCCACTGAACTCAGGTATATTTCTCAATTAAGTATCAATTCTTTGCACATCTGTATTTCCTGTTCACGATAATTCCTGATTTTTTTTTTTTTTTTAATGTTGGCAAACATGCTGGCATTTTAAGAAACTGAAAGGTAGTTTTAGAAATGTAACCATTAGCTCTACCTCCTCAGCTCCACTGTCAATAAGGATAAAAGGTTCCTGGTAACTGCCAATAGTTCACAGATAGGAGTATTTGACATTATTGTTAAAGGAAATGTTAAAGGAAACTACTTTATTACCCAAGGTAGATCTATCGGACTTTACGCAAATAAAAACATACTGTGTGTTACTGCTTCTCATAATTACAGATTTTAAATTCTCTCTGAGTTAATGAACGGCAGAGTCCGCCATGCATGAAGGGCAGTACCTCTCTCCACCAATTAAAGCTGTGGTTAGCAGGAGACCTACGGACATATGTGGAATTCTCCCTGAGCTCTACAGTTCACATTGAATTCCGCTAAATTTCTGCTCCCATGTTCTGTAATATTCTAATCTTTTGAAGAAAAAAATGTGTGACCTAAAAGCCTGGTATCAGATAGTAACCATTTAAATTTAAATTTTAATATCAACTCAGGTCAATTTAAGTCCAAGGCAAAAAGGAACTCGGCATTCTTTAAAGGCATCATATGTCAAAAGGGAAATGATTAAAACAAGAGAAAAGTCACAAAATTAGTTATTCTACCAATAGAACTTGGACAAAATAATGACAAGTCTTCATTCTAGGATATAAACATATAACACACTATATATTTCTTATAAAAGCATTTGACCAGCCGACCTCAAGTCTCATGATCCCAAGAGGCACACACCTCCCAAAATTTGTTCAAGACACAGAATCAGGTCCAAATGAAATGAAATACATTCTGAAGGGCCCAAACTACTGGACGAAACAGGAATACTATTACTACACTATATGAGTATTTTCATACGCAGGCATTCAGAGAGTGAGGAGTATGAGCGGCAGAAAGGCTAAGTATTTTACTTAAAATTCTAGCCTTAACTATGCTGAGGAAGTCTTTGCTTTCTCTGATGTGGAATTCAATCCACTGTTTAATTTGGTAATAACTTAATCTATCTTATCCCCTGCTGACACATTAGCCTTTGTAAAACTCAATTACGTGACTGTTACTACTACCCTCGGAGAGGGGGCTAAAAGTCAAGGAGAGCTTTCGTCAGGTCCCCCGTCTCCGCCACTTACAGTGCATCCCTGGGCAAATCATCAAATCTTTTCTAAGCCTGTTTCCAAATAAGCATTCGTTTGAACCACTTTTTGCAACCTTATTAAAAAAAAAAAAAAAAAAAAAAAAAAGGGAACAGAAACAGTTAATTCTCAGCCATGCTGAAATGAGTGAGATATTGCATTATTTAAAACAGAGGACAAGACCATGGGGAAGGGGAAAAATATTTATATAAATATAAATATAAATATAAATATATAGTTCCAAACAGGGAGGGAGCCAAACCATAAGAGACATTTAAATACAGAGAACAAACTGAGGATCAAGGGAGTGGCGGGGGTCGGGGAACGGGTGTGTGTGGAGATGGGCATCGAGGAGGGCATTTGTTGGGATGAGCACTGGGTGTTTTATAAAGTAAGTGATGAATCACGGGAATCTACTCCTGAAGCTAAGAGCACACCGTATACACTAGGTGTTAGCTAACCTGACAATAAATCATATAATAAATAAATAAATAAAATTAAAAAAACAAAAACAAAAACAAAAAACACAGCACAGTGCCTGGCACCTAACAAGTACCCCCTTCTATTACTGAATAAAGTTCTACCTCTTAACCTTATATTCAACTGGTCAACTTGTCTGTCCAGCCGCCTTCTCCTTTACCTTCCATACTCCAGTTGACACGGAACTGGATTCTGTTGCCAGGATCACTGTGGCCCAACCCTTCAACCCCTAACTGAAATCCTACGCATCTTTCCGAATCCAGACCATGTGGCATCTCTATCAGAAGAAGCCTTCCCAGAGCCTCAGTGAAAGCGCCTCTCCTTCCATGTACTGACATAGCCTTCAAATATACCCCTTTTATGGTATTTAACACCCTGCATTACGTTACAGCGCATGTCTGCACAGGTTCTAATTCTGTCTTCTACACTGCCAGCATAGGAACTGGCAGTAGTTTTGAACGTAGAGACCTCCAACTCCCTTTTGTGATTTTGCATATGCTCTGCTGACTCCATAACCTTAAGGAAAATAGATCCGTGTGAACTCCAGAAGACACAAAGAATGGGGGAGAAAAGAATCAAACATTGTGGAAACTGAAGAACTGAATATGTATTTCATACCGGTATTCTGCTCCCCACCCTTTCACAAAACTCATTCTTATGGTGCACATTCTAGTTAGTTGATACACGGCTTCAAAACCCTGATTGACAGACTGAGCCAGAAGAGCAGCAAATTCCTGGTTGTTGAAGATCTTCAGATTACAGCCTACGATTGAAAAAAGTAAAAAAAAAAAAAAAATACTGTGTGAAAAGAATATCATGATCAAGAAAATAATTTTAAAGGGGCTACAGATCTTAAAATGCAAGGACGCCAATCATCTCCTGATTCCTAAAATTACTAGCAACTAGAGAAGCTCAGCGAGCTGACACAACAGGTCTGCTGACACAGATGCATCCATACCTGGTGGGATTTTACACACTGTTGCCGGGTGCCAGCCGTATCTCTGATTACAGTTGGGGCTCTGCACAAAGATTGCACTATCGCTTAGGCACTCTGCAAAAACTTCTCCACCTATGTAATATAAGCGTACTCCTCTTCCTAAAACAAAATACATATGGGATTAGTTTCATAACATCTCCTGTTTCAGTATGACTTTGGGAGAGTCTTCTTGGAGGAGGATTAAAATGATAGAAGGTATTTTGATAACCTTTTCCATAGCAATGCTTTTCTGAGGTCTAACATTGAAACATACCACTCTGTATTTTTCCAAGTATTTTTTAACAATGATTTTATTGATTTGAAAAAATACACGCTTGTCAAAAGTACGTCAACGATGTAAAAAAGTACATGTAAAGAATTCCATACAAATTATATATTATTTTAAAACACGTAAAATAAATGGAGTTAAGTCTAAAGGAATTAACTGTTTGGATAAATACGCCTTCGTCATAATAGACGGTATTTCCTTAAGGATGCCACTAAGGTTAAGAAAAAAGTGAATAAAATCATCAAGAAGTTAGTGTCATTTGCCATTTTTACAATTATATTAAGGTGACCACCAAATCCCTAGGTAGATAAGCAGAACTAGGGGAGAAAAAATTATGCTGGAAGATTTTAATATACTTTTTTCAGAATCGGACAAATACACACAAAATATTAGAGACAGAAGGATTTAAAAAACCAACTGTGAAAGGTAGAGATCTCAGACAGCACCTAAGATTCTCACTCCTGGTGTGCAGACATCTTTTCTATTATTCAGTCAAACACGAATCTAGGTGCTGCCGTTAAGGAATTTCTTGGATGTAATTAAGGTCTCAAATCTGCTGACCTCAAGAAAGGGAGGTCCTCTTTTGGCAGGCCTGACTTAATCAGGTGCCAGCCCTTAAAAAGGACGGGGCTGCCCCTGGTGAAAGTGATTCAAAGTGTGAGCGAGAGGGTTCAACACCAGAGATTCTCGGCTGCTGACCGTGAAGACAGAGGGCCCGCGAGGCAAGGAATGGAGGGGACTCCCACTTGCTGAGAACAGCTTCTAGCTGTCAGTCTGCAGGAAATGAAGACCTCGCTGCTGTAACTTGAAGGAAGTGAACCCTGTGACAATCATGTGAGCTTGGAAGAGGCCCTCCAAGCTCCAGAGGAGGACACGACAAAGTCAATGCCATGATTTCCCCTCGTAAGATCCTGAGGAGACTCCTAACCCATGCCTGGACTCCTGACCTGCAGACACTGTGAGATCATAAATCCGTATTGTTTCAGGCTGGCAAGCGTGTGGTAACATGTTACACAGCAAATGAAAACTAAGAAAACATTTAATACATAAACACAGAACCTGATGCCCTGCTCTTGTGACCACAGAATATTTGTAAAACAACCAGACGTACACTTGACCATCAGGAAAAGATTAAATCCAAAAAGCAGAGATTTTCCAAGCTATAGCCTCTCATCAAAACCACCCAATAAGTTAGAAATTGAAAGTAAAAAGATCCAATAATTGCGGCAACCTAAAATTATGTAGAGAAGGAAATACAGTAGAGGAAACCTGTTGAATTTTTATGCAGAACCCCAACTAAAACACAGGCAAAACCAGAATTATTTTAGTTAACGTAGGGTGGGTAGTCAGAAGCCTTCCTTACCCACAAGACACCTAAGATTACACAAAATTTATACATCAAGCAAGATTTGAGAAATTCCACACAAAGCAACATTAACAGACCTCTTTAAGTTACAGCACGTTTGCAGAATGATACTCGCTCTTTAGTGACCAGCATTATTTCTCACAAGAGGTCAGAGTTAATTCATTAGAAACTGAAGCAAACTATTGTTAAAAGAGGTTACTTTAAGGAAATGAGAACTATGTTCAGTTATATTAGTCAAACTTTTTCTACCTCATTGCCAAAAAAAATACTGGAGACTCAAAGAGTTGCTGTTTATGTGGATTGCATCTATGGAAACTTAGCACATTAGATATTAAAACTGAGATTCAAAAAAATTTATAATTCATTTAAAGTTCTAAATAATACATCTATTAAATACTAATATAAATAACATGTTTATGAAAAATAACTATTTCCTCTCCCCGCCCCCCCCCCCCCCAATTAGTGAGAACAGCAATGTTTTACATTTTTGCAAATCTCTCTAATGTCTGGCTTAAGAGAAGAAAGTTGGATTCTTATCAGATTCTACATGTAATCTCTTGCAAAATCACATGCCTTGTAGCTTCTGGAATATTTCACTGTACATTCATGAGTGAATGAGAGTGAAAAAAAGGCAAATAGCATCTTAGTACCATTATGAAAGAAGTTTTGACCTCACGAAGTTGCTGAAAGGGTGTCTGGGACTACCACATTTTGAGAGCCTCTGAACTATTTTTTGACCTATGTACTAAACAGTAGTTCTTATTTATAATATCCTGCTTCGGAGGCACCTGGGTGGCTCAGTCGGTTGAGTGTCCAACTTCAGCTCAGGTCATGATTTCAAGGTTCATGGGTTCGAGCCCCGCATCGGGCTCTGTGCTGACAGCTCAGAGCCTGGAACCTGCTTTGGTTTCTGTGTCTCCCTCTCTCTCTTCCCTCCCCCACCCCCACTCGCACTCTGTCTCTCTTTCAAAAATAAACACTAAAAAAATTTTTTAATAATAAAATAAAGTATCTTGTTTTAGATTAAGGGTGAGCAGATTTAATTATTTAGTATATTAATTCCCTGAAGGGGGAAACACTAGGGGACTGGAAAAAAGTCATGGTTTGTTAAAATTGTAATTCGAAAATCTGAACAGGACACCTTTATGGCTGGTGGAGGTGCAGCAAAGTAATTTTAACATGCATTTATTGAAGGACTTCCCGGAACCAAGGGTGCCAAATAAAGAGAAGCCGAAGGTCAGAGTCTGCGGATCTATTAAAGCAGCGAAGCTGTGCACTCACACTGACAAGAGACAAGGCAGGCGTTTCTGCACACAATCTTCTGCTGTGGCAAACTGCACGATGCTCACATTATGAGTATACGGCACTGGTTCTTGACAGAAGGTAAAAACACATACCTATATGTCTTCTTGTCATTTCTACGGTGGCATTTCGGTTGACGTTGGAGAGCAACCCTAGGCAGAACCTCTCTGAATTGGATGGATCTGTGAAACCGTCTACAGTGAGTGAGGGCTGTGATGCGTGGAAGGTCTCTCCAACCCTCTGGTTTAATTCATAATATGCTATTGAACACCAAAATGCAGGTTCTGAGTAAGTAACTGGCTGCAAATCTGGGGAAAAAAACCAAACCCATAAAAGCAAGAAATGTTGTGTGAACAGTTCAAGCCAAGAAAAGATTGAATATCATCAGATATCTGTACGTGCTCTATGCCAGCCTAAACTGGCTGCAGCTCAGGAAGCAGACTTAACATCTACACCACAGACTCCAGTCTCCATTAGATCATACCAGATTTTCAATGTTTCAAATTTCCCCCATCTCATTCGGTCATCTAATCTTCAAACATCTTTTTTAGACTTTCTGGGGGGTCATGTTCTACTAGTAGTTTTACCCTAGTTCCTGTTCAAATATAAAACCATCGCGGGTAAAGTAAATCAACTTACATAATAAAACTAATTTTTCGTAGGATAAAGTGGAATAAAGCTGGAGCAAGGACTGAGTCAAACGCCACAAGAAGAAAAATTCTATCATAATCATGGAACACAAAATACGACGTATTTTTGACATTGTCTATTTTAACATGAGATTCTCGGTGAGTTACCCTAGTTACACAAATAGAAAACCCATGCATATACAAGAAACAGAAAGTAATAAAACACAAAAGGCATGTAAGTAGAAACAGAATATAGAATCAAAAGAATCTACATATTTCATGGACCACATGAATTTAACTTCTGTAATTTTGATTAAAAGACCCAAGGAGTATCATGAACATTTTGTAGAATAAACTCCTAATGTGTAGAAACTGCAGAGAAATTGGGAAATACTGAGGTAAAACGAAGGCCAAGGATAAACTACACAATGTACACACACACACAATCTTCCATACCCCATGCATATTTGTGACTGTGTGTCTGTGTATATATACAGACACACACCTTTTTATATTAGTAATTGCTATTACAAAATATCATAAAATAAACATACCCATATAAATCTAGCCATAATATATCATAAAACTTTCCATAAAGAATATGATTTCCATGGATAGAAAGATTTATTCGGTTTGATACTGTTTTAATAGTATTAAAAGTTTTAATAGTATTGAGGTTTTAATAGTACTGAGTTTTAATAGTATTAAGGCAAATTATCATTTTTAAAAAGCACTAATTTGAACAATCATTTGATTATCCATTGAGATCTGTTTCTCATGTATACGAAAAATAATTTTCAGAGAAGACATTTGATTAACGGAATATTATAAAAGGTGGGGGGGGGGAGGGGGGAGGGTGTGGGGGAGAGGAAGTATTTGCCACTTACCCAAACTATGATTAACAGGGGAAAGAGTAGTAGGAGACAGTTCTGCTGGAGATCCTGAAACAAAAGGAGTCAATTTTGTAACAGATCTGCAAGTACTTCCAGAACTTCTGACCAAATAATTGTTAAAACTGGTTGCATCTGGTTGTAACTATCACAAATAATACAGATAGTTTACATCCTAACAATTCAAAATAGGCAACTGCAATATGTGAATTTAATTTTGGAGGCTTCAATATATAAAAGGTACAAGCGTATGAACAGCCCTAGCTTCTAGCCACCCAGTTCTCCTTCCCAAAGACATCCAGTGTTGCCAGTTCCTTGTGTACCTTTCCAGAAACAGTCTATGAGCCACACAAGCAAATATATACTGTTTTGTGCCCTTCCACCCTGATTTTTATTCACAAATGGTAACCATTCTGAACTTTGCTTTCTCACTACCAAACTTTATCAAGGATGTTAATGTTTCCTTATTTATTGCTCTCCCTTCCTCCTTCTCTCTCTCTCTCAACATAAGCTGCATAATCTTACATTATTGGTGTATTATGATCCCATATTGACGGATACTCAGACTATTTTCGATCTTCTGATTTATGAGCCAAGATTGCAATGACTAATCTTGTACATCTTGCATACTTCCAATCATATCATTCTCTTAAGAGAAACTGCCAGGTCAAAGGGTTATACATCCATAATTTTGATAGATTTTGCCAAAACTGTCATCTATAGAGGTGGTACCAGTTTACATTCCGGTGGCAACATAAATGGTGAAGAGGATGCTGATGTGTTATCACTGACAGGTGAAAACATGGTTTTAACAAGTAGAGTTCTAATTTGTATTTCTCTCATAAGTGACATGGAACAGCTTTATTAAACTTTTTTATATTGCATTTCCTTTCTGTGAACAGTCTCTTCTTTTGCTCATGTTTCTACAGTGGTGTTGATCACCCTCACTGATTTATAAAAGGGTCTTTATGTACTAGGGATATCAGTCCTTTTATGATATGGCTTGTAAATATTTGGTCATCTGTCTTAAGACTGACTCTTCCTAATTTTGATTAAGCAGAATTTTTAAAAACGATCATGTGTTTTAATTCGTGAATCATTTTGGGATATGTCACACTTCGATAAAACAGTTGTGACAGTTGGATATTCCTGACTTACTCTTAACCTTCAGGGGATACTTCTAATATTTTCCCATTAAGTAGGACGGTGATTTGGGGATGAGAGATAAAATTCCTTATTTAGCATTTTTGCATCAATAATCTCAAACAATACTGGTCTGCGGATTTACATTCTAACTGCAATGTTATACTGCCTCATGGAGACAATCTAGAAGCTTTATGTCTTTTTTAAGCTCTGTAACAGTTTACATAGCATTGTAATAAAGCATTTTTAATAGTTTGAAAGAATGCCTGTGTAAAATTGTCTGTAGCTAACAATTTTCTAGGGTTTACCCTAAGACATTTCTCTTTTCCTTCCATGAAAGTTCAGTTAAGATAGCTCTATTTTCTTGAGTCAGTTTTGGTAAATTACATTTTCTTAGAAAATTATCCATTTCTTCCTGTTTTAGGCAAACAGGTTAAACCTAATCAAGGCAATAAGGAGAGGGGGCACAGATACATAAAATACACAAACACAGAAGAAAAAAACCAGAATCTTTCAGAGACTACTTGACCCAATTCCATGCAATTACATTTTAAAGCGCATTTGTCGTAAACGCTGTTAAGCAATCTTACAATTACAGAATATGTTGTGTTTTCTGGTCATCTTCTCTTCACGTTTGGGGAAAGTTATGCTAAAAAGCACGACCCACAGCCCCCACACTTCAGGCAACACAGCAACAGTGCAGATGCAGAATAAGACAGGGAAGACCCCAGCCTCGCGCAGGTCTCCCCTCCCCCACGCCATTATAACCAGGACAAAATACCAGGCAGCAACAGGTGAGATGGCAACCCCCAAAGAAACCGATGAACCAAAAATAGAGAACAGGTGACAATTATTTTTCTGAAGACAGAACCATCTTCCCAAACAAAAAATTAAGTTCCTGAGTTCTTTTTTTGTTCTTCAGTTTGAAAAATCTGCTGGCAAGTCACAACAGGTCCAACTAAGAAAGGTCAAAATATATTTAGAACAATGAACTAAAACTCACCGTTTCCTGAAGCTGGTATAAAATAAACAAAGCTACCATGAGAAATGGAAGAAACTGCCCAAGTATTCTTATCTTTCAGCTATTGATTCCTCTATTAACTACTTGTCACTTATCAAAAGCGACCAGATCTAGAAAGAATGGCTCACTGTAATCACTCGTAAAATGTGTAAATGTTAACATAAGCTAACGATTTATTAGAAACTTTTTTTAAAGATGCAGATTAACGGATAATTAGCCGATTAGCTACTCATATATTCACACTGCTACTGAAGTCTGCGACTTCCAGTAACGAGAGTAAGAATCTTCAGTATTCAGGCAGTGGTTTCTAGTAGTACTGGAAGCCGAAGCATCTAGAGGAATACTTGTGTATCTCTGCATACAAGTTTGCCTGTAGTTGTAGGATACATTTTTCAATGAGGAAATTTTAGATCAAAAAGAACGCGGATTACATTTTTACAGGTGCCAAAGTACCTCCCCAAACGACTGGCCCCACAAATTACGAGCCAGAGTATCTTCATTCTGTGCCTCTACCTTCTGACACCTGCCTACTTGATAGGGTTAAAGAGGCTACTCTATTTTCTTGTTTCATTTTTGTTACAAATAGCACGTTCGTGTACTTTTGTCCATTTTCCTATTACCTACCATCTGTTTCTTCTTGATTTGTAAGTGGTTTTAAATTTCAAAATCAGGGGCACCCAGGTGGCTCAGTCGGCTTAAGCATCCGACTCTTGATTTGGGTTCAGATCATAATTTCCCAATCTGTGCGATCAAGCCCTGCGTCGGGCTCTGCACAGAGAGGAGCCTGCTTGGGATTCTCTCTCTCCCTCTCTCTCTGTACTCCCCCAGCCCCCATGTGCATGCGCTCTAAGTAAATAAACTTTAGAAAAAATAAATGAACTTTGAAATCAGTTATTAAGACTGGTCATTCATTTGCAACTATTTCCCCACATTTCTGGTTTCTTTTGACATAGCTTGCAAGGTAACATTAATTTTTTAAATCAGACATTACTTTTTTAGAGCAGTAGGCTCACAGCAAAAGTGAGTACAATGAAAGTACAAAGAACTCCCATATACCCATGTACACACACACGGACAAACTCCTCTGCAACGAGTACCTCGCACAATGGCTCACTCGTTGCCATCAAGGAAATGACACCGACACACCGTTATCACCCAAAGCCCACAGTTTACACTAGGGCTTCATTGTTGGAGTTGTACATTCTATGGGTTTTAACAAGAATATAACATATAGTCACCATGTAATATCCTAAAAAATAAAAATCCCCTGGGCTCTGTCTATTCATCTCTTCTTCCCCACGAGCCCCTTAGATATCACCTATCTTTTTCTTGTCTCTACAGTTCTCCCTTTTCCAGAACGTCATGGAGTTGCAATCATAAAGTATGTAGCCTTTACACTTTGGGTTCTTTCACTTGCATTGCGAATTTAAGGTTCCTCTACGTCTTTTCATGACTTGGTAGCCCATTACTTTTTAGCGCTGTGTAATACTCCTTTCTCTGGATGTACCAGTCTGTTTATCCATTCGCCTACTGAAGAACCTCGTAGTTGTTTCCAAGTTCTGGCAATTGTGAATAAAGCTGCTATACACATCCATATGCATGTTTCTGTGTGTCCCTACATTTTGAACTCTTTTGGGAAACACCATGGAGCGGGACTGCTGGATCATAAGGTAAGAGTATGTTTAGCTTTGTAAGAGGCTGCCACAATGTGTCTTCCAAAGGGGTTGTCCCATTTTGCATTCCCACCAGCCGTGAATGAGAGTTCCTGGTGCTCCACACTGTCACCAGCGTTTGGCGTCACCAGTGTCTGGATTCTGGCCATTCTCATAGGTGTGTGGTAGTAACATTTTAAATTTTATTTATTTATTTATTTAAACTTGTCGACATTGTCTCTGATGGTTTTAAACCTTGTGTATTTCTCGTTCAGATTCTTTAGGAAATTCCTCAGTGTCACGTACTAAAACTTAGAGGGTTTCATCTTTAACATTTAAGTGTTTGCTCCAAATGGAATTCATTTGGTATGAGATGAATTACATGTTCAGGGTTATCTTGCAATTTCTTTGGAGGAGTATTAGTTTGGATTCCTTGAGCAAAATTAACGGCTGAAGATACATTAGTAAGTTCAAGTGTATTAGTCAACCATAAATGAACAGATCTCAAATGAAACAACAAAAATAGAATTATTCTTTCAAACGGCATATACAAAAGGACAGTTAAAGGTCTTAAGGCCATTTCACCTGAATGTCTTTGCTTTTATATTACAGTGAAAACCCTGAAGAACTAAAATTATCTACTCTTTTGTTTTTATACCACACCTGCTGAAAAGCAAGCTTTAAAAGGACCTAATTTACTGAATACAGACCAATCACTTTCATAAACCTTTCAGGAAACTGGGAATCATGTTGGGGTAACTCCTTCAACCTTAGCTCTACACCTCATTACCAAGCAAGTCGTAGCTCAGCCATTAATCTCATTTCTCCCTATGTCATGAAACCAGCCCAGAGAAGTCTAGTGCAGCAGTCAAGAATGAGGTGTCTAGAATCTGACATCCTAGGTGCATATTTCTCTCACTTTTTAGCTCTTTTTCTATGACGTTCACTGCAATGTTGTTTTATTTTTATTTTCTGTAAACACTGAACCTTTTAAAATTAAGAGAATAATTATTGCTGGATGATGTAAATTACATGGAATGTCTGTATTTTCTTTTTTTAACCTATCTTTAATTTTTTATAATGAACACCCACTTGCAGAATTCCAAATGTTGCAGCATAAGTTCATCTGTAAAATATTCTCCTGTATTTGACACGAAATGGTAGAGACATTAGATAGGCAAGAAAAGAAAAAAGACACTTGTAATATGTCAATTCCAGCTCAAAAATGTGCTTCTTTATTATGTTATATGCATTTTCAAATTTTCAATGAGAATGAATTCTGTTTATGATGAGAATAAAGGTGCTTTTCTTTTGTTTTATTAATAACTTCTACAGGGTTTCCCTTATAATTAGAATGTAGAAGATGGAGAAAAACCCTGGATCCTAAATTAACCAGAAGAAAATACTGAAAACACACAAAAAATTATATTTTTCTTTAGAGCTACCAAAAAGCTGGAGATCTATTTATGAAGCCTAAGTGAACTAGTTTACAGAGGCGGATGAAGTCTTCCTATGTAAGCAGAGAGTAGGAACCATTTTCATCACTGAGAGCACCCGCCAAGTCGGGACACAGACACACACAGGACTGGGCTTGCCAAAGGAAAAACCAAGTAACATTTTAATGGCCACGCACAGGCAAATGGAATCTGAAAGCCCAAGCACGGACGTAGTCCTCTTCGCCAGTCAGTATTAACCCACAGGTCTTTGGCTGAGGACAGGGTAGCAGGGGGAGTTGTGGGCGGGGCTGGAAAGTAGTGAGAGGTCCTGCAGTCTTGCCACACTCCTAACTGAAAACCTGCCGAGGGAGGAGGCTGCCCCTACTTTCAAGCCTGTGGTGATCTGATTTGATTAAAACATTAAATCATCATGCATCCAACTCAACTCCTAATCGTGTGGAAGAGATCAGCTCCTCAACTTAGCAACCAGAGAGAGAAAAGGGGAATGCTTTCCAAGGGAGAATGTGATCTACGGGACTCTCTCGTATTATTTCAGCATCCAATTAAAAGAACACATGAGACATACAAGGTAGCAGGAAAGACTGACCCTTAATGAAAAGATAAAAGACAACAGAAGCAGACCTACATGTGAAGCAGATACTGGAATTACCAGATGAAGACTTTCAACTGGAAACTGTAAAACTGAAAAATAGATGACCTGAAATGAATTCACTGAATTGGCTTAACGGCAGACCAAAAGTTAGACCCTCTTATACACCACTTGACTCCCAACAAAGGTGCCAAGGTGAATCAACAGGAGAAAGAAATGTCTCTTCAACAAATGGCACCAAAACGACTGGACAAGTGTCGGGGGAAATGGAAGGGCGGGCAGAGATGGCAAATATGTAGGTAAACACAAAAAGTTACTTTGTAACCCTTTAAAGAAACCACCACCTCAAAGTCTAAAGCAAAAATAACACCCTTCGGGGATTATACACACGTGTAAGTAAAATAAAGGACGACAGAAGCACAAATAACAGAGGTAGGTGAATGGAATTAGTGTTGTAAAATGCTTACACTGCACAGGAAGCTGTAAAGTATTACAACTTAACAATCTAAGGAGAAGGTGACCCAACTGGCACTGTAATCGCTAGAACACTGAGAGAATACTACTAAGTGCTACTGTTAACAAGTCAAGAGAGTGAATAGAATGGATTCAAACATAAATATGTTTGATGAATTTGAAAGAAGGCAGGCAAATTATAAACAGAGGAACAAAAAACAGATGGAACAAATAGAAAACAAACAGCAAACTGGTAACCCAAACCCAATGACAGCAATAATTACATGAAATAAAAAGAGACTAAATATTCCAATTAAAAGACAAAGACTGACAGAGTAGGGCATACAATGCTGTCCACAAGGGACACATTTTAAACACAACGATACAAACAAACTCAAAGGATGAAAAATCTACCATACAACCAATGAAATAAATAAGAAATGGTGATGTTAACAGGAGACACGTTTTATAATGAGGGCCAAATTCATCAGAAGGACATAATAATTTTAAATGTGCACCTGTCAATGACTGAGATTCAAAATACATGAAGCAAAAACTGACAGGCCTACAGGCAGAGAAGGGCAAATCCAATATCTGAGTTGGAGACATTAATGCTCCTCTCCATTACTGACAGTACAAGTAGAGAAAAATGAGAGGGGATTAGGAAGATCTAAACACCACCACTGAGCATGCCCTAAATGACGTAGAGAACATCACATGTGCAGAACAGACCTTCTTTTCAATTATACATGAAACTCTTATCTCTACAAATAAGCCACGCTGTGGCATGAAACAATTTTAGTAAATTTCCAAAGACTGAAATCGTGCATGTTCTTTTGGGCCGTAACAGAATTAAGTTAGAAATCTAGGAAGTATCTAGAAAACTCCCACAATTCTAAAAAACCAGAGTTTAAAGAGAGTTCAATTTTGCTCTAAATTGGGGTCCTGCGTCAGTCAGAACTCACTACAGTGCTGAGAGAGGAGTAGATAGTGGGTAGAAGCCTGGTGGTTGAACCAACTTTTAACACCTCATGAATCAAGTATGTACACCGTCATTACGAGAAATAACTTACACATATCATTTGGAAAAAGTACCATCTCCCCACTGTAACGGAATTAGAAATATTAGCCTCGGTTCAAAGCAAGACCCCGAAACACTGAATCCGTTGTAGTTGATTTCACTTCTTCTCTCCTTCTCAAACTGGACCTTTATCATAACCAATGATTATCTGCACCTCATGGCGCCTCCCCTGTGTCAGCCCTATGATCAAATAGGGATTCATGCACTCACTGGAATCCTTGTGACCTTCTGTGTCTGGCTTCTTTCACTTAATATAACGCTTCCAAGGTTCATCTTCGTTGTACCATGGATCAGTACATCATTCTTTTATACGGTTGAATAATATTTCACCATACAGACACACCTCATTTAATTTATCCATTCATCATTTGATGGACAATTGGGTGGCCTCCACTTTTGCACTACTATGGGTAATACCTAAGTGAACATTTGTGCACAAGTTTAGTGTGGACGTGTTTTCAATTTTCTTGGGTATATACCTAGGAGTGAAATTGCTGGCTCATATTGTTATTCTATATTTAACTCTTTAAAGAACAACAAACTTTTCCCAAGCAACCAAACCACTTTACATTCTCACCAGCAACAAATGAAGACTCCCGACTTGTCCGAATCCCCACCAACACTTGTTATCGTCTCTTTCTGATTTAGCCAATGTAATGGTGTGAAGTGGTATGGCACCGTGCTGTTGATTTGCATGTCCCTGATGACTAATGATGTTGAGCACCTTTTCCTGGCATTCACTTTTAAATGTCACAGTGGCAGTTGTCCATCATGGGGCAAAAAGGAACACGACCGGTTCAAGAATACAGATCTTTGGCATACAGGCGTGACAGGAAGATGTATTTGGAAAGCCAAATAACGTGTGCAGTAAGACAGTGTGCATTAAGATGCACTGTTCTTTCCAGTGGTCATTAGATTATCTACATTTCTTGGTTATCTACTACTCTGAACAGTTACAAGTATGATCTGCTACAGGAGAAGCTTCTTCATCTGGGAGTCTAAATAATGGAAAGATGTGAACAACAGAATCATTGTGAAAGCCAGTCCCCAGCCCCCCACTCCCGTCAATGCTAATTCATGTAAAAATAACTTAGATTATCATAACTACAGAATGCTTTAGTATAAACTGTGTAGAAAAACTGATGGTGTAATTTGACAGGCTGTGATACTAAAGTATCCAATCCTTAAGACTGCAGACAGGGAGAAACAGAGGAAATCAGACAATTCCCATGTCACCACAACTACCTCACTGGCAACCTAATTAGTTCTGATGGATTATACATTTTATTGCAGAAGAACTGTTTTAAGGCTTTGACATGTAATATTTATTACATGCTGAAACTTTTTCTCCACTGCATCTGGAGCGGAGAGCTAAAAATTAAGAATTAACTGAATCTGGTCAGGTACAAGGTGTTTTGTGTAAACAACCTACTATCATTCAGAACTCACTATTAAGTTAAAGGAGCACAATGGGGCACCTGGGTGGCTCAGTCGGGTAAGTGTCCAACTTCGGCTCAGGTCACAGTCTCACAGTTCATGAGTTTGTGCCCCACTTCGGGCTCTGTGCTGACAGCTCAGACCTTGGAGCCTGCTTCGAATTCTGTCTCCCTCGCTCTGCCCCTCCCCCACTCATGCTCGCTCACTCTCAAAAATAAACATTTTAAAAACTTTAGAAAAAAAAATGGAGTACTGAAAAGCTGATCCTCATCCCCCATCTGCAAATTCCTCAGAAAATCTGTTACTGGGTTCATTATGGTTTTTCATCACAAACACGTTTTTTCATCGGGTAACTAAAACTTTAAACAGAAGTACAGAATACTTAAAAAGAAAAGTATTTGAGGGTTTCTAAATTTTCATTTAATCTAGGAGAGAAACCGGTAACAATTATTCTGCACAGCAGCATGTGTTAATTTTTCATTGACAAGAGGGCCCTCCCTTCAATGGTTCAAATATGATTATATCAATATAGAAGGTTCTTTTTTTGATGCATATCCCAACTTCTCTAAATTTAAGAGTTAAAAATAAGGGGCACCTGGGTGGCTCAGCTGGTTAAGCATCCAACTTCGGCTCAGGTTGGGATCTCACTATTCATGAGTTCAAGCCCCTCATCGGGCTCTGTGCTGATGACTCAGAGCCTGAAGCCTGCTTCAAATTCTGGGTCTCCCTTTTTCTCTGCCCCTCCCCCACCTGTGCTCTGTTTCTCTCTCAAAAGTAAACATTAAAAAAAAAAAAAAAAAAGAGCTGTAAATATTTCTTGTGGATTCCAAACAGGACAAAAACATATTATCCCACTGTTGAGGGATTTGGAAAGGTGAGGTTTACCTGTATCCATACTTTGGTTCAACTGTTGATCACTCGTTTCTCCATCCTCACTGATATATCCAGGAGGTGGCGTTTCTACAAAAGTTCAGAACAAATCAAGCACAGTTGCAATTTCATCTCACCACCTTTGTCCTACTACTAAAGATAACTAAAGAATCACTCTGAATATTATATAACATTATTATAAAAAGCAATATTTGGTACCAAGGGCTTAAAATTCAGGTTTTGATCCAAATCTTATAGGTGAATCCTTAAAGCCTACTTGTAATATGATCAAGCTCTCTAGGCATATTTTCTTAGCTATTATTTACATATCTGGCTCATTCCCATATGTATATTTTCTGGGGCAAGAGCCAAAAATAGAACTTCAAAGATGCCTCAGTACTGAATCAGTATGCTTCAAAGACATTAGTACCTAAATTTTTTTTTTTTTTTAAACTAATGGCCATCATCGATGGGTGACACCTAAGAGGTGATTAAAGGACCCACCACACGTATGAAATTTCAGATTACAAAGTACTACGGGCTCACATTAGGTTCTATGGGTAAAATAGGGTAATATGGTTCAGGCCTGGTCTTGCTTGAGTTTCACCTACAAAGTATACTTCTCCAGGGATTTCTAACCAGTAAATCCTGAGTGTTTGAAGCAGAAATTTAAATCCAAACAGACTACTGCACAAACCTGAGGTAAAATACTCGCTGAAGGTAAGAAAAGTAAGCTTCTAATGTGCCATTTCCAAGATGCTTTATGAACAAGATGTTTACATTCAGGAGGCATCTGAAGAGCTGAATAGGCTTCGTGTAAGATAAATACATTTCTATAATTTTACCAATTATAATTTCAAGGAGGAAAACTAAGTTTAAGGGATTATCAACAGTTTAACATTTAGATGCCTGGATAGTTTTAAGCAATTCAAGATAATGTAATTATCAAAAGGGAGAGGGAGAAAATGGGGGTTAAAGGGCTTCTTTGTTTAACCCTTTACGCTCTCCCTTCAACACGCTAACTGCAAATCTGAAGTTTCAAACTCTTCATTAAGTGTCAATACCCTAAAAGTGTTACTGATGAAATTCTCAAAATAAAATACCTTCAAATGCTCAAGCAATAAAGAACACAAAAATAAGATAATGCACATCAATATGCACTACCTTCAAGGTTAAAGCTGATAAAATTACACAGAGCTACGCTTTGCCAGTTTACCCATCCATGTCTCAAAGGTCTAAACAGGAAGAAATACAGAACTTTTAAATACTTTATCCTGTTTTGCTTTTCTCCATTATTATGTATAAAATAATAAATAATACAGCTATTATCATTTTGGAGAAAATACTAAAATTTCCTTTGAAGTGGAACAAAAAGTGAACCCTTAACTTTCACTGCCAGCTGGAGCTGGGTAAAGCCCCATTGTGCAGAGAGGCAAATAGGTGTGATCCACTTTTGATTTGCTACTTTGTAAAATAAACCAAATCTAAACAAAGAAAGAAAGGAAAATAAACCCAAGCATCTCCACAAGGAAAAACCACTAACCGTTTTGATTAACAGCCTTCCAAATAATTACCGGGTAGGTGTCTTACAAGACTGTATGCTTACGTCTCGGTTTCCTAGTATTGTTGAATAATACAAATTCCCACATCAAAGACTTAAAATGTGCCCCCCACACCACACACAACCATGTCCGGCCAAGTCTTCCCCGGCGAGTGACCTGTTTCAGTCCTGCCCTCCCCTGCTGGTCCTCGCATTCCACCCGGCTCTAGGCCCTGCCCTCCTAACTTCTCAAAAAGCGTGTCTCCTAGCAACCTAAAAAGCAGTCTTAAGCCCTCTTTTGGAACAAAATAATTGTAAAAAAAAAAAATTATGCACATTAAAACAATCAGGCAACACTTTCTACCTTAAATTTAGCTATTTTTAAAAATCCTTTTTATGTCTTTAAATTGTCAATGAACAAGCATTTCTTCCATGAGACATATTAAAGAGATCTTTTTTTAAATGTACTGGAAACTAACTTCCTTATGTATTTTCTGTTGTATACTGAAAATAAGAGTGGAATGGAGACGCTGTTACAAAAGGAGAAAAAAAATGAGACATTAAAATATCCAATGGATAGCTTCATCCCCATTTGAATATGGTACCTTTAATTTCTGCTGGGGGGGGGGGGAACCCCAAAAAACAAAAAAGGGAAACACAAAGTAAGAAAGTAAGAAAATATTAGTTGTTCTCCTAAAAGAACAGTGAAAACTAAAAGTGCGTTGTGGCGTATTATTAGATCACGTACTACAATAATCTGAGCAGGATTTGAGAACCATGTAGTTAAATTCATTCACTTCCCAGCAGAGGTGACTGGGGCCCAGATGAAAAAGAACCGAATTAGAGGATTTATGATTTTCAATACAGCAGTGTTGCTACATCTGTAGGAACTCAAATATTTTATCTTCTATAGGCATAGTACATTTCTCTTTAACATTATCAAGCTATCTATGAAAATGCTTATTTGGGTGGTTTTTAGTTACACTTGCTTCAGGAATACCTTTTTCCTGAACAAGTTATTTTGCTTACATTCTGCATCTCTCTTAGCTTCAACAACTAAGACAAACTTACTAAGATCTTTTCTTTTCTGCTTCTCACAGTACTTTGATTAAAGCCACTGCAAAAGAAAATGAAATATAAAGTAAAACTTTTCTCCAGACAAAAGTGTTTAAAGTACGAGGCTTATACATTTCACAAAATAATCAACCAACAAAGCAGATTTTTCTATTCAAAATCCAGAAGCATTTTTTTTTAAGTCAAATCACAATTTACTAGTATGTGAATGTTTATGAACAAAATCTGTTTATCTATCCCAATTTTCAGGAGATTCAGAAGGTGAAAATACCTGGGATGTAATTACTCTGTGGCTCAATTCCCGCTGGGAAATTAGTGTTTTCTGGAATGGAGTGGGTATAATCATCCAGGGGAGGCAGTTCGGTCAGGATCTCGGTGTGCCGTGGCACCAATACCGGAGGCAAAACTGAAAGAGTAAAAGGAACCCAGGTTAATGGCAAAGAGCACAGGATGGGCACCAGGGAAGGGGGACAGACCAGACCTTTATTAAAAAAATTCACACACACACAAAAGGAAGTAGCCTGCTTAGTTTTTAAAAATTTAGGGTCCATCAATTTAGCCTTATATTAGTTCCTAAGAAATTGACAAATCTGACTGGTTTTAATTTGCCATGGAGTCCAGAATCTAAATTTCCAAGTTTCAATTTATCCTGTACTTTGAGGAACAAGGACATTCTGATAATGCTATAACATTACCGTAAGAGTTCATATACCCCCATTGGAAAAGTTGCAGGAAGATCTGTGAAGTCAGATTTAGGCCATTTCTAGAAACATAGCTGTACTGAAATTGAAAATTTTAAAATTTTCAAGTATGCAGCTAACTAAGTAAACTAAAAGTCTTGCTGTGGATTTCACAATCTGCTTAGATACAGATGATACCATTAAAGTACTTCAAAGAAAATACTAAAGCATACAATGACTGAAAACAGCTCAGGCAGCAGACAGGTAGAGAGGTGTATCAGTTTAGTTCCAACCAGACTGTGAATCCGGAGATTAGAACTTCCTGAATAGGGGCTCCTGGGTGGCTCAGTCAGTTAAGCATCAGACTTCAGCTCAGGTCATGATCTCACAGTTCATGGGTTCGAGCCCTGCGTCAGGCTCTGTGCTGACAGCTCAGAGCCTGGAGCCTGCTTCAGATTCTGTGTCTCCCTCTCTCTCTCCCTGCCCCTCCCTCCCTCATAATCCCATGCACACACACTCTCTCTCTCTCAAAAAAAATAAACATTACAAAAAAAAAAAAGAATTTTCTGGATATGTAATTTTGAGGTCAAAGAGTATGCTATCCCAAGAAACTGACATCTCTTATCCTCTCAAGTTTATTTTCCCACATTTAAAACGTTTTAAAAGTAGTTTTAATTATTACCAAATAATACACTAAATTTCAGGTGATTTATTGCAATTTTACACCAAAACTTCCCAGGGGCAATTACATAGCAGTGCCTCATTTACTTAAGTTCAAGCATTTAATTTAAAACAAGGAAACAAATCTAATTTTTCTACCTGGTGTTTCAACTCTCTGGTAGTGGTAAGGGTTTACACATACTTCATCCTTTTTAAGATTGAAAGCATATTCGCAGTTTTCAATGGCTTTGAGTTCATGGTGACTGTGAAGGTCAGGCCAACGCCACAATCGGCAATATATCACATGTGGCAGTCCTTTTCGATGAGACACTTGCAGACGGCCATCCAGAGACCTGTCGAGAAGCAAGGGGAAAGAAACGTGGGAACTTTAAAAAAAAAAAACAGGCGCAGCTGACTGGGCTCAATTAATACAGTAAGAGCATAAAGAAAGGAATGACAGACATTTAGTTAGTTTTAGTGAGTACAAGGAAGAAAAATGTACTATTTAATGGGTCGGATATAAAAGCAAGCAGCACCACACTACAGATGTTTCTCATAAATAGGCTACATAAATGACTCAGATGTCAATGAATGGCTAACCACTTGGGAAGAAATTGAGTTTTTTAAAAAAAGGATCATAGAGTCTGCTCGAAAAACTTTTTGTCAACTTCTATCTTGAGTAAATCAAACTCTTATTTAGGGATGCTTTGAAGGGCATTGATACTGTAGGTGACTGAGTTATCAAAAAAAAGGAACTAGTGTGAAGAATGGGAAGTACCAACAATGATGTAAAGTAACTTACTCAATCTAATGTAACTCATTACCCAGTTGTGACTGTTTTGAGGACCGAGGTATATTCCTACAGCTCACACATAAATGCAGATGGTGATGAGTATGATGAGATGAAATGGACATATACCAAAATGCTCAAAAAGAGAATAAGGTGACTTTAAAAAAAAAGAGAACATAAAAATGAGTTAGCCTAGCGTGAATTGTGATAGGAGGGGCTTGGTAAATAACTACGTACTTATTAGTATAAAAAAGATGAGTTTAGATGATAGCAAGAAATTTAGCAAAAACTGGTTAGGTATCTACTTGAAAATTAGGCCAACAACAGATTATAATCTAGTCTCAAAATCAAATGAGAATATAGTTATTATCGAAGTTCCTATTCTTTAGGGGATGCAGTAATTTAAAGAAGATTCAAAAGTAGAATTTCATTGATCAAAACAGCAGCTGACACATTTAATATATCATTAATACTGGCAAGCAGGTATTTTAAATGCCATGCCTTATTTACATTAAGGAAACATCCTAGGCAAAATGATACTGAGCAACCCCTTACAGGTCTTCCAAAACAGCCCCCCCGCCCCAAGATTGCTAGGATTCCATAGAGGGCAGAATATTCACCTGGTTTGTTCAGAGAAGCTGTAAAGGCCTGCTGTATCCCACTGATCTATCGTATTTGGTGTACTCAGTCCCCAAATTTCAGAGCAAGTGCTGTGCATAAATTGAAAAACAAAAAATTGATGTGAACATGGAAGCATGGTTATTCAAAATACCATGATGTAAAACATGGAAAATGTACAGAATACTTCCTTCACCCAGAAAATATATATACATTGCTTCACTTTTTCACGGGCTTTTAGTGCTGGTTTCTATATTTTCTATATGAAGGAAGCCAATAAAATGGAACATGTGACTCCAGATAAGTTATGATTATGTTTTAAAAATGTGAACACCAATGCTCTCTAGCTTAATGAAATCATACCTATAATGCCCCTTCCAATTTCCACTACTCACAGCAAAAGATCTAATACCTATGCCATCAGCCTTACTAACAGTGCGTCGTTCTATAATCTAGTTTAAAAACTTAGCTAAAAATGGATGTCGACTGGTCTTTTTAATACAGGAAAAATTTCACTTAAATTAGATACATACCCAAAGTTAATATTTTCACATTTGTTTGAGAAACTCACACGTTCAGTTCTACTGGAAGTTATTACTGCTCTCTTATTGCTACGATGGAGAAGGAAGTGCATTTTGAAGTCATTCTAACAGAGCATAACCACCTTAAAAGTTCTGAGAAACTGCTGTGAGGATATGTCAAAGTACCAAATTCTAAAATGGCAGGACGGATATAAAAGATGTGCTGTGTCTCGTTTTCAAAAGTCAATGCACCTGAAAGACACAGACCAGAAAGGTCTCAAACTTTTTCTTCCACATCTCCTTCCAGAACATCGGCATGCCCAGAGATAATTCTCCCTATTTTCCCTGCCACAATTTCAAAGTAACTTCTTATCTGTGGGAGGAGGGAAGGAGACCTTCAAAGGCAGCCTGGAATGGGAACTTGTGCCTGTCAACGTGTCTCAGGTCAGAAGCTGTACTTTTACAATCAGAGTCAAAAGGTAATTTCTGAAACAAACTCAAACTCCATTTCTCTCATATTACAAAATCATCAAAATTTCAAAGAGGAGGAAGAATCGTTTCAAAACAGTGTTTGAAAGTAAAATCAAACAACTGATTAAACTCCAGGTGCACACACTGCTAAAGAGCTAACTGAATCAACATTTCAAAGGACAATGGTGAGAAGTGCCGCCTTCCTGTGGCCCGAAAACACACATCCTGTGGCTCCAGGGCTCCAGGGCCTCTCCCAGGGCCTCCAGACACTTTTCAGGCCATGCCTTGGGGGGGCCACAGCAACTATACTGGTTGGCTTTTACAAATGCATTTTTTGATACTCCCCAGCACCCTTTTAAGATACTTAACAGATTCTCTCGCTTTGCAGGCTTCAGAAATCGATCTTTCATTTTCCAAAAGACAAAAGTCAGAAAAAGCCAAGAAACTGGAAAATGATTTAATCTTTTCCCCCCAAAGACGTACTGACTATAAATAAAACCCATGACCACACATGGTTCTTCTAAGATATTTATCAAGTGTCTACTGAGAACATATAGCACCATGTAGCTTAAATCACGAACAAAATCACCTACATTCTAGAGTGTTACGAATCTGAATTTAAACCTCAGAAGGAAAGGTATACAGCTTACTCTTCAGCCTTTGAAAATAATCCAAGGAAAATTATTAACAAGAGATTAGATTCAGAGGCAACTCTGCTCCTATGAGAGTAGAATGAAGATTTCACTAAAGTAATTCTGACACTGACACAGAACCAGAATCTAAAAGAGAGAAAAGCTTAAGTTGTGCGTTTATTCAAGCCTTGAAATAAATCAGAAAATAATCAACATTATGTTCAGAACATGCAATCAATCAACAGGCAGGCCAACCTAGATCCCAAGCCTAACTCTGCCACTTTCCAACTTGCATATTAAGGTATAGTTAAGCCTCAGTTCTACTGTTTATGGTAACATCTCTCTCCACAATTGGAAGGTTTACTTAAAAATAATAAATTTCCTTCTAGCTAGCAAAATTTTTGCTTGTTTATATAAGAAAAAGTATTTTTTAAAAGCATCAATTTATAACAAAACACAAAAGCACCTGGAATAAATGTAAGTACAAATGTGGCAAAACTATACAAAGAAACATTTTCATTATTACTGAAGAACACAAAGGAAACGAAGCAAAGAGAAAAACGCATATCTTCCTATTCAGGAAGACAACATCATAGTGACATCAATTCTGCCGAATTTATTATTTGATACAATCTCAGTAAAAAGCTCAGACAAAATTACTCCAAATATAACATACCAAAATAAGTAAGAATGATCAGGAAACCTTTAACAAAGAAGAGTAGAGAACTCTGAAACACAATATAAATTCTCAATGGAAACTGTACACAATTAGCAAAAGAGTACACGAATAAAACAAAATAGAGGTTCTGTCTGTAGAGTAGCCTTAATTAGGCAAACCCTCCTTCAGACAATAATGACAGCCTCTGAACAAAATATAATAAAATCAACCATTTGAAAATGGTGGAGAGGGACCAAAAGGACAACATCAAAGGGAAGTCAAACCTTTGCAAGAGGGGAAAGTGAATGAGATGCATTTATGTGGCCCTGTATCCAAGGATAGCCCCACAGTCTAAGCTAGGCAGGGCAACTAGACCTTAAGCAGAAAACCACAGTTTTACTGACTTGCACAAATAATCAGAGAATGGATCTGGGGCTGCCAGAGAGGCTGAAAAAAGAAGAGGAAAAATCCTATAAAGAAGGAGTCATGCGGGGGAGGGGGGGATCAAAATATGAATGTGAACTCTGCCCAAATCCTCGACTGATTTGTCAACTATATACGTGGGGGAGACTATGTGGCCTGCCGAAAACCTGCATTTGGAAGTCCGGAAACACCAAGTGCTAAAATCTCAACTGTTGCTTTTACATCAGAGGCAGACAGTTTGGACTATGAGGCCAACCAAAACTATCTGCTAGAACAAAAATCAAAACTCTTCAGAGGAAGATAACAGAATTTAGTCTCTACAGTATTTCATCCCAAATATCCTGTATAAAAAGCACAAATTACTAAACATATGAAGAAATAGGAAAATGTTACCCCTAGTCAAGAGAAAGAATAGCCAATAGAAATAGATCCTCAAAATCCTAAAAGACCAGGATTTTAAAGTAACTACTGTGAACATGTTCACAGACTTAATGAACAGACAGGAATCTCGGTTGGTGATGAAAACTATCAAAATGAATCAAAAGGCAATTCTAGAACTGAAAACTACAAAATCAAAAATAAAAAATGAACCTGATGGTTGGAGAAGACACAACAATCAGTCAATTTGAAGATGAGTCAATAGAAATTGTCAAAGCAGAAGAACCAAAATAAAAAAGACTGAATAACAAAAAGGATAGTCTCAATAACATGTGCAGTTCTGAGAGGAAACATGAAAAACCGGAAAAAAATATCTGAAATGGTAATGCCTAAAACATCTTCAACTTCAGTGAAAAATTAAACTGATACTTCTAAGAAATTCAGTGAATAACAAGCAGTTTAACTACAAAGAAAATCACACTTGGGCACATCACTGTCGAAATACTTAAAAGATAAAAAGAAAATCTTCAAAGTGGTAAGAATTACAAAACTCTTGGCACAAGTACTCCATCTAAACTCCTGCACTAAGACACTTAACTAAGCTCTAGCATGGCTTTTAGGAGCCTAAGGCCAAGTCCCTCATAGGACCCAGACCCTTTTGAGCTCCTGTTTGGAAAAGGTCAAGGCGGCCAAAAGAAGTTACCGTTTGTTCCAACCAACACTTGTCCATAGGCCCCTGACTTCCTTTCCTTAGAGCATTTATTTTAAAAACTCGCACTTGTCAATCCTTTTCCTGTCTCTTTGAGATGTATTATGTGTCTCCTACAACTCAGGAGTGTCTTTCTCAAGCACCTGAAATCCATTCCTTTGAAATGTAATCAGTCACCAGAAAGGACAAGGCCTCTGTATCCCAGGCTACCCTCAGAGAGAGGGTAGAAGCCTAACTTGAGAAATGCCATTTAGCAGACACAGACGGCCACATTGACACTGACCAACCAACCCACTAACCCATTTTTTTTTTTTTTTTGGTAACTTTTCAGTTCCCTAACTCCGTTCAAGCCTCTATTCATTCCTGCTGCCTACTCTCCTATTCTCCCAGTCACCTCTGTGCAAATCAAACCTGAGCTCAGCTCTTCTCCTACCATTGTGATTACTGAATAAAATCTGTTTTTACCACCTTGAAACAGTATCTGGCTTTAACTCTGACAGCAGCTGGAGTAGAACAATCCACATACACAGAGCCATGAGCACATGAGTAACAATTTCTCATCAGAAACAGAAACCAAAAGACAATGGGACATCTTTAAAGAGCTGAACGGAAAAACAAACTCAACCTAAAATCTATACCCCATAAAAATATCCTTCGTATAGTAAGCCAAAACAAAAATATGTTCAAGTAAACAAAAATTGAGATCTCATTTGTAGCAGACTTTTCCCAAAGAAATGCTAAAGGAAAGTTCTTCAGGATAAAGAGAAACAGCAACAGATGAAAACTCTCAATCACTGAGAAAAATTAAGATAACTAGAAAGTATTAAGTATGCAGGAAAATGTAAAAGACAATTATTTTTCTCTTAATTCCTACAAAAAGGAGATGACTGGTTACAGCAAAAATTGTAACTCTAAAAGTATGTGGATGCAATTTGTAGGACAACAGCAACAGAAACAAAAGGACGTGTTAAAAACAGCTATACTGTCACAAAGCTAAGGATTCATACTGTCATTGAGAAAGCAACCCTTGCCCCTGAAAAGGGGAAGAGACAGAGAAAAAATGCATATAGAAAATTAACATGAAACACTAAAAAATAATTAACCTCAAAGGAAGGAAGGAAGAAAAGACGACCAGATGATAATAGAAAACAAAGAATAAAGTGTAATGGGTAAAAGGGTAAATCCAACCACATCAGTAACAATACATAAATACACCACATATTCCAATAAGCAGCAGACACTTGTCAGAATGAGTACAAGATATAAAACATCTACAAAAAAGATGTATACCATTAAGCTGAAAATATCAGAATGGAAATACACAATTCATGCAAGCAATAAGCTTAATAAAACATAATATCAGAAATATAAGATTTTAACACTAAGAATATTATCAGAGATAACATATTTCATAATAAGGTCAATTCATAAGAAGACATTAACAATCCTATGTGCATCTAAGAATACAGTGTTAGGGGTGCCTGGGTGGCTCAGTCAGTTAAGTGTCCGACTTGGTTTTGGCTCAGGTCATGATCTCATGGCTTCATGGGTTTGAGCCCCAGACTGGGCTCTGCACTGGCAGAGTGGAGCCTGCTTGGTATTCTCTCTCTCTCTCTCTCTCTCTCTCTCTCTCTCTCTCTCTCTCTCCTCTCTCCTCTCTCCTCTCTCCTCTCTCTGCCCCTCCCCCTACTTGTGCCCTCTCTAAATAAATATAAATACAAATACAAATATAAATAGTTTTAAAATGCATGAAGCAAAAACTAACAGACCTAAAGGAAGAAATGAACACATCGACAATCAGAAATTTCAGTAACTCTTTGGATAGGCTGCCAAAAAGAAAAAAAAAAAAAAAAAAAAAGCCATATATCACAGAAGAGCTGCACAATCCTATCAACCAACCATTTGATCTAAGTGACATGTACAGGATCCTTTTCAAGTGTACAGGGAACAATAAGAAAAAGAGATTGTATGCTAGGGCCATAAAAAAAAGGTCAATTAGGGGCACGGAGGTGGCTCAGTTGGTTAAGCAGCTGACTCTTGACTTTGGCTCAGGTGGTGATCTCACAGTCATGAGACTGAGTCCCAAGTTGGGCTCCATGCTGGGTGTGGAGCCTGTGTAAAATTCTCTCCCTTCTCTCCCTCTGCCCCTCCCCTGCTTGCTGCACACTCGCTCTTTCAAAAAAATTTTTGAAGGGTCAATTAATTTGGAAATTAACAACACACTTCTAAATAACCCATGGGTCAAAGAAGAAATCACAAAATAAATTAGAAAATACATGACAATGAATCTACAGTATAAGAAATTGGAGAGGGGGTGCTAAATCTAAAGTAATGATTAAAGGGAAACTTACTGCTTAAAAACTATGTTAGAAGGAAGAAATACTTGAATGACATAATCAACAATGATATAGTTCTAATCAGCACTGTACTGGAGGTCTTAGCCAGTGCAATATGGCAAGAAAAAGTAAAAACAAAATACTGGAAGGGAAGAAATAAAACCACTTTTTTTTAAAGCCAAATTCAAAGAAACAGAGAGCAGAATGTTGGTTACCAGGGGCTGGAGAGTGGGAAAAATGGGGATATGCTGGTCAAAGGATACAAACTTTCAGCTATAAGATGAATAAATTCTGCGGATCTAATGTACAGCATGGTGACTATACTTAACAATACTGTACTATATATTGGAAAACTGTTAAGAGAACAGATCTTACAAAGTTCTCTCTCCCTCCACAAAAAAAGGTAATGTGAGGGGATGGAAGTGTTAACTAACTTTATTGAGGTAATCATTTTGCAGTAAATGTGCATCAAACTATCACACTGTAAACCTTAAACTTACATGTTATATGACAATAATCTCAAGAAAGTTGGAACAGAAACCCTGCTTTTGTGGACAATAATATAATTATTTATATAGAAAATCTCTGAAGCAACTTCTAGAACTCATTAGTAAACTTAGCAATGCTACAGAATATAAGGGCAACTTATAAAAATCCATTATATTTCTATATGCTAGCAATAAACAATTTGAAAATTAAAAAATTTAATTCCATTTATGATAGTGTCAAAAACCAAAATATTTAGACAAAAGGTTTAATGCAAGATATATAAGGCCTGTACACTAACATCTAAAAACTTTAAAGAAACCTAAGTATACAAAGACCTACCCTGTCTCTAAAGATCAAATGACCCAATATTATGATGTCTATTTTCCCTAATTTCCTGATAATATTGGTCTATGTTTTTTCAAATCCATCCCAATCACGATTTCAGCAAGATACTTTTATAACAATTGACAAGCTGATCAGAAGTGCAAAGGATCTCGAATAGCAAAACAATCCTGAAAAAGAATTACTGATACAACATGGATGAGATATATTTATCTCAGGAAGACTTAGTTGGCTGAAAGAAGATGAACATAAAAGACTAGACACTGAATGATTCCATTCACATGAAGTTCTAGAAGGGGGGGAAAAAACCAAACTGAAAGTAAAAAAAAAAAAAAAAAAATTCAAATAGTGGTTGCCTCAGAAAAACCACTGGGAAAGAGTATGAAAGAATGTTCTGGGTGATGAAAATATTCTTTATCTTGATACCCTGTACATGCATTTGTCAAATCTAATCTTATTTAGCACTTATGATTTATGTACTTTGTCATTCGAAAACTGAACCTACAAAAACAACAAACCAAAGAAAAATCCCAAAAGAACTCAATGAAACTCAAAATGGAAAGTAGCAACACACAAATATTCATACAGTAATTTAGTATATGAGTATATGATAAAGCTCCCTCTGAACTGACAGGGAAAACTCTCTAAAATATCATACATATTAAGTGCAAAAAAGCAAATACAGTATGTATAGTATCTGTTAAAAAAAAAAAGAAAAGGACAAATAGAAATATCTGTAAGTTTTTGTGTACACATACAGGAAACACACACACACACACACACACGAACAGAGGTTATCTGAGGTGAGAAGGAAGGCTTTTCAATGTTTGCTGTTTGTAGGTATGCATGCATGTATGTGTATGTATAAATGTATATGAATTTTTAAACCACTGAATATATTGCCTTTTATGATGAAACAAATGAAACAAAAGAAAATACTGCCACAGAATTAAATGCAAGTCAAGTCATCTTGACATTTCTATAAAAAGATCTGCTTCTAACCTTAGTTAACTAAGCGTAAGTACAGATTGTTATTTCCTATTCTGTGTCATTTCAGCTCACTTTGGGCATCGCTGCAGGAGATGATAAAGTGCCAGCTGGAGCCCTGTTGATTCTCTTCTGGCACAATGTCTTCTCTCTCTAACATGGACCTTTGGAACCCATTTTCTTCTACATGCATTTATATCAACAGCCCCTTCCTAGCCTCCTTTTGACTTCACTATTAATTCTTTCGGTTTGCCTACCAAACCAGGTCAATTTTTAAGACCAACCGGAGTCTAGGGGATTAAGTCAGGCAAGTTTCAATCACCCCCTCTTCCTTAAACATTGGTTCTTTATAACCACATGTTATTTTGCCCATAAGACCCTGAGCTCCCAAAGATCTCTGCGTACCTACCAGCTAGTCACAAGGTACTGGTGACTAAATCAGTATTTTTATAGCATAAAAACTGGATCACAGGGGTGCCTGTGTGGCTCAGTCTGAGCATCAGACTTCGGCTCAGGTCATGATCTCGTGGTTTGTGAGTTTGAGCCCCGCTCTGACAGCTCAGAGCCTGGAGCTGCTTTGGATTGTGTGTCTCCCTCTCTCTCTGTCCCTCCCCTGCTCACGCTCTGTCTCTCTCTCAAAAATAAAAAAACATTAAAAAAACAAAAAAATTAAAAACTGGATCACCAAACTCCTAATCATACTAAGACATCTATTTTAAGTAACAGTGCAGAAAAATGGCTCTCTCGGATTTTCAGTTTGTTAATAAGGAGTGGCAACTTGTAATTGCAAGTATAGACAGTTCCTATAAAAATGTGAAAAGAAACAAATGCAGGAAAAATGTTAAAGAAATAGCACTGACGGTAACAACTACATAAAAGATCTTTTACACATTCCCTATTTCAATAAATCTAGAATGTCACCTATTTAAAATACATTATTTTGTGTTACGTGAAAAAGAAAAAACTCTTCTAATTTTACTTACAAGATCCATCCCAAGGTGAAAACATGGTCATCTTGGAATCCATGAAATATGGACTAACAATTACCTTCCTGAGTTAGCTACTGCATGTCAGGCACAGGTAAGACTTTTAATATTATGGACCTTATAATAACCTGCAAGCTATGTATTGCCATTTCATTTTAAATTAAAAAAAAAAAACTCAGCCTCAGAGGGAAAATAAAAGAACAAGGTTATACACCTAACAAGAGACAGGGCCAGGATTCTAGTCCACATCTTACCAAACAACGCTCTCACTCTACCAAGAGCTTTCTAAGCTTTTACTTTAATACCAACTTACATCAGCATTTCTAGGACTAAAGCCTACGGATACCGGGGCATCTCAACTACAGTACTTGCAAGGGTGTGTCTGGTTCCCACAGTAACTTTTTAAGTTACATTTTTATTCTGAGATAATAGTAACTTCCATATCCACATACCCTGGGATATGGGTCACCAGGATAAGCCCCAGTCTTTATTGCTTTATCACCTCAACGTCTGGGTTTGGATCTGTTACAAGCACCTCAGCACCAAGGGTAAATAGATCAACTTAACGTGCAAATGATGACATCACACCAGAAAGGCCAAATGGTATCGGGGTGTGTGCTACTTAAATTATGTTTCACAGCAGTTGTAGAGAAAAGAAGTAGGAGAATTTAGCAACACTGGGCACGTGGCAGTACACTGACCTCCTGAGAACTTTAGTCACGGGTGGCGTGCGGCACCACAACCACAATGGAAACAGAAAACCAGTATCAACAGAAAAATAGCATCATTCATTGAACAGACATCAGAATTTTCTTGGTTACAGAGCTCGGTATACGTAAGCCTTCTTTGATAGGCTTAAATTTACACTACATTCTGTTTCTACATATTTAAACAATATTAAGGGAAGCCACAAGAAATGTCTGTACAGTACCTGAATGTGAAAAGCATCTACTGGCACAACATTAAACTATTTAGGAGTAATAATAATAATAATACAGGATAGATCCGAGAATGCTAAACTAATAAACCGACTTGAAGTCATATACCCCAAAAAAGTATACAATTTTATTATCATTATGACAGCACTATCCCAGACACATGCCCTCAACATTTCCTTAATTTATTCGACCATCTGACTTCAAGACACTCTAAAAACTCTTAAGTATTAAAAAATACCAAGCTAAGTGGCTAAAAACATGAACATCTCAGATAAATTCTGCCTGACCAAAGTTTGATGTTGTTCACTAAAGCAATTAACATAGACTGTTGCAAACTATGTTGAAATTGGATGTAATAGACCGTAAATTATCTACAATGCTGTCCCTGCATCAATACACAGATGAGCAAGCGTGCCCATGTGAGAATCTCATGCAAGTCCTGCAGTCCTTTGTATGCAACACAATTTCTTAACGGCAGATTATCCCCTATCACCTGTGTGAACTTCCTGCTTATACAGATTGAATTAAAAAAAAATAGGTTGGAAAAGTTATTAAAATCATCAGGACGCTAAAGTGCCAAAAAAGTCGTGTGACATACAATGTATCACTGATCACAGAACAGCCAGATTAGCTAGGTTTACTTGTTAGTAAACCTGGCAGAAATTCCCAGAATTCCCTAGTAAACTTTCACAGTAAATATCAGTAAAATTAACACACTGAAGCTTTTCTTCACCTAAGAATAAACCAGCCTTTGAAAACTGAAGTTAAAAATTGAAATCTAGTGTACAATTTACCAACTATATACATGCAGAAGTATTTTAGGTGCACATCTCTGTTAACAATTTACCACTTTGGTGCCAAAAGACATTATGTTTGTTAATTAACATACTGTATTAAGGACGTGTATGTTTATTGATTCATATACCATGAAGTATTACTGTTCTTGCCTTATTTGCACGATTTACTGACGCAGCCCAACTACCACTGTCAAAAGCAATAAACCTCACTGTTTTGCCAATTTATTATTTTTCATTACCTTCTTGCCTAAAGAGTGCATTTCTTCTACCAATCAAGAGGAAGAATCCAGGATGTCACAGTGGACAGGCTACAAGGCATGCTGAACACACTGAGTGACATTAAAGGGGGTAACAAATTAGGAGTATGAGATCAACAAAAGAAACTTCACTCGAGGCTCCAGCTCTTGTTTACAGATGTACTCGTGAAATACGGACTTCCACGGAAAAATCTGCAACTACCCATCCATAATTATTTCTACTTACAACACCCCTTTCATTTCATATCGGTCATGAACTTGCATCCAGTCTGTGTGTTCGAGCCCCGTGTCGGGTTTTGTGCTGACGGCTCAGAGTCTGGAGCCTGCTTCGGATTCTGCGTTTCCCTCTCTCTGCCCCTCCCCAACTCATGCTCTCTCTCTAAAATAAACTAAAAAAGTTAAAAAAAAATTTTTTTTTAAATAAAGCGTCTATAATTACACATGCTATACCTCTCTGTGCACGTCATCATCACTATACAGCTAAGAGCTGAGAAACAGAAAAAAAGAAAATGCCTACCTCCAGATAGGTCTTTTGCCTTCCTTCTATCACCAAGAAAGGAGCATTAGGAACACTCTTGTCCTTAACAAATCAGCGAAAGGTCCAAGTAAACAATTAAGAAATTTTCATTGGCTACAGAAAACTTAAAACATTACCAACACTTATTTTAAGTACTACTATGTACCTGGCATATTCAAAGTACTTTACATATACTATCTGATTTATACTCCTATCAACCCTATAAAGTTAACATCACCATTATTTTTCAAATAAAAAATTGTGAACAGTTAAATAAGCCAAAAGGTCACAGAGCTATTGAAATAAGAACCAGGACTTACATCCATCCCTGGCTGGCTTAAGAGCCTAAATTTTTCATGGTACACATTTCTGCACGATGATGGTATAAATGAACAACCTCAATCTTTTAGAGGACTATGTATTGACTGTATTTTCTTATTTTCTGTATTAATACCCTGGCATTGGGAGCCTTGATGGGGAAGCTGCTAATTACAGGGCTAACTCTTAGAGGTAACAAGAGACTCTCTAGTGAGTGCACCTCTCTTACATAAAAATTAACCATTCCAGGGCCCATACCCATAACTGTTCTTTCAAACTCTCACACATCATGCCACTATTCCTCCTGCCATAAATCACCCCAGGGCTAGGTACTGGACAGCTAGGAATGAGCCCTACAGTCCAGAGCCTGCCAAAACTATTCAAACTATCCAATCCTAATCTCACTCAGCATACCTACCTGGCATTGCCCATTACTTCCCTGGAAAACTCCAACAACAGTTCTGGGCTGTCCTCGGTCCTTGCCCCTCTATTTATCAACCCATCTTATTTTTTGATATATTAAAAATTAAGTTGCAGATATTTCAAATCTAGACACTTAAACATGCATACGTTAACTAGAATTCATTGCTCCCTTGTGGGCTTTTTTGAGGTAATATTTATGTAACGTGAAACTCATCTTAAGAGTGCCATCTTGTTTTATCAATTGCATAAATGGGTTAACCCTCAACCCTGTCAAGAACATCCATCCAGAAAATCCCTCAGGCTCTTTTATCAGTCATTCCCTGCCATCCCCTTTAGCATCCTCAGAGGCAATCATCGATCTGTGGATATTTTTTGCCATAGCTTTAATCTCTTCCAGAACTTTTATATATGGAATCATACAGTATATTCTCCTTTAGATCTGTCTTTTCTGACTCAGCATTAACGATTTTGAGATTCACCCATGTGACAGCAGTCTACTCTTTTGGTGCTGAGTTTTTCATTACATAAACAATTTTTTAAGTCATTTTTTACTGATGGTTCGGACTTGCTGCCAGATCCGGGATATTATGAATAAAGTTGCTATGAACATTCAAATTAGTA
Organism: Panthera leo; assembly: GCF_018350215.1. NCBI lineage: Eukaryota > Metazoa > Chordata > Mammalia > Carnivora > Felidae > Panthera > Panthera leo. The sequence goes on from NC_056690.1 coordinate 67,885,425, forward strand.
TGTGCCTTTTTGTGGACATGTGCTTTGTCTTGAGTAAATATCTAGAAGTGAAATTCTTAGAGGTCACTGGGTAGATGTGTGTTTAGTTTTAGAAGAAACTACCAGACCTTTCCTCCCAAGTGGGTAGTACCATTTTATATTCCCTCCTTCAATCTATGAGTTTCTGGTTGGTCCACAGCCTCACCAACATTTGGTGTGGCCAGTTGACTTAATTACAACCATTCTGGTGGTTCTGCAGTGGTATTTCAGAATGTTTCAATTTTCACTTTCCTGATGATTAACAATATTGCACTTTCCACTGGTTTACTGGCCCTTTGTATATCTTCTTTGGTGAAGTAAGCTGAATCTTTTGCCCATTTTCAAAATTAGGTTTTTATCTTTTTTTTTTTTTTTTACTGTTGAGTTACAGAAATTCTTTATAAATTCTGGATACAATCCTCTTGTCAGAAATATGTTTCTCAAATATTTTGTTCTACTTTGTGATTTGCTTATTCATTTAACAGTGTTTTTTTTGAGATCCCTTTACTACTGAAGACTAATTTATCAAATTCCTCCCACAGCTTTCTATACCCTTAAAAAAAAAAAAAAAAATCACACTAACCTTTGCCTATCCCCAACTCAAATATATTTTCCAGTAGAAGCTTTTAGATGAGAACTATGATCCATCTAGAATTGATTTTTTGAATGGTGTATGGGTGGGGTCAAAGTTCATTCTTCCATATGGATATCCAGTTCTTCCAGCATTATACGTTGGCATAGAATGCTGTGGCATTTTGCAAAAATCAAATAACCATGTTTCTCTTTGGAGTTATCTATGCTATCCCATTTATCTATGTTTTTATGCCAGAACCACCCTGTACTGATTACTGTGGCTTCATGGAAAGTCTTGAAGTAAGAGAATTTAAGTCCTTAAGTCCTTGGTTTCTCTTTTTCATGATTGCTTTGAATATTCTAGGCCCCTGTGCATTTCTATGTAAACGCTAGGGTAAGTTTCTACATTTCCACAAAAACAAAAACACCTTTTTTAGGAGATGAATTTGAATCACACTAAATTGGAAGAAACTGACAATGTTACTGAGTGTTCCAACTCATAAATATGTCTGTCAATTCCAACATGTAGGTCATCTCAGAGCTGGTCTCCACCGGTTTCCTGTTGAAACAACATCACATTTTCTTTGTTCTTCATATGTTGAGTAATTTGGGACCGTATGCTGGACACTGTTACCGGTGTGATAAAGATGCTAGATTCTGTTTTATTTCTCCAGTAAGTCTTACCTGGTTTTGTTCCAGCAGGCAGTAATTTGTTTGCACTCAAACTGCAAATTATGTCTTTGAATAAGTCAAATCAATTTTTTACCATTAGCTAGGCTGCACTAAGTCTACCCCACATATGTGAGGGTTTAAGGGTCAGCCTAGTGATTCCGGTGAAGTTCTTAAGCAGAATCTGGGATTCTTGCTCTGTTCCGTAGCTTTCTCCTCGCTAGGATTCTCCCCTTACTCTTCAGTCATTGTGGTTGTTCCAAACTCTGATCTCTGGTTTTTCAGGACAAAAACAAAAAACAAAAAACAAAAAACAAAAAAACAAAAAACAAAAAACACAGCGGGTTTTCGATCGACATTTGGCTATCCTGCACATTCTGCATGGATATAAAAAGCTTATTAAAAACAGAAAATTCACCCGTTCTTATAAGAGTCAAATCCCCTCCAAAATATGTCTATTTTTGTTTACTTTCTAGTGCCTTATGTTTTTCTTTTTATCTTGTGCAGTTTCTAATTGTTATCTGAGGGAGTGTCGTTCTGGTAAAAGTATACCTGCCTATACAAGAATTCTCAATTTGTCTTTAATTTCCCTCAGGGTTTTGAAATTTCAGTGTAGAGATCTTGTGTCTTTTAAAAAAAGTGTATTTTAATTTTTAATGATACTACTTTTAAGTCTGCAACTATTCATAGCATTGTTTTAACATCACTTCCATTTGTTTGCTATTAATATTTACGAAAAAGATTGATTTTTATACATGGGACCTGTAAAGTGCAGCCTTGCTAAATTTACTCATCTGCTTCAGTAGCTGTTTTTTAAACAGATTCCTTTTAAAAGGTTTCTTACATAATCATGTCATCTATAAAATACAAGAGTTGTGACCCAATCTTTCAGATCTTCATGCCTTTTCCATTTCATATTCCACTGGCTAGGTCCTCCACTAAAATAATGAAATGAAATGAAAACACAAGAGTGGACATCCTTGTCCTGTTTCTGATCTTGGGAAAAAACTCTACTTTATGATTAAGTGTATTCTTAGCTGTCAGTTTTTCTTCAATGACCTTTATCAGACTGAGGAAAACTCTTTACATTTTAGTTTGGTGGGGGTGTTTATCATGAATGGATGAATTCTGTCAATTACTTTTTACCAAGTGAGGTGATAGGTTTTTGATCCTTTGTTAGTGCAGTGAATTACACTAATTTTTGAAATTTAGAAATCAACTTTGCGTTTTGGGGATACATCTCACCCATGATGTATTCTTTTTATATATTGCTGGAGTGTATTTTGTGGTTTTTTTCCATCTATATTCCTGACAAATATTAATCTATCAATTTTCTTCTTTCTTAATTATGGCGGCACCATATCTGTCAGGTTTTGGCACCGGGGTTATGATGGCCTCATAAAATAACTTTTTTTCTGAGTTCCTGCAAGACTGAGGTTATTTCTTGCTCCAGTGTTTGAAATTACCAGTAAAACCACCTATACCAGGAGTTTTCTTTGTGATAAAGATTTCAATTACGAATTCAGTTTCTTTAATTGATATAAGGCTACCCAAATTTTCCATTTCTTCTTCCATCAGCTGGGGTAACATTTTTTAAGGAAGTTGACCATACAAATTTAATAGCATAAAGTTATTTACTAAAGTGTATGCATATTGTGCTTTTAAAAATGTCTGTAGGACGTAGCAGAAAGATACCCCTCTCATTTCCAACAGGTAATTTATGTTCATGGCCTCTCTAGTCTTTCTCGTCATTAGTCAAAGAGGGGGTTGCCAACTTTTGATCTTTCTACAGAACCAGCTTTTGGTGTTGATAATTAATTCTGTCCCTTTTCTAGTCACCAATTTCTTGTTTTTATTATCTTTCCCTTCTACTTACTCTCCATGTTCTTTGACCTTTTTTTATACTTTCTTAGATAAAGTCTTAGGTAACTTTTCTAGTAGTTATTTAAAGCTAGAAATTTCCCTTTAAGCACTGTTTCAGCTGCATCCCACATAACAGATATGCTGTAATTTCATTATCATTTAATTTGAATTATATTCTAACTTCTCTCAGGGTTTTCTTCTAAATAACCCATCGGTCAAAGAACTGTGTTGTTTAATCTCCATATTTTAATAGATGTTTTATCAGTATTGATTCCTAATTTCATTCTGTTGTTGGCAGAGAATATAGTCTGTCGATTTCAATCTTTCAAAACTTACTGAGACTTGTGCCCTGCAAACAGTCTTTCTGGTGAGGTTACCATGAGCACTTGAGAAGATGGTGCATCACACCGACATTAGATTCAGTAGTCTACAAATATCAAGTCAGTAGTTAATAGTGTAACTTAGATCTTCTGTGTCTTTACTGATTTTTTTTTTTTTTGTCCTAACTGAACTCTCCACTATAAGTGCGGATTTGTGATTCTGATCCATCAATTCTATCAAGTTTTACTACATGTATCACAAAGCTTTTTTATTAGACAGCTACATGTTTACATTTATGGCTTCCTGATGTCAGCACTTCAGAGATGTCATTTTACAATGTACATATCAGCATGAAGACCTGGCACATATATCACTTAAGCTTCCAACAACCCACGAATTAGGCCCTGTTAACCCCGCTGGACAAAGGAGGCAACAGAAGCACCAAGAAAAAGGAACATGCCAGACAGCCAGTTGTATTCTTAATTATCGACGCTAGTCTGCTTCTTATATAGTTATTAAAAAGAAGTAATAAAAACATAGCAAGACAAAACTAAAATAACAACAACTTTGGTACAGTATCCCAGAGAAGGAAAACATTAGTAGATTATCCTTAATTATAAAAACTAGACATTTCGCTCCAAGAGTTACTTTCTCAAGAAAAAAGAATTCTTTAGACAAGTAAATGGGCACAGCCACTCACAAATCAAAATAGAAGGAGACAAAAGAATCCTTAGAATCAAAGTTGATACTCTTCTTCTCTGGTTTTGGTAGCGCTCTTCTTAGAAGAAGGACCAGGTAAGGACTGGAAAATTACTTCACCTTTACCTCTAAATGTTATGTTTAGAACACTACTTTGAGACTCTGCCAGATGTTTCAACTGCCTTTGAAAACCGTCTCCCACACAAAGAAAACAGTCCCCACCACAGAAGTCCCTACAAATGATTTAAATATCAATTCTAAAAATAGTCGCTCACATATTTCAAGTTCATCCAAAAACAAACTTTTCACTTAAAAAAAAAAAAACTGACGATAAAATGGGCTCAGAAGTATTCATTTAAATAATGTAGCTGATGGATTTTCTAAATTCATTTTAATATATATGTTGTTTTTAACAATTTAAAAAAGTATCATAAATGACAAAAAAAAATCCCAACAGAAGATGTAAGTACATACCATTCCAATCTTTTAAAAGATTAAATGCATAAAACGAGGATTGCAATACAGAATAGAACTCTGTAAAAACTCAACTCTCTAAGTCATACATTTTTGTGATGCTTGTATTCGGTTGTAAAGAAAGCTTTTTTAATTTGACAATTAAAAAAATTAGCATTCTACAAAATAAAAATCAAGTCACATTTGTATCACACTTTGAAGTTGACAATATGCTTTTACATGTAGAAGTTAAAATGCGTAGGTAATATATAAAGATAAATGTATTATTTATAAGTGTTAATGCAAACTATACAAGCCATCACATAAAAACTATGAGGAAAAAGTTCTTTCTAGTTACTTAAATTATTTTGCATCATAAATTTTTGTTCGGTATCTACTTCTGAACTTTCACACTGTCCTGAACACAAATATAGCCTCCCTTCACCCCCTCTGGCACTGGCCTGGCAAACTTGGGAATAAATCAAATCAGGGAGAAATTATATCCTCTTACAGACATATAAAGCCATTACAAATAAACCAAATTCAGAAAAGAAAAAGGCACAGGGTGAGGGGGTTAGTCAAAAGTCTTACATATTTCTGTTCTAATGTAAACATTATTCAGGATCTCAATTTTCGAAGAGCCTGAAGACCACCACTGCACAGGGCTTCCCATAACCACCCAAAAGCAGAGCTAAAGTTGGATTCTGAAAGACTAATCTAACTGTTTGGGGAGGGGGGCAGATGGTGAAAGAAGAAAATTTGCATCATAATAACACAGTCTCTTTGGAAATAAAGCCTCATTGGATAAGCTGACTGGTATCATGGTCAAATATTCTGTGTTTGGAAAAGACGTTTTATGTGTTGTGCGAATGGCATATAATGCCCCTCCATTCTCCTCATACATTCTACCCATCGCCAGCACCACTAAACTTGTATTCCCAAGTGTTCACCACAAGAACACAGAGCGCTTGCCTGACAAGCCAGACTAGGTGGACTCCGCCCTCTCTCACATCGTTTCACCCCCAACAAGCCGTCGTCCGTCTGCTCTCCCCGCTCCTGCATGACAGTTCAGAAAGAACCCGGGGCTGTTGTAGTCATACCCAGATATATGGAGTAACAACAGATCTCTTTTCATAAACTAACGTTTTACCCCGATCTGAGTGAAAACTTCATCCTACCAATTTTGCTAACTCCACCTCCTCCGGGACTCCCCAGCTGTCGTTGTTAAGGGCCCCGTAGCAGCAGGAAGAGGGAATTTTTGAGGAAAAGGGAACAGTCTCATGGGGCTGATCAGACTGAAATCTGATGTGATGGTAACGTGGTGGTCAGGTCCCTCGAAGGTCAGAAACCCAGGGCTGCCTCTTACCTGCGGCTAGTTCCTAGTGCAGGCACTTCCCCGGCCCATCTGCCCGGGTCACTCTGACTCTCCAGGCTGGGCCTCTTGATCACTTCCAGACAACTTCCACTACCTTAGTAAAGTCTACGTGGACTCTGGGAAAACTCACGCATCTCTGATCCATCAAACCCTGAACATGCAGGCCGTTCTCACCGGGCCTACTCTTCACGCTACTGATGCAGAGGCAGCTCCCTCTGGTCTCCCACTTGGTTGGCCATTTTCAGGAGGAAGTCAGGTACCAGTCTATTTCCCAAACCTCAGTAAGTCAAAGGAGTGAGTTGCCCTGAAGTCTCTCAATATGGATGAAAGAAAGGGGGAATGCCACAGCACTTACTATTCTCTCCAAAGAAGTTCTCATATGGGATCCCTCTTACAAGCTCCTGCATTTTTTGAATATCGCCTAGAGATGAGTGATGGGTTAACCAGAGCAACACCTGTCTCATGGAACCCCTTGCGCAAGTCCTACAACTGAATGGTAGATAGCACCTCAGTTTTGAACGTAGGTTACTTCCAATCTATTGATCTCAGATTGGGAGTCTCTGAAAACATACCAAAGAATTCTCATTTGAACATACTGTTACAATTCTACTTCCAGTTAAGATATAAGCAGGTCACAGAAGGCTAATGTTACTGTTGCGACAACTAGGGGGAAAAAGATAACCACAACCACAAAAAATTGTGCAAAGACATTGGAAAGCTACTGAAGTAACGAGATCGGGAGGAACTAAAGTTGTAAGAAGGAACCCATCTAAGTGAGCTGAGACTGTGAGCCATTCCCTTCCCAGGGCTCATCTGCAGATTCCAGGAATAGGGTAAGGGTCAGGCTTGGTCTGGGAAGAGAAACTCTACTGAATAACAGAACTTTGGACAGTCACAGGATTCTCCTCCCTCAAAGATGTCTGCCAGATTTTAAAGATGCAATCAATAGGAGGCTCATTAGCCAAACTCAAACCATGGAAGAAAGATGTGAATCTCCCGCAGTGATGGAGGGAGTAGGTGACAGAGACCTGCCAGGCTTTCAATGAAAATCCCAGGAGAGCACTATTCAAAGAAAAGGTATGAGCCAGTGCTAGACTGAATCCAAATAAATGGCAACTGAGCCCCAACCCTGCTCAACCCCGATCAGATTAAAGCGATCAGCCCCTCCATCCACCTGACATAGGAAAGGTCAAATACTTTTTGTGAAAACCATCATTTGCAGCACCTATAATGCCCTGACATGCAATATATGGCACACGGTCAAAATTACACGGCACGTAAAAGGCCGGAAAATGTAATAATCACAAGAATGAACAGACAATGATGAAAGCAGACCGAGAGATGATCCAGATATTAGAGCTGGCAAACAAACTTTAAAATAACTACTATAAATAATACAGGGGCGCTCGGGTGGCTCAGTTGGTTAAGCATCCGACTTCAGCTCTGGTTATGATCTCATGCGCACTTGCACACTCTCTCTCTCTCTCAAAAAAAAAAAATTAAAAATTATAAATAATATTAAAGAAGATTAAGAAAAACAGAAATGGATGAAGAATTTCAAATGAGAGTTGGAATTTACAATATCAAAGGAACATATAATAAAACAGAAAAATAAGGTATTTTAAATTAAGAACTTATTAAATGTGTTTAACAGCAGACTAATAAACACAGCATAAAACAGGATCAGTAAACACAAAGTCAGGTCAACAGAGTATCCAAACTGAAAAAGGGAAAACAAAAGAAAAAAAAAAGAACGAAAAGAACAGAGCATAAGAAATATGTGGCATCTAGTCGTTTGAGCCCAAGTACCAGAGAGGATTTAAAACAAGATTGCAGGATATCCTAAACTGGCGTTTTACTATTATTTTCCATCTCCACAGTCCATGTGTGGTGCTTTCTATTTCAGGTCCCTTAGATGGTCGTACGTTTTCTTGTGTACCACTAGTGGGGATCACATCGGCCTGGAAACACTCTACCACAGGACAGGAAAGAGAAGGAGTAAACAGTATGGTTAAACATCCCCAATAATTACAATCCTCCCAGAATGTGGTTAGTAACACAGAAATGGTCTGAGCAAAGCTGGAACGGCTCCAGGTACAACTGGAAACAGACCAAGGATGCCGGCAAAACCAAAGGTGGTTGTAATTTCTTAAATGCCTATTATTTTAGCCAGGTTGATCAATGTATTCTTTAAAGCCAAGCCATTACATTAATGGGACAAAAAACAAGTGGAGAGAATGCTTATTGCATCAGGTGTTAAATGTTATATTTACAGACGTTAATTAGTCTGGGTGCAACTCAGTGATTTTATGGAGAGACAAAAGTCCCAGAGCAGGTGGCTGTTTTCCCCGATAAGGTAAGTGATAAAAATGTCCATGTGAGAATATATCATGTACACAAAAGAGCTCTGAATACCAGTGTCCCGCAGCAGGAGCTCCCTCAAAACTCCTAACTGTAAACATAGGTACCGGATAAAGGCGCAGGGTCTAGGCAAAGCATATTTCCAACTGCGTTTCACAGGACCCTGCACCTCATCAGAAGTGCTTTCACAACTTAGACACAGAACACATAGAAAATGACAAATTGGATGCTGAGGCTGATAAAAGGTAGCTATTACCCATAATTTCCAAGTTCTAATTCGCATCTATGAAAAGCTTCATTGTTCTGACTGATTGATTTTACGACTAAATGCTATAGTGTGAATAAACTAAATTATACATAATGCAATGTCACCTGGCAGAAACTTCGTCTAAGTATAGACAATACAAGTTAATGTCTACAACTTAGTGTAAAGTCCTCTTAGAAAAAAATGGAAGGAAAATGAAGATGCGGATTATATGTGAATATCACAAATAAATCACATTCATGTGGTTACAGTGTTTCACAATTCACAAACCAAACTCACGTTATTTCAAAGGACCCAAAAATAGTACTGAGGAAGTACTCAGGTAGTATCTACCACCCCTTTTCACAGGTGAAGAAACAGTAAAAAGTAAGTCACATGCCTCAGGATCCACATTCATCCAGTACTGAAGCCGACTCAGTGGGTTACCAGACTTCAAATTCAGAGTTCTCTCACACATATTATGGCTGATACACACACACACACACACACGCGCGCGCGCGCGCTGGCAAGTTGCATATATCTTATGTATGAACGAGGGAAAGAGGGTTATTCTTACTCTCTTCTAAAAAATTAAAAGGAACTAGTTTAAGAAGAACTGAAGAACTAGTTTAAGAAGAACCCATTGCTCGGGTTCAAAAGACTGCTCTTTAAAAATTCTTCCTGGGTTATACAGAGAAGTAAAAGGGTAGGAATACGAAGTTAGAAATCAAAGTTGACAATCCACATTTACTTTAAAGTACTCTGATGTTTACAACTTTAGAAGATGGAAAACAAAACCAAAAATCAATAACAGCATTAAAAAGAAACACATTATCCTGGAAGGATACAGGAGAGCCAGTAATACAATGATTTCTGAAGAGGGAAAGTGGGTGAGGAGATGGGGACACTTGAGTAGGGGAGACCTTTCCCACCCTATCATACAGGGGTGAATTCTGAATCATGTACACCTTATATTTTGTTTTTTAGGAACATACTTTTTGTTTTTAAGAAACATACTTTTTGAAGGAAAATACAGATATAAATGTATATGTTTCTAAAGACTGTTAACAAAATAAAAATACAATTACCCTTTAACAGAAAAATTGACTTCTAAGGGCTAAAAAAGAGTAAATAGTTTATGTATTGCCCAAAAGTCCTATTTAAACATTTCATTGTGCTGGCTATAAAAATAAAACACACTTTTATATATAAATATTAGGAAAAGATTATAGGACATTCCTTTTTTTAGAGTATCCATATAATTTGGTATATTCTCTCTAAAGATTCATGGTTAAGTGTTAACACTTTTACAAGTATGCTTTATCAAGTTAAGGAAATTCCTATTTCTAATTTGTTAACATGAATAAATACAGAATTTGATAAAAATCTCTTTCTAGATCCATCAAGATGATCAGAGTTATTCTTTTTTTTTTAAATATTTATTTATTTATTTATTTATTTATTTAGAGAGAGAGTGTGCATGTGTGTGAGAGGGGAAAGGGACAGAGAGAGAGAGAGAGAGAGAGAGAGAGAGAGAGAGACAGAGAGAGAGACAGAGAGAGAGAGAATCCCAAGCAGGTTCCATGCTGTCAGTGCAGAGCCCAACGCAGGGCTTGATCTCACAAACCATGAGATCATGACCTGAACCAAAACAGAGTTGGACACTTAACCAACTGAGCCACCCAGGTGCCCCAGAGTAGTCTTAAATATGACTGTGGAGTATCTCATATTAATAGGTTTCCTGCAGTTGAATCGTATTTGCCTTCCTGCAATAAACCTTTCCTAGTCATGATTTTGTGATTTTGTTTTTAGTAACCCTACTTTTTTCTTTTAATGTTTACTTATTTTTGAGGTGGGGGCGGGGGGACAGAAAGGGAGAGAGACACAGAATCCCAAGCAGGCTCAGGCTCCGGGCTGTCACCACAGAGCCTGATACGGGGCCGGAACCCACAAACCGCAAGATCATGACCTGAGCCAAAGTTGAACGCTTAACCGACTGAGCCACGCAGGCGTCCCAATAACTCTAGTTTCTGATATTTATTTACAATTTTTGCAACTGTTTTTATAAGTAACACTGGTATAATAAACTTTTCTTGTACTGTTCATGTTCAATTCTGGTATAAAAATGGGTTGGTAAGTTTCCTTTACAACCAGAGGTAAGAAAATGAAGGATCAGGATTGGGATTTTTCTAATTCTTTGCTATTACCAACAAAACTGTAACGAACACCAGCAACCTCTGACCATATTCCTATTTTCTTAGGATGACAGATCAAAAATGTGATTATATGGTCAAAGCACCACCGTAGGAAAGCCTTATAACGCACGTCTATGAAAATGAATTCTTCATTCCTACACATTTACATATAATGGATATTATAAAATGGCCCTTTTAGACCTCACAGCCCCTTTCCTTCAACTTCAGAGTTCCCAACCCTACAGCAGTTTAGATTTTGCTTTATTGTAGAGAATATGCATTGGAAGCCTTTTTTTTTTTTTCTTCTTCTGATTGATTCATTACCCAAATAGCAAATGCCATTCTAATTTTACAACAGAGTTGTCTTCCATTCCTTGGTCTCAAAAGTGTTTGAGATATAAAAACCTCACAAAACTTTACTTTTATACTATTCAGCTCCTTGCAGCTTGGGAAGGTGACGTTCTACCAATGAATCGCTTTGTACCACCACCTTCAACAACAGGGAAGAGGCAGTGACATATATACCTAACCACAGCTTCTATCCCTCCAGAGACAAAGCCATGGAGGCAGAGTAATTGCGTGAGGGGTGGGAGGGACATGAAGCCAGGACGGTTTCCGCCCTAACTTTGGTCCACTCTAACTTTAAAAGAAGAGGGGTCGAGGGGGAAAAGTATGAACAGTCAACAAAACAGGTATCTTAACAGAAAACATTTGCTGTTTTTAAAAATTAAGGGATTTCTTTCCTGTTCATCAGAGGAACTTGTTGGTATTTTTAGGCTTGTAAAACCTTCATGTTTTTGTTAACAATTTCCTTGCAATTTTAAGTACATCAACTTACACGGTAAAACCATTTTGTGTCGTATTTTCAATAATTCTGCCTAAACTATGGTTTGGATTTATCCATAATAGAACTTTCTCACTCCTATTCCTCAAACATTACAGTCTAGATAAATAAAGAGTTGCCTGAACGTTTAAGGACACTTCGTTAAGAAATAGCTAATAATCTGATACAACCGAAGTGTTCTACTACTAAAAAATGAGGCAAACTCTATAAAATACACGAAACCAAAGCACAGTACTAGAAACTTAGACTTCTTGATGACAACAACCGATATTAACAAATCTACATGTCTTCCAAAAGCAAAAACCAAAAGCCACCAAATTAGACACGTCAAATTTGTGAGCTTCAAAGAACTCTGGACAGTAAAAGAGACAGGACAATGAACCACCACCACTCCACTTTCACTATTCAGGTAAAAGAGTAAAATAAATGTTTTTTTTAATGATGATAAACCCTAGAAGAACCCTAGAAAGATCTTTCAAAGAGGCTATCAAAAGAAGAATGGGAAATAGGAAAAGAATTCCAAGGTGACCTCCCCACACATTTCAATCAATTTCAATCACCAGCTCACCACCCACCGTATCTCCTGAAAGGAAGGGACTGCGCGAGCTCGACTCAGGCTCGGCCCTGTCAAGACTGCCCCGCACCGGCCACTTCAGCCTCCAGTGATGGCGCACAAAACCATGGCGCCAGGTCTTCCCGCACACACGCTCCCTTGGAGGAGGAAGAGAACCTACTCACCAGCCTCCCTGCCTCCACTCCTGACAGTGTCACGAGCATTCTCCTCACCGCAGCCCGATGCTGTGCTAAGACTCTTCGGCGACTCCACCCTCACCCACTCAGGTTCAGGTTCAGGTGCAGGTTCAGGTTCACACAGCCTCAGCCCAACCACATCCCACCCCCGATCTAGAGCCTCCCAGGACACTCACTAGTTGGCGCAAAATCCTTCAACTAGAGCCCCCTTACCGTCCCTCTCAAGACCACAGTGCCACTCTGGACAAACCGGGCCTCTCTTGACTAAATCCCTCCCTTACACCCATCAAGATTCAACTCTGGCACCGATGCTAGTCCAGAAGGAAACTTCCACAAGCTGCAGAGTAGGCAAAATTCCTCCCCTCTGGACATAACTCCCTGAGCAAACATCTTTCTTAACACCTATGACACCTCATGAGATTATCTTCTTTATTTTGTCAAGTTTATCCCCCTTTCTAGAAACAACTCAAAAGCAAAGACTGAATTTTTACTCCGGTGAGGAAGAGCCTATCACACACGTAGTGGGTTGTTTAATAAATGTTTACTGAACTCAAATACCAGACACCATATGATGAAAAATTAACAAATGTAGCTTGACTTGTCCTAACTGGCTAATTACCCTCAGCCAATTCATTACCAAGTCCCTTCAGGTCTACTCCATCCAAATCTGTCCACTTCACGTATCGGCACAGCCACCATGCCAGTTCAGCCGCCAGCATCTCGAATTTAGACCACTTTACTAGCCTCTTGATCTCCTTCCTTCCAGACCCACTGTCCAATCACTCACACACACTCTCTCTCTCTCTCACACACACACTTTAAATTAAAAACCAGGCTTCAAAGTCCTCATTTGCTTTCTGTTGTATTTAGACTAAACTCCACACTTCCACCGTGCCTTACGATGCCCTATATAATCTGACCCCTTCTACGTCTTGTACTCATTTTGTATTCCTCCATTTCCACGGGGCTCCTTTTAAACCCTCCAATACAATCAGCTATTTCTCAGCTGGGTGTCTTTACACTGGCTCCTTCCTCTCCCAGAAGACTCTTCCTCCAGCTAGATGCTACTTCTCAAAGCCCGGTTTGAGGCTCACAAGCCAGTCAAAAGCAGCCTTTTTATCCCTCAGTCATTGTCTTCTTTGCACTCACTACCGTGTCAAGTTGTGCAATTTGTCCACTTGCTTTCTGCGTGGACCTATCCCTCAGAAGAGCAGGAACTTTGTTTTGGTCATACTGTATCGTATCCCCATGGGTCCAGAAACAGTGCCCTGCACTCAGCAGGCACTCAGAAGCATAAACCAAAAGAGTGACTCTTTGGAAGATATACATGAAACAGGTAAAGTAAAAGAAACGGGTAATTAATCGACTAAATAAGGCAGGAAACATCCTACTGTTAGATTCTGCAAGTAGAGAGGCTGGTGTTACTGGGATCTATTATCAACAAGCATTTGACTGCATTTGCCACACACAGCTCACGGGAAACCTGTGAAGTAGAATGAGGTCACGTTATTCATGCTAGCCTACACGTAGGACACTGCCACAAGTCATTTTAGAAAATGCTGTATGCTGCCACTCCCCAAACCCTGCAAGGCATACGAGTGTAGTGAAACACTTAAAAAACACCCTCTCTGTTAAAGAAACAGTATTTCTGACAGTGGTACTTATCGAGTAATTAGATTTACGCTAATAAAACTTCACCCTCTTAGGTAACAGGCCCTTCCAGTACGAGAGGCAGGTAGGTCTCTGAGTGAGGTTCGGACTCCCTAGACATCTAAGAAGCTGCCTCCTAGACCGTTCTAAGAAGCCATGCTGCAACTCAAGCAAAAATTATGGAAGTAAAATTCATCACTGTGTTAGCAGCTTCCGTTAACTCTTTACTGACCAAATTTTTGACCAAGGGGAGAGAAAACGGTCAGTCACTGCTGCGCTAGTGAGAGAAAAAGCTTTCTGACTCTTTATTCAAATGTCATTCAATCAGACACGAGGATAAGCTACAGTGAAGCATTTAGGCAATGAACGCAGTGAAGACTGAAACACTACAACTAAGTATTTTATTTTGCTTGGTCAAACCTCATTGTTCAAGAAAAGGATCTGTAAAATAAACCAGTCTTAACTAGTCACACAAAACTGAAACGACAGGTTACAGATAGCTGTCATCTTTTAATAAAATCACGATTTACAGGGGACTTGAAGGTAACACAATTTCAGTGACGTTCCTTCGGATTCCTCTAAGCAATTTAACAGTGTGACCATCGAACTTCTGCTCTAACGACACTTACCTTGGTATGGTAACACATTTAGTATTACAATTCTGAGTGGTGATGGCTTTCTCAAGCTCATCTAATCGTCCTGTTTTCTTTAGCTTCTTCACCAAACTTTTAACCGCTTTCTCACACCACTTTTCTTCTTGTCCGTTCTGCTCTCCTCCACCCGCTCCTCCAGAGCCACCGGCTGATTTCTTCCATCCCAGCAGTCTCTTCACGACTGGCGGAGTGAAGGGCAAGATGGACGACATGCTCTTACCAAAGGCCGCAACCCACACTGAGAAAAGACGCTTCTCTATCTAACCTAGAAGAGATACGGAAAGGATGGTTTAGAGGCTAACTTCAAACTCCAGTAATAATTTCAATGTTGTATCTAAAGCGAACGTGAAAAGGAGGCAGAAAATCAGATCAGGGACTTTCGGAAGTGATCTTTTTCTCCTACGAAAAGGTCTTTACTACTTTAAATGAACGGTAGAAACAAACTTAAAAAAACAAAACGTCATAGTATCATAAAGTAAAACCTAAAGTTGTAAGAAGGGAAAAGGCATCAAGTGTGAAGTAAACCAACAAGAATTAGAAAATAAAGGTAAACAGAGTCTGTGAAGACAAGGTCTGGTTCACTTTTACCATCCCTTAAGAAGACTTTCAATTAGGCCTCTTTGTAAAAATATTTTTTCATTTTTGTCTAAGTAACAATATGCGTCGTGACTAAAATCAAATACATTTCCTCTTCTCACACTGAGGTACAATTCCTCAAAATCTTTACCCCTTATTCTTGCTATTTATATCTCAAGTAATAGGCTCATGATGGTATCCCCTGAAACATCCAGGGTGGTATTATCTACCGATTACGGAACATGAGGATTTACACCACAACCACTCACTTTCCTCCAGCCTTAACAATTATCTCCCAAAGGAGTTTAGCACCTGATGAGACCGGTAGTAAACTACTATATAATCATGTTTCCCTTTTTGTACAACTCTTTCTTATCTCAGTTTGTCATGTGCTTAGTTTTTCTCTGCACCTGCCATAAATTCTCCCCACACTCCTCATAAGCCCCATAATTAAATTTTAATGCGGACGACTTTAATCTCAAAATAAGAGACAAGATCATTTACCACTTGAGGACAGAACTGGAGACTTGGGACTCGAGAAGAATGAAGATTTAGAAACGTAGCTCTAAGAAACATCTACAGAAAACCAGCTAGAATGATGGCGGCACACTTGATCAGGTATTTGCCAGGCTACACAGTAAAAGTATTCCTTCGGAGGAGCCCCACTTCTAATCAGGATGAAGAAATGACAACAGACGATCATTTTCACCTTAACAAGCAAAACAAGCCAGATAAAAGCTACAAAATCATGGTTTTTCTGAACCTGTCAAAGCTCAGGATGCAAAAAAAAAAAAAAAAAAAAAAAAAGTTCCACCTAAGTGGAACTAAATTCCAGAAAGTGTTGAGCCGTGAAAGAGAGTCCCCCCCCCCCCCCCCAATGGTTTCCTTCCTGGTGGAGTGGCTAAGGAGGAATCATCCCACCACAGAGGAGGGTAAGGAGAAACCAACTTACCCTTTCATAAATTTTAACAGCAACATGTGTGCTGACAAGATCTACAAAAATTCCAAGGATTTCACAGAGCAAACCTGTACCACCCAGCCACTCACTCCCACTGGGCCCCACTGCAGGCTTGCCAAATTATGCTGAAGGCTGGGAGACGGGCCTGGAAAGCTGAGAGATACCCTCAAATGCAAGTAATCTGTCCTCTGACAAGGAGGGGGAAAGAATGGACAGAAAGGAGAGAAATCAACCCCAGAGATTTCAGACGTTCAGCTGCCAAGGGCCGAGGTGAGACAGGAGAGCTAAGGCCAAAAGTTCCACCCAGATACTCGGGACACTGAACTACCAGGGGAAGGACTGCTAAAAGAAATGGTGTTACCAGCACGGAGATATCTCGCCACGCACAAAAGCCTGGGGCAGGACGAGAGCAAAAAGAACTCCAGAATGACTAAGGGACAGACAATTGGGCTGTAAAGCAGAGAAATCACCCAAGGTTCAAGAAAGCTGAAGGCTCATATATAAAGCACAAAGAGATAACTGAAATCACACTCAGACAACAAATCTTGCAGAAGGTCAAGTCTCAATCCTGCTCTCAAAACACTGGAACAAACTAAAGTTGCAAAAAACCCTGAACTAGCCCGACAACACAGCTTCTGGATTTAACCTCACTGTCTCTTAAACTAACATGAGAAATAATAGGCAGTTTTCTGGAAGTAAAGAGTATTTACTTCAATCCGTACTGTTTTTGCATAAATATTCAGCTTTTGGTAAAAAATTACAAGATACAGGGGTGCCTGGGTGGCCCAGTCGGCTCTTAGCCTCGGTGGCTAAGTGTCCGGCTCTTGACTTCAGCTCAGGTCATGATCTTGCAGTTGTGGTATGGAGTCCCACATCAGGCTCCACGCTGACAGTGCAGAGTCTGCTTGGGATTCTCTCTCCCCCTCTCCCTCTGCCCCTCCCCTGCTCCCATACACTATCTCTCTCTCTCTCTCTCAAAAATAAACTTAAAAAAAAAAAAATTAGAAGATCCAGGGAATAGCAAACCACAGGCAAAGATGAATTTATTAATATAATCAGATTAGACAGGGCCCAGATGTTAGGATTATCAAACAGACTAAAATGGCTATGACAAAAACACTGAAGAAACGGGGAACTTCATTACAGAACTAAAGCTAGAAAAGAAACAATCACAGGGAAATGTTAGAAATGAAAACTACAGTAACAGAAATTAAAGATTCCTTTAAATGAATTTAATAAAAGACAGTAATGAACAGTGAACTTGAAAACAGGCCAAACAGTACCCAAATTGAAAATCAAAGGGGGGGGGGAAGCAAAACCCTGAATATCTGAGACCAAATATCTACTAACTAGAGTTTAACTGGAGTCCCAGAAGGAGATGAAAGAGAAAATGGGACAGAAAAAAAATACATGAAGAGATAATGGTCAAGAACTTATTGGAAATGATGGCAGATATCAACCCACAAGTGCAAAGGAAACAGTCACAGTCAATGGGCTGAATGTTAAAGACAGAAGTAAAGATAAAGGCTGAGTGCCAGCTAGGATGACAGCTAAAACTTCACTGAAGATCCAGACAGAAGGGGAACCTGCACTCATTCATAAGCTCTTCTCCAAGGGCTTCAACTGAGATCTCTTGAAAAAGACTCGCATGGGGCAAAAGATGGGAGAGAGCTCTTCCGCCTTGGCAGCATCTCAAAAGAAACAAAAGCCTTCAACTAGGAGGAGATAATCAGGAAAATCTCCCACACCTAGGGCCCAGGGAAAGAGCATGCCTCAAGGGGAAGAGCAGAGCAAAAGCCATGGTACTATTGGGGGATGGGGCAGAACCTACTTGCCCACCTGCTACACACACACCAGCCTTTCCCCCTGTAACGATAACCACAGTCTAGTGCTACAAGAAGGCAGGAAACACTGTCACCACCAGTCCCAGACAAGGATACACTGATGCTGAGAAATAAGGAGAAGAAAAAGCTATCGGACACTGGCACAGGAGCAAGAAACTGGCCTGGGACTCAAGATCCTGAACTAACACAAAGCAAAGGTCTGCTGTTCCTAGATGGGGAAATCTGTAACAAATATCAGCAAGTCACATACAGTTATACATACAGAAAAGGTAACACATCATTACAATGCAGGGTTTACTGCACGGAGCAAAACTGGCTCAACGGTAAAATAATAAACAAATAAATAAAGCACCTCATTTATCGTAATAAAAAAGAAAAACTTTACGATTCTCTTAACTGATGCAGAAAAAAAGAAAGCATTTGGTATGTTAATTTAATATCCATCCGCAATTAAAAAGTTTCAGCAAACTGGAAATAGAAAAGAGGAAGAAGTTCTTTATTCTGAAAAAGGACATCTATGAAAAACCTAGAGTTCGCAACATATGTAATGATGAAACATTAAATCCCTTTTCCTTATGACTGGAAAGAAGACAAGGACGTCCACTGTTGCCACTTCTATTTAATAAAGCCCTGGATGTTCTCGCCAGCCCAGTAAGGCAAGAGACAAAAATAAATAAAATAAAATAAAATAAAATAAAATAAAATAAAATAAAATAAAATAAAATAAAAGACTGGAAAGAAAGAAGCATATTCTCTGGTGATATGACTGTCTCCATGGAAAACTGCATGGAATCTGCATGGTGGTAAGGTTGCTGTGATAAAGCTATACATTTGCTAAAAAAAAGAAACAGAATTCTCAAAAAAGGACTTTGGATTCTCAAAAGACCATTCTCAAAATGGTCTTCCAACTGAAGACACTTGGGCCTTAGGACAGTTTGCTAGAAAATAATGGTCACAACCTAATAAATAATCCTACTCATTCCCTCAAAGGGGAAGAAAAATTAATGAGGTTAAGGCCCCCAGCCCCAATTCAGGACACTGTCCCAAGGGTCTCCCAGAAGAGCCAATACCATATGCCACGTTTCATAAATTTATCCGGCCAATGGGTACATTTCTTTAGGCACATCTCCTGGAACCATGTAACAATGCTGCCCTGGCACTCTTCAAAGTCCAGCTGTGGTTTAGACACTAAAAATGTGAAGGGAGCCAATAAGCAGGATTCTGTGACTTTCTTTAGCAATACAGCAGACATGGTGAGAAGGTGAGGTTTGCCCAGAGCTAGGGATTTGTAAGGTAAGTAAAGCACAGCGAGAACTTGAGTAGCACGGTTAAGCTGTCTACAGTGGTTGACTCTATATACTACCCATAAATAAGCAAGCCAGTACACAAAACTACAACTTGAAAAATAAAGCAAACACACAAAATTCCATCAAACACATGTAATAATCCACCGAAGCAGATGTTTGGGACTACCGGGCAGCCAAAGGTATACCTGCCTATCTGTGGCTTCTGCTGAATTCCTCCTCTGCCACAAAGCATGCTAAAGGGGAGCCAGCTGTGTAAACCTCAGGCCCATGTGACATAGTCTTTTTGGAGCACAGAGAACATGCTGATTAATTCAACCTTCAGAAGGGAGAGGGATCACAGAAGGGACACCAGAGCAGAAGCCTAAGAGGAGAGAGAGAACATCAGGCAGAAAGTTCAGCATGTTTCCAAAGAGTTTCCAGGAGTTACAAAATCCGTAGGTATCGTTACAACATGGGATAGAAGGAAACAATGTGGTAGGCACGCCGCAGGGGAGGGGAAGGCCAGCCCAGAGCACAGAGCCAAAGAGAGTCTCCTCCTTCAGGTATTTCCAAGACAATTCACCACCCCGATGAGGACATTCCCCGGACAAGGAGGACTCAGACAACTGCCACTGACCAACCAAACTGAAGAGCGTGTAGTGGCACACGAGTCGCTGTCTGGAACCCAGAAAGAGAAGCAAGTCTGAAGGCTACGGTTTACGGGGTCACTACTACATAGGCCTTAGTGTAAGTCACCGTGCCCCCCACGTGACCAGAAGGCAGCACCGAAGACCGCAGAGGCTCAGGAGAGGGTAGTCAGCACACAGACAAGAGTGTGCCCAAGCAAGGCAGACAACCGTCCCTGCTGAAAAAAGCAGATGCAGCCAGTCTCGAGGGTCGGTTTCTGAAGACTCTCCGGGTCCGTCCCAGCCCCACACCCATTTTATCCTTAGAACAAAACTCTTGAGTTCCATGAGGGGGGTCCCTGTTCCTTGTGAAAAACTGATAGAACAAACAAAATATAACAAGAATTTGTCCGAAAGGATCTATACCTTTGGTTCAAGGTTAATCCACTTGAACTTGGTTAATCCACTTATGAGAATTCAGCCTAAGAAAATGAATAAAAATTAAACTGTATCATCAGCAAAACTGAAAGGGATTCCCAATGGTAGTAACAGGTAGTAACAGAAACACTTCTTTTGGGAGAAATGTTTCTGAGGTCAGATGTATTCTTGGGAATCTAAAAGTTTTCTGTGAAACCTTTCTAGTTTTATTTCTTCATGGGAATAAATACCCGAAAAGTTTAAGCCTATTCTGGGTCATCTGTGAGACCTCATGGCCTAGTAGAACCACATAATCTCGGCGTCCCATGTCTTAGAAAAACAGTTATGAGCACTTTGGAACAATGTAACCACCGAACGTTAACAGCCTTCAGTCGTCATGTCTTTGTAACCAGGGCTGGCTGACACCTGGCTAATTATCTCCAGAGAATTTTTAAAGTATTCGGTAAAATATTTTTCAGTAATGCTGATAATACATTTCAACCGGTTGCACGTTTTAAATAGCTAAGATATATTTAGCCAACAGTCTTGAAATGAAATGTTAACAGACTGAATTTAGGTTTTTACAAGGTATCCATGTCAATGTGCTCCAAGTTGAAGACAAAACGGAATAAGAAAACTAGATTTATGATCAAGTTATTGAAAAATGAGTCATTTACGGAATATACAGATTTCCTTCCATAGTGTGGCAGCGAGCTCTGTACTGAAATTAGATTTTTTTTTCAACATCTGCAAGAAGTGAAAAACAAGTTCAGATACTAATTCTGTTCCTAATTCCAGCAATAAGTGAGACTTACAAAGCAGGATTCATTACAACAGGAAGGCTTTATCTGTACAGCTCAATAAGAAACCTTATCAAGTGATAGATCAGTAAAACTAGGATTCGAAGATTACTCACTGGAAAGTTTCAGTTAAGTAAAAGGTCTGATTATCCTGAACTCAAAAATAAAGCCTTCAAGTTATTAATCACTGTATAACATAGTTTTACAAATAGGACTCTCTACGTATTTTATTAAACTATAGTTCATTTCTTTGAGCCCTCAACGCTGCTCTTTGCTTATTGTTTTTATTCTGATATAAACCTGATCACTTAATATAGATTTTAAAAAACCTCCAAATCCTGAGAATGTTTTCTCATTTTCTTATACTGTCTTCTAGAGTACACAAATTTTTACTTTAGACTCTTTTAGGACACACTTTGCTTCTTTCTAAAGAAATTCCTTTCTGCCCCCAAGCACCTAGTGCTTACTCTATGACACAACAGGTTAGTCTCGGAATCAGGTAATTAAGCATTAACTCAATTCTAAGCATCCTACCATCGCTCACGAATGAGGAATCTGAGGCGTGAAGGCCCCTGATGTAAAGATATCCCTCCCTAGATATTCTTGTGGATGTTTTAGTACTGCTTTTCACATTTAAGTTTCCAACATACCAAGAATTTGCTTTTGGTTAAGGCGTGAGATAATGACCAAACATCTCCTGTAAGGACAGCCTACTTTATCAGGGCCGTTAGTTTATCTTTCCTTTAATAATCCACGTGGCTCTTGTCACAAAGCAAATCCCTAGAAACCAACGTCTGACTGCAGGCTTTGTATTCTATTTATTGTACTTGTTCACACCTACACCAGAATCCCAATGTTTTACTTCCTTCCCCTCTCTAGGAAGCTGATCATCTGCAGGGTGAGTCCCTCTCTCCTCCTTTTTCAAACGTACGTTAGTTATCTTTAGTTTGTAAAGTCCCACAGGATTGTGATTACATCACTTTGTGGAGAACCAACATGTTTATAATATTGAGTATCCTTATTTATGCAAATGAGATATTTCTATTTATTTTGAACTTATGATCCATCAGTAAGTTGCAGAATTTTCTCCGGAAAGGTCTCACACATCTTGTTTAATTTGTTTATTCTTCCAAGTATCTTGGGTTTCATTGTGAATGGGTGTCTTACCTAAAAAATTAAATATTTCAGTCATACCAAAAATATATGGAAACACCCTTGGGCCTCCCACCCAGCTCTGTCATCTCTTAGCATTCTGGGGTATTCTGACCAGATAGAAGAAATAAGACATGCTAGATGGATAGAGCTCAAATCCCCCTAGCTACCCCTTTCCACTTCCATTCCCCTCCTCCTTGCTTCTCAGAGATCATCGTCATCCTGATTTTCCCCTGTTGTCACTTAAATGGTTTGGGTACATACTGTACCCCTAAATTCTTGCACATTTTATAAATTTCTATGACACATTAATACCGCTCATGTCACTTTGCTTTTTGCACTATTACTATCCACATTGATACATATATAATCCTGAACTCTAGGTCACTCATTTCAGCTGTCATAGAGCATGCCACTGTGTCACTATTACAGCTGTCCATTCTCCTTTTGATTGCTATTTAGATCGTTTCCAATTCTCCACTCTTACAAGCTGCCAGGAGTAGTCTGTATACCTTCTTACACGTATGTGAGAGCTGTTCAGGGGCAGAAACTTTCAAACTTCTTGATCAAAAGAGCAGACCTGCAGTGAGAAATACATCAGTCTCTCTCAATTAAAACAGACATTTTACTGTATGTCACCCTCTGCTATTTCTCTAAATTGAGTGTCGTGAACCACTGGTGAACGTGAAATCAATTTGGTTGGTTCTGAAAAATTCCTTTTAAAAAGCAAAAGAAAAAATAGACAAAAATTAAGTATAAAAAGTAGAGACAATAAAATAGGAAACAGTACACTTAATTATTTTAATATTTTAATTGTTTTTATCACACGTAAGATACATTTTCCAAGAGGGTCTGTAAAAAACATACGAAAGCCACTGCCTTGGGACATATGCCGAGGAGCAGAAAGGCTGCAGAGCAGGCCATGCACACAGACTCTACGAATGCTGTCAACAGGGTTCTAGCAACTGTCATTCCCACCAGGGAAGTAGGAGTTCCTCTTTAGCCCCACGTCACCAACATTTGACGTTATTTAGTCCCTTGGAACTTTTGCCAAAAGGATGGGTGTGACACGGAGGGTTGCTGATGTTTTGCACCTTCCCTGACTACTAAGAAGTCTCAGGATATTTTCATGTTTATTGACTTTTCAGGACTCAATTCCTTTGAATCATTTGTTCATACTCACCACCTTTTTCTTAAATCACGGGATTGATGTATAGAGTCTGGATAACAACCTTTTGTTAATTACACTTGCCACATCTCTTCACTCAGCAAGTGACTTTTGGTGGCTTTTTACACTAAGATTTCACTTTAATGTGCTCAAATTTAATCAATATTTTAAATATTACGTATAAATGGGTATCTTTTTTTTTTTTTAAATGAAGTGGGTTTTTTTTTTTTTAACGTTTGAGAGAGAAAGAGAGAGAGAGCGAGCACGAGAGCGAGCGAGCAGCGGAGGGACAGAGAGAAAGGGAAACACAGAATCCGAAGCAGGCTCCAGGCTCTGAGCGGTCTGTGAGCAGAGCTCAACGTGGGACTTGAAATCACGAAATACGAGATCATGACCTGAGCTGAAGTCGGATGCTCAACAAACTGAGCCACACAGGTGCCCCTACGTGGGTATCTTCTTAAAAATCCCTCCATATGTTGTCATCTTTTAAAAGTCATAAAGTCTCAAGTTTTGCTTTGCGTATTTTGGTGTATGTTGTGAGGTAGGGATCTTTCCCTCCCCAACAAAGATAACCAAGTATACAAGTACTATATATTGAATCTTCCTTAGCAGTTACAATGCTACTTGTGTTTCTGGGTCCTTTTCTTTTTTTTTTTTCCATTAATCTATATTTAAGGCAAATACCATCATGTCTTAACTACTAAAGTGAAAGTATTTTTCTTGATATTGGAGAAAGTGACTTCTTTCACCTCCTGGGATTTTAATTGGAATGACACCAAATATACGAGAAAGAAAACTGACATATATAATAGTGTCTTCCATTCATAAACACAAGTATATACATCTCCCTATAATTATATGAGCCTTAAAATTTTCTCCTTTAAGGTCCCACACATTTTGGCTTTATTTTTTCCTAGGTATTTTACAATTTGTGTTGCCATTTTAAATGGTGACTTTTTAAAATTTAAATTGTCGCTGGTATATAGAAATGCAGGGTATTTATGTATTGGCTTTAAAAATCAACTTTATTGAGGCTTAGTTTGCATACAATGAAATGCACAGATGCTAAATGTATAGTTTGAGGAGTTCTGACAAATATATACATCCACATAACCAGCATCCTAATCAAGATATAGAACCATTTCCACCATCTCATCAAGTTTTCTTGTGTCCCTTTTCAATTTACCCTCCTCACCCGTTACTGATCTGATTTCTATCGAAGTAATTGTGCCGGTTCTAGAAATTCATATAATTGGAATCACGTCATATGTACACTTCTGTTTTTTTTTTTTTTTTAACCAACACCCTTTGCTCAAATTAAGCAAGTTCTCTTATACTCCTAGTTTTCTAAGAATCAGTACAGAATTTAATCATATGCTATTTTCCCCTTCACCCATCATCATTTGGCTTTTTTCCTTTGATGTGATTTCATTTATGGGTTTTCTTATGTTTAATCATCTTTACATTCCTGTGACACACCCTGACTAGCTATGGTTTTTTGTTTTAAGCAAATACTAATATTTTACCTAAAATGTGTATTGCCATGTTCATTAGTGAGATGTGGCCTATTCATTTCCCTTTGCCTAGTACATTCGTCCCATCAGGGGTATCTAGATTGCAGTAGCCTAACAAAATCATGTTTTCTGTTATTTCCTATAACATTTCGTGTAAGACTGAAATCATGGATTCTTTGTATGTTCTATACAACTTGCCCATCTGGGGTTTTCACTTGGGGTTTGGTTTCTTGGTTTTGGGTTTTTATTTAATTTTATTTTGGTGTAGGTAGTTGTCTAATTTAAGTTTTTAAATTATAATCTAGTCAAGTTTCTTATTCTTAAGCCAATTTTAGTAATTTATTTTACAAGAAATTGTGCATTCTGTTTTCAAATTTAAAGGCAAAAAGCTGTTCACAGTGTTCTCAGCTTTAAAATCTCAATTTGTCTGTAGTCATATCCCCTTTTGATTTCTAATGCATTTGTGCCTTTTTTTCCTCCTCTATCAATCTTGGCAAACGTAGTCTTTTCAACTTGGCACCTTTGGTTCAGTCGATCCGATTATAACTTTTTTTTTCATTAATGTTTCTCAACTTTATTTCCTTCCTTTTCCTAACTCATCACATTGTATAGTTAACGCATTAATCTTTAGTTCTTTAGTAACAAACATTTCCTCGTGAATGTGATTAGTGTCCTTATAAAATAAGCCCTAGGGGGGGAAAAAAACCAAAACCCTAGGAATCCCCTTGTTCCCTTCCACCAGATGAGGGCACAGCAAAGACAGTGGTCTAAGAAGTAGGAAGCAGGTCCCCACCAGACACCAAATCTGCTGGTGCCCTGAACTTGGACTTCAAGCCTCCAGATCTGTGAGAAATAAATTTGTTTTTATAAGCCACCCAAGTCTATAGAATTGTTACAGCAGACCAAAATGGATTCAGACATAAATTCTAACGCCTAGTGTATATTTTTTATTCCTTTACTTTGAAACTATGTCATCATACTTTTAGTTGTGTCTACTAATAAAAAGCATTTGAATTTTTTTTTTTTTTTTAAGTTGCCACTGTCCTTTAACCAGCAAGCTTTATTAAAATACCTGGGCCAATTTTCTATCGTCTTATTTTGTGTTTTGTAATTCTTCTGCATCTTCTTTGCCTTTTCCTCCTTTTTTGCCTTCTGTTGGAATGATCAAATTTCTTCATTTCCACTCCCTCATCCTCATTTGGAGTTATACCTTCAATTCCAAATCTTTTGGGGGGGGGAAGGGTGGGGAGATACCCTTAAAAATTTAATGGAAAACTTTCATCAGTAGGGTGCAGGTGAAAACACAGCTTACTAAAAAACCATAATAAAGGAATTAGAAAAAGACACTCTCATGCAGAGAAGGGTAAAAAAGAAAGCAAGTAAAATTTTGATAACTGGAAAATGAATGGATGAACAGATCAGAGACTACTAACTCTACTAACTCTAAGCGAGGTATGGGGAAACATCCTGATTTTCACAGCAGAATCCTCAAAGGGTTAAGTAAAAGACAGCACTAGTCACAGCAAAAATTGAGGGCTCTGAGAGGGGAGATGAAAAAGGCAGGATTGGGTGAGAGATATCTGAGAAGCAATTAGATCCTGAGATCTGCCTTCCAACTCTATCTATGTCACTAAGTACCTGTTCCTGTTCCTCTCCCTCTCTAGAAGACTAAATGTTTATTCTCAGCAGAAAGTAAAACAGTCTCACTGGACTAGGAGATGGCCTGGGGATCACTGGGAAAAGAGAGGGAGTAAATCAACGCGAGTACACTGCATGCTGAACGCAGACTCCCAATCCCTTCCTCCACTG
Organism: Panthera leo; assembly: GCF_018350215.1. Lineage (NCBI taxonomy): Eukaryota > Metazoa > Chordata > Mammalia > Carnivora > Felidae > Panthera > Panthera leo. The sequence continues at coordinate 67,912,243 of NC_056690.1, forward strand.
GGTTCTGGCTCCCAAAATACTAGCAGCCAAACCTTTACCATTTAGTCAGATCAAGACTCTTCTCTGGGGTGCCTGACCCGACCGAGGAGAAAAGACATACAGATACTAATACTGAGAGTTTACCAACAAACAGCCCACACAGATTACACTGAAACTGAAAGGAGACAAGCCTCACCCACAGGCTCAGTTTTCAATCGGCTTTTTGGACCCCTACCTTCGTAATCAAGGATGACTCTCATTATCTGAGGAAAAAATGGCCCAAACCTGAAAAACGCAACTCAAGAAATTTGAGACCATACAGAGAGAGGAAATCATTGTAAAAATCATCAACATAGCTAGAGAAACGAGGGAAGACAAGAGCAACCCTGAAGCAAGTGCAGCATGTTTTATAAAAGAAACATTAAAAAAATTAAAGAGCTTTGGATAGCTTGAGAGTTCTTGATAGCAGAAAGGGCAGACATCAATAGAAGGGATGGAAAGGTAGAGGAAATCCAGAAAGTACAACAGTAGGATGAAAAATAGTAGAAAAAGTGAAGAGCACTGAAGGACTTAATTCAGGAGGTCCAATGTCCAAAGAGGACTTCAGAAAGACATTAGAGATAACAGCGGGGCAGCGGTCAATCAAAGAAATCAAGAAATACTCCCTGAACCGAAAGACCTAAAGGGCCAATCAAGACCTCAGGACAATAGGAAAGAACACATCCACATACATCCAGGTTGGTGGCTGTGAAACTTCAGAATGCTAATGACAAAGAAAAGTCTGAAGTCTCCTGGCAGAAACAACAAGTTATTTTAAAAAGAATCACAACAGCTTTGGTTTTCTCAAGAGTAACAGTGTAAGTGAGGTCAACAGAGCAATGCCTTCATAATTCGGGGCAGGGGGACTACTTCCAACTGAGAATTCTATTACCCAACCAGGGTAGAATAAAGGTATTTTCGACATGTAACATCTCCAGATATTTACCCAATACATTCTCTCTCAAGGAAAGTCTTGACAGACATGTTTCATTAAAAGGAAGGAGAGCCAAAAGAATAAGGGATCTAACAAAATAAAAAGGTAAAGGAACCTCATAAGATGACCAAGAATGAAGAGGGATCCCAGGATGACTGCTGTGTCCTAGGTATACAGGCAACCAATGCAAACTGGAGCAAGTTCAAACATATACAGCCAAGAATAATGCCAGGCTTCTCTCCAAAGTGCACAAACATCATAAAAGTCAATGGAAGCGTTGTGATGAGACCCACAATGGTCATCGTAAATGATTAAGAGTAAATGATACAGTAAAGAACCACCCGATACATTTCTTTTAACCGTCACCTTAGCAAGAGATTTCTGCTCCCACAGACTACAATGCAAAAGAAGAAAAAAACTGCCTGAGAAATTCTCATGTATTCATACGTGTCTGTATACACGTGCAATTTCTTTAGACCAGGGCTGCCCAACAGAAATAGGATGCCATCCACACGTAATTGTAAATTTTCTACTAGCCACATTAAAAAACTAAAGTAAAAATATAAAATTAATCATTTAAATAATTTAATAATTTAATCCCACTATATCCAAAATTACTATTTCAATGCACAATCAGTACTAAAAAGTAAAATACTTTACATTCTATTTTTTGTTCTAAATGTTATAAATCTCCTGTGTATTTTCCACTTGCTGCCCATCTCAGTTCTGACTCGCTATATTCCAAGTGCTCGGTGGCCACATGTTGGGACACAGCAGCTCTAGAATGATACACCAGAAAGAAGCTCATAACAGTGGTTCCCTTTCTGGAAAGTAGAACTGGGGAGTAGGAGGTGGGAGTTTTCAGGGAGACTTACTTTTCATGATTTACTATTTTGTTCCTTTTGAATTTTGCACCATATTCATGTACTACCTACTCAAAAACATGAATAAAGTCCATTCCATAGAATAAATACATAAACGTAGATCTCCTTTGACCCGCTTCTAGAAACCTACCTCATGTATGTGTAAAATGATGAATAAACTAAGTTTATTTGTTGCGACACTGTTTTTAATACCCTGAGACTGGAAATAACCTAAATGTCCGTCAACAGAAGACTGGTCAAATACACTACAGCACCCATACAAAATAATACTCTGAAACCAAAGTAAATGGGTACTCATTATGTACTGACATGGAATAATCTATAAGATGATTATATAAAATACGTGACCCTTTGTCCTAAAAAGTAATATATGCACAAAGTTGCTCATATATGGACAGAATTACTGGAACATTACACAAAAACCTAGTAACGTTACTAGCCTTTGGAAAGGCAACTGGGTGGCAAGGGACAGGCTCGGAAAGAGACTTTTCACCATATATCCTTTTGCACCTTTTGAATTTTGAATGGTAATAATGTATTACCTATCTTAAAAGCTCCTCATTCTACATCTAGCTGGTATCTTTTTATTTACCATGTTTGGTCTTCATGTGATATGTAAGTTCATCTATAAAGACTAGTGTTTTTCTAGTTTCTTCATAGAGAGCGTTGAGGCTTGTTTTTCCCAGAGGCCAGATACTTGAATGATACTGAAGTAGTTTTTATACACACACACACACACACACACACACACACACACACACACACACACACACTTAGCACATAGTTCCCAGAGTCATATCATTACAACTTCATCCCTAGCAACTGGATTCGTTAGTAAACTCCCCAAAGTCAGCTTTTCCTGAACACTGACTGATTTCCAAGTTTCTGGTACCTGGAAACATCTCTCTCCCTCTCCTCCCTTCCTTTCCCCCTCCCTCTCTAGATCAACTATATACATAAGAGAAAAAACATATATACCCAAGGAAATCTCTTACATCTAATTCAACATTTATAGCAGGTGGAATGGGCCTAATCTGTGTCTGCTTTGGCATGTCTGTGTGATTTTAAGAAATCTAAGTAAAGAAGAGTTTAGTCAATAATGACAAACACTGGAAAAAGTAGTATGATAACTAAAAAAGACTGCTAAACTTGGCTGTTCAGAATTCACTGGTAACTTCTGAAAGGGAGGTAGGAAGCGAATATGAAAGAGTGGCAAAAAACGTTTCCAAGGTTCAAGGGTAGAACAAAGGAAGTGATTAAATATAGAAAGCAAATGTAGGTTTCAAATATCTTCAAATTACAAATACAAAATATTCCCCAAATACCTACATGAATTTTTATTTCAAAAGAAAGCTAGATTTTTTCAACATAAAATACTTCAAATGTAATAGTGCTGTCTCAAACACCTAAGGTCCTTCCAGAAAGAGTACAAAATCACCATAAGATTTTTGGCAATCCTGTTCAAACATGTGCTACACAGGTAGACAAAAACAAAAAACAAAAAACAACTAATGACCTGAATTTTGACAATGGTTTTAGTCAAAGAAATGAGGATAAAAAAAGTATTAAAAATATATATATAAAGATAGACAACAACTCATTGAAAAACAGACTTCTCAATTCTCACTGTAACTATGCTCTTTTCCAAAGTTGTAAGCCAGGAAGGAAAGACCCTGCCATTGGAAACATAAGGTGGCCCCACTAGAGAACGATGGGTGTCTTTTAAATGAAAGCAAATAGAAAACATTCACGTGTTCAATTTTATGGACTGTTAAAACCTAAAGTGAGAGCATGAATTTAACCCTGAAAGCAGGTCATTAGCTCAGTGAAAGGCCACATTACATACGGACTGCAAAGAGACTACCTATTCTTGGAGTTCTATTCCTTTCTCCTTGAAAGAGTTGTATGGAATCTATACGTCTATAAGCAGCTTGTAAACATAAAATTACATGCTGGTTTATCATTCCCAGATTAAAAAAAAAAAAAAAAAATATATATATATATATATATATATATATATATATATATATATATCCATCCAACTATTAGAAGACCACACTGGCCCAGACTCAAATCAGCATGAAGATTCAGTACTCCAAATGCCCTTCCAACTCCCAGAGTCTTGACCTGCTGAAGCAGCCGCTTACAGTCCTCAGGGTGTGCAAGTGCAATCAAAGCAAAGTCTACAGTAGGCTTGTTCAACAAAACTTTCTATTAAAATTAAATTTAACATTTATTTCCTCGGTTACTGCAGTCACAGTTCAAGTGCTAAGCAGCCACCTGTGGCTAGTGTCTACCATATTAGTTCGGGTCTACAGCCAAGGTTTTTCTCCGTGATCTATCAGTCCTCAGGGGGAGCTTCACAGGTTTCCCCCCCGGGAGAGGACAACTGAGCAGGCAGGACTTCCGCAACCGCCCATCCCCCTTACATTTTGAGATTCTGCATAACGTTTTGTACGTTCTGGGTGCTGTTGTGCGCATACAGGGGTGGGTGGGTGTGTGTACGTGCGCGCGCGAGCGTGCACGTGTTAAGTCTGAAAACTACTGGCTCAGAGCAGAAATGACGTACAAACCTCAGACCAAAGCTGAACCCTCTGATACTTAAAACAGTTTATAAATAAAAGTTTAAATGGCCAGTTTACATGAACTACTGCCTAACCACCTGTCTGTGAAGTAAAAGGCTGGTCTAAGCATGGAAAATTTGCATTCACTGCCACAGATAGAACATCTCTAGTCAACAAAAAAGTTTCCATAGGTCATTCAAATCAAGGGAGAAAGCTCACGGCCCTGCTTCCATTGTAGCATTTATCAGGAGTTTATTCTGTGAACTTTGCAAATCAGATTCGCCGCCCCATATTTTGTAAAGAAGCATGAGATTAAAATAGAGCATTTCCTTAATATTCACAAAAGTTTAACCATTATCTTTTTTTTTTTTTAACATTTATTTATTTTTGAGAGACAGAGAGAGACACAGTATGAGCAGACGAGGGGGCAGAGAGAGAGGGAGACACAGAATCTGAAGCAGGCTACAGGCTCCGAGCTGTCAGCAGAGAGCCCAACGCGGGGGCCCGAACTCACAAACCGCGAGATTATGACCTGAGCAGAAGGAGGATGCTCAACTGACTGAGCCACCCAGGCGCCCCTAACCATTATCTCTTTATAGAATTTTTGGAAGAGCTGAAGCAGCATATGAAAATGCACTTTACCTTAGACACAGGCAAATTACAAGATCACAGATTTCCCATGTTACTTGCTCAGATGGCATCTTTTTTGAATCAAGGTAACGAACTTGATGGACTTCCAATGGCTCCCCCCAAGATTATTCTTCCTTACCAACTGAACACATTAAGCCTGAAACTATGCCCTCCCCCAAAATGGAAGGGAGTTAGGAGGAGGACACCAGATTTAAGGAAATGCAGGTTTTCAGACGCAAACTGGGCACATGTACTGAACAGATAGCAACTAAAGTCTACACTTACTTTCCGCTGCTCTCATCCTCAGGCCAAAGTAATTCCAGATTTTGAAAAATTACAGGACTAAAAAAAAAAAAAAAGAAAAAAAAAAGAAAGAAAGAAAGAAAAAGAAAAATCACAGGACTAGCTAGAAGAATTAGTGACCATTTCATATTACAATGAAATAAACTCACAAATTTTAATGGGATTAAAGTCACTCACTAGGATCTCTGTTTTCTTAAGAGCCCAAACTTAAAGAGATCTAAATTACCAGGCACCAGCCCTATTACTGTGGCTCAGTTACATCTAAGAGGAATGTACACCCTGTGTACTCTAGAATGTAAGTCACAGAATTAGCTTAATATTTCTGGCTATCTGGCCAAATCAAAGGCAGTGTCTAAATCCATCTAGCTTGGCAAAATTATATTCTCCCCACATGAAATTACAGAAACTGAAGCTGAGGGCTATCCTTGACATGACTAGCTAGAATCAGCACTGAAATAAGCCCTAATTGAATACATTGCAATTATAACAATCTGGAATAATGATCAAAATTGATCAGAGACAAGCCATAAGCCTCAAACTCATTTTTAAATGAGTAACATTGAATTACTTGTGTACTACTGGGGAAAAAAAAAAAAAAGGCTAAGGCTATGTGTTACAAGGTCACCAATTAGCATTTAACGGAGTAGATTTAGAAAGTAACTCTTCCTGGGTAGGAAGGAGAATAATCTAAAAAAAAAATTATTAAGGCTAAATACTGGGTCAAAGTCACACATAAGAGGCAAGAAGCCCTCAACAGACAGGCTAGCCAACTGTCCATACTTGTTCAGTCCTCGGAATCTCTAGCACACCATCTTGAAGCCTGAGTGAAATGTTTTAGCTGACACCCCTGCAGACTGACAAGGAATGACCTACTCCAAAAAAAGGGGGTGGCATGGGGTGCTACAGCACTTAGATCACCTTTCTTTACTACTGGCCTAGCATGAAAGGCTTCTCAGTCACGAACAGTGGAGCTCTAAATAGCAAAACAAATGAAAAACATCTTGCTCATAGTAGGTCCTGTGGATCTTTCACAAAACAAGTCATTCTATATGGCACAATGTTCTACCCCTTTAAGAATATTTGCTAATCATCCCAAATGACAATCTAAAGCATATTATGTAGATTACTGCACTCTTAAAAAGATTTTCCCAAACATGGCTTAAGCTAATTGATGAACATTCATTACTACGCTTTCAGGTCTGGTCCTGCACTGAATGGTCCCAGACATGCTAGTTAGGCTCTGAATATTTGTTTTGTGTCCTGTAGATTATCTCTATTATCCTCACCAGGCTGTTATCTGTTTTTTTTCTTTCCAGACACACATAGGCTAAAACAGTTCCCCATCCTCCTACCCCACCACCCCCCCTCCAACTCCTCTTAACCTCCCACATTACTCACAATCTACTTGTTTCTAATCTACTGTGGGTTTAGAAGCTAGATAACTTTGTTAGAAACACCTGAAATAAATGCCAACAGGTTCCGATTAAGGGTCTCGATGGCTCTCCTATCACTAGAACTTTAGCTTAAAAAGAACTGCTGAAAGCTACAACCAGAAGACATGGCGCCTGGGTGGCTTAGTTGGTTAAGGGCCCAACTCTTGATCTCACCTCACTAAGGTCATGATCTCCGGGTTCATGAGTTCAAGTCCCATGTCGGGCTCTGCACTGATAGGGTGGAGCCTGCTTGGAAGTCTTTCTGCCCCTACCCAACTTGTGCTTCCCCTCTCACTCTCTCAAAATAAACTCAAGAAAATAAAAGAAAAGAAAAGAAAAAAGAAAGCTACAAGAGAGCAACAGATCACCTGGGAGGACCCTATGTCTGAGGCAATGTTCTAGGTACTTCAACCACAATCATTTAATCCTCGTAATAACCTGAAGAGGCAGGTATCCTTACAATCATTTTCAGCCAGAAAAACAAGGCTCAGGAGTTAAGCAATTTGCCCAACATAGTAACTGAGAAACCAACTATTAGCCTGTCTCTCTGATGCCACAACCCATGGCCGTCCTACTACATGAGATTGTAGCCCAATCCTTATTCTCGATGTCGGTCATTGTCTTTGCACTTTATTTCCAATTCTTTCACTGGAATGTGTCTGATGCAGGTTTGCTTCCTTTCTCCAGCCACTTTCTATAACTAAAGGGCAATGGATAGTCAAACTAAGGCCGAAGGAAGTTTAGCTCTGTAAGTGTTCACCTGTTCAGCAACAGATGTGTTTCTGAAACACTGGCCACATCCTCAGTTGTATAGATAGTGAAAAACTGATGACAAGCTCCTCCCCAAACTACAGACTGTTCCCAGTGACACTATGAGTTAACACTTGTCTTCCCTGGTAATGTCCTCTACAGTAAAGCATGCAATGCAAGCATACTTTAGAAACTGGCTCAGTAACATATCGCAAGCTCCCTCAATTTGTACAATAAAGTGATTTCCTTACTCTGAAGACTGGAGGACAAGGCAGGAGATAGAAGGAGTTTCTACTTTTCTAATTCCATTAAGGAACAGGGGTATACTTGTTCCCTGTTACTCTATTGCCGAGTCCAGGGCCTGACACACAGCAAAGCCTATTTTACTTGTTGAATAAATGCTACTTGTTCAATAAATACAAGTTATTTGTTGAATAAATGTATAACCTCTCCTGAATTGGTTTTGAAATCTTTGGATTTCTCACTTCTGACATACCCTTGCAATACTTAGTGGAAAACAGCTTTCATCTCACAAAAACTAAAAGCTTAACAACGGTTCCTCTCCTCCCATCAAAAGACAAGGGATCTAAAAGACATGCCCCTCTCCACCCTCTAAAAATGACTCTCGTCCCAAGAACATGAATGAGCCCCCATCTGCCGGACTGCGCCAAATACAGCTTTTATAAGCATTACAAAAACACCTGTATAAAAAAAGCTGTTCTAAAACAAGGCCTTTGGAGTCCTAAAGTACAAAACCAATAGAATAAGGAGAGCATTCAGGCATTTGTAAGAGCCAAAACTGAAAATATCACCTAAATACAAAAACTTAATAAATGGGTCTTTGATCAGCAGGCTATGCAGCCACATATCTCCCCCCAATGTGAATATGATAACAATATGATTCTAATATTCACAATATGAAAATGAAAAGGGGACCTTTTGCCATCTTGAAGTAGAAATAACCTTTGCTCCTATTAAAGAGTGACTGCTGAAATATACAAAACCAACCCCAAATTCCTACTTAGTTAAAACACATACCAGGCCTGACAAGCCACAAACAACAGGAAATTACCCCTCATGGTTTCTTACAGGACTATTATTACACCAACCTTACAGATTGTGTAGATTTGATCACTTTCGGCTAGGCACAGGTAAGTTACAACCATGAAAAAGCAAACTCTTGGTGAACACCTACAATGTAAAAGCACTTTAGAAGACACAACTACAACGCATAAAAGCAAAGCTCTGAGAGCAATTTCTTACTAAACAAGCCCAGAAATGGATATTTCCAATCACATTGATTAAAACTTGCCAATGAACTACTTTAAACTCAATTTTAACATTAAGAGTACTAAATGAGCACTTAGACTCAACATATTCTTATTTATTACCACGACTAATTTTATGGCAAAAATTAAGGAACTTTGAAAACAAAAATCAGTGTTACTTTTCGAATTTAATATAAATGTTTGCTAAATAAACTTCTGGTTGAGAAAATTCCTCCAATATCCTGTATGGTTTTTTTTAAAGCAAATGAGAAAAATCCTCAAACTAGTATACATTTATGAAATCTATTTTACATTATGTCTCCCATCTCTGTTATATCTGCTTCACATATTTATGTATTTACATTAAAACTCTTCAAACTTCATTTAACTACTTAACTTACACTTCTATCTAAAGAAAACATTTTAAAGGGGGTCAAAACTAGAAAAGCAAATGTATTTTCAGAGTAATAGCAAATTAATTCTTATGTGGCTCAAGGAAAAACATCCTTACGATCAGTGATACAGGTTCAATTCATATAAAACCAGGAAAAAAATGAAAAGGAACAAAGATTACAGAATTATGAAGAATTCTATAAATTAATTCAAATTTCAAGGAGCACTTTTGAAAGATGTAATTACTCCCAAGTTAAGTTTGTGTGGCCACCTATTTATCCATTAACAGTTACTTTACATGTGTTACTTCAGAAGTTTAAAACAAAATTTAGGACACTCCAAACTGTAACAAACAAGACACGATTTTGATGGAAAAATGCTTCCAAACTCGTTTCACCTGGAGATGCCTTTCTAATTAATGGTTTAATTGACAAGAAACCGGTAGTATTTAACTTTCAAGGGGTCAAGAGGAAGGAACAACAAAACCAACCTAGGTATTGTTTTCCTTTTGTTTGGGATCAAAAGGAAACCATAACCACAAAAAGGTTAAGTAAAAGCCCAAAGTACCCAACCCAAGGACAGTATCCCCCAAGAGAAAACAAAACAGAGTTGCAATTTGTAAACCAAGTTTGAAATACGCGAATCAATTAGCGTGCTTTCCTAAAGGCGTGTGATAAAAACTAATGGGCTCCGCTCGCAGAGCAACTTTCACAAGTGAATGCAGAAGGATCTCGGCAGAGTATCAGCCGTGTGCGTGCTTGTGAGAGTACACACAAGCAATTCAGAACCCCGGGACTATAATGGTTAACAAAGGTTACGGGGCGAGGGCGGGGGGAGGAAAGTGGAAGCGAAGTATCGCACGCTCCTAACACGGCTTGCCAACAACTCCCGAAACGAGAGCTCCGTCCCTCCGGCTTTGAAAATCAGAACCACAAACTACCAAGCGCGTTCGCGGCGGAGGGGACGGGCCCCGGCCGGCCCCAGCTCCCGGAGGAGCAGCTCGGGCGCCGACCCCTTCCCCTCCGGGCCGTCCGGCCCCGCCACACCCCGGCCCCCAGCCCCCGCGGCCATGTGACGCGGCGAGCCTCGCCGACCCGAGCCCGACACAAACACACCCCTAGCCCCGAGGGCCCGCCGGGCGCCGCCGCTTTACCTGCGCGCCGAGGCTCCGGGTCCCGCCCCGTCAGAGCCGGGGGTCCGGGACCTTTTGTTCCTTCCTCTTCCGAATGGGATGAGGGGCTGGCGGGGAGAGGGGAAGGGGCGATTGGAGGCGGAACTGAAAACACTCTCGCGGCCGCCCGGCCCGCCCCGCCCCCCAGCCACTGCCCGGCCCGCGGCCCGGCGCGCGGGGAGGGGGCGCGGGCTCGGCCACCGCCCGCCGGAGGGAGGGGGTGGGGACGCGCGTCCCGCCGCCGTCGCCGCCGCCCCTCCTCCCCTCAGGCGCGCGCCCGTCCGCATCCCCCACCCCTCGGGCCGCCCGGACGGCCGGGCCCTCCCCCGCCGCTCCCGCCGGCCCACCTCCGCTTCCGCCCTGCGCCCTCCGCCGCCGGCCGCAGCGGCGCGGCGCACCCACCTCCGGGCGGCTCGCTCGGCGCTCGCTGGCTGCTGGCTGGGAGCTGCTCCGCCGCCGCCGCGGCCGCGCGGTAGACCCGCCTCCCACCCCGGGCCGCGAGCCCCGCCGATTCGCCGGCGCAGCCCCGGGGCTGGCACCCTGCCGCCCGCTGATTGGCGCCCCCGGCCGCCCGTTAGGGCGCGAGGCACGCCGGCCGAGCGCAGCGCTCGGCGCGCACGGAAGACGGGGTGAGCGGAGGAGGGAAGGAAGGAGGCCGAGCACCCGGGAAGGGTCGGGGCGCGAGCGGGGTTCGGAGAGTCGCGGGCCACTACCTCCCCACCTTCTTTCCCTTTGGCCGCCCCGCCCTCCCGGCCGGACCGGCGGCGCGCGCAGCCAATCAGCGCGCGCGGTGCTCGGGGTGTGAGCCGCGCGTCGGGGGCCTCGAATCGGAAGGGAGACGTCGCTCGCTGATTGGTCCCGCCTCCCCCGTAGAGCGTGAGGCGAGGCGCGGCCGGGCGGGAGGGCTGCCGGGCGGCCGAGGATGAGGCGGAGTGGGACGCCCGCGGTTTCGGTTGACTACGTCTGGGGCGCGATTCCCACGAGGCTCTGGGAAGAGAAGGGGAGGGGAGAGATGAGCAGGGGAAGGGAAGGCACGGAACCCGCCGAGCTGCCGACCACCCCTCACTCATCGCCTGGGCCCGGGGCCCCTCCCCGGTCTCCTGCCAGCGCCATTGGGTGGGGCCTGTGGGGGCCGCCGCCTAGTCCACCTTCCGTACTCAAGCCGGGAGTGGACACGTGCTCATCTTTTGAGGGGGCCCGGGGTCCGCCTCGGGGACAGGACGAGATGGGGCAGAAAACGGGTCCGCAGAAGCCCGAGGACCCGACCCACCCTGGGCCCGCCCAGAGGCGAACGAGTGGGCGGGGCCCTCGTGGTGGTAAACGGGGCGGGGTCCGAGATGTAAATAAGCCCAAGGAGGGGATTTTTACGGGGTTTAGGAGCCAGGGTAAGGGATGCCAGGTATTTAGGTAGAACCGGAATCTTGGTTCTGTCTTCGTTAAAAATGGTGCTAGTCATGCATGCTCTGAAAGATCCTTGCGAAGTCTAAAAGATAAGCGCTTAGCACGATGCTCCCTAATTGCTGGGTTATCTTCCCTTCCTCTTCAATTCTCCACTGATGAGGCGATGTTCTTAGGCTCCAACTTCGCACATGTGCGATACAAGGCCCTAAGCTGCTGGCTGTCCAAGGCTGGTGGGTGGGTGTCTGCACTTCAGTAATCTTGTCGCTTGTACCCTACGGACACCCAAGCCTGTGCTGAAACATTGAACCCAGCTAATCACATCAAGTATTTATTAAGCACCTACTACGTTTGGCGGGGAGCACCACAGAGCCAAAGACGAAGAGGAACAGGTCTTACACGGGTAGTTGGTGCCAGAGCAAGACCGGAACTCAGTTTTCTTGGCTCCATGGCCCGCACTCATCCCCCTCCATCCTTACTTTGTGGCTTCAACGGGGAGCTCAAGACAAACGAGGAAAGAGACACTTGGTAGTACACATCTGTTTTCTAACAGGCCAGGTGACCATTTTCAACAGCAAGAGTTTTGAAGCATACTCTTTCTTTTCAGAAATGAAAGCTTCCCTGAAGAGCGTGCCTTCAAATGGACTTGGAGAGATAGTTGGCCATTCTCTGTGTCCTGCAGGTTTTCCAGACCATCAAGATGTTCATTTCTACCACCTCCTCCAATATGGAAGCCCTGGAGTTAAGCAAATTGTAGTTTTGAATGCTGCTGTGTTCCCAATCTGTGAGCTTTGACAAGTGGAATTCACCTGCAATGATGGCTCTTTAAAAATAGTTACGTCATGGGGCGCCTGGGTGGCTGGGTCAGTTAAGCGTCCGACTTCGGCTCAGGTCATGATCTCGTGGTCTGTGAGTTCGAGCCCCGCGTCCGGCTCTGTGCTGACAGCTCAGAGCCTGGAGCCTGCTTCAGATTCTGTGTCTCCCTCTCTCTCTGCCCCTCCTCTGTTCATGCTCTCTCTCTCTGTCTCAAAAATAAACGTTAAAAAAAATTTTTTTTAAATAAAAATAGTTACGTGGTGATTCAATAAAATAAATATGACCATGAAGAGCATAGGGCTTTGAAGTGGAAGGAAAGTCAATAGTCGTTATCATTTCTTCCTTTCTGTTTGTGCTAAGATGAACGTACTCGGCAGAAATTCTTCACAAGTTTACCTCCAGGGTGGATTCTACCATTGTCAGTTTAGGGACAGCTATATTCACCCCTTTTAAAAATTAGCTTGTGAAGCAGACCCGGGAAGCCAATTGGTGGAGCTGTTCCACCTCCTAAGATTTCTATTTCCACTTCCCAGAGACATCAGGGAGGATAGTCTAGGGCAAAGGCTGTTCCATTTAGAAGTAGGAAGGCTGTGTTTGATTTTTGGTTCTTCTTCCTGCTGACACAAGCCAACAGTTTTAATATGAAATAACTTAAAAAAAGCTACCCTGGGTCACACAAATATTTTCTCCTTTGTGACCCGGATGTGCACTTGGGTGTCCACGTGGGTGAGTAGGAGTAGAAACAAAAGCAAGGGTGGCTGGGATTCCAGAAGAATCTGCTCCCAATATGGGAGTCAGGTGCTTTGGGGTACATTAAGTAAATGGGTAATATGCTTGAGGTCTACATTAGACCATCTCTCCGAAGTGTCAGAATCTGGGTTCCTAACTCTTCCCTGTAGGGAGCTTTTCAGGACCTCTGGGATTGAGGAAAGGGGAGGAGGGGAAACCTGACTACAATGATGTCCCCAAAGGGCTTAGAAGTGGGAGCATGCCTACTGTCCCCTCTGCCAGAAATGCATCTAAACTAAAGTGGGTCAAGACAGAAACTAAAGGCAGATGGAGCAGAGATTGTCGTGGCAACAACCAGCTTGGAAATCCACTGGGGTACCTCAAGACAGACCTAACAGTAGGTCCCTATTGTATAAATTGTATTGAGTCTTATTTTTATGTGGATAGATATTGCAAAATCAATTCAGGGGCATCTAGGTGGCTCAGGCGGTTAAGCATCTGACTCTTGGTTTGAGCTCCCGTCATGATCTCACGGTCCATGGGTTCAAGCCCCACATTGGGGTCTGTGCTGACGGCATGGAGCCTGCGTGGGGTTCTCTTTCCCTTTCTCTCTCTCTCTGGCCCTCCCCTGCTCTCTCGCTCTCTCAAAATAAATAAATTAAAAAAAAAATCAATTCAGAAGCAATTTAAAAGTAGTTAAATGTATTGGAAAGACACAGAAGACAAATAGTAATGGTGATTGCTTTTGGAAAGAGATCTGTGGAGTCACAAGTTGGAAAACTTAAATTCCATCATTAATTCTTAGGCAGTTTGAGTTTTTAAAAAATCTGTCCTTTTGCTGATATTTCAAAAGATATAACTCCTATTCCATCTCCTCTGATAAATCTATAAAACCCTTCCTGGTTACTCCAGCCCAAAGGATATCACTCACCTCTGAATTTTCTCTCGTAGTCAAAATGATTTACATACCACGACTTCGCTTTGATTAATGCCTTGATCAGTTAGTTTAGTCTTGAGCAGTTTTTTTAACTTTTCATGTGTATGTTTTGTCTCCCCCGTGTAGATTGTAAATTCCTGAAGGACAAGGACAGCATCTTGTTCTCAGTTGTCTTCCCACACTCGGAGATAAAAAAAATAAAAAAAATAAAAAAATTACTAAGTAATTGAAAAAAGGTGAAATAGAGCATTTGTGTAGCAGGAATATGCTCTATGTGTGTCAAAGGTCTGCAGGCATTCTGCACAGCTTTGCCCAATCTACTGAGTTGCCCTTGACACAACTCTTGAGTATCCTATCAGCATCCAGTCTGTATACTCGCTCATCCCGGTGGAATGCAATTGCAGCCAGCTTACTACCTCTTTTTTCTTTTTTTTAATTTTTTTTTTTTAACATTTATTTTATTTTTGAGACAGAGAGAGACAGAGCATGAATGGACGGACCGCGAGATCATGACCTGAGCCGAAGTCGGCCGCCCAACCGACTGAGCCACCCAGGCGCCCCGCTTACTACCTCTTAAAGAAAGATCCAGTCATTTACAACTAAAAGGATACCGATTAAATGAGATAACCTAAGTAGAAATTGTAAAGAACAAAGGTACGGTGTTACTTTTGTTGCAAATGACGATGAAGAAATCTGACACCAGCTGGATTTTTATCTCAATATGACGAAATAGCACTTTTTTAAATGAATTTTTAAACGAATTTTTAAACGAATTCATGTTGAAGATGTGTACCTGCCTCTGTGTACACACAGTCTTTATTCACATGCTAGTTTTTATTAAAAATAATAAAAATTTAACATCTGATGGAAATGCTGGAGAATAAAGTATGTATAAGAAAAAAGAATTAAATTTGGCATTTATCTGGTGTCTGTTATGTGCCTATCATAAAAGCATGGTGGAAAATTCTCATTTTATGGCCAACATTTCTCAAGAAAAGAAGACATTTGTTTAGGGTTTTTTAGATTTGAAGGGAGAAAGTATTTGAGAAGTTGGCACTGGTTGAGAAAAACATTCAGTGAAAATTAAAAACGTATGTCTCATCGTTCTCCAGGCATCTGATAATTAATATATTTCTTATCTATACATTTAAAAGTGTAAATTATCATTGGATCAATTGATCATTGGATAGCTAATCTAATGACTGCTCAAATATTACTTGGTAAATTATAAAACCGTTTTGATGCAACGAGCATGCCCATAAAGGCATTTAAATATTATTTAAGATCTATACGTTTGGGAAAAACTAGACAAAGGCCCATGTCTAAATGCCAAAAGAACAATGTACAAATTATTTAAAGTTCTATTGTAAAGAGGGGTAACTGGGTAGTCATATGTCAACAATAGGGCTTTATGCCTTGATTATAATTGTCTGTGTGTGACAATATTGACTGAGCCAGGCTGCTGCTAGGCAGGTTTAATGTATGAAGGTATAACGCTCTTGGAAAATTTCAAGCATGTTAGCATAATTGCTCTGATGAAGAATGAAGAGCTTATTTAACATAACTGACTAGGGTAGACAATAGATGCATAATCAGTGTCCTAATGATTGAATTAATGAGCCCCAGTTGTTTGTCCTTACTGTAAACAGTCCTCAGCTATGAAAAAGACATTTTGCTGAAGAAGTCTGACGATTGGGTTAGCTGATGAGTGGCCAGAACATCATTAATGGTGGGAAAGGGCCAACTACTATTGGGTCCTAAAGACGTCAATGGTGGATTTCAAGGAGTAAATTATATCGCTACATAGAAGCTTCATATCAGCTCCTGCTTGCCTTGAAGTATGCATACAGTCATGGATCCTGATCAATGCTCTTATTTTCAGATAAAGAAATCCAGGCCTGAGCTTCTTCAAAGTCCGATGGCCACTTAGCTCCAGAAATTACACACAGTATCTACCTTTCCTGCTCTGACACTGCCCACTAATTCATATCCCTGTTCCTGGTCTCTACCCTCACCCATGCCTTTGCTGCCTCTCTTCAATTCTCCTGTTCCCATTACCTTCTATGCACATGCCCTGACCAACTATTTCACAGTGAAAATAGGGACACATTTCCTGTCCACACCTAAACCCCTAGCATTAGACTGTATGTCTGTCTCCGGATCTATCCTTCCAGCCATGTCCTGTGAAAAACCTGCTCCTCCTAGAAAAGGCTTTTCCTTCTGTTCCCTTGGCCACCTAGTCTAGGTTAGCATATACCACCCACCCAAAACACGCATAGCAGCCACACTATCCTATCACCTTTTTAAATTTCTCTTCCAAACTCTATTTAGAAGTACATCCACTTATTTCTGTACTGATTTATCATTTGTCACTCCTTCCCACTAAATGTGAGCTCTATGAGAACAGGAAGCGTGTCTGCTTTGTTCACCACAGTATCCCTACTTGAGCATGTCTCTCTTGTCCACCACATTATCCCTAATTTAACCATACACGGAGGCACTCAATAGATATTTTTGAATAGTTGGATGAGTTTCACTCAAACTCATCATCAACTGAAAGTTGATCAACTCCTTTTGTTTTCCTCTCTGAGTGTGCCTTAGCCCGGTTCCCTGGAACATAGAGCCTGGTGCAAGGATGCCGGTGCTTTATTTAGGAGGTATTATCCCAGAGCAGTGACCACAAGAGAAAAAGCAAGGAAGAATGGGGAGTAATGCAGAAAGATGCATCACTGTGCTAAACACTGCTTCATGCTAAGCCTTGAAAAGATACAGCCAGTCTCTTGACAGGTGCAGCCACTGGGCCATACAGGACATCTTCCGATGGACAACAAGGAAAAGTCATGCCTTAGAGCAATCTGAGGAAGGGAAGACATTTATCTGCATGTCGCCTGTCTCCTATTGGTCAAAGCTGGTCCCAAAGGGAGCTCACTTTCCCATACTTCCCACCGTATGATCTATATTCTCTGATAGTGACTCAGAAAGCCAGGTGACCTGCCCTGGAGTCCAGGAGTGGTGTGAGAAGACTATGGATATGTGGCTGGTTGGCCTTAGTCAAACCAGAAGGGACTTAACTAAGTCAATTGTGGTGGCAGCTGAGACACAGCAAGAGGCTCAGACAATCTAAGACACGTAAACAGAGCCTGATATAGAGCAAAGGGAGTACCACAGTAACAGTAGGGTCGGGTCTGTTTTATTCACTGCTAATTAAATTTTGGTTGAATGAATGGATGCATATATAAATGGCATCACCATCTACTGACTCATTTAAGCTGGAACTTTGGCGTCATCACGATCGTCCTTTTTGCTGAATTCCCACATATCAAAGCGAGGGCAGAATTCCTCCTGGCTCTACTTCCTCAACATATCTCGGACCAATGCCTCCTCTCCACGCTCACTGCCTTGATTCAGGCTACATCATCTTTCGTGGGAATTATTGCTCTAGCTCCTTAACTAGAGTCCTCCCGTCTCCACCCTTGCTCCTTTCCAACTCATTCTCCTCCCCACTGCCAACATTTACTTCCCTTAGAGCATGTTTTACAAATGCAAAGCTGATAATGTCACTATCTTGACTATATTGATAGTTTCCCCCCTCCCCTCCCCCTTTTTTTTTCTTTTCAGGATAGAATCAAGACTCTCTAGCATAGCCTGTAAGATCCTTCATGATCTATGCCAGGCTAGTCTCTTTATCTTTACACCTCCCCACTCCCTACCTTGCTCCTTAGACCTCAGCCAGACTGAATTCCCAGCAGGACACTGGGCCGTCTCATTCCTCAGTGCCTATGCTGTGCTCTTGGTTCTGCCTGGAATATGTTTGTGCCTGATGAACCCCTCCTCATACTTCAAAACGATTTCCATGAAGTCCCATTCAGCCGTGGATGCCTCCACCCACCCATCCTCCCCGCCCCCCCCCCATCCGGTATTCATGGTTAACAGTCAGGTTTTACAGGTTATGGGGTGGCTGACACAATAGCTAAGGAGGCTGCAGAAACAGGCCAGACGATAAGCGAGAACAAGGAAGCCTGGGCAGCAGCTAGGGTCACGGCCAAGATTACAGCACAACGTGTTGGGGAGGTGACCGTCACTGCCACCACCATTCAACACAGGATACCTCAGCTTACACTTCCAGGTCAATGGCGCTGGACTCTAGACCCCCTGCCACTGGCATTACCAGTGCTGTTGCCCCTGGAAACCAGATGTCACTGCGGTGCCTGTTACTGTCATCGGAATGGATTCTGCACCCACCCTGCTCTGCATCACCAGAGCTCCCTCTTCGAAGCCTGGGGCAGATGCATCAGGTTTACTAAGCTTAGCTTAAGTTTCTTGCTCTTGTTGCCGGCAGAGCTGGGCCAACAAGGAGCTGACATTTTTTTTTTTTTTTTTACTTCTATATTGTAATTGGGATCTGCTTCCTTCCAGTAATTATGAGATGACCCCAAACAAAGAAAAGTGGGTCAGATGCTAGAGAGCCCCCAGATGGCTGATGTTCACCATGTTCTCAAATTTGCTCAACAAATAAATTGTGCGTCTGCCCGTGCCAGGTTCTCTTTAAGGCACTCAGGATGCAAAAATGGATAAGGTGACTGCTTCATGCTCACGGAGGACATCGATGGCCCAAAAGACAAAAAACATGCTTTGGCAAAGATGTAGAGAAATCGATGGGAGGAACGTAAAATGGCACAGTCACTGTGGAGAACAGGCCGGTAGCTCTTCCAAAGATTAAACAGAGTAAACGCACGACCCAGCAATTCCACTCCTAGATACACAACATGTGAGAGAAATGGCAACATTTGTCCGCTCCAACATTTGTACACAAGTGTTCACAGTGACATTATTCATAAGAGCCAAAGAGTGGAAACAACTCAAACACTCATCAGCTGATAAATGGACAAATGGTGGCACGTCCATACAATGGGATGTTATTCAGCCATGAAAAGGAATGAAGTTCTGGGGTGCCTGGCTGGCTCAGTAGCTAGAGCATGGGACTCTTGACCTTGGGGTTGTGAGTTTGAGCCTTATGTTGGGTATAGAGATTTCTCACAAAATAAAAGCTTTATTTAAAAAAAGGGAATGAAGTGGTGAGACAGGTTGCCACCTAGATGAATCTTGAAAAGACTGTGCAAAGTGAAAGGAGGCACAAAAGGCCACATACTGTAAGATTCCATTTATGTTAGGGGCACCTGGGTGGCTCAGTCGGTTAAGCATCCGACTTCGACTCAGGTCATGATCTCACGGTCCATGAGTTCGAGCCCCGCGTCAGGCTCTGTGCTGACAGCTCAGAGCCTGGAGCCTGTTTCAGATTCTGTGTCTCCCTCTCTCTCTGACCCTCTCCGTTCATGCTGTCTCTCTCTGTCTCAAAAATAAATAAACGTTAAAAAAAATTTTGAAAAAAAAAAAAAGATTCCATTTATGTCAAACATCCCAAACAGGAAAACGTATTAAAAGTAGATCAGGGGTTAGCTAGGTCTGGAGATCGAGTTGGGGAGGGGGCGGGTGGCAAATGGGGAGTAACTGCTAATGGGTTTCTTTCCAAGGTAGTAAACACGTTCTAAAATTAGATTGTGCTGACGATTGTACAAATCTGTAAGTATACTAAAAACTATGGAATTGCATACTAAAACAGATACATTGCTCGGTATGTGAATCATGTCTCAATAAAGCTGTCTTTGAATAACAAGTAAGACCGAAACGTCTCCCTTTTCCTGAAGGGGCTGACGCGCTCCTCAGAGAGCAAACAATCAACGGAGAAACAATACGACTTCGATTCATGGCAAGCCTCTTCCTCACCCCTTACCTCTTCTTTCTCCATTCCTCAAGAGGGAATAGGTCCCTTCCTTCCTGTTACACTTCCGCTTTTGTATTGTCTTTCTCTGAAAAGTGAGATGCTTGAGGGAGTCTATGTCTTTGAACTTTGGGTCCCCAGGGTTAAAATGCAATGCTTGGCATACGGGTGGGCTTCCTATAGTTGTTCACTGAATGGTGAATAAGGGACAGAGCCGGGACGAGAATGTGGGTGTCCTGAGTCCCAGCACTCCTTCCAACGAGGCCAATCGCATCAGTCGGCGATCAGTTGGAAGCCTCCCCAGATGTAACAGCGAGCCAGGAAGGAGTCCACCCTGAAACAGTCCCATTTTCTACAAGCTGTCAGATTCTAGGTACGGGTTTATACTGTACATCATAAACGTAATTTTGCGGTGTCCTTCCTAATTACGCGGTGTCCTCTGAAGAGTCTTTCCACTTTCTTCGCGTACAGCCCTCCCCACCGATTTCAGCATCAGCTTTGCGGGCATCTTTAGCACCTTGTAATTGTGACTTCTAACCAACTGCCCGGTCAACAGTGAGTGGGGCGGCCTGGCCTGTGGGCCCAGGGTCTCCAAGGCCTAAGTTTTAGAGATTTGTTTTTTTTTTTTTTGCTTACCAAGAAGCATCGAGTAGAACTACTCCAAACAAAGATTATTTAGAAAAATAATTTTTTACGGTCTGCTGAGGTATAACTTTGCCACAAATGTTCTCTACTACTTTTTAAAAACAGCTTTATTGAGCTATAATTCACATGCCATATAATTCACCCATTTAGGCTGCACAATCCAATGGTTTTTGGTATATTCACAGAGCTCTGTAACTATCATCACAATCTAACTTTAGAACACTCTCAGCATCCCAGAAATAAACCCTCTACCATTAGCATTCAGTCCCCACTCTCCCTCTTACCCCAGCTCTAGGCAACCACTGATGTCCTTTTTTCGCCTTTATAAATCTGCCTATTCCGGACGGCTCGTGTGAAGGGACTCATATCGTATGTGACCTTACGTGACTGTCTTCTTTTGCTTTGGTTGTTATCAAGGCTCATCCATGTGGAAGTGTGTCTCAGGACTTCATC
The DNA here is from genome assembly GCF_018350215.1 of Panthera leo. Classification (NCBI taxonomy): domain Eukaryota; kingdom Metazoa; phylum Chordata; class Mammalia; order Carnivora; family Felidae; genus Panthera; species Panthera leo. The sequence continues at coordinate 67,933,348 of NC_056690.1, forward strand.
CCTGTTCATGGCCAACTAATATTCCAGTGTGTGTGCATTCCACACTGTGAATACATTCATCAGTCATGGCCATTTGAGTTATCCCCACTTTTTGGTTCTTAGGACTAATGCTGCCATGAACATTCATGTGTCTCTACTACTTTCTAGATCATAATTACTGTACTCTAAACCCTCCTCCCCTATTCTGATGCTTTGTCTCTAAATACACTGCCTATCGGTTTACGAGATTCTCCCAGGCTTTTTACAAAGTATCATTAATGTATATTGAAGGGCTGGCAACCCATAACGTGGCCGCTGTTGGAGTTGGCTGCCAACGTATAAAATATTTTAATGAAATGATGAAGTGATCATCTCTCCAGTGACATTTTCTGACTTCCTTTCGAGGATGCCAGGAAGCCAGGTTTTCCACTCATTCAACAGAGTTGTGTGTTCCTGGAGAGTCTGCTGCGTACTGGGGAGTGTGCAGTGTGTGGGGAGAGAGGTCCTCGCCCCGCAAAATCGTCTATTCTGTTAGAGGACAGAGCCTTGGGGGAGGCAGCTCACCTGGTCCTGGTGATCAGGGGAGGCTTCCCCGAAGAAGAAGAAGCAACCAGAACTAAGATGATACAGCTAGGAGTTAGCCAGGTGAAGAAGGCAGAAAGCAAAAGAAAACACGAGCGTAAAGGGCCAGAGGTGAGAGGAGCATGTGTGGATGGGAGAGAGGAAAGAGAAAGGAGAAGGGAGGGCATGCGGAGGGGTGGAAAGAGATTAAACTGAACAAGAGAGTGAAGCCGTACCATTCAGGGCTTTGGATGCCAATATAGAAAAGACCCATAGCCTGAAGCGAAAGGGTTCAAAATTCGGCAAAATTAAGCACTCACTGAGGGTTGGCCCTGTAAAAAAATTAAATTAAATTAAATTAAACTAAAAAAAACCACAAGAGTTTATTGAAAAAGGTACAATACGAAAAAGAACTCACGGATTGCTCAAATTTGTAATCTCTTTAGAAGCAAAGAGGTTTCTCTTTCAATCAAAAATTTCAGGTTTCATGTCAATGTGTAAGAATAGGGATGTTTAAAATTATTGTTTTATTCTTTAAGAAATGTGTTTAGGGGAGCCTGGGTGGCTCAGTCGGTTAAGCGTCCGACTTCAGCTCAGGTCACAAGGACTGTGAAGTCCTTGAGTTCGAGCCCCGCGTCGGGCTCTGGGCTGATGGCCCAGAGCCTGGAGCCTGCTTCCGATTCTGTGTCTCCCTCTCTCTCTGCTCCTCCCCCGTTCATGCTCTGTCTCTCTCTGTCTCAAAAATAAATAAACGTTAAAAAAAAAAATTAAAAAAAAAAAAAGAAATGTGTTTAGACCCTCTTATGTGCAAGAGATTATTACTCTGGTCTCTGAGGCTGTAAAATGGTTCATAATGCTGGTTTCTTAACTTCCAGGCAAGAAGTGGTCAATCAAGTGAGACATGAAAAAGAAAAAGACCCACAAAGAGATTTTGTATATTGGATACATTTAAGAAACTATTTATTTAGAGGAACAAGCATTACACAATAATTCAAAGGGCACCAGCACTAATCTCTCTCCTTAGCACAATTATAATTCAATTAAGTTTTATTTATTTTGAGAGAGAGAGGGTGTGTGTATGTGTGAGCATGAGCATTGGGTGGGTGGGGGGGAGAGAGAGAGAGAGAGAGAGAGAGAGAGAGAGAGAATCCCAACTGTCAGCATGGAGCCCAACGCAGGGTTTGAACTCACGAACCCTGAGATCATGACCCGAGCCGAAACCAAGAGTTGGACACTTAACTGACTGAGTCACCCAGGCGCCCTGTTCATGTAGAACCTTTTTTTTTTCTTTTTAATGTTTGTTTATTTTTGAGAGACAGACAGAGTGTGAGTGGAGGAGGGGCAGAGACAGAGAGAGAGAAAGAGAGAGATAGAGAGAGAGAGAGGCAGAATCTGAGTCAGGCTCCAACTCTGAGCTGTCAGCACAGAGCCGAACACGGGGCTCAAACTCACAAGCCGTGAGATCATGACCTGAGCTGCAGTCAGATGCCTAACTGACTGAGCCACCCAGGCGCCCCTAGAATCTTTTTTTTTTTTTTCTTAAGTTTATTTATTTATTTTGAGAGAGACACAGAGAGAGAGGGAGAGAGAGAGAAACAGAGACAGAGACAGAGAGACAGAATCCCAAGCAGGCTCCACACTGTCAGTGCAGATCCCCACTTGGGGCTCGAACTCACGAACTGTGAGACCATGACCTGAGCAGAAATCAAGAGGCCCCGTTCACATGATTTTTTTAAAAAAAGAATTCTATACCAAAAGACCTTCAACTAAGAGTTATTTAGAAATTTTTGCTTTGGAGATTTTTGTATCCTCTGGTTCAATTCGGGGTGGAACACCGAGAGTACAATAAGTAAGAATTTATTAAACGTTCTACTCTGTGGGCCATGGAGAACATAAAGAAGTGGCAGGTATGGCTCCTTCTCTCAAGGAACTTCAGTTCATCTAAGAATATGGGAGGCAGTGTGAAGGTCCAGGGAAAGAAGAGAGTGAAACTTTACTGTTCCTTCTATCACTGTCCAAGGCTCCTAAAACTAATGTATTTCACCTCACCTTCAAATGATCCCAGAAAGAAGGAATTTTCTTACCAGCAACCAAGTCTCCATAGAGGTGAAACAACCCGCCTAAAATCAATAGGCTACAGGGGACACATTTCCAACTGAGGTAAAAACCAGGAAATCCACACCAAGTGCAGACATGTGGGCAAACTCCTAGTTCAATGGGGCAGGAATAGGGCTGAGCTCTCTCATAACTGACCTTCAGGGATCTCGTTTGCATATCTACTCTTTAGTTCCTGGGAAGGCGATGGAAAAACCTGGGGCTTGGATAGCCAGCCACCAGGGAAACGAGGGTGTGTTTCTATAAGGCCTTGGTTTGACCTCTGGGCCCGGGAGAAGCACAGGGGTAGGTACGCTGCTGTGCAGGCCGGGGTTCCACCCCCCGCCCCCAACTAAGCCTGTTTGAATCCCCAAGATGGGGGTGTGGGTACAGGGGAGTGGGGAGGGTGGGGGGAGGGACCAGAGTTGCAGCCGGGAGCAGAGTGCTTTTGCCTGGACAGAGGAGCAATGAATGTCGCTCAGAGGGTCCAGAGAGAGGTGCCACATGGCCAGGGGGCTGCATTCCAGAGGGCCTGGGATGGAAGTATCTTAAGGCCCCAGCAAGCAGTTACCAAAGACTGTGACACAGTCAGGCTTGCCGATGCCAGGGAGCTGTTATTGTACAATTTCCGCGGGGCCTGAGTGAGAGTCACTCACTCCAAAATACCTACTAAGCGTGTACTATGTGTCAGGCGCTATTCTACATACTGGAAATCAGCAGATAGCGGTAAATGAAACAGACAAAAATCTCCATTCTCTCAGGGCTTGCATTCCAACCGGGGGGAAATAGAAAATACAGAAGATGAGCGGTAAACATCAAGGGGTGTTAAGAGAGAAATAAAACAGGGAAGAATAAAACAGGGTGGGGGGCCACTGCGGTTTTCAGTAGGTCGGTTGGAAAAGTCCATACCGAGAACGTAACATTGGAACTAAGACTTGCAGGAGGTGAAGGAGCCTGCCATGTCTTGCCGGGGAAGGAGGCTCTCAGGAAGTGGAAAGAATGAGTGCAAAGGTCCTGTGGCAGAAGCGTGCCAGGCAAGCCAGTTCAGGCATAGCAAGGAGGGGCAGAGTAAGGGAGAAAGAGTGGAGACGGTGGGGGGTGGGGGGGTTGTGTTAAGGATTGTGCCTCCTGGGTAGAGGCACAGGTCGACCTGGGTAGATCGAGCATTTCCAATATGCTCTGCTATGAAGCTGCAGGTGTGGAATAAGGCAGGGGGTTTGGATTCGCCAAGGTGGGTAGGATTTTGTCACGTGAAAATAAAGAATTGGAAGAGGGGCCAAAAAATTGAGGAGTGATTGCAATGATGGATTATTCCAGTTATCCCTGTTGTGTAACCAGCCACGTCAAAACACAATGGCATAAAGCAGTCACGGATTCTGTGTGTCAGGAATTGGGGCAGGACACAGTGGGGATGGCTTGTGTCTGCTCCATGATGTCTGGGGTCCCAGCTAGGAAACTTCAAGGTTGGAGAGTGGGCTGACTCAAGCTCACCCTGGCATCGTCTGGAGACACCTTCCCTCTGGCGAGTGATGCCAACTGTCAATGATGCACGATACCCCGGCGCATGGTCTCATCGTGCAGTCCAGCTTCCCCACAGCCCAGAGCCCTTAGACAGCCCACGTGGCCACTCAAGGTGCCCAAGGTGAGCGTCCTAAGTGAGAGAAAGTGGAAGCTGCCCGTATCTTAAGGCCTAGGCTTGGAAGCTGGCACAGTGCCATTGTCACGATATGCTATCGATCAAGTGGTTGCAGAGCCCAGATACAAAGGAGAAAGGAGAGAGACCCCGCCCCTTGAAGGAAGAAGGGTCAAAGAAGAATGATGTTTCAAGTACAAGACTAATTGAACTCATCCAAGAAGGAAAGAAGGCCATAGGAACACACCTAGAAGAACACGCCATCATTTAGAAGCAGGAAATAGGAAGAGAATCCAGCTGCCGAGAACAAGACGGTAGGCGGAAAGCCAGGAGAACAGGACGATTGTTTCAAGAAAGAGGGAATGATCCACTCTGCCTAATGCTGATGAGAGGTCAAGAAGGTTACACTGAGAAGTGACGTTTGGACGTGGCAAGGTGGAGAACAGTGACATGGTGACAATGGCAGATTTGGTAAAGCCACGGGAATGAAAGTCTGATAAGAAAGGGTTGAAGGGAGAACAAGGGAGAGGAAGAAAAGCAGCAAAGACAGGCATGTCTTCGGAGTTTTTTTATAAGGGGTACGGGGGAAATGGGACATGCTGACGAAGCGAGACACAGGTTCCAGGGAGGATTTTCATAGATGGAACATACAACAGTTTTGTAGGCTGAAGGGAATGATCTAGTAGAATGGTGGAAATAATGGCAGAGGAGAGAGGGGATGATGGTGGGAATGATACCCTTGAGTTGGTGAGAGGGGCTGGAACCCAGTGCACAGTGGAAGCTTTAGCCTATGGTGGCAGCATGGACAGTTCACGTGTTGCATACATTCTCAACAGGCGCGAAAATTGGTTCCTACTCTTTTGGGGTATAAAGTGCATATACTTACAGTATATGAACAGATATACAGTATATCTGTGGTAATAAAATCTCATGGGAGAGGTTGTGCAATTAGCAAAAACTCTATCTAAAAAGACTACCTAAGGGGGGGGGGTGGCAATGAAAACCAATGATTGTGAAATACTTGTCTATTATAACTGAAGAGAAGGTAGAGTGTATGAGTAGGTGTTTCTCTAAATACATGGTAGGCAACATGGAAGGAAACATGGAAGGTGTCTTCTGATAACATCTCTTTTCTTTGTGAAATAAGGAGCAAGAAGAATCAAATGTGAGGATGAGGAAGGGGGTCTTTCAAGGTTTGGCAAGAGATGAGAAAGTTTGAAACCAATGTTTTGGAGGGTAGTAGAGGGAATTAATTAAGGATTAACTTGGGGTTGGTGGACCTTTCAATGTGAGACCCATCAGCATGTTTGTGTGCTTTTCTCCAATGACTTCACCTGCTCAGATCAGGAAGAGATTAGGTTTCACTAGGATTGGGATTGTACTAGGGGAGTACAATGGATGGAGTTATGGGCAGGAGTGTATCCTAAAGGGATAATGGCCAGTAATGGTCATCAGTGCCTTCCCCACTCTCAGTGCTCCCCATAACAATACATATGTTGTCTCTTTACATGAAGCACCTGCAACTCTCTATCTGGGGACTTCCTGTTGATCTGTGTTGTTGGCATGCCAGAAATGCCGGTAAGTCAGTGTCCCCAGCAATGACCTACAGCCAATGATGGATGGGATATCCCTGTTTCCTTGCCCCTGAGGGGAAAATAACTCTGAGGATTATTCTGCATGCCTGTTCAATAAATGCCCTTTATTCACTTCATTTTCTTCCCTGTAGGACTTCCCTATACTCCCCTCAGCACTTCCTGGGATCACCTCCCAAATAAACTACTCACACTCAGATTCTTGTCTCAGAGTCCGTCTCTGAGAGAACCAAACTAGGACAATGATGAACCATAGTTTTTAAGCCAGGTTGGGAGAGAATTAAGAATATGATGCGGGGTAGGGAAAGCAAGTGTTGATAAGACAGTGAAAGGTGATAAGATCAAAGGATTGGAAGACCCAATGAGGTCCAAGAATGTTGAAGTTAAGAGTACTTGAAGTAGGGATTGAAGAGTGGGACACTTGAAATTGGAATTATGCCGTTATTGGTGAAGGTAAACTTTAGCGTATAACCATGGGAGTGAGGACTGGTGAAGTGGAGGGTAAGATCATTGCAGGTGAGAGAACAAGGAATGGAGAGGGCAAAATGGCCCATAGAAGGCTGATTGTTTCTCGTTTGCCTTCTATCTCTCCTAGAACATTATTCTGAAGGTTAAATGACCTAATCCACACAAAGCTTCTAGTTCAGATCTCCGCACATAGTAAGTGCCTAACAAATGTTAGCAGAAGTCCACAGTGGGCATATGACCCAAACCACACCAGCAATCCCTCCCAAGGATTGTTATAACTCAATCCATTGAAGAAGCATTTCTTTCCTCTTTGCGTGTAAGGTTGGGAAGCTACAGCCGCCTATGGCTACCCAGACTGTCCAACAGAGAGAACAAAGGATTTGGGGCAACACAAAGGCAGAAGGAGAGAGAAGCTGGAGAGAGAATCCTGGCAGTGTTTGATTCCCTAGAGTCGGTTGTCTCTGCAGTCAGATCCACCCTGCCCTCTCTACAATCATTCACTTGGTTTCAATAAGACTTTTGTAAAAACTTTAATTTCACTTTACTTAAGCTAGTTTGAGTTGAGTTCCTATCACTTGCTACAACAACAAAAACAATAATTTAACTGTTAAGGGAGCTCACTTCTTGCCTCAACGCTGGCCAAAGTGTTCTAATGCAAAGTTCATACATGGAAATCTTTTCAAGCCTAGAGAGAAGAAAGTATTGTGAGGTTTAAACACCTGAGGAAGCCACATACCTGAGTTTGTCTCAACTCACCCATTTGCCTGCTGAGTGGGTATCAGGCCTTGGCATCTCATTGGGAGACTGTGAGAGTCAGCCTTGCTGATTTATGTTGTAGCAAAGCTGTTGAAAGCATCGTCTACCCCACCTCTCAGTGTCTTCTCTATGATGCACACAGGTGAAGTTTATTTTAGAATTTGTGGGCAAAAATCTTTACTTTTCTCAAAGAACTGGCAAGTGTTCTGTTGGTGGAAAGAGAGAACTAAGTAATCAATTGTGTTTCTTCACTTTGGTCACCTGGAAGCTCACAGCCAAGAATACAGCCCAACTTTTGGGACCTTATAATCTCTATATGTGAATATGTGAGTTTTATGTTTTTCTACTAATCTTAATATTCTATTTTAACTTGTATTTTCCTTAAGACTTACTTATATTTTACTACTGTAAGTGTTCTATAAAACTTCCTCAAATCATTTAGAGAATAGAGCAAAGTATAAATAAATAAATAAGCACACATACTTTGTATTCAACCTGGGAAATATCCCTTTGCCTCTTTATTGCCAAACGATGGGGTTAAAATTTCCAATGGAGGCGGCAAATCTAACACATCCCTTTACTCTAAAATACAGCAGTAATAGATAACTATAACAAAGCAAAACTAAAATAACACAACTGGGTTCAAAAAGAAAATAAAAATTTCCATGACCCAGAAAAAATAAAAATAAAAACATCAAAAAGTAAACAGGGCTGAAGCCATGGCTTCCCAGGCTTCTGGTCTAGAGGCACAGCCATGGCTAGGAGGTCAGTTCCTGCAGAATAATGGGGACCAAATGTGCTCCACATGAGATTAAGTATTGAAGCTAGAAATACCTACCTGACCATGATGGGAAGCTGTAAAAGACAACTGTTTTGGGCTAATGTGTGAGCTCTCAGCTTTTATAAAGGAAGAAAGGAATCAAAGGGAGGTAGGAAACAGAAACTATCCCACAAGCAGAAAGCAAAACAAGCTGCCCACTGGCCTGGTGACAGGATCTAAAACGTCCTCAGTATCATCATAGGGCAGGAGCCCCCATCCATATACATAAGATCTGGTTCTAGACTCAGATACCTGAGAAAAGGTGGGGGAAACTCACAAATGAACTAAACAGAGAAGAGAGATAGGGACAAATCCCCCTCTCAAAATGAGTTTGCAAAATTAAAATGACTGCATTTGAAGAAATCTAAGATAAAGAAAGACTACAATCAAGATCAGGAATTAAAAATAGAAATTGTTCCATTAGGAATAAGTTTTAGAGGTTATTTTAAGAAAAGACTTAAACATAAGTGTGGTTAGTATGCTAAAACTAGATTCGTAAAAATAAAGACAAAAAAAGCAGACAGACAGAAATAAAAACAGCTTTACACAATGAAATTGATCCAGAATTTTGAAAGAAAATTAGATTTTGGGGGAGCGTGGGTGGCTCAGTCAGTTAAGCATACAACTCTGGATTTTGGCTCAGGTCATGACCTCATGAGTTCATGGGATTGAGCCCTGCATCAGGCTCTGTGCTGCAGCATAGAGCCTGCTTGGGATTCTCTCATTCCCTTTCTCTCTGCCTCCCCCCCTGCTTGTGCTCTCTCTCTCAAAATAAATAAGTAAACAAACTTAGACAAATAGATTTTGTAATCAAAAACTTAATAGGTCACTGGGCACTTTTAAAGAGCAACTTAGTGAATTAGATGACTTATCACAAAATTCACCCAGAACACAAAGTGTTAAAAAACAGTTAAGAGACATGTAGAATAAATTGAGAAACTACACAATACATGTAAAAAGGGTTCCAGAGGAAAGAATAGAGGAAATGAAGCAATAATTGAAAAGGCAGTAGTTGAAAACTCATCAGAATTAAGCGTTGTTACATGTCCTTTTTTTGCAAGTACCAAGTAAGAAAAATGTAACTAAATCCACATGTAGATACTTAACAGTAAGACTGCAGGACATCAAAAATAAATGAAACATCTTTAAGAATTATTAGAGAAAAAGATAGATCACCTAAAAATAAATGACAATTAGAGGCTTCTTATTGACAATAATACACACCAAAAAACAATGGAATAATATCATCAAAATGCAAGAAAATATATTTGGCAAGCTAGAATTTTATACCCAGCTAAACTGTGATTCAGGAGATAGCAAAGTACACACATACACATAATCTGAGCATTTAACACCCACAAGTCCTCACTCAAAGAGAATAATTGCACCTTTTAATTTAAGGAAGTAAGAAACAAAGAAGAGAAAGGAAAAAGGAAGAAGAAATGAAGGAAAGAGAAGCAAAGCCTGGGATACAAGAAAAAAATTGTGAGCACAGCATGAGAAGGTATGTTTCTATAAATTTAACAAAAAACTGACTGTAATAAAAATAAAAATAACTAATGTATATGTTTACAAAGAAACAGTAAATTGATCTTCTAAACAATAATAGGAAGTTTAGGGACACATTGTTCAATAGGTAAAGTGTATTCATGTCTGTATCATCTTTAAAGAGGGATAGAAATATTGGCTAATTAGCTAAATATGTACAAAGTAAACATTTAGAATAACCACTTTAAAGAATAAAAATAATACCCAGAGCTTGCTAAAAGGGGAAAATTTAAAGATAGAAGCTTTTATCTACATACAGAAGGAATGGAGAAAGAAAGCAAAGAAGAATACCATAAATAGAAAATACAAATGAAGAGGGTAGAAACGAGTTCAAACATATCAACAATTTAATATATAGAAAAGGATTAAATTTACATATTAAAAGGCAGAGATTATCATATTGAATTTTAAAAATCCATCTATATAGACCTATACCTTGCTTATAAGGTTCACCTAAAAAATCTATATTTTTTATATATAGAAAGGTTAATAAAAGGACAGAAAAAATATACTATGTCAATACTATCCAAAAGAATGCAAGGACAGCAGTAATGATATCAAACAGAATAAATTTTAAGGCATAAAGCCCATATAGGGATATATCACATAATGATAAAAGTAGCAATCTAACAAGAATATATATTAACCATGATCACCTAACCACACAGCCTTTAAAAACTGATACATTCACAAGGAGAAATGGACAAATCTGCATTCATAGTGTAAAACATTAACCTGCCTCTTTTCGAAACTGCTAGATGGAGCAGACACAATGTTAGAAAGAATATAGGAGCTTGAAATAATAGTATTAAGAAATATGACCCAATAGATTATTTAGGAACCCTGCTGGCTGGGTTGGGAGAATACTAGATACTAGAGCAAACACTCACAGGCCTGAGCTTTGGGACATGGGGGCATCCTCGGGCAGCACACCAGGCCTCACTGATTCCGAATTCCAGGGCAGAGTCCCAGAGGTGCCAACTGTAGGGCAGGGACCTAGTAGAGGGGTAGAAGCTCAAGACAGGGGCTCCTGGTTTGACTGAGCCACTTTGGGCAAGTCATTTTGATTTTCCTAAACTACAAAATAGAGATAATAGTAACACATATACATCTGGGTTTTGTTATGAAAATCACGTTGTTGGTCAATGTCTGTGACGAACTTAACAGGGTACTTGACCCATATTGAGTGTCTGCTATGTGCAAAGCGTGATGGTAGTTGTAAGAATTACAAAGACAACGACCAAGAACCCATCTTTAAAGAGGCAAGATGGCAGCAATGGTCCAGCAACAATTTACCAAGGATTGCTCCCTCACTTCATTGCTTCATCACTAGGACAACAAGCACATGTTTTGGTATCGGACACACCCAGCTCTACCATTTTCTGTCTATGTGCCTTTTTTTCTACTTTGTTAAACTGACCTAGTAACAGTGCTCATCAAATGGGGTTATTGGGAAAAATGATTGGAATAATACATGAAGCAGAGTGTTGGACACATCTAAAATATTTAGTAAGTGGTTATTAATATTACCTATAGGATCGTGTAAATGTGAACTATTACCATAGATATTATTAATAAGATTAAGTAGGAGAAAATAATGCAGGGTTACCATAAATGAAGATGAAGAAAAGACCAAAGGATTTCGTTGGAAAATGTATCTCGATGTACCCAAGTCCAGGATGACAGCAGAAAACAATATGATTTGGTACTAGAAAAGTATTTCTCTTCCCCAGCTGAACATCTTTGATGTGATATAGGATTATCAAATTCAACCACTTAGTTTTTAATTCCCACATAATGATGGCTACATCACAGTTCCCTGACAAGAGTCAACTGATGAAAGCATAAAAATCTATAATTAGGGATCTTACTTGGATTGATGAAGGGAGTCATGTTACCAAATAATGCTTGAAGACTAATCTTAATTTTCTAACACAGATAATTGCATTTTTTATGTTACCAATACTTTCCCACTCATTAATTTTGCTCTTTGGGTTTCTCAACACCTTTCTGAAGTATATCTGGGCACATCTAATTCTCCCCATTTTTCAGAAGAGTAGAGACTAAGAGAGTTGAAGGACCCATTCTAAGGTAGCTATCTAATTACCTAAAGTTGGTATCATCCTAAGGCGAAGCCAGGCCTAGAACCCAACTGCCTGCCCAAGTCCATTGAACTAGGCCTCTTCCTAAGAGAAACAATGAAAAAAAATCTTGCATGGATGGCACAAAGGCCAAAGAAAGTAGGTCAATCAATTCGATGAAAATGTTCCATACTCAGACTAACCATGTAATAAATGACTTGATGTGTCCTTTTAACAAATAGTATTTGCCCTGGCTCTGGGAACACATGGAGTCTCAGTCATGAACCTACCGGAGTTTAAATTTAGCAAAGAAGGAAAGTAGAAGCAAGGAACTTTTTCAAGGGGGAGAGAAATGTACAATAGGCTCACAAAACTGCTATAGCGCTGTATTGGAAAATTAATGTTATCACCTCCCCAACATATCCCTTTCTTCATGAAACAGTACTTCCCTTGTCCCCAAACTGCTCCTCTTCCACTTATAAGGATCCCATAGGGGCTTCCATATGCTTAGATGACCTCAGTCTCATGGCCATAGTTGGCTGGCCCAAGTTGTGCCAATCAGAACCCTACGCAGGGCCACCACCACCAGTCCATACGGCATCTTTGTGGAAATTAGAAAAGGTGCCCTTCCTCAAGATACTTTATGCCCATCTGCGAGAAAATTGTTGAAATCTACAATGTTTTTATGGCATGAATGGTGCCTCCAGGTTTGTGCAGTGGCTCCCTATGGCAGGAGTTTTGAACTTGAGACTAAAAACAACAAGGCAGTGTCTTCCCAGTAGCAAAGACAATAACATTCAGGAGTTTAGGACAGACATCGACTCTGACACATGGAGAACGCTGGTGTGCAGTGAGACGGAATGACGTCAGTGTGTGGAAAAAAGCCAAAATGCAGAACAGAGGGAGACGGTTCTGGTCATATTTGGGGCTATGATTCCAATTGTTCGTGGAGGCTCCGCTGTGTCCCTGCCTCTCTCATTGTTTGGTCGTTAAACTCTTTTTTTTTTTTTTTTTTCCCCACAAGCCAAAACATTCCTCTTTTTTGCTCATGCAAGATCAAATAGAATTTTTTGTGACTTGCAACTAATGCAGCTGTGAATTTAATTTCACTAATTTCCACATCCCTCAATTTTAAAAGCAAATTGGGGGAGAGCACATTAGCTCTAATCTCAACTTGATCGAGTATGATTTTTACACAAAGGGAAACAGCTCTGTTTCTATCTATTCCAACACAGTAAGTAGTTTCTCATTCTATGTCCATGCCTAAAAAGAAAATTACATGTTGGCTGCCCACTTTAATTGTTTGTAATCACCGAAATTTGCAATCCTATCCTGTGGTGTGTTCTCAGACCTTTCCTCATGGGGCATTCTTTCAGTGTGTTTTGTTGGCAGTAGCTGTAGCAATTAGAAAATTGGGAAATGTATAAAATCCGGAAGGATATCCATTTTGGCATTTCTTCCCTTTAGTCAGTGTTGTTAGAAATGTGTAAGGCCCTAGAAGAAATTAAATGGAACCATGGGCTTTGCTACTGAGCTCATCCTGTTCCAAGAATCACTTGTTATCCCCATTGGCGAATCTACCTCTAGGGGGCTCGGGGTCCAAAGAGGCTCTTCCTGGAAGGAGAGGAAGACCACTGGGTCATCTTCTTTCCTCAGTGCACATGACCCTTTCTTAGGCTTCTCTTTGTCAGAGTGGACTTTAATTTACAGTTACAGTCAAATATGTAGTGCAGGAAGATGTAGCCTTATTTATGTACTTGCATACACAAACCTGATCAAATCCAACTATAAAGTCATAAGACTAATTTTATTTTACTTTTTAAAAATTTTTTAATGTTTATTTTTGTGAAAGAGAGCGAGTAAGCAAGCACGAGTGGGGAAGGGGCAGAGAGAGAGAGGGAGACACAGAATCCGAAGCAAGCTCCAGACTCTGAGCTGTCAGCACAGAGCCCGACACAGGACTTGAACTCACGGAACTGCGAGATCATGACCTGATCTGAAGTCGGAAGCTTAACTGACTAAGCCACCCAGGCGCCCCAGTACAAGACTAATTTTAAAGCATAACTTTCCCCATCTTCAAAGTGCTTCAAAGTTTATTTTCCCTTTGATGTAGTAGGGACCAATTTGGAACCATGTTATCTGGCAAATAAGGTAAGCTGCAGTTAAGCAATTTTGAGTCCAAAGAAAAGTATTATTAAGTTATAAGACTGGTTTTCTCTGTGGCTCAAAAGCTATTTTCAACAACAATTTCCAAAGGAAATCAGCAAAGAACTTTTCAGCAATGGAAGCATCCTTGAAATAATTATGTTGTCTTCTAAAGAAACTACTCAGAAGGGGAACCACTCATTTGGATATAAGAGGCTGTATATGCTTACCATTCGAAAGAAGTTCAGTGATGAAAAGCATAAACTAATGCATCTGCACCAAATACAGCAATAGAGATATATGTTTCTAGAATATTCACCAAATGGTTCTGGAAAAATTGGCAACTTAGAAACAGTGAAGTTAGATCTTCACCTTATACTACATTTTAAGATAAAGTCACAAAATATTAAAGGGAAAAAATAAAATCATAAAAATGCTGGTGATTGAAAAATGTGAGAGAAATATAGGTCAATATTTTAAGTGGTCTTGGGACAGATTTTCTAAGCAGACAATTGTGAAAGAAACATAAGTGTAAGAATGATATCTCTGTTTACATAAAACATTTTATTATTTTATTTTAAGTTTTTAATGTTTATTTATTTTTGAGAGAGAGTGAGTTGGGGAGGGGCAGAGAGAGAGGGAGACACAGAATCCAAAGCAGGCTCCAGGCTCTGAGCTGTCAGCACAGAGCCCGACATGGGGCTTGAACCCACAAACTGTGAGATCGTGACCTGGGCCGAAGTCAGACGTTCAACCGACTGAGCCACCCAGGCGTCCTTACATAAAACATTTTATAAGATCAAATGCATTTTATACAAAAATGTTACATTAAATAATGTTTTTAAAAAATGTCCAATCTTACTACTCACCAAAAAATTTCACATTAAAAATGTTGTAACTAGAGTAATATTTCTAAGTATGCTAACATGAATGTTTGCTTAATGGTCCTACGCATGTGATTTTGATCGACCTATGAAATCCAACTGTGTTAGGTGAAGGGACAGGAGAGGGGGTGAGGGTCTAGGGGGCAGAAGGGGCACATAGAATTCTTACTATAAGAAAAAGGAAGGGGCGCCTGGGTGGCTCAGTTAAGTGCCCAAATTTGGCTCAGGTCATGATCTCACGGTTCACGAGTTTGAGCCCCACGTGGGGCTCTGTGCTGACATCTTGGAGCCTGGACCCTGCTTCGGAGTCTGTGTCTCCCTCTCTCTCTGCCCCTGTCCAGCTCATGCACTGTCTCTCTCTCTCTAATATGAATAAACATTTTTTAAAAATCAAAAAAGAAAAAGGAAGAGTTAATAATTTGCTTTTGATACCCAAAATAGAGTTTTAGACCATGGAAAAGGTCTTGAAAGACAGATTTTGTCAGGAAAAACAGGATTTCTAAATTCCTGTAGCTCCTGTTTAACCAGATTAGAAACTAATCCAAGAAGGTAAAGAGCACGCACTTTCTTCCACTGTAGAAGAATCGTCTGCCTCTGCCCTATGATGGTTAAACTCTGAGGTCTGCTGACCTAGGGACAGGGAAGGTATGACACAGAGACAGCGGAGAGTCCAAAGGCAGTCCTGTTCTGCTCAGATGGGACGAACACAGGAGAAAGACTGTTTTCCTCTCCACACATGCCAGGCAGGCACTTAAACGTCCCAACAGGGGCGCCTGGGTGGTTCAGTCGGTTAAGTGCCGACTCTCGGTTTCGGCTCAGGTCATGATCTCATGGTTCATGAGTCTGAGCCCTGCGTTGAGCTCCACGCTATCATTGTAGAGTCTTCTTGTGGTTCTCTCACTCCCTCTCTCTCTCCGTCCCTCCCCTGCTCGCAATCTCTCTCTCTCTCTCAAAATAAACTTAAAAAAATCCAGACGAGTCTTGAGAATCCCAAGGCCATTAGAGCTAGGAGCTCAGTTCTACAGAAACAATGTATGAGAAAACTTACCTGCGGCTGCTTCAAGCACTGAGGGACGGTGTGGTGGGATGGGCAGGAGATGGGCAGTTAGACAAACTGGGAGCTCCTGGTTCTCCATGGCCTTCTGGCGGCAAGACAAGGACCTGTAGGAAGCCGAATGCCTTAGTGGGGAATGCAATGGCACTGACAGGGTCAGGGGACCACAGAAGCAAGATGGGGCTAGATTGCTTGGCTCATGGCTGGGACAATGGCGGTTAGCACATGATCCCAAGAGGCCGGGGGTGGGGGTGGGGGTGGGGCAGGTGCCCTTCAGCAGAACCAGGTTCAGGTAACAGATCACTCCAGTCCCCAAGCAGCCAATACCTTACGGGAAACTAATCTCCGAGAAGTTTGAATTTATAAATTTAAAGTGCGTGTTTGTCAGAGAAAGACAAATACCATGTGACTTCAC
Organism: Panthera leo; assembly: GCF_018350215.1. Taxonomy (NCBI): domain Eukaryota; kingdom Metazoa; phylum Chordata; class Mammalia; order Carnivora; family Felidae; genus Panthera; species Panthera leo. Next base: position 67,949,378 of record NC_056690.1, read on the forward strand.
TCATATGAGGACTTTAAGACACAAAACAGATGAACACGAGGGAAGGGAAGCAAAAATAATATAAAAGCAGGGAGGGGGACAGAACCATAAGAGACCCTTAAATACGGAGAACAAACAGAGGGTTACTAGAGCAGGTGTGGGAGGGGGGATGGGCTAAATGGGGAAGGGGTATTAAGGAATCTACTCCTGAAATCCTTGTTGCACTCTATGCTGACTCACTTGGATGTAAATTAAACGAATTTAAATAAAAATTAAAAAATGATTAATAAAAATAATCTAAAAAAAAAATAAAGTGCATGTTTAAAACCAGAGGATGTGGGAGTACTGTTCATCAGCAAATCTCAGGGCTTCCATCATCCAGGGCTCATGAGGGATATCAGAGTATTTTCAAAGCACAATGAAACACCAGTTTCTTAACTAAGCGTAACTTGAGCAATTCGTCACCCTAAGATGGTACTTTCTTTTTTTTTCAATCACAAGGTTTACTGTCTTCAATCATATATATGTGTTTTCTGACTTTTTTCTATAAAAAACACGCATTGCCTTTGAAATACAATTACCTTTCTATAAAAGCACGCATTACCTTTGAAATAAAAAAACACTATAAATATTTTCAAAGATGTTTGCATATTAAACAAGATCAGAAGAGAATCTAGGGTGGCGTTTCAGTTAAAATCAGTTTCCATATAGTTAAGCACACAATAAAAATTCAAAAGTTAACCAAGTTGTCCTTCTTGATTTAGTCACACTTTACCCGCATGTGTATCTTTCAGTGTGTGTGTGTGTGTGTGTGTGTGTGTGTGTTTAAGATGAAAACGAGCCATCTCCTGCACTGATTTTCAATCATCTGTACTGTGGAAATCCAACATACTCTTCCCAATTAAGCATATGCTTGGTGGGATTAAAACTAGAGAAGAGATGTACCATCTACCGAGGCTCGCTCGGCTCCCAGCACCGTCTACACGGTGAGCTGTGCCTGGAGCAGTCTGGGACAGAGATTTGGTGATTCACTGGAACCTGGTCAAGAGTCGGTGAGACTCTGACAGAAAACAGGATATGGTAATTCTCTCGAGGCTTAGCCCAACTCGGCTGTGGTTTCCTTGATATGCTCTCTGATTTCCCAAGACCAGCCTTCGGTTTTTATTGCTCTGCAGTGGTTTTTCCACACACACCCTGGTTCGGACGGAATGCGTTCGATAATGAATTTGTGCGCTGTTACTTCTCCAGGAGGCCAAGAGGCGACAAGAGGCTTGCCCAAGGTCACATTGTTGGCTGGCGGCAGAATGAAGTCCCGACCCAGGTGTCTGGACTCCTCATCCAGGAGTACAAGAATCAGACCAAAATGCTCACAACCCGAGGTAATACCGCTTGTTTACTTACCAAGAGTCATGACACAACCTTTTCATTTTTATGATCCATTTGAGGGCAGCTCAAGTTCAAACTAATCTAATCCCACAAGGAATACACCACAAATGATTGCTAACTGTGGGCCGTGTTGAATTGTATTCAAATACAGGCATTCTTCCCTCCCTGGGATCCCCTGGAGGCTGCCCTTTCCAGAGCTTCCCTGCACTTGCCACTAATGGGGGTTTCTCAGCAAGTCAGCTAAAATTTATTGTTATTGTTTTGAAAGGTACTATAAGCACGTGGCACAGAAGTAAAAACAAAAAAACCCATAAAAACAAACAAAAAATCTAGTGGAACGTAATTCTTTCGCACACTCAGTTCCCTTCCTCAGACACAGCTACTTTTGTCAGATTTCTGGGTATCTTTCCATGAATACGCAAGTATATATATTTCTATACAAATATATGTCATCTAAAACGTGGATGGAAGTGTGCTATTTATACCGTTGCGCTCACTTTGTTTTCACTTGCTGCATTTTGTCGATTGTTCTCCATTAGCACATGTAACAAGACAGCTATGTATTTTCCCTACCAAATATAAGTGCTTTCTTTCATTCCTTGCAAGATTCATGCTGGGAGGATTTTAACAGTTAATGGTCAGGATACAAACTCACGCACGGACATACACTTTGGATGCTCTCCTTGTATGGGTCCAGTAAATCGTCATTGTATCAGGCCACGTCTTGGTGTCGGAGAGACTTTAAATGTCATATGGTCTGACTTTTTGCCCCAGAAAAGAATCCCTTCCATGGTTTTCCCGACAGCGTCACATAACCTCTGCTGGAGGGAAGCTCCACAGTCATCCCATTTCCTCCCAAAATAAGCCATTCTACCTCCGTGGAGGTTATAGTCTTCTTATATCAAAGGTAAAGCTTGACTTCCTGTCAGGAATCTGATGACTGTTACCCTGGCACCTCAGGTCTTGTCTGTAGAGTCCCCTTCTCGGGAAGCACCCGGGTATCCACACCCCCACTGTCCCAGGCAGGTCCCTTGCTGCCATATTGTCTGAAAGAGAGATGCTCGGACCCTGTAGGCCACACAGTGGGGGCCTGGCCAAATCAGAGCAACTGGCAGTCATACCTAAGGACAAAAGGATATTGCTTGAGACCTTGCTCATCCTTTCCAAATATTTCTCCACTTTCTTTGAAAACACCCAGGACAAATGTTAACCCATGGGTCAGTGGCCATATTTTCTGAGCCAAAAAGCACACACATCAGCCACCAGGCAGAAAGGAGCAGGCACAGGAACAGGTGGGCTAGTGCCTCAACTGGAGGGCTCCCTGCTCTTAGAAGTTCATGCGATGGGGCACTTGGGTGGCTCAGTCAGTTAGGTGTCGGACTCTTGATCTCAGCTCAGGTCATGAGCCCACGAAAGTCTGTAAGACTGAGCCCGACATCAGGCTCTGTGCTGACAGTGTGGAGCCTGCTTGGCATTCTCTCTCTCCCTCTCTTTCTGCCCCTCCTCCGCTCATTCGCTCTCTCTCTCTCTCTCTCTCTCTCACTCTCTCTCTCTCTCACTCTCTCTCTCTCTCATTAATAAACAAATAAAACTTAAAAAACAAGAAGTTCATGGGTTGTCTCTGCCAAGACAGCGTGACCACCATGAGGAATTGTATTGATTCTACGATCTGAAGTTCTGATAGTGACTTGGAAAGAATCAAAGTGACGACTATCCACGTTTGTCATCGATTCACAGGGGTATAAGTAATGCACTCCTGATTTTGAGGAAGAGGCTAGATAACTCTCACTCCTTGACAGTGAAAATGGTACTAATCAGTGCGTGACGGATAAGAACAACCAGCCACAGAAGTCTCTCCAAGCTGCACGTGGCTTCTAAATCAGTTGCCAGAAGGACAAGGGACACGCCTGCATCAGACCTGCCCAGGTGACCAGGGGATGTCCTTATGCTGGGGTCACTGCATGAGGAAAGCCATAGCCCAGGCAGCCATGAGGGTTCTGTATGACTGAAGAGAGCCTCGGGGACCAGAGCCGAGAGGCATGCACGCCGCCCAGATGAAGGGCAGTAGAGGGGGGCGACCGCACTGCCGCTCCTGCGAAAGCATGGAACTCAAGCAGGAGGGCTTTTATTCTGGTTCGGGGCTCGTCAATCTTCTGACTATGGGTTCAGTTTCCTAGTTATCTGGGTACAGGCAAAGGGTGCCAAGAACAACAGAACTCTGAGCGTGCCAGTCGAAAAGGTGTATTTCCCCCTGAGTTAGTCAACAGGCACACGGCTTTCTAGGTCCAGCTTTATGAAGAGTGAGCCTGTTCCTGAGCCTCCAACCACTATGGACAAGTGGAAACAAACTGAGTTGCTGTGAAACCCCCGACCAAGACTGGCTGGTGAAAGCCCATCTCGGTGCTGGCTCTTCCTCTCCTTAAACGCAACACTCAGTCTTGCTCTTTGGGACCCACTCCTAAGCTCCTCGCTAACTCTTTGGCATCAGACTTTCACTCTTTCTCTCCACGGCTGCCATCATCCCAGTGACTTTCAACATTCATGTCAACAACCTGACAAATGCGTTGACTTCTGCCCCCTCAACGCCACCGACCGCTCCTCTGGCCCCGTGCGAGCCACCCTGGCAGCCTCACTTTCTCACCCCCGGCTCTGTGGAGAGCTTGTCCTTGGAATGCCCTCTCTGCCTCTGTCCTGCTCTGGCTGTCAGCCAATGGCACTCTGATTCCCTTGATCTCTGAGATGCTACACTTCCTGGTTCTCCTAGAAAGAGCTCCCTGACCATTCCTTTTCTCTCTCTGGTTTTCTAACTTGCTACATCAGTTAGGAATGATGCTTAGCTTCACAAAGCAGTAACCCCACTACCAGGACTTAACCAAGATCATTTTTTCTTATATCATGAGTCGTACAGAAGTAAACAGTCCAGGACTGGTGCAGTGGCTCTACCATGTCTCTGGTCTCCCGGGAAGCTTCTCGAAGCTCTCCTATCCTTAGCACGTGGCTTTCGTCTTCTTAGTTAGTCATGGTTGCAAAATGACTGTTCAATCTCTTGCCTCCCATCCTCTGTCCAGGCAGAACAAAGAAGAAGGAAGCCACAAGGAAGAAGTGTTGTCATCTCGATGAGGAAACAAAAACTTTCCCAGAAGTTCCCATCATACTTCCACTTAGGTATCCTAGCTAGGAACTGTGTTGTGTGATCACCCCTTGCAGCGAGGGAGCTGGGAAATGCATTTTAGGCGCAGGCACACTGCTGCTCAGGCTTAAGTCAGTAAACAATATCGGACGGATACCGAGTAGGCAACTATCACATTTTATTTATCCGTGCAGTAGTGGATGGGTATCTGTGTCGTCTCCACTTTGGGGCTTTTCCGAGCGACGCTGTTATGAACATTTGTGTATGAGCTTTTGTATGGATATGTTTTCATTTCTCTTGAGTCCTCTATTCCTTCCCTCTAAAACGAGGTTAACACATTCTTCCAGCAAAAGACCAGATAACAAACATCCTAGGCTTTGCTCTAGAGAAGCGACTCCACTCTGCCCTTGTAGCACAGAAGCTACCATAGACAACGTGCAGACAAGCGTGGTTGTATTCCAACAAGACGAAAACATCGGCAGGCCAGGTTTGTCCCATGGACCGTAGTTGGCCAACCCTCGCTATCAAACGTCAGCCTGTTTATTTCCTTTGAAGCATGTTCCACAAACCTCGGATGGCTCTCTGCTCACTTGTTTGATCTGCAGCTGCCCCCACAAGAATGCAAGCTTCACCAGCTGTCAGACAGTCAACACGTTGTTGAATTAATAAATGTACTCTAATTTGTGTCATTGATCCCGTATAAATAGATGTTTGAGTTGTTTTCAATTTTGTGAAGCTGCAAATGATGTTGCTAGGAATGATCCTGCCAATAGGTATAACTATCTAACGTTTTCACTGATTTGACAAATTTTCCTCTTGAAAAGTTATGTTAACAAGTATTTAAGTGTGCCCGTTTTCCCATACCCTAGCCAATATTGGATGTTGTCTAGGGGCAACCAAGCCAATCTCATTATTGTTTTATTTGTATTTGTGTAAGTTTCATAGCAAGGGTTGGAAAAATATGGTCCATGGACCAAATCTGGCCTGCTATATTTTTTGTAGACTTTTTTTTTTCTTTATTAGACCTTGATTTGTAAGAGCTTTCATTGATTTTTGTACAAGGAAATTAGCCCCTTATCTGTCAAATGTGTTGTAAGTAAGTTTTTTGCTGTTTTTATGTCTTGATGTTTTTGGCTTTTGACTTTATGAGAATGCTCTTTTTCTTTCCATACAAAATGTTCAAGTTTTTTAAATGGTCAGATCTATCAAACATTTCTTTTATCTCTCGTGCTTCTTATATCATGCTTGGAAATCCTTTCTCATTGAAAGAGAATAAAAATAAGTCGTTCTGATTTTCCTCTAGTAATCTATGTCTTCTCTAACATTTCAATCTTTAAATTATTGATAATGAACAGTAGGACAGGTGAGACAGGGAACCAGCTTTATTTTATTCTAAAGAATGAAGTAGATATCTGTATAAGCCATATTTTCCCTGTTGATTTGAAATACCATTTTTAGAGTCTCCTGGATGGCTCAGTTGGTTGAGTGTCCAACTTCGGCTCGGGTCATGATCTCATGGTTTGTGGGTTCGAGCCCAGCCTCAAGCTTGCTTCTGTCCACACAGAGTCCCCTTCTGATCCTCTGTCCCCACTTTTTTTCTGCCCCTCCCTTGCTCATGTTCTCTCTCTCAAAAATAAATAAACATTAAAAAAATTTTTTTAATAAATTAAAAAAAATACATAGCATTTTCAGAAGACACTAAATGTCCAGAAATCTTTGGTATGTTCAGGAATGATATTCAAAATATTTAAAAACAGATGCAACTCAGACACCCCCAGTCACTGGGAACAGGTCCTCAGCATGTCAGAACACCGGGTGGGTATAGGTGGGTATAGGTAAGCGGTACAACATGGGCCACACAGGTCTATTCCACGGTTGGCTCTGGCTCTTTGATCCCCTTCTACTTATCAACCCCCCTCCTTCCACCTCTGAGGCCAGGATTCCTGGGACTTGAGATCCTTGAGGGTCTCATGAAATGTCTGATCCAATAATGAAAACACCTACCCCTAGACTTCTGTAAGGTTTGATAATAAATGGCTTGGTATGTAAGTCACTATTTTTTTTTCTAATTTTTAAAGTTTATTTACTTATTTTGAGAGAGACAGAGACAGTGTTGGGGGGGGGTGTCAGAAAAAGAGAGTGAGAGAGAGAGAGAGAGAGAGAGAGAATCCCAAGCAGGCTTTGTAGTGTCAGCACAGAGCCCGATGCGGGGCTCGAACCCATGAAACTGCGAGATCGAGACCTGAGTTGAAACCAAGAGTTGGACGCTTAACCAACTGAGCCACCCAGGTGCCCCTTGAAGTATTCACCCATAAAACTCTCCAGCCTGGCAATTTGACAACTTTCGTTCTCAATTTATCTCATTGTTTTTGTTCTGGTCACTAATTTGAATTTGCCTTCATTTTATTCATTCATATCGAATAATTTACATTTCTGAGAAAGTTGTCTATCTCACTCAGATTACTTAATTTACTAGGATAGAGGAGTAAAAAAACCATTCTTATAAGAATCACTTGTACTATTTCATCACCGTCAGATAATATAGCCAGTATTAGCTTCTTCCTATCAAAATTTACTTAGGTTTTCATGGCCGTCTATTTGGTAAAAAATTTTCAAATCTTTCAGGTAGTACAGCATAGAGGCCAAGAGTAAACCATCTGGTTCGTGAGTTCAAGCCCCACATGGGGCTCTGTGCTGACAGCGTGGAGCCTGCTTTGGATTCTGTCTGTCTGTCTGTCTCTCTCTCTGCCCCTAATCTGTTTATTCTCTCTCTCTCATAATAAATAAATAAATAAATAAATAAATAAATAAATAAATAACTTAAAAAAAAAAAGAATGAACCATCTGGTGTTGAAGCCCATTTTACCACTAACCAGCAAATCTGGGACAGTTGTTAGTGTTTTGATTTGTAATATAGGGATAACAATAGTCTCACTGCACAGGCTTTTTTCTTTTCTTTTCTTTTCTTTTCTTTTTTTTTTGGAGAGAAAATACTGGACCACCCAGGCGCCCCAGTATTGTTATGGTTTTGAAATGACTAAGACACATAAGACATTACAGAACAATGTCTGACACATAGTAAATATTCAATAGATATTAGATTTTATTATTATCATCTTGTGGTAGTATCTTTTTGAGCATGTTTTATATAAAACTTTGTGCTTTTAATATTGCAGACAAGTTTAATCTAAAACCGTGTTCTGGGTTTCTTGAAATTTTTAAAAATGTTTATTTATTGGGGCGCCTGGGTGGCTCAGTTGGTTAGGTGTCTGACTTCAGCTCAGGTCCTGATCTCACAGTTTGTGAGTTCAAGCCCCGCATCAGGCTCTGTGCTGATGGCTCAGAGTCTGGAGCCTGCTTCGGATTCTGTGTCTCCTTCTCTCTCTGGCCCTCCCCCAACTTGTGCTCTGTCTCTCTCTGACTCTCAAAAAAAATAAATAAATGTAACAACAAAAAAAATTTTTTTTAATGTTTATTTATTTATTTGGCGGGGGGGGGGGGGGGGGGGCGGGCAGATAGAGAGGTGGGGGTGGGGGCGGGGAGAGAGGATCCCAAGCAGGTTCCACAGTTAGTGCAGAGTCTGACACAGGGCTCGGTCCCATGAACCCTAAGACCATGACCTGAGCTGAAACCAAGAGTCGGTCACTCAACCGACTGAGTCCCCCAGGTGCCCCAAACCATGTGCTGTGTAGTAATTCTTCTTTTGCTCTTTATCTAATTTGTACTTGATACATTCCTTCCGATCTTTTCTCTTTGTGGTCTCAATGCACAGGAATCGGAGTGGAGGACAGCCTATTATTCATCTTTGGATGGAACATTCTATTCCAGCTTATTATCTGCCTGAGAATCCCGTTTGTGGATCACCCTTCATTGTTCTTTTTCCCCACCTGTACTTGGAATTTGAGTGGGAGTGCAGGGCACCGTGGGCAGCCTCCGAGAGTGACCTCTGCCTACAGGGAGGTCTGGGAAGTGAGTGACAGCAGAAAGGAGCCTGAACATGAAGCCTGTCTTCCCTCTTGTGCATGTGGCTCATGCTATGAAAGAGGACCACTTCCTGGTTTGGGCTATTCCCTCACTTTGGGGCCAGCCAGTCAGCCTGAAGGGTGTTCTCAGTTAGGAAATTCAGTGAAAAGGAGGGACAAGAGTCTTGCAGTTTCCCTTCAGGCCCATCTCACTGGCCTTTCTCCACTGTGGAAATGGATCCCAAGCGACACATGCCCCTTTTCTTCTAGGTCTTCTCATTACCCCCTATTCTGTATCCATAGTATGGGACCCTCTACCCGTACAGAGCAGCAGTCCCCAGGACACCTCTCTTCAACAATCGCAAGTTTGGGGGTCCCCAAACTTGCTGAACTTGGGTTCAATAATTCATTAGAAGGCCTCGCAGAACTGAGAGCCATGACAGTCAGAGTTATGGTTACAGGTTAATCTCAGCCAAGGGAAGAGGTGCATAGGGCAGAGTCCAGGAGAGCTCTAAGCACAGAGCTTCCAGCTGTCCCCTCCCAGTGGTGCTGGGGACAGTGTCACTTTTCCTAGGAATGATGTCTGATAATACCCGCGCAAGCTTCAGTGCCCGGGGTTCTTATTAGGGCTTTGTCACGTGGGCATGGTTGACCACCCATGTGACTAATCTCCATCTCCAGCCCTTCCAGAGGTCAAGCTGATACCTTGTGACCCAAATCCCCCACCCTAACTCACATTGTTAGTCTATCTGGGGTGACCCAAGGCCCCGTGGACAAACAAAAACATTCCTAGCAGGCATGGCATTCCAAGGGCTTTAGAGATTACCTCCCAGAAGCTAAGAGTAAAGATCAAACCTCTCTTTGGGCGACATTAGATTCTTTACCAACGAGGCCCCTACCGGCACTCTTATTTACATTTCTAATTCTGTCACTGTTTCGAATTAGAGGGAAAAGGTGCCAGACCTCTGTGCTCTCTTTCGCTTGGGCTCAGTTTTCTTTACATCTGGCAGCTAGAACTCCTGGCGTCTAGAACATTGCTGGCACCTCAGAGGCCCCCTGTAAATATTTGTTGAATGGATGAAGAATGAATGAATGAACGAACGAATGAATGAGTAGGTTTTGAATTTGTCGTGTGAGATTGTGATCATTCCCTAATACTACTATGGTTGAATTTTTTTTTTTTTTTTGCCTTTGTTCATTCTGGTGGCTTTCAAAGAGAGTGGTGACACAAACGTGCGTTTTGCCCATCTCTCCGGAAGGGAACCCTCTCATTTTCCAGATGAGGAAGCTCGTGTCCAGAAAGGCTGAGTCACCTGTCCTCTGGTGAAGGACAGAGACTGGGCCAGCATACAGGTTTCACAACTTTGACAACTTCTGTCAGCCAAGTGCTTTATTTCCTCTTTTCTTTACAGAAAAATGACCACAAACTCTTTCTTTCTGATAAGTTTGTTACTGAACAGTGAAATCCCCTCGTTTGGGATGGCCTTCCCTTGTCCGGCCTGCCTTGTTGGGATGGTGCTAATGAGTCAAAACTTCATCCATTCCGGGGCTGGGGTGGAACACTGATTCTCCCTTTGAACAAGTGGGAATACACTATGTTTGCATTTATTTTGAGGATGGAGTGTCCAACTGAATCCCTCAAATATTATATAGGATTATGGTGTAAAAAGAAAAGTGCCCACCCAGAGATGCTTGGGGCCTGGGCCGGTAGCCAAACACTTGGCAAGAAATACTTTTTAAAGACAATGTTTGACCTAATAATTAAGACTCTAATGAAGAGACAATAACAGTAAAAAGGACCAGAAAACAGGACATTAAAATGGTATTTCTTATATGGGATTTGTCCCCTGGAACTACCAGTTGTGTCCGAGTTTCCTGCCATGTTTTTGACTCAAGCATAACTGCAAGCCTACCATTTACTGAGCACATACTATGTGCCAACCACTCTTCATAGTGACCGGGGCGGGGGTGCTATTATTATCATCATCCCTGCTGGGGAAACTGAGGCATCGAGAGGTTAAATCACTTGACTAGTGTTAAATCAGTTAACACTTAACTCAGTGTTAACTGCCGGCAGATTAGAGAACTCTGACATATCGCCTCTCTCCTCCCCAGCACGCCCACTCTCATGATGGTAATACCAGTCAAGTTCAGTTAAAATGAACTTTAAGGAAGTTACTAGTTTTCTACTGGTGCATAACAAATGGCCACAAATTTAGCGGGCTTGACACAACACAAACCTATCGTCTCCCCGTTTCCGTGCATCGGGAGTCCGGATATGGTTTAATCTGGTTCCTTCCTCAAGTTCTCACCAGGTACAAATCAAGCTGCCGTTCGGCTGCAGTCTCATCGGAGGTCTAAGGTTCTCTTCCAAGCTCACTGATTGTTGGCAGGATTCAGTTCCTGGGGGTTGTAGGACTGAGACCCTAGAGGCCCTAAGGGCGGCCTGCTATTCTCTGCGTTGCGGCCCTCGCCATAACATGGCCATTGCTTCCTCCAGGCCAACAGAAGAGAATGTCTGCGGCTTTGGATCTCTCTGCCTTCCATCTCTGACGGCCAGGCCCTCTTTTTAAGGGCTCACTGATTAGGTCAGGCCCACCCAGGAAAATCTCCCTTTGGAAGAACTTAAAGTCAATGATTAGAGACCATCAATAGATTTCAGAATGGCATATCTAACCGCCCACACTCAAAGGGAGGTGACTATACTGGGAATGTACACAAGGAGGCAGGAATCCTGAAAGCCAGCTTAGAATTCGTCCTACCACAAAGGATAATATTGAGGAGGAAAATGCCAAAGGGTAGAGGTAGGGAGAGGGAGGGAGGGAAAGAGGAGAAGGTAGAGGAAACATCCCTACATTGTAGGTATATGAGCCTCAGGTCTCTTTTTAAAGCACAAGCCCATAGAGGCAGTTCATTTCTTACCTCCACCCCCTGGCCACCCTGTGACTACCAGCCAGTCCCCACTGACATGCCCAGGTGTGCCCCATGCCGGCTTGTCTTGAAAATCTTCACCATCTCCTCCTCCCTCACCACTCCCCCGGCGCCTGGCTCCTTCTGCTCTGCCTCAATTCTGCCACGAGTGGCCCCATCCCGCATCACAGAGCCTTCCCAATCCAGCCCCCCAGGGCTAGGTGCCCCGTGAGGAAGGAACTATCCTGGTCATCTCAAAGGCCCCCTTAGAGATCGGGGTGTCATTGGGAGCTGGGTAAAAGCAGTCAGTGAAAGTATTCGCTGTGATACATACACCAAGAGGGAGCTGAGAAGACAGTGAAGAGGAAGTATGCCTGCTTAACGCCTTCGTTCCGAGGCATTCCCAAGGATCTCCAATGGGAGCTTCAGCCTGTTACAATGATATTCTCCAGTGGTCAAATCACCGTCATAGGAGCTCTTCATCAAGTTGTGCTCGTCCGGCTAATTCCCCTGACCTTTCCCCACTGCTTCTTACCTCGCCTTCCCCACGTTTTCTAGACAGCATTCTTGCAAATCTAGAGGCAATCAAAACCCTACCTGTGCCGTGCTGATTCAGCAAAACAGTTCTACCCATTCACGAGACCAAGTCACCGATTACGTCCTCTGAGGAGACTGTCCCTCACAACGATGAACATTTGCTCCGCAGCCATGGATTCAGGGACTGAAAGAATGGTTTGCTTTTTAAAACACAGAGGGTCCCTTCGGTTATTTGGTAAGACCAGTGGAGCTAAAAATAAAGCCAGGGAGAAACACCCAGAAGAGTGGTCAGAACCGGTCTCCATTGAAAAATACTCCCACCAATGAAACATCCTGAATGAGAGGGTAGGCAAGGGTTTACAGATGACTCAGGGTAAGGAATTCGTCATAGACCCTTGTGCGTACCCCCCCATATCTAGTCCAGCACTGTGCCTGTAGAATCTGAATAAACAGTTCATCTCCATCTATAGCTTCCATGCCATTTTGCTCTAGAGAATAAGTTTAGCCTTTGGGGCACAGGGGAGCTTATCAATTTCATTCATTCATTCATTCATTCATTCATTCATTCTTTTATCCATTTAACCAATATTTATTTAATACCAGAAAGAGGGTTATGTCTACCCTGGTGATACTGACCATAGGCAAACTTTCCACCTTTTTGTAATGAGTACAACAGAAAGCTAACACATAATTATATAATGCCACGTCATTTAAGTGTATTTGATATTTTTGGTATTTGATAAGTGGTATGAAGTTTCCTTAGAAGAATATGATAAAAGCTAAGGTCCTTTTATTAAAAAGAGGAAGAAAGAGAAGGGGAAGGAGAAGGAGAAGGAGAAGAAGGAAGGAAGGAAGGAAGGAAGGAAGGAAGGAAGGAAGGGAGGAAAGTCAGATTCAATGTTGCCTATAATTTCCAGAAGCTCATGGATCCTCTGCACCTTCCCCCCTCAATGGAGGCGTTCTCCAGCAGAGGTTCCCAAGCCCATGGACAGGTGGAGGTAGGGCTGATTTGAAGTCTGAGAGCCTTTTTAAAAAGTTCTACCTGGGATTCCACTGCACAGAGCTAAGAACCATTGTTTTAAAACATCAGTTTGAATGGACATGATAGAAAAGGAAGACTACATTCATGATGGTTTACAGGCCAGCAGAGAAAGACAAGCATGCCTAGAAGACACCTGGCCAAGGCCCGCAGTGAGCAGGGTGAGCTCAGCATCTATTGTCCGTGGCCTGTCCTCAGAGGTTTCCAGCCTAGGGAGCCAGAGTCTGGGGTGTAAACGAGGGCATTGGCATTTGCACAGTGTTTAGGACAATCATGCCCCCTACTCTTTCTTTCTTTCTTTTTTAAATGTTTATTTATTTTTGAAGGAGAGAGAGAGAGAGAGACAGAGTGTGAAGGGGGGGAGGGGCAGAGAGAGAGGGAGACACAGAATCTAAAGCAGGCTCCAGGCTCTGAGCTGTCAGCTCAGAGCCCGACGCAGGGCTCGAACTCAGGAACCGTGAGATCATGACCTGCGCCCAAGTCAGACGCTTAACCCACTGAGCCACCCAGGCGCTCCTCTTTTTTTTTTTTTTTTTTTAACTTACGCCCCCTTTGGATCAAAATTAAAATCTTGCCTCTCCCTGGAGATTCTGAAATCAAGTCCTACCGGTGTGTAATCCTCAGGGGAGAATTTTTGTCACTTCAGTGTAATCTCATAAACCGAGACATTGCTCTGCCCAGTTTTTCAGAATGTGCGTTATAAAAGGATCAAGATTAAGATGATACGTTCGTGCTCAATATACTTTTCTGCCACATCCGTGTAACTCGCGTCCTTCCCCTCCCTCCTCGTTCCTTTGATACTCTCGCTAAATGTCGTGTTACACAGTTTACGGCCAAACTTATGCATTTTGGGTTCTCTCGGTTTGATTTCTAGGTAGAAGAATAAAGGGATGGGAAAGAGAAGGGGGAACTTGAACAGCAGGGGGTTTTGTGTAAAGATGCAAACACTTGATTTCACTCCCTACTGAAACCCCATTAAAATGCCAGTAAAGAGAATTTTAAAAAAAAAAAAAATTTTTTTTTTACGTTTATTTATTTTTGAGACAGAGAGAGAGCATGAACAGGGGAGGGGCAGAGAGAGAGGGAGACACAGAATCGGAAGCAGGCTCCAGGCTCTGAGCCATCAGCCCAGAGCCCGACGCGGGGCTCGAACTCAGGGACCGTGAGATTGTGACCTGGGCTGAAGTCAGATGCCTAACTGACTGAGCCACCCAGGCGCCCCAAAGAGACTTTTTTTAAGGTACAAGCCCACGTGAATGGGGAGAATGGGAAAGCAGAAAACAGCCACAAAATTTGAAAGCTGAGACGCAGCTAGATAAGAGGTAATTTACTCAGCCGGCCCAAGAAAATGGAGAGAGAATTGAATCCCAAGCTAATAGTGCTGAATGTGGAAAACCACCCCCGTTTGTAAGCCAGAATCCCCCAAAGGATCATGAACTGGCAGCAGTGAGTACCTCTGGGAGTGGGGGGTGAAGGCGAGGAGTGCTAAAATTAGAATTGGCTCAAGGTCTGTTTTGTGAAGCAGTCACATCTCCAGATTCCTTCCCCAAATCCGTGTACCCAAGTGATTGCCTCTCCCTCATTCTGGAAAAAGACAGGAGAGGGCTGTAGCAAGAGTCTCTGCCCCTAGAGAGGCAGGCACTGCTGAGACCGGGGGATGCCGATGTCCCCACCTGCCATCCCTCACTCCCCCCTCCCCAGCTCCTGGAAGCCTGGCAGCCAGACCTCGACCCTTTAGGTAAGAGCTTGACAGAATCATCTCTGATGATCTGACCCGCTCCGAAGGAAAGACCTAACAGAGACTGACTTTGGACTTCCACAAGGAAGCGGCCTAAACACACCAAGGTGAGGTTTACATTTGAAAGGTTCACCTATAGCCCGGAGCTCTCTTTCTTTTTTTAAAAAAGTAGGCTGCACGCCCAGCCCCAGCGTGGAGTTCATTTCAGGGCCTGAACTCACAACTCTGAGATCAAGACCTGAGCTGAAATGGAGTCCGACACTTAACTGACTGAGCCCCCCAGGCGTGCCCCTCACCTCCCACCCTCCCTGGAGCTTTCAATCAGATTCTTTGTTTCCTGGACCTAAATATGGATCACCTCACTGAAACAGGGGTAGCAATATCCCTACCGCATAGGATTGATCTAAAGATGAAAAGAGATGGTCCTTGTGAAGTCGTTCGAACAGTGCCTGGAGCACAGTAGGACTTATGTAAGTTATTGATATAGCTAGCTATCCAGATAGACAAAATAAGGATTATCAGACATCTAAAGAAAGTCTCTAACATGACCAACAGAGATAAAAACAAATAGAAAATAAGGTTGCTTGGAGGTTCTGTCACGGAGAACACAATTCAACATCGCCGACGAAGGGAGGCAGGCGGCTGCCCCCCCCATCCATAATTTACATAAATATAGCTATGAAAATATATTTATGTGGACATACATGTAAACACATAATACGTTAAAATGTATACATATACATATACACAACGAGTTCTTGGCAATTGAAAATATAAGAGTAAATCTGAAAAACTTAACAGAAGCTTAGAAGTTAAAATTGAAGAAATCTTCCAGAAAGCAACTGTAAAATGTAAAAGAGATGAAAAATTGGACAGAAAGGAGAAGATCATCAAAGCAGTCCAGGAGTTCTCATAACCAAGGATAGAGGCTCTAGAAAGTGAAAGGACAAAATAGAGAGAAAAATCAAAGAAATCATTCAATAAAACTTTCTAGACCTGACATATTTTCTGGACCGGAAAACCCATGAGCTGCCAGAGGGGCCCACACTGGGGTACATGCCTGGAAAGTTCAAAATGCCAGATTAGAGTAACTCCTGTCATTCCCAACCAGAGGGAAAGTCAGGTATAAAGTAACAGAGAATCAGAGGCCCGAGATTTCCCGAAAGCCACACTGGAAGCAAGAAAGCAATGAAGCAAAGTGTTCAAAATTCTGGAGGGAAATGGTTTCCGAGCTAGAATTCCATGCTGACCCAAACAACCAAGTAAGACGTTCTCTGCATTAACTAACCTTACTGTGGTTATCACTTCACAACACTCATCACCATATGTACATCAAATTGCCACATCGTACACCTTGAACTTACAGAATATGTGAAGAATACATCTTAAGAAAGCTGGGGGGGGGGGGGGGAGGTGGGGAACGTACAAAAAACATGAAATGACATAACAGAAATGTTGGTACGTGGATAATGGAATGAAAGCTATTTTGTTGAATATATCTACTTCCAAATACTTGATCGTGGGCTTATCCGAAGAATATGAATCATGGCTTCCCGAGAATAAAACGTATTAAACATGAAAGGAAAAAAAAAAAAAAAAAGACATCTTCACAGGGTGCAGGTCTGAAGAATTTATGTCCCACGCATGCACTCTCTACTGGCAGCTGCTGGAGGGTGTGCTCCAGCAGCTTCTAAACCCAGAAGAGGCAGGATGCAGGAAAGCTGACCTCCAAGTACGAAGGAGGAGGCCTGAGGGGCGGGGGAGGAGAGAAGGGCACCGGTGCCGGAGAGCAGCCGGTCCAGGCTGGAAGCTCTGGCAGACGGGCTTCGTGCAGATCCCATCACGAGAAAAGGGGGCACATGTGAGCCTCTTGAGAGAAGATCGGACAACTGGCGGAAGAATTTGAGGTTGAACTGGGAAACGCAGGCCACTTGGCAAATGAAAACCAGAGATGAAGATTCCGGTGAAAACAGAGAGTAGAGAGAGGTAATCACAGTGGAGTGCGGGGGCTCAGCGGAGCCGCAATAATGTGAAGAGTGGATATTGATCGGACTCGAGCTGCGGCGGTGTTAGAGGCGGGGCTGGGCAGCGAGCGCGCATGCGCCCAGGCACTGGCGACTGTTTTCAGGCCGCTCTAGACAGGAGTTAAGAGAACGGCTAAAACCCCCAAAGCGGAAAGTACAATACGGGGATATCATCTAAAATAATCAGCAGAGAGAATAAAAGTGATTGCTTGTGGGGAGAGAGAAATTAGGGGAAGCAAGCGACGGACTGCCTGTTTGTTTTTTTAAGAACAAAACCAGAGGTATTTGATCTTACAAAACACATCTTGCATGCGTATAGCTTTGAATAAAGATAGAAACTTTTAAAAAAGTTTTACAAGTGTTGCAGAGTGATAACTGTTTCTTTTCCTTTCACATCTAGGTGGAATCGAACAGTCCTGTCAACACCCCATTGGCTTTGGTGTGGCTGGTGTTGCTGTGATTTTTATGTGTATGTAAACTAAAGCCAGTGGCTCCTGGGTGGCTCCGTTAACTGCTCAGGTGATGGTCTTACCGTTTGGAGTTCGTGCCCAGGGTTGGGCTCTGCGTGGACAGCTCAGAGCCTGGAGCCCGTTTCAGATTCTTGTGTCTCCCTCTCTCTCTCTGCCCCTCCCCTGCTTGTGCTCTGTCTCTCCCCCCCACCGCCCCCCAAAATTAAAACAGTTGTATACTCTAAAAATAAACAAACGTAAATAAAAAAACTAAATCCAAAATCCTACTGTGACCTTTCAGGCGGGTCCATAAGCAATGACAAAGGCTCACCCTGGTGGGGCCCCATGGGGAAAAGCTGGCCTCCCACAGCAGATGAGGTGTGCAGACTAGAGGGAGTGTCAGTCAAGGACTCAGCCGGGTGCCGGGGAGGCAAACAGCCTCCAAATGGTTACTTTCGTCTAAAGTTTCTGAGATGTTTTCCACACTCCTGCTTTATATTCCTGTTGAGTTTGGTTCTTCAGAAATCCCCGCCTTGGGGGTGCCTGGGTGGCTCAGTTGTTTGAGCGTCTGACTTCGGCTCAGGTCATGATCTCGTGGTTTGTGAGTTTGAGCCCTGAGTCGGACTCTGTGCTGACAGCCTGGAGCCTGCTTGAGATTCTGTGTCTCCCTCTCTCTCTGTCCCTCCCCCGTTCATGCTCTGTCTCCCTCTGTGTCAAAAATAAATAAATAAACAAAAACACAAAAAAAAGAAATCTCTGCCTTGGACAAAGGTGTGCCCCCAGTACATGCAGAGGGTGCATTTCCTTCCCTCTTTGGACCCTCGGCATCTGTATCCAGAAAAGGAAGGGACTGGACGGGAGCACGTCAAGGGCCCTGTGAAGCATCTAGAAAGTTACAAGTACAGCTTCTCGTCTGAACTCCTGCAGCATTTCATTCATCACCTGCACCCAGGGGTTAGGCACCGAGTTACATCCTCTCCCCAAATATTTGCTGGCTTTGTGTTTGCTTATTTATTTTGTTCTGTATGTGTGACCTAGGCTTGTCTCCTCCAAACAGATGAATGTTCCACAGGGCAGAGGCCCACCCTATACTTCCTGTGCACCCCGCCCCCTGCAGCCTGGTACAGGGCTAGACCTCCCGTTCGTGACCAGTGAAAGTTTCCTGAAGACATCACGATACAGGGGCTTTCTGGGGGAGAGGACCAGAGTTGACAATGACCCTTGGTTTTGCTCACTGCCATGCTAACCTAGAGCCATGCTTCCTGCCACGTTGTCCGACACATAGGCAGAGTGAGTGCTCCAAAATTTTGTTGGATGGAAGACAGAAGCATTTGGGGGCCCCTGGAAAAATCTGCCATTGCCCGCTCCCGGTAAGTGCCTTGAGTGAGCCTCAGGGGGAGGAACAGGAAGGCATCCACCTTCTGGCCACGATTCCCAAGCGCAGCGGGTCAACAGTCCATCCCCCGGAAAGACGGTTTAGCTAAATATGTAAAGCCTTACGAATATGCGTTACCAACTACTTCCTGTCTAACAAGCTGTTTGCTAAAGAGATAGAGCAGAGGCGGGCACAAGGCTTGACCCCATGATACTGGAATCATGACCGGAGCTGAAATCAAGAGTCGGGATGCTTGACTGACTGAGCCATCCAAGCACCCAGTATTTCTAAAGTTTGCCTTGCTTTTGTATTTAGGGGGAAAAATGTATTTTATTTCTTTAAATGGCATTATGTGGCTTTGCTATCCAAGTACATATAGACAACAATATTGGTGAATCACTAAATGCATGTTTATAACACTCTTATGGACACCAGGAACTCAGGGAGACTCACAATCCCTGCCCTCTATTTTGAGAGAAGTGGGGAATCATTCTGGGCATGCTTAATAGCTAAAAATGTGTGATTCTACATGATGTGCCAATTAAATTTAAGGAGTGCAACTTGTTCATCGGGGGATACAGACGTTAAAAGCCATGAGTAAGAAAACTGAGCCTGTTTTTAATGGTGGGGGGACTGGCCCGGGAAGGTAGGGGGGGGAGGAGGGGACACTTAGGCAGGGAGGAGCGAACAGAGCCAAGTAGCTTGAGACGTGTCGTTAAACGTCTATTGTCTACTGTGCGTGCCCCACTCTGTGGCAGGTGCTCTGAGAGATATTAGGGAAGCAAAAGACCAGTTTATAGTCTAATTAGAAAGACAAGCCTAGCACTTATAAAACCATTAAAGACAAAGGCTAGACGGGATTGTTTATAATTAGTGCTAAATAGTGAGATTCAGCCGAGTGCTCTGACAATACTCTGGATTTTAAATATTTTAAGGCGCTTCTAATATACATATATATGTATATTTAAACAGAATTTCATTAAGAATTCAAATAGGCTAAAAATAAGCAAGGACTAAACATTGAAGCAACAGGATACATTTTGGTATCGATATGATTTTATATATAACCTCCTGGTAAGGATGTCCCAAGAGATCAGCGTCCTAGACAGGAAAGACGCCCAGGCACTTAGGTTTGTAAGGAGAGCAGACAGTGGGGCTCACCCCCTTTCTCCCAGGAAAGTCTGATGGACAGGAGAGATCTATGAGGCCTAAGAACTCAAGGTTCAAAGGCTGCTAATGGATTTAGAGGGGAAGGGAGGGAAGGAACTCGAGTTTTCAGGAGATTGGATGTGACAGGAATTGATACATGATAGTGAGGGCATAAACCTGGAAGCGGCTGCAAAGTCTGGGGGTGCTGGTAGGCAGGGGTGCTGGTAGGGGGCTGGCGCTGCTCACTGTCCCCCCTGCCTCCAGATCACCCACCCCCAAAGCCCGACCCAACAAGAAAAACAACATTCGCTCAGAAATCAGAGAACACAGGATTAGGATCTTCCCCCCTGATGCCAATGTAATGCCTGTTCGTGAGATAATTTAGCCAATACGGACAAGAATCAAAGGAGGAAAAAAAAAAATCATGCGTCATTCCCGTCAGAGAGGGTTGCCAGATTTAGCGACAAAAACAAAAACAAAAGCAATATTTGGGCCATATATACACTAAAAAAATATTCATTGTTTCGCCGTCGTTCGTATTTATTATTTATTTTTGGGCAGGGAGGGGCAGAGAGAGAGGGAGGGAGGGAGAGAGAGAGACAGAGAGACAGAGAGAGAAAGGAAGAGAGAGAGAATTGCAAGCAGACTCTGGGCTGACAGACTTGGGGCTTGATCTCACAGACTGGGAGATCGTGACCTGAGCCAAAATCAAGAGTCAGACACTTAACCGACTGAGCCACCCAGGCACCCCTGTAATTAAACTTTAACTGCGCGCCCTGTATATTATATTACCTGGCAACCTACCATCAGAAGCAATCACCAATGGCTGGCTTCCTGGGCACTGCCCCCCCCCCCCCGCCCCCCATGTCTGAATGCCCTTCAGACATGAGCCCTGGCTCTACCGCTTTAGATTCTATGCCTTAAACCAGATTTATCTGAACCCTCACAGAAGTCGTGGGACATCCGTTGTGGATTTGTCCTGGGCACCGCCCTGCGGCAGGCACCTGAGACAACAGGCTTGGGTGTCTGTCACAGCCTCCCGCTCGTCCCTACTGCCGGGCCCACCCAATCCCACAGCATCTAATGCCAGCCAGGGGAATGCCATCATCCTGGGAAGAAGCCAGACACCTGACCCAGTGCACTCCCACTAGGCCACACCAACATGTGCCCAGCTTGGCTTCTCATTTGGCCACTTTCAAAATTACCAGCTCCCCCATTGCCCAAAGCAGGAGGACACAGAAAGAAATCAGACAGAGCCTGGGCCTGCCCTTGTCTCTACACTCCGTTTCCAATCTGTCCCCGTCATTCCCAGTCAGGCCCTTGGGTCTGGGTCCCTGGTGGTCCATCCCTTAGGGACACCGTCCTTCTCCTCCTCCTCCCTTCAGCCGCCAGGTATCTTTACCTCAGGCCAAACGCCAGCCTTCTGGAACCCAGGGCCCTCCATGGGACCAACACAATCCCCGTCAGGGGTGCAGGACCCTCAAAACTCGCTTCTTCTAGAACCTGACTCAGGAGCAGAGCTGTCGAGGGTCAATGACTATTCATTCCAGTGGTGGGTGGGGAGGGGTAAAGCCGAAGAAGGAAAGGAGGTAACAGGGTTAATTTCTCCCTTCTTTCTCTTCCAAGATGAGGCAACATCTACTGTATTGATTTCTGCTTTCATCAGAATATTTTGGACCATCCAAGGCCTTGCCGGATTCCTGCCTACAACCTGACTGTCCAAAGGGTTTTGGTTTCCATTTCTTCTTCCTCTTTTTTTAATGAATAGCTGTGCTCCAGGGAAATTTATTTCGGAATATCATTTCCCATTTGCAACTTTAGAAGAGACAGGAAAACATTGTTGAAAACCAAGTTGATCGATAGGGTTAGGTTAAAAAAATAAAAGACCCAAACGGACCCACCTTCGGGTCATTACTGAAGCGATCCCTGTCAATTCTGCATTCAAGATATTGACACATGCAAGCATTCGGTAAACCAGAAGCCGCTTTCCCACTGAATTAAGCGGGTACTCACTAAAATAATTACCTGATTTCACAGGAATATGCTATTAACCCCAATCCTAAATTCAATTCTTTAGACGCTGGGCGTTCGCTTAAGTACTCCTAAATGTAATCCTTTAATCCGCCTTAATCTCCACCCCACCCCCACCCCATTTGATTACTGAAATGGAAAAATCCATCTGTGCTGCTGTTCCGGAAGCCAATCCTGAGAGGTACTTTAGTCTTCCCGGGGAGGGTTAATTGGCAGAAAAGGGAATTCGAAGGAGCCCTGATGTTGAATCCATTTGCTCTGAAAGCATTCACCACCACCAAAACCAAACCTAAAACCAGCAAGAGTGAACGGTTTGGTACAAATAATAACTTCTCTCTACAACTTCTTTTGTTTATTTTTTCTTATTTTTTTAAATCATTATATGATGCCCCTGCTTTTCGTTTAAAACAAAACAAAACAGGGGCGCCTGGGTGGCTCAGTCGGTTAAGCGTCCGACTTCGGCTCAGGTCACGATCTCGCGGTCCGTGAGTTCAAGCCCTGCGTCGGGCTCTGTGCTGACTGCTCAGAGCCTGGAGCCTGTTTCAGATTCTGTGTCTCCCTCCCCCGTTCATGCTCTGTCTCTCTCTGTCTCAAAAATAAATAAATGTTAAAAAAAATTTTTTAACAAAACAAAACACCAAAAAAACCCAACCCTTGGGGTGCCTGGGTGTCTCCATCAGTCGAAGAGTCCGACTCTTGATTTCAGCTCAGGTCATGATCTCATGGTTTGTGGGTTCGAGCCTCGGCGTAGGGCTTCATGCTGACCGTGTGGAGCCTGCTTGGGATTCTCGTGCCTCTCTCTCTCTCTCTCTCTCTGCCCCTTACCCCCTCCCTCTAAATAAGTAAATAAACATTAAAAAAAAGAAGATTGAAAACAAAAGAACCCATTTTTGATGGTTCTTAGGTATCCCCACACCTCTGGTTTTCAGATCACGATGGACTTGCCCTTATGCCCACACAAACAAATTGGAAAGTAAGAAATGGGGTTTTGAGCCTCGGAGGGGACGGTGAGCAGTGCCCCTTACGTGTCTTCATTGAGTTGTTACGGTTTCCGAGTAGAAATCAATATTGTGGTGCTAGAGGACGTCTGGAGGCGGCAAAGGTGAGGAGATCTGCAGCTACTACTCAAGGCCAAAGCCAAAGGCATTTGTCGATAAATGCAGCCGGTAGAGAATCCTGCTCATTCAAGCTCCTGCCCTCGTCCACCTGCCCCAGCTGCAGGATGCTCCTTGCAAGAACCTTTGACGGGAGTCCCCAGGGCCAGACACTACATTCTTGTCCTGCCTCCAATCCCCCAGCTCCCGGACGGGGACTTAGTGCAGGTTATTTCACTTTTTGGTCCTCCACCGTGCTGTGTCAAGTGGAGAGGATAAATATTTTGTATTCCTGAAGGCAGGGGGCTCATGGAAAGAATGCACACAGGGTGCCCAGCGTTACGCCGGCCCCTGAGAGAGACCCAGTCTCTCTGGGATCTGGCCACAGTGGTCCTTGCTGTAAAGCGCCTCACTGCCCCCCACTGCCGCAGGACGGAGTCCCGGCCCCTTCGTAACCACATTCGCCGCTGCCAGTCCGGAGAGTTCACCCTTGACATTCGGGCAGCATGTGAGTTTCTTACAGCTTCTCCAGCAGGACCTGATGTTTTGCACCCAAGTCCATCTGGATTTGGGACTTCCCTCGATAAATCCGTCCTTCAGGCTGGTGGCAGAGGGTGGTGTTTTCTGGGCGCTGACAACAGGCTGGGGCCTGGTGGCTCCTGCAGGATCTAGACGGGGCCTGCGTGTGCAGTTCCCACGATGCCCAGCAGACGTGCCTGCTCTTCTCTTCTGTTATCGGGCCAGACCCTGAAGACCTTTGAGTTTGAGGTCACGGATCATCTTACCCCGTGCCAAGCAGATGGACCGAACTTAACAGCCATCCCTGAAGAAATGAGAACAGGCCCCTCACCGAGGGCCATGCCAAGCCTTTCACCTCCTGCCGCAGAAGCCGGAAGGGCAATGTCCTTACCGGTAATGTCCTCACCTCTCCGTGGTGGTCGCGCACGACAGGCCAAGGGCCTGCTACGTACGGGTTGTCACAGACCAGAGGAAGCCTCGGCCCGTTTAAGCCCCCATTCCTTCGGCTTGCGTCCTCTGAGAAGGAAGCAAAGTTTCCTCTTAGCTGGTCCCCGAGTCCTCCCCTTTCCCCCCAACGCCTGCATCTCACCAAAGGCTATAGAGGCATCGTTCAAAGTAACTCCGAAAACGGTGCCGCTTCTCAAGACCACTCACCTCACTCCTCCCGTGGGCGACGGCCCCCAGGCCACGGTTGAGAGCAGGTTCACGGCTGCCAGAGCCCTCGCGGCACGCTCCCTCAGGAGTGTGGGTCTCAAGCCTGAGCAGGCATCAGAAACACCTGCAAGGCTTGTGGAAACACCGGCACCCGGGCTCCACCTGCCAGAGGTCTGGGATGGGGCCTGAGAATCTCCGCCTCTGACCGGTCGCCCAGGCTGCCGTCGCTGGTCTAGGGAACACGCTTTGAGCACCACCGATCTCATAGTCCTCCAGAGAAAATGTAATCTTCTTCAGGCGCTCCCTCCCTCCACACACACACACCATCCGCCCTGTGGAGGACAGAGCTTCCCTGCGAGGCAGGTTAGGGTCCTTAGCACCTGCTGGTTCATCCTCGAGGCCGCACCTAGGCTCTCGTGACTCCTGTCCCTCGCCTTCTCCCCTTGCTCTCAGTTTCCCTGTCTTGCCCTTCCCATATTTCATCTCTCCCCGCTATGGCTTTGTGTCTCTATCTCTGGGCTTCTCCACACACACATACTTCCCTAGTGATGAGTTGGCATGGGATTTATAGAGTAAGCTCTCAGCCATCTGGAGACGCCGGGCGCCCTGACTGACATATGTTAAAGTACAGGCGGTGGAAAGACTCTGGGCAGAGAGACCAATTTGTTAATTTAATTGAGTTGCAAATAATCAGGAAGCCAACAGGGTTTGTGTGAAACCTATTAGGTGTTCTCAGAATCAGCGGCAGGGCGGGGCCGCCTGCGTGGAGGTGGGGCTCTGGGAGCCCGCATCACAAGGGCAGGGGGCAGGTGGAATGGCCTGTGCCTTGTGCTGCTCCCTGGCCGGGCAGGGGGAAGCAGAGAGGTGCTCTGTAGGGGCTTGTCTGGGGCGGAGGAGGGGGAAGACACCATTAGTGACTCCCCATCCCCTCTACTGGGCTCCTGTCCCACCCTCCCTTTCCCCAGAGACGCACCCTTCAGGCCGAATGAATACCAACTCCCCTAGGAGCTTAGCTCCTCTCCTGCTTGGGAGTGCTCCAAAGCCATGACTGACCGACTTGGGGACAAAAGCTGGGCCTCCTATAGGAAGTGTTTGCCTGGAACTGAGGGATTTCCTGGGATGAAGGACTTTCACTGTTGCAATGGAGACAGTCCCAGGCCACCCAGTTGGTCACTCTACCATGACCTCGATGTTGAGCTAATCTTGCTATGGGTGGGCTTCAGGCCTCTTCCTGGGATCAGCCTCACAGGAGACTCCAGGAAAGACTAGATCCTTCCTTGCTAAGCTACTTCCCAACGGGTCCTGCTTCCCTCCTTCCTGAGAGCATGCCCCAATCAATCATGCACGCCCAATCCTTGTCTCAAGCTCTGCTTCCAGTGAACCCAGCCTAGACATCCAGCTCCCACCCCTATCGCCACCACGGACAAACCATAAATGCAGGGGCCGGTTCTTTGGTACTTCTAATGGTTTTGGCAATGAGGAATGTTCAGGATGGTAATAAAAAATAATAATACTGCTACTTATTGATTTCCAGGGGACTTCTTGGCTTCACTATGATGCCTCCTAACTCCAGCTAGTTGTCAAAGACTTTCTGCCTTAGTTGCACAGAATGCGGAGGGCTAGAAGCAGGGAACAATTCAGCCTTCTCTGCCTTTATGTTAAGGACTTACTATGCAGTCAGCACTGCTCTTAGCTCTGTGAGGGAAGGAGAAATGAGCCAGACACAGGCCCTGCCCTCCTGTGTAGCTGTGTGGATAAGGCCATCTCACCCGCAGCATCTGAGAAGGGCACAGGGGTAAGTGCTCAGGCTTGCTGAGATGGCGAGAGGGCTTGCGTTCAGAGAAAGGACCGCCAGCGTGGGGTGGGGGATGCCCGACAGGTTTCCCAGAGGAGAGGTTGTGGCTGGGCCCTGAAGGGGTGGAGAGTTAGGGCAGGTGAAAAGGAGAGAGAGCAGAGATGTCCCTGGAAGCCCTATGTAAGGCAGGGAGGCCCAGGTCATACTTAGAAGCCTGGAAGAGGATGATTTTCTGGAAGGAAGGGCTGCACGAGGAAAGAGGAGTGACGATCTGGGGACCTTGGCTGAGGAGTTAGTGCCCTGCTCTGTGGGTGGCAGAATGAGAAAGGCTCCCAGCAAACTTCTGGGAGAGAAGACTGGGCCAACCCTCGGACAGTTGAGAACACCACCTTCTCCCTGAGGGGCACTGGTCCCTGATCGGGAAGCTAGCTCAGTCACACAGGGAGTTGGGGGCCTAGATCGGCCAAGGCTCTCCCCCCCGACGTCTCCAGGATGGTCATAGAAAAGACGGAAGAACGCTGGCAGAGAATCATAAGCAGGAGATGCTCTCCCCTTTCCTCTTCCCTTTATGTAGCCCTCTTGTCTCTTATCTCCTCTGCCCTGCATTTCTGCGAACTCCAGTCCGTCCGCCTCCCTCGCCCTTCCGGACACAGCTGCAGACTGCTCTTCACGAAACACCACTCCCATCCTGTCTCTGTCCATCTAGGGGACGTGAGGGTCTACCCACTGCCTTCCTCAGATTAGCCTCCAAGGCCCTCTACACTCCAAACCCCCCTGCTCTCCCCTCCCTCCCCTTATTTAGCGTTTTCCCCATAAGGCCCTGGGTTCAGTCAAGCAGGTCATGTCCCAAGCTACCTCATGGGTCCTTGCTTTGAATCTTTGTTCAGACTTTTCTTTCCCCCAGGATACCCCGCTCTTTTTCTGGGCCTGCCTGATCCCACTCATTCTTCTCCGTGCCTCCCAAATGTCTTCTCGTAGAATGTCCAGCCACACTGGGCTTGCCCTCTCTGAATTTCTACAGCCTCCAGGTGATACGTTGTCTGCAAAGATGGCTGCCAACCGGTGCTCCCATTCCTGTGTACATCTGCTGCTTTTCCCATCCAAATCTGTGGTCTACTTGCTGACCCCTAGGACCCCAAGCTCGTCTTGTGACTTGCTCTGACCAGTAGAACTCAGTAGAAGCAATCAGTGCTGTGACAGTCTGGGAGTAGGTCTCGGGAGACCTGGCACTTCGTCTTACTGAGGCTTCGAGCTCTGAGAAACCTAGTAAAGAAGTCTGACTACCCTCTTAACAAGAGAGGCCTGGCCGGCACCTGGCCAGTCCAGCGGTAAAGTCAACTGGATGCTCTTTCCCCAGTCAAGCTGCCCCCACAGACACATGAGAACAGAGACGAGCCTTCCCTGCTGAGCCTTGGAGAGAGTCATCGGCCAACAAATGGCTTGTTATGTTAGGGTGTTTGGAGTCAGCTCCCACTTTGGTCTGAATCCTGGCTCTGCCATTTCACAAGGAGTGTAGGAAGTGGTCTCGTAGAAAGTGCTCTCTGGCACCAGGCTTTGTGCTAAGTACCTTACACATATCCTCCCGTGGAGTGGGGACCGTGATTGTCCCCATCACGTGGGGAGAGAGTGATTCTCCCAGGTCCACACCTAGTAAGTGATCAAATGGGACCATCCCCTGAGCCTGAAGTTCAGAGTCCAGATTGCTAACGATTGCTCGCTAGTTACATGAACTGTGTGACTGTAAGTGAGTTTTTAACTTCTCTGGCCCCCTTTCTCCTCAACTATGAGATACAGAGACAGATATGGCACTGGTTGGGGATGGTAGTTCATGAAGAGTAAAATGTGGTGGCTCACTTAAGGGCTGGGCGCTGAGCAATTGCTCATGAAATTCTGGTTCCCTTTCCCCGGTGTGATGTAGAAACAATCTCCCAGTCTCCTCCCAACAGAGACTGTCGAAATCCTGAAACCTCAAGTCGTAACTTACAAATAACAGCGCCTGGCTACCCTACGACAACTTGCCGAGACCAGATCGCACCAGAAACTCTGTACATATATACTGGAATAAAGGTGTTAGTAGAAAACAATATGGATAGTTAAGCAAAGTGGTTAGGAAGGGGGGCGGGGTTTGTATTTGTCTTAGTAATAGCATAAGTTTACAGGGGTGGAGGGTAATGAGGAAGGGCCATGCTAGCCTTGACCTTAAAGTTCAAGGAAACCTCGAACACTGCCTGCCGATTTGGGGCAAATGTTGCTGGCTGTTCAAAAGCAGGGAGGGGAACTGGTCACGGTGTGAATTCCAGGCTTGAACTCCACCCTCCATCTTTCTGCCCCTTACAGAGTGGGAGGCAGGGCTTGTGTCGGTTCCATTCTACCTGCTTCTGATCCCATGGGTGCCTGCCTCTCAGAGAGCACCGTAAGTTCCTCATGAGTGCTCCCCCCATCCTGGGCCTGACGCATAAAAACAATGGTTACGGTTACATCTACAGTTTAACAGAACTGTATTGACCGCTAACTTGCTTCTTTACTAGACCTTAGTATGGTTTTGTGTTTGTTCCCTCGTGGCTTACTTCATAATTAGCCATCCCTGGCTTACTTCCTAATAAGCCGCCCCTAATTTGTTACGTTTTGGGTTAGTCTACACTTGGTTCATGTCAACAGAAGTACTTCACGCTCAACTCACCTATTTGTTCCATAGCTCAGTTGATCTTTTTTTTGTTGGTTTGATACTAATGTTTTCCGATGCACGAATAACCCTTCAACGCCCTCAAGGTCGCAGTGGGTGCTGAAAAAATGACCAGGACTCAGTTGCACACATTTTCTGAATTTAGGTCTTTTTCACGCTGGAAGTCTGTGAGTGGTAAAATGGATAAATAAAGGGTGGTTGACCCACACCGCAGCGTTGTATACAACAATAAAATGGACACACGGTAGCTGCCCTTGACAACATAGGTTGTCAGGATCTCAGGAACACAATGTTGAACAGAGGAAGGAAGTCAGATACAGAAGAACACACACGGTAACGATTCAGCGATGCATTCTTGCCTGGGAAAGGCATAAAGGAGGTGAGCAAGGGTTAGTATGAGAGTCACCAGGACGGACCTGGGTGCCTCTGGGACACCAGCGATGTTCCATCTCTTGATCTGAAGGTAGTTAGGCATATGTTCGTTTTAGACTATTTTGTTAGGTCATGTATCTATGTGCTTTCGGTAACAGAGGGGGTTGGAGATCATTCCATCCTGGGTTGAGTGGGAATTTAGGCTTTACAGATTCCATTCCATTTGTCAAGGATAAGCTTCCTGATTTATCATTTTATGTTTACCTCTGACTTTGCCAATTAGGCTTAACCGAAATCCGTCCCACCGTCAGATAAATCTGAGGATGGACTTCAAAATCTTCGAGCTGCCGAGTCCTGCCAGGTATTTGCTAGACAATAGGCGTCGAGCTAGGGGAATGTGTCAGGCCCCTGAGAAACAGAACCAGTGGAATGTGTCCATACCCGGAAAAGATTTATTCAGAAGGAGTTGGCTCACGTGATTATGGAGGCTGGAAAGTCCAAGACCTGCAGCAGGTTGAAGACCCATCTGAGTTTGAGTCTGAAGGCCACCTACTGTAGAACCGAAAAGAAGATGAAGTTCACAGGCAGTGTGCTGGAGAATTCTTTCCTGCTCAAGGGAGGTCAGTTCTTGT
The DNA here is from genome assembly GCF_018350215.1 of Panthera leo. NCBI lineage: Eukaryota > Metazoa > Chordata > Mammalia > Carnivora > Felidae > Panthera > Panthera leo. The sequence continues at coordinate 67,978,836 of NC_056690.1, forward strand.
CCTAATTAAGACCTTCAACTGATTCGGTGAGGCCCACTCACATTCTGGAGGACAATCTGCTTTCCTCAAAGAAACCAATTTAAATGTTAATCCCATCTTAAAAAAAAAAAATCCTCATAGAAACACCCAGAATAATGTCTGACAAATACCAGCACCCTCGCCCAGTGAAACTGATGAACACCACGAACTATCATAGTGGGTGTTACATGCTACCTGATTTACTCCTCAAGTGGCCCCATGAGTTGGTTATTTCTGTTTCTTAAAAATTTTTTTTAGGTTTTATTTCTCTTTGAGAGCGAGAGAGACAGAGCATGAGCGGGAGAGGGGTAGAGAGAGAGGGAGACACAGAATCCAAAACAGGCAACAGGCTCAGAGCCCGACGCGGGGCTCGAACTCGCAGACCGAGAGATCATGCCCTGAGTTGAAGTCAGACACTTAACCAGCTGAGCCACCCAAGGCGCCCCACGCTGGTTATTTCTAAGCCCACTTTGGACAGGGCATTTAAGTACCCTGTTTGGGCTGCACTGTGACACCACCAATTATGAGTGGTGAGCAAGTTTTTTTTTTTTTTTGGTGTGAGACTCGATCCAGGAAAAATGTAAACACTTACGGGCTGCGTGTTGTCAACCCAAAGGAAGATAACTCGATTGAATCTCATGGGGCAAAATGTATTTTGAACCATAACGATCCGACGTATTGATGGAAAATGGCCTCTGCTTTTTAGTCATAAAAATGTCATACCTGGGCATCCTTGAGAGGAAGCAGCTTTCTAGTATTTCTCCCTGTGAGGGAAACGAAGTGGGCTGTGTGGTACCTTCTGCACTCTGGTACTACCAGGGAGATGACCGAAGACAAGCGGGCTTCATTGCAGATAGCAGGGGATACGCGGAGTATCAGGTATGTGGGCAGAAATTTCCAGGAGCTGGCTGAGGCTTCTGTGGCGGATGGCCCCGGCTCTTTATCACGTCTAATCTCACTTCAAAACTCAAGGCATGCCTTTCCCTAGAGGAAGCGCGTTATTAGCACAGCACTTAACTTTATCAACCTTGACCTGAATGCTCTTTGGAGGTTGCAAATGCAACGCACAAAGAAAGACGGCAGGAAGAAGGGGAGGGGGTGTGGGGAGAGTGTGAAGAAGGGAGAGACGAAAAGAGACGGGGGAGATGTTTTCCGAGGAAAATGGAAAAGAGAGTGGACGCTGGTTAAGGATGCCTGATTTTTGACAAAGGGACTGTGATGGGTTGATGGGGCCCAAGAGTGGTGACGATCAGGGGACAGGATGAGGGAAGCAGGACGATAAGGGTGTGCACGGTTCCCCCTGCAGAAGGAAGAAAGATGGCACCCCCAGAGACGGGGCTGGACAGTTTGGGGAGCCTAGCTGAGCTGGAACAGTGTGGGGAGTGGGGGTAAGGGGGCAATGAACAACCATCCTGGTGTGTCAGAGAGCATGGGCTTGGGAATGGATTCTAGGGGCTCCTGGGGGGGCTCAGTTGGTTAAGTGTCCGACTCTTGGTTTCAGCTCAGGTCATGGCCTCACGTCACAGTTCCTGAGTTCGGGCCCCGCATCGGGCTCTGTGCTGACAGCACGGAGCCTGCTTGGGATCCTCTGTCTTCTCTCTCTCTGCCCCTCCCCCACTCATGCCGTCTCCGTGTTTCTCAACATAAGTAAATAAACGTAAAAAGAAAAAAGGAATGGATTCTAAAAAAAAAAAAAATCATTGGAAGTTCACCTTAAAATCATGTTACCGCAAGGGCGCCTGGGTGGCTCAGTCCGTTAAGCGTCCAACTTCAGCTCAGGTCATGATCTTGTGGTCTGTGAGTTCGAGCCCTGCGTCGGGCTCTGGGCTGACAGCTCAGAGCCTGGAGCCTGTTGCCTGTTTTGGACTCTGTGTCTCCCTCTCTCTCTGCCCCTCCCCCACTCACATTCTGTCTGTCTCTCAAAAATAAATAAACAGTAAAAAACTTAAAGAAAATAATGTCACTGCAGCATGGCCATCGACATGAATGTCAATTTACGTTTATGTGATGCCGTGTCACAAGATGTTGGTGAAAAAGAGGATTATTTATCCTTTTGCACCAGGTTGCAAGAAAATTAAATATGATAGTAAGTATGAAGTTCCATGCACAGAGCTGGCTCCTTTCTTTCGTTCCTGTCTCATCTTGAGTGTTTGTAGCTTTGCCACTTTTCACAGTGTTAGTCACTGTTTTCGCGTCTGTAATTTTCTCTCTTGGGTAAGACAGAAGCACCTGGAGGTAGGGGATGGGGCACAGCGGGGGGAGAGCAGAAAGAGAGGGGCTCGGGGGGTCAGACAGAGGGTGAAATCACCGTGTGACCCCCCCGGGCACAGTATTGCCCTCTCTCGGAGCTCTGTTTCTTTCTTGCCTGCATAATGGGTTTCTAACACCTGCCCTGAAGGTCGTCTGAGTGTTAGGAAAAATGGACGTTCGATGCCTAAGCTGGATCTAAACCAATGATTGTCCCTGAGCTAAGCCCAGAGTAAATGTTCGGTAAGTAACCGTGCAACTGAACGCTGTGAGGCCCGGTCCCCAGGTGAGCTGCATTTCCAGCGTTTGCCAATGAAAATCCCCCTCGGGTTGCGTAAAGCCAAGAGCTGAACTTGTGAGTGGCCGGTCGTCCAGCGGCCGAGCACCAGCACACAGGACCTCGGCACCAGCCTTCAGGCCCTGTCCTCTGCCCGGGAGAGGCCCACGCGGTCCCCGAGTGGTCGCTGGAAGAGGGGACTCATCCCTAGGACAAGGCAGACCTTGAATTAGCCGGCATGACCCCTCCAGTCTGTGGAGTCGCAGAGATACTCCCCCCACCCTCTCTTCTTCTGACTCTGGGATGCCAAGATCTGGTAGAAAATTAAAACCCGCTCTGTGAGATCCCCCGGGGATGAAAGGGAGGAGATGTGGACGCTGTAATTCGTACCCACCAGGCGCTGGAGACAACGGTACCCGGCCTCTGATCCCAGCGCTGGGGACCCACGTGCTTCCCGGAAGTGGGCAGGCCAGGAGAACCTCGCTCCTTGGAGGCCCTCGGTTTAGCACGTGGTTGTATACACGTGCTATTTGCTTTTCTTTTACACGAGGGATTCTGGTCTTCTGAGTTAGTGAGTAAACACCATTGGCCTTTTTATTATTTCCTCACTGGGCCCCTGCAACAGCCTTCCAAATAGTTTGCTGCAGCTGCACCTGCCCTCGCACGATGCATCCACCTGGCCAGCGGGCTCCCTTCCAAAAGCAACGCTGATGATCTCAAGTCTCACTCACCCGGCCCCCCTCCGCAGAGCCTTCGATGGCTTCGCGTTGCCCTCAGCACGGTCCCCGAGCCCTCTCCGGGCTCATGCTACCCAAGAAAACATAGCAGCAGCTGCCTGCCTTGTGCCGGTCTTCCCAGCAGTTATAAGCCCTGCAAGGGCAGGGACCGCGGCTGACTTGGTCACCACTGCGTGTCCAGGGCCTGGCACGCTGCCTGGCACACCGAGACGTTTCTGTTGAATGAGTGAATAAACGATTGGAGGAGTGACCCCGTGCGGTCTCGAGATTTCTGTCAAGCAATATTGTATTCAGTGTCTCTCCTGGGTTGGGTGTTCTGCGGTCAGATCCCTAGCAAGAGGGTTTGTGTGCACATGCCTCATTGAGGAAGGGCTCCGTGGGAAACCGGGAAGGGGGTTGAGGGCAGCCAAGGGTGGTGGAATCCTAGATATTATTTTGTATTTGTCCGCAGTTCGGGGCCCAGAGCTCCTAAAACTCCTAAGGGATACGAGTGTGTTTTGTTATTCTTAAGGAGCCCCTCTCAACCGCACCTGAGCTTATGCAAATGAGGGGGCTCTTGGAGGTCCCCCAGGTAGCTTCAGGGTGGGGGACTAGTCACCATGTGGTTAGAGGGTGAGAGCTGTCAGCACCGTCCCCCATCTCCAGGGAAGGGATTGGGGCTGGTGGTTGAGTTCAACCATGGATGGATGGCCAATCAGTCACGTCTATGTAATGAAACTTTGATAACAATTCTTCAGCAATGAGGTTCAGGGAGCTTCCTGGTTGGGAAACCTACAGATACATTGGGAGGGTGTTGCACCCCAGCTCCACAGGATAGAGGCTCTTGTGCTCCAGATCCTTCTGGACCTTGCCCTATCTACCTCTTTATCTTTATCTTCCGTTAGAACTCCTCCAGCCCATTGGGCCTTTGGGTCATCATCCCTTCAACACCAGTTGAACAACTAACTTGTGCCTGGCCCGGGGGACTGTGAAGACACGGGACCTGGTCTGTCCTCTTGGGGTTATTTTCCTCCGGTGGGCGGGGTCACCCGATGTCTCACTAGCAGAGTAGGAAGCACCGTGCAAGAATTTTGTTACTTCTTTTTTAAAGTTTTAAATGTTTTTCTAATTGAGGCATAATTGCCCTATGACATTATAGTAGTTTCTGGCGAACGATGTAACGATTCAATATTTGCACTTATCGCAAAATGATCACCACAGCAAGTCTAGTTAACCATCATCCTGTGTAGTTACACATTTTTTTCTTGTGATGAGAAATTTTTTTTAAGATTTTATTTTTGGGGCGCCTCGGTGGCTCAGTCGATTAAGCATCCGACTTCAGTTTGGGTCACGGTCTCGTGGTTTGTGGGTTCGAGCCCCGCATTGGGCTCAGTGCTGACAGCTCAGGGCCTGGAGCCTGCTTCAGATTCTGTGTCTCCCTCTCTCTCTGCCCCTCCCCCACTCACGCTCTGTCTGTCTCTTTCTCTCAAAAGTAAATAAACATTACAAAATGATTTTATTTTTAAATAACCTCCATACCCAACTTTGGGCTCAAACTTACAACCCTGAGATCAAGAGATCACAGGCTCTACTGACTGAGGCGACCAGGTGCCCCTGTGATGCGTAGTTTTACAATCTATTCCCTGCAACTTTTCAATACGCAGTACGATACTATTAACTGTGGTCACCAGGCTGTACGTTACCTTCCCAGGACTTATTTATTTTATAGCTGGAAGTCTGTACTGGTACTTTGTTATTAATAATAAAGTGCGAGGACATGGAGATAATTTTTTCTTTTTTTTTTTTAATTATTGGGAGAGAGACAAAGAGAATGAGCAGGGGAGGGGCAGAGAGAGAGGGAGAGAGAGAATCCTAAGCAGGCTCCACACTGCCGGCGAGGACCCCGATGTGGGGCTCCAACTCCCGAACCGTGAGATCACGGACCTGAGCCGAAACCAAGAGTCGGAGGCTTGACTGAGCCACCCAGGCGGCCCGGAAATCATTTTCTCTTTAAAAAGAAGTTGCAGCACGTTATCTCAAAATAACGCCCATCTCCCTTACTTCTGTGCTGAGGTTTTTTTCTGGAACCATCCAGCACAGGGGCGAGGAGCCTGAATCCTAAGTACCACCGCGTCAACAAGCAGGGCTGAGGACCGAGGGCTGCCACAGCAGGGGGGCCTTGCGGATCCTCTGTGAGCTCTGGCCTCTCCCCACACCGGGCAAATGGAAGGCAGGGACCTCTCCGAGAACGTGGAGGGCCGGGTGAATCCGTGGCTCTGGGCTGGTTGTCGGGTGGCAGCTGTGGGGGTGGCCTCTGCTGAGCCAGCCGTTCCCGGTTACAGGGCACGATTCCAGTTGCTGACTGCTCTCAGTTTTCTGCTTGCGACAGATCATTAAAGCCAGGCTCTGTCCCTGCTCCCTGCCACCTCGTTTTAATATTAATTGCAGCCAAAGCAAACGAGAAGAGCAAATCTGTTGTTCCCGAAACATGCCACAGGCAACAGAGCCAAACTGTAAAGTGATGCGATTTGTACGCACGTCATTTAGGTGACTGCTCTCTTCGACGAGCGCAGAGAGAAAGATGACTGCCTCTGGGATGAGAGGTGATGGGTGATGGTCAAACAGCCGGGAGGTGACCCTGGGAGACTAATAGATCCCAAGACATCCTGCTGTGCCTACGCTCTGGAGGGGAGAAAGAGGGGAAAAAAAACGCCTCATCCTGATCAAAAAGCAAGGGGCCCGGTTCGTTTTGCCGTGTGGTGGCCCACCCACACAGAGCATCGGTCAGATGCATGTCGCGAAGTCCCATCCATCCTGGGCCATGGCAGATCAAGGCTGGAGTTATCTGTCTCGTGCCTGTAGTTCCTCAACAGCTCCCCAAGGCGAGGGACGGGTGTCAGAACGGATCCTTTGTCCTCCCCTTCCCGGAATGTGTAGAAGGGATGTGTCTAGGGAACTCGAGCTGCCAAGGTTTGCTTGGGAGGCCTTGAATGAAAATTTATGCCACTTCTTGGTGGCAGTTCTGTGCCGGGTCGGTCACCCAAGAGGCTGACAAAGCCTTTATTTAGGGAAACAGCAAAGCAGGCTGGGAAAAAGAAGGGGGGGGGCGATTCTTAACTTCTGGTATTTGACACGTCGCTCCATGTGGAAAAATCAGAACCGTTGGTAGACTTCTTTTTGTGTCACTTCAATTTATTTATTTATTTATTTAATTTTATTTTTTAACGTTTATTTATTTTTGAGACAGAGAGAGACAGAGCATGAACGGGGGAGGGTCAGAGAGAGAGGGAGACACAGAATCTGAAACAGGCTCCAGGCTCTGAGCTGTCAGCACAGAGCCCGACGCGGGGCTCGAACTCACGGACCGCGAGATCACGACCTGAGCCGAAGTAGGACGCTTAACCGACTGAGCCAGCCAGGAGCCCCTGTATCACTTTAATTTAGATGTACGTGTGGAGGGGGCTTTGGTATCTCTCTTTTCAGGATCTAGGACTTTAATAAGGCAGACACCCTGTCCCCACGGAAAGGTAGGAGAATGGCAGGGGGCGGGGCATTTGATTTGTGTAAGAATTTTACCCTCTGGGAGGCAGAGGTAAGTTTGGGAGTTCTTTGTTTGGCGAAGCCAGATCTAGAGAGAAATAGCCCAGAACACCCCCCCACCTCCCTGTGGATGTGAACGCTGCTTCCTGGGGCCCAGGGAGGTCCTGCCCCGCGCACACTTTAGTGTGTGTCCGAATTACCTGCAGGGCTCATTACAATACAGATCACTGGGCCCCACCCTCCCCGGAGTGTCCAGCAAAAAAGCCCTCATTGCAGCTATTGCCAGTTTCTATGGTGTAAATATTCCCATCATGGCCAGTTCTGAGTGACCACCTGATGCCATTGAATTTGGGAAAAGACGTGCCTAGCCAGCCAGGTCAGCAATACGAGGAGCGTGGGTTTACTGGCAGGGAACAGGCCCGTAGCCCGGGGAGTTTGCTGGAATGACTCACAAAGCCACCTGCCACCATGCGGAGTTCCCGAGGTTTCCCACCAGAAGAATGAGGAGCAGAAAGCATGAGGGTAGAGGGGCCAGATACATTTGATCTGCCCTTCTTTCTCCCACTGCCCTGGGACAAAGATTACTACCTGTGCCTTGGTTGTTTTTTTTTTTTTTTTTTTTTTTTTTTTTTAAGTTATATATGTGTATAATATCCTCCTGTTTCATAAAGTTAAATTTAAAATTTTTAAATTTATTTTTGAGACAGAGAGAGACAGAGCATGAGCAGGGGAGGGGCAGAGAGAGAGGGAGACACAGAATCCGAAGCGGGCTCCAGCCTCCGAGCTGTCAGCACAGAGCCCGACGAGGGGCTCGAACTCACAGACCACGAGATCATGACCTGAGCCGACGTCAGATGCTCAACCGACTGAGCCACCCAGGTGCCCCTAAAGTTAAATTTTAAAAAGGTGCCAAAAAGAAAAGAAATACCAGATATTATTTCGCCATGCAGAAATAAACACTGGTAACATTTTGGTTTATATTCTAGGTTTGTTTGTTTGTTTATTTTAAAGAACCTCCTCCCCCCCATACAAACACGCGTACAGATTTTATGGAGTTGTCCTACATATGTTGTTTCAGAACTCAAGTTTTTCACACCACACAGTATCGCGAGCATGTTCTCATGCCATTAAATGTTCTCCTACCACATGATGGTAATGGTGAAGAGCGTTCCCTTGTTTGAATATACCATAATTTATATTTTGAATCCCTTGTTCTTGGAAATTTGCTTTGTGTACAACCTTTTTCGATTTCAAACGTCTTTGATGGACAGCCTTCTCTCCATTTCTTGCCACTCTGCGATTATTTCTTGGGACTCGGTTTTCTAATAGGAAACCCTGGCTCAGAAGAAAAGCGTGCATCTCTTAAAACCTGTGATTCTGGGGCACCTGGATGGCTCAGTCGGTTGAGCGTCCGACGTCGGCTCAGGTCATGATGTCACGGTTCGTGAGTTCGAGCCCCGCATCGGGCTCTGTGCTGGCAGCTTGGAGCCTGGAGCCTGCTTCAGATTCTATCTCCCTCTCTCTCTGCTCCTCCCCTGTTCATGCTCTGTCTCTCTCTCCTTCAAAAATAAATAAAAACATTAAAAAAAAAAACAAAAAAAAAAACAAAAAAAATCCCCTGTGATTCATAGTGTCCAATGGCCTTCCAGAGACGTCACCCCTACTTAGACTCCCGTCAGTGGCATTTAAAAGTGACCGTTTCATCATACTCTCATTGACACTGGGCCATGTACATTTTAAAAATTCTGAAATGTGGTTTTGTGTGTTTGTCTGCTTTTTTTTTTCCCCCAGTACGGTGTAAGAGTCACATCACGAGAGACTGACCGGCATCCCTGTGCAGGACGGGCCCTCGGTGAAGGTACCACCCGCTAAACTTTGAAGTTCCACGAAATATTTCACTATTTGGCTCCCAGGGAGCTGATAATGGTGGCAGCTGTTACAGTGAGCTATGCCTTCTGAAACCTGTGTGTCTGGATCGAAGCAGGGGAGTGTGAAGGGCCAGGGTCCTCTCAGGCAGAACCATCTCTCCCAGGAGAAGGGGGACATTTGGTGACCACGATTCCAGGAAGGAACAAGAATGGACAGTAGCAGGGAGCCAGGGAGAAAGAGGACAAAGTATTAACAGGCAAAGGAAGACCAGGCAAGAGAGATGAATCAGAAGCGATCCAATAACCAGCCCTGGATTAAGGGCATCTGGCTCATCCAGGAATTTCACAGTCATTTGCTTCAAGCCGCTAATCTTTTCTGAGAGGTTCCCTTGAAGCCGTCTGGAAGGAATGGATAAATGGAGGGCTTAGCCAAATGTTTGCTCCTGCAGGGTTTCATGCCTGGGTGCACAGACACGTTGTCATGCTTCGTTGATTCAGGACTGAAAGCGTGGCTGGCTCACAGAAGCACGGAATTTTAGGGTTAGAAGGGGTGTAGACAATATGTGGTCCACCTGTCCATTTTACAGATGAGAAAACGGAGGCTCAGAGAGGTGATAGGATTTGTCCCGAATTGATACATCACAGTACTGGCAGAGCCGGGACTAGCACTCTGGTCTCCCACTGTTACTTCAATACCCTTGCCGTCTGTTTAGTATTTTTTCAACGTACTTAGAAGAACAGAGAGAATTCACGTGGGCAACTCAAGACTGAAAAAGCAAGGTACGTAGTTTCACTAGTCGACTTCCCCAGGAGGGAAATGACAGGCACACATGCTCAGGAGGATCCGACGAGGGACTTGGGGTGTGTGGTCCCTGACAGTGCTGACTACTGTTAGTAAAACTACTAGCATGGATGATGTTCTCTTACAATCCCCGCCAAGCATCCACTGGGCGGAGCCGGGGCAGTGACCAGCGGCTCCCCTATCGGCAGCCGGGGAAACAGCAAGAATATTCGGGGGAGCCCGTTTGGCTCTTCTCCGCGCCTGGTGTTTGCAGCCTGGACCGAGTCCTTTGGAATGAGGAAGTCCTGGGTCATTCTGGCTAGAAAGAAGGGTATCTGGAGGGATGTGCTGGGTTTTCTGTTACTCTGGGCAGTAATTACACATTTAATTATTCTGACACATACAGTAAGAGCGTCCTTTCCTGTAGCCAAAGCTGGTCACACGGGCTACTAATTTATATCCGTGAAACATATATTTACAAACACACGCAGAGCAATCTCAGCTGAGGGCCTTGGTAGTTCTGAATGAAATATATTACGCTTCATTAGAAGGATTTTTTTGATAATTTATTGAGATGAAATTCACATAGCTTAAGATTAACCATTTTAGAGTGAACCATTCAGTGGCCCTTAGCACATTCACAGTACTGTGCAACCTCTGTCTCTAGCTAGTTCCAAACCATTTCCATCCCCCCAGGATAACGCCCCATCCCCATTCGGCCATTTCTCCCCACTCTCCATTCTTCCCAGACCCCTGGTGACCACTGAGCCATTTCCATCATTATGGAATAATCTACTCTGGGCATTTCATATAAATGGCATTTCATATAAATAAAGGGACATGGGCCACATAACTAAAAGTTAATTAAGCCTGTGCCCCGGTCATTCTCTGGTTTAAGAATGAAATCTGCATTTCTCAGAGTGTTTTTCAGGAATCTCTCCAAACTTCTTCTCTGCAGAATTTTGGTTTAACTGAAGATTCCTAACTTTAGTTAATAATAATAATAAACAATAAAACAAAGACATCTGCCAGGTACTTAGTATATCAGATTCTTTTTTTATTTTTTTGTTAAAGTTTATTTATAGAGACAGAGACAGCACGATTGGGGGGGGGGGGGAGAGAGAGAGAGAGAGAGAGAGAGAGAGAGAGAGAATCCAAAGCAGGCTCCATGCCATGAGCGAAGAGCCCAACACAGGGCTTGAACTCACAAAACGGTGAGATCATGACCTGAGCCAAAACCAAGAGTCAGACCCTTAACTGACTGAGCCGCCCAGGTGCCCCAGTATATTCGATTCTGTGTTAAATGGGTATAGGCATTATCTCATTGGATAGTCACAGGGATTTTACCAGGGGGGTGCACTTCATAGATGAGAAAATTGAGTCCAAGTGACTTAATACAAGGTTACGCAGCTGGCAGTGGCAGATTTAAGACTGGAGACCAGTGTGAATGACTCTAAAATTCTGCCTTTTCAAAGAGTGTTTATTAAGAAGGGGAATAAGAGGTACAATCTTCTGGTTATAAAATAAATAAGACACAGGGATGTAATTTCCGGCATAGGGAACCCAGTCCATAGTATTATAAAAACTTCATATGGTGACAGATGGTAACTAGACTCACCGTGGTGAGCATTTTCTAATGTTTATAAATATCAAATCACTGTTGTACACCTGGAACTAACAATATTGTATGTCAATTATGCTTCAATAAGAAAAAGAGTGTCTATTAATCCCAACACATATTACATTCTTCTTGCATTCTCTGGTACTCCTCAGTCCCACCAGTGGGATTTTTTTTTTTGTCAGCCACTTAAGGCTAATTAGTATTATTGTTTTATGATTAAAATATTTCCTTATCAATAGCAAAGTCACTATAGTTGTTTGCTTATACGTGTATATATTTACTATGTTTATTTGTGTCTTGAATGTTTCTTCTCTCTGGAATGAAAGTCTCTCCTCGTGGCTGCTACAGAGGAGGACCTTGGTCAGTAAGAGTGGAAGAAAACGTAAGTGATATCCTTGGTTTGACTGTCCCCCCCCCCCCCCCCCCCCCCGCCCACATGATGAGCATTCCAGGTTTTCCAGAACAAAGTTCTGTTTCCGCTGCTGTCTCCGTTCAGAAGGCCTTGAGCCCAGGGGGTCGTGGCTGCCGGGAGCAAGGCCCTGGGTGTGGGCGGTGCTGGTCCCTCCAGATTGCTGCCGGCCTGGTCCCCTCGCCCTCAGCCACACCTTCTGCTGCCGCCCACGCCTGCCCCCTCGCCCCTCGGGCAGAGGCCTCCGCATTCCCACCCCAGAGGTGTGCACCTGCCGGACTGCCGCTCTCTGTCTCGTTGGCTACTCTCAATTCTTTGTCCTCACGACGTAGCTCTTCCCCCAGCCCTTCCCCGCCCTTCTCATCTCACCCACACGTTTGAGCCTCTACTCAGCGAGAGCCCGCAGCTGTCGCTGGATGTCGAAGATGACCCGTGCTCAGGCCCACAGCATCATCGGGGTGGGGGGGAAGGCGGGGCTGGCAGGGGCCTCAGACGCCACCCAGACCGGAAGTGGCAAACTGCCCTGGGCCCGGGGCTTCCCGGGAAGTGCCTTACGGACCCCCCTTAGGGAAAGGGGCAGGAAGCAGGAGGACAGGCCAACAGGGCCCTGGGTCCCTTGCCTTACTTAACCAAGATACGCTGCTGTTGTCTGCATTATGTGAGTTCCTTTGAAAAAATACATCAACTGGTCAACAACAACAAAAAAGGTACTGTTTTTTTCTACCTCCTAGTTTTATAGATGAGAAAACTCTGAATTATATAACTGAAAATTCTTCCTTCCTTCCTTCTTCCTTCCCTTCCTCTTTCCCTCCCTCCTTCCCTTTCCTGCCTTCCCCTTTCTTCCTTCATTCTTCCTTCCTTCCTTCCTTCCTTCCTTCCTTCCTTCCTTCCTCCTTTTCTTCCTTCCTTTTTTCTCTCCATTCAATAGAGTTTGCATGGTCCCCACACTAGGCACCTTATTCTTGTGCTTTCCTTGCAGCTAGCCCTGAGTGGCCACGTCAGGATGCTCTGGCTCACAGAGCACGTGGAGTGATGCGATCTTCTGCGTGGCCCCCCAGGAAGGGTGCTGTTTGCCTTCCCCTTCCTGTTCCTGTGTGCCCAGGTGCCGGCTCACAAATGGGCAGTGACTCAGCCTTGACCCCCCCCCCCTGTAAGGACAACTCTGGGGCAGGGGTCCCCGGCCTTTCTGTGCCACGAACTTCCTCAGCAGTCTGGTGAAGCCTGGGGACGTTACCAGCATCTTGTTTTTTAAATGCATAAAATAAAACACACGAGATTACAGAAGGAAGCAATTGTACTGAAAGACGGACGTCAGAATAATGGAACACACGTAGACGTTTGTGACAGAGGAGCAATGCGCTTCTTTATTAACATTCAATGGTGAAGCCTAGCAGCAGGATTGACCGCAAATTGTAATTCTGAAAGAGTAATAAATGTGAACTGAGAGCTTGGGGTATCTGTACTATTACAGTATGATATGGAAACGTAGGCGATTTCTGCCGGCCACAGAGTCCCTGATCCTGCCCTTATTATAGTGGTTTGTTGCCACATTCCTAATGGAAAGGAATGCTAAGTTTCACTGAGAGGTTGGTGAAAATGCAGACGCATTTTTGTTTCGTGCCCGTTCATCTTGGGTTCTCTCTGTGGAGTCCGCGTTCAGAACCGCGTTGGGAGCTGGCAGAGAAAATCCGTTTTCTCTTTTAGACATTTACGTCAAGAGTTCCGTGTCAGTCGCCCTTCCCGGCCATCTCCTTCTCTCTGGTGTGTAGACAATGCCTGGATAGGGGTCGTATGGGGAGCAGGTGTTCACTTACTTTGTGCTGAATTAACACGAATCTGCACGATCGGGCCCCCGAACCCCCTAGAAGAGTAGAGGTCAGTGAGCTGCGGGGCTCTGGGCAGTGAAGTCCTGTGTTTAACCCCTGAGTCTGTCCTTTACTGGCTCTGCCACTGCGAGTGGCTGTTTACACTCAGCCTTAATGGTGACATTTGTTAAAACGGGGATAATAGTTTCTTGAAGTGTCCAAAGTCCAATGGGATAGACCAACGATCACTCAGGTCTCACGCTGCTGCCCTTTCTTACGCTTGGAGTCCTTTCTCGTGGAGTTCCAGCACTTACCTGATTTCCAGGTTGCTGTCTTTGCCAGGAATCTCCGCCTATTGACTTGGGGGGCAAAGGTAGGGCTGGGGGCCTCCGAGAATCTTCTGGCCTGCTCTCTTTGCTCCATGACAGTAGTAACTACTCTTTTCTGTATTACTCCGCATCCTGGGTGCCAGGCACTCCGCGTTACCTCACGGATTGCCTCACGATGGCCCGAAGAAGACACTCATAGTGTTAGTCCCACTTGCCACAGAAATGGAGGCTCAGAGAGGGCAAGCAACTTGTCCATGGTCATTCTGTTATCAAGTGCCCGATCCAGGATTTGAACTCAAGGCTACTGGTTTGTCAGCTGGAGGCATAAGTCACATCTGTGGGCTCGTGTGGAGGGAGACAGTGGTTGTGTGAGACACTCGGGCTGAGAAAGGTGAACAGGGAGGGAGCAGCAGCTGGGGGGGGGGGTGCCCTGTGGGGTCAGTTTGGAGATTCCCAGGCTGGGGGACCACGGAGCACTCGAGTCCTCTCTCTCATCTCCTCAGGGCTGAGGGCTCTCTGTCTCCCGGCCTCTGGGGTGACATCCTCCACTCACCTGCTGACTTCCTCTCCTCTTCTTGGCCATTCTACTCCCTCTGACCCTTGCTCAGTGCCCCAGCCTGTGCCTTGTGGCCTGTGGCCTGGGCAGGGGCGTGCGAAAGGCAGTGGCATTCCAACAGGGCTGAGATCATTGAGCCGGGGGGGAAGAGGCAGCGAGGGGAGGTCAGCCTGCGTCACTCGAGGGCCTTGCTGGCAGATCATAAAAGCTGGAAATGCCCGATGAGGTCATTGCACCCAGGCCCTGGGGGCTGGACCCCACCAGCTCCCTTGGTGGCTGCCACCTCCCCTTGGAGAGGCAGAGCAAGCAGGCCCCGCCTGGGAGGGCTGCCCTTCTTGACCTAACCTTTCCCTTTGCTTCACTGTTGGACCCGCCCTGGCCTCCTGGGAGGGGAGGACAGAGCCCCAACTTCTTGCGGGGCAGCTCTGGTTCCCCAAGGCTCCGCAAACAGCCCCTGCAGGCACCCCCCTCAGAGGGTCCAAGCAGCTGTTCCCTTGATACAGAGGTATATGGAAGAGTAGGGAGGGGAAAGGCAGCAAATTAATTAATGTTGATGTAAGAAGCTGCCGTGATCGATGGGGAGAGACTCACAATCCGGAACGGGTGTTGCTCACCAGAACGGCTTGCTACTCCCTTCTCTGGGCCTCAGTTTCTTCATCTGTAAAATGAGTGTGTTGGCCCAGAACAGAGGGGCAGTGAGAGGTTGTCACCTTTCCTCCGATGCTATGTGGGTTCCCAGCAAGGCTGGGCCTTTAAAGGCCTGCCCCGCCTAACAACCTCTTTGTGCTTGAAGGTAGCCAGGAAATGACACAGAGGCCCCTGGAGTGGTGCCCAGATGCCCATGTAGCCCAAATCCTGAGGCTCTAGGGGCCCAGCCCCCGGGACAGCGAGCAAGGCCCCATGCTTCTTGGAAGAGCCGGTGTGGATAGAGCGCCTTCGAAGTGCCTGACCAGGTCCTGGGAAAGAGGAGGAAGGGGACAAGTGACTGCCCATTTCTGTCCTTCCCTTACAGGCTTCTCGGGAAGTGATTACCGAAGTGGTACCGAAAACTTTCGCGTGCCCGAGGTCATCCACACCAGCAGGTGATCTTGCTACGCTCACTCCTGCTACAGCTCCGGAAAGACTTCCTGCCCCACAGCTGGAATGGGCCCAGCTGGAGCTGAAAGAGCGGAAGCTGAAGTCCCAGAGCAATTAAAGAGCCACGTAAAACCCTCGGCTTGCTCGCCATTATTTCCAGGAATGCCAAGAAGCAGGTGGTAATATCCGCAAATTTTCAGCTTCTGCATGAACCTACCAGGTCAAGCTCAGGCCCCTGGACCGGTCACGCCAGGACCCTCTGCCTCCCCCCACCCTATTTAGTCCTCAGATGGTGCTCAGGCCCACAGTGGGCCATGTATGTGTGCAATGTGTATGTGTATGCGTTTTCGGGTTTCTGAAAGTGCTCACCAGGGTTTAACGCCCATGGCTAATTTCAGCCCCCTCAGCAGGGGCCTCTGAGAGTGGGATATCTGGACTGATGTACCTCGTCACATCCATCCCCGATTAGCCCCATTTTTAAGTGAAGAAACTGAGATTGGGGATCACCCAGCTGTTAGGGTTGGACCTGGCCTCGTCACCCAGATGCTCTGAGGCCACGCTGAGGTCTTCCGGACCCGTTTCATCTGCTCGATTAAGCCGTGATGCCAAGATACGTCTTCTAGGCGGAGATGAGCAATAAGCCATCTACAGCCTGGGGGCCAAATCCAGCTCCCTGCTTGTTTTTGTGGATAAAGTTTTATTAGAACACAGCCATGTCTATTTATTTACCTATCGTCTGTGCTGCTTTTACTACAAGGGCCGAGTTGAGTAGCTACAGCCGACACTGTATGGCCTGCGAAGCCCAAAATCTTTACAGTCTGGTCCTTTCCGGAATCAGTTTGCCCTGTTACCGAATACCGAAATCAAGATGAGTTTCCCCAAGAAAGCAGATCATCAGGGAAGTTACTTCTTATCCAAAGGCCCCATGTCTAAGGGTCCACAGAGATGATGCAAGCGACTGCAAGCTGTGGGATTTAGCCAACCGGTAACGACACCCTGCACGTGTTTCACCCAGAGCTTTCAAGTTACAGCCTCAGCAGGCCAACACTGCGACTTGGGTGGTAATCGTGAGGAAACAACCGCCGGAGGAAGGAGGGCGGTATTTGAGGCTAGAAGCTGGGGAGTAGGGGTGAGGGGCAGGTTTGAGTGACAGCAGACTCTTACGCCCCCCGCAGGGGAGGGAGGCCACCAGGCTGGACAGGACAGTGCAAAGTGCTCACACAGGGTCTTGTACATGGTGGGAGCTCCATTAGCATCCTCGATGGAGGTGCTGGCCATTGGGTGCCCTGTGCTCAATGGCCCAGGCAGAGGGGGCAGGGCTGGGGAAATGGGATGTCCGTGGCCAAAGGCTGTGTGAAAAGGAAAGAGTTCATATCCTTTCCAACTGACAGCTGGGGCCGGGCTCCGTGTGTGTGTGTGTGTGTGTGTGTGTGTGTGTGTGTGTGTGTCCTAGGCTGAAGTGACTGTCCTGTGGGGTCTACAAGGCCACCCTGCAGGGATATCAGTTTCTGAGGAAAAAGTGAGTGCTCCCGGGAGGTTCTCTGGATCTCTCCCCTACCCTTGAGATTGGCCTTGGGAGGCAGAAGGGGACCTGCTGTGCCCCCCCCCCCCCCCCCCCCCCCCCGTCCCTTGCCAGCTGGCCCAGGATGTGTCATGGAGGAAAGACAAGTGGCTCAGGGAGCTGACCAAGGAGCGCTGTCTCTGAAGGCAGAGGGTCTAGATTCAGAAAAATTCCCATCTGTTTCTCTTCCATCATCCTTGACCGTCCCCCCCCCCCCCCCCCGCCAATATGCCCCCAGTCACGCCTTAGTGGATGCGCCAGGATGCGCTCAGCCAAGCAGGAAGGTTAAGGGACGGGTCCTATGCCAATTTTGGGTGGAAGCCTGGAAGCAAGTGTGGCGGCACCAATGCCCCATCCTCACCAGAGTCTTCTCCCCTTGCCAACTTGGGCAGCTCTGGGTTTTGTTTTTTGGGGGAAGGTGGCATTTCCTCCTCCCGAGATGGTGCTGGGCAAGGGTAGCCTCTGGGGGCAGGGCATGGCAAGGACCAAGGGACACAGAGAAATGTGACAGTAGTTGAGGGTGGTTTCAGGTCCTGGACAGGAGGGGCCCCCTTGCTCTGGACATGGTGATGGTGTGGAGGGGTCTCCGGGTTGTTTGCACGTGGGTGGGGGACCCTCTCCCGTGTGCTTCTCCGCATCTCTGCTAACTTCGGTGCACATCCGAGGCCTCGGACGGAGGGTGGGGCATCCGGGGCCTTGGCTCTCGGCTCTGCCCAAGAATGGCTCTCTGGAGCTCCCTAAGTGAACGGAAGCTTCTGTTCCAAGGCGGGGCGCTCTTCCCTCTCTCTGCTTCAAGACCTCCCGAAAGCGGATTTCTTCCAGCCGCTCAGCGCTCACACTGGAGCTTCTGGAGCGATCTTTCCCAGTGGGTGGGGTGTCACAGCCCCTCCTCCTCTCCCTGCTTGCACCCCGCCCCACCCCCCGAGTAATCTCCAGCAGCCTAGTCTGGAATCACAGTTCCTTTCAGGTGGGCTGTGGGTGCTCCCGCGGTCCCGACCCTTCTTCACGGGGTCCCGCGGCGCCTGGGACCCACCGCCGCCTCCGCCCCTGGGCCCCGCCCCCAGCACGCGCGGCCCCCGCCGGCCCCGCCCCCGCCGGCCCCGCCCCCGCCAAGCGCTTTGTTCCCCGAGCTGCGTAGCTGCGCGCGGCGGCCACACGGGGGCGCGGCGGAACTGGCGGCGGCAAGCGGTCCCTTTCCCTTTCTCCCAGCTTCTCCGCCTCGCGCCCGGCCCGGGGCCCACCACCCGGGCGCAGGTCTGAGCGCGTCAGGGCTGCTCGGAGGAGGCGGGCGGCGGGGGTGCTTCCACAATCGTTTCCCATGTGAGCCTCCCGGGGTGCCCCGTCTGGGATCCTGGCCCTCTGGCTCCCGCTCCCCACTTCTGTCCCCGCTCCAGGTCCGAGTCAGACTCGGGGAGCCCCCGTCCCCCCTGCATCGCCGGGCCGTCGCGTCTGCACCGTGACCCCCTGGCGCGGCCGCCCTGAGGTCTCTGTGACCCGCGGGGGTGCTTTCTTCCTCTGGGGAGATTTCTCCCGAGTGTCGCTCTAACTCGAGAAGGAATACCTACCTTGTTCGGATTTAGCTACCCATAAGTAGTAAGATTGCAGTAGGCGCTCAAAACATGTCTGTTGAATGGCGAGGTGACATATGTTAGGCCGTGGTGCATTCATTATCATACTAATTTTTTAGAGCCGTTTTGAGTTCACAGCAAAACTGAGCAGAAATACAGAGCTCCCCCCTAGGCCAGTGCCTCCTTCCCCAGCACAGCCTCCCCCTACCATGGTCACCCTGAAAGGGAGTGGCTTATCTGTTACAATGGATGAACCTATGCTGACTCATTATCACGCAAAGTCCATAGTTTATATTAGATGTCACTGGTGCCCTTGTACAGTCCGTGGGCTTTGACAAGTATATCAAGACAGGCATCCGCCACCGTGGATCGTAGTTTCATTGGCCCTAAACATCCTCCAGGCTCCCTATTCATCTCCCCGCCCCGAGTCCCTGGGAACCACTAACCCTCCACGGTTTTGTCTAATCACACTTAATTTTCACATCCATCCAAGAGGTAGGAACTCTTCCGGTTTTATCTTTGAAGAAACTGAGGCTCACGGCTGTCAACCAGGGCCTACTTAGCTTCCGGGCAGGAGGGTCACTAAATTCCAATGCGTCACCCAGGCTCTCCGCGTCTGTGGTCTGGGATACACTCTTGAACAATAAAGCCAGTAGTGGCTTAAGAGCAGAGCCCCAGGGAGCCCATCATCACAGCACTGCTTCATGCTGGCCAGCAACTCAGGGGACCCCACTGTCCTATGCGGCTGTTACTGCAGGCAGAGGTGTAACAGGTGTAACAGGTGCAGACCGCACAGTTCTGCTTTGGGCAGGAGGCACCTGCTTTGGGCAGGCCCACCACTAACATTAGTTGGCTGCCATAAGAACACAAATGGAGGCCCCTCGCCTGTGACCTGCCCCTTCTCTTCCCCACCCTGGGCTCCTACCTCCCCACGAGGGACTTCCAGAGCGTGTGTGGACACCCAGCCTAGAACTGATACCTCCAGGCCTAGGAGGGCACACCCTGGGGGGACCAGACACCCACAGGAAAAGAAAACTGCAGAGCCCTGGAAGTGGGTTCTGGGCCCTTTATGCAAGGTCCCAGGTGCCCAGAATATGCTCCAAGTGGGTGCATCCCCTTGACCGTGTGATGAGGTTACCAGATTTAGCAAATGGAAATACAGAGGGTACCTAGTTAAATTTGAATTTCAGATAAACAACAATACAAATATATATATATATATATATATATATATATATATATATTTATAATATATATATATATATATATATATATATATATTACTATATCTCAAACACATACTTAAACTAAAAGATTATTGGATTATTGCTGTTTGGGGTACCTGGGTGGCTCAGTCAGTTAAGCGTCCGACTTTGGTTCAGATCATGATCTCACGGTTCATGGGTTTGGGCCCCACGTCGGGCTCTGTGCTGCCAGCTCAGAGCCTGGAGACTGCTTCGGATTCTGTGTCTCCCTCTCTCTCTCTGCCCCTCCCTGCTCGCGCTCTGTTTCTCTATCGAAAATAAATAAACATTAAAAAAATTTTTTTAATTGTTTATCTGCAATTCAAAATTAATTGGGTATCCTATATTTTATTCACTGACCGCACGCAATGGACTTCTGACCCATGGGGACAGACACAGCGGGAGACGGGCCCCAGTGGGGCCTTCTGAAACACAGGACTCCGGGCAACAGATAGTCACTAATGCTAAGGCTCTCCCAGCTAGCTGTAGCGTCCTGGGTTCTGGGGGTGCTGGGGACAAGGTCCTTGCCAAGGGCTAGCTCCTGGGCCAGGAGGAAGCCAGGGTGGTTTGACCAGAAATTTTACCACGAAAGCCTCTGGGATGCATGTATGTTGGAGGGAGGGTGGGAAAGGGGCAGATGATGGGAGCAGGGAGGGGGACAGAGAAGGGAGCTTGCTGCTATGGCCACCATCACTATCCCTTCTAGAAGGTTGGAGACGGTCAGGGGAGTGGGGACAGAAGTTCCAAGGGGAGTTGGGGGGGGAACTGACAAATCGCCGGAGCTGCCTGCGGTGAAATCGCACTGCAGGTGTGTGGCCTGCTTCCCCAGCTGCATGGTCCCTGCCACTCGCGTTAGAGCATCCTGCGCCGGGTCGGGAGGGGAGCTGGGCAGGACTTGAGGGAGACAGCGTGGACAGCCTACTGAGCAGGGCAGAGGGCGGTCTCCCTGTTGGCCTGGTGTTGGCATTTGATGGTCCGGGCCTGGGTCTGTCGGTGGTGCGGTCTCTTAAGGCAGCAGAAGGAGCTGTCATCTGAGGGAGAAAAACTGGCTTAGAGAGGAGACATTGGATAAGGTGGAGAGGCCAAGGCAAAGGTTCTAGAATCATTTCTGAGAAGCTTTTGTGACAGACTGACCCGGGGCCAGATGAGAAGCTGAGTTCTGATCTACCTGGTGGCTTGAAAAGGGGCTTCCGGGGAAAGAGAAGCCAGTGTCCTCGAGGCAGGGTCCTGGACAATCTTGAGCAGGCGGGGAATTCTCCTAACCCGCTCCCCAGCCAGCCAGGACCGTGTCCTCAACTTCTCTGCGCCTTAACCCCCTCGCCTGATGAGTGGAGAGCACTGTGGATTTATCAGTCAATCAGAATCGCACATAACAGCAACTCACAAATGGAAAAGTGCTCAGTTCAAGATGGCATTCTTTACTGATGCCGTGGATAGTAAGCCCTCCTTTGGGGCCAGGCCCTGTGTCCACCCGGGAAGAATTAAAATGCTTCTCAAGGAGCTAGGTTCTGCTGGGGAAGACACGTAACCAGGTAACATGGGTAGGGCCCGGGTACCCCCAGGGTGCAACCTTGACTCCGGTCGTGGAGACTGAATTTATCTTCAGACAAAAGTGGAAAGTAGCTGCCTCTATCCACTTCTGTCCCCTCGAGTGTTCACCTCAAAGGTGCTTTTCATCACCTTCTACTCCTGCCCGCCTTTCCCCTCTTTCCCACCCCTCCACAGACAGCAGGGAAGGGTAGAGAGAGGACACGGTCGCCCCAGAGAGACCCGATTGCCCGGTGTCTGGACATTCCCGGCCAGAGCCTATTCTGTATATCGATGCTAACCGGGCTGGCTGCGGACAGGTAACCTCTCCCACACAGAGAATAAAGTGAGAAAAAGAAATAAAGAGAGAGTGTGAACAGGAAGCCCAAGGATGTATTCTGGGTCTGCAGTTAAGGCACAACTCCCGAAAACGAATGCGTTTTGCAGAGCTAGTCACACACGCAACCCTAAACACAGGGGTGACGACGCAGGCGTGTGTGTGCGTGCGGGCTCACGCGTGTGCGCGTATGAGAACAGAACGTCCAGCAGACTCACCCCCATCGGAGACACAGGAGGGGAAGCAATTCTGCGTGTTGCTTGGCGTGTTTGGGATCGAATGGCACCCCCAGGGGGCTATTTCGGATCTGGGGTGTCACTGTCAACAATGCTTACATCACGCAGCCTCGGTTTAGGCCCCCATCCTGTGTGTCGGGCAGCTTCAATCCTGGGAAGAGTTGAGGGTGGCCTTTGGTTGGGAAATCAGGCCTAGTTCTAGCGGTCCTTGACGCAGAAGCATGGGATCTTGAGACGTGACAGCAGAAAGAAATCCCGGGGCCCATGTCACCCGCCCCCTCACTTTCCAGATGATAAGATACAGATTGAGAGAGTTGAGGTAACTTTCTCAAGGTCGCCCAGAGAATCGGTGGCAGAGAAAAAAGTCTTTGAAACCAGCCTCCTAAATTCTGGCCAGCCCGTCAGGCTGCCCTGAGCAGCGGTAAAAAGGAATTCCAAATGACAAACGGAAGCTCTCAGAAGTTGCGACATCACGGCTAAGTGTCTTCAAACACAAAAATCCCAAGTAACGTTTGGACCCCGCTGTTAGCATCAGGGCCGTAATGATGTGTCTTCCTTGTATGAACAGACGAGAGAAATGACGGAGGACTGTGGTCCCCAGGCCAAGCCCGCTGACTGCACCTGAGCTCTGTCACCTTTCGGTGCTCCTGCATTCAGTCACTCTCCCATTTGGGAGACACCCCCAATAAGTAAGCAGTAGGATGCAGAGGCTCGGAGGGCCAGGAGTACCCTTTCCCGTCTCTCGGCAGCTAGAGGGGGAGACCGGGCTGTAGCCTCGGATCTTTGGATGGTCCTGACTGGGACTTCACACCCGGAGACAGTGACGCCCAGATGAGGGGACGGTCACAGCCTGGTGGCTTCTCGGGATGCTGACGGTGATGCCGATGTCCTGCGGCTTTTGGTTTCTCCCTGTTTTCTGAGGCTGGCCCTCCAACTTCCCTTTGGTCGCCCGAGCTACAGTATCCTTTTAACAAATCTGTTTTCTGCTTCCTCGTCGGTCTCCCCTGGCTCGCGGACAAACCCATCGCCTGCTGCATTCGAAGGAGAACAGAAAGCCTACACCGGTCCCTGACCTAGTGCTTCTGTTGACCCGCTGTTCTGTATGTCTGGCCATAAAGATCAGAGAGGCACTTGTCTTGGATGGCCCAATAAAATCAAGTTGGAGGCTACACGTACATTTCACCAGGGCCTACAGCCTTGGCCTGAGGAGAGAAATTTCGAGGGTGGGAACGTCTCAGTGTCCAGCTGGTCACCCAGTGGAGCCTGCAGAAACTTGCAAGTAAGGCGCCAGGAACCCCTTCTGTCGTCTGCCCCCCATTCATGGAGGAACCAACGCCGGGACGCCCGGACACGGGAGAAGAGACCCCTGCAGGCAGGGGAACATTTCGTGCAGCGTAAGCCATCGCCCCCTCTGTCATTTTCCTCAGGACTCTGACTGGTTTGCAGGGATACTGTAGGTGGTGTAGGAAATCAGCTGAGTGGGGGGGGGGGGGTGGCGGGGAGGCTCTTCTCCATCAGGGAACGGGGGAGGGGTGGGGGTCCGAATGGGGAGAGCACGAGTCAGCGTTCGGACATCGGCCACTCCCAGGGCACCGTCCACCTGCGGTGCTGTCCTGCCCTTCTCCCACATGCCCCCTCTTTGCCGGCTCCCAGAGGAGCCAGGACCAGTAGCTAGTGGGTGTGTGGGAACGTGGTACACTGAGGGGCAGGCGCCTGTTAGGGACTGAGTGCTTGTGTCTTTCTCAAATTCAGATGTTGAGCCCCTGCCCCCACGTGATGCTCTTGGGAGGTGCGGCCTTTGGGAGGCGATTAGGATGAGACGGGGTCATGCGGATGGGGTCCCGTGATAGAATTGGTGCTGTTAGAGGAGTCACAAGAGAGCTGGCTTCCTCTCTCTGCTCTCCATTCTGCGAGCCCACAGCGGGGAGATGGTCGTCTGCAGCCCAGAAGAGGGCTTTCAGCTGAACCCTACTGTGCTCCCGCCTCCAGCCTCCAGGACCACGAGGGACACGTTCCTGTTGCGTCTAAGCCATCCAGCGTGTGACATTTGGTTACAGAGGGCCTCTGTTCCCGTCCCCCTATAGGAAGGAGCCTGAGATGTGGCAGGAGTGGAGGGCAGCATAGGAGGGGTGCAGAGACGGGAGAGGGATGGACATTTTGCTGTTGGTTTGGGCTGGCCAAACCGGTTCAAGTAACTGAGAATGACACTTTTCTTATATCTGAGCACGACCAGAAAATGTCCAGGGCCTTCTCAAAACATGGAGTCAGGGAAGGGAGATCCAGCAGAGGGGGGTGAAGGGCAGTGGTGGGGGAAAATGGAGCCCCCTCTTTCCGGCAGGTTACTCGGTCCTGCTCCCTCAGTAAAATGCAGATAATTTCACGGGAAGTCACCATGCAATTCAGCGACAGACCCACCCCAGCCCCGCCAGACCTCTACACCCACGTCCTTCCTTTCTAGAACTTCTGGGAGCACCATGGCTTCCCTTGGTTTTTCCCCCAACACCTGCAGGCCTGGGCAAGGAGACAAGTAGAGGTCCCCATGTCTTATGTCAAAACATATAAATCAAGCTAACAAATTGTTAAATAAATTCAGTTGTGGTCTCCAATCTTGCCGAGCATACCTTCAGAAAAACCTAGAAAGCTGGGTTCACTAGATCCTTAGGTTCCTTGGGGTTCTGGTGGGGCAGAGCTGGTCTGTCAGCCCACAGCCACGTCCTGGCTTCCACTCCCACCCCCCAGCTGCTTCCCTGTCCCAAACGCTGAGAGGTCTCGTTCGCTCGCGCCCCAGTCAGCAGGTTGTTGTGTCCATCCTCCCCAATAAACAGCTACCCCTGGTTGTCCCTCAGCTTAGTGGGAGGGACTCCTGCAGCAACCTGCCCTCCGAAAGGCCTGGGGAGGGGTCTGCTGGGAGTTGTGGGGGTTGGGGGGGGGTCTCAGGTACTCTGAGCATGTGCCATCCAGAAAGGGCACAGGCTCCTTAGATTCTGGGACCCGTGGGGAGCCCTTTAAAACATGGAGCCAGGGGCGGGGGCCTGGTTTTCCAGGCCGAAGGGCTGTGCTGAGAACCCTTCTCATTTTTCCGAGCCAAATTTTTAGGCTCTGATTCTTTTTTTTTTTTTTTTTTTTTTTTAACGTTTATTTATTTTTGAGACAGAGAGAGACAGAGCATGAATGGGGGAGGGTCAGAGAGAGGGAGACACAGAATTGAAACAGGCTCCGGGCTCTGAGCTGTCAGCACAGGGGCCCGATGCGGGGCTCGAACTCACAGACTGCGAGATCGTGACCAGAGCCGAAGTCGGCGCTCAACCGACTGAGCCACCCAGGCGCCCCTAGGCTCCGATTCTGAAATCACGACTCCTTTCCTGGCATGTGGGACAGGCACATGCCTCTGTTCGCCTCCCTCCCCTCCAGGTGTGTGGCAGCCGCTGTCAGCCCCAGAGCGGTCCTTGTGGTGCCCGGGGGGACCGAGGGAGGGTGGGCTATCATTGGGCAGCATCTGGAGAGGAGGCCGTAGCCACAGGTAATCAAAGTTCTGCTGTTGAATGGGTCTCCCTGGGTGTCTTCAAACAGCTTTCCATGCCAGGCAAACCCTGAGAAATCACCAGCTCCGTAGTCTAATTTAAAAAGAGGATGTCCTCGTCGTTTCCTTCTCCCAGCTTTCCCACAGGAACCAGCAGCCGATTAACCCCCATCATTGGATTATCCAAAACAACAACTCAGACAAGCACCGGGATAAGCCGTGTGCGCTGGTCCTTTCCTCCCTCCCTCGGACACTCTCCCCTTCCCTCCTTCCTCTTCCATTGGAGGAATAAAAGCAACACAAAAGAAAAAAGGTGAAAAACAGAAATAAGCATAATTATTTTGCGTGGCGTTGAAGGGGCAGAGAGGAAAGAAAAAAGGAAACCAATGTGGATTGAGCACCTACTAAGTGGCAGGCGGGGCTGGTGTTCTACAGGCCTCCTCCAGCCCCAGGACAGCTCTCTGAGATGTCACCTCCTTCTTTCTATGGCGCCGAGCAAGGCTGCCCGGGAACACGGGGGCTCCAGGGCCGACAGAGGCTCTGGGTCAGTCCCCAGGGCAGAGGCTGGGCTGAAGGCAGATGGGGAGGGAGACTCTGGAATCCTCTCCAGCCACTAGCAGCTCCATCTGGAGGAGGAAGGAAGGTGGCGAGCCCCGTATCATTTTGCTCCCTTCTTTCTTGCTATGCCACACCCTCCTCCCCCTCCTGCCCTCCCTCCCCCACCCCACCCTGCAAAGGCCGACCTCCGTGGGAAACCCCAGCCTTTAGGAAATGAAAATGCATCTCTGCGTCTCAGAATGCCGTTCCTGTAAGGAATGATATCGAAATGGCAAGATAATAAAGCCATTGTCAGTAAAGCCCACACGCGGGCTCTGCTGTGCGGATTAAACTAGAAAAGCCCGTTTTGAGGAGGGAGCCTGAGCCTGGGCCTGAATCTCGGCACTGGGAGAGCAATGTGGGTTAAAGTTCTGGGTCCCTGCAGGGAGGAAGAGGGGGACAAGGGGGACCCAGCCTGGCGACGGTTACACTCCGGGGTGGCAAGCTTGTATGTCTCCGGGACAAGGGGTGGGGGAGCTCTGAACGAGGGTTTTCCAGGGCTGCAGAGCCCTTGGCGTGTTGGGGGGGCGGAAAACGGCCGGTACGAGCTTTGTTTGAATCGTCTAAATCTGTCTAAATTCGTCTAAATTGTCTGAATTCTGTTCCTTGGCTCTTTCTGGGCCTCAGCTTCTGAGGGGACAGCGTGGTGCAGTGGCCAGGAGGCAGCACATCCGGGTTCCAGCCCCGTCTCTGCCACAGCTCGCCGGCCCTGCCCCCTTGTCCTCACCCTCTGGCCGCTTCGGGCTTCGGGCCCGCCCCCCATCTGCAGAAAACCGCTTGGTATGTGGCGTGTTTTGAGGCCACATTATTGGAACTCTTTTCCTATTTGGAGAATATGCATCATGAATCCTTCCCTCTCAAGGCGGAAGCCGGAGGCTTACTTTCCCAGGCGGCCTGCGGTTAGGCCGCGAGGCGTGGGCCGTGAGCTGTCCTAGTCAGATGCACCGGCGCAAGGTGCCACGCGGCGGGGAGCAAGGTGAGGAGGTCCAGCTGTGTGGGATCTGTTTTCTTCGGGCAGCAGGGTGGTGGGGAGTGGGCCACGGGGTGGTGCTCCGGGGTCACGGGCCCGGTGTTAGTAGGGTGAGCGGTGGGGTCTCCGCCTAGCAGCGACAGCAATCAGATCTCCGCTGGAACAATGTGGCACAGCGCGCCCTGGGGTTGTTCCTGGCTTCCAGGCCTTGGACTATGTGCAATATTGACAAGGGCACCACTTCTGAACACTTTACTGCCATCTGCTGGAAAATGGCTGTGATATACAAACCGAATGTCTGTTACAACAAACATACAGGTCTGTCTAGGTGTGAGTAGGGCCTCTTCAAGAGTCCTGGTGTTGTGCAGTATGCAACCTGCGCAACTGATCTTGGTGACTGCAAGCCTGACTCTTCGGCCCTTGTGGAGATTCTGTAAGAGACTTCTCATTTTTAATGAATGCCTTTTCTACTTAAGCTACCTGGATGGGTTCTGCTGTTTGGCTAAGAATCTCAGCTGCTACAAATAGGGATAAGGATATGTGCCGCATTGGGCTGAAATCCAGTCAACCGATGGATGTAAGAGTCCTCTGAGGAAACATAAAGCAGTTAATGTCACTCAGAGGTTGTGTGCGTAGTGTATTCATTTTTAGAGGAACACGGGAAAGGGTCTGATTCACTCTATCTTCCTTCCTTATTCCAGAAACCCCTTTGTTTATTCTTTTGCATTTATGGCCAGGGTCAAAGTTCATGGTTGAATAGAGGAATCCCAAGGATGAGAATGAGAGTACGCGTTATAAATATTCCAGCAGGGAGGCCTGTGGGGAAAATGGCCTTGCTGGGTCTTGTCCATGCACTGCCGTGTCTCCTATCGTCACAAGGAGGGATGACATCAGCCTGCGTATCATTTGTCCGACGACTCTGTGTGCGTGAGCGTGTGTGCGTGCGCGTGCATGTGTGCGCGTGCATGTGTGGGTGTGCGTGCGTGCGTGCCTGGCTGCAGCTCAAGTGATCAGTTTCCAGGTTTTCCAGGATGGTCCAGATTTGAGATGTTTTGTCCTTATTTGTCAGTCCGTTTCTGGGCCCAGAGTTTTTGGTTTAGGCCGTGTGGGCTCTGTCCCTCAAGGTCACAACAGCCCCTGCCCAGGATGTGGTAAGGAGGAAAGAATGAGCAAAGCCTCCCCAGGGAATCCTCTCCCCATCAATTGCTGGAAATGCGTGTTTGACTCAGTCCTCAGTGCTTCAAAGCTGAAAGGAGGGAGAGGGGCTATCTGCTTGCTTCCTGCAACCCCCTCCACTCCTGCACCCCTCAGCAGGGTAGGGGAGAGGTGGGGGGCGGCGGGGGAGGTCCAGGGGTGATTTCAAGGCTGTCGGTCGGAGTCAGCCATCCCTGTTGGCTGCTTGAGGCCTGAAACCGCTTTGCTCCAGGGCCTTTCTTTCCACCTTGAACGAGGAGCAGGGGTGTGTAAAGGCCGGGAGAGGGAGCCTGTGAGTCACGTTCACCCTCGGAGGCTCCCATCAGGGTGTCAACAGAGGGCAGGGAAGAGAAGACAGAGTGCTTCCCTCCGTCCTGAAAGACAGCTGGGATAGGAAGAGGCACCCGGAGAAGGGGACAGGGTGACACGGCGGGGGGTGGGGAGGGGTTGGGGGGATTGGGAAGTAGACCACCGGATACAAACATTTTTGATTCCGGAATTTGTCTCGGGTCCCTGGAGGGGCCTCTGACCCTCTGCCTGCAGGTGGCATTTTCCATCCTGCAGGACCTCCTGACCCTTCACTCCTGGAGAGTGACAGACTTGTCGGATGAGGGAGCCTGTGGCCAGGAGGCCCTGTTCTTTCTCTTACAAAGCCCTAACGGCATTTGGCGCTCAGAAGGGCAAGTACACACACACACAAGGGCAACACACGGTTGGGCTGTTTCTGGAAATGCCCGCCTGTCCACTGCGGTAAGCTTGGAAAACCCTCAGGGAGGACGAGCTGGCCAGGTCGCAGGACACGAGGAGGAACGGGGTCTGGGGAGAGGGCTGCGGGGATGTGACACGGACCGACCGCTGCAGCCCGCCGAGTGGAGACCTTTGTTCTCCGCCGTAAGTTCGGGCCTTGGGGACAGATAAAGGCCCAGGATGAGAGACGGTCTTCATTCCTGTTGGTTCATTACTGTTTGGTCACAGAAGGGCCTCAAAATAAGTCAGGGCCTTTTGTACAGGGTCCCGTTTCTCTGGCCCCGCGTTGCTGGATGTGGCCGGAGGAGGGCTGCGGGTGGGGGAGGGCGGACAGCCCTGGGCCACCGAGCTGAGTTTGGTGAACTTTTCCCAGCTCATCTTTTCCACGTGTCACCCACTCTCTCTGGCACAGTCCTTCCAGGCTCACGTGAGGATACATATTCGCCTTTTCCCAAATCAGACGGAAAGGACCCAGGGAGCAGCCCTCCTTCTTCTGGAGGAGACTCTCCTCTCTGGCATTCTTGAAAGGCTGTGTTGAAGCCTTCCAATGACTAAGAGCTCACTGCCTCACAAGGGACCTCATGCCTCTTTAGGGCAACTCCAGATGCTAGAAGTTATCTTCCTTTGTTTGGACACCCAGCTACCTCCTGGAATCTCCCTCCTATCCGTTTGAGTTGGCCAGACTTTTGGTCCAACCCTCCCTCTACCTGACAGGGCTTTAGAAGATCCAAGGTCTGTTCGAACGTATTCCCTTAAGCCTTCCCCTGTGGGTTAAGAGGCACACGTTTCTTCGGCCTGTCCTCAGTGGCCTCATTCTCCCACCCTTCCCTCCCACCCTGTGTTGGGAGTTCCTTTGCTGACAGAACCCCAACTCCCTAACCTCCTTGGAGCCCGAGGGAGCAGGCCATACCTGGCAGGGCTCTATGGAATGCCCACCCGGCCGGGACTAGAGGAGAGTTTACTCACATGAGTTTAGGAGCCCCCAAGGGCCAAGGCCTATTGGGAGTCAGTTCCCTATCCTTTCTCCATGTTTGCCTACAGCATTCAGTGGCCTCGTATTTCTTGCACTGAGCTGGGCTGGCCCCCAAGCCCTCAGCCGTGAACTTAGGCCTCTCAAAGCTGCAGGGTCGCTAAGGAACATTCTGACTTTACTAGAAGATCCTGGGGAAAAGACAAGTAGTGTAACTGGCAAGTAGTGCAAGATGATGTTTTTCTATTAAGGCAAATGCATCTATACTACGCGATAGAAGGTGGACGCGTGATTTTCGAAGCCACAACCTGCAGCTGCAGACTTTTACACTGTGGGAAGGTGGCTTCGGGCAGTTTTGTGGCGTTCAGGCCCCGTTCCCCAACGGACTGCCCCCGGCTGCTGGAGGGTGTTCGGGTGGAACACTTGGAGAAGCTCTGGGTGCTTACTCCCCTTTGTCGTTAGAGGTGAGGAAAGGGAAGACCAGAGTAGGGAAGTGGTTAGCCCGAGGACACACAGCTCGGAGGAGTCTGGAAACCCAGATTTGCCCTGTCCGGAGACGTGCTGCATTCGGTACCTAAGCATGTTTACCATGGCAAGGAAGGGGATCCCCAACAGGCAAGCTTACGATCAAATAGTGCCTCACAGGTCTGCAGGGCAGGAGACACGGAGGAATTACGTTCTGGCCTCCCTACCACGCAGCTGCCCACTGACAACTGAAACGAGAATTGGAAGGAGGACGTCAACCTGAACCAGGAAACGGACCGGCACAGCTTTCTGTCACTCGGAACACCGGCCTTCAGGCGACTACATACGGGTTTGTGCTTTCTGCCAAGGTGTCTTTGACATTTACTGTAAGCTCCTGACACCCGAGCGTCCCGTCCTTTTTTACAGCGAGCACCTACCCATCGACTAGC
This sequence comes from Panthera leo, assembly GCF_018350215.1. Classification (NCBI taxonomy): domain Eukaryota; kingdom Metazoa; phylum Chordata; class Mammalia; order Carnivora; family Felidae; genus Panthera; species Panthera leo. Next base: position 68,009,465 of record NC_056690.1, read on the forward strand.
GGCAGGTCACCTCTCACAGAAGTGCAACTCTCGGTAATTTAATCAAGTCAGTTAATACTGTTTAATAAATAGGCCAGAAAATTAGCTGAGAGTTTTTCTCGGTGGGCTGCGGCGTGCGACCAAAGTTGTGGAAGATTGTCCTTTGAATCACTAAGGCAAACTCTGTTGTGTCATTTTACAGAAAGCAATCACATAAAAAAGAGTTATAAATAGGAAAAAATTCCAAAGCTTCCCCACAGAGGGACAGGGAAATTGAAACACCAAAAAAAAAAAAAAAAAAAAAAAAAAAAAAAAAAAAAAAAAGAAAGAAAAGAAAGAAAGGAAAGAAAGAAAAAAGGAAAGAAAAAGAAACAAAACAAAACACAACCACCCCTACCCCCACAAAACATTTGCGTCAAGTTCTCCTCGATCATACAGTACTCAAGATCTTTGGATATTTTACAATATACAACTCCAAATTGCAGCCAAGAGAAAACAAAAAGAACTAACCAGTTGTCTGAAAAACGGAGTTTATAAGAAGTCATTACCTTTACAAAATAAAAACAAAGCCCCAACACCACTGGATTCCAATTTGTTCATTTTTCCTTGTTTTCTTTTAAAGTTTGGGTCAGCCCCAACCCCTTGGCTGATGGGGGGGAACACGGGGATGTTGGCTGATGGGTCCCAGAAGCAAGTGTCAGAAACAGAGACAGGACTCTAAGAGGTGGCTGCCCAGAAGGATGGTGTCTGAAGACAGAAGGGTGTCAGGACCAGTTTCCTCTGGTCGGAATGGTGTCTGGTGGGGTGTGGAGTCAGTGTCCTCTGCTGGGGAGCTGGAGAGTGACAGAGTCTGTGGTCTTCTCTGGCCTTTTTGTTCTTTTGTGTGTGTGTGTTTGCTCAGGAAGAAGCCAAGGCGATAGGAAGAGCCGAAGTCTCTTGTGCCCGCAGCTCCTGGACTGGGGACACCGGCCCTGGGTAATCCATGCAGGTGAACCCTCCTACCGTCGGGACTACCGAGAAACAAAGGCAAACTCAGCAAGAGAAGGGATGGAGGGCAGGAAAGGGGAGAGAAGAGGAAGGCACAGGGCCAGCAAAGCTGTCTTCCTTCTTACTGCAAGCTTATGAACCAGGGAGAGCGTGCATTCGTGCGTGCGTGCGTGTGGGCAGCTGTGACTCACAGAGCCCCCTACTGGAGCCGGGCCCCGCCTCCCACCACCGAGGGAAGCCAAACCACCCAGCTTCCTTCCCGAGCCACGAGGGAGGGCTTGAGGGTGTTCAAACACAGCAAAGGGGGCAATCCCCAGCAATACCGGAGCCCTGAGAAACCCACAACAAACATAAACCCTGGGTAACCGGGTGTTTTGTCTGTTTCTAGGAATCAGGGCAGAGGTGGGGCAGCCGCCAGGTGTTAAGAGGTGACTCTCGGCCCTTCCGTGTTGGCCCCAGGAGTCCCAAGAGACTTTGTACAGCCCTGGAGAGGGAGTCAATGCTAACTAGTCATCCCCAGGGGCCCTGGCTTACACGGTGGCCTGTCTGCCTGGAGAGGCGGGGAGTATTTGGAGTTCCCCACAGCTGCCTGTGGACATGGCACATCTCAGCCCTTCTTTGTCACTCCTGTCTAGGGTGGCCACATTCCTCACCTGTGCTAATAGAGAGGTGGATGTGAGAAAACTAAATCCGGCAAGATAGACGGTTTCACCAGAGACTTTAGGCGTGCAAAGCTCCCACCTTCTCAGTTCTTTTGTGTGTGGGGGTGGGGGGGTGGGGGCGGGACAGGTGTGTATATGTGTGGGGGTGGGTGCAAGAGGGGAAACTAAACTGCCAGCTCCCCTTCGGAGCAGGGTAGAGACGACCGACCCGTCCAAGGTCACAGGACAGTGAGGAATAATGGGCCCGGACTCCAGGAGCCTTCCCTGCCAATAGGGCATTTCCCACAAGGATCCCGGGATGGCTGGAGACGAGAAAAGTGACCCACCAGAGCACGGTCAGCAGGGACTCTGCCGTACAATGGTGGCTCAGCTAGGATGGGCGCCCCAGGCCCCTCGGTAGGCCTCGTCCCTGTTCCACCTGGTCTGCCTCTGGCCAAGCTACCTTCCTCCATCGAGCCCCACACACAGCTCCAGAGTGCTCCTGGGCACCCAGGGTGTGGCCGCCTCGGGGCACAGGTCCCTGTGAGTTTGTGTGTGACAGCCGGAGAGACAGCCAGGTAGAGGCCAGGCCCTGGGCTCCAGGCCCTGTGGGAGGAGATGCCCGCCTCAGACACCACCAAAAGGGATGCAGGAGGCCTTGGGAGGCCTAGAAAATACCACTGCTGCTGCTAATACGTTTTCGTTCTTTTCCGTTGTGATTTGAAAGAAACAGTCCAGACCCACTGGGTAGGGCAGGGGACGCCTGGTGGGAGAGGGGGCAAGGGCCGCTGGACTGGGATCGACAAAGACCAGCCTAGTTGTTGGCTTCAGACATGGAGGCCACATGGTTGAGGCCGGCGAGCCCGGGAAGGCCGGCCAGGCCCGCGGCCCACGGGTCGGGCAGCGGGAAGTAGGGCCGCGCGGCCGCCACGTTCTCGGCCAGCGCGAAGGCCAAGAGGCCCCCCGCGTTCCTCTCGGCCTCCAGCTGCGCGCGCCCGAACAGCTTCATCTGCGTCTCCTCGAACTGCCTCTCCAGCTCCTGCAGGCTCAGCGCGCCCTTGGGCGCCGCCAGGAAGTGCTTGGCGGGGCTGGGGCCGGGGAGGCACACGGCCGCCCCGCCCAGGTGGCCGCCCACCTCGCCCAGCGCGGGCGGCATCACGAAGGCCGCCTTCTCGGGCGCGGGGCCTCCGGGCCCGAAGAGCAGGCTGGCGGCCCTCCAGGCGGCGGGCTTGCGGCCGCGCCGGGGCCGGGCCATGCGGCAGCTCTGGCGCTTGATGTGGCGGTGCAGGTGGTCGGAGCGCGTGAAGCTCTTGTAGCAGAACTCGCACTGGTAGGGCCGCACGCCCGTGTGGATGCGCATGTGGTTCTTGAGGTCGTAGTTGTGCACGAACTTGGCGTTGCAGTGGATGCACAGGTAGGGCCGCTCCCCCGTGTGCTTCCGCATGTGGATCTTCAGCTTGTCCTGCCTGCAAACGCAGAGGCGGCGGTCAGTCCCCGCGGGGAACCCCGGGAGCCGCGCCCCCCAGCCCCTTCCCCCTTCCTCCACAACCCGCTCCAGCTGGCCACGGCCGTGGCGTCCAACGCCAGAAACGGGCCCCGTGCTAGGGTTTACTTGCAAACGCGGCCTCACTGCAAACGGGTGTGGCTACTCACCTGGATCAGAGGGCTGGAAAAGGAGCGGTGTCCCGAAAGGCCTCCTTCCCTCCAGGACCCCGCTTACTCGTCAGCTCCGAGTAAGGAAGCCGCACCCTTTGTCGGAGGCCCGGCTGGCACGTTGGAAAATGCGCCTGTCGGGGACACTTCTCCCCACAAGTCAGCAGCCTGTCCTTAGCCCTTGCGCGGTGTGGCGACCTCTGACACCGCCTTGCGCCTTAATTTCGCGCCCACTGTCTCCAGGCAGGTCTTCCCTCCTGTTCCTCCTGTGCCTTTGCCCCATCCTGGCCCCTGGGCTCTGGAGATCTGTCTGTCCTCGGCACTAATCTGGGAGGCTACAGAAGCCGGGCACACCTCGTTCAAGTCTCCTGCACTGTGGTTTCGCATCCCAAGCTGTGGGCTTTCCTCTTTGTCTGCAGAGAATTCCAGGGTTTACAAAAGAGCCAGGTGCGACAAGAATGTAGCCTAATCTAGGGCAAAGCTTTTTAGGATTTACGTGCTATTATTCAGAGGGAAGGTATGGTGTAAAGGTGGGGCTCCGTTGGGGTTTGGGAGCCCCTGCTCCAGCTGCAGACCCACCGCGAACATGCTGAAAGACCTTAGGCAAGTTACTCGACGTCTCTGCACAGAGCTGAATTTAGCATTAGACACAGTTCCTACTGTCCGGGGCTGACGGAGAGAATCCGGGTTTGTGTCAGACTAGATTCAACACACCTCCTGGTGATCTCGCAAGGAACACTGACATCACGGGGCTGTCTTCCTAAAGACCGAGCACTGCACAAGGCAGCTAGAGGAGCCTTCCAGCCTGGCCGAAGTGGATTCAGGTGGGCTGCAAGAACCCCTCTCGGGGTCTTTCCGCAGCCTTCCCCCACCAGGCCTGGCAGGCCAACGAGCTCTGCGTCCTGTCTCCTACCTCCTCCCCGCAGGTGTGGCCCCGGGGTGGGGCATCAGTCTGTAATTTTTGCCTCGGGTTTGAGGTCAGAACAGATGCAGAGCCCAGGCATTCGCCCTGAAATGGCCAGATTTAAACCATGCTCAATATAACCAACCGCAGGACAGCAGGAGCAGGTCCTGGTCTCCTGGTGTCCCCTGGCCGCTAGAGGTCTCACTGGCTCTCATTTTTGGACTGCTTCCCCAGGGGCGGGGCAGGAGAGAAAAGGACATTCTTAGGTACACTGGCAGAGAGCAGGGGAGGACCAGGACGGGTCCACCCCTTCTACCTGTGTTACCAGGAAGGCACAGGGCACCTGGGAGATGGATATGGGGGAGGGAGGAGGAAGTGAATGCAGCTTCCGAAGCCGGCAGGTGTCCCTGCACACCAGACCCTCCTCTCCTCCACATTCTCCGTCCCTGCCCCTCCCACGAGCCACCAGCTGCGCCCAGGCTGCATGGCACCCTGCTGTGACATCCCACGCTCCCTTCCCTAGCCACAGCATACTGCCCTTATGGTGTCTATAACCCACATTTCATCCAGGTGACTGGGGGGTTTGAACAGGAAGGGGCTTAAGCGAGCATAGGGGCCAGTGGGTCTCAAACTTGAGCCTGCCTAAGCACGGCTCTCAGGGCTTGATGAAGCAGCATGCTGGGCCCCACTCCCGGAGATGGTGATTTGGGAGGTCCCTGGGCGGAGAGGGCAGGGAACACGCGTTCCTAACAAGCTGCCAGATGCCGCTGCTGGTGCTGCGGGTCCATGGGTCCACGCATCACTTTGAGAGCCACCTTTGCTGGTGGGCAAACTGGGGCCCAGGGAGGGGACCTCGCCAGGGCCACCCAGAGAGTAATGGCAGAGCCGAGGCTAGAACTCACGCCTCTTTCCTCACCGCTGCAGAAGTGGGGTGCACAGTGCCCTTTGTGCCCCAACAGCAACGCGATCTAGTCATGAGGGACGTGTCTTGGGACTCACACATTCATCTAGGCGCTCAGGGAAATGCCGATGTCAGGTGGTCAGCTGGGCGCGCTCACTGGCTACGGGACTTGTGTCCTCACCAGGGCCCGGTGGAGGACTCCGTTGGAGTCATCAGTGGGGCTTTAAGTATATCAACTCACTTAATCCCACCATAACCTTATAAGGTGGATATTTTTCAAAATCACTGTTGCACATAATTAGTATTGATGCTGAGGGTCACCCTCAAATAATGGACGGTGCAAATGGTAAATCTTTAGATATTAAGGGTCCATTGTAAATATCCACAACGTCTCCCAAGCTTTTCATTAGAGCATCCAGATTAAGTCACATCTTAGCAGCAGTTAGCTGGCATGTGTAGGAAGTGCTGAGAAGGTGACTTTCTTTTACTGAGCACCTGCTATGGGCAGACGACTACACCATTTCAATGACCCTTGGAGGTTGTTATTTAGAGGCAAGTTGTAGTGTAGGAGTGGGGCCCCCATTAGGGGTCTGGGAGCCCCTGCTGCAGCTACGGACCCACCACTAACCTTCTGGGTGACCTCAGGAAAGTTACTTAACCTCTCTGTGCAGAACTGAACCTGGGGCCAGATATCAGTTCCTATTGTCCAGGACTGATGAGAGAAGCTGAGTCTGTATGAGTTAGATTCAACATACCCAGAATAATTTCCTCACTTAGAGGAAGAGTTGAGGCTCAGAGAAGTCAAGCAGCTTTCCCAAAGGTGTCTAGGCACGAGGGGCCAAGGAGCGTGGGGAGCAGTCTGAGGTATGGTTTGTTTGCAAGCTCTTCTGAGGTTGAGAAAGGGTAGATTTTCAAACCGGGGACTTCCAGCCTGTGAGGGAGTCAGGGCTGCCTCAGAAAGTGCAGACTAGAACAATCAAAACAGGGCATTTGCAGCCAGCTTTGGGACTCTGGGGCCAGAAGACCGGGGCATGCCTTGGGAGGGGCTCAGCCCTGGGCAGGAGCTGGCTGTCCCTAATAGAGACTTTTGTGGGAGCAGTGGAGGGTAGAGCTGCAAAGCTTATGATATGTTAGTCCTGGAAAAGAAAGTTAGAGATCATCCAGTCTACCAGGATCCCATTAACATGTTGTGATTCACAGTCTGAGTCAGTGCGCCCAGTAACCTGCATTTTAGCAGTATATTTGCGAGGACCTTGAAAATACTGATTTCATTCAATCCCTTAACTCTCAAGATGAGGAAAGCGAGGACAGAGAGGGAATGGCTTTCTAAGGTCACGTCTCCTCCTTATTCCTGTAACGACCTTTGCGCGTGGATATAATGCACATGCGTGTTGACAGGCCCGGGGCCAGCCACACTCCAAGAACTAGACCAGGTCCTTAGCTGCCCTGGGCCCCAGTTTCCTGACCTCTACAATGGGGCGGGGGGACCCTGGGCTGCATCATTGTGACCTCTGGTGTTCTGTAAGTGTTCGGATATTCTGGGTGTTCTGGGTAATGGGCTTACACTGAATCTCTTTCTCGCTAGTTGGCCTCACGCATTATGGTGGTTTTACCCCTATCTGAGGTGATGGATGTATTAACGTGTTCACCACCACGTTATTGTGGTCTCACGACATTGTATAAGCTTACATGTTAGACGTCAGTTATATCTCAACGAAGCTGGGAAAAAAGAGATCACCCACCTACTTACTTGCTAGCCCCCGGCCCCCACAGTACGCACCCGCACAGCGCATGGATATGCTGCTCCACTAGCAGGCTGTGCTCTGGTCACTCTGTACCCCGGCCACCCGCAGGCACGAGCTGGGCTTCCAGGCTTCCCTCCCTCCAATGCGGAGCCTGCCATATTGTGAGACGTGGATGTTTGGTACACCCTGTGTCCTTCCCTTTCTGCGCAGATCTCGTGTTCCCGCGCCAGCGCTCCATCTCTGGGCTCCCACCAGAGGTCCAACCCCGGATGTCAGCGTGTGCACTCCTTCCTTTCCAGCCGTGAGCCCTTGGCTCCGGCCCCCCTCCTCCCTGCACCTCTTTCTCAGTTTACTTTTGCAAACCGCCCTGCCTGAAATGTCTCCCACTCCCAACTCCCCCTCCTCCCGCTCCCGCCCACCTTTCAAGGTCAAATTCAAGGGCAATCCTCTACAAGCCTTTCCCTGTCCGCCCAGGCCCCGTCCTTCGCCCTCGCCTTCCAGAGCACCTGCGACCTGAGTACTGTACCTCAAGCTAGGTCACTGAGGGGCAAGGAGGGAGCAACAGAAGACAACGTGTCAGCATCACCGTCTCCTGTTCCCAAATGACCCCATAGGTATCAGATTTGTCTCCCCTTCCCTGCCCCCCCCCTGCAGGGCGTGAGCTCCGGGAGCCAAGCCTCTCTCTCCGTACTGTGGCCCCTTTCGACCGTACGGGTACTCTCGGCAGATGAAAAAACAGTGCTCAGAGGTGCTTTGCTGCTTTTATTTTCTGTGCGTGTTATTTCCAGGGCAGGGGCCATCACGTGTGCCGTTTTCCTGAGCTGTCCCTCTGCAGAGCCACCTCCCTGTCCCTGGCTCCTGCAGCCCTGTCTCGTTGGAAGATGATGCAGGGGGAGCACATGGATGGGCGAGGAGCACTGGTCCCGGCTACTGCAGATGAGGAACCAAGGCTCTCCGTACTAACCAGTAGCATGGACCAGGTGCTTGCTGGGCACCCGGCAGTTACGCCTTATCTCGCGGAAGCCTATGGAGGACGTGTCGCCATCACTGTCATGAGGAAACTGGGGCAGAGAGGCTGCAGTAACGCGTCCACGGCTTCCCCGATCTCGGGCCATATGTGAACGGAATCAGGGGCCTGGGGGCAACTTTAGGAAGCGCCTGCTCCAAGCCCCTCACGTTACACGTGGGGAAGCTGAGGCTCAGAGAGGGGAGGAGGCCAAAGTCACACAGGCAACGAGAGGCAGAACCAGGGCCCTGAGCCTGGGGTTCCTGATGACCACTCTGGTGCCCTTTCCAAGGTGCCCCAGTCCGCGGAGACCCTGAGCCCTCCGGTCCCTCCTGGAGCAGCGCTTAGCGTGAGCCCGGCTGGCACTGCTCTCTCAGCCCCCGCTCACGCTCAGTCTGCGGCACTGAAGGTACCGGATCTGCTTGCGTGAGGATCTGCCAGACGCTTCTGTATCCTGTGCGGATGGCGCATGGCACTGAACACGCAGCGGGGGGCTCATGGCATGTTTGTCGACTGACCGCTGGCCTGCAGCTGCCGGATCGGCTCTCAGGACCCCCTACTCCAGTTCCAACGTGCTCTTGGTCACCCTGATTCCCTTGTCTGCCACCCCCTTCCTTTACTCTGCACTGGGAGCAGCCCCGGCCACGTGTGCCCGAGCCTTGATCTGCATTCCCCCTTCCAGCCCGGAGAGCTTATCGTGGGAAAGATGCGCCCGTCCCCATGAGCTCATTCCCCTGAGTGAAAGCGAGGGCTGCGGGGTCTCGCCCGGGGGCCTCGGCCTCCACGAGGGCTCCCGGTCACGATAATGCTTTCCCAGCACCATCCGCCCAGACTTCTTGGTAACCTGATGGTCTGAGACAAACCCTCTTCCTGCTGCCACTGCTAATGACATTGCATTATCTTAATAAGGTCCCCAGGGCTGCCAGGAGTGGGAGGGCTAAAAGGAAAATACGGGAAGAAAGCAGCAGCCAGGCTCCTGGCCTGGTCTGGGGAGCAGACTGCTGCCGGCGTGCGGAGCGACCAGCACGGGGCTCACGCCGGCAGCAGCTGTTGGAGGCAAGACCTTGCGGCCTTTACGGGACGGTGGCAGGAGACCCCGTGGAAACTGGGGATGTCACAGCTGGCCAGAGAGTGGTGCTCAGGGTGTGAGGCATAGGCAGAAGGACTCCCAAGTGCTTGCGGGGTGACCAGAGCTAGGAGGGGACAGCGTGGGGCCAAAGAAAATAGTCTGGTTGGAGCCTTTGAGGCCTTGCCCGGTTTCCGGGGGTGTGTCCTATCTGAAACAACCGGTGTAGGACAACGGTCCCCAAGGCCGGTGGAAATTGAGCACCATCTCAGAGGGGAGGGTCTGATGCCAAGGGACAGACAACATCATGGCGGGGAAGGCCTTCATCTCTCTTCTTGGAGAACGACAGAATGAGAGCTACAGGCAGGCTTTGGGGGCAGAATGGGCTCTGTGGGAAGGAGTCCTGGGTCCTTCCACCACGGTGGCTGAAGCCATTAGGAATGATGTCCCCATGGGCGTGGCGATTCTGGGAGTCAGCATCTGAGGCCGTAACTCGGAGCCTGAGCCAAAGGGCCACTTTGCAAGAAGAGGGTAGGCCGCTCCAACATCCCTCAGGGTGACGGGAAGCGGGGTCACATCAAGGAGAAGGGAAAGGAGGCCTGACTAGAGAGTAGAAGCCCAGTTGTGTTCGAGGGAAGAAGGGGAAGATAGTGTCCAGGAGGAGGAGTTGAGGGCGGCCGGTCCTGGCTCCCTTAGCCTCTGGGGGGCCGGGTCCCAAGGAGCGGCTTGGCCTTGCAAGGGAGTCTGGGAATTCTGAGTCAAGGCGGCCGCTGCTTTCAGTGGCCGCTGAAGTGCCTCCATCTGGGGAGGGAGGGAGGGAGGGAAGGTGTTCTGGGTGGTGGCTGCAGGAAGTCAACCACAAAGAAGGTCCCCGTGGAAAGGCTGCAAGGGGACTTGGCTGCAGGGAGAGGTACGGGAAGCCCTACATGGACAGGCTGGTGGGAGACAGAGAAGAACCCTTGCAGGGCAGCTCCGGGAGGGGTGGGAGGGAAGCACCAAGCCAGTTCTTCTGAAGAATGTGACCCGGAGGGCGGTCGGGGAGCGTTCCAGGCGGACGGCCACAGCCCAGGGTACGAAATAAAGTCCCCAGGGTCCCTTGTGGGAGGAGGCCAAGAAAATGTCCAGCCTCCCCCCACCCTGGCGCTCCTCTGCCCCCGGGAAGGGAGTGCCCAAGAGCAAGTCTGATCTTTGTCAGCAGGGTCCGGGTCCAGTGGGAACCGGGTGAGGGGAGGTGCTGACGGAGGCAGGAACGCAGCTGCTTCAGGGGCCAGATGGCTGTGGCGGAGCAGAGCAGGAGCAAACCGGAGGGAGGGCAGGGCAGACGCAAGGCCGCCCCGCGGGCGGCCGGTCTGGCCTGGAGGGCTGGTGAGGCTGCAGGCACAGAGGCCCCCTAAGTGATCATCAGGAATGTGCTGGGAGGGAGGGTTCTGGAATGCAGCCCTCCTATACAACCCAATATCCTGCCCAAACCAGGAGGCCAACTCAGAGAATGTTCTCGTGTCAGGAGGGCGAGAAGTCTGTCTGCAGTGACTGAGCAAGTTTAACCCTCTCCCTAGGGAAGGCAGGGCCCACAGACCGGCGTGGCCTGGACAGAAGGCTGTGTGTGGGAAGGGCCTGGAGGGAAGGGACTTGGGGTCCTGGGCAGGCTCACTATGTGGCATGCTGAGACGTGCATCACCCTGAACCCACAGACCTGGGGCTCCCCTGAAGGGAGAGGTGCCCTGGAGGCAGCCATCTGTGAAGGGAACAGGTATGGGAAATTAGGGACACGGACCCTGGACGGCAGGAGGGGGGCACTCTGGCGGACTTGGGGCCTGGCTTTGTGAAGAGTGTGCTCGTCTTTGAAGTCATTCCTGGGGTCCTGGACTGGGAGTCACAGGCTGGAGATGGGTGAACGGCACTCCAGTGTAGATTGTGCCCTAGTTTATCTCCCCAGTGTTATCCCTGTGTCCTTGTGCTCTTGTCACACACCTCGTTCAGGTGTTCTGGCCCCGCACAGGGGTGAATTCAGGAGAAGGTGGTGGGGGTGGGGCATCAGAGCGGCAGGGGCATTAGTGAGGGATATCCCAGGGGAGGTGATCCCCAGGAACTTTGGGTCCAGCTGCTATGCGGCGATAACAGCAGAACACCCTGAGGTCAGCATTGCAGGGCGGAAGGGGATGCACGCGGGATATGGGGGGGGCCCTGCCCCTCCGCACCTGGGGACTCTCCCTCCACTGTCAGCTCAAAGCATCTGGGAGAGATTCGGTGTGGAGTTTCCCTCCCAGAAGCAGCTGTGCGGGGACCCCAAGGCCACCTTTGAAACCGTCAGCATCGTCCTTCGAAACAGTCACCAGAGGAGCCTGCTGCAGAGCCGTTTCAGCAATGCCACGGTCACCTGAACACATTTCCGACACCCTTCTCTGGAGACTTCAAACAGAGTTTTCAAGCCACCCAAGATAGCGGGTCTCATGACTTTGTAAGACTCATCTTCTTTTTACGCCCGAAAAATACCGTCCCTGATATGCTGTTCAACTTGACGCAAAACAATTTCACTCTATGCTCAAAGGCCAAAGCTTGGGCCCACTGAGGAAGCTCAGGAGAAGGCACCCCCAGCAGTTCCCAAAGAGAAATTTCCAAGAGGATGTGGGGTAATGGCAGCTCCACTGGCGTAAGCGTGGGTCTCGGGCTGGGTTCTTTGCCAGGGACGGGGGCCGTGTGAAAAAAAAGTGCAGCGGGGCGCGTGGGTGGCTTGGTCGGTTGAGCATCCGACTTCGGCTCAGGTCATGATCTCACGGTCCGTGAGTTCGAGCCCCGCGTCGGGCTCTGTGCTGACAGCTCAGAGCCTGGAGCCTGTTTCGGATTCTGTGTCTCCCTCTCTCTCTGACCCTCCCCTGTTCATGCTCTGTCTCTCTCTGTCTCAAAAATAAATAAACGCTAAAAAAAAAAAAAAAAAAAAAAGTAAAAAAAAAAGAAAAAGAAGTGCAGGTAAGAAAATGGGTGCTTGGGTTTCTCTTATATAACCAGGGGATTTTCATTCCAAATAAGCCTAGGACCTGGAAGAGAAGGACATCATCGACTCCAACAAACCAGTGCATATGATTTGAATAGAAATGCACATCTTCAAAGGAAAGGACCTGGTCCGGTCAGCCACGGTCACAGAGCTCTGTCCACATCCGACACGAGCAAGAAACGAGCAAGCCCTGAGGCAACGCCACTCACCAGAACTTTCTCCACCGTCAAAATGGCTGGGAGGGTCAGCCTCACGCCAGTGACCACAAACAGCCCCGACAGACCCCATTTTCCCCAGAGGAGGACCATCCAAACCGAGCAGGGAACCAATCTGACCCACATCATCCCACTAATCAGCTTTGAACCTGAAAGTTGCCGCGCAGAGGGGGTACGGAACACACGCTTGCTGAACGGCACGGAGTCTGTGAAAGGCGAAAGGCTTGTCACGTATTGATTTCAAATTTCAAATTATACAACCGCAGGAAGTTAACCCAACATGGAGAATCAAGGCGGAGAACATAAACAAGAGGCTTATCCTTTAGCTCGGATCCCAAAAGAAGATCGGAAGGGCTCCAGGGGTCTCTACAGTCTCCTGGTCACAGATTTTGCTGTCCTGCAAGTCCCAGCTCTGGCATCTTCCTCTGTATGTGCTTACCAGAGCGGTGGATGGCTCATCTGTAAACACAAGGCCAGAGCACCTCCCCATCTCCCCAGGACCTGCCCGTCCCGAATAAGATAAAGAGGCGACACTCCGCAGGGGAGCCTCAGAGCGGCTTCCGTGGATCCACAGTGGGGAAGGGGAAGGGAGGTCAAGCAAGCTAGGAGCTGAGGCCCCTCGCTTCCGACCGAACTTGAACCCCTCTGCCCTCATCTGTATTATATCCTGTGCTTCCGCCTAAGAGTGTATCTCAGACAGTATTTTAGCCCCTTAGGAAGAGTTTGGAAATCGCCACACCAGGGAAGGCCTGGCATGCCTTCTAGTGAATAAACTTGCCATGCATCCGGGGTCCGGCTGGGCCTCCCCTCCATCCCAGCCCTCCGTGTCCCTCTCTGCTGTCGTCACGGGCCACCCCCCCGCCCGCCCTTCCTCCTCCTCCCCGCCGGCCCCCCGCCGGAGGGCCGTGATGCGCACCTGGTAAAGCGGACCTCACAGATGTTGCACATGTATGGCTTCTCCCCGGTGTGGGTCCTCATGTGCCGCGGCAGCTTCCCGGCCCCCATGATGACTTTGTGGCAGATGGGGCACTGCTGAGAGGCCTTGGGCTTCAGCTTGCGCTCCTCCACCAGCGGCCAGGGTGGGAAGAGGCCCCCCAGGTGGGTGGCACTCAGGAAGTTGAGATAGGCACCGTAGTCGTTCTCCGCCTTGATGGGGCCCAGCGGCCCCCCGGGAAGGTCGGGGAACATGTCCTTGAAGAAGTCGTTGGGGAAGGGGGGCGGTGGGGGCGGGGGCAGCTCCTCCTTCTCCTCCTCCTTGATCTTCCGGTTCTTGATGACCAGGTCTAGCGGCCCACTGTCCATGGGCTGCTCAGGCAGCTGGGCAAAGGCACCAAAGTCCCCCGGCCAGAGGTGCGGGAAGAAGTCAGGGGCGAACGGAGATAAGGAGGGTCTCCTATCAGTGATGTTGGCTTTGGGGTACAGGTTCTCCCTCAGCAAGGATTCGATGGAGAAGTCCCGGATGACGCCCAGATGGCCGGGGCTGCCGGCCTGGAAGGAATCGGGGAAGTCCCTGGGTGCGTCGGAATAGGCCTTCTCCGTGAGATGGTCCGTCTTGGAGGGGCTTTGGTGGCAGTTGATGTCCTGGGGGTCGGGCAAGTTTTCTTGGTCGGCGAAGTCTTCGGTGTCATCATCTTCGTCTTCTTCCTCTTCCTCCTCCTCTTCCTCCTCGTCCTCATCGTCGTCATCCTCGTCGTCGTCGTCGTCCTCCTTGTCGTCCTCCTCCCCGCCGTCCCCGCCGGGCTCCATGATCTCCAGGCACACGTTCACGATGCACTGGATCTCCAGCATCCTGGCGGCGTTGAGGATGTGCTTGACGTTGGAGGCGGTGATGGTGAGCGTGGAGGTGTAGGCGAAGTCCAGGATGGCAGCCAGGGCCTCGGGCTGGACAAAGTCGATCTCGTAGACGTACGGCTGACTGGCCAGGGCGCCGGCCGTGAACAGCTTCTTGAAGTATTTGCTGCAGGCCGCCAGGACGGCGCGGTGGGTGCGGTACTCGTGCTCCTGCACCACGAGGAGCACGTCGCAGAGCAGGCCGTCCTGCCGCTGCTCGTTCAGGCTGCACAGGACCTCGCTGCTGTGGTTGGGGAAGGGAATGCCGATGAGTTCGTCGATGCCATTGGCCATGTTCTCAGCCAGAGCCCTGCAGGGACGCACAGAGAGGAGGCCGGGGTTAGAGGCACAGTCCCGGGAGGGGACACCCAGCTCTGGGGCCGGTGAGGGGGGCCGCCGGGCTGGTGGGAGCGCTGGCCACGGCACCCCTGCCTTGGCTTAAGGCTTCCCCATCCACCAGAAAGCCGACCCTCCTCCCTCTCGGCCTGGCCAAACCCCACCTGCGATTCAGAGCCCAGCGCGCAAGGCGGGCTTTTCACTGTACCCCCGGGGCCCTCTCCCGGCACCCCCAAGGCCCTTGGCCTGAGGCTTCTCAATGGGCAGGTAGTATACGCCATTTAGCCAAGGTTGTGGAAGCTTCTCCTGGGCACGGTTCCACTGAATTCGCTTCCTGCTCTGGGCACTACAGGAATGGCCCTCAGTCGAGGGCCAAGCAAGGGAGTGTTCTGTCGCCACTCAGGGCTCCTGCTGGGTAAATGCTCTGTTGTTTTGTTTCGTTTTCCACAAAGCCTCTGACTCGGGTAATGGATGAGTATGTTGCTACTATTGGCTACTGTTCTGAGCGGCGCTGTGGTCCCCCCTCTGCCTGCCCCAACTCGTATGCTGGAACCTTAAGCCTCAGGATCTCAGAATGTGACTCCCTTCGGAGGGAAGACTTTTAAAGAGGTGACTGAAGATCAAATGAGGTCACATGAGTCAGCCCTAATCTAGCATGACTGGTATCCGTATAAGACGGGAGGAGGACGCAACACTCAGAGGGCAGAGCCCGTGAAGACACAGGGAGAAGATAAGCCAAGGGGAGAGGCCTCAGAAGAAACCAAACCGGCCTGACACCGTGACCCTGAACTTCCAACTTCCAGAACTGTGAGAAAATCGGTTTCTGCTGTTTAAGCCCCTGAGTCTGTGGCTCTTGCTAACTGCGGCCCGAGCAAACCGATAACAGCTTCTAGGAATCTTAACAACCAAATTTTGTGGCCCATTTTTGGCACAGGAATGGGGGCCTAAAGGCATATGTCTTGCCTTCTGACCTTACTTCCGGCTTCGTTCTAGTTGATGGCATTTCTATTCACTTGCAAATCTTGATCTTTTTTTTTTTTCCTTTTGAATATTGACCTGCTATATATGTACATCGGTGAGCTGTTTCACATGTCAGTAAACGTTTAAATTCAGTATTAAATTCGAGTACACTGTTAGTTAACTTATCATGTCTGTATTCTGTTACCCTCAGGGAAACGCATCGCCTGCAGGGAGAAGCCTCTTCTGAGACCCCTTAGGATGAAGTGTGGTCAGTGACAGCCACCGGGAGGGAAAAGTGCAGGACAGAGGACACCAGAGGACATCACCTCCCTTCAGGGAGCCAGACTCATCGCCCAAGTCCACAGATTCAACCTGGACAAAAAGCCACTTCAGTTTTTGTGCCATGGCATCGAGGACCCCCTCTGCTTAGGGCAAAGCTTGATTGTGGCCCATGCGTAAATCCTAGCAAAAGCCTGGTCCTAACCCTGGTGCAATGATGGTGAAAAGCAAATAAAAATGAAAACAAAACCTGAAAGCCTCATGCCCCAGTGGGAAGAGCTTTGGGGATTCCCACACATTTATCTTCTGGACGTTTCCACTTTGGGAAGGCACGTGCCATGGGAGTGGAGGAGTGAGAAGGGCCACTCACACGATACGTGCCCTGGGTGGGGACTGGAGGCCCCAGGGACCTGGCGGGGAGTGCAGGTGCTCAGGAGGTTTCCCAGAGTGAAGGCCTTGCTGCTGCCCTGCCTCCTCATCTTCAAAAGGGCCAGGGACCCCCACAGGCCACGCATTCATCCCCTAAATAGTCACTGGGTCTCTCCCTGTGCCAGGCACTGCCCTGACCTCTGGGGATGCACGGCAAGCAGACCAAGAAGGTCCCTGCTCTAACAGAGCTTACGGAGACATAACTGTGATAAAGGAATATCAAGATTCACCAAAGAGAAACGGGGGCTCCCCGCACACCCATCAGAAGGGCTAAGATAAAAAGAGAGACAACACCGAATGCTGGGGAGCATGTGGGGAAAACTGGATCACTCATCCATTGCTGGTGGACATATAGAACGGTAGAGCCTCCCTGGAAACAGCCTCGTGGTTTCTTACAAAACGAGATGTGTAACGACCATATGACGCAGCGCTCTTGATCAGGCACTGTTGAGCATTTGTCACCAAGAAATAAGAAGGCAGGTGCACGCAAAGACCCGAACGCCAATGTTCCCAGCAGCTTTACGCGTAGCGGTCAATGACTGTGAAGGGTCCAGAGGTCCTTCAACGAGTGACCGGCTCGCCAAGTGGTAGTGCACCTACACCATGGCATACTAGTCAGCAAACAAAAGGAATGAGCTACTGATACCTAAAAAAAGCCTGGATGAGCCAGGGTGAAAAAAGCAGCACCAACAGGTTACATACTGTATGATGTCATTTACGTCGTGTTCTTGAGGTGGTATAATTACAGAAATGGAGAACATAGGAGTGGTTGCTAGTAGCTAGGGAGGGGGTGGGGCAGGAGGGAGGTGGGCGTGGCTATAAAAGGGCAACAGGAGGGACCCTCTTGGCGATCGGGACCATTCTGTATCTTGAGTGTATGGAGGTCAATATCTCGGTTGATGTTTTACGGGGATTTTGAAAGATGCTACCGTCGGGGCAAACTGGGTAAAGTGTACATGGGATGTCTGGATTATTTCTTAAAACTACATGTGAATTGGGGCGCCTGAGTGGCTCAGTTGGTTAAGCACCCGACTTGGGCTCAGGTCATGATCTTGCGGCTCGTGAGTTCGAGCCCCGCGTCGGGCTCTGTGCTGACGGCTCGGAGCCTGGAGCCTGCTTCGGATTCTGTGTCTCCCTCTCTCTGCCCCTCCCCTGCTCGTGCTTATCTCTCTCTCTCACAAATAAATAAACTTTAAACTAAGCTAGATTTCTATTTTAAAAAACCTACCTGTGAGTCGACAAGTTATGTCAAAACGAGAAAGTTTAATTAAAAAAGTCAAATGGTAGGAAATAACTTAGACCAATAAATAGATCTCCTTCCACCCTAGTGAATGACTCTTATCATCTGTCTATAGTAGTGGGTGAGGTGGTGGGAAGAGGGAGGCTACTTTAGTCAGAGTGGTCAGAGAAGGTCTCCTTGGGCGGTGTCATTTGAGCTGAGGCCTGGATGGCAAGAAGGATCCAGTCATAGGATGCTGTAGGGAACAGTGAGTGCAAAGTAGGCAGTCCCATCAAGGTGCTCTAGGTCTGGGGGGCCAAGTTCTGCTCTGAATGGCCCCAT
Source organism: Panthera leo (assembly GCF_018350215.1). Lineage (NCBI taxonomy): Eukaryota > Metazoa > Chordata > Mammalia > Carnivora > Felidae > Panthera > Panthera leo. The sequence goes on from NC_056690.1 coordinate 68,026,949, forward strand.
TTAACGTGGTTCTTGTCCACTGAAAAACCATTTCACTGCTGCATCCCTTTGGGGGGGCTCAGATCCCTCGGCGGTCCTGTGTAGGACTCCCCTCTTCCTCTCTGACCAGGGAGGGCATCCCCATGCCGCAGGCCTCAGCTATCTGTGCTGCAGAGAGTGTTCTGAGGCTCCCTCCTTCCCTTACACCCCAGGCCTTCCTGTTGTAATGGTGGGAGCCAGAGGGAAAGCTTGAGAAGCCAGGGCAAGCGTTGAGGCTAGGTGCTTCTTTGGGGCTGCCATTTCTATTACGGTCCCAGGAAGGATGCTTTGTTGCAGCCAGGTGCAACATGACCTCCCGTGCAGTGAATAAGGGGACCTGAGGACACTGGTCCCCATCCCCCTGGCCCCAGCCTTCCACTTCAGACACTCAGGCCTCATAGGGCAGACTGGGAGGACTTAGGGCCGGGCCAACCTTGGCCAACACCTTCTCTCTGCAGGCCAAGTGCCCGCCCTAAACAATGGGGTTCCCAAATGAGGGATCAGAGTCATCATCTGCCCTCAGGCCTGCTCATCTTCATGATCACTGGGGTATAGCTCCTATTATTATCACTATTTCTATCTCACAGAAGAGGTAAAGAAGGCACAAAAGGATAAATCACAGAGACGAAGGAATGGCGTAAAGATCTGAGTCTGAAGTCTGGCTCCTCGGGCCATGCTCTCGACCACAACCAATCTACCTCCTGCCTCTGCTTCACAAAGGCAACCAAGAATGGCCAGCAGTCCTTGCTGTGGCCTGAATGGCCCAGACTCAGGGCGTTCAGAGATGCTCAGGGGTGCCTTTGGGGAGGAGGGTGGGAAGGATTTGGGTCAGCAGGAGAGGGCGGCCCTGCCTCCCCACGGGGGGCGAGCAGGCAGGGGCAGCAGGCAGGTGAAAGCCTGGCCAGCCTCAGGAACTGCAGCGTCAGGAAGACTTCCCAAGCAAGCCCCAGGTCGTGGCTTTTCTCAGAGTGGGTTCAGTGGCTCTCCTACTTGCTCCCCGGGCAGCCTCCCCTGGTGGTTCTGGCAAAACTCCGCCAGGGGACGGGGAGAGGGCGAGGGGAGGTGATGGAGCTGAGGCCCCATCAGGCCTTCTCATCCCGTCTTCTGAGCACCGCCTACCTGGATATGCTGACCGCCCACAGCGCTGTTCTCAAATGTGCCCCCCGTCATTCCCCGGTACCCCCTTCCCTCTAATCCCCCAACACGAATCCTGCTTCGCAGCCCCCATGGCTTTGCTCACGCTGAGCTCCCGGCTGGAGAACACCCAACATCTTGCGTCTCCGACATCCTTCACCTCTAGGGGGCCGCATCCCACCCGCACTTCAAGACTTCCCCCGTCCCTCAGTTCAGATGCCGGGCCTCTCCCGCCTTTAGATCTCCCGGACCCCTGATGCCTCCTACCGTTTATTTCACGCTGCTCGTGCTATAACTTATGTTATGCGCCTTGCCATTTCTGCTAGATTGTGAGCCGCTGGAGGGCGGGCTGTCATTACGATGCTCGGCACAGTCCTGGCACACAGCTGGTGAAGGTCTAGGGCAGGGGCTCCGGGCGCTGAAATTACCATGGTGCGGGTGGTTCACGACACAGTGGCACCCCCTCTAAGGGCAGACTCGAAGATGTCCCCCCACCCCATGATTCTTGCCTCCTGGTAGCAAGATCCGTGCCCTCGTGTGGCCCCCTTCCACGTGAATACGGCTGACCTGTGTAACCGATGAGATTTGTGGACCTGATGGTGTGGTCGTGAAAGACATCCTGGGTGGGGGGTGGGGGGGAAGCCAGCTGCCGTGTGATGGGGACGCACAAGCAGCCCTATGGGGAGGAACACGTGGCAAGACTGTGGCTTCCTGCCAGCAGCCAGCCCCAGCTCACCAGCTGGGTGAACGAGCCACGGCGAGAGCGGGCCACTCAGCCCCAGTCAAGCCTTCGGATGACGGCAGCCACACTGACATCCTATCATCCAGGGAGATACAACTCCCTGAAAGATACGGAACCAGTGTCCCTTAGCAGAGGTGCTCCCGAGATCCTGACTGTGAGACAGCAAATGTTTACTCTCGTTTGAAATTTCTAAATTCTAGGGTGACTTGTTACGCGGCAACAGGTCACCACACAGGGGGCCCCCCGCTGACGTCACGCGCATTGTAGACGTGTGATCATTAGCATGACAATTGTCCGGCAGATGGCAGTTAAGATGCTCCAGTCTAACAAAACCAGCGTATTACGAGATGATTTCGATAGATGCAAGTAGACATATTGAGGAAATGGCACCTTTTCCAAATTCCCACCAAGCACCATATGGGCAGCAGGGTCCTCGCGCTTAGAAACACCTTCTCATCTCAGACGATGGTTTGTAAATGAAACTTCTACTGCTAAGTAAAATGTCCAAATCAGTAAAACCCCAGGAAGTCGGTTCTTTACGGAGAGCCAAGTTTTCTTGCTTGCTAAGGGCTTATTCCTCTAAAGACGAAAAATGTTTTCAACGTTTTCCAGAGAAAATTCTTACAATTCTTTAAGCTTTCCCCCAACCTTTTAAAACAGAGGAGATGCGACCCATGGAACTGTGGGTCAGTGGTCAGTGTCTCATTGGAGCCCACCGAGGAGAGCAGAGTGGCCGTCCCTATGCTAAATGTCCCATCTCGTGTGCTCTTGGAGCATGTCTGCTGGGACTAGAAATCAGGAACCCATCGCTGTGTGACTTTGGGGGGCCCCTCTGCCTCTCTGGGCTTCTGCCTCTTCATCTCATCCTCGACGAGTCATGGAAAACCTGATAAGTGCTGTCATGACTTTGAGAAGCTACAGGTGCAGAATGGAGAAATGAGGAGGCGGTAACAGGCCCGGGTGACCCTGGGCACGAAGGCCGGCCTGCCCAGCAGCGACTTCTCACCGCGCCTGGGTTCTGAGCCTTCGTCCCATCGCATTCCTGGAGGGGCGGATGTAATCCTGTCTTGGGAGCTGTTTTTCCAGGCAGGAGGCAGGTCTGCCACTTGCTGTTTCATTGTCTCTTTGGGAAAAAGTGCCCCCTCCATGCACCCTGGGAGCTTCCCTGGTGACCCTAAGATTCCCATGCCCTGGAGGGCCTGCAGACAGCACCGTCCCCAAGGGAAGGCCACGCCACACCCCCACCTTCCCGGCCAGGCCCTCCAGCCTCTTCCTCCCATCGCCGGAGACAGGGCAGTCCTGTCTCCAAGAATAACACACTCAGGAAAGACAATCACACACACACACACACACACACAGGCCAGAAAGAAAGGGGTGGGAGAGGGGGCAAGACGGGCTTGGAGATGGAGGGAGGAGGTGAAAGAGGAAGAATGCAGGGTGGGCGGAACCTTCTCCAGTGCGGTCATTATCCCAGAGGACCTGCCCTGGGCCTCTGCCCTCGGGGAAAGGCTCTAGAGCTCAGGTATGTCTGAGTAGCCCTGTCTGACCAAAGCAGCATTTCTCACCTCTGGGCCTCTGTTTGTTCAACTGCAGAATGAGAACATTACCCACCCCAGGTACGCACCTGCTCCCCCCCACCACCCCCACCAGGAGAGGCGGTCATGCCCTCTGAAGAGGGGAGGAGGTGCTCCTCCAAGAGAAACCAAGAAGTGGTGGGGGTAGGGCGATCGGAAGGCGCTTGAATTTTTGTGTTATTCTGTGTCCTCTTCTAATAACCCAATCAGTCAAGCACGCCAGCTAGCATTCGCGCTAATGATCGATCCCAACGACCATTTATGGACTGCTTGTAACATGTCACCCATTGCACTTCTAATCTTTCCTCAACTGACACAGTTCTGAGAGGTACATATTTCATATCATCACCTCCAATTAAGAGAGGAAGAAACAGGTATGGAGGGGGTCAGTGGCCTGCCAATGCCACAAGCCAGCAAGTGTGATGTGGGATTGGAGCCCAGCTGCCTCCGGTGCCAACACTCCTATCCATTCCCCTTTACACACTGCCTCCCACAAAGTCCAGCTTGGGATTTGAACCCTTCTCCCCAACGGTTGTCTCTCACTTTAGAGATTTCTCGGAGCCCGGGGTGAGGGATGTGTACATGGGGGCGGGTGGGGGGAAGGCTGCACGCATATCAGGAGTCTCGGTACCAAGTACAAATGAAAGGTATGGACAGGAAGGCTCCACACACCAGGCAATCAGGCTAGGCTTTCAGGAGGAGGGGCCTGTCTGTGCTGCACAGGATAGAAAGGATTTCACTGGGCAGAGGGGCAATGGCAATGTTATTTGGATCCGGAAGGCTTTGGATGTCCAGAATCCCCTCTGAAAGTGTTTAACCTGGATTCCAAGTGGGATCATACAAGAAGCTATTCTCAGCCAGGCATGCGCCTGAACTTGACTGATGGCCACCTGATAATAGGAGGCCTACTCGGAGTGGTGGGGGGTGAGGCCCTGTTCTCAGACTGCCTGGGTCCATGTCCCTGCTTCCCCACTGATGGCCTCTGGGACCCGGTAGGACCCTTCTCGAGCTCAGTTTCCTCATCTGTACAATGGGGATGATAGTCCTGTCTACCTCACAGACTCATCCTATGGGTCAAATGAGGCGAGGCACATAAAGGGCCTCCTGGTACATAGTAGGGGCTCAACAATTACGTGTCAGCAATTATGAAGTCCAGGAAGGACAAGGACCTCGCACTGATGTGTTGGCAAAGGGAAGTAGGACCGTACTGGGAACTACTTTGCCTTCTGCATAGTTTCCTAGAAGTCCACACTATTTAAGCACTTCTCCTAAAGATATTCTGAGAAGGACACTTACGTGCTCCCAGGGCCACTCCTGGCATGCAGAGGGCATCATCACCTTCCAAGGTCCTTCCATGCCTCCTGTCTCATACTTCTAAGCCATCAGGCAGGCAAGGCTGACATAAATATGCCCATGTTACAGATGAGAAAAATGAGGCACAAACAGGAGCCTTGCCCAAGGTCGCACAGCAAATTAGTGCCAGGGTCAGAACTAGCATCAGGGTGTTCTGATGCCCCAGCCTCTACTCCCCTGATAGGCTACAGTGCCCCCTGCGAGGTGCAGAGTTGCCCAGCTAGTCGGGGACCCACGTTCTCGGACTAGTTTTACTAGGAACATGAGGTGCGTGGAAGGCAGGTTACACACTCCTGTCGCCCTCGGTTTGGAGGGAAGTAACTGCCTAGATCTCACCTGCTCCAGGCAGGGGTCTGATCCTAATATGTCTGTATCATTCCCAGGATGCCATCAAATGGGAACATAGTAGATGCTGAATGAATGAGATCAGTTCAAATACATAGTGGGGACAGACCTGAAGTCACAAACGGCAGTGGGGTGGCTCGAACCCTCTGCCTTGGGGACATCTAACATTTGATCAGAGCCCTGTCATTCGTATACTCATTCATTCCATCCTTATTATGATCCCCATTTGATGGGGATCAGAGAGGCTATGTGACCTGCCCTAAGTCACAAAGCTCGGTTCAGCAAATCTGGGGCTCAGGATGATGCTTCCATCTGCCAACCCCCCAGGGCAGGCTGGCCCCAGCAGTGGCAGACTGCCGCTGCCCCGGGAGTGGCCCCACTGGTCTCCAGTCCCAGCTCCTCCCCTGCCTGGGCATGGAGCTTCAAAGCCACCTGGCAGAATTGGTGGCTGCGGTGAGGGCGAGGGGGCTGTACAGGGGCAGAGGAGGGATGTGGCTTTTTCTTCCAGACCTGGGAATGAGGCTGGGTAGTGGACACCTGCATCCTGTGAGCAGGTTCTTACTCCCTGTGGTCTGTGTAGGCATTGAATTCTGCAAGGGGCCGGTGGGCCAGGGCAAAAGAGGCACAGGGAGGCCTGGCCCAAGCAGCTGGCCAGCCCCACAGACCTGTGCTGGGCGCACCCCACCCAGCCCTTGGCAGGTCCCCTGAGCGGGGGCAGCCACAGCCCATGGCCCCGGGATGCCCCGGGGCCTCGGCTGCCCCAGAAGCTGGGGCCAGACATGTGGGCTGGGAGGCTGGGAAGGGTTACTTCAACTTCCAGCCTGCCGGAGCACCCCAGGAGGAGAAGCCGGCCCCACCTGCCCTGTTTCACAGTTCTCTGCTGAAGCCCCCGAGTTAACAAAGCTTCAGGCCTGTTGAGTTCTATATTCTGAGAGGCTTGTCCACATCTGCTTTTCTGCATACGTTTCCCTAGGATCCTTGGTACAGAAGGAATTACTCGGCCCATTTTGCTAATGAGAAACCCCAGCTCATGCTGGTGAACACACTTGCCCGAAGTCACAGAGCGAGGTGAGTGACAGAGACCCCAGACCTCCTGCCTCGTAGCCCGGACTCCATCCACTGTATCAGGCTGTATCCCTTGCCAACAACCCCCTCTCACCACCGCCGTCTCCCCCTGCCCCCTGCGTTGGTTTGATCAGAACGAATTCTAGGACCCCTCCTAGGAGCTGGAGTAGGGACAAAAGCCAGGGTGGGCTTCTCGTCCCTTAAATTCTTATAGACGTGAAGCATACTCTAGGGACAGACTTGAGGGGTACCCAGGAGGGTGGCTTGAGAGATGGGCAAGGAGGAACGAGGGGCGGCTCTGCACTGGACTTCGGTGATGGAGGGGGGACAGGGGTATATGAGTGTCAGAGCTGTTCAGTTACTCCCTGGAGGAACCCCCTCGTCTTTACAGCAGCAGCCTGTGAGCAGCTGGGTCTGCAGGGGCCACAGCCCACAGACCCCCGCCCGAGGGGCCTTTTACTTTGCAAAGTACATTCACCTCCTTGGTGCTGTACCCATTTAGCGGATACAGAGACAGAAGTAAACCGAGGTCCAGGTCATAAAGCAATGTGGTTACAAGACTGTTGAAGAACTCACATATTTCCGCGCCCCCCCCCGCCCCCCCAAGGCCACTTCTACTGCTCTGCAGTAACCTTGCTGACAAGATCGAAAGAGCGGGTTCTCTAAGGGGCCGTGTGGCCTCAGGAACACAATGAGAGAGGCAGGCTGGAGGGGCTGAGGGTCGGGAGAGCAGGAGGGTCCCCTGTTGACGGCCGGAGCACTGGCTGGCTGGCCCGGGGGAGTCTGGGTTGGACAAACAAAGTGGTGCCCCTTCAAGCTGCTGTTCTTTAATTATTTATTCATCCTTTATTTACTAGAGGGTGAGGTGAAGGGGGGCCAGGGAACACTCGTTTTCTTCTAAGAAAAATTGCACACCTCTTTATGTTCAAAATAAGGGATTTACGGCTTGTGTTTATTACAGGCGATTTCCTGAGCCAGAAAACTCCTTGGGAGGCTTATTAAACCTTATTAAACTACTGAAAATCTAGATAATAAAATAAATCACTCGTCCCCCCCTAAACAGCTCCAGGCCCCGTGTCACGGAGTTTCAGAGTCTCAGCTGCCTCTGGCTGCCTTTTCAGGTATGCTGGTTGGTCTGCTTGGCTCCCTGAAACCGGCATCAGCAGGGGACAAACACATGGGGGGGTGGGGACACACGAGCACGCTGGGAGCACTCTTGTCTTTAGCATTTCTGTCCAAGGAGGCTGTCTCCTGAGGGGGTGGGGGGTGGGGTGGGAATGATTTAGATGTTGCTAGTTATTTAAGGGGCTGTGCGTGGATTCTTGGGTTGAGCCCTGATTTCGACCCTTCCTGGGGATGTTTCAGTGTCTCTTCTAGAAGGCACCAAGGTGGCTGCCGAGGTGGTCGGCTCTGAGTGTGCTCTGCCTGTACATCATCCTGACCCACGTGCCAAGGGCCCCCCGTGCTGCGCCGTTGCCGCTGAGTCAGGGGACTTAGAGCGGGAAAGAAGGAAAGCTGGAGGCAGGCGAGAGGGACATAGCTGGGGTAGAGAAAGGCCAAAGTCAGTTTTTCGAAAGAGCATGAGGAGTTAGGGCTGAGCCGTGCGCAGGTGTGACGTCTGCAGGGCGGGGCTGGCCCCTTTTGGGGAGGGAGTCCAGTTCAAGCCTGCGCTTACCATTGGTCTCTGCTCTGCCGCTGAGTTACAGGTGACCTTGGACCAGCCAAGTTCCCTCTCTGAGCGTCAGCTTCTTCTTTAACGGAAGCCCAGGAGGCTGCTGCCCTCAGACTTGATGGTTCTATGCTGTCTTCCAGCTCACCCACTTAAATATTTCGGCTCCGGGGTTGACCTTTGGATCCCAAGGTTAGGGACAGCTCAACTTCTGCCATCTTGGGGCTGCTGCGCCCAACTGTTTCTGGATTCTGTCCACCTTCCCCCTCTGCCCAGAGTGAGGGGAGACTCTACAGGTTGGTAAAAAGTGCCTGCTGTGTTCCCTCACCCTGCCCCTAAGGGAGGGTGAGGAGACTGACTGTATTTATCTTCCTGACTGTCAGGCAGGTGGCCAACGATGGTTCCGGAGCTGTGCAGTGGCCGGGGCAGAGAATGGAAGCTGCGTCTCCAGAATGTTCACTAATTCATTACCAACAACCCCTCGGGCCCTGTGGGAGGATGCCGGGGCACAGACAGGGAGGCAGATTGACAGAGAAGCAGTCTATGGGAGACAAGGGGTTAATTCGGAGCTCCCTCCAACTGACATCAAGGGAATCAAATCCGTAACTGAGATGTACAGAGTGCCCATTCGGCGCCAGTCGCTGTCCTAAATGTTTTATACGATTCTCTCACTTAATCCTCTCAAAAATCCCATGAGGGAGCCGGTGCCATCATCGTTACCCAATTTTTCAAACGGGGAGACTGAGGTAGAGCTGGGATGTGAACCCAGGCGGCTGAGCCCCACGTGTCTTGAGCAGGCCTGCAAGGCTGCCTCGCAGCTGGTGGAGTTTGCCCGTTCTGCCGAGGGCAGAGAGGGAAGGCTGGATTTCCTGGCAGTAAGAACTCACAGTACAGACCTAACGCTAATACTGAACACCGGACAGTGCCGAGTGCTAGCCCAGAGGCGTGGACAGGTCCCCCTGGGGGCTGGGGTCAGGGAGGGTACTCCAGCAACAAAGTGGGGGTGCTGAGCTCCGAGGCCCCGGGCAGCCGGGGTGTGGGGCAGGGAAAGCAGAACATTCTGGCAGAGAGAACAGTGTGTGGCAAGCGAGGGCACCGAAGCTGGAGCTTATCAAGGCAGGAGCGACGGGCAGCAGGGCGCTGGGTTCCATGGCGGCTGCTCACTCTTCGGGGGTCTTGGGGGGACGGAGGCGGTGGCGGGGCAGGGAGGCGAGGCCTCACAAACGTTTGGACTGTGTAAGAGGCCATGGGGCGGAAGTCAGAGAAGGTTCTGGAAGGGAGAGGAACCTGCCCGCCACCGCATTTGAGGTTGGTGTCAGCGACAGGCAGTCCCAGAGCGGACAGGGCAGCCGGAAGTCAGCTAGGAGAACGTATGTTCTGACCCCTGAGGCAGCTCCCGTCACTCACAGGCACGTGCCTGCCCTTCTCTGTGCACCAGACCTCGGGTGAGCCTGGGTGGGGAGAGGCTCCAGCGGAGGTGGGGGCTGTGGGAGGCAGGAGGGCAGAATCACACTGCCAGGCCTCGGCCCAGGTGGAAGACGTCCTAGTTATGCCTTCTGCCTCCCTGCCGTCGTCCGCTTCAATGTGCAGACGGGGCCCAGATCGGCCGCCCAGCTGGATGGCCTCAAGGATCCCAGCCCTGCCTCTGTTTTCCAAAGGAAGTGAAACCTCAGATTTGCCTCGGATCTCGCTCCTTTCTTCTACGCAGACGGCATCCACCACCAGAACCGCCTGGTGTTTGGCTGGGAAAAACAAACTGGAAGCTTGCAATTTTCAGGCTTAATTGCACAGTTACATATAATGTTATTATACGGAATTTTATTGCACTGGGAAAGTCCAAGCCTTTCCTTTTCCTATTTATTCTCCAGCCTAGTCTCTCCTCTACTAGAATGTGCTTCCTTGCCCGCTGCAGAAGCTGGTGGCTGTTCGGTTCCAGGAGCCCTTTCCAAAGCAAGGACAATTAGGAGGTGAGTGGAAATCATTTGTCATGAGTGGTTTCCTAGTGGAACATCAGTTAATCAAGCCACAAAGGTCACCGATTACTCACCGTGTGCTTGACCTGGGCTTCACACAGCGTGGGGTTTTAAGCAAGACCTCACACCTACTTTTGAGGGGCTTCTGGCCTTACCGAGCAGTGAGACTAACCCACAGCAAAATATCAGACAGAAACAGAAACCAAGAAGGAACCCAGTGTGGTCTGGGTCCTACGATCAGGAATGTGAGGCCAATAAGTGATAGGTGGCTGTCCAGGCCACACAGCTGTCTGGGCAGGAGCCCAGTGCCAGGCTGTTGTGACAGAGAGACTAAATAATGGTGTGAGGCTGTGAGCACAGCCCCGGGAGTCCAGCCTTCCCCGTAGGTTTGGTTTCCCCAATGCAAATCTGAAGGAACACGAGGCTTTCTCCCCTCCGCCATGTTCGTCCTCAGCCACAGGAGCCCGGCACTAAGGACTGGGGTCTTTCACAGCCTCTGGGGAGGTGCCTCCCCTGCCAGAGCCTTCCAGAGTAACTGCCCCAAGCCCAACACTCACCCTGCCCTGCGTCACCCACCAACACTCGTTCTCCATCTGCACTGAGAGTTTTGATCTCCAGAATATCACAAATTGCACTGAAAATATTCTCAAGGCACAAGAATCCTCACCGCACCCCCCCCCCCACACACACCCCTCCCAAGCAGCCCCCAGCCCAAAGAAGCCTGGCTGACCTACTGATGAGCTGGAAAGGGCTCAGTGATTTCCTTGCACCTAAGGAAGTCTGGTCCCCCTTTGAAGTCTCAAGATCAAACATATTGAATAAGAATTATAAGGTTAAAAAGTTAGAAGAGAGCTGGCAAAAACCCCCATTATTTGCAGAGGATACGATTGGATACTTTCCTATATAAACAATGGACAAGTTCAAAAATATGTTAGAGGAGCCCATTTACTTGGCAACAAAAGTAGATGTAACACCTAGGAATAAGCTCATAAGAAATGTGCAAGATCCATACAAAGAAAGTTTAAAACCATGACTGAAGCGCTTTTTAGAAGTACTTAAGTGGAAAGATATACGCTGCCCTTGGCTAGGGAGCCACAATGTTGGAGTCATGCCACTGCCCCCTAAATTGTTCAATAAATGCAATACGATCCCAATAAAAATATCAACAAGAATTTCGATTGAAATGAGATAAGCTGACTCTAACGTTCATGCAGAAAAATAAGCATTTAAGAATAGCTGAAAGCGTTTTGAAAAGGATGAGTAGCGGGAGGAGAGAGACTAACCTTACCAGATAGGAAAACACATGATAAAGCCATAAAAATAAAATATTTGGTACTGGATCCTGAACAGTGAGACAGATCAATAGCAAGTCATAGATAGTCCATAAATAGACTCATATAAATTCATATCTATATAAATTAAGCATACAATAAAGGGGGCAGCTCAATGTCTATTTTAAGATGAAATTTTCAATAAAAGGGATTGGGACAACTTGGCCAAATCATATGGGAAACAAAACAAAACAAAACAAAACTTGGATCTCTTCCTCACTCCTAATGCCAAGAGAAATGACAGGTACGGCAACAACTTAAAAGTTAAAAAAATAAATAAAAAGGAAATATTGGAGGATGAGTTTATAATCTCAAAAGGAAATGCCCATCTAAGTAACACAGAAACTCCAGAAGCCACAACAGATTGGTAAATTTGATGAAATAATGACTTAAAATTTTGGGCACATCAAGAATCCCGTAACAAAATACGGGTGCCTGATGGCTCAGTTAAGCGTCTGACTCTTGAGCTCAGCTCAGGCCATGATCTGATGGTTTGTGGGTTTGAGCCCCCCCATCGGACTCTGAGCTGGCAGCACGGAGCCTGCTTGGGATTCTCTTTCTCTCTCTCTCTCTCCCTCTGCCCCTCTGCCCCTCCCCTGCTCGTGTTCTCTCTTTCTCTCTCTCTCTCAAAATAAATAAATAAAAACTTACAAGAGAAAAAAGAATCCCATAACAAAATCAAAGCACAAACTGGGAAAAATATTTGCAAAACATGATGAAGGGCTAATTTCCTTTATAAAGAGAGAGTATATTAAATCGGCAAAAGCTCTCTATAGCTTGCTAGAGAATTTGGCAAAAAAAAAAAAAAAAAAAAACATGAATAGGAAGATCACAGGAAAGGAAATACAGTTTTTAAATATGTGAAAAGTGCTCAATATCATTCAGCATTAAATACATAAAGATGAAATATAAAGAGATTTTAATTTTCGTGTCAGATGGGCAAAAATAAAAAATTCTGATGACCGAGAAATTTCCCTTATAGATATTCATCATATATATAAAAATAAAAATAAATATATATATATATTTTGGGGGGAGTGGAGAGAGAGAAAGTATGAGAGAGAGAGGGGAAAAGGGAGAAGGAGAGAGAGAATCCTAAGCAGGTTCCATGCCCAGCACGGAGCCCAACACAGGGCTCCATCTCATGACCGTGAGGACATGACCTGAGCTGAAATCAAGAGTCAGATGCTCGACTGAGCCACCCAGGTACCCCCATCTTATAGTTCTATTATCACATGTGTCCAACTTATGTACAAAGATCATCCCTGCAGCACTGATTCTAAAAGCAAAGACTAGAAGCGAACAATATGTTCAGCCATGGGGGGCTGGCTAGACACATGGTGGAGTTTTACGCAGCCCTTGAAACGAATGAGGCATGTCTGTGTACGGCAATATAGAGAACCGTCTCTCAGATTTAATTGCAAAGCATACTACGGAGCACGTGGTTTGTTGCCATGTTTGGAAGGCAAAGGATGACCACATCCACATATCTGTTCGCAGATGCCTGGCTATCTTTGGAAAGACACCCTCTAAAAACTGGCTACTGGTTCTTTCCAAGATGGGGTTGGAGATCTGCCAGTGGGGTGGAAGACAGATATATTTCCCTACACACACTGTTTGATATAGATGATATTTGACTTTTAAAGCCATTCCTATTAACAATATTGAGTGATCTGGAGTCTCTCCCTTCTTTCACAAACTCCCAAATCTGTGGGGTTTTTTTTTGTAATGTCTGATCACTTTTGATTCGTTGTAGGGCTTTTCAACTATCCTATCTCAGTTTCCTGTCTGTAAAATGGAGTTAACCACCCTGGGGTGTCTATCTCGTAGGTGGTTGTGTGGATCAGATGAGAATTGGCTGAGGACAGGCTTTGGCTGCCTTCAAGTCTTGCAGGATACGACTGTAGGGTATTAGGGGTGGTCCATGCTCTGTCCAGCACCCATGTGCCATAATTCCTGCGGCTACAAAGGCAGGCCGTGGGTGAGACTCTTCAGTAGTGGAAGGGCGCCTGGTTTCAGCCTCAGGAGGCTGTTTGCTATTCCAACACAGGGAAGAGGAAGAGCCCTGATGTGTTTCGCACCACCTGAGTGTCAGGACTCCTAGGAAGGGCTGGCTGCAAATGGTGATCTCTCAATAATCAAAACCTACTGCTTTCTTGTCAACCACCTATCTTACACATATAAACTCATTCATGATGTCCATTTTACAGATGTGGCCACTGAGCTCTAAAGGGTTGAAGTGACCCACTCAAGATACCCAGATAGTGAGAGTCTGAGCCTCCCATGGTCCCTGTTCCATACAGAACTTTCAATGACTCCTTTTGGGGGATCTCACCATCCCAGTCTGCCCATCATGATCCTTTATAGTCCAATCTTGACCTTGTTGCCCACAGTCGTCTAACCTAGATTCTCTGCATTGTCCTCCAGACACACCATGCTCATTGCAGCTTCTGCACCTGTTCCTGTAGCCTGCTCACATCTCTACTCTAGTCTCACCTCTCCTGTCATCCCAGTCTCTTCAAGACCCTGTTTGAATCTCACTCTTTCATGTCTAACCCAAGGTGACTTTCCCCTGTGTGGCAGCCAGCCTCCGATCCCCAGTGATCCTTGATTCTTGGTATTCAGGAAGTGAATTCCCCTCCCCCACCCACATTGTCATCAGGGTTGGTCTGGATGTGATGGTGTGCGGCTTCCAAAGCTAGGTTAGAAGAGACACTGCCAGTTTTGCCTTCCTTTCTCTTGGATCTCTTGCTGTGGGGGAAACCAGCTGCCACGTTGGGAGATACTTTCGTGGCCCTCGGACAGGTAGGCGTCCTACCAACAACCAGCACCAACTTACCAGCTATGTGAGCGAGGCATCTTGAAAGCAGGTCTTTCAGTCCCAATCAAACCCTAAGATGACTACAGCTCCAATAAGTCAACATCTCGACTTCCACCTCTTGGGAAACCCTGGCCCAGAACTCCCCAGCTAAACAGCTTCTGAATTCCTGACTATAAAAATCATAAGGATAATAAATGCTGTTGTTTTAAGCTTCTAAAAATGGGTTATGCAGCATTTTTGTTATGCAGCAACAGCTAACTCATGCACATATCTTTCAACACCTTTGGGGGTCAGGACCTTACCCCTTGGCCCTCATGCATTTACTCCCTTGCCTAGCTTTCCGTGTATGTATTCTCAGCTGCCCAACAAAATAGTAAACGTGTGTGGGTAAAAATTCCCCTAGATCTCCCGTCATGCCTAGTTGGGGGACTGGAGACAGACAGAGCCGCAGCGATTTTCTGGCTTACTCTTTGTGAAGAGAAGGCAAGTGAGTAGATGGAAGGCCACAGCCCACAGGTGTGGAATGCTTCCTGCTTGACTGGTACCCACCTAAGTATGCAAGCAACTCACAGAACACCTGCAAACCTGCCACCCGAGACCCACAACTCACCCACACACCGCAGCATTCGTGGAGGAGCCTCCTGCAATCCACTTCTAGGGGTGTCCCAGAGGGCGGGAGGGGGAGGTGGGGGGAGAAGAGGGCCTGGAAAGGGCTATTGTCTCATACTTACGACCCTGAATGCTACTGGTGATTTATTGCTTGTTCCACACCCTTTCCAAAAATATTTCTTTCAAAGCCAGAGTAACAGCCTCCATTCAGCATTTCTGACACTCAGTTCTAAATAGATGGTGTGCTTAAGCCCAAAGAACAGTTTTGGAGTTTAAGGATCATAAAGAAAAATACTGTAAAGGGAACTACCACTTTCAAAGCAGCGCCCCCCCCCCCCCCCCCCCAGTCCCTCAAAGAGTTGGCGCTGCCTGCCCTGTCCCCAGAGACACATCTCCAAAACCACCCAGGCTCTTTTTCCCTAAAGGCAGCCTGTGGGAGGACACGACCTGCACCCCCGAATTCCCTCCCGCCACCCATCTTTCCCAGGCCAACGGGCTGATTTTCCAAGGCTGATCAAAAAAAAAGTTGAAGGAAGGAAGAGAGCTCTTTTGTAAAATGGTGTCTAAACAGACGCGGCCCCCCCCATTTTGGGGGCCGGGTGGGTGGAGGTGACCAAAGATACAATTATAACGGAGCCCATCCTCTCCCACGAGACCCATTTTAACCAGTGTGTAATAAAGCCCCAGCTCATCCACCCTCTGATTTGGGTCAGATGAGATGAATTTTTAGCTTTTCTGGGGAGCCAGTGCCAGCGGGGGAAGCAGAGGAGGGGAGGGACGAACAAATACGCTACAGTTCCCTGGAGGAAAGGAAACGTAGGGAGCAGACGGAGCAGGGACTGAGGAGGTCACCCTTTGCCTCCTTCCACCATGTCTCCACCCTGTCAACCTCCTCACCCTCCTTAACCTCTATTAGGTTGACTCTCGCTCATCCTTTGAAACTTTGCCCAGGCGTCACCTCCTCCAGGAAGCCTTCCTGAATTAGGTGCCTGCCTTCCATGTTCTGTTCCTTGCCTGTCTCTTAAGCCCTTGGCACATGGAGGTATAACTGGAAAATGGGTGTTACCGTGATTGATGTGAGGTGCTGGGGGTGGGGGCTCAGGACAGGGGTAGACAGACCACAGTGGGTGCTGCAGGATGAGCATAGGAGTGTCAGGGATCTCCAAAACCCATTGAGTGAGAGGGGCTGCCAGGAGGGAGCTAAATGCGTCCCAGTACAACCCCAGGAGCTTGAAAGGTGGTGACCGAGCAGCCATGGATTGCTGGGGCTGGGGCGGGACTGGACAGGGGTATAGTATGTATGACCCTGCTCCAGCCTGTCCAGCCGAGGAATTTTCCAGGTAGTGAGGGAGGCAGGGCATCTTGGAAGACGCTACAGGCGATTTATAAAGCTTCAGTTATTGAAATTGTGAAAGGAACAATGGGTACCCAGATGCAAAGCTCGTCAGAGAGAAGGGTTAGGGAGGAGGGCTTCCTAAAACAGACAACAGTAGGCTTGGGCAAAAGTTGGATTACTTACATATTCCCCCAGGAAAGTGTCATTCCTTCCTTTTCCCCTTCGCCCCAACATTCACCATGGTCTGCAACTGAGAGGGCCAGCCAACTGGTGCGTTCCTGCCCTGGAGCTCTTGGCCCCCTCCTTTGTCAGGCATGTTCTTACCCTCTCCAGCCTGAGACCCCGTGTCCCTCCCTCCAATCGTCCTGGGTCCTGAGTAAGCCCCCCAGGCTGCTGGAGTCAAGGGTGGGGGGTGGTCTTCAGACCCCATAAAACCCCAACTCCGTTGTATGCTGAGCAAATGATTTTGCACGCACACACGTACGGTTAGTTTTCCAATGCATGCAGATGGGATTGTAAGGAATTCAACACAAATGCACAGAAAAACATTACTGAATTATAAGAGGCAGGTACAGCCAGGTGGAGGTCCAAGAAATGTTTTGAGCTTTGAAAGGATCCTCATTTTTATTTAAAAAAAAATTTTTTTTAATGTTTATTTATTTTTGAGACGGAGAGAGACAGAGCATGAACAGGGGAGGGGCAGAGAGAGAGGGAGACGCAGAATCCGAAACAGGCTCCGGGCTCTGAGCGGTCAGCACAGAGCCCGACGCGGGGCTCGAACTCACGGACCGTGAGATCATGACCTGAGCTGAAGTCGGACGCTTAACTGACCAAGCCACCTGAGCACCCCGGATCCTCATTTTTAAAAGGATGGGTCCACAGGATCGGAATATGAGGGCCTTGACAGTAAGGTTTGCTTCTCTGGACCCTGCACAGGATGGACACGGAACTTCATACCAGCAGGCATTTGGCCTATGTTTGTTGAGTGACTCATTGAGCACGTGGGGGCCGGTTTACTTTGAAGTGGTATGACCTTGCCTCTCCTAAGGAGGAAACGCCTGGGAACATAAATAGTAAAGAATAATAAAGAATGGTAAAGCCCTCGGTGAGCAGCACCGTATGCTTCTGTATGTTTCACCCTTCTAGTAACGTCGGGCCCGGCCACGAACTGTGCGTCCATGGTTTTGTGTAGCCAAGGAGAGCAAAATGCTCTACCAGAATATTTACATGAGTTACATCTCCCAAGGAAAAAACAAAAAAGTGAGACTCTTATTTCTTCGGATTCAACAATACTGCCTAGGGATAAAAAGGATTTCCTCTGAAAACCTCCAGCTTTACAAATGCTACAACCCCAACACAACAAACACCACCACTGAGATACTCCATTTTGTTCTTGAGTAGTCAGAGAGGTGAGGGGAGCATCTGGTTGGTGCTCCTGGAGAGATCTGATCCTCGGGAGAGGAGACAAGAGAAGTTCCCTCTCTCCGTCTCCCAGAAGGACCTGGGTTGGCTGCAGGCATGCATCATGTTGGATGGTTCACAATATCATTTCTGTGCTAAACATCCTACCATGTCAACCCACAGAACCACTGAACCCTGAGCCTGTCAACAGATCTAGAGCATTTTTAATTTCATGCACCATTTCTTGAGCATCTACTATGAGCCAGGTATTGAGTGGGCTCTTTTACGGATATTATCTCGCTTAATCCTTATGACAACCCTGTGAGCTGGTTGTTTCTACCCCCGTTTTCCTCTGAGGAGACTGAGCGAGCAGGGGTGAAGTCACACGTCCCAGGCATCCAGTCAGGAGTGGACTATTCTATTCTAGGAGATCCATCGGAGAGCATCCAAAGGCCTCAAACTGGGATAATGGTGGGGCAAGCTGGAAATACTGTGTGCAAACATCTGAAGAGGGTTCCTAGGGTGTCAGGGCTGGACAAGATTTTTCTAGTTGAGGATGCTGAGGCCCAGAGGGGAAAAGAGACTCGCCACTTAGTTATGGCAGCAAATTCAGTGTGAACTCCTAGTCATGGCCATCCTATCGCTCTGGCACAGGGACTGTAGTGACCACGTGGGGCCCACCTTTTGCTTCCCGGCTACTTAGCTCTCCACTGTGGGATAGAGGCCCAGGCAATGGTGGGTGGGAACAAGTCTGTAACTCTGCCATCCAGCACTCCAGAAAAGATTAGAACACATGCTTCTCACCCCAGAGGTACCCTCCCTCCTTCTCACTGCCCAAAGCCCAGAAGGGAGAGACCAACCAGGACTTGCCTGGTTTAAACATTCAAAGACCCACATTCTGGGAATCCCCTCAGTAACCCTCAAAGTGGGACAGCTGGTCACCCTAGATAATCTCCACCTTCTTGTATATATCACCTCCACTGACCCCCGCTGCCACCTCTGATGATCACACGACCCAACAGCACTAGAAAACAGTGCTGGGCTTTGGCCCTAGCCCACGCTCTTGAGGCACTACCCAGCCCTAATCAATGGCACAGGAAAAATTCCTGCCATCATCATGGGTTGCTCAACCCTGGCACCTTTCTGCTTTACCTGTGAGAGGACAGCCTTCTGTCTTGGGCTCCCAGAGGGACACAGGGAAGGAAGGGGCAGATGTCAGGGAGGCAGATGTGATGGGGGTGGGAAGAGGGGAGGGAGGGGGAGGTAATGAAATTGAGATAGGGAGAAAAGGGAGCAAAGGGAGGCATGGAGAAGGGACAGAAAGGACAGGTGGCAAAATGGGTCATATAACCAAGGGAATGACCGATTGCTGTGGCCAGCTGTTGTCCAGGTTTCCATGAATGCCCATTGGGCAGGGGTGTATTTAGAGCTACGTGGGGCTGTGGGGACCGCCTGGCTTGATGTCTCCATTCTGCAAATCTTGAGAAAGCTGAGACCTCGTAACTGGAGGATAAGAGCCTCCATAGTAGAAGCCATGCCAAGCTCTTTTTTTGGTACCCAACCCAGAACCTTCATGGTATTGCGTGTGTGGCAGGTTCTTAAGTGCTCATTACTAAGGACTGTGACAATAGCGATATTTATCTCTGGTAATCCAGACCTCTTAATCAGGTCTCTCCAAATCAATGTCAACATAAGGCTGGATAATTATCTTGGAAATTTGAGCAATTTGGCCATGAAGGATGGGAAGGTGGCTCTAATCCATTGGGAAATAAGCAGGGTTGGCCTCACACGTGGGCAGCTGCTGGATGGGGTAACTGGAAGGACCTCGCTAAGCCCTACCCATCCCGGTGTATATCTCTTCCATGAGCCCCATACGATGCCACCCAGCTTGCCATTCCCACCCCTGGAATTCCCACCAGGGGGGCATTTTGACAAGGAATTCTGTGGGTGGGAACCACCAAAACCGTTTTTATCCCACACCCAGGTTTTTGAGGATTTCTGGATTAGCCCAAGGGTAGTAGATGTGAGCTCATCAGATCGAGTGCTTATCTCCTTGGAAGACCCAGGGAGCCTGCCCCATGGACCCCAGGCCTATTGTCCATGCCGCTAGCTGTGTGAGGTATGCTAGGGGAGAGAAGGGTGATAGGAGCAGGGAGAGGAGGGGGACTGAGGACAAGGGCGCTTCTCCAGGAGAAGGGAAGGAAAGGGGGGAAGGGGCACTCTAAGGTGGGACCTAACAGTTCTGTGCTAGAGGAAACTAGCAGGGGACAGCCTAGTTTTGAGTGGCAAAGCCCGCAGTGGGCTTCTCCTGATACCGTGGATGTTGTTAAGTACCAGTCCGAGAGAAGGACTCTGTGGTCAAAGATTTCAACTGCCAAGACCTGACATGTGTCTTTGGTCCGGCATGTCTCTTCCATTGTGAAAGCCTTGCTGGGAAGCCCGTGCTGGGGAAGAGGGGGCTCCCTCCTCTCCCATCCCCCAGCAGTGAGCTCATGAGCCCATAACCCAGGTTCAGCTCATCGGACGCGGCTGCCCTGCCAGGACTTTGAGTCTTAAGTGAGGGACAGCTAGCAGCATTGGCTCCTGCCTCTTACTTGCAACTGTGAACTTGAACGACACAAGTATGCTTGGGACGCCTGAATACCAGAGCCCCGTAGGAGAAACACACGGACATCTCACACACATATACACACACACCCTTCTGAGAGAGCCCAGAGTAAAGAAACCTGTTTAACTTTGCATTTCCCAAACTTGTTTACTCTTTCTGCTTCGCCTAACAGCTTTCAATACCCTGCGGGACTGGTGCGACAAGGACCCCTGCAGGGACACTAGTATGAAGCTGGGCTTTCCCAGACTTTTCCAGTCACAGAATACATCCAGGAATACTGTTTTCATGATGCCCAGGGGTACGGGGGCTCTTATGGAACTGCTGGCCTGCTCAGCCGGCAGGACCGAGGGGGTTAGTGTGTGGGCACAAAGCTACACGGGTTAGGAAGCCCTGGAATAGAGTCTCAGGGATAAGAGTCTGGAGATCTGACCTTCTGCCTTGGCTCTGGCTCGAACCAGCCTCCCTGAGGTCACATAGGCAGTTGTGGCCCAGCCTGGGTCTCTGGACGCCCTGCCTGGGGCCACCCCACACAGCTTCCTGTCCAGAGCCCTTGGAGGAGTGGTCTTACCCACGGACATCTGTTTTCTGTCATCAGATGAGGAGGGCAGCCCATCTTCCAACCCACCCTCCACCCCTGGTGTTGGCTCAGGGTCAGGGCTGGCCAGCTCTGCCATCAGCCCCCTCTTTCCCTCAGCAACCAGTGCCTGGATCCAGCCCCAGCAGGCAGCTTATGGGAGCTTCCTGTGGGAGGCAGCCGTGCCTCTGGAGGCTCCCTGCCCCGGCATGCCCATGCCGTGTCTCTTCTGTTTGTTCTTCACCTGCCAGCCAGGAATCATCTCCTGGCTGGCCAAACCTTTGGCTTCAAAGCTACTCACCTGCGGAGGCCCCACAATCGTTACAGGGGATTGGTGGGGCCTAGCCTGGTGTCCACTGTGGCTCTCTGAGCTCTGGGTTTCGTCCTCCCCCTTGAGTCCTCTGTCTGCCCACAGCCTGCTTCATCCAGGCTCTGTCTGGATCACAATCTCTGGCCAGCATCACACGTGGGTTTCAGAGGGTCCACACACCCCACTGATATGGGTGCTGTCAGACCCTTGGGGGGCAAGGATGGAGGTGGCCTGCCACTTACAAGATCAACCATCACTACTGGGCAAACTCTATGTCATGCAACATATTTAATACTGAACAAATCACAAATATTCAGACACCATCTCTGTGGCTGATGGCATTAAGTGTGCACGCCCAAGCATAAATGCAGCAGCCGTGAAATTAAAGACAGCAGCGGGGCCTGGATACACGTGCAAGGAGTTGACAACCATTGGGGGGGTTTCCCAGTTCTCCCCTCCACTTAGAGGGACAGTCAACCCTCCACTCTTCTGTTCCCAGGATCTTGAAGAGTGAGCCTGCAGGCCGGAGAGAGACGCAAGGCTGGTTCACATGGTCACAGACTTGAGATGCAACATCACCTCGTCCCTGGGTCTCTAGCCTGCCAGCCTGCCCCGCAGACTTGGGACTTGCCAACCCCCACAATCACATGAACCAATTCCTTAAAATAAATCTCTCTCTCCCTCTTCCTCTCTTCCTCTCTCTCTCTTTCTCTCTCTCTCTCTCTCTCTCTCTCACACACACACACACACACACACACATATCCTGGAGAAGTCTGACTAATGTAAGGTAACTGGATGAGTTAGTGGTCCTCAAACTCGAGTCCTGTGGGTTTTAACCCTGGCTGCACATCAGGATCACTGCAGAAGCTGTTAAAACTTACACCAGTGTCCACACCCTATCTCCAGACCAGTTGAATCAGACTCTCCAGGGATGGGGCTTGGGCATTAGTGTTTTAAACTCCTCAGGGCCTCCCCATGTGCAGCCAAGGCTGAGAACCACGGTTGAGTCACTCCGGAACTTATTAAAAATGTATATTCCCTGGGCTCCACCCAGGAGCTATGATTCAGAACTTTGAGGGTGGGCTCCTGGCATCTTTAGATTTAACAATATCCCAGGCACATGGGTCAGCTTCCCTCTAAAGTTTGAGAGCCCTGGGTATGGATCGCCTCTCGGGGCCCTCTTAGCTTTGACAATCTACCATATTCTGCAGTCCGGGTTTTGGGGCTGGAACCCACGATTCCCTTTCAGGTGCAGGCCAAGGATACCGCACCCGGGGAAGCAGTGGAGCACCATCATTTGGAAAGGGGACAAATTCTGCATCCTCCCTTCCTCCACCATGGGCACGTGGCACCTGCCAGGTAGGTCACCTACCCTCGTGGAGGGCACCCAGCGTTCCACCCATCTTTGTATCCCCAGCCCCCATGCAGGGCACGGCACGGCACAAAGAGGTGCTCATATGTCTCTGTTGCATCATCGACTGAATGAACGCATTGTCCCATCACCGCAGGGCTCATCCCTGTCCAGGTGTTTCTGTGGGTGGCACGCCTCTGCCCTTTTGCTAGCCTCCCCTGCTACAATCTGAGAAGGCCCTGCCCTTCCTTGTCGTCTCAGCAGCTGGCCATTCTCCAGGGTCCAGCTTACACCCCTCCCTTAGAAAGATCTTTGCCATTCTTCTCTTTCCCATCACTGAATCTGACTGGACTTAGGGGCAGACCTGAGAGCTGTCACATGGTGCTCTCCAGCCGTCTCACCTGCCTTTCTTGCATGTCATCTTCCGACTGGGGGCAGTGAGAGGACGGGCCACCCTCCAGGGTCTACCCAGGGCTGGCATGCTGCATGCAGTCGTGAGAATGCACGGCACAGGCAGAAGAAATCCGTGCTTTGTGATCAACAGAGGCTCAAGAAAGCCAGCTGGCCACTCCAACCTCTCCCACCACCCCACCCGCCATTTCGAGGAGCCTCTGTTATCAGGAACAAGGCTTTGAGTCCTACGTGTACTGTCTTGTACCCTGTTCCTTCCAGTTCTGGGGCTATGCTCTTAACCACTAGACCATAAGGCCTTCCCACTGCCCTGTAGGTAGAGCAGACAAAGGGTAGTTATTGTCCCTGAAAAAGGCAAGAATGGAGAGCAGGATGTGGATCAAGGAGGTAGATTAGAAAGAAGATCTGATAGGGGCGCCTGGGTGGCCCATTCGGTTAAGCGTCTGACTTCGGCTCAGGTCATGATCTCGCGGTTCGTGGGTTCGAGCCCCGCGTCGGGCTCTGTGCTGACAGCTCAGAGCCTGGAGCCCGCTTCGGAGTCTGTGTCTCCCTCTCTCTCTGCCACTCCCCCGCTTGCACTCTGCCTCTCTCTGTCTCTCAAAAATAAATAAAATGTTAAACAAATTGAAATAAAATAAAGAAAGAAGATCTGATAGAGGCTTGGGCAGTTAGTGGTTGGGAAGTCACTTCAGGTGAATTAGGTCTGGTGTCTGGAGGGGAGCCCTCTGCTAGGTCCTTGCACATTCCCTCCATGAGGCTTCTGGAGGCACCTGAGGCTCCTACTTCATTTCCTAGGCGAGGCAACAGAGGCTCACGGAGCTGAAGTCACCTACCCAAGGCGTCAGCCCTCCCGTGTGGTAGGGTCAGGACCTGTGTGATGGGTCTGTGTGACTTCCAGGGGGCACTAAGCGAATATCAGGGAGGCAGATGGGGCTCCATTCCTTCCTCCACTCAAAAATACATGTTATGGGGGCGTCTGGGTGGGTCAGTCCATTAAGCATCTGACTTCGGCTCAGGTCATGATCTCGCAGTTTGTGAGTTCGAGCTCTACGTCGGGCTCTGTGCTAACAGCTCCGAACCTGGAGCCTGCTTTGGATTCTGTGTCTCCTCTCTCTGCCCCTCCCGTGCTCATGCTCTGTCTCTCAATAATAAATAAATGTTAAAAAAAATACACGTTAAATATGTGTGATGTGCCAGGCAGTGCTAGGCATATAGCAGTGAACAAAAGTCCGCAATGAGTTTATGGTTTAGTGAATGAGAGACGGAATGCTTCTACACCATGGCATCCTGGAAGCCAGCCTGCCTGGCTGTAGAATCATCCCCACCAGGACCTTCCATGCCAAGCCCCCGGCTGCAGACTGATACTTGGCCTCCAACTGTGAAAGCCATGAAGACACTCTCAATAGATGGTGTCCTTTGGAGTAAAGCATTGGTGCCACTTTGCTGGTTGAGGTCCAGAGGCATCAAGAGGAAGAGGAGGAAGGCTGTGCCCTAACCCAGTGGATGCCAGCCAAGAGCCCCGGCAAAGCTGGAAAGAACCTGTCCCATCTCAGTGCAGGGGCCACACCTTCTCCCACTCGGTGTTCTACTGGAGAAGGGCAATCCCCCGCCCTGAAACAGCACCCAGAGGTCAGAGATTGCTGCTGAGTCAGACTTCGCATCCGTATACCCCATTACCAGACGAGAAGCCCAGAGCAGCCATCAAGGGGGACAAGGCATCTGTGCATGTTGGGTAAAGAGGATGTCAATGTGCCATCATGGTAGCCTCTGGATGCGAAGCACCTAGAGATCCAGAGCCACTCCCCCCACCCCCCAGCCCTGCAACCCTCCTCTTTCCTGACGTGCTGATTCCTTCTTTAGTTTCATTCGGAGCCTGGGTTCCTCCCTCTCCCAGCCAGTCTAAGCCCAGCTTCCTACACCAAATTTCCCATAGATGATGACATACCAGACTTCTCGTTCAGAAAATGTGCACGTGTCACTTTGTGTTACCACTGCCTTCCCCAGCCGGGTCTAAGGTCCTTGAGGGCAGGGACCAGGATACATTCCGTCATGCCTACAGCACAATGCTTGGTGGGTACTTAGTAGGTACTTAACACATGCACGGTAAATGAATGAAAATTTCACAAGAGCTATGGATTTTCAGGTATTTCAAATGCAGCAAGACATACAACAGCACTGCACGAGCTGTTTACCAGAGAACACTGCAACTTGCCCAGGGGTCCTGGTTATGAACATAAATGACTTTAGATGCTCTGAATAACTCCTGATTATTATTATTATTAATATTATTATTATTTTTTTTAGAGAGTGAGTATAGGTGTAGGGCAGAGAGAGAAGGAGAGAGAGAATCTATTTTTTTTAATGTTTATTTATTTTTAAGAGACAGAGACAGAGCACGAGTGGAGGAGGGGCAGAGAAGAAGGAGACACAGAATCCGAAGCAGGCTCCAGGCTCCAAGCTGTCAGCACAGAACCTGATGCCGGGCTCGAACTCACAACCTGTGATTTCATGACCTGACCCGAAGTCGGATGCTTAATCAACTGAGCCACCCAGGCGCTCTGGGAGAGACAGAATCTTAAGCAGGATCCACATTCAGCATGGAGTCTGACATGGGGCTCGATCTCATGACCCTGAGACCATGACCTGAGCCGAAATCAAGAGTCAGACGCTTAACCGACTGAGCCACCCAGGCGCCCCAATTTGTAATTTTGAGTAAAGACGCGTGGATGACACAGCCACAATCAAACCACACACAGCCCAACTCAAGAATGGACAAAGGACTTAAATAGACATTTCTCCAAAGATACCTGAGTGACCAATAATCACAAGAAAAGATGCTCCGTATCACTAATTATTACAGAAATGCAAATCAAAACCACAATGAGGTACTATCTCACACCCACAAGGGTAGCTACTATCAAAAAACAGACAAAACAACCGAGAAAATGACGAGGGCTGGCAAGGACGTGGAGAAATTGGAACCCTTGTGCACTGCTGGTTGGAGTGTGAAATGACGTAGTCCCCGTGGATAACAATCCAGGGGTTCTTTAAAAAGTAAACAGAGAAGTGCCCCATGACCCAGCAATTCCGCTTCTGGAGTATATACCTGAAAGGACTGAAAGCATGAACTTGAACAGATATTTCTACACCCATGTTCACAGCCAACAGTTCAAAAGTCCATAGACAGATGACTGGATAAAGAAATACGGTACCTCCACAGGACGGAATATTATTCAGCCATAAAAAGGAATGAAGTTCTGACACCTGCTACATTATGAATGACCGACCTTTAGAGACGTCATGCTGAGTGAAAAAAGCCAGTCATGAAAAGACACGGACTGTATGCTTCCACTCGTACGAGGTCCTTAGGATAGTCAGATTCATAGTGACAGAAAACAGAACGGTGGTTACCAGGGGTTGTGGGGAGGGGGGATTGGGGCGTCAGTGTTTAGTGGGGACAGAGGTTCAGTTTGAGAAGATGAAAAGTTCTGGAGATGGATGGTGATGATGGCTGCATAACACTGTGGATGTACTTAATGCCCCTGAATTATATACTTAAATGTGAATTTTATGTTATGCATATTTGACAAGGAAGGAAGGAAGGAAGGAAGGAAGGAAGGAAGGAAGGAAGGAAAGGGGGGAGGGAAGGAAGGAGGGAAGGAAGGAAGGAGGGAGGGAGGGAAGGAAGGAGGGAGGGAGGGAAGGAAGGAGGCAAGGAAGGAAGGAGGGAGGAAGGGAGGGAGGGAGGAAGGGAAGGAAGGAAGGAAGGAAGGAAGGAGGGAGGGAGGGAGGAAGGGAAGGAAGGAAGGAAGGAAGGAGGGAGGGAGGGAGGAAGGGAGGGAGGGAGGAAGGGAAGGAAGGAAGGAAGGAAGGGAGGAAGGAGGGAAGGAAGGAAGGAAGGAAGGAAGGAAGGAAGGAAGGAAGCATGGATGCCTCTCTGAGGAAGACAGCCGTAATTTCTAGTTCCAGTTGTGTGAGGTCGGGTGACATTTTGCTTCTCTGAATTTCAAGTCCCTCGTCTGTCACACCCAAAAGGGGGAAAAAACTACCCACATTATGAAACAGATTCAAAGACTGAAGGAGATGGGCCAGGTGTTAACCCTCCCTGACCTCTCACCTGTCACCCTCCTTCCCTACCGGCCCCTGGGCAGTGGTTTCAGCTGGCCGGCTTTGCCTCTGGCGCCCAAATCCCGCTCACCTTTCCCGGGCCTGCTCCTGAAGGACGGCTGCCAGTTTCCTGGGTTGCGGCGGGGGGGGGACCCCGGAGCCCTACTGGTGGCCTCCCCTCCCCCCAGAGTGCTGGAGACAAGGAAACGAAGGCTGAAGTGGGAAAGGTAGAATTTCACCCTCTGTGGGAAGCTTGCGGTGGGTATATTTTCAGGATGGGAGAAGGAAGAAGGTATTTTTAGGGCCGGGTATTCTTCCCACTACTTCTCAAATCCTCCTTCACCGAGAGGGAGAAGAGCCACCTCTGCGGGGAAGGGAGAAGAGGGGGTTCCCAGGGGCCTCGCTTGAGGGGTGAGGCAGGCGGCACCCTCGGCAGAGCAGGAAGTCATCCCGTGCTTGGTCCTGGGGCCGGGACCCCGGGGCGGCTGACCCCGGCCAGTGCCCGGCCAGCCTCCCTTCCAGAACAGCCTCCTTTTTGGGAACGGGGCCTAGAGCTCCCTTCCCCCTACGCGGCCACATCCCGACTCTGCCTTCAGGATCACCTGAAAGGGAAGTTTATAAGAGGAAAAGGAACGAAAAGGATCCCATTTAACAGCACATACTGGGCGGGGGAACTTCCTGACAGGAAATGCTGTGGAAACCGGGCCCGGTCTGGCCATGGAAAACTGGTTTGGCTCAGAACTGGCCAGAGTGGACAGGAGACCTCGGGCAGCTGAACGCCACAATTAAAATGGACTTGTCCGAGGTCACTTTCTTTCTTGTGCCTCTTCAGCAAGCAGACGCTATAATAATCTGCACACCACAGGGGGGAAAGGTACCATTTCTTTTTTTTTTTTTAATCCAAGAAAAACCCCACCCTAATTTAGGCCGCAGAGACAGAAAGGGCTACTGGTTCGGCCGGCAAATCGGCAGCAGATGTAGGCAGCTGAGCGGAGCCAGGCCGAGCAGCACGGCTGACACCAGCCTGAGTCACCCGGGTGTGGAAGGCGGGCGGCAGTGGGCAGGGGGCGGTTATCTTTATTCTTGGGCTGGGGTGTGGGGTGGAGGAAACAATAGAACAGAAGAATCCTCGGGGCTGGGACTGGCGCAGTGTGGCAGGCAGGTATAGACAGGTTCCCAGCAGGCTGCTTCTTCTGAGCCAAAGAATTCAAACAGGCCCTCCATCCCAATGGGGAGAAGGCCTCTCCTCCCCGCCCCACGCGACGAGACCTTGCAATGTCCCATTGGCAGGGCTGAGTCTGGCTGCGGCCGGCCGGCCGCTCTCCGCCCCTGCTTCCCCACCCGCTTTCTCTAAGAGCCAGGCCATCCTGCGGCTGGCGTGGGCGGCCCAGGCCCTGCCCGGGCTCCTGCTCTGCTCAGGACCCCGTTCCTGGATCAGGCTCTACCCCCTCTCCTCAGTGTTCCCTTTTCTCTCTGCTCTGCAATGCATTTCTTGTGGTCCCGAGACGCAAGCTCCAGGGTGAAGCCTCTCAGGCTACTGGCTCAGCCCACAGTGGGGGACCTGGTAACACTGTCCCCTGGAACGAGAGCTGTCAGGAGCAGGGACATCCCCTGTCTTGGTGGCCCTCCGGCAGTGGGCCTGGCACAAAGCAGGGTTCAGCAAGTGTCCGCCACCTGAATGGATGAGTACCACTGGGCATCAAGGCTTCTAGAACATTCCAGCACCCCTCTGAGGCCAGCTTAGTGGCTCCTTGTATGAAAAGGAGGGTTTTCATGATATCCTTGAGTCAATTAAACATAGAACTCAGCCTGGGACAGAGTGTTTTGGTTTTCCCGGCCCTCACAAACCTTCCAGTGATAGAAAGGAGAAAGGAATCAAGGCCTGCCCTCAAAGATGCACAGAAAACAGAATGGAAGCATTTTTCGCGGGAAGGTCTCAGAGCTCTGCAGCCTGGGGAACGGGGAGGGAAATGACGCGATCAGGAACACTTGGCTCATCAGAGGAATGGAAACCTAGGTCTCTGGCCATCCAAAGCCTTTCCCATTCACTCATGTTTTGGGGACAGGTCACCTGGTTATTAACATTCTGGCACCTTTTGTTTTTAATTCTCAAGCTGTCCTTGATCCTTGGACTCCTCTAGTTAATTAAACTCACATTCGCCAGGATCAAAATCGGTCATCTTTAAAAAAAAAAAAAATTTTTTTTAACGTTTATTTATTCTTGAGAGAGACAGAGCGCGAGCAGGGAAGGGGAAGAGAGAGAGAGGGAGACCCAGAATCCGAAGCAGGCTCCAGGCTTTGAGCTGTCAGCACAGAGCCCGATGTAGGGCTCGATCTCACTAACGGTGAGATCATGACCTGAGCCAAAGGCGGACACTTGACTGAATGGGCCATCCAGGTGCCACAAAATAGGTCATCTTTTAAAGTGCACAGAGAAGACAGAGGTGGCAAAAGGTATGAGGGAAAGGAGAAACGAGGGGCTTTACCGTTTTCCTGGTAAACAGGCCTCTGTGTATTTTCTCAAGCGCTGCTTTCCCTACCCCACAACGCGACAGGGATCATCGGTAACAAATAAATGAGTTTTCATCAGGATGCGTGCTTCCTCCGATTACACTGCTAAGCAGACTACTCGGCAGACTTGGTTTCCACCTGTCACCGTCTCCCAGCCCAAATGCCCACCTCGTTCTACAGGAGACAAGGGGCCCAAGAGGGGCCGTCGGGTTTTAGCTGCACTTGCTTGGTGGTGGCAGGGGAAGGGGCGGCGACACGGAAGGGCTTCTAGCTCAGGGCCTTGAGCCGGAAGCGAGACAGAAGCAAGACTGAAGTGTCAACAGCCAGTCCAGAGAGGAGGCACCTGTCCAAACCTCCAGGGACCTGTTTGGGGCCTGAGGCTCCAGGAAGCCCAGTAGTGGCCCTTCTTGCTCCACCACGGACTTGGCTGAGATCAATGATGGTCACGCTGTTCTGGGTTGTTTATTCCACCCCTATCTCCCCACTTCCAGGATGGGATCTGTGGGCGTAACCTGCAGCTTTTGGGATAGCAAGAACCCCGGGCCTGCTTCGGGTTCTTCTCAGGGAGGGGCACATAAATCCCTCCCATCTTTTCCCAGAGGTGGTTTTCTCTTTCCTGCATCTGGATGGGAGACTGTTCAGGTTAAACAGAAGTGCTAGAGAGGACCCACCTTTCTGTTGGCTAATCCCCCAGCACCGGCAGAAATCAGAAACGCGGGTCGAAGACGCTCCAGCCTCCCCAGAGACCCCGGCCGTTCCCTGAACGTTCCCAATAGAACACATTGTCTATGGGCACCTAAGGCAGGGCCTGGCACCCAGGCTCCATATGGAGGGAATGTTTGCTCCCTCGCCCCTCCTTCCCCGATCTTCCTCCCCAGGGCACATTTGGGCACCTTCAACAAGAGCCCCTCTATGTGACAGACCCGGGCTAGGTGCGGTGGGATGAAAAGCAAGGAGGTGGGTGGGGGACAGGACCGCACTTAATGAGTTGCTTCTATGTCACAAGTACTTTGCGAAGGGCTAGACCCCCATCCTCTGACTTGATTTCCTTTTCACAACAGTTCTGTGACCAACTGACAATCGAGTAGTGCAACGGGCTCTTCATTAATAACCATGAAGGTCGATGTAGTAAGGGCCTGGGGAAGGAAAACAGAAAGTGCCCTGGGGGTGGCCCAGAGGAGGTCAGGTGGGGCTGGGGCTTCCCTTGGGGGAAGGCTCACCAGCAGTCTTTCCACATCCAGGATACTAACTCCAAAGACTCCCTGCTTTCCAAGCACTTTGCTCTGAGACCGAGGTCAAGGTTGATGCCCAGAAAGTACTGATCTCCCAAGCAGAGCAGACACAAGAACCCCAGGGGCAGGAAGCACAGGAAGGGGGCCCAGGCTTGGCAGGAGCTTAGTTCAAGTTACTGATAGACCTGCACCCCCACTGACCCGAGGCCTTAGGACAGCGACTACTACAGGGTTTCCACACTCTACCCTCCGGACTCGCAGGCCAGAGCCAGGGGTCCCATGATGCACTGCTTTACTGAGAACCCACAGTAGCCCAGGCACACATGGTCCCTGCACGCCCACCCCCGCCCCAGAGGCCTGACCATGCTCACCTTTTCCAGTAATCTAATGAAAACAAGGAGGAAGCTTCAACTAAGTGCTAACCTGGCTTTAATACCTCTCCTTAGCATCCTACGTGTGTGTGCTGACAGCCTCTAACCAAGAGAATGCCCAAGCTCGCTTCTAACAAAGGCAATGAAGGTACAGTGGAAAGAAATTACTGATCCACTTCGCGGGGGGAAAATGAGTGAACTAAAAAGAAAACATTTTCTCCTCTATGGTCTTCTTATTGTAAGGGCAATACAGGCTCATTCCTAAAAAAACCCAGAAAATACAGAAAAGGAAAAGGAAGAAAACAAAAACCACCATCTATCCTGGCTATTCAGGGACAGCCCCATGCACACTTTGCAATATCTATATTTTTGTGCATATAGGTATTTTAAAAATGGGATTATATATTATAAACTGTCTTGTAATATGCCTTTTTTCCCTGCTTCACAATATTCATAAATTTCTATGCTGTCCTGACTGCCTTTGCTAGAGGGGAATTTAGCTGGTCTCTTGGTTAGGGGCCATTATAGATACCTTGGGTGTTAGGGGCACCCGGTGGCTCAGTTGGTTAAGCATCTGACTTCGGCTCAGGTTATGATCTCACGGTTTGTGAATTCAAAACCTGCGTCAGGCTCTGTGCTGATGGCTCAGAGCCTGGAGCCTGCTTCAGATTCTGTGTCTCCCTCTCTCTCTCTGCACCCCCACCAAAATAAAAAAATTAAGATTAAAAATTACACATTAAAAAAAATTAAGATACTTCAGGTGTAAAGGTTAGTACTTATTTGCTAGTTGATGCCTCCTCCTCGATTTAACTTGACTAGTTGAAAGAGAATTAGAAAGAAAAAGAGAGTCTATGAATGCACACTGGTAGCCATCTTGAATAATTTTGTTCTAGAACAAATATTGGAAGAATTCTCCAACCTCTGGGTTTCCAGCACCCATCTCCTCTAAATAAGGAGGGTCTTCTGGATATCTGGATGTTCAGAGGGCAACTGTGAGTGGAAGGGAGTCCTTGTCTTCCTGGGATTCCCTGAGATTTGTGCCCTGGTCACCAAGGACCCAGTTGCTGAAGTCTGTGTTCCCAAGGGAATAAAAGGAAAACTGGTAATTACTCAGTCAACTGAGCAAAGCAGATGGTCTGATTTCATGCCCACCTGAAAGTAAATGTTTTGGACCTGAACTCTTAAGTGTGGCTGAATTAACCAGATAACAATCAGGCCTGCCCCCACCCCCCCCCCCCCCCATAGAACCATGGAGGCTAATTCTCCCACAGCTGAGCATAGTGTGAACAAATCAAAAGTCAAAGGTCAAAAAAGTTCCAAAGGTATTTTGGAATGTCCCAGAGGCCTCTTGGTCTTGTGTCTATGAACATTCCAATACAGGAAATCTGCTCCCAATTTCCTTGTGCGAATGGGGGTGACAATTAGGAGAACAAAGTGGGCAACACTTGAAAACACAGCACCGGTGATTCTGATATGGCACCCTCCTCATACACCCCAAACCTCCTGCCTCTTTTTGTGCAATTAATGCACAAAACCAGGGAATGAGGAAGGGGGTGTGGAGCATATCACGCCCCACCCAGGTAGACTGAGCCTAGTACAGGGCCTGGCATGGAGTCGCTGCTTAAGATAGCTTGTTGGATGGATGGGTGGATGGATGGATGGACGGATGGGTGGACGGAGGGAGGAAGGGAGGAAGGGAAGGAGGAATACACAGAGAATTTACAGTCAGGGCGTGCATAAAGGACACCAGGGAGTTTAGCTGCTTTAGCATCAGATGCATGTGTGAAAGTGGCAGGAGGTGAACTTCTGAAGGTGTGACAGCTAACTGTAGCAGAAACAACACTTAATGAGCACTTGGTAAGTGCCCAGGCACCACGCCAGGTGCTTTCCATGCCCAGGACTCAAGTCCTGTCTGCCGCACTGCTGCCTCCCTGGTTGCCAGCATAAGATGGTGGGGGGGGGGGCACTCCTCACAAGGCTCTTTCCATCCCTTAACCTTCCCCAGCTCACATGGCTGGATTCCAGCCTGAGCATAAGCTGTGTCTACCCAGAATTAGAATGTGTCAGGGTGCATTCAGGAGAGTCTGGGAACAGGTGGCCAAGCATCTGTTGTTTGAAGGAGCAAGCTGCCCACCAAACATGAGTCTTCTAAGGCAGATGGAGTTGAAGCCCTGAAAGGGTCTCAGATGGTTCCCTCAGGGTTGGAGGTGACAGGAGATTTGGGTACAGCTGGCTTTTGTGTCTAAGATAGCCCTCTGGCTCTTCTCCCATGGTTCCAATATCCCTTCGTTCACCTGTTCATTCACTCATTTGAGACGCAAGTATTGAGTACTTATCATGTACCAGGTTCCGCACCAGGGAAGGAGTCCTAAAGGGGGAGGCACAGGAAAATCGAAAGGGGGCGGTGTCTCTAACATCTCTGAGATGGGAACACAAGTCCCCTTGGGGCCTATGGTACAGGCGTCAACACACAGATGGGGAGGGGGGTTGTCCCACCTCTGTGGAGCACACAGTGTGGCAGGGCACCCTTGACCCCGGCCCACACTCCACAGGGAGTGGCAGGCCCCAGCACGGGGAAGCAAGTTCACAGGTGCACAAGGGAACAGTCATGGGACACCCTGGGGCACACCAAGGGTGGTGGTGAGTATAGTCCCAGACCACGTGAAAGCTTAGCTGCTGGAAACCCAGTGTTCTTACACTGGAGTGGCAGAAACAACCTGAAAAATAGTGTTTGTTGCTTCCATTGTGGCCCTAATTTATACCCAGCAAGTATGGCGTGGGAGACACAGGCTATACTTATATTATGGTTGTTAGGAATTATAGAAGGTTGGGGGCGCCTGGGTGGCTCAGTTAAGTGCCCAACTTCGGCTCAGTTCTAGAGTCTGAGCCCTGCATCAGGCTCTCTGATGTCAGCATGGAGCCTGCTCTGTGCCCCCCTCTCTCTGCCCCTCCCCCACTTGTGCTCTCGCTCTTTCTCAAAAGTAAAATAAACACATAAAACATTTTTTAAAGGGGATTACAGAGGAGTTTTCAAATTGAGGTGAAATTCACATAACAAAATCATTTTAAGCCGAACAATTCCCAATATTGTGCCATCGCCACCTGTACCCAGTTTCTCAAACATCCGAAAAGAAAGCCCCATACCCATTTACCACTTGCTCTCCGCTCCCTCTTCCTCAGCTCCTGGAAACCACCCATCAGCTTTCCGAATATTTCGTACAATTGAGACACAATATGTGACCTGTTGCATCTGGTTTCTCTCACCCAGTGTAATGTTCCCATCGTTCATCCACTTGGGGGCATGTTTCCGCACTTCACTCCCTTCTTATGGCTGAACACTATTCCATCGATATACCACAACTTGTCGATTCGTTTATCTGTCGATGGATAGTTGGGGAGTTTCTCCCTTTGGGCCACTGTGAGGAGTGCAATGAACACTTGTGTACAAGCATTTGCCTGAATCCCTGCTTTCCCTTTTTTTTGGAGTGGGATTACTGAAGGGAAATCATAGCTCTTTGAGCTAGAATGAACTCTAAGGTCAGTTCTTCCAATTTTACACACAGGGAAACTGAGGCCGTTATTTGCCCTGCTGTGGGCCACCTCCGTGTCAGGATAGGAGGTGTGGCCAGAAGCCAAGGTATCGGAGGCTCTCCCCTTGTCTGTTGCTCACAGTATGGATTCCAAGGTGCCACCTGCACATGATGTTTATGGGGTGGGTGAATGAAAGAAAACATTTACCCCTGGTTTCTAAAAGTATTACCCACTAGGAAAAGGGAAGTGCCCCTTATCCCATTTCAAAGGTTCAAAGGATCTTGAGGTCGGAATAAAATGAGCCCAGCAACCACCTCCCTTGGAAGAGACAAACGCAACCAGAGTGGGATCAGCGGGTGCTTGTCACTCCATTCCCTAACCTGTCCCCTCCTGGCTACCTCGGCTTCTCCTCGTCACCTCCCGCAGTAGGGGGTGAAGTTGGCTGTGCCTCAGTGAGTCACCGTGGCTCAAGGAGAAGGGGGCCAGCTCACCCCTCAGCCAGAGCCTTGTAGGAGCCATACTCATGGAAGAATGCCCTCACTGGGCAGAGCCAGTGGGCTCAAGCCCACTCGATAGGCCAGCTGCTGTTCCATTGGGCTCTATTGGGCTCTCATGGTACCAAACGATTCCATTTTGCAGGGCATGATGTGGTCCCCAGGACTTCCTGCCTAGGAGGCGATAGGAGGTCTGGGCAAAGGGTCTGTGGTAGTAGAACCTCAGAGGGGACCAGGCAAAGGCAACACCACTGGCAAGAGACCCTAGTCTGTTGGCCAGTGAGCATGTGGCCAAGGGTTACAGGGCACGGTCAAGCTCCTTCCTTGCCCTTTCACCTCCTCCATCAGCGGGACTGTTGAAACTTAGGTCAGCTGCACAACAAAGCTACCCTAAGGACAGCGCTGCTAAGGAGCAGGGAGGGGCTCGGAGCTCACCACCCCCTGCTCTATTCCCCGTGCTGTCCCTGACTGGCCCTGGCCTGGTCATTTGACGTCTGGGGGCCCCTGATCCTGCATCCGTAAGGGAAGGAACTGTCTCTGTACCATTCCTTTAAGCTCTGAAGGGCCCTTGGCAGTGACCTCCACACCCTGGCAGGTGTGTACCTCACGCTGGATGTGGGACAGCAGGCTGTGGCTGACGCGGCACCGTGTAAAGCGTGGTGAGCTGTCCCGACTCACAGGCTGCCGTGGGCTGGGCCGGTCCCCGTCATGATGCACACAGCTAGCCTCCGAGCCCACAAGGCCGGAGCAGCCACAGAGCCCACGCTTTTCTCAGACTGGCTGTCGCCCTGTCCACCGTTCCTCTCTTGCCTCTGTCACTTCAGAGAGTCCGGATGAGCCCGCGGGCTCACTCCCGCCTCCTTTCCCACTCGGATTCGTGTCTCCTTTCGTCCACTCGTGCTCTGTGTAACCTCTCACCAGTATTACTGCAGCCTTCTTGGGAGTCAGACACCGGCAGACCTACAGCCCTCCCTGGGGAGCCCACGGCGGGGACAGCCAGGCAGCCCCGCGCTCGGATAAATGCACTCTGGAGGGTTACATCTGAGGACAAGGATGCTCATCCAGAATAATGGGGCAGCAGAAAGGAATGGCTAAGCCTGTTGGGCGGGGCTGAAGAGAGGATCAGAGGCACCTTAGAGGACGTGGCCTCTTGGGGAGTAGAGAGGACAAATGCCTAGAGGCCCTGGACAGGCTGGCCATGTGGGAACACCTGAAGTGCAGGTAAGAAGCCACATGCTCCCTGCACCCTCCTACTCCCACCCTAGTCCCAGCCAGTCCCCAGCCCCCTGGCCTACAGTGGCTCTCTCCTTCCTGTCTCTACAGATCCACAATTAGCATTTCGCCACTCCTGATGCTGATGGTTTGCCCTTCTACGACAGATCCCCCGAGGCCCTGGACCTCCTCTCGTATTCTGGTGCCTTCCAGAATCAGGGACACTGATCATGGGACAGCTGGCAAATGGTGCTCCAGGCTGCGGTCCTTCCACCAAGCAGGCGGTCCTTCTGTCCTCAAGCACGTGGAGCAGCAGCAGGGGACAGTGGGATTCCAGCTTGCCCTGGGGACTGACCCCCTACAGAGATACCACAGAGCTTCTCCTCTTACTTGGGGTAAGGTCCTTGAGGCGCGTGCACAACAACAGCTAAAATTACGGATCTTCTTAATGCAAATATACAAGAAGCAGAGTAGAAACCTACCTGCAATGAACACGAGAGCTCAGGGGCCAGCGCTCAGTCCCAGGGCAACTCAACGGCCTCACTTCCGGTGAGACTTGGCAAGGCTCCCGGCCCCGAGAGACGGGCCCTGCAAGCTCACAGCACAGGGGCGCGGAGTCTGTACTTGCGACTCTGGTTTTCTGACGCTCAACACCTCTGGAACGCCCCACGTCATGGCGGGCAAACACATCTGATGCAGCTGTGAAAGGGAGGCGGTTCTGTGGCTGATCTGAAGGCTGTGATTCTGCTCATTCTAAGGACTTCTTTCCGACACCCCCAGCAGGGTCCTCCTCCCAGGTTCTTCACTCAGTCCCTGCTCCCCAGTCTCGGCATACCGCCTGCAGTTCAACAGGTGTCCGACGTCAGGTTCAGTTCAGCAAAATGTTTTGAACTCCTACTCTGTTCCAAAGACTCGATACCTGAGCCATCCCACATGGGAGAAGCAAGCCACACATGGCTACTGGCACATAAAACTTGGCTAGTCCAATGAAGATGGACCGTGGGTATAAAATATATGCCAGATTTTGAAGATCTGGCACCAAAAGAGTGGAATACAGCATTCATAACTTTATATGAATTATATATCGAAATAATAATGATATTATTGAGGAGACTGGGTTCACTAATATACAACACTAAGATTAACCTCACCTATTTCTTTTTCTTTTTTCAGTATGACCACTAGGAAAACTTTAAGGTGCAAGATGTTTCTGTAAGACAGCGCTGGTCTATATACCCAGGGATGCCAGGAGAAGAAAGTTGGTCCTCACCCTCAGGCTTCACCAGGGTTTGGGGCCCTGGAGTATTCCAAATGAGTTGACATGAAAACAGCGTCCAGGGCGCCTGGGTGGCTCAGTCAGTTAAGTCATGACTCTGTCTGACTCTTGATTTTGGCTCAGGTCAAGATCTCACAGTTCATGAGATTGAGCCCCACGTCGGGCTCTGTGCTGACAGCCCAGATCCTGCTTGGGATTCTCTCTCTCTTTCTCTCTCTCTCTTTCTGCCTCTCCCCGACTTTCGTGTGTGTGTGCGTGTGCGCGTTCTCTCTCAAAATAAATAAATAAAATTTAAAAATAAAATGAAATGAAACAGCCCCACAAGGCATTTGTTTTCCACATAATTATGCACCATCCCCTTGCACCACCTGCTTGGAGAAGATTCCAACACACCAAATTTCATACAGGGCAACAGAGCGTTAAGGTATCTGGGGCCAGATGTGGGGTCTGGTCCATCATTTTCCTCCGCAGGTGAGGCAACAGGTAAAAGTCTTCCACACCAGTCTCCGGACACGAGCACGTTGTTGGTCATGCTGTAATTTTCCCAACCCACCTCCGTGACTACCAATCACGTCACTTATCTGCAGGGACCCAAGACAGAACGGAGCCGTCCCTCAGGTTCTCAGCAGAGAAGCAGCAAGCTCAGAGAAGGGCTAGAATCCGGCTGAGAAGGGAAGGGCCATGCAAGCAGTCTCAGCTCCTTGGCTGTCCTCTGGGGCGTTTGGCTGTGGCGAGGTACTGGTCGGGGGGAGGTGCACCACGTGACCAGATACTTGGAAAGAAAGAGGAAGTACAGACAAATCGCGTGCTCTGAGTCCCTTCCACAGGCCGGACATGGTTTTTTATGTAATCCCACTACCCTCCCCACAACCCTGCTAGGTGGGTGTGGGCTCAAATTATGGACAAGAAAACAAAGGCTCAGAGGCTTAAGTGACCCAGCCTGGTGCACTCCCCACAGAACGCTCCCCACAGAAAGGATCTGACGCATGAAATTGTTGGAGGGTGGGGCCTGGCCAAGAAATCAGGCCACGTGTCCTGGATTCAAATTTCATGAACTAGGTGATCTTGGACAAGTGCTTTCCCCTCTTAAACCTCAGTTTCCTTAAAGAGAAAATGTAGCTGTTGGTGGACAAGGCCAGTGTTTCTCTCACTTGTGAAAACTATGTCACCATAGCATTTTTTTCTTCGTGACCAGGAAATAAACCTGTGTGTGTGTAAAACTGAACGAAAAGCTTGGTTGAATATTTACGTTAACTGCACATGAGGAAGGCTGATATTTTCTATTCTGTTCTGTTTTTCTATCTCTCTGTATCTTTTTCAGCTGGTGGATTGCCATCCGCTAGATGAATCAAATGACCCACATGAGGTTGCCACCTACAGTTTGAAAAACATGGTTCTAAATGATTGATTTCCAAGCACCTCTCCAGAACTAATAACGTGAGGGTTTGTAACTGACGCCAGACTGAAAATCTGTAAGCACCTCGGTCTCTCTTTCCTTCTCAATATTCCTCCTTCCCTTCCAACTCCCTTTCCCCTCCTCTCGTGCTCCCGCCACCCCCACCTCCTCAACAGGCTAAGCAGAGAATTTACCACGTTTCTCTCCGCCCAAGGGCACCCTGGCACCAGGGAGGGACAAGAGGAGGCCGCTCTACAAAACGGTGCCTCTGACCCCCAGATCTTCCTTTCTGGAGGCCATTTGCCAGGACACGGAAATCTCTCTATTACAACGGAATGCTTCTCCATAATGGACTTTGTTGGAACAGGGCTTTGCCGCCCAATCCAGCAGCAAAACATGTTTCAGAGCCCAGAAAAAAGATGACATTGAGAAGTTCTCCTGATTGTAAATGTTGCCTGTGGAAGGCAGTCCAGTTACTCCTTCCGATCATGAGGCTATAAAGTGCCTTGTTTTAGCAACCCCTTCCAGGAACTTCTTCTTCCTCCTACCTTGTCACTTCAGTGGCCCAGGACGAGCAGCTGGATGTGCCCTGATCCCGCACAGCGGATGCCGAATTGTGTTGGCAGAAGCAGACCTTTAAACACAGCCGAGATATCTGTCTGGGGGTTGTTGCGGGGACAGCCTTAACCTCCTTGCTGCCAAGTGCCTGTGGAAAGCCTCTACACCCAAGCATTCTAGAAGCTTCTGAGGGTGTGAGGCCTCCTCTGCATCCATTACCCCTGGGGGGATGTCCCACTATGAAGTGTGGTGTTGGGAGGCAAGCGGCAGCTAAGAAGGGTGGTGGTGGCGGGGGGACAGGGAAGGACGGAGCCCAGCAGAGGCTCAGCTCTCAGAAGGCAGGGAAGGGAACTGGTGGCCAGGAGCGGAGCTCAGTGGGGGGCAAACACACGTCGTTCTCTCCCGACTGCTGGCTGTTTTGGTGACCCTCCCTCTACCTGTTGCCTAGACTGGGTAAATGCCTGTGTTTCATTTCTTTTATTTCAATTGTTCTCTTAGGACCTATTCCATCCCGGCCCTGGGTTAACTCTTGGATGTGGCGTCAGGTGATTCTTCCGGTCCTGGCCAGTGTTCCCTCACCGCTCCTGTGTCCCTCGGGGCTGACGCCGGTGGGGGCCACAAATCTGAACTTCACTGCGGCATTCAACATACACCTGGAGACCCCAGTGGGCTGTGAGCCAGGGATGAGTGAACTGCTCAGGCCCCAGCTCCAGGCCTTGGCTTGCGCTTATACAGATTTAGACCCAGCATGGCCAAAATGGGCCTCTTGGGACCCTCTGGGCCAGGGCCAAGCACTCCCCCATGCTTCTTGGATTCCTCAGAGGTCCTAGTTTGCAGCACCTGGCAGGACACAGGCAGAAAGGACGGATGCTTGCATGGGGTGTGGTTTCAGGAGCCGGGAAGAGCCTCTCTCACCCTGATCCCTTTCCTACTGTACCCCCAAGCCACCTTGGTTGTCTGATGCCCATAATTCCACAATCAAACCTTCATTCCTTTGGGGCAAGCCAAACTTGGACTTTAGCCCATATTAAAA
The DNA here is from genome assembly GCF_018350215.1 of Panthera leo. Classification (NCBI taxonomy): domain Eukaryota; kingdom Metazoa; phylum Chordata; class Mammalia; order Carnivora; family Felidae; genus Panthera; species Panthera leo. The sequence continues at coordinate 68,067,295 of NC_056690.1, forward strand.
TGCCCATCCCTGGGAGTGGCGTCATTAAAATCTTATCAGTCACTTATCTCTTAGAATGAATAAGTTCATTCAAATAAACTCAGCTGAACTCAAGGGCCTCGTTTGTGTCTGGGCCTCTGCTGGGCCTTCCGGGGGGATGGGAAGGTGCGAAAACATAGTCCTTGCTTCCAAGGCCCATAGGCTCCTTCCTGAGGGCAGGCTTTGAGGAAGGGATAGGAATGTGCCGGACAAAGGAGGAGGAGGGAGAGGGAAAGAAGAGACCCATTTCTGCACCCAAGCATGGTGTGATGCACGCCCAAGGGACTTGTCACTTCCCCCCCTCCCCCACAGAATTTTTCTCACCAGAGAAGTCTGGCACAGGCGCATAGCAGACGGGAATTCATGCTCCCTAAACAAAGGTGAGCCGACCACAGTTGGCATTTCTGCTCTGCTATGTATTAGCCGTGACTCAGAGTAAGTGACCTAACAAGCTCTCTATGCCCCAGCGTTCTCATCTGTCAAATGCGGAGAAGAACAATACCCACCTTCTAGGGTTGTTATGAGGATTGAAAGGATGGTAAGCCTGATGGACTTATCATTCCCTAGTAACTTCCAGAATCACTGCAAAGAGATGTAATTGTCTCCTGCTTCAACAGTGGGCCCATGTATGCTGCTTGCTCCCAGATAAGATCACGGACAAGGTAATGAGATGTCATATATCGAGGCATTGGTATGCATGTCCCAGTTTATTATAACAAGGCAGGAGAGGCAGCAAAGGCTGGGAAAGACTCTAAAGTTTCCTTCTTTCTTTCTTTAATTAAGAGAGAGGGAGAGAGGGGGGGGGGGAGAGAGAATGCGAGCGGGGGAGAAGGGCAGAGGGAGAGAGACAGAATCCCAAGCAGGCTCCACACTCGGCACAGAGCCCGATGCGGGGTTCCATCCCATGACCCTGGGATCATGACCTGAGCTGAAATCAAGAGTCTGGGACTCAACGGACTGAGCCACCCAGGGGCCCCTCTGAAGTTTCTGATAGGAGGACAGCAAGCACAGAGGGTGGGCCTTGTAGTAGCAGCTGAGGGCAGCTTCGGTCTGGAAGCAATAGACCACATACTTCTCAAGAATCTCAAGAAGGTGAAGGGGCCAATGGATGGGGGAATAGGGTTTGCCACAGGCTCCCAGAGCATGAAACTGTGTCATCAGGGGGAAGCGACAGTTGGCAGTCTCTAAGAGAATGTAGCCAGACCTGAATCTCTCAGGCAGTAGGTCCTCCAAGAGAGAGGGAAGAGAGCAGTCCAGAGTGTGAGCACGGGGCTGGCGGGTGGGGGCAGGGCAGCCCCTTTCCTGTTGTCCCAACAGGAGAGGGATGGTATCACGTCATTCTTTTTCCAGCTACTTAGTGCAAGAGTTAGGATGTGACTGCAGGCCAGAGTCTAAACCCCATGCTCCCTTCACTGAATTATGCTACCTTGTTAAACATAGAATTTTATTTTTATCGGCACATACGTGTTTGATTTTAAAATGTATACACGTCCGTGAATAAAATTTGGAAAGCAAAAAAAAAAAAAAAAAAAAAAAAAAAATCACGTTAATAAAAAGAAATAGACACCTCTGTTGCTACCTCCTAAAGGCAATTCCTGTTAAAAAGGAGTTGATAATGTGAGTACCCGGCCTGGCCGGGAGGATGTGCTCAGTCTACATTAGCCAGGATTAGTATCTACTGGTAAATCTCTTCAGGGGAAACCGAGTGTTGGCTATGCTGAGCTGGGCTTCGGGCTCAGTGTAAGGAATGCTGGTCATGGACAGATGCTAGGACCTCTTACGGAGGTCTGGGATCTTCGGAGACCCCTCCCTGCCCTGGCCAGTGTCCAGGGCAGGTTCGGTGACTCTGGCCCAGGTGGGAGGCCTCTGAGGGGCTCTGGCTCCTTCTCCAGGATCCCCGGCTGTTGTGCTGACCATGTGTGGGCCGTCTCAGCCAGAGGTGATCAGAGGCCAGGCCACTGATGGGTTAGCGCTTGTCCCAGGCAACTTGTGGTTGTCCCAAGAGGGGCAGGCTGGGCAGTTAGGCTGCCTCTCTTCTCTCCCTGCACTAGGGACTCTGAACATTGCTGGCCAATTCACCTTCTCAGCAGACAACTTGGATCATGCCATCCTCTAGCTCCAACACCTTCAATAGGTTGTTGGTACTTTGGACCGACTATGGGTACTTGGTACTTAGTACTTCACCCATGGCATGAAGGAGAATCCCTTAAGCTGGCATTCACTCTGCCCCTACCTGCTTCCTGGGTGTTTCTTTTTCTCACTGCTGTTCCCACCTAATAGCCCCAGCGAGCACTCGCTGAGCTCTGAGGCTGTGCTCCGAACTGCTAAACAACCTCGTGAGGTAGGTACTATTATTACCTTCATTGCGTAGATAGGGCACTGAGTCACAGAGAAGTTAAGAAACATACTCAAGGTCACCTAGCTAGCTGGCGGAGCTGGGATTGAATCCCAGTAAGCCAGGCTTCAGACCTGCTGTTCCTATTTGCGGTCCCACGGGGCCACACCCAGGGATCTGTCAGTCTGGATCACGTCCTGTTCCCCCAACACCCGTGCATGGTCCTGCTGAGCGCCCCACTGCTCAGGCAGAACACGTCCTGCCCTGCTTGCTGTCTTGGAGATGCACATGCCATTGTATCTGCCTTATTGGGTTCCAAGGGCTCGTCTGTGCATCCCTGGTCTTCCTACAGCAGCCCAAGCTGGCCTAGAACTGTTTGTTAATGAATATATGATGAATGAATGAATAAATGAGTGAATATATGATGAATATATGATGTGAATGAATATATGATGTGCAACAGGTTTTAAACTTGGCAAGCACTCCAATACTTCCCATTTAATCAAGTTCTGTGTTGGAGTGGGTATTATTGTCCCCATTGTGTAAATAATAACAATAACAATAACAACAATAATAATAATAGGTTCCATTTATTAAATGCTTACTCTGTTAGGTACTGTGCTAAAGGGTTACCATATATTTTCTCAGTAACTGTTTCCAACTATTCTGAGCAGTAGCTTCAATTACCCCATTTCCCAGATGAGAACACTAAGGGTCAGGAATACCAAGGGACTTGCCCAGCAGATTCTTGGAGGGCCACCCCTGCATCTTCCAGTGCTGGTTCCTCAGCCCTGGCTATTTGCTATCCAGGATCCACTATCCTCCCAGGTCTGGAGGAGGCACTGAGAGGGCGTCCCAAAAGGACGACATCTGAGTTCTATGAACAAAGGCAAGATATGAGGAAGTGCCAGTGTATTCGGGTGACAAGGGGGACGCTGGGGTTCCTATGAGAAGGTGAAGTCTCCAAGTCAAAGAGTTGAATACGGTGTAACCTTAAAATACGATTCTTGCCGGCTGAGTGTGGGGGGGTCTTACAGATCCCTTTTCAGGATGTGTTTGCTTTAAAAATAGGCTACGTCCGGGGCGCCTGGGTGGCGCAGTCGGTTAAGCGTCCGACTTCAGCCAGGTCACGATCTCGCGGTCCGTGAGTTCGAGCCCCGCGTCAGGCTCTGGGCTGATGGCTCGGAGCCTGGAGCCTGTTTCCGATTCTGTGTCTCCCTCTCTCTCTGACTCTCCCCCGTTCATGCTCTGTCTCTCTCTGTCCCAAAAATAAAAAAAAAATAAAAAACGTTGAAAAAAAAATTAAAAAAAAAAAAAAAAAAAAAATAGGCTACGTCCTTATTCTTATTCCTAGTTGCTCTCCCACTTCTCAGATTTGATTCGAAGTGGTCAGAGCTGAGAGCTGGGCTCACGCGTGCCACACCCCCACCCTGCCCTGCTCCTGGGAGCTGCCCAGCGGCTGCTGTCTGATGCCTGCTAATACCAGACTCGAGACCAGTGACGGATCCGATCCCAGGGAAGGTATTTTCCCCAATTTTTCTTATTTCTCGGTGAACTGCTGTTGCCTTTTCACCTTATTCTACTTCATTCTTTCTTTTCTACTCTTTAAAGCTACCATTTACTTTCTGAAAAGACTAAAAGCAGATTTACCTACCCCCCCCCCCACGTATGTACATACATACACGCATACATGCATACATGTGACGAAGAGCAGCCGTGCTGTCCTCCTCAGCCAGTTTGGGATGTTACTCTGAACATCCACACCTTCGGTTAAATGAAACCAGGCCATGCACGGGCTACAGTGCTAAATGGACTTAGGAAGAGAGAAGTGTTACAATGAAAGCATAAAGATTTGGTCTGGGCCTTCACCTTAGTCTCACAGTCTAACAGGAGAGGAACACTGACGCCCCAAATGCCCCCTAGGCTCCCATTACCTTGGGCTCCACCAAATGAATGATACAGTCGTAAGTTAGCCCCACAGGAGCTTACAGGAGGGACCCACCGCCTTGAGGTCGGGCTGTCAGAGAGCCTAGACCTTGAAGGATGGACAACATTTAGGGACAGAGAAGCTGTAGCCCTAGAAGGGGCTGGGCAGATGGTCTATCAAACACAAGACAAAAATCAGACCTGTATAAACAAAGGCACAACAACAACAAAATGAACGCAGGAAGTGTGTTCGGCCTATCAAGTGGTTCCATTTTGGTCATGTGATGGATAGAAAGAAACTGTGGATGCGAGCCTGAGAGTAGGCTGGGGTGGGGGGGGGGGCGGGTGGTGGTCGTGAAATTATGGAGCTTCTGCAATGCCGGTCTAAGGAATTTGGCCTTGATTCCTTAAGGGATAAGGCAATGGGGAGTCACAGATGGTTTTTGGATGCAAGAGTGATGCGTTGAAAAGCAATTCGTTTGGTGGTAGCATGTGTGCAATGTCCCTGGACGTGGGCTACCCGTCACAGAGGGAGGAAAGGGGCTCTGAAAAGATGAAATAACCTAAACCCATTATTTCAATTAAGTAGGACAATCTTCCTCACGGCTTAAGAGTGATGCCTGGCCCAGACTTAAGGGTCAGGTTCAGAAAGCGGGGACCCTGCATTTGTCGTTCCTCTAACTCTGCTAAGTGGTTCTGATGTACATGAAAGCAGTACCCTCACTCTGCACTGTGCACGCCGACCACCCCAGAATCATTAAAATACAGATTCTGATTCAAGAGGCCTAGGGAGGCGCCTAAGAGTTTGCATTTCTTTTTTATTTTTTTTTAAACGTAGTTCTTAATTTTTTATCAAAATTTTTTTAACGTTTGTTTATTTTTGAGACACAGAGAGACAGAGCATGAACGGGGGAGGGTCAGAGAGAGAGAGGGAGACACAGAATCTGAAACAGGCTCCAGGCTCTGAGCTGTCAGCACAGACCCCAACGCGGGGCTCCAACTCACGGACCGCGCGATCATGACCTGAACTGAGGTCGGACGCTTAACCGACTGAGCCACCCAGGCGCCCCTTAATGTTTTATTTTTAGACAGATTCTTTTTTTTTTTTTTAACGTGTATTTACTTATCTTTGAGAGAGAGTGTGCAAGCGGGGGAGGGGCAGAGGGAGAGAGAGGGAGAGAGAGAGAACCCAAACCAGCCTCTGGAAGCCTGATGCGGGGCTTGAACTCATGAACTGTGAGATCATGACCTGAACCGGAGTCGGATGCTTAACTGACTGAGCCACCCAGATGCCCCAAGAGTTTGCATATCTAATGAGCTTCCATCGGGTGCTGATGCTCCCAGTTCAAGGGCCACACTTTGAGCAGCAAGGAGACAAAGTTTTGCCCTAACCCTAAATAGTTGTTTTCCACCCTTCAAAGCTTAAAATAAATAAATAAATAAATAAATAAATAACCAAAACCTTTTACCTGGGTACTTCAGCCTAATTAATCAGACGCTGAGGTTGCAGCCAGACCTGGGTATAGTATAAAAGGTCCCCGCGTGCATCCAGAGCAGGCAGGGCTGAGATTCTCCATCCCTAACTCTGGAAGGTAAGCCTCGTCAAGGGTAGTCCCCCGATTCAGAGCTGGGTGCTGGCGGCAGGAGTATGGCCAGCAAGCAGAGCAGTGAGGTGGACAGCCCTGAGCCCTTCCCGCCCTTGGCTGACAGCCGGCACTCAGGAAGGTTCACATGGGGTGGGACGCAGGCGTGGAAAGTGACGGGAAAACACCCACATCCAGAGACAGCATGTGCTTTTTCCTATAAGCCCCCGGATTTTGTCAGGTCATAAAAGGGGAAGGCGAGGCGGGGGCTCGCACGAGGCAGTCACATGGCCCGTCTCTGTGTGCCAACTTCGAAGCAGGGGTGCTCGGCCTGCGGAGAGGAAATGTGTGCTCCGGGGAGCTCCTCCAGCTGGCTGGCTGGCGGCCAGGGGCGGCTGGCTCTTGGGGTTTGGTTACCCGTTCCTGATCCTGGGGTGTGAATCTCTAGCAAGGGGAGTTCTTGCCCGAGGAGTTCAAAGCCGCTTGCCATGACACCTAGAGAGTTCTGGACACCATTCTGCCATGACACCTAGAGAGTTCTGGACACCATTCTGCCCTTTCCTGAGCCATCACAGCCTCTAGGCACAATGCTGAGCTGGCCTTACAGATGAGTCAGGCAGCAAGAAAGACCCTCTCTTTGTTCCCGCTCATTTAAAGGGCCTGGTTGAGCTGAGCATGCTCAGTGGGGGGCACTGAGAAAGAAAAAGGAGTAGAGGATGGTTGATGAGCAAGCAGGGGGGGGGGGGGGGGTGAGGGGGGGTGGCGGCGTCAGGGGAGTGGAGATAGGTCAGCCCTAGGAATGCTCAGCATGGTCCTGGCCGGTCTTTTGAGCCTTCACGCCCCCAATCCCCTCCCAAAGCCTTCACTTCCAGAAAGGTTGGCCAACCAGGCACCTCGGCTGCAGGATGAGTATTTCCTGCTCTGCTATCTGAAGCGGACCCACCCCCCTTCCTGCCATGTCTTGTCGGGGGACTCCAGCCCATCATGCTCTTTCCTCTCTGAGCTCTTGCCGCAGATGTGCCCTGGGTACCCTTATCTCTTTATGCAGCTTCTCCCTGCAGCTGTGCTAGCCCACAGAAATATAGTATAAGCCACACATGCAATTTCAAATAGTCTGGCAGCTGCATAAAAAGAAGTAAACAAACAAATTTTAGCCATATATTTTAACCGACTATGTCCAAGATATGATTGGTTCAAGATGTATCGATCATGATGTAAGTCCCCTTTTTTTTTTTCTTTTTTTGAGGCGGGGGGGGGGAGGGAGGAAGGGGGCTGCCATCCAAATCTAGTATTTTTTTTTTAAGTAGGCTGCACGCTCAGCACGGAGCCCCGCATGGGCTGAACCCACGGCCCCAAGATCAAGACCTGAGTTGAAATCAAGAGTCGGATGCTTAACTGACCAAGCCACCCAGAAGCCCTGAAATCCAGTATTTTATATAGTCGCGGGGAATATATACATTTGGGGTAACCACATTTCAAGTGCTCAGTAGCTACATGCGGCTCATGGCTATTGTGCCGGACATCTCTAGCCCGTATGCACTCTGAAGGCAGGAATCATTTTATGAGAGCTCACAGGCACATTGGAAGTGAACGCTGAAGGAAATCTTAGGACTACCTGGTCCAACTCCTGCACTCTGCACGTATGGGAACAGCCTCAGCCCACGAAGGAAGTGGCTGGCTCTGCCTCTCAGGGTGGCGAAAGGCTGTGGCCAGGCCAGAGCTCCAATCTTGCAAACAGAACCCTAACGATCGTTTTGGTGCTGTGCCGTCTCAGGCTGCGTGGCCTCCCCGGTGCCGGGAGACTCCACCCGCTCGCCCACTGTGGGTTCCCGAGAAAGGTGTCCATTGATCGGTGCCCACTGATACCTCAGGGGCCACTCAGGGGGCCTCCGTTTAGCCACGTGGCACAGTCCAGCGCTCTGAGTGTTCCCACTCAAGCCAGTGCCTCCCTTCACCCCCAAGTCCAACCCTGGGTTAAGCCGTGAAGAGATAAGTACTCAGGAGGAAGAGACTCTGGCAAGCAAGCGGAGTGTGGATGCCAATCACACAATTCTTGGCAACAGAAGGCATCCTGGGAATCATTAAGGCGCCGCTATTGTAATAATTAGGGGACCATCCATCGAATCAGCCTGAGTGCCTGTTTCTCCAGAGCGGGTCCACACTTCCAGACACTGAGCCCTGGCTGAAAGGACAGAGGCCGCCTCCACTTACTAGACTCACTGTTTTGTTTTGTTTTTCATTAAGTTTATTTATTTATTTTGAGGGACAGAGAGAGAGCGGCGGGGGGGGGGCAGAGAGAGCAGGAGAGAGAGAATCCCAAGCAGGCTCCGCGTTGTCAGAGCAGAGCCCGACGCGGGGCTCGATCTTGCAGATGGTGAGATCATGACCTGAGCTGAAATCAGGTGTCGAAGACTGAACCGACCGAGCCACCCAGGCGCCCTAGACTTGTCGTGTCAATCAGTGCTCCCCATGCCCGCTGCAAACCTGAGCATCCTCCACACTCTGAACACCGGAGGCTCACTGGGCACCCCCTGGGTGAGCCCGGGCACCTCCGGAACCCTCAGCTGAGTGCACACCTTGCAGGGAGCAGCTGTGCCCAAGCCTGTTTATGCCAGTCGAGCTAGTTATTATTTCACAATTTAATGTAATGTAAACAGATGAAATGGAAGTCCAAAAGGAAAGCACGTTGAAGTTTTCACACAAACAAAATTGGTAGTCTCAAAGGTGAGTCATTGCAAAAATGCTGTTGGATGAGGTGTGGATGCGATAAGAAAATATTGGAAAGCAAACCAGGAACCTAGAAGGATTTCGCGCGCACATAGGCTTTGCGTGTGTCTTTACGTTCTTCGCTTTGATACATCCATTCGAGAAACCTCAGAAGATGCCTTATTTATGGGGATGTTTATGCAGGAACAGTGGGGAACCCGAACTAGTAGACTCATAATCAAATAAAAGGACTTGACTTGGCCTCAAAAGATTGGTGAGGAAATGCACCTTCAAATGGTCTAAGTTAAAATAAGACATTCAAGGTATTCATGTGCCTTTAGTTTCCGATGCCTGCCTTAACTGTTTTTTGTTTTTTATTTTTTGGGGGTGGGGGGTGGTGGAGTGGGGGCAGCTGACCGATTGACTACAGGTTTGATCAACTAGATAAAAGTTGATGGGGCCAAATGTTTGCTCAAGGGGAGGAGCCCATGAAACACAGCTGGTCTCCACTGAACATTGAGGTTGGAGGTATACAGGGTTTGCAATTTTTGAAAATGTTTTATTTATTTTTGAGAGAAAGAGTGTGAGCACGGTTGGGGGCCAGAGAGAGGGTGGGGGGCAGAGGATTCTAAGTGGGCTCCTCGCTGACAGCAGCGAGCCCAAGGCGAGGCTTGAACTCATGAACCGAACTTTGAGATCGTGACCTGAGCCGAAGTTAGATGCTCAACCGCTCAACTGAGCCACCCAGGTGCCCCAGGGGTTTGCATTTTAATACAGAGGGCTCCTATTGGTCAGGGACCAGTCTGGACCAGGTAATTCAACAGAGAGCATTCAATGTGAGGGAACTCATGACAAACAATGGTGGGAAGCTGCTAGAATACCCAGAGAGCAGATGGTGTCAGCAGAGTGCAGCAGACTCCAAGGCCAGAGCCATGGTGGGTCACCTGGGAGGAGCTGGAGCCACAAACAGGACACAGGCATGGTGGAGATGCCACCAGATTCACTGCCCTCCTGGCCCAAGCTGGGGTCTCCCATGGGCCAAACCCAGCCAGAACCCTGTTGGCTGGCAAGGGAGCAGTGCTCAGGCTCCCCGCGTGCAGAGCAGGGAAGAAACGCATCTGAGGACAAACGGGCCCAGGATTGGCCCAGATCTCCCGAAATCCAAAAAGTCCCCCTTGAAGAAATCGACGTGGAATCTAAGGCTGATCGTGGAAAAGGGAAGACTTGGGGCCAGGGCTGTCCTCCTGGTGCCTTACAATGGCTCTATAACAAGTGACTACCTGTCCTGAGGCTGGCCGGACAGCAGGAAAAACAGTGGCAGGGATTCCTTCGGATGTAAGCCTAGGAGTTCACAGAAGAGGAAGCAACAAACTGCCCGGGGAAACCAGGAGAATTCACCGTGAGGCAACACCACGTTGCACCTGGCTTTTGAAAGTTCTTTCCTCAAAGCTCTTTAGGTTTCACAGGCTTCCTGTTGATGCTAAGCAAAATCCAAAGTAGGGCTAATTTAATCGGCCGCGGCACTCCGTCGTGGCTGTTGTCCAACTGCTGTCCTGAAGTCCTGGCTGCCTGGATAATGATGCTATCACCTGCCTGGGCCCCTCTCGTTTTCCCCTCATGTTTTTACTGCACGTGCAGACCTTCTGGGGACCACCAGGATTAGGCAGCTAACGTTGGGGTGGGGGGGGGGGTGGCACGTCCTAACTGTGGCACTTGACTAGCATTGAAGAGACTTGGCCGCTGGCAACCATCAGCCGGGTGTCTTAGGGCCAGGTCACTCTGCCTCCTGGGTCCAGGGTCCCCGTCTGTGAAAGAGGGGGCTGAACTGACCTTCTACATTTTAGGGTCATCCCTCCGACATTAGTTTTTGTCATACGGGCCTCTAAATGGAGACGAAGGAGAAAAGGGATGTTAGGGAGAAGGTAGATGGAGTCCAGGCAGACTTTGGAGGACGTCTAATAAAAAATTCCTCAGATGAGATTTTTTCCCCCCGTTATCATATGCTTTCCCCCCTAAAAGCGGAATTCTACGAAATAAATCCTAGTTAATTGAGGGTTCTGGTTACTTGGGGTGCAATTAATCAGGGTTTTGCTGCATTTCCAATTGCAGTGAGTTACACAGTGGTTTGCATATGCGGTAACTTCTTAAGTGACTTCTGTTCCCTGACCTCATATCTGTTTCATTAAAATTGAACACTTTGAAACGAAAAAGGGAGCATGGAGCGGAATGGTTCCACCTGGACACAGCTCTGGGGAAACAGCAGTCAAGGTGATGAAAAGCAGCGTCCAACCATGCCCATACATTAGCCACCCTGCCTGAAAGGCACTGATTGTATTTTCGACCACACTTCACAGCACTTTTCAACCTGGCCAGGCCTTCCTAGGTTATTCTTCTCGCTCTGGGGCAGGTAAATTTGGTATAAAAATCTCCCCCAACCCCTTCCTGGTACTCCAAAACCATAACTTAACTTGAGCTGGCTAAGCAATGTGAACAGATTATCTCAATACGGTCAAAATGCTGTGCATCAGAACTCGGGCATTCGGGAGTCTGGAGAAACATAAGGGGCTCTGTAGCAGACAGCGGTGTTGCCATTTTACACAGAGATGGATCAGAGGTCTGCAAAAGCAAAGCCATTTATAGACCTGCACACTTCTTCAAGCCAGACATCTGGGGGTCAAAGCGAAAGACCTGGGTGTAAGCTTCGAGGAGAGCTCTGGGGCAGGGTCCGCCAGTCGGGATCTCTGTATCTGATTATTAGGTGAATGAATGAACCAATGGGCTTTGCTGAGCTGTCCTCCTGCAGCCCGCACATGGCTGTCTCCTACCCTTGCTTCCCCTTGAGTATCCAGATGGAGAAAAGCCTATGGCCTACAAGCTGACAAACAGCAGGTAACTCCTATGCAGAACCCGGAGATGCACAGAAAGCTGTATTTCAATCAGGCGGGTGGACTACAGCCAAGGCAATCACCCAGCCTCTCCTCATAGCTGCCCTTTCTCCTGGAAACTTCAGTTACTGTCCCTTGACACCCAGCGCTCTGGTTTTATTGGGGGCTCGGATCCTTGGTCCCCTGAAAGCTCTCCCGCCCCTCTTCTGGAAGTGCCTTTTAATTCAGGCAGGTAAACACAGTTGCCTTCCATTAGCAGGACAGAGGAAAAGGAGAATGTGCCACGTGCGAGAATCTGATTAGAAAACTAAAAAAGTAGGTGGCATTTGGGTTCCTTCAGAGAGTGTGTGAGAGCAAGCCAGAGCGGAAGAGAGGAAACTGAATCACAGGCCTGATCCCTTACACACAGGTCACAAGCTGAGCTGTCACTTCTTATGAAAGTTCTGAAACGCTAAGTTCTCTGCAAATGTACTTGCAGTGCAGGATCCTTACGGAGAAAGGAAATGGGACTCCTAATGACATCAGCGTGGTTGCAAATTGCTTCCTGGGCTCTGGCATGACTTTATCCCTATTTTTTTATTTTCTTTTAAAATAATCGTCAGGATGTGACAATATTTGACGGGAGAGAGTGAAAGGGGAGGACAGGGTCTGGCTGGATGATAGCAGGTTGTTTGGGGGCTGAAGGCACTGCTCGGCCAGGGACGGGGGTCAGTAGGGAAGGGACAGTTGACGGGATGCTTCCCTCTGAGGTCAGAAGTCTGAATCTTGACATGACCTTGAAACCTATGAATAAATGTTGTCTCATCTTGTGGGGAGTTTGAGAGAAATGGGTGGAGAGAGGGCAAGGGGGTGTGGTGAGCCAAGTCAATACAGTGATCCTGCCCCCGGGATCTGCTTTTTGGCAGGTATCAGAGTCAGCATGGGGTCAAAGTCACTTTTCCTTACTAGATTTGCCAGTCCCTCAAGGGAAGGCTGAGTTTTACTGATGTCTGTATCTTTGCCCCGGCTACTGTCATTGCCATTATTGCTACAACCATTACCACTGTGGCGTCCATCACGACTCTCAACGTGTGGTCAGCAAATACACAGAATAAATAGAAAGGAGTCACCTTTGGGAGTGTCTGGCCAGCCCTCAATGACCCTCTTTTCCTGAAATCTGGCTCCTCTCTCACCTCCTAAGGTTCCTCATACTAAGGAACCCTGTTCTTTGACCATTGTTGACTAGATCAAAGACCATACCTGTTCTTTGACCATTGTTGACTAGATCAAAGGTAGATAACTGACTTAGGCTAGGCTAGCCCAGACTTTCTCCACATGTGGTTAGACCTGACAGCCATTTAAATGAGGATCTCCTAGAATGCAAATTGGTGCAGCCACTCTGGAAAGCAGTGTGGAGGTTCCTCAGAAAATTAAAAATAGACCTACCCTATGACCCAGCAATAGCACTGCTAGGAATTTACCCAAGGGATACAGGAGTACTGATGCATAGGGGCACTTGTACCCCAATGTTTATAGCAGCACTCTCAACAATAGCCAAATTGTGGAAAGAGCCTAAATGTCCATCAACTGATGAATGGATAAAGAAATTGTGGTTTATATACACGATGGAGTACTACATGGCAATGAGAAAGAACGAAATATGGCCCTTTGTAGCAACGTGGATGGAACTGGAGAGTGTGATGCTAAGTGAAATAAGCCATACAGAGAAAGACAGATACCATATGTTTTCACTCTTATGTGGATCCTGAGAAACTTAACAGAAACCCATGGAGGAGGGGAAGGAAAAAAAAAAAAAAAGAGGTTAGAGTGGGAGAGAGCCAAAGCATAAGAGACTCTTAAAAACTGAGAACAAACTGAGGGTTGATGGGGGGTGGGAGGGAGGGGAGGGTGGGTGATGGGTATTGAGGAGGGCACTTTTTGGGATGAGCACTGGGTGTTGTATGGAAACCAGTTTGACAATAAATTTCATATATAAAAAAATAAATAAATAAATGAGGATCTCCTATAACCCTCTTCTCTCATGCGCAAGGAAAACCAAAGACAGATAATCTGTAGAGATGAAAAGATTAATCAATTGTATAGATAGGAGCCAAGATGAGACAGGATATGGCCCAGAAAGACAAATATTGAGAAAATAATTGGTTGCCAATGGCTTTCCTGGTTCCATGAAGTCCGGTGACTGTAGTGTTTTCCCAGAGTTTAAGACCTATAACCTATCCCTGTACCCTTGTAACAAATGGTATTTTCACCTTAAGCTACCTTGAGTTGGTTTTCTTCACTTGCAACCCAAAGTGTCTTTAAAATTTTGTTTTAAGTTATTTATTTTTGAGAGGTAGATAGAATGTGAGCAGGGGAGGGGCAGAGAGAAAAGGAGACACAGGATCTCAAGCAGGCTGCAGGCTCTGAGCTGTCAGCACGGAGCCCAATGCGGGGATCAAACTCACAAACCATGAAATCACGACCTGAGCCAAAGTCAGTCACTCAACCAACGTAGCCACCCAGGCGCCCTGTTTTACTCGCAACCCAGTGTCTTAACTAACACCATGTGACTACGACCACCGTACTTGTCTCAGCAGGCATCACTACTCAATCACAGCAGTCTTCCAGCAAGCCTCGGAATCCTTTGTCTGCAAACCACTACCAACTGAGCCAAGTTAGTAGATAAAGATAAAAATCTACTGGCACAAACAAACCCCACAAACTGTTGGCTAACTCAGTCTGTGATGGGCTGAGGACCAAAAAGAGTACAAGAGAAGAACATGGGAGGGAACGATTCATTCTGAGCATGGACTTGACCATTGCGTGGGATTTATCCAGGCAGAGGTGGACAGGATACACTTTGGGCGAGAGAGGACATGGGCAGCGTTTGTGGATCAAGTCACAGTATGGTGGAAGGACCCAATATTCACCTTTGTGTCTTCCTAATCACAGATTACCAGGCTGTCTCTGGTTCTGGGAATACCTTTTTTGTTAGTTTTTTGTTGCTTAGGATGTTGTTAGGATGCTCTAGAAAGATCTGCTTGGAAAAGGAGCACTAAGCAAAGCCAAAAGTTGGCCTGAGCTACAGTAGGGATGCTTGTTCTCCCACTGTTTCCCAGTTCCCTGTGGGATTTGGAGGAAGGACCACATGACTTGGTACGTGTTGGTTTCCAGGTCTGGCTTTATCACCACTGCACTCTCTGTCCTGAATCTTGTGCTTTGGCTTCCCAGAATTCATTCTACCTGTTTTAGCCACAGCTTCTTTTTTTTTTTTTTTATTTTTTTTAGTTTATTTATTTTTAGAGAGAGAGAGCAGGGGAGGGGCAGAGAGAAAGAGAGAGAGAGAGAGAGAGAGAGAGAGAGAGAGAGAGAATCTCAAGCAGGCTCCACACTGTCAGCATAGAGCCAGATGTGGGGCTGGAACCCATGAACCATGAGATCATGACCTAAGCCAAAATAAAGAGTCAGACGCTCAACCAACTGAGCCACCCAGGGGCCCCTAGCCACAGCTTCTGATTTCCAATTGTGCGTGTTTTGGCTCCCACTTTGGACCATGCGGTGTGAGAGGACTCCATAACTGGTTTCAAGATGAAGTGTGTGACTGGGCATAAGCCAATCAGAGTTCCATGCTCTGGCTGCAGGGATTGGTTCAGGGACAGACATGTGACTCAAGACAGCCAATCAGCCCTACCAAAACGAACCCTAAGGCTTTGTCTCTAACAAACAGCAAGAGGTGTTCTCTTTTTTTCCTGCTGGGCTTGAGCTGGAGAGGGTGTGAGGCTGTCCCTGCCGCTACCCTCTTGCCTCTTTGCAGACCTGAGAATGAAGCAAAGACAGGAGACAAGAAACCTGCATCCTGAGCTTACGGAGCCTGGATGCAGGGATATCTGAATCTGACCCTACCCATGAATCACTGCATTATGTAGCCAATACATGCTGTTTCGTTTAAGCCAGTTTTCTCTCATTTGCATCCAAAAAAGTCTGATTACGCTCTGGGTTGGTTACCTCATCAATAACATGGGATTAGCAACGCTATCCTTTTGCATGGGACTGCTCCCAGGAATGACTGAGTGCCTATAAAATGCTGTATCAATTAGCAAATAGGCTCTAGTTGTAAATGATAACACCCAGTCCAATAAGTGGTTTCAGGAAGGGGCACCCAGTGTTCTGCAAAGAAAAATGAATGTGAAATATATTGTCTCATCTTTTACAAAATTTAGCCCAGCACACGCCCTCCAAGGACAGACGCTTAATAATAATAGTCAAGGGCTAAAAGTCGTTGAAAGAACACACCTCCCATGCTTCACCATTGACCCTGGGCGCTGTCCCCAATCTCTCCACACAGGGCGACAGGAGCCCGAAGAGGTCCCATGCTGTAGATAGCATTGAAGTGGACTTCCACTGTCACTCTGGCTTTAGATGACATTTTCCGACCACCCAGCACTTCCCCCCCTCCCTCCCCATATACACCCAGGCCTGCCTGTTTTGAAAACACCCAGCTCTACCTGTTTTACCAGGGGGTTGGGAGAGGTTGCAGGGGAGGGACTGGGCAAGTCTGATGATTGAGTGTGATCCCTTAATGAACCGGTAGGATGTAGCCCCCAACAACCAACCTCCCTTGCTAGTTGGGGTGCAGGGGGAAGGTCAGACAGCCCCAGTTGGTTCTGATAAGGAGCCTGGTTATCACCAGCCAATCTCAAGTAGCTGGAGCTTTTCCCCACCCACCGGGACAGGTACAATGGCTCCATTAATGGCCCTGGTTGTCCAAATATCATTCATCACTTACGACAAGCCAAATAAAAGGCGAAGGGTGCTCCCTCTGACACTTACTCCTGAACGCAATTCACTTTTAAATTATTTGTGCCTCCTTTAACCTGCAGGGCTGTAAGCCTTTCCAGGCTCCTCCGGGGAAGCCTGAGCCCAGAGCCGCTCCCGGGAAGGGGGCGCCCACACCCCCACGTCTTTGGCAGCAGCAAACTCTCCAGTTGGTTTCCCTTTGCTCCTCTCCCATCACCCGCCCCCTCACCCTGGACATTTGGTTTGGGGGAGGTGGACACGTTCTCCCAGGTTTTTCTCATCAAGCGCTCCCTTTTTAACTTTTCCTCCTTCGTCAGCAGATTAGGATTGGAAATAATTTACGTGCAAGTAGGTGATTCTATAGTTCAGCTTGCACGCTTGACAATTAACTAAATAAACTGCTTGGGGTCACTTGGAGTAACAATTCACAGACTTCCCCGTGACAGGCAAAAGTTAAACCCCTCGGCGTGCAGGACCTCCCCACGGGGCAGGAGGAGGCTGGTTCTGCGGGAGGGAAATTCTAGGCATCTTATTATTCACCCGCTCCCTTTCCAGTTCTGACCTTAAGAGTACTCTTAACCTTCCTCCTCCAGCTTGCTAATGGGGAAATAAATCTTGGGAGAGTATCTTAAATTCTTTTTTATCACAGACTGTATCACCGAGATAATAAGACCAGCCTTCAGAGTAACCATTAAGCCACAGAAGGTGTGGTCATCATTTATGATTTTTTTAGCCTTAATTGCTAGACAGACACTTTAAGTGGGAAGTCTGTCTAATGAGCCCAGTCATTAAAACATCAAAAACTGTTATCTGGGGTTTCTATTTTAGTTAGACATTACATTATTTTAATAAGGGGGCCGCATTTCTTGTCACAGGGTTTGGTAATGGAGGCTGAAGCAACCCCCCGGGGACTGGGGGAGGGAGAGGCAGACTTGCCTTTGGAAAACAAGGTCGCAAATCAAGACTGAGCTCTGGAAGGGGGATGCAGATGAGCAAATCTGGGAACCCAAGTGGGAGGAGGGCCTGCCGGTCTGGCCACGGGGACTGGAACCGCACCCTCGCCCAGGACAGGGGGAAGGCAGGTAGCGGGATGCTCTGGCCTCATTATGCTTCGTGTCCGCTTTCTGAGCCGTTGCTACGGCTCTGTGCACAGTGTCCTTGGCCTGGAAGGGCCTCCCCTCTTGGACACCTCCTCGCGGCCCGGGGGGATGTGGGCAGCCTGCAGGCCCAGCCCAGTGCCGGGCTCTGCGAGGCCCCCTTCTCCACCAGCTCCCTGTTCCTCCTTCCTCTGGACCCCCACAAAAGGTGTGCTCAGTGCCCCCCCGTGTAGCACTCCGGTCTACACCGGACGTTCTCGCACTGAAGCCTCCAGATTCCGACAGTCACTGTTGGCTACGTTTTACTGATCTGGACCAGTTACCGTCCAATGGAAATACGATGTGAGCTACAAATCCAAGCCACATGGGTAATTTCAAAATTTCCAGTAGCCATATTTAGAAAGTTAAAATAAGCAGGTAATTTTCCTTTTAACAGCATATTTTATTTAAAACAACACATCCACAATATTATCACTTCAACATGTAATCGATTTTTTTCAAATGGCTAATGAGCTATTTTACATTTTTTTTTTTTTTACACTAGGTCTTACAGCGCATCTCAATTTGGAGAAGCCACAGTTCAAGGGCTCAACAACTACATAATGGGGTAGAGGCTACTGTTTTGGACAGAACAGGTTTAAACAGATTTTCCAAGTAACTGTTCCTGAACACTTACTCCGTGGCAGGCACTGTTCTAAGCAGTTTATGTGCATTAATTCACTCAACAGTCACCACGACCCCGTTGAGTAGATACTATTATGCCCATTTCACAGATGAGCACACTGAGACACAGAGAGTTTGGGTAATCTGTTCCACACAAACACACAGAGCTTGTGAGTGCTACCACTCAAATGGGGCACATGATAGGTGTGGGCTCAGCCTGTCTTTGATATTCCACCATCAGCCCCATGCCCCTTCTAAATTCAGCTGAGCCCTAGAGGACTGGCAAACGTAGTGACAAATTCCCCACCAAACCGAGCCATCTGGGAGCAGGAGGTTCCCTCCCTCGGTGTGGCTGACATCCCTGGGCTCGGGAGCCGCAGGTAACCACCAACTGCCTGTCTGGGGGCATATGTCTAACACGAAGACATCCTCCTCCCAGAAAAACTGCCAACATGTAGCCATTATTTTGAAGAAAAAAAAAAAAATCCAGAGGGGATCCTTAAAAAGACAGCATTAAAAAAAACCCAACTTCTTAAAAAGCTTCTGACACTGACAACTTCAGAAGAACACCCTCAAACCCACGCTCACACGGTAGGAGGGCAAAAGGTAACAACAGGAAGTTGCTCTCATGGTTATTGTCACCTCCTTATCAAAATGATATTCATTAATGGTAAAGGGCCCGCCCCACACACTGCAGCCTAGAAGGTACTCAATAAATACTGGCTGGAAGAATTGAGCTAACCAGGTCTTCTCGGAGAAAGAACGCAAGGCTTGAAAGTACACAGTTCCAGAAAGAGCAATCTGGAACTACTTTCACCTAGACACAACTGAGAATGGTTATCAAAACCAGGAAAACAAGATAGCGCGACCAAAGCAGATAGAGGTTTGCACCAAATGCGAGCAATATCTCTCTGGTGGACGATGAAGGCAGGAGGGGAAAAATCTTGACTCCCGTGACCACGCTGCATTTACATCTCACCCAGTCAGCCCTCACTAGGTGTGCGCAAAACATATAAAGGCAGTCACAATTCACAGCATCATTGTTTGCTTTTAAATTTTATCCGAATCCAATTCAACTGATTACGCTTAAAAAGAAGAGAGGCAGGAAAGGCAAATATAAGACAGGAAAGATACACACACACACACACACACACACACACACACACACACACACCATAGAAGAAAATGCTGGGGTCCTAGTGGGTCACAGACCAGCCAAAGACTTCCAAAACTCAGAAAAGCATATTCCCAGAAAGAGAAATGAGAAGTCAGGTCTGGTCCCACCAGGAAGGCAAAGATTCAAAGAAAACAACAAAGGCATCGTTGGCAACCAGAGCTGCTGGCAAAGATAAAAGGATCACACATCTGAGCTGAGGGACAGGTTAATATTGGCCTGCTGGGGTGCAGGAGCTTCTGACCTAGAGCAGCACGGATCGCAGCACAGAAGAGTCACACAACTTGGGGTTGCCTGAGCAACTCTTTGGCTCTGTGGTCTGGGGCAATTTCTTTACCTCTCAAAGCTTTGCTGCCTTTATCTGTGAAGCAGGGGTAATGACAGCTGCCTTGGCAAATTGGACAAATCGGTAAAAAAAAAAAAAAAAAAAAAAATATATATATATATATATATATATATATGCGTAGAGTTACCATATGACCAATTCTGTTGCTCCTCACTATATACATAAGAGACATGAAAACATCCGTCCACGAAAACCACCTGTAGGTGAATGTTCCCAGCAGCGTCATTTCCAAAGTGGAAACAACCCAGATGCCTGTCACCTCATGACTGAATAGTCAAATGTGGTAGATCCATGCAATGGAATATGAGTTGCCAATAAAAAGGAATGAGTCACTGATACCTCCTACAATATGATGACCCCTGAAGACGTCATGCCAAGTGAAAGAAGCCCAGTCACAAAGGGCTTTCCGTTTTTGTGAGCTATCCAGAACTGGCAAATCTATAGAGAGGAAAGATCGATTAGTGGTTGTCAGGGGCTGTAGGGGGAAATGGGGAGTAACTGATAATAGGTCTCAAGTTTATTTTCAAGGTGATGGATATGTTCCAAAAGCGATTATGGTGATGTTGCAAAACTCTTTGACTCTACTAAAAACTTTGAACTGTACGTTTTTAACGGGTGAGCTGCATGGTGTGAATTATAGTTCAGGGGCACCTGGGTGGCTCAGTCGGTTGAGTGGCCGACTCTTTGATTTTGGCTCAGGTCAGGATCTCATGGTTCATGAGATCGAGCCCCGCATTGGGCCTCGCATTGACAGCACAGACCTGTTAGGGATTCTCTCTTTCCCTCTCTCTCTCTCTGTCCCTCTCCTGCTCATGCTCGCTCTCTCAAAAATAAACTTAAAGAAAAAGAAAAAAATCATAGTTCAGTAATGACATACATATATGTATGTGTATATGTGTGTGTGTGTGTGTGGGGGTGGGTGCAGGTGCGTGTGTGTGTGTGTGTATATATATATATATATATATATATATATATATATATATATATACATATTCCAGTCAGTGCCTGGCATATAAAAAGCATACCCAGTAGTCCCTGTTATCTGCAGTCTGGCTTCCTGTGGTTTCATTACCCAAGGTCAACTGCAACCTGAAATCAGATGATCGTCCTTCTGACGTAGGGGCAGAAGGTCCGCATAGCCTAAAACTACGTCACAGTGCCTGCGTTCTCCACCTCACTTCGTGTCATCACGCGGTGCTTTATCACCTCACATCATCACAAGAAGAAAAATGGGTGAAGAGCATACAACCAGATATTCGGAGAGAAAGACCACAAGTCACATCACTTCGATTACAGCATATTATTATAATTGTTCTATTTTATTATTGGTTATCGTGGTTAATCTCTTACTGTGCCTAATTTGCAAATTAGACTTTGTCATCGGTATGTACAGGAAGAAAAACCCACGGTAAATACAGGGTTTGGTACTACGTGTGGTTCCAGGCATCCACTGGGAGACCTGGAATGTGTTCCCCACGGATAAGGGAGGACTTAATCAGAGAAGCTACCTGGTAATTGTTGGTTGTATCAGATCATTTCTCCTCCTCATTTATTTGGTGTCACGATGCAAGAGGGGCAAGCACCACGGGGACCTAAATGCCCTCCTAAGTCAGTCTTGCAACAGGCAGCCGGCTTTAGGTTTCCCTGGGTGGTCCAGTCTCCAGGTGGGACAGGAGGGGTACAAAGAACAGGGAGTGGACCCAGCAGGGTGTGGGTGTGTTGGGCAACGTGAGGGCACACCTGCAGTGCCTCCCAGGCCCTGGGCAGGCCAGCCCTGCAGCACTGGGCTGCTGGGTGTGGGGCTTCTATAAAAAGAGCCCACGCCCAGCTCTCTTGGGATAATTCGGCCTTGACCTCTGCTAAAGCTGCATTCCCATAGTGCTTTGCCAAGGCTGGCAACACACTGATCAGTGCCTCCGTGGCTCTGCACGAGATGCGTTCCAACAGGGCAACACTAAACTGTGGCCAGAGTGTGCAGAGGCTGTATGGCCTCATCCTCTTCATTTCTGTCCTTTCCTCAGAAGACATGCCCTCCCTGCTCACCCCCAATTCTGCTGACATGTCCATTCAGGAAATGGGCAGCCTTGCTTCCCGTGCCCACTGCAGACCTGTACACGGCAAAGTCATTGCGGGCCCGCGGGAAGGCAGAGTCGAGTGCTGTTCACCTTCATTGCTCCACCCAAGGTGTCTGATACCCTTTGGTGGAACGGAATTGGACTCTCGGACCTCCTTTACCAAGCCAGGAGCTCAGCAAAGAATCTTCGTGCTCCTCACGGAGGCACTGCTGCATCTCAGGTGCAACAATCTGGGGGCTATGCTGGGCTTCACAGAACCCCTCGCACCCATGGCCCTACCCACTTAACACCAGCGGTGGCCCCCCACTGGGGAGCCCCAAAGGAGTCCCTGCACAGGCTCTCCAGATGCCCCTGGAGGAGGTGCTGCCCCAGGCCGTGGCGGTGGGGTACTGTCCCCGGTGATCTCCCAGGTCCCTTCCAGCCCTGATCAATGGCAGCCTGGTTAAGTTTAACAACCAGCTCTCCAGGACAAGGGGCGGGGGGGGAAGGCGCCCCTGTGTAGACTGCATCGATTTCCATGGAGTATATACTCCCACCATGACAGATTTCAAGGATGGTTTTATTGAACAATTGATTCACCAAATTCGTAAAATTTAACAATCAGCTAGAGCATTCCCAAGCTGGTAGCAGCCGGCCCCAGCATCCCAGGGCCTGATGTCGAGTGTCTTACGTACTGCTCTGAATGCTAATTAAAAATGTACACTGAATCAGGAAATCAATTGGAATATTCTATGGTGATATTTAAGAACCACCTAATCCTACTCCTAATAAAAATCCTCATAGCATCCTGGGACCTGAACCAGGCTGTGGAAAATGGAGAAATGTTTCCAGAAAGGCACCACTGCCGGCCCGCACCCTGAGGGGCAGAGTGATTATGGCTCTGGCTCCTTCCTCCCCGCCTTGCCTCCCATTCCAACCTGTAGCAGGAACCCTCTCCTCTTCCCAGGCCTCCCCTTGGAAAGCACCTGACAAACTCCTTCACCCCCAGGTGGTACAGACTTGATGTGAGCCTCCTCCTAGGGGACCTCGTGTTTCCAAAAGTGGCAACAAAAGCAAGAGGCAGAGGGTTCCAGACCTGGGCACAGGCTGGAGACGCAGCCCTGGGCGGCCAGCTCGCAGAGAGGCGGCAACTGTAATAAGAAACATGGAGGGTAAACCCTGTTCCAACCGGGGAGGGTTAGGGAAGGGGGCTGAGAAGATGGTGTGTGCAAGAAACTAAAATCCCTTAAAGGAGAAATATACTTAGAACTAGCCCCCAGGTTGGGGGCGGGGAGTCCTAGGAGAGGCAGGAGGGAGGGTTTAGAGGGGTAGTTGGGAAGGAGGCATGTAGGGGTGATGGATTCGTCCACTCTCCTGACTGTGGTGATGTTTTCATAGGCAGAGCTATCAAAGGGAACACTTTACGTGCCGGTAGCCCCCCGGGCAAACTGTGGACAGGGCTACTTGGCTCACCAGCTTGGACCAGACCGGACTGGCACTAAGAATTAGGGAAAGGGGACCTGGAGTAGGGTTGGGGGCCAGGGGATAGGACCTCCGTGGCTTCCCACCTCCAAACAGCAGGGATTGCAGGGGCCCAGGGAGGGGCGAAGGGAGGAGGGGAGGAAACGGTTATATAAGCTGGCTCAGCAGGCTTCTCGGACTGCCCTGAATTGTCTGTTTGTGAAGATGAAGGTGATATAATTGGAATCAGAGCCTCAGCTGAACCAGGAAATGAGCGGAGATTTAAATACCAGGAGGCAAAGTTTACCAAGGGGATAGGAGGAGAGAGGGAGGGAGAAGGGCGGAGGGGTGGAGATGTGGGAGGGAGCTCTGGAGGAAAGAAGGGGTCAGGAGAGAGAAGGGGGAGATGTTGGGAGACAGGAAGGATGAGGAAGGAAGGAGGGATAGGAAGAGGGTAGGGAATGATGGAGGAGGGTAGAGGGGTGCTAAGGAGGAGGGGAGGAGGGAGGGGGAAGGCTGAGGAAGTGGTGGGGGGAGACTGAGGAGGGAGGAGGAAGGGGGAAACTGAGGAGGAAGCAGGGGGAGGCTGAGGAGGAGGGGGGAGAAGTGGGGGAAGGCTGAAGAGGAGAAGAGGGAAGGCTGAGAAAGGTGGTGGGGGGGGGAGGCTGAGGAAGAGGGGAGAAGAGGAAAGGCAGTAGAAGGGCCCAGAAGAGGGAAAGAAGAGGAGGAAGAGGGAGGTGGAGGGCTGAGAATCAGTGAGGAAAGGTGCTGATTCAGCAAGGCCAGGGGCAGGTCACACAGTGGGCTTTCTGAGAAGATTCCTGGAGGTTGCCAGCACCATTCAGGCAGTCAACAGGGAAAAGGGAGCCTGGAGATGTTTCTGGAGATACGAGAGGCTGGGGAGGAGGCCAGAGGCGGGCCCAGAGGCTGGGCCTGGGAGAACCCGGGAGCTTGGCATGGCTTTCGGTGCTTCAGGACATGTGGGTGCTCCCGGACTGTAGGTTACACATGGCACTGACATGGGATCTTGCCTGGACAGGGTCCCCTTATGCCCTAGGGGATCGTTTCCGAGGCAGGACAGAATCTAGGGTCATCCCTGGAGTCGGAGCTCAGGTGTGGACGTGGAACCTCAGAAAACTCCACAGCTGCCCAGTGTAGCAAAAGGCAAGTTACCTGGGACCACAGCTACCAGAGAGCAGCTGTGGAACCAGCTGGTAGAGATGATTTCCTTAGCCCCCCTCCTCTTTTGCTCTCAAAAGGAATTCAGGGGTTCCTGGGGTTTGATTTTCTGCCCAGGAAAATGTCACCTCTTCCTCCTCCCTCATTAAGATAAAACCTCTCCCCCCAAATATCCGTCAGAGTGAAACTCCACCATTAGAAAGTCATTCCTTTCAGTGTGTCTGAGGCTGGAAGAGTGACGTTACTTTTTCACGGTCACAGGTGTCTGACTCCAGAGCCCAGAGGAACTTCTTTTAACCTGAGGGGAAACAGTGGGGTGCCCTCAGGGGTGAAGCATCCAGGAACAGTAAGTAGCAGCAGGATGATGTGGAGGGATTGGCAGACTCCAGGGCCTGGAGTTTTTTCATGAAATTTACGAAAATGAGAAGCCGTCAAGAGGAACCTTGCGGTGCAGAGATTTAAGAGATGTTAGTGCAAGGAGGCTAGCCTGGCCAAGCAGGAATGTTAGGCCAAAGAGAGCAGGACACCGAAGGTGGTAGGCTTTTCCCAGCCCGGGAACCCCGGGAGCGGGGAGATTTGGGGAAAGACAGAGCCGTGCAGACCTCAAGGTCCATCTACTCTAATGACCCCATTTTGTAGCTGAGGCAACTGAGCCTCCGAGAGGGGAGGACCCTCAGCGAGCCCAGGATGATGGGCCAGACCACAGGTTCTCCCCTTACTCCGTTCCAGGACTGACCACTCGAAAGCACTGGCAAGTTACAGGAGCCTGGGTAAGTGCCTTGTGCCCTGCTCTGCCTGTTCTGTTCTCAGTGAGGCGGAACTTGCTCCTGGCCATGGGGTCACTGGATTACCAGAGTGGTGAACCGTCCCTGCAACCGTAATAAAGTGGGGAGAGGGAGCGCTTGGGTGGAAGGCACTGAGTTTTGGGAGACAAAGTCCTGGCGGGGGACATAGCTCAGGAGGTTCTGGAGTAGGGACACTTCCTGGAGGAGAAGAGCTTGGAGCGGAAACAGGGAAAGACACACTGTTTTGGTTTCCCTTGTTGGTTTCCCTGCCCCTTCCTGTAGGGCCCCTTCACTTTCCGGAATTGGAGAGATGCAGAAGTGACTTCTGCCATTACAAATGATGCTTATGGGGGCACCTGGGTGGCTCGGTCGGTTAAGCGTCCGACTTGGGCTCAGGTTGTGATCTCACAGCTCATGAGTTTAAGCCCCATGTCAGGGTCTGCGTGAACAGTTCAGAGCCTGGAGCCTGCTTCAGAATCTGTGTCTCCCCCTCTCTCTGCCCCTCCCCTGTCTGCACTTTCTCTCGCACGCGCGCTCTCAAATATAAATAAAAACATTAAAAAAAATTATGCATATGGGGGCACCTGAGTGGCTCAGTTGGTTGAGCGTCTGACTCTTGATCGGCACGATCCTGAGATGAAGCCCTTCGTTGGGCTCCGCAAGGAGCTTTAGATCCTCTCTCTCCCTCTGTCCCTTCCCTGCTCATGCTTGCTCACTCGTGCTCTCTCTCTCTCTCTCTCTCTAAAAAAAAAGATGCTTATGACCACTTGGTAACTTGCAAGGCTTATGAATTTGAGTGAAAAAGCAGGATACAAAATTGTAAACGGTGTGCGCATCACCGCATTGCAACAGACACCCACACAAATGGTGCCTGCCTGGCAAGGAGGGCGGGGCCAAGTGCTGAGCGAGGTTGTCCGAGGCAGGGCCTGGATGAAGAGGACGGCAAAGCGGGAGAGAGGGGAGCAGGACAGGGACTGTGGATGTAGGTTACATTTTCTAGACATGCTACACGGAGCAGGCGTTACTTTATTGAAAGGAGGAAAAATACTACATTTTCAAAAAAGAAAAAGAGCCTTCTTGCGCAGGAAGAGACCCAAACACGAGCAGCTCTTCACCCCACAAATACTTCCTTGCCTTGGCCCAGGCTCAGGGAACCTGGTTTCCGCCCGTCCCCCATGGTCCACGGGCTTCGCGAGCAGCAGGACGGTCGGGAGACGCGTGTGTGCTCAATGGGGACGGACCACTCGGCTCAAGTGGCACCGCAGGCTGGACAGACGGCTGTCTTTCCCAGACTAGGAGACTGAGGCCCAGAGAGATAAAGTGACTTAACCACAGGCCCACGGGAAGGTCGTTAGTGGGAGAGACCACGGGTCCTTAAATGCAGCGTGGTGACCATTTCTGTTCTACATACTGCTTTATGGAATTTATCACAGCCATCATCATCATCACTGGGCGCAGCAGTCTTGTCTCACAAGGACAAAAGAGATCATTTTCTGTGTGTCTTTCGCACGCAGTCCTCGGGGCCCCTCCGGGCCCCACACCACGCCGATCAGAGGGTAGTCGCCCTCTGGCTTCCGTGACCACACGTACATTCGCTGCCCTGCATCTGCTGGCCGCTCTGTCCCCTCACCTGGTTGGAAGAACAGACCTCTAAAAGCCTCTCCATTGCTGGCACCTCTTCTCCAGCCTGCAGAGCCTTTTTAAGAGGCATGCTCTTTAGGGAGCTAATTACCTAATTAGTGCATCTAGAGGAAGGCTTAAGTCATGAGGCTGATAATAAGGCAAAACCCACGGAACAATTGTGCTAGGCGGCTCCTTGCTGCCAGCCTCGTTGTCTGCGTCAAATTATTAATTACGATTCTTAATCACTCCTTTTCCCGTCAGAACCCCGGAGATTTCATTCCCTTCATCGCCTGGCCTTCCTAGAATACGCGGTCCTGAATGTCTTTCTTCTTCAGGGCGGTGGGAGGGGTGGACGGCTACATCTAGACTAAGGCGGTCATGCTTTCTGCCCGGACCCAAGAGCCACCGGCCTGACCGCTGAGATGGGGTCTCCCCCTGCCCGTGGGTGCTGTCCTGGGGAGGGTGTGCTTGGGCGGGTAGGGCCAAGGAGGGGGTCCAGGATGCGGAGAGGGTGCCGGACAGGGCAGGGGAGCCCAGAGCAGCTGTTGTTAGCCATGTGACAGGGGTGTCAGGCATAAGAGAGATTAGGTTTACTCCACTGTTGCAGGGCAGAAACAGAACCGGTGAGAATGCTACGTGGAGGTTCCATTCTGGTATCACGGGGTAACTCTGCCAGTTAGAGCTGTGTCAAGGACGGTGGGGTCTGTCTGGGGGCCAAACCAGCCTCCAGTGCCCGGACGCTTTCTGGCGGCTGGAGGATTCCTCCCTCCTCTGTGCCCCTTTCTACCCTAAACTGACCCCCGCCCCCGCCCTGAGGACAAGACCGTGCCTGACTCACACCTGTGTCCCTCTCACAGCCCCCCGGGGACAAGAGCTCCACCAACGTCTGTGAATTTGAGTTGGAATAAAAAACAAGCCCAGATTTCAACGCATCAAAAAACAAGAACAGAAAATGGAATATTGGGATTGGGGGGGAAAGGTCAACGGGGGCTTAGTTTTCGTGCTCGCCTTTTCTCCAAGGGGCGGAATGAATTCCTGTAATATTTGTGACACCAACAATGAAACTTCGAGATCCGAGAGTCAATATGAAACTTTACTGGAGTCCTGAGATGGCATTTTCTCCTTCTTCTAAATATTTGGTAGCCCAAGGTGAGCTACGACTCAGGACTGTTCTGAGACTGTCACAGCTGTTAGGGGAGGGGGTGGTGGGGAGAGACATTGGGAGGACCGGGGTACAGGAGGCAAGTTCTCCTTAACCTCGGGTGTGACAGAGGATAAGGTGGCTGCGGGGTCAGCTCAGCCACAACGGTGACCCTCACTCTGGGGCCTTCTTGTAGACGGACTTCCCATGTTCATTCATTTTTAGAGACCAACCTTGTCAAAACAAAAATCAAAACATCTGTGCATATAAAACAGAAGAAACTCAGGCATAGCCCGTCGAGGAAGAAAAAAGAAAAAAAAAAAACCCACAAATGCACAATGTTTTGATAGGCAAGTTAGCAGTTTAGGACCTAAAATTATTATGTACATTTTCTTTGAGCTGGCAATTCCACTTCTCACTGCTTATCCTAATAATTAAGTACGTGCAATGGTTTTATTACCCGGTATTAATCTCAGTATTGCTATGCCATGGGAAAAAATTTTAAATGTCCAAAAAAAAAAAAGGTTAACGTATGAGATGGTACATTTATACAATGAAATGACTTGTAGCCATGAAAGTAATGCAGATAAATAATTTACTAGCATGGGGATATGTTCTGTTGTGACATGTACAAACATTGCTGTATAGAATGATCCCAATTTGCATACTAAGACATGTTCACAGAAAAATGTCTGGAGTAATATAGATGTATATTTTTAAGATTTTTTTTAAAGAGTTTATTTTGAGAGGGAGACAGAGCATGCACGTGTGTGTGGGGGGGAGGGGCAGAGAGCGAGAGAGAGAGAGAGAGAGAGAGAGAGAGAGAGAGAGAGAGAGAATCCCAAGCAGGTTCTGCACTGTCAGCGTGGAGCCCGAGGCAGGGCTCGATCCTACGAACCATGAGATCATGATCTGAGCCGAAATAAAGAGTTGGAAGCTTAACCCACTGAGCCACCCAGGCGCCCCTGGCATAATATATATTTATAATAATCACGCTCAGCAAGAGGATTATAGTGGTTTCATTCCCTTTCTCTTATTGTCTGTATTCTCCTAATCCTGTCTTTCAACAATGGATGTGTGTTACTTCTACAATTTAAAAAAGAAGTTTAGTACTATGTGTCCTTTCTCCAGGAAAAGAAGATCATTGCCGACGGTTGAGAAAAAAAGCTTTGCAAAGTGTATGTGTAGAAACCCATTATGTGTGTGTGTTTGCGTACATTCAGAGAAAAACGAGAGGAAGATTCTAAGAGGATTGTAACAGGGGATGAAGGGTACCCTTTCTAAATAGCGGGAAGATGAGTATTTCGGTTGTTTAAACCTTTCTATGTAAAATTACTATTTTAACATAAAAAGCTTTGAACTTAAAGACCGCGTGGCCTCTTAATTGCTTACTGGGTTCAGCGCTTTAGAGAAAGGGTAACAGTCATCCATGCAGATCACACCTGACTTTGAGGGCCCATCAGAGGAGAATCCGCCCGCACGAAGCCAGTAAGCTGACAGGGTGATATTTCCTGAGCAATCCTTGAAGGTGCCCTTCCTGCAGTCAGTCCTATGAACGGGCATTCTGTTGCAGACAGGAGAATGACACGAGGGAGAAGTCCCTGAGCCTGCTGGCCGGTAGACCACCCGCGACGCCAACTCCCTGCAGTCTTGCTTCCAGACCTCGGTTTTCCTCATCTGCTCAGATGGGGATACTACTCTGACCTGCCTCCTTTCTTGGGTTGTGGGTGTTCACGGAAAAGCAAAAATCCGCAGGCGCAGGAAGAATTAATCACAGGAAAGACACAGAAGAGACAAGAAGATAAGTTCAATAGGGCCATTTGGAGCTAAACTGGTTCGGAACTCACTCTGGCCCCCAGGGCTGGCAGGAGGCAAGAGTCAGGAGGTGCTCCGTGGGGTCCAGACCTCTCACCTCATCGGGGACTGCCTCCTGACCGAGGAGGGGGTCAGGTGGCTCCAAGTCAAGCGGAAAGCCATGCAAACCTGCAGGTCTAAATTTCTTCCAGAATCTCAGACACGGAGAACGTGCAAATGATGAACTCATCCGCAAACCCAGCCCCGACACAGATTCGGTCTCGAGTTGCATTTTGGCTGCCGGTGGTATAAACACGGCCCCGGCTATATCAGTAACCAGCTCGGCCTCCTTCCCGTGCGAGGCGTGCTCCTGGCCAACCATCAGTGGAGGCGCACCAGGAAGCGGCACACGGGGTGGCTGCGGAGGAGGCACTGCGGGCCGGGCGGCGCCCGAGACCTTGGGCAAGTCCCCCTTCACTCGGGGTCTTTGTTGACTCATCCGTAAAATGAGGGTTATGTTGCCCCGTGAAAGGTCTGTTCCACTTTTGAGCTCCTGGGATCACTCGGTAACCCAGACGCCGTAGTTCGGTTCTTGACAGCGGTCACAATACCGGGATGGATGTAAATATACAGGAGGCCGGAGTACTGGGCAGGAAGGAGCTCAAGATAATATCCAACTAGGAGCTGACGGACAGCTGGGGGAGCGAAAATGGGTACGACCACCTTGGGACACGATTCGGCATTATTTTACGAAGGGACGCACACGTACCCTCTCACCCAGCAATCCCACTCCTTCATGCAGAGCACGGAGAAACTCCCGGACCTCTGCTCCTTCCTACCTAGATGCTTCCAGCTCAATCTGAGGCTACCTCCTCTTCAGTCCTCAGGACAGATGAACACAGGGCCCGTCGGGTCCAAAGTCAGCTCCCACCCCCAGTCTCTGCTGGGTTTGCTGTCTTTCACGACTGTCCCCGCCTATCTCTCTGCCGGTCACACTGGGGCCGGCCAGGTGCTCATCTTTCTGTGGCTGCCGTGGCCTGCTCCCTCCATGCCGGTGGCTCTCCGGATCCTGCCACTTCCCAGAGCCTCAGAGGGTCCTTGCTCTGACCCCTCACCTCCACAGGCTGCCCTGGCCACTGCCTGCCCAGACCTTGACCCTCTGTGCATATCATCTTTAGTCCCAGTGCAGACTTAGAGCCGGCCCACTACGTGCCCATCATCCTCTCGTTGCCCCATGCGGGGAGATGCTGAACAAGTATGGCTCCTGCGTTGCTGTTCCACAGCGAGAAGCTGACAGAGCCAGCGCATAGAGGACAAAGAGGCAGCTGGCTTCTGCTTTTACCCTACGCCTCCCTCGGCGGAGGTCCACATCAGGCAGGGCACCCGTCCTGCCTGTCACGTGGAACCTATTCTTGTAACACAATCAAGCTGCCCTTGGCCGAGGCCCGACGCCCTTTCTCCCCCAGCCCACATCTCCTGCGCATTCCTGTCCAGGGTGGACAAGTCCCAGGCACCTCGTGTTTACAGGCTGCCTTGCAGAGGTGGCCCAGCAAACGCTCCGAGACCCAGACAGGAGCCGGGGCCCAATCTAGTGCCCATCAGAGTCTGGAGACGAGAGCTGGGTTGGCAGGGTCCCAGAGGGGTGTGGCCGCTCTCCCAGAGATCCTGGCAGGTGCGAAAGGATGAGCACACACCTGTCAGTGATTTCCCGGGGGGGCGTGGCCTCTGCCAGTGCTCGCAGGTTCTCCTCCCAGTCTTGGTGCCTCAAAATCCCCTTCTACTGGGCATCACCTTACCTGTCCTTCACCTCCCTGCCTGGGACTTCTGTTCATATCAGCAGAGCTAAGCAACACCTGTCTTAACAAGACCTTGCTCTAATCATGACCCTCCTGGCTCCGCCTTCAGGGTCCACGTCACTCACTCAGTTTATCCCTGGCTCACTTGCTATAACATCCGATGAGCCCTTGGCAAGTCCTAGGCAGTCTGGTGGACTGTGCTGGGGACTGGGGGACACAAAGATAAGCACAAGGGCCACACTCCTCAGACTGTCCCTCAAAGCCCTCCTCTATGGGGACCCCACC
Source organism: Panthera leo (assembly GCF_018350215.1). Classification (NCBI taxonomy): domain Eukaryota; kingdom Metazoa; phylum Chordata; class Mammalia; order Carnivora; family Felidae; genus Panthera; species Panthera leo. Next base: position 68,098,922 of record NC_056690.1, read on the forward strand.
TACATTTCCGGCCGGATCCTACCTCTCCCCTACCTCTACCTCCTAATCCAGCCAATCCGGAATGCTCACTTTCTGAGGACACCTGAGCCTGCCACCACTGTATATTGCTGTTGAAATCCTTCCAGGACCCGTTCAGGGGACACCTCCTCCAGTAAGCCTTCCTGGTCAACCCCACCAGAAGCTGGTGTCGGAAGAGAGAAGGCACAGGACCTGCATCGCCCAGTCCATCTAGTTCTCCAGTCCCGTTGGAGAAAAAGGGTGCTACATTCCTCAAGGGCAAAGGCTCTGCTCTCTGATTCTTTCGCGTCTCCCATGGTACTTAGCACACCTCTGTGCACCTGAGAAAAAAGCTGTTACCTGAGAAAGGATTTCATTTTTTCCTTTCCAGTGATGCAGTTTTCCTGGGGATGGGTTAGAGCTGGGAGTCTAGCCAGCTGCCTCCGTCACTCCGAGGACCCAGCAGCCATGGAAACGACGGGTCTATTTTCAAGCAGAAACAGGCTATCCCACGGCATACCAGTCCCTCCATGAGCAAAGCAAGTTGTCAGCTTGCTTCATAAACCATGAATCTTTCCTTACCATTATCTGCAATGCAGGTGCCTCAAAGGCATGAAGGGTGTCTAGCAGGCAGGGCAGACCAGAACCCACGGCCAGCGTCAGCAGATGAAAGGTAACCGAGAGAGATGAATGAATGCCAAGTAGGTAAGTTCTTGGGTGGCTCTGGGAGGGTCACTTAGCCTTTCTGTCCCTCAGCTTCCGACCTAACGCGAAGACGGCCTTCCACGGAGCGTAAGCTCACGGGTGTTACAGGGAGACTCCACGGGTTCAAATCTTAGCTCAGTCAATCTCCTACCGTGACCGTATACAAGTTACATGACCGATTCGGCCTCATTTTCTCATCTATAGAATGGAAATAATCACTAGCCCCTCCCTGGATGGTTGTGAAGGTTCAGCAAGTCAACACAAGTGAAACACTTAAAACAGCGCCTGGGCATCACACGCTCTGTGGACGGAGCCTTTGTGACGTCTAATGAGCCATCCGCGAGGAGCTAAGCTTTAGTCAAAACATACCAAACTGGTCTCCAGAGCAGCGGTACTGATTTATATTCCTTCCAGAAGACCTGGGTGGGGAATATCTGTTTCACTTCACCTTTGCTTTTATTACGTTGACACAGCGTTGTGAAATGGACGAGTTAAAATAAAAAAAAAAAAAAAATGTAGCATCAGGGAGCTTTAACTTGGGGATTTTCACCAGTAACGAGGTGGGGCAACAATTGCTTCATATGTGAACCAGTCATTAGCCACATGCAATCCCACATCCGTCAACTGTCAGCTCCTTTCCCCCACTTTTATGCCACTAAGACCTGTGACTTTCTCTTAAGGTTTCAGAAGCTCTTCATAGGGTTGATACCTTAACTTTGTTTGGCCATATGTGTTACATACACCTGCTTTAAAATATTTTAAATAGGCAAATGTTCATAGGGGGACCTAAAGTATTCAGTGTTTGCCTGAGTATTCTTCTTGTAGCATTTTAGCCTAAGAAAATACGGCTGACTCCGTCAGAGGAGCATGTGACTCTTGATCTCGGGGTTGTGAGTTTGAGCCCCGTGCTGGGTATAGAGATGACTTAAATAAAAAAAAAAAAAAAAAAACTTTTAAAAAATTCTAAAGACTAAATATTTTAAAAAAGAAGAAAATATTCAGATTTTGGAGCCAAGATGTTCATTCTCGTGCTATTTATATTAGGGAAAACTGGAAACCAAATGTTTAGCTATTGCTGCATATTAATGTGTATGAATAATGTGAAGCCATTACAGTGAGTTTCCTATGAATGATTAGAAAATGCTCACAGCTAAAATGTTAAATGAAAAAAAGCAGCACAATATCCAGCATAATCCCAATACGGACAAAATAAAAAAAAAAATTACACAAGTGCTTTACAAAAGTCTGTAAGAAGTTATACCAAAATATTAATAGTATTAACCAGAGCTATTTCTGAGTGGTAGAATTACTGATCCCTTCATCTTTGTATGTTTCTGGCTTTCCAAATTTTCTATAACAAATGTATTTTTTCACATATTTTTTCTTTAAAAAATTTTTTTTAATGTTTATTTTTGAAAGAGAGACAGAGAGAGACAGAGCACGAGCGGGGAAAGGGCAGAGAGGGCTGGAGACACAGAATCCGAAGCAGGTTCCAGGCTCCGAGCTGTCAGCACAGAGCTCGACGTGGGGCTCGAACCCACGAACCACGAGATCATGACCTAAGCCGAAGTCAGACACTTAACCGACTGAGCCACCCAGGTGCCCCTCACGTATCTGTTCTTAAAGGAGATTTATTTTTATCCCACCAGTCTCTCAAAATCCAGCGCCCATCAGATGCCTCCCTTGGAGGCTTCTTAAAACACAGATCGCTGGGTCCCTCCCCCGGACTTCCTGGCCCGAGATTCTGCATTTCTAACAAGATCCTAGGCTATGCCGCTGGTCCAGACCACACACTATAAGAACCAAGCCTTTATACTAGAGGGTATCTTTTTTCTCCGTTGCCTTGTTTCCATCCAGATTGAGGTGATGAACACTGGTGCCCACTTTTCTTAATCTTTGAAGATTGATTGTTTCCACCCAGCAAGAAGGAGCCAGAACATCACCGCAAGCCCAACCAACAGGCAAGCGTCGTCCTTCCCGCTGCCAGCCCCACATTCTTGGAAGACCTATGTTCCACACATTCCTTCCCTAAAACTACCAGGCACCTCCCTTGCCTTCTCATTTTACAAGCAGATGAACTTTGGGGGGTCTGGGCGCATTTCTCATTCGTAGTCAGCTCCCATACTTTGAATGAACTTTCACATGTGACGGGCAGGTCCTCCCAGGCGGACCCCAAACTCCCAGGGGGCTCGGGGAACCCTGCACGGGCCTGGCACAGGTGCTCGGGAAATACGTGATGGTTTGTTTGGGTGCTCCAGGGACTGTTACAGGCTGGGAGGACCCAGGGGAGGGCAGAATTGGCCGGGCCTTACCCTCAGGAAGCTTACGTGCTAGTAGGAAGGCATACAATATCACAAAAACATAAATAATCTCATCGATGGGGAAGAGCACTCTGAAGAAAGTAAAACAGAAGAATAGAATTGTAAGTAACGGGAGTGGGGGGGTCTCCTTTATTTGGGGGTTCAGAAGGAGCCGTCCGAATCTGCAGGGAGCCAATCTGTGTTGGCCCTCAGTGAGGTCAAAGGGACAGAGCGGATCTCGCTGGGTCTGCCAGGCTGGTGTTCCTCAAAAGTAACCTGCACCGTGCCCTGAGATTTCTACTCAGTAGGTCTGGGGTGGAGCCTGAGATCCTGCATTTCCATCGAGCTCCCAGGTAGGGTCCAAGCCGCTGGTCCAAGGACCGACCTCTGATTAGCAAAGGCTTAGGCCAGAGTAAGTTTAGAATCTAATCACAGTGGGGTCCACCGAGGGTTTGAAGCTGGAGAACGACAGATCCTATTTATGTTTTAACAAGATGATTCTGGGGGAGAGGACATCTGGGAGGCTCCAGATCAGAGCCCGGGAAGCAGGAGCTCCGGAGCCAGCGGAGGGCACTAGGCAGCTGGAGGTGGCAGCGGAGGTCCGGAGGAGGGGTCAGGTCCAGGATGTGTGTTCGAACGCGGGCTAGCAGGACAGGCTGTGTGACTGGGCTCTGGGGGAGGGGAGTAGTGGGGGGAGCAAAGGAGACTGAACCTGTCGCCCAGCAGGTGGGTCCGCACACCTCAAAGGGCAGGACCATACCGAACCTCATCCTCCCGTCAACCCATCAACGATTTACTCGGGGACTGAACTGGGTGGCTTCTTTGGCACCGTGCACACACAATCTGGGCTCCGGGACCCCCCCTGATGTGCCTGCAGGTGAGGCTGGGAAGGCACGTGGTAAGTGTGCACGCTTGAGTCCTCCTGGAGCGTCAGCTCGGAAGGGAAGGCACACGGCTGCAGGTGGCAGCTGGGCCCTGGGAGGCTCCAGGAGAGTAAGTGGGCACCTCGGGGGTCTCTGTCTTGACCTTCAGGCTGGCACGGCCCTCCCAGGGCGGTCCCAGGGCTCCTCCCGGGGAGGCAGCCGCTTTCCATCATGCCTGCTCCTATGCTTCCCACAGAGCCGGGCCTGGGAGCGCTGTTCTCTGTCTTCCACCCCAGCTGAAAGAGAGCCATCTCTCAGGGACAGAGCTCCAGGCCATGGAGCCTGGCCATGATCCAGGAAGAACGGGTGGAGAAGAAAGAGAAGGTGGACCACCCGTGCAGGGACAAAAATCTTACATAAGCGACTCTCAGGCTCCCATGTGTTTGTATCTTCACGGTCGGCCTGTGCTCTGCCCCCACCAGAGCCTTCCCCTTCCTGGCACATGCCAAGCTGTTCTTGCTGTGCATCGTCAACCTTCTACAGCCTTCCACGGTTGCTCCAGCCTTCCTTTCATTCCTTTCCAATGTTGGCTTCACGCTCACTTAAAACTATTTTGTTGATTGTATCACAATATCCAAGGGCAATTGTTGAAATGCACGCGCTAGAATCCCTGCCCCATGCTTACACTTACTCACACCGCACCTGTTTCCCTTTCTTAGTTCCCTTGGAGCCGGCACCCCATGCGTTCCCATTTATGCAAAAGCGATTCTGGACTTAGCTCTGTGCGGAACTGATGGGCAGTCATCCTCAAGGAAGCTTTGGATTGGATGAAAAGAGGCAGTCCAGCAGGGCGGGGGATGGCAGGAGAGACAGCAAGAACAATGCCGTGAGTCCGCACCTGGCCAGGCAGGCATGTTGGAGGAGTCCTTGAAATTAGAGCTTAGAGGACAGGCAGAGGACTGTGGGACCCTGGTGCCAAAGAGGGTGCGGAGAGAGGGAGAGGGCTGTGCCGGGCACACGGTGGCTTTGCTGTCCTGAGGGCTCCAGGGGGGCCCGGGGAGGCCGGCTTCTCATGGTGTAGCAGCGGCGAAGATGGAGAATTAAAGTGTGAAGCGACCTGTGCCTGGGGCCCCGTGAGACCCCACGGTCCCTGCTGACTTACAGTCTGGGGAGGTTTCCTGCCTGTGCTGGGGGAGGTACTCGCAGCTGGCTGAGCTGAGCTGGGCGCCATCGGGTCTGGCTCGGGAAGGGGGATCTGCATGGACGATACGGATGCCAGCACAGCCTGGTGGAGGCACAACGGCGTGGGCAGCACAAGCTTTGTTCTGTTACTTCTTTTAATGGTGCTTCATACAACCACTTCCGCGTTGCTGGGCAAGGTCTGCGATTGTCCTGTTCATGGTATACGATATTCAACCGAGTGGATGGCAGAAAATGGGTATCACCATTCTCTGATTTTGGACTACCTCGATTGTTACTCCTCTTTCTCTCTCTTATGAAGATGGAGTCGTTATTTTATCTTTACTTTAGAGGCGCACGGACTGCTGGAGCAGGCTGTGTAGGGGGTGAGGGTAGAGAGCACACGTGCCGTCCTGCCCATGTGCAAGTTCCCCGTGAAAGGGGCCTCTAAGCAAGTGGTGCCATTTACCCCCACTTGCCGTGCAGTTCTAGCTGGTTTCGCTGAGAGGGCTCAGAAGAGCGAGGCTGGTGAAGGCTGGGAGCGCAGGCATCAGGCTGACTTAATCTGTTACAACACGCTCCGGTGAAGCATCTGGAATGGGCAGCAAAGTGCACGGGGTGGAACCAGGGCGGGGGCATTCCAAGGGAGAGGAGAGAACCAGAGGCCAAATGAACATGAGCAAGAATTCCCTGGAATGGGAGGGAGTGTTCCAGAATGGGGAGTGGGGAGTCCCCGTCCAGCTGTATATACAGTCTGCCCCACAAAGGAAAACTGCCCACACCCTGTGCCTCTGTGACCCTGTGCCAGATTCACTGGGGGGTGCTCCGTGAATGAATGAATGAATGAATGAACGAACGAACAAACGAATGAACGAATGAAGGAGTGTGTGAACAGACACAATGGCAGCAGCTTATGTAACTCACACAATGTAATCCTCAACCCCCACCCCCACCAGACCCTGACCCCCTGTAGAAGGGAGGGGTGAGGCTGGGAGGAGCCTGTCCCTGGGGCTCTGTCCAAATTGGCTGACACCCTAAACTGTAGCATCTCCCTCCTGGCAGCTGTGGCCTGGGTGATGGGTCCCCAGGCACAGAGACCTCCAGCCTGCTGCCTATAACGGTACCTAAGCATGGATCACTGACTGCCTTATGGCCACCTATCATGTGCTTGGCTCCATGCAAAGCCAAGGGCTGTGGGTGGAGGAGAGGGCCTTATGGGATACACTTCCTGTCTACAGTAAGTTTACGAACTAACGAGAAAGACAAGCCATGTACAGAGTGCAGAGGGCACAGAGGTGACCCACCCAGGTCACCACATTCGCTGCTGGGAAGCAGTCAGCGGTCAGCCCTCAGCTCAGAACAGCCCTTGGAGGATTTCCTGGGCTGCAGAGCCACCTGACCCAAAGACATACCTGTCCAGGGACACCCACATTCAATGCCTGCCTAAGGCATCAAGGGCTCTATTAAGACAGGGCGTTTTGACCCAACCTGGGACAAACCAGAGGGGGTCATTTCAGCTCCAAAGTTCCTATGGTTTGGGCTGAAGCTGTTGGGGCTCATTATCAGTGTCTCCTCTGCCCCTCAAGTTCCCTCCCTCCACCTCCTGCAGGAGTGGATTCCCTGGGAAATCTGACATCCTCATACTGAACTCTGCCTTCTAGCCATCTGCCCAGAGCCCCCAGCCTTGGAGAAACAGGGACTGCAACAGTGAATATAACGCATACAGTAGCACTCAGGGTTAATTTTGTCATTCAGACTGTAAGCGCTTAGAGGAACAGCGGATGTAGAAATAAATGTTGTTTAAGATATACTCTGAAAATACAGTTTTCCTTAGCAATTGTCAAGTAAGTTTTTTTAGTAATGAATTTGTAAAGTACAAATACATACACGTTGCAGTCCTGTTTATTAACAAGAAGAGATGGTTCTCTCGTATTTTATGTATGATGCTCAGCTCTGGGGTTCCCTGATGGACAGGAGGTGAGGTAGCCTGGGGACAGTGAGATGGTTTCTTTCCTGTAGGGCTCAGCCAGCCAGGAAAAATGCCAATTAAGGCAAAGCTGTCTGCGAGGAAACATTTCAGTTGTCACGTTAACCCCACGACCTGGGGATCACAAGCTGGGTACTATCTCCCCCACTCTCCAGGTAAACCGGGCCCCTTTAATTGGCATCCGTTCCTTTCGGTCATGGTGACCCTCACCTAGTAATGTTGAACTTTGCAGGGTTGACGAAAAAGCCAAATGAAGCCTGCAGTCTGTCTGCCTGTCTGAGAACCCTAAGCGAGCCGGAGATGGGAGAAGGTGGCAATGGGTGCCCCCATGTGAATGGGTTAGGAGATGCCTAGAATATACCTTCACCAGGAGCCAACAGCACATGCTCGTACAGAATCCGCATCGTCCCCAGGGCCAGACAAAATGCAACCAACTACCTTGGAGAATCGTGGTGTTTTGTCGCTAATTGCCTTTTTCAGATGTTTTCACTACTAAATTATTGCCTATGCTATTATTGATTACATTTATCATTGTTACAGATAGCTGGCTGGGTGCAGGGGACAGGAGTGTGTGCGCCCATCCCTGCTGGCCTGCCAACAGAACCGGCGGTAAGAGTCCTAACTGTGCAAGGACCACAGGCCCTTTGGGGCATAGTGATGCAGAGGATTTGGGGGGTGGTGGCTGGCTGGTCCCAGGGCCTTGGGAGTGAGGCAGGGGTGCTTGCCCTCACTGGCTGGGGCACTGGGAATAGTCATGGGATACTAGTTGGTGTCTGTCCATTTGTCTAAGCTGACCCTGGAGGGGCTCCGGTTCCTCAAGGAGCAGAGGTGAGTGAGAAAATGCAAAAGCAGAGACGCCTGTTTGGGAAATGGAAAGGAAGGGTTTTAGAGATAGTTAGGGAGAAAGCCCTTCGCTGTCACCCTTCGCTGTCACCCTTCGCTGTCACCCTCTCTCCAAGCCCCTCTGCCAGTATAGGGATGGTCAGGAGGGAATTGAAGGCCAGGTCAAGGCAGGGGCAACGGCGGCTGATCTGATCACTCGCTTTTCTGCAGCGACAGGAGAAATGCCAAGGTCCCGAGATGTGATACATGACTTATCTTTTGAATTCTTCCGTCAGCTCAGAAGGCAGCTGTAATTTTTGCCATGTACCGATGAAGTAATCCAAAGCTCAGAACTTCCAAGAAGTCCACAGTGACCCGGCCACAGGTGGATGAGCTAAGACTAGAACGCAGGCTAAGGGATTGTCCCCCAGCAAGTGCCTCTTGCTGTTGAAGCCACAGAAGGGTTCGTACTCCTGAATGAGACTCTGGACTCAATAACGTCCCGAGGAACGAGGTTCCGCAGCCCCAAAAGTGTGTCTCCTCTTGGCTGCCTCCCAGACATCCGCTGTTGCCCCGCTGAGCCACTGGCTGCCGGCCACCTTGCTGGGGAACCCCCTGGTCACAGAGAGTGCAGGGAGCTCTCTGTGCCTGGGAAACCACCCGTCAAAGCACCTTGTTTCAGGGTTTCTCTATCCTGGTGCTCAGGTCCCAGCAGGCCGGGAGGCAGGGTGGAGGGGTGCTGGCCGTAACAACTCAATGGCTACAAGAGGCAGTCAAGCAACACGGCAAGAGTGTGGTCTTCGGGGTAGGTAGACCCATATTCTGGCTCTGCCATCTGTGGGGAAGGATTTTTGGAGCAAGCGGTCCTTGGGACACTCCGACGTTGTCTGCCTCTCCTCGTCGGGTGGCCCCAGTGGACTAGGACATCCAGGGCATTGACCCTGCCCAGACGGCCCTGGGAGACACCGTCCAGCAGATGTCTCTCTGGTGCGGTGTGGCGTGGCTGCACTCTGATAGCCAGTGGTGCATTCTAAGAACGTGTGACCAGGGAGAACCCTCTCCCTCGTGCGCTTCAGGCAAGTGATCTCGGAAGGGCCCTGCCAAGAACACGGCAGCCAGGGCGGCGGGCACAAGGCCACTGCAATAGCACCGAGCATTGCAACGCATGCTGTGGGAAGCTTTGTGAACTCGGCCAGGGCCGTTCTTTGGTGATAACACCATTTTTAGAACATTTCATGTCTTCAGTGGGTATCATTTTAGCAGTTTACGTACTAATATTTTCTATTTCCTTTATTATCTCTCATGCTGATCACCGCCCCCCCCCCCCAACCCCGCACCTTCATTACCTGCTCTGATTTGATAGCTGGTAGTAATTTGAAAATACATGATAATCCTTCACCGCCGTTGGTCAATCGACGGAATCTGAGAGCAGGCCAGGATTTTGTCACAAGCCTAAGGGGTTTCTTATTAAATACACTAGAAGAACCGTATCTGTAATCTACCCCGTGACACCGTGGAACTTGAAGACATCCTGGTGTGCTGTCCCCTCCGTCCCCATCAGAGCAGGGCTCAGAGCCCAGCCCTGCCCAACATGACCACCAGTGGCTTTAATCCAGGCACCCGAAACCGACTCTGGACTCACATCTCCCACAGGGTGCTGCTCAGCTTATTTCCAAAATCTCAGACAGTTCCCGCCTCCAGGGGAGATCCTGGCCAAATGCTCGTGTCACCTGCGCCCACCTGCCTGGAATGGGCCATTGTGATGCATCGCCATTCATCCTGCCCAAATGGTGACGGCCAACACGTAGAGGCTGGGCACGGAGGAGTTCCCTTGTTCAGTCCTCACGGCAACCCGGTGAGGTTTCCTTCCCATCTTACACATGGGGAAAGTGCAGCACAGGGAGGTTAAGTTACAAGCCCAAGGCCACAGAGCCTGTAAATGACAGAGCTGGGGCTTAAACCCGGCCCTGGCTCCAGAGCCTACGTGCTACAAGGCTGTGCCATGCTGTTTCACCCTCAGTCCCAGTTCAGAGCACCTTGGTGAAACCTCTCCTGAGCGCCCTGCCCCTCACCTGCCGCTCTGACCCTAAATGGCACTGCCTTTCCGGACCACTCAGCTGAGTGTGACACTTGATTCTATAGCATCTTGCTTCATTTTCAAGTTCTGGTCTTAACTGGGTATATGGATGATCACCTTTGAAAGGTGAGGGCCAGAGAGCTGCCTCCCTGTCCTTTCTAGGGCCACTCAGGGTCTGGCCACTTCTGCCCTTGCTGGTTAGGTATCACCTATCATGGCCCCTCCGATTGCAGGGAATTTCTCCTCCCAGGGCCCCACCCATCCTCTCCTGGCTCCCTCCACATGAGGCTCACTTGGCCTGGGCCTTTCAACCCAGCATGGACTCAGGCTCTGGGTTGGCTGACGCCCAGGCTCTCTCCTCTGCCTGGGTCTGCAAAGAGTTCACCGCCATGTTATTGGAAAAACTTCTAAGAGCTGGAGGCCAGGTTCACTCAGAGGGTGCACCACGGGAGTGGGGTGGAGGGAGGGCAGAGATGGTGTAGGGATGCACCCCTCAGCAGAGAACCCCGACAGAAGAGGGTGGGGAGGAGGAGCCTCCGAGTTGAGAACCCCAGAGCTGGATATGCATGGGGCCAGCTACGGGGCCCATTGCCCCAAGGCCCAAGCACCCCTTAGCTCCATCTTTGCATTCACTCATTTGTTTCCCAGCTTTCCTGGGCCAGGTGGGTCACCCCCAGCGTTACCTTGAAGCAACCTCCTGGCCTACAGACAGGGAAACCATTGTCACCTGCCCAGCTCTCCCTGCAGTGCACCCTAGGGTACCCTCCTTCTGGTCACTCACCCTCCTCTCAACTCATGCCCCGCCCCCCTCCCCAGGCCACCTCTGTGCCCAGGCATCACAAGCAGGGACCAAAGTCGCTTGGTTGAAATAGTTCTAGCATGGATGTCCCCATTCCCACATGAACCGCCCCGTGCTCTGCCCAGAGTTATTTATTCTGCCTTATTACCATGCCACCATTAGAAATGTGGGTTGGTGAGCCCCCTCTTTCAAAGACGGAAGCCCCGCAGAGGGGGTAACTTGGCAGCCAGTGTTTTCTACACCTTGATGTGAATTAGCACAAAAAACTGGCTATCTCCTAATAACTGGGTCAGATCATCAGAAAGAGAGGACTGAGTGAGAGTTTTTGCAGGGGTGCTAAGAGATGGGGGCTGTGGGGTGACTTGGTCACACAGAATAATTCCAGTTGGGCAGACCCCAGGAGGTAGAGGAATTTGAACTTTGAAAGAAGAGCACAGAAGTACCAGGGAAAAAAAAGTTTACAGTAAATGCCTGTTTCACTGCCCTCCACAAAAATTGCCAAAATGGAGTGATGACAAGCTAGGGGTTGAAGACACTCAGGGAGGCTTCATAACTGGTCCTTGTCACCTGGTCAAAAGCTCACAGCTTAGGCAGTCAATATTCTTAGTGTGGAGTTCACCGAGGGGACACACACACGCGCGCGTGCGCGCGCACACACACACACACACACACACACACACACACACACACACAGGCATGCACACACACAGTCCAAAGGAAAATACAGCGATGCCCAGAAATCTGCCTCAAACACGTGTCCCCAACCAAGGAGGCCTCGCTGATCAGTGGGAGGTGGCAGACCAAGCCTGCTTCCTTTTATTGCAACTTCTACCCTTCTAGAATTTCTCCTTCTCTGCGGGTCCAGACCACAGAGACATTAATCCCTATTCAAATGAGCCTTCAAGGTTCTTCATTAGAAAACAAAACAAAACAAAAATCTCTCAAAACACCCTAAAGCAGGGCTCTCATGTCCTAGCGTCGTCATCGGTGTGTGCATTCACCCGCAAGGGAGGGAGAGGGCTCTGGGCCTCACCTGGCCTCTCTTGTTAGAAGGCAGAAATGCGACCCTTCCTTCCCTCCTCTGCCTGCTCCCCCTCCCTGCAACAGCTTTCATAAACAGTGATTATTTCAGTCTTGGAGCACAGCTGTCCTGTGAATTGTCCAGTCAGGGTTATGGGGTGGGAGCCAAGGGCTGGAGCACGGAGCTCAGATCTCGGAGGAAAGCAGCCCTCCCCTCCCCTCCTCCGCCTGCCAGGCTCCCTGCAGGTGGGAGTTGAGGAGGAGGGCACGTCTTTGGCTGAGCCCCCGGGGATGACAGAAGCATTTTCCCAGCAGCCAGATGAGGGCAGAGCCTCAGCGCGGGGAGGGCTGGGAGGCAGAGCTCGTACACAGGGCTGGAGGTGGGGTCACCCTACCTACGTGCCAGGAATTTGGGCCTCTCCAAAACGCTGCCGCATCCAAATCAAGGAGCCCTGAAATTGCCCCTCCGGCGATCAGCCTCAGGCTGCCTGTCTGGTTAAGATGTGCTGGCCTACTGAGGGCCAAGATGGAGTGGCAGTCCATCTGGTACCTATAGGGGGTATTTGGGAAATGTTGGTTAAGTGAATGGATAAGTGAGTGAAGGACACGCTGGGCCATTAGACATAGTAGTAGAAATAGGGGAGGAAAATCCTGGGTGCTTCAAGGCAAGCGGGAAGGATGCCATCACGGGGGTTGGGAGAAGAAAGGGATGCTGGGTAGAATTCTGCCATGTCACAGCTGTGCACTCCGCCAGCCAGGGTAGCCTGGGCCCCTATGGAGCACGACTCCATTAGCAAGCAGCTATCAACTCCTCCTCCTATACCCCCCTCTGAGAAGTTGAGACAATGGTCCTCTGAGAAGGTGATGCTCAGAATTGTCATAGATGAACGTCAGGAACCATCTACTCGAGGGCCCTCTGAATTTTTCTTCAGCCGCAGAAGCCGCCTGGTACAAATAAAATTTTGTGCAAGACGAGACACACGCACAACTGTTTTTGGATCAGCGCAGTGAATCCCTTTGAAGAACACCAATCTAGTCCCGTTTCTCATTTTGAAAACGGAAACCCAGGCCCAGAAAGGCCAAACTGTGTTCTCAGCCTCCATCATAAACATCTTTCCTACAACTGGTTTCCTCTTCAGTACTTCCTGGGTGGGGCCCGGGGCACCTGTAATCTGTTCAAAGGTTTCATAGGCGATCACCTCTAATCAGGTTTCGGGGCTGCTGCATTACGCACTGGTTTGAAGGTGAGGGGCAAATTCGTAGCAGAGCCTGACCCAAGCTGCTCCTGGGGTCATACCGGCCAAAGTCCATGACAGTGACTTCCCAGAAGTTACAGGAATGAATTTCTGGTACTGAGGCTTGCTTGTATTGAACACGGTGCCCCAGGATGGCCACTGACCAGCACGGCAGTTATGTTCTGGGGGACAGGTAATTTTTTGTAATCTTTGGCAGTCATTCAAACTAGGTGAGTTTCTCCATCTCTCTCAGCTCAAATGTATCTTTGTTCAGAGTGTTACCCCAGCCAGTCCCACAGGTATGAAAATGGGATAAAATTATTTCATCACGGAGCTGAAGCCCCAGTGTGAAATGGAGTGCTAAGCCACACCAAGCAACTGTGGATGAATCTGTGGGCCTTGCTGGTGGTTCAGGGCCCCAGCAAGCAAGCAAGAAGGCAGCCTTGCATCGCCTGGTTAAGATGTCAGAGCTCTCCAACTTTCTTTGTGGTCCCAAAGGGGTCATCCAATGGAGTAAAAATGTCAGGATCTTGGTTATGTCTCCATTCAAAGCCCCAAACATTGAATAGCTTGTCCACATTCACTTCCATTAGGTCAATTTCTTCCCTTCCCAAGGCCTGGCTTTCCCATCAGCAGCTGTAGCTGGAGAGAGTGGGGCTGAGGTAGCCGACCCCACCGCCAGCTCTCTGGAGCATTCGAGCATTCTCTCTGGGAAAGAGAATGAGAGCACCAAGCCCCGTGTCATACTGTGGGACCCTGAACTGTTCTACCGAAACATACAGGGAAAACCGGAAGTGAATCCAGACACGCAGAGGAAACCCCAACCATGCAGGACAATCCGGAAGTGGAAATGGCTCTCACTGTAAGAATGGCAAACGAATGTGACTGAGCTGAATCCAGAATACTTCCTGGGTGGTGCTTCTTTGAGCACATAAACCCTTAGAAGGTACGACGGCTACAATAAAAAAAGGCAGGTACTACCAACAAGCGTTGGCAAAGATGTGGAGAAGAGTCTGGGATCGTCACGTACTGCTGGTGGGAATGTAAAGTGGGGCAGCCGCTGGGAAAATCGGTCTGGCAGTTTCCCAGAAGGTAAAACGTGGAGATACCGTATGACCCAGCACTTCCACGGCCAGGTAAACACCCGAGAGAAATGCTAACCTAGGTCCACACAAAACCTCGTGCGCAGATGTTCGCGTCGGCATTCTTTACAAGAGCTGAACGTGGAAACGAGCACCCACCCCTGATGAATACAGAAATAAAATGTGGTATATCCCCCCATAAGGAATATCATTCACAAACACAAAGGAATAAAGCACGGATACGTACTACAAATGGATGGACCTAGAAAACATTACGCAAAGAGAAAGAAGCCAGTCATGAAGGGTCACATACTATACGATCCCGTTGATAGGAAATGTCCAGAGTAGGCAAATCTGTTTAGAGACAAGAAGTAGATTGTTGGTGACCTAGAACTGGGGAGTTGAGGTCAAATGAGGAGTGACCGCTAATGGGTACAGAGTTCTTTTGTGCACGATGAAAATGTTCCAGAATTGATTGTGGTGATGGTTGTACATACGTGAATATACTAAAAGCCAGTGAATTCTATACCTTTAAACGAGTGAATTGTGTGGTACATTAATTATAACTTAATAAAGGTGTTATTGTTAAGAACTTAGAAAGTTTCCCACCATTTAAGCTCTGCTTAACGGATGCATCCTCCGCTAGACTTCCCTAAGGCCTGACTTCCCTAAGGCTTAAGGAAGGCCGGCATCAACACAAACTGGCATCACGGTCACCTCTCCCGTGGTCTTTACCTGTAACTTCACAAAGACCAACGAGCCGACCTGTTAACTCCAGAAACCACTGAACAGTAACAGAATCGTCAGCCAGAATCCATAGCCAAGAAAGCAAGAGCCCTGGGCGTATGAGTGTGCCAAGTTCGGCTCTATGACATCATGTGGGTGGGTCACGTGTACATTTGCTTCTGGTTTGTATCTAATTTGAAAACGCCGACATAGACTGTGTACTCTATTATTAGGCAACTTTTCCAGTTTGGAGTCTCAGTGTTGTTTCACTCAGTTTGTTCAGAGAATGAACTCACTTCTCCACCGATGAGGAACATCCCGCCCCAGGGTGCTGCCCTAGGACGGGCAGGCTTCGGTCCTGCCAGCTTCTCTATTCTGCGCTCCACGTGGACAGGAGCCAGGCCACCACTGGGGGAGAGCTCTTAACCCGCAGGGGAAGCTTCCTTCTCCCTAGCCGGCCTCCTGCATGGCATGGCGGAGGGGGCGCAGGGGTGACTACGAGCGGGTAGGGGGCCGAGTTGACTTGCTCTCCCAGGCAAGGCCCCGATGGAGGGGGGGGGGGTGTCTGCCAAAGGAACAAAAGGGAGTTCGACGGAAAGACGGCCCACATTCCTCTTTTTCCAAACACAGGCTCAAGATGTGCAGAGGGAAAGTTAAATTATGTGGCAATTTTCAAAGTCATCCACTGAAGATAAACTCTCCCTTCAAAGGAATTACTCATCTCACTCCATCATGATACCTCAGGGTCTATCAGTATTCAAATTTATTAAGCAATGACATGGAGAACGCATTGTTTAAAGGCCCCGTTTCATCACCCCCATTCCCCAAGCTATTTTTTTTTTGTGCTAAGTCATGAGAAGTCCAGCAAGTGAAAAATCAAAACAAAAATGAACGTGCACACACACACACACACACACACACACACAGATGGGGGGAAAAATCCTTCGTGGAAGTCGCTGTGAGGCAGGCAGCTTCAGAAAGGAAAAACACAATCTCTGACTAATATGAAGGAGACTCCAAATTGCCCTTGGCAACCATCTCTCAACCCCAGATTCCCCTCCCTCTATTCATCTCTGAAGTTCCCAGCCAAAGGAAAATAAACTGAACAGCTCTGTCCCTGGCCCAACCTGTAGGGCTGCACGGCTGAGAAAGAGCTAAGCAAACAAACATCCCCATGCAATTATACACCTGTGTAATTGCTGCAAACAGGACAGCCAGTTGGGCGCTCGCCGCGCTTTCCAGGCTGATAATCTCAACATCGGGAGAAAATGCCTATATTCAGGCACCGTGACATCAAAAGGGAATGCAATATGGTTTCGTGACCCCAAACACAAGAGATTAAGAAAAAGCAGGTGCGGGGGTGGGGGGGGGGTGTGGTGGGGGCGGGGTGCTGGGGAGGAAGAAGGAAAACGCCATCGAAACTGTCCCTCCCGGAAGTCAGTTCTAGAGAAGGAAGGCCCCAGAACATCACTCAGGTGGGCTTAGCTTCCAGGCAAGATTTATCAGTTCACCTTCCTCACAAAAGTGATAGTTAATTTTAGAGGTAGTTATCTTACGCCTGTTACATCGTTGAAGATGGAAGGAGAGTTAAGAGGCCAAATGTCCTAGGAATATTTATGGCTGCTCTGTCTCAAAGATTCATCTGACACCATTTTATGAGGACGGATATGTCAGGTCGGCTCAATGGAGATGGACAGGAACAGCAGGAAATGGCACTGAAGTGGAGACACGAGCAGGTGGTCTTTACAGCTGAGCCCTGAAATGCCCTGGAAGGCTAGTGCAAGCCGCCGTGAGGATTACGGATGGCCGAGAGACGCGGGGTCCAGTGCTGGCTTTGCTACCAAGTCCCGCGAACTTGGACAAGCCTCCCCGGTGGTCGGATGAAGGTCAGAGAGCTGGAGCTCCAGACCTGTGGGTGTGGAAAGCGCCACCCCGGCCACAGAGCAACAGCTGATGCATCAGGAGGGCGATGTTCTGGGGCATTCCCAGCCTGGCTGGCCCTGCTCCAGAGAGGGGCCAGCCCTCCTGGAGGCTGCACAGGGTTCTTGTCATCTCCAGCTGGGATGTGCCAAATCTAAAAGCTCATCTCAGAACTGGAACCCACAACCGTAAGCTGATAACCTGAGCCACGGGGGGTTCCAATAGCTTCCTGGATACTGTGTGCACCCCACAGCATCCTCTTGAGCCAGGGATGAGTCCCTGTGACTGCAGCCTGGGGACAGCTCATCATTCCAACTTCCCACCCGTCCTCTTCACCCAGGCTTCCTGCCGCTTCTCCTTCAGGGCAGTGCTTCTGGAACACCTTGCCACACACTGTCGCATTTCATCCACTCAATACCCGCTGAAGGATGTACTGTTGCTATATTCCCACTGAATAGAGCCCAGGGACCAGGTGGGGACTTCAGCTACTAATGTATGCCCAGCACTTAGCAGGGTGCCTGGAATCACACATTAGACAAGACAGTCATTGTTGAATAAATGATTGACTGACGGAGTGGAAAGAAACCGAGGTTCAAAACAGTTAATATTGTGTGTAACACTTACATACTATTTCGTGTTGTGCTGTAATTATATCAGGGGGATTCCTGGGGCACCTGGGTGGCTCAGTCGGTTAAGCGTCCGACTTAGGCTCAGGGCATGCTCTCATGGTTCGTGACTTTGAACCCCATGTCGGGCTCTGTGCTGACAGCTCGGAGCCTGGAGCCTGCTTTGGATTCTGTCTCTGTCCCTCTGCCCCTCCCCTTCTCGCTCTCTGTCTCTCTGTTTCTGTCTCAAATATAAAAAAATAAAATAAAACTTATGTCAAGGTGATTCCCGTCTCCCCAACTAGAGTATAAGATTCTAAAGGATGTGCTGTGTAACAGGCAGCTTTGATTCCCGGCTCTGTCACTTATAAGCTGGACAGCTCACTTAACCCCTTTAAGCCTCAGTTTCCTCATCTGCAAAGTGGGGCTGGTGATTCATAGCCGACAGCTTTCGTGGATCACAGTAGATAATGTGTGCCAAGCACAGTCTGGTACCTGGTCTCTCAATGCCCCGTCCCTTTCCTTCCTGCCTGCACCCTCTCTGGTTTATCTCCCAGCACGGACATGACAAGATAGGCTTAAAGCTCTGTGACCTCCAGGCCTTTGCTCTTCTGGTCTTCCTCCTTACCAGGTCCTGCCCCAATACCACTTCTGATCTGCAGCCTTTCTTGACATCACTGGCTGCCAAAATGCCTGTGCTCAGATCCCAGAGTGGCTCTTCTAGAGGTCTGTTGAGGACAGTCTACTTGCTACCCAGGTTCGCTATTCTTTGCAACCCTCATCTCTCTGTGCTGGCCACCCCTCAGTGGTGGCTCAGGCCTGAGTCTTGTCTGTGTCTCCCCAAGGTCTCGGGTGGGGGGGGGGGGCTTGGTGTGATCCAAATCTCCCAATCTCATGAAGTTCTGGAACCTAGGCTGGTGGCCTCAGGGCCCAAGCGGCACTGGGGTCCTATGGTTCTGGGCAAGGAGCACTGGACTCTGCTGGTCCCCTGGGACTCAGTCCCTCCTCACTGTAAACTGGGGGTGCTAAAGATACTTCCCCTAGTGGTACTCTCCCCCCCACCCCCAAGCACTAGCCCTAAGAGACAGAGACCCCAGCCGTTTTGGGGAGGGTGGCTTTCCTCTCCCTTTCAGTCCAGGTTGGGCCTTAAGGGCAAGAGGGTCAACCAGGGCAGCCAGGTTACTTACTGTCCTTTCCTGGAGATCTATCCAGAGGAGGTTCCTGACCCTTGTCATCCCCCCAGGACATCACTGGGTGGAGTGGAGCTTAAACTTGAATCCAGCAGGGCCATCCCCTCCCCTCCCACAAAATCTTCAATCGAATCTGGAGAAAACTGCCGGATTGTCTCAACCACTTCCTTCCCATTTTCAAAATTCTGCATTTAGAGGGATTGGAAGGGTTATGCCCACAGCCTGCCAATGAGTCCTCGGAATTCATTAATAACAAGGGTTAAAAGAAAGAGCGCAGTCGTCCCCTGCCCCACCTGCCCGCAGCCAGGAAAACACAAGCCAGAAACTGGGGCAACCGCACCGGGCGCCCCGCGCCCCCCCCCCCGGAGCGCTCACCACAGGCACGAGAAAACCGCCCCCACTCGGGATGCTCCGCGCTGGGCTCTTTGAGGAGTGCTTCCCCGGTCCCGCCGCGCCCGCTGCAGGGAACCGGGCGCTCCGGCGGGCGCCGCGCGCGCGGGCGCCGGCAGGGGTGGGGGCGCTCGGGGCCGCTCCCTTCCGGTCTCCAGGCCCACCTGAGGCTCCGGGAGCTTCGAGACCCCGGCTGGACTCAACGGGCCCGGAGGGAGTTGTCCCGCCCACCGTGCCCAGGTCGGAGCGCAGGGAAGGATCCCCCGCCCACCCAGCTCTGCCAGCGGCTCCCGCCCAAGGATCGCGACGCGACCCTCTCCAGCTTGCAACGGCGACTCCTGCCAGTCCTCCCCTTTAATTTCTGCCCCCCCGTCCGGCCCTCGACTTCTGCCCCGAGTTGCCTCTGCTTTTGCCCCTCGTCCCCCAAACCCAAGTTTTGCATCTGACCCTGGGGGAGCCCGAGGTTTTTTGGAGGGAGGGAATTTAAACGATCCGCGTCTATCCGCCACTCCCTTCCGGAGCGGCCCTCGCGCCTCGCTGTCCCCTCTCCCCGCTACCGAAGGCTGCCCGCTAGGGCCGCGGGCACGGAGCAAGCCAGGAGAGTTGCTCTACAGAGTTCCAGACTCTCTTCTGCGTCCGGCCGGGAGGGACGCGGCCGCGCGCCCCGCCGGTAGCCCAGGAGCTCCGGCCCCCGTGTCCCCGGCGCGCTCGGCCGGCCCGAAGCGGGTTTGAAATTGCTGCCGTTGCCGCCACTCCCATCCGGCCGGTCGGAGCCCACGCCCGGGGCCAGGGGGTCCCCGCGGCGCCCCGAAGGGCTCCCCGCTTACCTCCCTCCGCCGCCCCGCCGCCCCCTGCCGGGCCCCGTTCCCCGCCGCCCGGGCCGGGTCGCCGCACACCCACCTGGCCGCCCCGGGGGCGCCGCGCTCGTGCCCGGGCCGTGTCCTGAGCGCCGCCAGGGTCCCGGGCTGGGGATCCACGCGGCAGCGCTGCTCAGGGGAGCCTGCCGCGGCCGGCGGGAGGTTGTCATTGATTCGCGCTGGGCGAGTTAAGCCATTCCAGGAGTGGTTTTGAAGAGAGCACTCCCACCCCTCCCTCCAACCAAAGTATTTGGCAGGCAGCCCCTGCCGTCCACCTGTACTGCTAAGCGCGGGACAAGGACCAACTTCACTAGTGGCGCTTTATGCTTCACTTTAGAGCACGCAAACGAAGCTCTTTCCTAAAGGTAAAGCAGATATGAAAGTAGGGGTGGTAGAGGATTCCTCCCCGCCCCCCTCGCCTCTCTCCTGGTCTCCTGTTATTTCTTCTTCCCTCTGAATGTTTCACAAAATGCCTTCCCACTTTTCTCAAACCAGGGCAGCCTTTTATTATTATTGTTTTACTCAGTTCTGTGTGTCTCTTGTTTTTAAAGGCAATTTTACTTCCATTTGCCTGAAACCTGAGCCCAATAAAATTACCAGAATTACGTCTTCTGCTCAAAGGGTCTTGAACGTAACTTGACCAAATCAAACACTGTACTGCAAGCATTCAAGGGGCATATAAAACAGAGGGAAGTGCAGGAAGGAAGCACAGAACGGCAGCTCCCTCCACCAGGGTGTCCACCTGGGTTTGGCCCAGGTGGAGTCAAGGGGCCTGCGCGCGGGGGGCACCCGCGGACAGGGCTCACCCACAGCAAACATATCTGACAGGCTTTCCATTGCTTTGTCTCCATTCGAAGCCTGACTCAGAAATGCCAACCGGAGATCCAACAGTCCGCATGTGGGGTGGGCCAACCACCAATCACAGGGAGGTGTGGCTACAGCACCCTCTCCCAAGCTGCTCCTTAAAGCCACATGCTACACCCTTTTTGAAAACTGCCAGTGGGGAGGCTCCTGGCTCTGTCATCCCTCTTTCCCCTGCAACTGTCCTTCACCTGGGGGAAATCTTCGTTAACCCCTTGGTACCTAGGCTGGCAGTTCTCAGAAACATGGGAGGAGCCAAGGGGAGCTCTTCTTCCCTGGTGATCAGCATCTCCGCGTTTCATGGAGAAGCCCCACAAACCAAAGGAGACCAATGGGGGTCCTGGCCCTCTGTGGCCTCTGCCCCTCTTCCAAGGCCAGGCCACTAGCCTTAAAGTACCCCAGAGTCAAAGGTAAATCCCAAAGGTCCGTCAGTCCATGAAGGTCAAGAACACTAGGAAGATGGTTCCGACTAAAATATCTCCTCCAACAGGTGCCCCCTGCCTGAAATTCCAGTGTTAGTGATTCATTCCTTTGTGAGCCACGCCCTGCACAAAGCCTGTACCAGGCAGGCAAAACTGCTTTGGGAAGGCAGGAAGGGTCTCTCCCTGTGGTTCTAAAACTGTAAATACCCATGGGCAAGGGCAAGGATGAGTCTGTCAGTCCCTGCTTGCTGTGGTGGGAGGGCCATGGATGGTGTGCGAGGCAACAGAGGGTCTCAGAGCCAGGGAGGTGTGGAGTAGGGTGGGGAGGGGGTGCTAAATCAGGGAATCAGTCACTGAAGTTCAGAAGGGGAAGCACTTAACCAGGGCAGGTGGACAGTTTCCAAGACTGGATGACTCCATAGCTTTTTATCAAAAACCACGTACTCCCGGAACACCCAAGCCAAAGAACGAAAAGGCAAATCCCTTTGTCCACAGAGTCACTAATTAAATATCCAATCATGTGTAACTCCATACTCCACTCCCAGACCCGGTAGGTAAAAGTGCCACCACATGACCTGGACGGAATCAGTATCAGTCCAGAAGTGTTTGTCGTGCACCCACAGGGGTTTGCCTCAATGCCCTGGGCAGAGGTGGGGTGGGGTGGGTGCCGTGGGGTGGGCCTCACGTCTGGTGGGGAGATAAAGCACCGAGGGTTGGCCAGTGTGGGGCAAGGCCCGTAGCGCATTGTGCGGGGTCCATCAAGACAGGGTGCTAATTTTGCACAGCAGACAAGGAGCTGAGAACAGTCAGGAAGACAGGGATCATCTGGAGAGGGCTCCAGGAGGTAGGCTAGACGGCTCTGGAAGTGTGTGCTACCGTGAGCAGGAAGGCATGTCAGGTGCGGGAATGAAGGCTTGGGGAGGGGGCAGCTGGCCTGGGTGAGAAGGCTGTCGAGGTGGGTACAGCAGCAGGTCGGGGTCTGTGTGATGGACCCAGTTTATAGGTGCAGCTTCTGGCTGAAAGAGAGCGCAGGGCAGGGACTGCTTTCAGGGGAGGGAGGGAGGGAGGACTGGAGCACGTCTTTCAAACCCAGCTGGAGCTGGATGTAGGCAGAGGGGTGGTGGAGGGAGGCTGCCAGGAGGGGTGGGGGAGAGCTGTGGTGCCTAGCCCAGCCTGCCCCCAGGCGGCCCCTCCTAGCAGGGCTCCAGCCCCAACCCGAAGGAGTGTCTGAGTAGGCCAGTGGGTGGTGCCAGGGCCGAGGATACTGCGGCCAAGAGCCTAGGGGGGAGGGCTGGCCACTCTCCAGCCCACCGGCTGGGCCCCCGCAGTGGACAGTGAATGTCATCCCTCCCCCCAGCCCTCCTCCTTAATCACTGTCTGTGTGTGCCCAGTTGGGACACACCCTTCGGAAGGGCTCTGGGCAAAAAGTGGAGAGCCCTACCCCTTGGCCCCTCCAGCCTTGCCTCCTTGTTCTCAGTCTCCGTGCCAGGTGCCTCTTGGGAACAGAAACATAAAGGCGTCTCTCTCGGAGGGGTGGGGTGGGGTGGGGGAAGGGACCGAGGAGGCGACCAAAGCCACCCACAGAAGGGGCTCTGGGCTGGCCGGACTCTAGATCTGTTATTGTGCATTTCCTTTTGGGATGTGGCTTCTTCCTGGGCCCTCTGTGGACCCCTCCCTCTCGCTCCCCGCCCCCCACTCCTCTCTCCAGTCTTTCCCACCCCCACCCCTCTTCCTGGGTCAGGTCGGTCAGAACTCTTGGAAACAGGCTGGCTTACAGACGCCTTGCTTTTCACATCTGCCTCCAAACCCACAACTCTCTCTTGTTCCAGGGAGGGTGAACGCTCCTTCTTCAACCACCCAGCATGGCTCAGAGGGCTAAACAGAAGCCCAGTGAGCGAACCCGCTACTGTCTTAACTTGAAACTTCAGTGATGCCTGGTCATCAGCGGTGACGTAAGCACACAGACGGCTTCTGAACGAGCGTGCACACACACAGGCTATGTTTGCACACATGTACAGAGAGGTGGGTACAGAGATGAGCCGTACTACCTAGAACTAGAGATAACACATATCTATTGAGGGTCTACCCCCGACTACAACCCTGCAACCGCACCAAGAGACAGATCCTCTCATACCCCGCCTCCCCCCCCCCCCCATGCTACTGATGAGGAAATAGGCTCAGAGAGGTCTTGCCACTTGGTCAAGGTCACAGGACTTGATAAATTGTAACATCAGGCGTGATACCGGAGTCTTGGAGCTCTGATGCCCAGGGGCGCTGGGGTGGCTCAGTGGGTTAAGTGTCTGACTCTTGATTTTGGCTCAGGTCATGATCTCAGGGGTTTGTGAGTTCGAGCCCTGAGTCGGATGGACTCCCAGCTGACAGTGCAGAGCCTGCTTGGGATTTTCTCTCTCCCTCTCTCTCTCTCTCTGCCCCTCCCCTGCTCATGCACTCACTCTCTCTCTCTCTCTCTCAAAATAAACTTAAAAAAAAAAAAAAGAATTCTGGCACCCAAAGGCTGCTTCTGGGGCTCAGCTCTGGCTCGTTGTCTAGCTCCTACAGCCGATTCTCTTAGGAGTGGTTTGCTTTGCTTATGTGTGCCTCAGTTTCTCCAGCTGCTGATGACTCTCACCAAACCAGGAGGCTATTATTAGCCAGGAGGAGGCTGAGATGGAGGGTGGACCAGTAAAAAGCACCAGAGCAAGTCTTCCCTAGAGAATTTGCACAGCAATGGTTTTGAGTGTTACTCAGATGGGAAACTCAGAGCCACCCTTGCTGCCTCCCCGTCCCTCCCGGCCTGCACCCCACCCCTGCCAATCCATCCATCCGCAAGTTTATCTCCAAAACAGATCTTGAATCCACTCTCTTCCTGCCACCTCCTCCACCACTGCCCTCTGCTGGGCCACTATCCCTTCTGGCCTTGACCTCTGCAGAGACCGCCTAAGTGGCCCTCCTGCTCCCTTTCCTGTCCTGCTCCTTCAGCCCAGGGCCACAAGGCTGCCTGTGTAATCTTCTTAAAACGTGCATCTGGTCACATCACAGGACACTTCAAGTGCAGTCCAAACTGCTCGCCACAGCCCCTGAGGCTCAGCAAAATTCCTGCTTCTCACTCCAAGCTCACCCGTGCCTTCTGCCCCATCCTCTGGTTGAGTTCTTTGTCCTTCCTGTTGTGGGACTTTGCATGTGTGGATTCCTTGGCCTGACATACTCTCCCCCTATGCCAGGTCTTAACAGAAACATTACCTCCAGGGCGCCCGGGGGGCTCAATCAGTTGAGTGTCTGACTCTTGATTTCGGCTCAGGTCATGATCTCATGGTTTGTGGGTTTGAGCCCTACATCAGGCTCTGCGAGGACAGCATGGAGCCTGCTTGGGATTCTCTGTCCCCCACTCTCTCTGCCCCTCCCCTCCTCGCGGTCAGGTCTCTCTTTCTCTCTGTCTCTCTCAAAACTAAATAAATAAACATTAAAAAAACAAAGGAAAAAAAGAAACATCACCTCCTCAGGCAAGCCTTCCTTGACCACCACAGATAAAGTAGAAACGTCCCTCACCATCATCTATTTCAGACCTTTGATCAAAGCACTCATGCAACGTGCATATGTTTATTTAACTGCTTGCTTACACGGAATTATTTTTTGACTGTCCCTCCCACTAGAATAGAGGCTGCTTGTGGGCAGGGACCTCGTGTGTCTTTTTCACTGCGTGTACCTGAGACACTATAGGCCCCTGGCAAACACGCGCGAGGCAAAGATTTGTTGAGAGAGCTTCAGATCTGGGAGACAGGCAGAACGGATCTAGTTCTGGATCTGTGCCCTCGAGGATGTCACATGGCCTCCCAGATCCTCTGCTTCCTCCTCTGTCAATGGGGGCCATGGATGAGATGGTGACCCAGAGCCTTTCGAGGGCTGGTGCTCTGCAGTTGGGTGGGCCTTCACTCTCCAAGAAACTGAAAGCACCGTTAAATAGACAAGAAGAGAAACTTGGCCATGCTGTACCTTGGATGGCTTTGAGAAGGCTCTGCTTCTGTTGTCCGTCCTGCTGACACTTTAGACAAGTCAGTTTGTGAGGACTTAGCCTGCTCAGGGCCGTGACTGGCCACCATCCCCACAGCACACCCTGCCGCGCAAGCATGGAAACTGGGGCTCATCCAGAGAAAGCAGTTACCTCGGAGAGAACCAGCACTAAGTCAGGGCAGATTTTACCTAGGGCTTTCCGTCCCAGCAGTCATGTTTCCCCCAGCGCCCCAGGTCTGAGGCCTGACCTCCGAGGATGTCACCTTGTGTGGGTGCAATGCTTTAACTCCCAGTGGCTTTCTACTGGGCCTTGCTACTTGGTCTTCTTCGCAACAACCCGGGAGGGCAGACCGAGGAAACTGAGACGCAGACCAAAAAAGTGAGTGAGTGGCAGAAAGGAGACCTTTGAAATCAAGGAAGAAGAACTCTAGTGACATTAATATTCTTTATATTATATAAATATAATTTGTAATTCATATATTATATACGAATATGTGACTTTAAGAGAATATTAATATATATGAAATATATTTGAAAAAAAATATGAAGTTCTCCCATATTAGAGAAAATTCGTGAAACAGAGGAGAGAGGGTCCCTCATAATCATACCACACTAGACAGGGTGGATACTTGTAGCATTAGAGCAGGTTAGGGCAGTTAGTCTGGGTCTTAGTGTCCCTCGCCCTCACTCCCCCCCTCTCTCTCTCCCCCTCCTTCGCTCCCCCTGCCTCTCTCCCTCTCTCCCCTTCTGGCTCACTCACCAGAGTGAACACTGACTCCATCCAACGTCCCACTTTGCACTTCTCAGGTGCTCCACAAATGTTTACTTAAATGTTGAGGCAAACTGAGAGAAAACTCAACCTAGCCGGCTGGGGCAAGAGGAAGAGGTTGCACTTCAGGGGTGCCAGCCTCCGTCTAGGTGGCCCTGTGGCTTCCCAGTTCCAATGACACGCCAAGTCCTCACTATTCCGAGCTCCCTGCTCGCAGTTACATGCCGATTTAAATAACAATCCGTAGCTGTTTAGCATCAGGAACAGAGAAGGAGCCTCGCACATTGGATCTAGGCTCTGCGCTGACAGCCCTTTCTGTGGTCACAAAGGTTATCCAAATCTGCCGGTTGCCAATGCGACACATATTTCTGCCACCGTGTTTTGGGAGGGGGGCAGACCCAGTCATCCAGAACCTACTGGCAGTGGGCCAGGCTCCTTGACCAAACTCTCCCCCTCTTGGAGCACGCAGAGGAGATCCGGGGAAGCAGAGCTGTGGCCGTCTGGCCTTTGGCTGCCCTGTCCTTTGGGAGCTGGAAGGTGAGAGTGGGGCCCAGAAGGGAGGCTCGGATACTTGGAGCTGCCTCCTGCTTCTCAGGTGTGCTGAAAGACCAGCCAGAGCTTGCCCTGACCCCGGGCCCTTGGAGGGGAGGTGCTGGCTGAGCACGGGGTCCCGGAAGTGCTCCCTCTGGGGAAGCTAGGGGAAAGTACCCCACCTGGCTGGGACTCTGGGCAGGGCTCAGAGTCTGGCCGGCTGTACAATAGACAGAGCGAGTGGCCGGGTCCCAGCCAGCTGCCGCTCACAGCCCCAGGGCCCCAGGGCTGCCAGGGCCTCGCCCTCCTCTCGGATTGTGGATTGTATTGGGTGACGCAGTTAGGCACCCACGGTGGGGGGAGGAGAAAGTGCCAAGAGCCTCCAGGGCTCTGGGTGACTGGGCCTGTCACCTCAGAGCTGGGAGCCTTGGGGAGGAGGAGGGCTCAGCCAGGACCTGGCCAAGGGGGCAGCGGAGGGAAAGGGGGCAGCATTACCTGACAGGGGAGGCAGGTTCCTCCTCCCTTCTCCCTCCTCCCTCCCACCCTCTCTCCCTCCCTCCTCCCTCCCACCCTCCCTCCCTCCCTCCTCCCTTCCTCTCCCAGGTCTGTAGTAATTGCCTGTTTGTGCCCCACCCCCACTACTCCAGGCTTTGGCTATAAAGTGGTGAACACGTCAAGATTTCCCCATCCTCATGGAGCTGACCTTCTAGTAGGAAAGACAATGCCTAGACAACCATCTGCCAGGAAGTCAGGTGGGTGAGGCCACAGTCACTGCCCCCAACCCTGAGAAGTGGGGAGAGCCGGGACTGCACCCCATGCAGAGTGAGGACACAGAGTGAAGGCAGGGGTGACTTACCCAAGACCAACCCAGGAGAAGTGGTGGGGCTGCTATGCACTCAGTGCTCAGTACTCAGTGCTCCCAGCACTCTCCCTCTTCCCTAGCACGGCCACCGAACAGACCTATCTGCAAAGCAAAACTCTGTGCCCCTAGGGATACCATTTTTTAAAGGAGGTGTTTATACCCAGAAAACTAAAAAACAAAAATCAACTAAACTAAGAAGCTCAGGCTAGGCAAAGAGCTAACTCCACGGTGTGAAATGACACTCCTGAGACAGGAGCCTGCGGGTCTAGACAGCCTGGGGAGCTGAGGGCCAGGCGACACTGGCCGCAGACTCTGGCCTTGACCCAAGTTCTCTTTAGTGACCCTGGCGAAAGCTGGTCTGTCCCTCCTGGGTCCCCGCAGATGTGTGAGGGCCCCATCACCCAACCGCGCTGTTGGTACCCTTTGGGCATCACAAATACACCCTGGGGGCCCATGTGTCCCTTCACAGCGGTCTGACCAGGAAGAGAAAAGGCAGTGTCGGGTATGAGGAAGATGTGGGCAGGACCACGTGTGTGCATGCAGGTGTGTGTGTGCAGGGGTGTGTTGGGGGATGCGGGAGTGTGGATACCGAGGGGGCCGGCGAGTGGAAGGATGGGCTGCTGGGCTGGGCGGCTGATGGTTGATGGGGTAGGGGTGTGCACCAGCAGTTTCTCTGTTGGATGAAGCAGTGGACAGGCTCTGACACCCTCCAGATGCTCTAACTGGCGTTAGAGCATGCTCAGGCAGAGGTTGGCCTCACCCCTAGAGCTGGTCAGCATGCCATCGCCAGGGACTGCTGGGTACGGCCAGGACTGTCTGCAGCCCTTCCCCAGGGCCAGACAAACTAGGCAGGCTGGAGGGTCAGCACAGGGACCCTCCCCATCCTGTGAGGGTGGCAGGGACCTTCTCATTGAAGCTGGCACCTTCCACAGGTCAAGGTTACGGCTGCAGGATGGACGGGAGGACAGGCCAGAACTGAATGGCCACTATGGAGATCAAACCCAGGCATGGTGATGTCTTTCCGAACGCGGACCTCTGATCCTCTGCTCGAGTCTCTGGGCAGATGGTTACAATGCAGATTCCTGGCACCCCCCGCCCCCACCCCCGGCCCACTGAATCAGAATCTGAGAGACGTTGTCATTGACATAAGTCCTGCAGGTGTGTGCTGGGAGGCGGGGCCAAGGAGGAGGTTTTCCAACTGCTGGACTGTTCCTTACACGTTCTCCGCATCAGCCGGTTTCAACAGCGGCAGAGCATGCCAAGGACTAGAGACACCGCTGTGCAGGTAGCCGTCCCTACTCTCAGGCACTTGGGACTCTTCCATGTTATGGATAATGTGGGCGTGAATGTTCTTATGCACACTTGCCCTTATGCGGACTCGTGCCTTAAAGTCCATTCTCAGAACAAAGGATGAAAAGGGTATGAACATTTTTATGGCTCCTACCATAATAGCACTAAATTGCATTTTCCAGAAAGGCTGCACATTTGGGCTGACACCTGCAACGTGCAAGAGTGTCGGTTTCATCACAGTGCTGCCAGCATTTCCGCCCCTCAGTTAAAGATAAGGAAACTGAGGCTGCATTGCTGAAGTGACCTGTGACCTATGTCAAGTGACACATTCAGTCAGTGCCAGAACTGGGACAAGAACCCAGGGATTTCTCATTCAAGGGCCAGGATGTTTCGCCACGGCCGACTTCCTCAGTCTCCAACCAGGCAGGAGGGAGAAATCAAGTCTGGCAGGTCACTCTCTGTCCCCCACCCCTCCCTGCCAGCTCTGACCTCAGCTAGGAGCTCACGTTTCAGTGCATTTCATTGTTTTTCTGCCTGTAAAACCGGGCCTCTCCCTTGTCTGCTCAAGCTCCACATCCTGAGTGAACTCTCTGATTCCTCCGAGGAGGCCATCACATACTTGAACCGTGGGTTAGATGCAGATAAGTGGACGGGGAAGGAGTGGGACAAAGGCGAGGTGACGGTCCCGGGGAAGGACAAAGGCCAGGCCAGATCGGCCAGAGCAGTGGGGGCCCCAGGAGGAAAGTTAAGATGCAAAGGAGTTGGGGCCCAGGGTGGCAGACAAAGGAGTCCAAATGGGGGGCCTTGAGCACATGCCTAGGTCTCCATCTGCTACTGGGATGTGGGTTGTTCCCATGAGAAAACTGGGCTCTGGCTTTAGCCGGGGCGTGGGGGCAGTCCTTACCAAGGTGTCTGGCGGTGCAGAGGATTCCCAACCCCCCAGCTAATCATATGGAAATTGCAGGAGTATGTGAGTGTGTTCCTTTTTCTGGGAAGACAGCCCATAGAGCTTAACAGATTTTCAAAAAAGTTTATGACCCTCTCTAAAAGTTCAAAAAATAAAAGTTAGATGAAAAGTGGAAGTCATGGAGAAGTCAGAACTGTTTGTTGTAGGAATTATATATATGTTTTTACCCATGGTAAGGAGAGAGGAGATAATTACAGGTGGTCCTTCTCAGATAGGTTGATGACAGATGAATGGATGGATGGGTGGATACATTTGATAAATGAAAGGAAGGAAGGAAGGAAGGAAGGAAGGAAGGAAGGAAGGAAGGAAGAGGGGAGGGAGGGAGAGAGGGAGGGAGGAAAGAAGGAAGGGAGGGAGGAAGGAAGGACGGGTGGAAGGGAGGAAAGGAGGGAGAAAGGGAGGGAGGGACGGAGGGAGGAAGGAAGGAAGGAAGGGAGGGAGGGATGGAGGGAGGGAGGAAGGAAAGGAGGGAGGGAGGAAGGGAGGGAGGGAGGAAGGGAGGACTTTTTGCAGAAACTGTAAAGAATCAGTATTCGTACCATCTAGGTTTCTTACTTTCCAGTCACTGCCCTCCAAAGATGCTCCTAGGCAAAGATAAAGCCTTCTCAAAGTGGAGAAGCCATTTAGTGGGAAAAGGGGATTTGGCTTCACAACTTTTCCAGAACTATCTCTTGCGTAAGACGGGATGCGCTTGAAAACAATCACAGCAAGCCCTTCTCAAGCACTTAGTGGGTGTTCGGCACAGTGCTGAGTACTTTAGGAGTATTATCTTGTTTACTGCTCAGCAGCCCTGGTGGTTTGGACAGTATCATACCTCCCATTTTACAAGGGAGGAAACGGAGGCCCAGGGATGTAATGTCACCAGCCCCCAAGCAAACAGCTGTAACTGAAACAGTGGGTACTGGAAGCTAGGTGGGCAGGTCCGGAGCTGGGGCTAGATACAGCCTTAGAGAGCAGTCATGTCCTGTCCTCAGTAATCAGCCCCATATTCATCTTCCACCAAAAAACCTGGACCGTGACCACTTGAACCCTACTGTTCTCTATGCCTTTAAAGGGATAGCGCAGTGAATATACTTGAAATTATCCAGGCTGATTGTCTATACTTGCTAAAAAAAAAAAAAATGTTAATAGTAGACGTAGTAATAGCAATCCCTCCCATTTACTGACCATCTAATACGAGTGAGTATATATATATATATATATATATATATATATATATATATATATATATAAAGGCTTTATGTTCATTTTCTTAATCGTATCCTTACAACAAGTTTCCAAAGTGAGTATCAGCATGTTCATTTTACAGATAAAGGTATTGAGGTCCAAGGGGGTTTAAATAGCCTGCTGGAGGTCAGCTGGGAAGTGGAGGGGGCTGGACTGCACTCACACTCTTTTTCTGCTTCTCTGTCTCTTGCTGGGTAATGCAGAGCACAGAGGTACAGGAGCTGGCTTCCTTGTTGGGGTCTGCCTGACGACTGGGGCACAGAAAAGGCCCAGGGGGCTCACTGCCATGGTCAAAGGAGAAGGAAGAAAGGAAGGAAGGAAGGAAGGAAGGAAGCCCCCCTTCCCAGGAAGGAAGGAAGGAAGGAAGGAAGGAAGGAAGGAAGGGGGGAAGGAAGGAAGGAAGGAAGGAAGGAAGGAAGGAAGGAAGGAAGGGGGGAAGGAAGGAAGGAAGGAAGGAAGGAAGGAAGGAAGGAAGGGGGGAAGGATGGAGGGAGGAAGGAAGGAATGGATAAAACATAGCCTATGCCTCAGGCAGCACCAAGATGATAAATTACCCAAATCTAGAGTTGCAATTTCAAAAGTCCTACAAAAAGGGGAAGTAGCCACTGGCGCTGTGAATCAATCCACCCTGAGCCACTCGCTCGAGTGTACATTCAGAGGCATGACCCAAGTGTTTTTGGAATTTGGCTATAGTCTTTGAGGCCAAAGTTCAGTGCCTCATGAAATGTTCTTGTGAAGTTCATGTGCAGGTGGGATCATGGCCCTTAACTGAAATCAGTGGTTGTTTCAGTGCATCCCTTCTCTGGGGTTTTGATCTTTTTTTTAACATTTATTTATTTTTGAGACAAAGAGAGACAGAGCATGAATGGGGGAGGGTCAGAGAGAGAGGGAAGCACAGAATCTGAAACAGGCTCCAGGCTCTGAGCTGTCAGCACAGAGCCCGACTCGGGGCTTGAACTCACGGACCGCGAGATCATGACCTGAGCTGAAGTCGGACGCTTAACCAACTGAGCCACCCAGGCGCCCCTCTGGGGTTTTGATCTTGATCTGAAAACCCCAGGGCCTGGAAAGCAAGAAACGCAGTGGGCAGTAGGGATGGCCAACCCCGAGGACAGGGCCGGGGAGGTGGGGGTAGATGAGGTCGCAGCTGCGGCTCAGGGTTGTGGCCGGGAAAACCTGAAGGGGAGGACTACGCCAGTCTTGTCAAGTCCAGAGGCCGAGTGGACACAGAATCTGAGAAGTCTTTGGGCACAGCATGCTGCCTGAGTTCCAAGTAAGCAAGCAAGGTCACGGCTAGGCACGATGCCAGACGTGTGGCCCTGTCGCCTGGGATCCTACCAAGCAGGCACAAATAGGGGTCAGGAGTCTATCTGAACAGCTAGGAGGTCAGTTAAGGCAGGAGGAAACAGTCTGGGTTGGATCCCAGGCCCTGGAGGGAATGAGAGGAACCTCTCGCAAAGGACTCAGTGAGCCTTAAGGAAACCCAGGCATGGAAGACAGGGTCTGCCCTCTGGGGCAGCGTGAGGGCTGAGCTTGGCCAGGGAGAATGGGGATCCCAGGAGACTGTGGCTAGTGACCGCACTCCAGAAACCAGGCCAACCCCACAACTGCCTTTCTTCCATGGGGGTGGAAGAAATCCACCCTGGTCAGTTCTCAGAGGGTCGCTCTCCCGACTCTATAGTCCTCTCGGCTCTGGCATTTCCTTTCATTTCAGAAAATAAAACTTTGTGTCTCTTAATCTTCAAAGTCATACACATACATTGAGAATAACCTTATGTGTTTAGGATTCTATTGTTATTCAAGGCACTTGTTTTCACCCCATTTTCCTCACTAGCCATTTGATGGTGAGCACCCTTCCATGACGCACGTCCCCCATGCCCCTTCCCAGCTTCTTGCTATCTCGCGTCACCTCTTACCTGCAGGTGCCTCTGGCTGGCATCTGGGTATTCAGATTAAGCAAGACACCCTCCAAACCACATCGTCACTGCAAAGATGTTCAAGCCCTAGTCCCTTCATGGGAATTGCTTAAACAATCTGAAGACATTTGCATAACAGAAAGTTCGAGAGCCGCTCGCCCGCCCAACAGTGCCAGGCATCAGGCAGTGCTGCTTCCGTGAGCCACCAAACACGGAAAGAGCTGATGCAAAGCCGAGTTTGCGTTAGCCACCCTCCATCCTGTGTTCTCATCTGCTCCAGCTGGTTCCGTGATGTAGGTTGGAAACCAAAAAACTGTGTAAGTTAGAATTGTGTATGAAACAAGAGCCGATGGGCCCCCCAGTCACACGGGCCCCAGGAAATGAGCATGACAACCTGTTCTGTGACTTCTTGGGGTTCAGTATGGTTTTATGTTCCACTCAGGTTCTTGGCTCCGTCCCAGATAGAGGAGGAAGCCAATGAAGTGATGCTTCCCTGTCCTCGTAATATTCTCTGTTACATTATATGGACTTTACTGCTTTGAAGTTGCCAATTATTTCCTTCTTGCTCCCGTAACATTACTATGGCGTGGTTATCTCTGTGGGGAAAGACAGATGCTTCGAGGTTCCATGTTTTACTCGTCCGCCCAGGCTGAGAACCACTGGTTTAGGGCAGCCAGGGCTATTCGAGAAACACCAGACTTTCAGATCTCCCTCAGCCCGTCAGAGTTGCAAGGCTCCTCAGAGCCCCTAAAGACTGGCACCCTCGCCTTATCCCTAAGGAAATAGGGTGTGTCTAAGGTTACTAAGGAAACTATTGCCTAATCTGCAACCATCTCCCCCACAGGAGACCTTATGAAATGATTAACAATGACATCCTGGGGAGGACTGTGTGCATTTCTAGCCCATCTTCTCCGGAAAGGATTTGAACCAGCTTACAAACGTGCCTACAAGTACATTTGTAGGCAAACGTATGTAAAAAAAAAAAAAAAAAAAAAAAAATTAGGAAGAGACAATAAAGCAAGGGGCAAATAAGGAAGAAGATAGATCTGGGTTTAAGATCCGCACCCAGAATGAACACCACCGAGACGGGTGTGCTCAGTCCGGGACGGCCATAGATTCCATACCAAGACGCCCAACCATCAAGACTAGGGGAGGTACACCAGCCCCATGGGGCTCCACTTTTCCTGTTCTCTACCACTTCCTAATTCCCTCTTCAGGCATCGGTTTTCCGGTCTGTCAAATGGGCAAGTCCTGCCTTATAGAAGCGTTCTGAGGCTCCAGTTAAGTCTCGTATGTAAAAGAAAGCACTCGAAGAATATGGCGCCCAGAAGGGACTGTCATTTTCTTTTCTTGCTGCCTCCTTGTAATGAATTGAACATTACTCATTTTCCTTGGCCACATGAGGTGGCCACCAGATTTTAGCTGCTGTGGTTGGTCAAAATTAACTCTATATCCATTTTAAGAACACAAGGGGCGCCTGGGTGGCTCGGTCGGTTGAGCGACCCACTTCGGCTCAGGTCATGATCTCACGGTTCGAGCCCCTCGTCGGGCTCTGTGCTGACAGCTCAGAGCCTGGATCCTGCTTCCGATTCTGTGTCTCCCTCTCTCTCTGCCCCTCCCCTGCTGACGCTCCATCTCTCTCTCTCTCTCTTTCAAAAATAAACATTAAAAAAAAAAAGAAAAAAGAAAAAGAACATAAGCACAGTTCAAACACTGGATGAGAAGGCTTGTAACATCTTTCTGAGCTCCAATTATGCCAATTTTTACCATCACACCTTTCCCCCTTTCCTTGCTTCAGTTGGAGAGGGGTGTGGGGGTGGAAATCAAGGTACTTGGGAGCCGCAGGGAATGTGAAATTCTAAAGTAAAGTTTAAGTACCCTAGAAAATGCCTGTTTTCTGGCTCAGGGATGATGTTGGGCAATAAAGAGGAGAGAGGAGGGTTGAGAAGAGCAGAGGGAGCCCCTTCAGGGGCCTGTCCGGGTGTCCTTTGGCAGGCATGGCACCTACCTGTCGTCACTCAGACGGTTTCCCCAGATTTAAGCTTTGGGGGTGGGATCAGGCATCTTCTGAACACAGGCCAGCATTTTAGCTGAAAGCTGACTAGTGCTTAAGATCGGGCATGTTGTGATTCTAAATGGAGAGTGAGGGCAGAGGGGCCACCGAATCTCGGGGGACAGAGCTTCAGGGGCCTCAGCTGGCCTCCTCTATGCGGCATTTGTTATACTCACCAAGGCGAGCCGCTCAATATACAAGGGCGCTAACAGCAAGAACAACCATACAACTACCACGATAAGAGAAATGTCATATAAACAACACACGCCTGGTCTGTTTGGTTTGGGGTTGAACATGAGAAGGTCACGGTGGGCAAAGGGGGTCCGGCATCCTCCCTGGGAAGTCACTGGCCCCTCCTGCTACTGCTTCCAGTGACTGCTGCACTGTGAAAGAATAAACAGCAGGTGGATAAATCACCCTCTTCGGGGAATGTGATCAGATAAGAACCAGCTCTCCTGTCTGTAGAGACCTTCACATGTCCCAAGGCTGCCATCTGAGGGGGGACCACGGGGTTACGGGTGGGATCGCCAGTCGACAGATGGGGAGACCGATCTGGGCTGGTGGAATTATTTGTCAAACCATCAAAGATCCGGTTGTCCCAGGGGAAAGGCAGCCTGTGATCCCAGATGCGAGTGTGGACACTGGAGCTAGACCCCGAATGTTGGCTCTGCGATCACTCACTGTGTGACCTTAGGTAAGTTCTCTCTCTGCCTCAGGTTCCTCATCTGTAAAAGGCGTTGGGTGGGTCACCCGAGCCGATATCGGTAAAGTACTTAGAACAGTCCTGACACCTATCAGGTGCCCTATGAGCGTGTTCAACCCAAACTCCCATTTCAAAGCCTGACTCTGCAGCCCCCAAACCAAGACAGAATAATGGCAAGATCCCAAGTGTGTGTGCTCCGTCCCACAGAAGAAAATTCTAATCCTACTCAGTGTCAGCCCAGTGGCACCGCTGGGGGTGGAGGGAGGGGCTGGAGCCAGATCAGGGTGGAGAGCGGGCACCTTCCCCAGCGCCTGGGGACGGTCCCACTTCCTTTCCCTTCGAGGTCTTGCCAAGGAGGAACACATGGGCTCGATAAACGTGTGCCAAGCAGGAACGAGATGGTATCTGAGCCGGACAAGCGGACAAGTTCTATGTGCCCAGGTTCCCAGCAGGGGCAGACACCCGCTCCCCCTCCCCCGCCGGCTTGGGCTTGGCCCTCCTTCTCCTTCTCCTTCTCCTCTTTGCTTTGGTGGATTTGTTGT
This sequence comes from Panthera leo, assembly GCF_018350215.1. Taxonomy (NCBI): domain Eukaryota; kingdom Metazoa; phylum Chordata; class Mammalia; order Carnivora; family Felidae; genus Panthera; species Panthera leo. The sequence continues at coordinate 68,134,827 of NC_056690.1, forward strand.
AGCTGCTGCCAAGGGCACCCATCAGGAATGACAGGTGGTTTGCCTTTGGGGAGGGCTGCAAAAGTGTCAGGCAAACAAGCCGTGGCTGGCTTTCTCATGACGCTGGCCCTAACAGGCTACAGGCTGAACACGGTTTCCCAAAAGCCACAGGCCCATGCGCTTCAGCGCAGGCTCTGAACTGGGACGCAGGACTCCTGTTTCTTGGCCCAGCTCTGCCTCTATGGGCCTGCATGTCCTTGACCAAATACTTCTTCCTTCCAGGTGCTCACTATTCTCATCAGTAAAAGGAAGGCCTTGGGTGGGGTGGGGGGGGAGGCAATGAACTTGAAGGCCCTTTGGACTCTCCCATCTATGAATCTGGAGCAAGTGTGCTGGGGCTAGAGCCGCACAGCTCTGACCGGTTGCTGGTGGGCGTGGGCGGTGTGGCGGGGCGTTTGCTCATTCAACAAACGCATGGAATGAGTGTCCCCTGTCCCTCTTGCCCTGCCGTGGTGGGAACAGAAGAAGGCAGACTCCAAAGGTAGAGGATGGCAAGGAGAGGCCCAGAGGAAGAGGGCCAAGCATGGTCTTTGCCTCACTGCTTGGTTCACCCATCTCAAGGCCTTGAAGGCCCTGTTTTAGTGCGGGGGAGGGGGAAAGGGGCGGTCTCAGGGGGAACACGAAGGTGAAGGCAAGTCCCCAGAGGTGGGCATGAAAACCAGGGGCCTGGGGAAAATGAGGCCAGGTCAACTGCTCTTACCTGCATCTTTCTCAGCGCATCTGTTTCCAAGCAGCCAATCAGAATGTGGAGCAGAGGGAGCGTCGGACCAGAGACCCCTGCGCCCAGGGCACATCCCTTCCCCTCTCCCGGGCCAGTCCCTTCAACTGAAAAATGCCAGGACTAGACTAGTGACCTCTTCTACCCTCAGTCCCTGCGGTTCTCTTATTCGATGAGGTTATTCGATGTCTGTTATGTACAGGCATTACTGGAATGGGGCAGGGGACGCAGGGAGATTCCTGCCTTCAAACAGTTCAACCCATGTCCTCACCATCGCTTAACTAACGAATTCACTTACTGAGCACCTACTCTATGCCAGGCCCTGTGTTTACCTCTACCACTAGCTCCGAAGCATCTGGGGGGAGTAGAGGTCATGGCCTATCCTATTTTTTTCTTTTTTCTTTTTCCCCTATCCTATCCCCTTTGCCCTAACACATAAAATCTGGCAATTAAAAGCATGAACCCTGGAACCAGACTGCCCTGGTGTGAATCCTGGTAGTTTTCTAATACCAGCCTCAGTTTCCCTGTCTGTAAAATGGGAAGAATGATCATTCTTACCTCATAAGGAATCCTCTTGAGAAGGATTAAAAAACTTAATGTTTATTAATTTAGCACTTAGCACAGGGCCTAGCATGTAGAAGGTGCCCAATAAATGTTTGTAAATAAAATGTTTAGCAAGGTGAACGGAGCCGACCTGCTTGCAGTCAAAATTCGTTATCACAATAATGCACGCACCTTCCTCCTCACTCTGAGTCATGTGTGCGCTGTTTATCTATGATGGGCCGTGTTCACAGGCAGTGCAAAGGTGAACCTCACCACAGCCAAGCTCAACTATCCGAAATTCCAAATCACTGAGGTCCGAGTTCACGAGCTTCTACTGTAACCAAAAGTATTATTTATTTTAACCACTCATTTCGGTCCATTTCCTCTGCAAATCCTTTGCTAAAACTGATCATCGTAGCCCGACTGTCTTGAATTTCTCCTCCTTTTGCTCTTCCTGACCCCGTGCTCAAAAATAGCCAACACCCCGCAGGCAGGACCCCAAGGGCTGGGGCAGCTCTGAGTCAACAACAGGGGCCTCCAGTCCGGAGTTTCTGGATGTGTGGGGCCATGGTCTCCTAACACAATGCCTGGCAGGGCCCCAGGATGACAAGAGTCCCCGCAGGAACAGACATGCCTCGGTCTTTTGCAACCTTTTCTGATATTGGCTGAGGGCAATGAAAGGAAAAGAGTCACAGCATTGATTGCTCTGATCTGTACTTGCCAATTTGGCTCATGCTGATACCTACCTCCGGACCCACAGTTTCCTTGGGCATAATGACCGGGCTCGAGGTGACCAAAGCTGATGCTAGAATCCTAATGGATCTCCGACTACCCTGGAGAGACATTTCACCAGCACACTCAGTGGGGAGACACTAGAGTCCCAAGCTCATGGGGGTGCAGGGGTCTTCTCACTTCTCCCAAGTGATGTATTTCTCTAGCTTCCTCACTGAGGCCTCATCCATTAATCTCTGTGCCTCCCTGGTGCTAAGCTAGGTCCCCACCACAGAGCTAACCCTAAAATTAAAGCATGCTGGCCAGGGAGCTAGGAGGTGAATTAGAGTTCCAGCTGTGCTACTAACAAGCTGTGTGACCTTGGGCAGGTCACTTACCTCTCTGGGTCTCAACAGCTTCAGTCTACAAAATCTGGGACTGGGATGCTGGTGCCTGTGGTCCAGTTCTGTTAAAGATCCCAGGGATTGAATCGATTTGATAACAGTCTTGATAGTGGTAATCTTGGTCAAAGAGTTCCAAGCTTGTGACAAACACAAACTCAGCAACCCACGAAACTTCCCACAGTCACAAACCCGAGGGTGTCCAGTTTGTCACTTGGAAATGGAAGAACTCACAGCCTCAGGGGATGAATTAGAAATTGAACTGGCCACTGGGAGAGACACAGGGGCAGGGCAGTGGCGGGTGTAAGAGGGGCTGTGGTGGCCTTCTTGATGTGATCCCAGGGCCCTTGAAAAGCCTCCCCTGCCTCAAATATCCCCTCCCCCAAATCCAGCTCCCAGTCTTTGTAATTCCATCCTTTGAGAGGAACTGGGGCCTGGGCTGTGTGTGTGTGTGTGTGTGTGTGTGTGTGTGTGTGTGTGCGTGTGTGTGTGTGTGTGTGTGTGTGTGTACCATTTCGGGAAGCTCCCTGCAAAATGCAGACACCCTGGAGAAGGGTGAGCTTCTTACCCTGCTAAGGTTGCCTGGGTCTTGCCTCTTTGCCAGCAGGAGCCTGGCAGCCTGTAGGCACTAGGCCCCTGAGGCCACAGGAGAAGGGGGGACCCTGAAGGGACAGTAAAGGACTGGCATGGGAGGGAGGGCCTCTGGCGATGATTCACTAAGCTCCTTCAAGATACCCCAGACAGCCTGGGGAGGGGCAGGGGTGCGGGGAAAGAGAAAAGGAGGGCATGCACAGGAGTCCTCCAGGAGAGGGTAGGAGTGGGGCCAGCTGAGGGCAAGAGCTTGGTGCCTCCCTCTGGCTAACCGATTCCTCGGAGGAGCCAACCCGGAGAGGAGAGGGGAGGGGAGAAGAGGGAAGGGGAGGGAGGGCGACGGGAGACGAGAGAGGGAGGGAGAGGGTGGGGCTGGGTTTGGGGGAACTGTAAAACAAACGGGGCGGCTTCACAGAAAAATTCCCGGGCGTCATGAGAATAGAGGGTGCCGGGCAGCACCCCATTTCGCCGGGCCCACGCCCCCTCGAGTTGCCTGGCCAGTTCAGACTGGTTCGCCCACCTCTCCCTCCCCGCCAGCCCCCCTGGCCCGATCCCTGAGAAAGCAGATTCGGGAACGTGATGTAACCACAGCCGCTCCGCCCCGGCCACAGGCACTCCGGACTCCCAGCCCGCCCGCAGCCCCCTTCCCCGCGCCGCCCCCTCCCAGGTCCGGCCCGGGCGCCGCCCCCCTCCCGCCCCTCCCTGCTCGCCCCCCCCGCCCCCGGCGCCCCGCCCCCTCCCTCCCCGCGGCGTCCTCGCACCCTCTCCTCCCCGGCACCCGGCGCCCTCGGCCCCTCCCCGCTGTGCTCCCCGAGCCCCTCTCCGCGGCCCCAGCCTGTGTCTCCGGCCCTCCCCTCCGCATTCTCCCACTGCCCCGGCCCGACCTCCTCACCCTCCCGCCTCCCCCGCCCGCGGTTAACGCCGGAGAGCCGGCGCCGGCCCCGGCGGGGACTGTGGCGACCCCGGAGAGGGGCGGCGGGGGTGCGGCAGGGGCCCGAGGGCCGCGGGCGGCAACGCCGAGCCGGACCCCCGCCCCCTCCGCCCCATCCCCCTGCCCGCCTCCCCCCAGCCCCCCCCCCCCCCCCATCGGGCCAGGCTTCTTGCCAGAGCGGTGTGGGCCAGGCAGGCAGCCTGCCAGGCTGCAGCTATCAGCTGGGTGGAGGGCAGTGCCAGCTGCAGGCACCCCTGAGGGCAAACACCACCCCACCAACAGGCCTGACAGGGGCACCTTCCACCTCAAATCTAGAGCCACGCAGAACCAAAGGCAGAAGACTCCAGCTCGCCTGGAGATCTCACTAGAATGGGGAGACTACGGCCCCGGGACTGAAGCCCAGCCCACTTATTTTCTGGGTGACCTTAGACAAGTCACTTCTCTATGCCTCAGCTGTTGCATTTGTAAAGTGGAGGTGATCACAGTCCCCACCTCTCCGGGCGTTGGGAGTTTTGGTGCATGACACATTAATAGTTGCTTCATAGATAATAACAATTATTATTATTACTATTAGTAGCAGCATTAGTAATCATCACCATCATCTCTCCGGGGGCATTTGCTGTTGGCAAAGGGAAATATAGTGTAATCTGTCATTAAAGATCTGTTAAACACCTATTCTGTGCAAGGGAGGACACTTGGCGTTGTGCAAGAGTCTTGGGAGTGAGATGGTGGCTTTGAGTCCCAGCCCTGTCACTTAGGAGCTGTGTGACCTTCTCTCTGAGCCGTGGCCAGACAGGGGACGGTACTTCTCACTCTGCAGAGCCAGTGCGGGGATTAAATGAGATGTGAGGACGATGTGTGGGACAGTTCTCAGCACATCAGAGGTTCCTGCCAGTAAGTGAGAGGTGCAGAGGAGTAAAGAGGATGGGGATGCGAAGAACAGATTCAGTCTCTGCCGTGGAGGAGTATTGAGGAGCTAGGACTTGTGTGCGAAACATGTCACTGAGTCAAGGGGATCCGAGCTCAGTGCCAAATTCCAGGTCAGGAGAAGGGGCAGTGGGAGGGGCAGGGCGGAATGTCGGGCAGCGGTGGGGTGGGGTGGGGTGGGGTGGGGGATGTTTTGGAATGCACCCCCAGCCCTCTCCCACCAGGATCACGGGGGTAGGAGGGGGCAGCCACTGGGTTTGGGAGGGACAAAGTGGCTCCTGAACAGCTGGTGTCAGCATCTGCTTTACCAGGGAGGCCTCAAAGATGGCTTGGCCATCTCCCATCCTGACAGGAAAAGAGGAATGAAAAGGACAGTTGGAAAACGCAGGCTGAGCGAAATCTCCACCCTTTATAATGACGGTGAATGTGGCTGAACACGGTCCATGCCCGCGGCTATGGCCGCGCGACTCTGGAACCCAGTTCCCTCGTCTGTGAAATGACAGGGTTGGCCCCCTGGGCTGCCACCCTCCACCCTTCTTGAAAACAGTACTTGCTCTGACCTGTAGGAATGTGGGGGAGAAGCCGCTCCTGCTGGGAGGTGCAGGCAGGGCTCCGGCCCATGGACCATTCTGTGAGCTGGCTCAGAGCCCTCTGGAGGGGAGCAGGAAGGAGGCAGGGCTCCACCCTGGACAAGCAGCTGTCCCGTGGAATATGACCCTGCGCTGGAAGGAGCCTTGAAGCAGGCATCCAACCCTCTCACTTGAGGACAAGAGACAAAAACACAGAGAAGTGAGGAGACTTGCCCAAGTTCAGGGGTCTCTTCGGGGGCACAGCCAAGGTTCAGTCCGCAGCAGCATACTGCCTCCATTTAATTTAGCTAACAACAGACCAGGAAGCTGGTGACCGAGGCGAATCCAAACCTCTCTGAGCTCCTTTCATGAAAGCAAAATGGAAATGCATTCGCTTCACCGCCAGGTAAGAAAGCGCTTCTGGAGGTGAAGGAGCCATATAAACAGCCCACACAACCTCCACCAACACTGTCCGAAGCTGGAGGGGTGAATGGTGGAGCAGTGGGCACAAGTCCCTGCCAGACCGGGGCGGGGGTGGGGTGGGGGGAGGTTTGCTTTTGTGATCAGCGCTGCAGGCTCCCTGAACAGAGCCCAAGGACACTGGGCTTGAGTACTAATATGCATTTTTATTCTGCAATAATTTTCACACTGAGTTCAAGAGGCACCAGCTCCAAGTACATAAAACCAAATCAAATTAAATTAATTGATTTTATTGAAACCTGCTGCAGTTGTATTCAAGCCCACAGCTAGGGGCATGACCCTCGTGAAATACCAAAGGGGCTTTTGAAATAATTAAATTAATCACACCCCGGGTTATGCACCAGGGCTTGCTCCCGTGCTCCACGCAGGCAAGTTCCCGCTCACAGCCACAGGCAGGAGAAGTGCCTGTGGCCGTGACACAAATTGTGGAACTGCCTAGGGGTCTCAAGGCCCAGACTTCCCATTCGGGGGTAAACCATCGTCCATGCTCTTTCAGCGAACACACACATGAGTGCAAACACACATACACTCACGCTAGGGAGAGGTCCCCTCCCCTCTCTCGTTCTCTGCCTACCCACGGCCCCGGCCAAGTGCTCTCCTTGTCCTCCTGCTTTCTCGACCCCCCCCCCCCCCACCAGAACCCCTCCAGCACTTACACTCATGCACTTGGATGATGCATTCCCTTGTTGGCTATTGTTTCATGGGAGATTGTCTTGCACCACTAAGCAAAGGTTAAGAAGCCCCTGACATGCAGAGAATGGCCCTCTGCCTTCTCTGGATGTTGTAGGAAGCTCGCACAGAGCTCTTCCTATGCAAAGAGCTCCACACATTTGTTAAACACCTCCTGTGTGCTAGGCACCATTCACTTAGTTCTCTCCAGCTGCCCCCTGTCCCCCCGCCCCCGAACTGGGATTGTTCTTGTCCTTATATTGCACTAGAAGAAACTGAGGCACAGAAAGTTCAGGTGACCTGCCCAAAGCCATCCAGCTGGTAAAGGGAGCAAAGCTGTATCTCTTGTCAGTAAAATCTTAAACCGAAACACTTCTGTAAACCTTGTTGCTGATCAAGCCATGGCATCACCCTTTCTATTTGAAGACATTCTTGCAAACAAGTAAGGTCACAAAATCCACCAGTATTCCTGGTGGAAGGGACACACCAGCCCTTCATTTCACAGAGGTGGACATGTGCAGACCAGCAAGGGGAAGTTCACACAGCAAATCAGAGAGAGCATCCTGTCTCCTGTTGGCCCCCAGCTCTGAACCGCTCTACCCAGAGCACAAAGTTACTGATTATTCCAGTTACTCATGTCTTTGGGGCTAACACTCCACCTTAGGCTATTCTCGAGAGGACAGTGAGTGTTCAAGAAGGGGCATGAGTAACCCTGTAGAGCCCCCCACTTTCTGTGGCCTTGTGCACCTCCAGGGAGCACACCGGAGCAGAGTGAGGGAGCCTGGCCCTTCAGGGGTCAAACCCCCCACACCTCATCGGGACCTGCTCTCTTCCTTGCCCTACTGCCGGGGGACCCCTCAGGGGACAAAGCCTGCCACTCTATCTATTGCACATGAACTTCCAAGCGCTGCTCCCCGGCCCTCCCCCCTCCCCTTCCACACCCTTCTCACTACCCTCAAGATCAACCTACCAACAGAGCCCAGGACGCTGGCCAGCCTGACTCCCGTCCCTAACTCTGTGAACCCAAGCTGCTTCACGATAATGACCAACACGATCATCACAGCCATGACGGCCACTCATCACTGTTCTTCATTGCTCTGTTCCAGCCACATGCATGCCCAGTGCGTCTAAGCCTCCCAATAACCTCATGTGACAGGTGAGGAAACTCAGGTAAAGGGAGGTGAGGAGCTTGCTCAAGGCCACAAAGCTAACACCTGCTGGGGCCTGGATTCAAAGGTGCGTTTATGGCTTACCTGTCCGACATACCTGCATAATGCATGTCCCCTGTATTTTTGTGACGGAGATTCTTTGATTACCTCCTTATCTGAGAGTAGTTTTTAAAAACTGTGATAAAATATATATAACACTAAAGTTGCCATTTTCACCATTTGGGGGCACAGTTCGGCGGCATTATTCTAGCCACAGCACTGTGCAATCGTCACCGCTATTTCAAAATCTTTGTCACCAACTCAAGACAAAAACTGTAACCATTAAGCAATAACTTCTCAATTATTCCTTCCTCTCTCCAGCCCTGGTAGCCTCTCATCTACTTTCTGTCTCTATGAGTTTGCCTGCTCTAGGGATTTCATACCAGTGGAATCCTGCCACATTTGTCCTTTGTCTGCAAAGCCAGGAAGCCCAGCTCCTCGACTTTTCAGGCTCTCAGGCTGGCACCTGCCGAAAGGCCTGCCTCCTTCAGGGGGATATTGTGGAGGTGTGAATTCCAGCATGGGGGCTTGGATGCCATCATGGGGAAGGCCAGTCCTGTGGGGGGTTCAGTGTCCCTGGTTACTGAAGGCAAGGGGCCTCCTGCAGAGGGCTGCTGAAGCAGCATATTAGGGGAAAAGAGAGAGGAGTCCTCGCAGGAAGAGGAGGAAAAGAGGGAACCCCAGTGCCTCCGGCACATGGGGGCTGTGTTGTCACAGGTGGCCAGCGGCAGGCCTTGGAGGAACACGTTGGGCATTGCATCCCCGAGGAGAAACAGGGTGGCCTGACCAATGTTCAGAGCCCCTCACCCCCATTCTGGGCCCATGGACTCTTCAGCCACCTCCTCCTCTCCTCCCGCCGTCTGCCCTTCCCTGGGATTCCAGCCAGGCAACTTCCTCCCTATCCTGAGGTGTTGCTCGTAGAGCCCTGTGTATTCCCTCCGCCAGTGCCCGGCTCCGGCCCCTAACTCAGGTCCCCAGCTCTTTCAGGAAGCCTTCCTCCCCACCTCCACTAGGTCCTTTTGAGTCTACATCATGGGATCTACCACGCTGCGGGGGTGGCGGGCACTGCCTGTCACACAACGGAGAGGGTTCTGCACCTGAGTCCCGGGGCTGCCCTTTTCCTTCTAGCTGACCTAGGGTGTCCTGCTCAGCCACTCTGCACCTCAGATCTTTTTTTTTTTTTTTTTAATTTTTTTTTAACGTTTATTTATTTTTGAGACAGAGAGAGACAGAGCATGAACGGGGGAGGGGCAGAGAGAGAGGGAGACACAGAATCGGAAGCAGGCTCCAGGCTCTGAGCTGTCAGCCCAGAGCCCGATGCGGGGCTCGAACCCACGGACCATGAGATCGTGACCTGAGCCGAAGTCGGATGCTCAACCGACCGAGCCACCCAGGCGCCCCTGCACCTCAGATCTTTATCCGTCAAGCGGACCTGAAAATACCCACCGCGTGGGATGGTCACGAAGATGAGAAGGAATGCGTGTCTGTGGCTTACAAACCGGGGTGTGCGGCAGAAGTGACGCAAAGGCACAACATACGAGGCGGCAGATCTTTCTGATGCTCAGTTTTACTCAACTGTTTGTGCAAAACGCATTCCTTTTAGGTTAAAAACTAGAGGTGACTACGGAGAAGAATGAAACACTCGCATTGCTTTTAAAAGATGAAACAAGCAACCTCCAGGGCATCTCTCGCTTTCTGGGAGCCACGTTAGGAATTCTCTTGGACTCACAATAGGCATTGCCCACTTTGTTTAGTGGGTGCTTCTGGGACGGGCTGCTGAGGACACGGGAGGTCATGGGCCAGGCACGTGGCAGGCACTCGATAAAGGGTAGCTGGGGTATTCCCCCCGCTGTTGTGGGGGAAGGGTTTAAAGCAGCGGCAACTGCTGAGTGAGCCAGTACAGTGGACAGGTCTTACGGTTGGTATTTGTGTCTTGATCTCCCGTGAGACAGGTACAGTATTGGGGTGGGAAGCCTAGGGGGCTGGATTCCCCGGAGACTTTTGTCTCGGCTCCACCATCACAGGCTGGATGTGTGTCCTTGGACACGTCACTTAACTTCTCTGAGCCTGGGTTAACTCACCTACAAAATGCAGACAAATGGCCTAACAAAGGCTTCTTTGCAGGGCTCTGTGCAGATGACATTAAGAGCAAGTTGGTGCAAAGAGAGCAGAGACTAAAGAAGCATCCACATGCTCCTTTAACTCCAGTGCTCCCCACTGTGGCCCAGCGAGGCCCGTTGGGCAGGTAAAGCACTCTGTGAACGGTTGACCACAGCCTGGAGTGTAAGGTTCTGTTACCACAGCCCTGCAAGGCAGACGGGGCAGGGGCTGTGCTGCCGACTCCGGAGAGGGGGACCAGGAGGCCAAGGCACTAAGTGGCTTTCCAAGATCCAAGTGGGGGAGCTGGGCCCGGAGCCCCTGACTCTCAGTTGGTGCTCTCCCGGCTCACCACCTTCCTACTGCGCAGTGTGGCCCAAAGATGAAACGGGGGTGGGGGGGCCTCGGTAGGCGATGAGCTCCCGGTACCTTCAATGTTCACTCAGAGGTTGGCAGGCATTACAGAGTGAAATCCAAGCCCTGGAGACGATCCAACCTACTGATCTCTGAAAGGTGTCTTTCAGTTCCTGAGCTTCTGGGATTCTAGCTGGCTATCGGATTGGGAGAGGCTGCCCAGGGCTCCGATTTGGTGCTACTCTCCACGTTTGCTTGTTACACGTCACTTGTCTTTTCTGCAGAGCCCGGTCCGGCACTCAGCACCCAGTAAGTGCTCAATAAATACTTGGTGATGGTTTTGCTAAAGGGGCCCTGGAAGCTGTTGTCCACCTGGAGCAAAGCCTTTGGGGCTCAGCCAGCGAGGACACTGACACTCACGGGGCACCTCCTGTATGCTGAGCAAGGAGATGCCTCAGCAGGCCCTGCCTCTCCCCGGCCTGCTAAACCCCATTCCACCCTTCCACCAGAATGATCTGTGTCTGCTCTCTCTGTACAATGGCCATCCGGAGGTAGCTCTGTGTCCGGTCCCTCCTTGGCCAGAGGCAAAGTCCTGACCCTTCCCCCACCCTCAGAGGCTTCCCGCCCACTCCTGAATCTCCACTTTGAAAACTTCTCATGGACAAGAGATCTCCAGGCCACAGCCACCTACCCACCCTCGCTTCCCCTCCCTGTCCGGGCTGCCCCTCCCACGGGGCCCCAGCCTACCCATTTCCTCTGCCCTTTTCACCCTTTGGCAGCATAACTGGCTATTCTGAGCCCTTGGCCCAGCTCCTTCTCCCTACCAGCTGCTCCCTTACTGAGGCCTCCATGTTTGCCTCTCTCTTTGGAGGTGACTGTGACTCAGCCCTGCCACACACAAAAAAAAAATCCTGAAAGCATTTGGCACTATGATATGAGGACCCCAAAGGCAGCAAGACTCAGCACAGACCTAATTCTTGAGTTACCTACTTGGAAATGTTAAATACAGACCTCTGCATTGCTAGGCTGTGTGTGTGTGTGTGTGTGTGTGTGTGTGTGTGTGTGTGTGTGTAGCGCGTGCATGCCAATAGATCCGGGGTCCTTCCAAGAAGCTTTTCAAAGCAATCTTTCTCCCCTCTTGCCAGAAACAATGAATTAGTAAAGATGAGCCCCAACAGGATTAATAGTGCTTTTCTGGTTACCCCAGGCTTCTTGCTTCTTTCATAACACAGCAGCCACTGGATTTCAAGGTTTCTTTGAGAAGATTCTAGGGCAATTACTGCCGATCTTATAAAATTACACCGAATGGTATGTTTGAAAAGACAATTTTCTGAACTCGGCTCTGTGAAAAGTTTCCCATAAAAGCAGCAACAGATAAAGGTGCCCGCCCCCCATCAATCAGTGTTAGTAGGATCTTCGGATTCCTTTCAGACAGTGAGGAAGGGGAAGGGGAGGAGGACAGGGTTACAAAAAGGAAAAAAAAACAGGTCCCTGTGCCTTGATTTGGCCTTGGTGACCAAGAAAACACACTCTGAGGGCACAGTCAATATTTGATTCGCTGAGCTTATCAGCCAAGCCTCGACCTGCGGGGAGCAAAGGGCAGAGCCTAGCACAAAACCTGGGATGCTGTGTGAGGCGTTCAGGACGAGGGCTGGGCGGGCCAACAGCTTTCCCAGGTCAGAGGCTCCTTGCAAAGAGGCCCTTGCAAAATGTTTGCTTCCTTCCAAGACAACTTTCCTGTATCTCTGTACCAAAGCTTTCAGATCGTGAAGCTGTGGCAAATTTGTGTTTTTGACAAATACATGGTCAACATGCAGGTATTCCTAAGCGGGACACAAAACCCAAGGCCATAAGGGGGAGAAAAAGGGGGGGGGGGAGATGAATATGATTAAATAAAAGTTAAAAACTTTTATGTCATAAAGATGCCACAATCCAAGTTGGAAGTCAAGAGACTGGGAGAAAGTAACTGTGTTATATGTAACAGACATACATTTACACCTACAGTATAAAGAGTTCCTATAAATTTATAAAAAAAAAAAAAAGAAAATACCATGAAGTATACATGCTCGTTAAAATTACACTGCTCACTGCTCGATCTCACTAATAATTTTTTTAAAACATGAAAACTAACTGTTAGGGACGCCTGGGTAGCTCAGTCGGTTGAGTGGTCAACTCTTGATTTCGGCTCAGGTCATGATCCCAGGGTCATGGGATCAAGCCCGGCATCAGGCTCCAGCTCAAGATTTTCTCTCTTTCTCTCTCCCTGTGACCTTCTTCCCCATTAGTGCTCTCTCTCTCTCTCAAAACAAACACAAACAAAAAACAAAACAGAACAAAAAACCACACAAAACAAAAACAAAAAACCCTACAAGCAACAACAACAACAACAACAACCCAATTGTGAAGTGCATATGATGAGATGAGGGGGCAGACACCCTGTCTCTGGAGGAGGCAGGGGCTCTGGAGGCCAGAGAGTGCTGGACCAATGCCAGGGTTCTATCATGGTGGCTTTTGAACTTCCAGGTAGGACCTTAGACTAAAGAGCTAAAATGTGAGATCTAGTCATCTGTCCAATGAGACCTCAGGCAAATCATTATCCCTGTCTGGGACAGTTTTCTAGTTAATGTTTTAGTGGAAGTGGCACTAAAGAATGGTATTGGTTGGTTCTGTGTCTTTTGCGTCAAGCATTAGAAATGGCTTTGGACACCTTCCCGCTTCCCTGAGCGGCTCCAGAATGTTTCTTGCACTGTTCTCTACCCACCTTCTTCACTCTGGAAGACTGGAAACAGAGAAGTTTTAGTGGGTCTGCTTCCCAGCTGTGGAATCGGAAAGCCTGGAAAAGAAGTGGCTGAGCAAAGACCCTCAGCAGCCCCCGGTGAGTGTGACAGCTGTTCCTGGGCTCCTGCCCCGTCTCCTTGGGGGTCTGTCTGTGCCCCAAGGGCTGCTGGTCGGATGGGTGCATGGGGGTGGAGTGGAAGAACAAGCACAGGTCAGACAAGAGGAAGGTGAGGTGCAGGGAATGAGCACAGATGGCAATGAAATGTCATTCCGTTAGCTATTCATTGAAAGCCCCATTTGAACTGTGCTCATCCCAAAGACAACCTTCCCCCAGCAACACCCGTGAACGTTCAGGTCAGCCACCAAGGGTGTTCTCACGGCCTGCCCCTTGAGCGATGGGGTTCCTCAGTGCTTAGCTGTCCTCCACTGCACCACCAGTGAGGAGTGGTCCAGAGGCACCGCCTTCGGGTGCTGAAGCGGTACCGATCCCTCCCCGCCCGGCTAACTAGCACCTCACTTTCCTATTGATCAGGGGGCCCCTGAGCCCGTCTCAGATGGATGGGGACTCATTCACCACAGCTCCCGGTGGGCCTGGTGGCCTCTCCAGAGAAGAATAGGCAGGCTGAGATGCGAGCTGGGGTCCTGAGGTCCATCCACCTGGAGAAATGGGGGGTTGAGGGGAGGAGGAGACACATCTGGAGTAAAGAGAAGTGCTCCCCCACACCAGGGACAGCTCCAGAGACGCGCGTTTTCAGATATGTTCTGGTTTGTGTGGCTGGGCTCCGGGATTAGGGGGATGGGGCTGGCGCACCTCCTGGTCCTCAGACATTCAGAGATGGCCAGGAGGAGTAGAAGACCCATTAACACCTCAGCAAAGGAAGCAAGTGCCCGTGAGAGCCTCCTACACATCTGTGGAAAACTTCGAGCCGGGGTACACAGGTGCCTGCCCTAAGTGAACCCACCCTCCCTGGGTTCACCCCATCCTTTATGCCCGTCCTCTCCGCACGGACGTGACAGATGATGGAAGTCACGCTTTTGCGTGGCCTCTGGGGCTTGCTGTGGTTGCCCCTCGCCCCAGCAGGTCACGGGGGGCATGGTGCTCTTCCACTGGAAGACAGCTCACTGCCCCATCAGGCAGGAACGCTTCACTTCCTGACCCCGCAGGGAGTGGACCCTGGGCTCTGCACACAGCCCACACTCAACTGGCACTTGTCAACCACCCACCTGGAAGTGGGCATTACACCCCGGGGTTGGCAGGTCCCTGGGCCCAGAAGGTCCCTTGGCAGCCACTGAAGACAGCTTAGAGTCTCACTTGCTCTCCCCCAGCCTTGTCTGTGCCTGTGGACTCCTGGCCGACAGAGCTCCCTGGCCTGGCTCTTAAAGCAGGACTAAGCAGTCTCGTGGCTTCTTCCCTAGGCTGGCCGATACCCAGCTCCCCCACAGGAGGGACTGAGGCCATCTCAACGCCTCCTGGATAGCAGTGGATGTGACACAGCAAGAGCTCTTTGAGATGGGGAAGCCAGCGCTGCTCCTTTTGAATTCCCCCGCCCCCTCAGCCCTTACTTTGTCCACCTAAGCCAGGCCTTCTACTCAGCAAGGAATATTCCAGAAATCATCCATCACTAAACTCTGGGAGTGGATTTCCGTAGCTGTACAGTTGGAAAGGATCTGGAAAACCCACAGACCCCCCGCGATGGGAAAGACCGCTAGCACGTGGCAGGCAGGGACGCCGCATCCGTCACTATGGCACCAGCGCCTGCACGACCCGGACGGGCTGGGCTCTCAGCATCAGCATGCAGTGTTGCACTCGGGCCTTAGCTTGCTGTCCTCTGGCTGCCCTACAGCCTGGCACAAAGGCACATACTAAGTGTCTGTAAATGAACGGACATGTGCCTTCTGGGCATCAGGGTCCGGGCTGTGCCTGTGGCCTACTTTATTGGTGCAATGGCCTTGCAAGGCAGATATGATCATTCCGTTTAACAGATGAGAAAACTGAGGCCCAGAGAGGTCAAGGGGCTTCCCCCGGGACACTCAGCAAGTGTCTGGCCAGAGTTCAAGCTTACCTCCTGTTCCTAACCACTGTGGTTTCTCCCTTTGCATCTCGGCAGCCGGGCACTGATTGCCCATCCCCTATCTGTGACACTACGGCTCAGCATTCGGGGAGCATTCAGAGCTGAGTGAGAAGCAGTTCCAGCTCTCAGGTCGTCCATACTGAAAGGGGCAGACAGTCCCGTTCACAGCTACCTTTGAAGACCAACAAGGCAAGGCCTGCCCAAGCAGCTGAAGCCCCACCTGTGTGGGCCACAGGCGCGGGGGTGGGGGTGGGGGGCGCGGCGAAGGGGGTGGGTAGAGGGTTCATTCTGATGTTTGAGAAAGGAATCTGGGAAGAAGCGGCTCTGAGTTGGGCCACAAAGGCCACATGGGCTTGGAGTGATGGACAGAGGCTGAAGAAGCTTTAAAGATGGATTTTCAGGGCACCTGCGTAGCTCAGCCTGTTAAGCATTGGACTCTTGGTTTCAGCTCAAGTCATGATCTCGCGGTGCGTGAGTTCAAGCCCCACGTTGGGCTCTGTACTGGCAGTGCAGAGCCTGCTTGCGATTCTCTCTCCCTCCCTCTGCCTTTCCTGCGTGCCCTCTCTCTCTCTCTCTCAAAATAAATAAATAAATACATACACTTAAAAAAATTAAAAACTAAAGATGGATTTTTCAGGGGCACCTGGATGGCTCCGTCGGTTAAGCTTCCGAGACTTCGGCTCAGGTCATCATCTCACGGTTCGTGAGTTCGAGCCCCGCGTGTGGCCCTGTGCCGACAGCTTGGAGCCTGGAGCCTGATTTGGATTCTGAGTCTCTCTCTGCCCCTACCTTCTTCACGCTCTCACTCTCTCTCTCTCTCTCTCCACAGTAAGTAAACGTTAAAAAAAAATTACAAATAAATTAAAAAAAAAAAAACCAGATGGATTTTCAGGAGCCCCCTGGGGGAGGATGGGTGTGAGATGGGGGCTTCCCAGCATTTAAATGTCATAACGTAAGTCATCTGGAGCCTGGCAGGGCAGGCCTTGGGGGAGGGGGAAGGGCTGGTAGCTCTCTGTGACTCTGCTCCGGGGGACCTTTCGGATCTCTCCGCCAGAACTTCAGCGCAGAGGAGGCTGGAGGGGGGGCCCTGCTGGTGAGAGAAGGGAGCAGAGAGCCGGCCTCAGCGTGCCCTCCCTCCTAGGTGTGGTCTGGGAGATTCAGCCAACCTCCTGGCCTCGATCATCAGGACCCCGGAGGGGGAAGGCAGATAAGCGAGCTCTGAAGGACGAGTTCCAACCACAGGGCCACAGACTTATTATTTTTCCCACACACTTGATTGGCCTGCCACACTGGGCCTCAGGAATGGCCTCGCTGGGCCCGCAGCTGATCCTGGAAGAGGAGGGAAAGGACAGGTTTGGCGGCCCGTCCCCCAAGCGCCTGGCCTGGGGCTGGATCCAGAGGGCAGTGGGGCTTGCTGCTCTCCCTGCCTCCTGTCTGCTGCCTCCTCCTGGTTTTGGGCTTTTTCCCTTCCGGGTCAGCACGGTTCAGGAGGGAGCACTTGGCTCAGGAGGCCGTTGGAAAGGTTCTATCAGAGGCCCACAGGCACATGCTTTTCTGGGAGTGCGGACAGAGCGCTGGGTGGGAGTGAGAGCCCAAACCTCTCTTGGGAGGATGCCCCGGAGCACAAACAGTAACTCACTGTAAGCCATTAACACGCTGTGACACCTTCCCTGGGCCTCAGTTTCCGTTTCTGTAAAATGGGCGCCTTGGAGTTGTCCCTGTCTTAGTCCTTGAAAAATGGCATCTTCCTCTAAAACCAGGTGAGCGGACAGATAGTTTGCTTCAAGTTTTGTTAGAATTTCTACACCTACATTGTGATTTGAACAGTCCCACTGTGTCGAGGGCACTGGACTTGAGACCTGATGAGGAGAATCAGCAGAACCCCACCCCCACCCTGCAGTACAGGAAACTATTGTTCGCTGAACTTCCACTCCATGCCAGGCCCTCTGCCCATGGAAAATATTTATGTTTATTATCTTATTCAGTCTTGACATCGGCTCTGGGAAGAGATGGTTATCATCCCCATTTTCCCCAATCTGACAGAGTTTCTTCAATTTCTTAAAGTCCTGAAGTGGTTTCCTACCCCCTCCAGGATGAAATCCCGCACCTCGCCACTCCCTGTTAGCTCACTTGGGGCAGCTCCTACCCCATTCATTCTGGTTCCTGAGGTCCCTTCAGGTCCTGCTTCTCCCCAAAGAAGGGCCAAGACCTGGGGGAGGCCAGTGAGGTGCCCAAGGAGCAAAATTTAAGGAGGTCCTCACTCCCAACTGCCCGGGCTCCACTGGCACAGCCCTGAGCGTGAGGCCTCCTTAAATTTTGCCCTACAAGCTACACTTGTCTCACACTCGCTGTGTCTTCCCTCCCAAAGGACCTGTTTCTTCTTTGAAGTTCCCTTAGCCTTTTGGGGGGGGGGGTTCAGATTTGATTCCTTGCCTGAGCCTCTCTCACTCCAGGGCAGAGACCACTTTTCCTCTGTCCCCATCCTGAAACCAACTGGGCACAGGGCTTTCACACCTCCAACCCTTCAACGTGCTCCCCTCTGCACTTATCTGCTCTCTGCTGCATGTGCCTACGGCCCCGATTCTCCTCTTAGCATCGACATAAAAATAATGATTTTTCTTCTCAATGAAATATTATGTAGCCACTAAAAACTGTGCTTGCCCGTGGGTGAATTCTTCTATAACCTCGATGTAAAAAAGGCTTTCTAAGTATGACTGAAAATCCAGAGGCAATTACAGAAGAGACTGATGCATCTGACTACATAAAAATAAAAACAATTTAGGGGTGCCTGGGTGGCTCAGTGGGTTAAGCATCTTGATTTCGGCCCAAGTCATAATCTCCTGAGTTCATGAGTTCGAGCCCCGCATCAGGGGCTTAGGCGTGTGTGTGTGTGTGTGTGTGTGTGTGTGTGTGTGTGTGTAAACTCTTAAAAATTGAGAAACAAAGAACCAAAACCCAATAGAAAAGTAGACAATAGAAAAAAGAACAAAAGAATGGATAATTCACAGAAGGAATATAAAAATTATCCTTAAACCTATGAAAGAATGTTCAACTTCACTCATGATAAAAGAAATGCAAATTCAAACTACCTACACCAAGGTGCCATCTCATACTCATGAGACCGGCAAAACGTCCAAAATTGACACGACCTTCTATTGGCAAGACTGGGAGGAAACAGGTCAGAAATCAAAACAGTACAACCGCATGGAGGGGTACCTGGAAACACTTAACAAAACTACATGCATATTTACTCTTCCCAGTAATCTCACTCCTAGAAACTTGCCTGGAGGATACACTCCCGAGCATTGAAACACACACACATTATTTGGAATTGTAAACCACAGGAAACCACCTAAACAGCCATCCAGAGGAGAGCAGGTGCATAAACTATGGCGCGCGCGCGCGCGCACACACACACACACACACACACACACACACACACACACACACGGAGTACTGTGCCAGCTATAAAAAAAAATGTGGAAGGACCTCAATGAACTGGCATGGAGTATCTTCCAGGAGACAATATTGAACACGTAAAGCAAAGTATAAAAAAAGCATATATGATACGGTCCAATACGGTGTCTTCTGGGTAAATAAAGAAGGGAAAATTAAAAAACGTATATAAAAATGTGCTTATCTTTACAAAAAGCCATAGAATTAATTGTAAGCATAAAAGAATTAAGTTGGTTAATGCAGGGGGCGGGGAATGGGGCTGAAGGAATACAGGAGAGTGACACATCTCTTAGTATAGGTTGTGTCGTTCTGACTTTTGAAAGTATGTTAACATTCTACCTATTTTTAAAAATTTAAACCAGTAAGGGGTGCCTGGGTGGCTCAGTCGGTTGAGCGTCTGTCCGACTTTGGCTCAGGTCATAATCTCGCAGTTAGTGAGTTCGAGCCCTGCTTCGGGCTCTGTGCTGACAGCTAAGCGCCTGGAGCCTGCTTCGGAATCTGTCTTCCTCTCTCTCTGCCCTTCCTCCGCTCACAATCTGTCTCTCTCTCTCAAACATAAATAAACATTGAAAATTTCTTCTTAATTTAAATAAATAAGAATAGGAAGGGGAAAAAATGCCTAAAGCTGAAAACACACTGGAAAAAAAAATAAACCTAACTGTATTTCAAATAAATACTCTTACCACACTGAAGGGCAAGGAAAGAAAGAAAGGACTACTCCAAACTATTTATGAACAAAGCAGGGAGAGGGAAGGGAAGGTTTGTTGATTGCAGTGGTGAAGCAATCCTGACATTACTTTGGATGTGATATAGGATTAAGTAGATGACTGAATGTGTTGATGGCTTTGGGGTTTTCACTGTGGGCGAAGGATACATAAGTATGGAATGGGGAGAGGCAAGAAGCAGCCCTGAAGAGGTGGATTGGGATTGGAGGCACTGGTGTGGACTCGTGATGAGTAGCATACGAATATGTAAATGTATATGCATGCTTCTGTGCATACGTACATACATGTATACGTATGTGTGGAAAATATGTGTATGTACATGTGTATAAACATGCACCTATTTCCTAGTTCTGTCCCCTGAAAGGGCTAAGGAGCAAAGATACCCAGAGGCAGTGGGCACACCCAGGGCCCAGACTTTGGTCTCTAATACCACTCCCACTAAAAGGGAACAGGCACCTCAGAGAAATGACTGGTTGCAAGGCTTGTTCAGGGGTAGATACCTGAGGAGCCTGGAACCTCTTGTTATCCCAGCAAGTAAGAAAGCGCTCCAGAATCGGGATGGTGGCATATCCAAATATCATGGGAGTCAGTTTGTAGAGGCTCCCACTGGTGAAGTCTGGGGCAATTTATGCACCAAAAGAATTGAGCACAGTGAGAAACAATAAACCACTGGAAAAAAAAGGAACTCATCGGTCCACACAGATAGATACGTTTTACTGCTTATGATCAGAAATATATACTGACCAAATATATCGTGCTACTGTAGAATGCCAAGGGCTTTCTACACTACACACTATGGAGGTTGTGCTGGAGCTGGAAAACCACCATTTTTTTTTTTTTTTTTTTTTTTTGGAAAACCACCATTTTGCAACCATCATATTAAGGATTGGATCAGGCAAGAGGCATCAATGGAGGCTCCCCCTGGGGGAAACTGATGAGAAGCAGGGTATTTGCATGGTCTAAAACATCTCCCCACCGACTGCTTACTAGTTCCAAGGGAGAACAAAGACAATGATCATGTAGGGGGAAAACAGGTAATACTTTGACCTGGAGATTAAAATTAACATCACCAGTGAGGGCCAGCAGTGCCCGCGGATGTGACTGCGTGAGAAGAACCCACGGTTGCCTCGGCAGGATTCTGGCCAAGGCTGTATAATCTGGATCTCACCACAACAAAACATCGCACACCCCCCAAATGGGGACCATTTTATTGAAAATAAGAAGGGGGCATTGCGTCCTTCAAAAATGTCAATGTCATAAAAGACAAAGAAAGGCTGTAAAAATGTTCTCCAATGATTCGGACAAAATGTGTAAGTACGGGTGTGTGTGTGTGTGTGTGTGTGTGTGTGTGTGCGTGTGTGTGCATGTATGATAGAGCACACATGATAAAGGAAGTGGGGTAAAATTTTAACAGATGTGTCTAGGATAGAAGGATCTAAAAGCCGTCTTTGTATTATTTTTATTTGGGGCATTTTTTGGTAATTTGAAATTACTTCCAAATAAAACAATTTTAAAAAAATGTTCCAACTTTTGAACGACATTCCCTTCTCTGCAGGTGCAGACTCTCCTTGGCCAGGGGACCCCTGGCAGGCAGCCAGGCCAGGAGGCAGATCTGAAATCGAGCCATCTGGGAAATGTGGCCTTGAGCAAGTGACTTTCCTCCCTGTGTCTGATCCTCCTCTGCAGGGAGATACCCACCTCGAGGGCTGGTGGACAACAGAA
Source organism: Panthera leo (assembly GCF_018350215.1). NCBI lineage: Eukaryota > Metazoa > Chordata > Mammalia > Carnivora > Felidae > Panthera > Panthera leo. Next base: position 68,155,818 of record NC_056690.1, read on the forward strand.
ACAGATTACGCTGGCGAGCGCTTAGCTCTATGGCCCATCAGTGTGAGCTGCGGCTTCACTGGTCTCATTTCTCATCAGCAGAAGTCCCGGCAGGGTGCAGAGCTGAGAGCCGCCTCCAGTGCCGAGAGCCACGGGTGCCCTCCAGTAGGGCTATGGACCCAGGACAAGCAATCGGTCCAGGGCTAGCCTCGGGCGGGCCGCCACCTGGCAGAACTCCTCTCTGGGCAGGCGGCCCCCTGTCCTGCCTTGGCCTTGGGAACTCTTTGTGACAGTATTGTTCTGGTAAAAAGAATCGTGATCCCTGGAGAATAGGCCGGGGAGGGGGCATGTTTCTTTGCACTGGGGGCTTTCTTGGAGGACCTGAAATTGGCCTTCGGAGCAGGCCTGTCCTCACAAGGACGCTGGGCTTCCCTCTCTACCCCTGGTCTGTCATTTGGAGAGGACTCACTGTGCCCCTGTCCCCATGTGCCCCTCCTGGCCCACTCTCTACCCTCTCCACTGACTGCTACAGACCACAGCAATGGGCTCCTTTCCCTCTGCTGTCTTTTCTGTTGGAAGCCAGTGGGGCCCTGGGAGGAGGACGGAGGGAGGGAGGTCAGGTGTTGAATGCCTTGTCTCCCTGTCTTCGGGGGCACCTCAGGGCACAGCCCAGGTAGGGTGGCCCCCTGCAGAGCACTCTCGCTGTCTCTGCTCTCAGCACCCTTCCTCTCCTTTCCCCTTCAGCCCTAGGGGGTGACTGCGCCCCGGTGTTGGGGATCCTGCACCGGGTCCTGTGGATTCGCTACCCTGCACTGGCCTGGGGACTCAACTGTCTCCAAATCGCCAGCATTGAGGGCGCTCCCTGCTCCCTGCTGGGCCCCGCTGCAGGGAGACACCTGGGTGGGGGTGGGGAGGGGGGCAGTGCCCTCTTCCATCCGTGTGTTTGGTATTTGTCTGCCTGGGAGGCCCCCTATTACCAAGCTTAGTGAGGGGACCCACCTCGAAGCCATTCACATGGCAGAACAAAAGCGAGCGCCTGCCACTTCAGGCCTCCTCCCGGGGCTCATCGCTGCCTGTTACGACTTCATTTCATCTTTTCGTAAGTTACTGTTAACTGAGAAGCATTACAAGAAGAGAATTAAAAGAGAGAAAAGTTGGTGGAGAGATGCCTTTTTTCCCCTGGTTTAAACCTTTTGTTATCGACTCTTCAGGAATCTGATTCAACCAGAGGAACACGTGGCAGAACACGTTATTCAGAATTAGTTCCGAGAGACACTCGAGGGGCTCTTTATTATTCATCCTTCTAAAATCAAAATATTAGCTAATGCCTCTTGCGTCCTCAGAGCGGGTCTGGCAGCTTCTCTGATGTATTGTCCTACTTGAAAGTGAAGAAGAAGGCCTTTCCTGCGGAAGCCTCCGTCAAGCCCCTCGGACTCCCGCACACACAGGGACGGAGACACCCAGACATGCCTGTGCCTGAGACCCTTGCAGCCCTTTGTGTCGCGGCCAGGCTGCCTCTTCCAAGCACCCCCTCCCTGCGCTGGAACGCCCCCCACCGCCAAGGAGCCCAGGGTGGCCTGGAGCGGAGGGGGGAGGCCCCTCCTGGTCCCAGGAGCCCAGTTTCCCATATCCAGAGCCAGAACTGGTTTGGAAGGGGGTGAAGGGGTGATGACTCAGGGACCCTAAGGCTTAGAAATCAAAACTGCTGTGTATGTTTTCTTGGATCCCCTCTGCTGCCTTCATTTCTGGAAGGAATACCACAATGCAAACGAATTCTATTTCTTCAGCAGGAACAAACAAATTTGGCTTTTGGTACTCTGAGCTCTAGAGTTACCCAGAAGTGTCATGATGACATTTTTAATCAGGCCCCTAGGAAGACAGTGAGGTTCTTAGCTCGCTGGGGTGTGTGTGTGTGGGGGGGGGTGGTGTTCACTAGCCTTGAGGACTGTGGGTGGGACGAGTGCTCCCAGCTGATAGAGGTTGGCTAAGCAGCTTCTGTGCCTAGTAGGCTTGGCAGAACTTCCTGGAGGCTAAGTGGAGCAAGGAGGGCTTCCTGGAGGAGGTGGTATTTGACAGATGGCTAAGCACTGGAAAGGAGAGAGTAGAGGGAAGGCAAGGAGGAATGTGAGCAGGCCAGGTGGGAGGGAGGCAGGGCAAAAAATGGTCAGAGGTAAGGCTGGAAGGACCTTGACCGCAAGTGAAGGTATTTCTTCTTTCTTTTGTTTCCTTGGGCAATCCTAAATTCACGATTAATCTCCCAAGACCTATCTTGTTGGTAAATGTTGATTTCTCCTGTGCACCTGTTCATATTTCTGATGGAAATGTATTATAAAATCACTCCATTCGGGTGGTGATTACCATGGTAATCAGGCATGCTTGCTGACAGGCCAGCACTCCTATTGAAAATAAGATTCGGAAGATAGGGGCTTTTATGTCACTTAGGTTGTGCCCGGGAGAGAGAGGGCTGGGAAGCAGGTGTGGGGGGCCAGGTTCCTTCTCTGGGGAAGTCTTGGTGGACAGCACAGCCCTTCGCTTGAGGAGGGTTCTGTAGGAAGGTGGGGGAAAGGCTAGACGGAGGCAGGTTAATGGGGGTCCTCTGCAGCCTGCATACAGAGGGGCACAGCTGTGAGGGATCCCATGTGAAGAGAGAATCAGAGCCACCAGGAGCCCAAGATCAGGAACCTGGGCTAGGATATCATTCAACCTCCTACCTCCACCGCAGGAACCACCTCTGTGCCTTTTAGAACATTACAAAGATGGGGCGCCTGGGTGGCTCCGTCGGTTAGGCATCCGACTTTGGCTCAGGTCATGATCTCATGGTCTGTGGGTTCGAGCCCCGCATCAGGCTCTGTGCTGACAGCTCAGAGCCTGGAGCCTGCTTCGGATTCTCTGTCCCCCTCTCTCTCTGCCCCTCTGCCGCTGTGATCTGTCGTCTTTCAAAAATAAGTAAATGTTAAAAAAAAAAATTAAAAAAAAAGAACATTACAAAGATGTTTCTATCATGGGATTACGGTTCAAGGTGTGGGGAAAGCCCCAGGCCTTTGAATGGCATTATCTAGTTCCGTTGCAGTCTAGTTTAAGTTCGCAAGAGCTCCCACTAGACTGCTGGATTTCAAATCCCAGCTCCACCCCCTTTACTGGCCATGTGACCTGGGGCAAGTTACTTAACCTCTCTTTTCCTTCTCACTTGCAAAAAAAAAAAAAAAAAAAAAAAAAAGACAATGTAAATTTCTAATGCATACGATTGTCGTGAGGATTAAGTGAATTGATGCCTGTAAAACGATTAGAACACGCCCACCACAGAGTAACCACTCACACACGCTGGGGACACAGCAGCGCCTCCCCCCACGGTGGATGGGGGACCGGCAGGATTGAGGGTACAGCCACTATCCCGGACTGGGTACAAACATCGTCTCACCTCCTTCTCCTGACGCCCCCACGTAACTCTGAACACCGAGCAGACTGCCGCCCTGAACTCCCCCCACCACCGCCTCTCTACCCACAGCATTTTCTGTTTCCTTCCCCAAAGACGTTGGCTTACTGACCTCTGGCTCTGCACCCAAAACGGCCCTCCTTCTCAAGCCCATACCCTGACTGCAGTCCTGGGAAAATCAGGCCTCGCGGGCACAAGGTTCCAGAACACTCACGTCCTAAAAGTATATAAACATCTACAGCTTTTAGTCCCGTTTCCAAGTGCCCACAGAGGTTAGATGTTGTCTGATGAACGACAATCACCATAGGAATAGCACTAGATAACACTTCTTCCTCATGGTGTCCCAGACTCTACACTGCCTCTCACCTTAATATAATAAAAATTTGTCATTAATGGAATGATATTATACTCCACCAGACACCGTATGATCCAAATCAGGCCAAGAGCGGGGGGGGGGGGGGGGGCGGGGGTGCTCTGCCTCGTGGAACCTACCCCACCAGCGGCAGCTGACAGGCCATTATTCTGTGTCCTGCAAATTCTGTGCAGTGATAAGGAAACTCCACCAATTTGATGCTTTATCTGGTTGCAGGTTGGGGAAAGAGATTATTTCAATCAAGATAATGACTCTATTTCTCGGACGGAAATGAGATTTTTTTTTTTCCGTTGCCTCGTGGGGGTGCCACCAAAATCTGTCTCGGGGCTCAAACTGGTCATGCACAAGTTAGAGGATTTTCGGGCAACCTCCGAGAGCGTGAACATGACAGAGAACTCAAGGGAGTGAGCCCGTTGGCAAGAAACACGTGCGTGCGCGCACACACACACACACACACACACACACGCCAGACCTCTGAGATTACAAAGTCAGTTCTGTTTGGCCATTTATAGGCATTAGACAGCACCTGTGAAACCAAAATTTGGAAGATGAGCAGGTAGTGTGAGTAAGATGGCCTGGATTGCAAACCAGGTAAACCCTGTCAAGGGAATAACGGTAACGAAGTTCCAGACACCATGCGCTTAGCAATGACAGGACGTGAGTAGCCTAAACCCGCCCATCACGTAGGGAAGATTTCCTGTGCAACTTTGTAGACAGATGGCCCAGCAACTCTTCCCGCACCTTCCACGACAGGGAGCTCACCGGCCTCAGTCCTACTCCGTCGCTATGTTGAGAAAGTACCTCCAAACCGCAGCAGTCACTTTATGAAAGGAAACCACAGTGAAAATTCACAAGGTGCTGATGCTACGATGCATCTAAACCCATTATGGTGACAACACACGTTTCAGGAAGTCAGCAAACGATATGCAAACGATGGTGGCAATCAGTGCAATGAGTCGGGAATAATTTGAACTAGTGAATTTGGTGCAATTTTTAATGATTCTAAATATTTGCGAATTTCGAGGGCTGTAACACAGCATCTGAAATTCTTTAGAGGTGATTTGCCTTAAGGAGGAAGTAATAATAATTTGTAACTCAGACATCAATTGTTTCTATAGTAACTGTAAAAACTTTGGAAACGTTTGGAAAGTTTACATGCGTTTTGAACATTCCCCTGGGGGCTGACTTGTGGATTACTCTCTCTCTCCAAATAAAAGGCACATTTTAGCTCAATTCCTTCAGAAGGAAGAGCCCCAGCTGCTGGCTCTTGAGTGGTCTCTTACTGGACAGCACCAGGCTCACCAAAACTTTGAAATCTAAGCCACACCATTGTTGCGGTGCCTAGACTATCCTTGGAAAGTAACACAAAAACCCTGGTAATGTTGGTTTTGTCGCCAGGAGAGGATCCAGGCAGCTTGGGGACAGAAGCGGGAAGGAGACTTGTCACAGGACATCTTTTGGTATTTTTGAATTCAGTCATGGGACTGTATGACCTATTAAGAGTAAACGGACAGTTTCGAAAAGCACATCCATGTTTCATTGAACACAGGCTTTGATACTTACGATTGTTATTTTAATACCGACACGCTTAAAATGCAAATTTATGACAGTGGAAATTACGGCCGAATCTGGTAAAAACCATGTTTGGCTGTCTTCACGGTAGTGATGCTCACAGGCACGAGAGTAGGTGCAACCAATGGCCTCCTCAGACTCCCTTTTCTCGCTGGGACGCCCACTTCCCAGCTGCTTTCACCTGTGGTGTTCTCCCGACCCTGGCTCTTGGTCAAGGGCATGCCTTGGAGGTCACACCAGCAGCACCGTTCCCAGGAGTGGCCAGTGATGAATGAGGGGTTACTTGAGGCCTGCCCCTTGCTGCCAGGCCAGACACCGCGGAAATCCACATGGGTCAAGCCAAGGAAAGACTTGCCCTGGCACATCCCCCCCTCTCCCTGACAAGTAGTCCCTAAAAGCTCTCCCTTGGTACATCGCATGCACCTGAATCCCTGTCTCAAGCTCTGCTTTTAGGCAACCCAGCCTAAATCAGCCAAACCGCAGCTCAAAATGGAACCCTCTAGTATCTTTCCAGTGGGTTGTCCCTGGTGGTAGAAACACACAGGAGCCTGCCTCTTTGAGGCAGGCTGCCTTCCTGCCCATCCCAAAGATCACCAGTCGACACTGCACATCCCATGAAAGCCAGCACAGCAAAATGCTGACCAGCCAGAGCAGAGAGTTCCCACCACCAGAGCCATGCGGGACCACACAAATACTCTTCTTCTCCAGGATGGCTGAGCAGGAGCAGGAGGCAGGGGTCGACTCAGCAGCCTGTCCCCCAATCAGATCCGCAGTTACGTGCCCCAGAAAGTCAGCATAAACGTCAGCTCGATCACTTCTTGGCTAAAGAACTCAAGCAAAATATTTATTCCCAGCCTCAGTTTCCTTATCTGCAAAATGGCACTATCTACAGAGCCTCTGCGAAGCTCATCTGAGGCTAAATTGTCAAGCGCGCTGCAAACTGGCAAAATTATATACGTGTTGGTTGTTATTTGTGAGACTGAGAACATGCTAGCTTCCCCTGCTTGCTTGGAACAAGTAATCAACCTTTGCCAAATAAGTAAATCTGAGCTTCCTCTCATCTTGGGCATCGTACCTAGAGCTCCCTATGTGAGAAGCAGCTCCAGAGAAAATCAAGTGGACATTGGGAGCCCTGTCCTGGTGACTGTCCACCTGGAGCTCAGGGCACCTCCTCATGGATCACACGGGTCTCAGGTGGTGGTCAGCTGCAGCTGTCTGGAGAGGGCCCCCTCTCTCTATCCTCTCTCTCTCTCTCTCTCTCTCTCTGACATCTAGGGAGGATCCCCAATGTGAATTTCCTATCATTGATCCAGGGTCTGTACTGATCTCAGATACAACTTCAAGTTCGGTGAAAACTCCATGCGGCCACTTTCATATGGGTCACAGACAAACTAGCAGAAACTCAATTTTATTTACATAAATGAGAGATACCTTACTTCATCCTGATTTTTTTTTGCACATGGACCGTTCATGAAGCCACTTCTGGCCCTTTACCACTTGGTCCTACCCAATGTCACCGGCATTTTTCTCCCCACCCCCACCCCCCTTCAGACTATCTAGGACCCCTTCAGGATGTCTATGACATCCTCCCCATAGGCCTTTGGGTGTTCCCATCCCGGCACCTGTTCCTGCCCCCACACCCCGACCGGCTTCCCTCCTCCATCAGCCCAGTTCAAGTCCCTCTGTCCCCAGGAAGTGTGCCCTAACCATTCCTGTCACCAGCGCTTCTGGCTGTGGTGTATGTGCCACACTGGACTGTGTGCTTGATCGTAAAGGTCTTTAATACCCTCACATGCCCGGTTTCCTCTCCTCCCACCCTGGACTGAAGGCACCTCCAAAACAGAGCCTAGGCCACTGCTTCTCTTTCTATCTCTCTAGCTATTTCTTGCCAGGCACCTGGCGATTAATAATATTCTCAGCTTGAGTAAAGCATTGGGTTGTATGATTGCTCTTAGTTTAACACACTGTTCAACGGCCTATATGAGAACGCACAGTTCTAAATAGGGTCAACCTGGCAACAAATTCAGAATTGTACAAACTGTTTGCGGCTCCAGGGCGAAAAAATGCACACCTTCCTTACCCTCCCGGAGTCCTGCTCTCCCCCCAAATACTAATCAGCCGCAAGGGAGTCACTCTTTCCTGAGCCAGTGGGAGGGCAGAGCCCGGGTTCCAACCATCCACCTTCCGCTGGCAGCCTTGCATTCCTGAGTCCAGCCCCACCCAGCCGGACACACCTTCCAGAAGAACCAAAAGCCGACTCCATCAAGGTCATGACCCCTTCCCCAAACAGGGAAACCCGCCTCCTCCCAGGAACACTGGCAAACCACAGACCTAAGAAAGCAAAATTCATACTCACAGGCAATGATGCCTTCGTCTTAAATTTCAGGCCAGCAGTTTCTCTGCAAACCTGCTCATCTCCTGCAAAGAGAAGAAAGGGATGGAGAAGCATATTAGCATCTGCTCTGGTAGCCTTTGGCAGTTTCCTGGCCGACCTCGGGCTGCTGCACCTTCTCTCCTTCTTACTCCCAACAGCACGCTCCCCTCCCAGGAGCACCGCGTGCTAGCTGGGTGCGCGCCCCTGGCTCCCCACACGCCTCCCTCCCCCTCCACGGCGCCATGCCAGTCTCAGATTGACCACTGCCTCCAATTCCCTGAAGGCGCCGGGCTTCTTCCCACTCCGGAGTGAGGCCTCCTCTTCTGTAGCATGGGGTTGCCTAGCAACCCCGTGCGCCGGCTCGGAAGGCCCTCCTAAATTGGACCTCACAGCACAGGGCATCTCCTTGTACAGCTGCCTGAATCTTAACAATCTGGCTCTGAATAATAACACAATGGTAATTGCATGCATGGGCCCCAAACTACATTTAAATAATGTTCAAGAGCTGACACAAACCAACAAAGGCCAGAAAATGCATTGCGGAGGTTGACCGTAAGGCCAGGCGGGACGTTCGGTGCGGGAGGGAGTTGACACCAAAGACTTGAGTTAATGACAATGCCAACCTGAACTGTGAATTCTCCTGCCTTTCTGCCTGAGTGTGTCACCGCTTTAATGTGCTTTAAGTGAGTTTGGGATCTGTAGAGGCAATTAATGCCCAGAGATAGTGATGCTTCAAGACAGGATGCCCTTTAGTGCATCAGCAGCACACGCGGGTTTTTGGAGGGAGAAGGCGAGAGGACGACATAGGACAAGAAGGGAGAACCGTGCATGAGTGATGTCCCTTGGCTTTTACGATCGTGGCTAAATACATTTCAGAAGGCGGGACAGAGAACTTACCGAGCGAGAGCACAAAGCACTTGCAACCTCAGCACGGCTGATGTGTTTCGGGATAAGAAGTGAAGGCCAAGAGGCTTGAAGCTGGCTAACAGGCAGACTGAAGCGGCTTAGCGTGGTGTGGGGACGGCCGTGCGTGCCAGAGTCCAGCCTTGAGTTGGGGTCCCTGGCACAGTGTGACAAAGAGCTCTGCTCAAGGCACAAGAGCCTTAGCACGGCAGGAGAAGGCAGCCATAGCAGCGAGGGCCTGCGGATCAGCCCCAACTGTTTGAAAGCCAAGGCACTTTTTTTTTTCTTAAAGCTCAAAATCCTGCTGCGAGGGACTTAAACAGATATCTGCACACCCACGGGTGTAGTAGCGTGATTCACAACGGGCAAGAGATGAAAGCAACCCAAGAATCAGTGGACAGATGAACAGATAAGCAAAACGCGGTCTATGCGCACAGTGGAATATTATTCAGCCATAAAAAGGAGGGTAGTTCTGGCAGGTGCTACAACATGAATGAACCTTGAAGCCAAAACGACAAATACTGGGGGCGCCTGTGTGGCTCAGTCGGTTAAGCTTCCGACTTTGGCTCAGATCATGATCTCCAGGTTTGTGAGTTGGGGACCCGCCTAGGGCTCTGCACTGGTGGTGTGGAGCCTGCTTGGGACTCTCTCTCTCTGCCCCTCCGCCCCCTCAGAATAAAGAAATATACGTAAAAAAAAAGACAAATACTGTAGGATTCCACTTATACTGATATCACAGAGACAGAAGGAGAATCGAGATCACTAAGGGCTGTGGGGAGGTGGCGATGGGGAGTCAGTGTTTAGTGAGGACAGAGTCTCAGTTTGGGAGGATGAAACCGCTCTGGAGAAGGATGCTGGTGATGGCCCACGGCAACACCAATATACTTAATGCCCCTAAACTGCACACTTAAAAATGGTTAACAAGGTAAATTTGATAGTATATTATTTTATCACGATTTTAGAAATTCCCCTGCAATTGGGGGCGCCTGGGTGGCTCAGTCGGTTAAGCGTCCGACTTCAGCTCAGGTCACGATCTCGCGGTCCGTGAGTTCGAGCCCCGCGTCGGGCTCTGGGCTGATGGCTCAGAGCCTGGAGCCTGTTTCCGATTCTGTGTCTCCCTCTCTCTGCCCCTCCCCCGTTCATGCTCTGTCTCTCTCTGTCCCAAAAATAAATAAACGTTAAAAAAAAAATTTTTTTTTTTTTAAAAAAAGAAATTCCCCTGAAATAGTAGTACAACATACATGGTCTACAAGACTTCCGTCCATCTTCCCCTTGGAAGTCAAGAGTGGCCTGGGTCATCCATAAGCTCAGACAGGGAGAGACTGCCACCGGGACTCAGGGACCAACTGGACAGTGTGGCTCTGGGCCAGGGAACCCCACGGCTTGTTAAGCGTGGTGTTTGTGCAGCACCGTATCAGATGGAGGCGGCTGAGCATCGCGTAACAGGATTATCTTACGTCCACCTCGTGAGGTCCAAACACCATCACCCTGCAGAACGTGGCCTCCTTCCACCCAACCGGTCCCACCCATCGTGTCCCCTGCCTGCTTCCTCCTCCAGGTACATAGGCTCTGATGACACTGTCACTGTTACCCTTTGCCGAGTCTCAGCTCCCTGCCTAGAAAGCCCCTCCCGTGCTGTCCACCTGACCTGCTCTGACTCTTTCTGGGGGGCTCACAGCAAGCTCTGCCTCCTTCATGGAGCCCTCCAGATGCTCCCCATTGTGCTTTCTCTGAGTGCCACAGCCTGCAGTCAAGCATTTGCTTAGTTGGGTACTACCTTACTCTCACGTCTGGAAGTCTTGCCTCTCCCGGTGCATCCCCGGCAGGACCCCCGGACAGGGACTGTCGCTCATCTTTTTTGCCTGCCATGGACCGTGGCTCAGGGCTGAGCACACCACAGACCATTCCTCCCTCAAGGCTCTCAAAGGGACAGCCTCCCTGCTTCCCCTCCCAGGGAATCTGACCACAGCCCCCCTGCCCGGGGTGGAAAGCACGTCTGCGGGCTGCCGAGCCCTGGAGCTGTGTATTCCAGGCAGGCACGCAGATGCCTTCAGTCATTTAGAGGTGCGACTCGGTGTGTGCAATGAACAATTGAGCATTTACAGATTTTATTAATTTGGAAAGGTCATTAGAGCTAACAGCTTCTCCAAGTGGAAGTGAATAAATAGCGTGCATCATTTTTTTTTTTTCTTCAGCGTCCTGAGCTTTTTCTTGGAAGGTGCTTTTAAAACCTCAAAAAACAGGGTTGTATTGTTACAAGTTAAAAAGGGGTGGGGCGAATGCAGGCTTGTGAGACAAGAGGAGGCCCACGGAGCTCTGGATGAGCCTCTGCCTTTCTCTGAACCTAAACCTTCTCATCTGCAGAAGGAAGGAGTGGTCACTAAGCTCCCTCCAACTTAAAATAAACTTACATTACAATACGAGGAAACGTGCGAAGTTAGCAACTCTCCAAGCTGACCGTTACTCCCCACCCCCAACCCCACCCATCCTACCAGCTGTCGGACACTATTGCACCTCTGGGTAGCAAAGGTGCGAGTCTGTGCCCCGGCAGCCAGGAGAAGGGCCTTCGTGATTTCGGGGGCCTTCCCGGACCCTGGCCTGGAAGCTCTCAAACCCACAACCTGGCTGCCTCGCTCTCGTTAGATCATCAAGGAACATTCTGGACTCATGACTTGTTTTCTCAAATCTCCAGGAAGGGCTGGAGATGGGCCAAACTGTAGCATCCAGGTTCCATCTCCCCGGCCGGCCCTTGGCTCCATGACCGGCTGGCACTGTCTGTCAAGGGCCAGGCCTCTGCGGGCAGCTGCTATCGGTTCTCCCGGAGGCGGGAAGGAAGGAGCATTCAAGGAGCAGAGAGGTCAGGTTCCAGCCTGCTGTCATGGAGAGACACCGTTGGCCCTTGACCAGACCATGCAGTCCCACATCCCTCCCTTTCTCCGAGTCCCCTCTTCTCTCTGCCCCAAGTTCTGACAGACACCGGACGGTGGGAGGCCCACGGCTGCCCATGCTCCTGCCTCCGGATCACTCAGGACTTTCAGTAGCAATAAGACCAGGTCTGAATCACAACTGTGTGATCCACAACCTAATAGTAATACTAACGTTAGCACTGGTACTAGTTAATATTAACTAATATTGGTGTGATGCAGTCCTGATTAAAAGGATATTTTCCCCCTCGCTTGGCAGGCAGGTAGGAGAGACTTAATTCATGTAGTGAGCGCCTGCTGTGTCCCAGGGTCTTGGCTACCTGTTGGGGAGGCAGACATGAAAAGGTACGTTTCCTGCATGCAAACTCTTTGCAGGATGGTTGAAAGTCAGGAAGATGGGGACACAGAGAAGCTGAGTAACTTTCTCAGAGGCATTCATCTAGCAAGTTCTAGCAGTGTTCAAACTAAGTCCTTGGACCCAGAGGCCTTTCCCAACGGTTCCTGCATTGCCTGCGAGTGTCGTATACGTTTAGCCTGCACGACACCATCCAGAAGGGACCGACCAGAGGACGGCATGGTTTAGGGACAGTGGGAGTTTATGCCCAGAGTGAACCGATGCCTGTGGATGTCAGGCCATGTTGGCCCTGGACACCCCAGGGGGGCAAACCTTGGCTGGGTCCAGGTCAGAGCCTACTGCAGACATGGCCTTGACCTCTCACGGCCTTTCTGCTCGTTGATAAAGACCCGTCCTTTCGTCAGAAGGGCTGCAGAGATGCTGCCTGGAGAGCTGATGCAAATTCAAGAATTTTTTTTTTTTTTTAGTCTGCACTAATCCTTGTCTTCTGGGCTGCCAATGCCCTTACAATCAGCATGTGACATACATTGGTTATTGTTCTTCTGAAGTTCTCTATTGGCTTTTTGTAAATGATGTCTTGTGCTTGGAGGAGCCCTAGAAATCCCTGTATTTACAGCCAGGGTACCCAAGCCCAGAGAGGGCAAATAACTCATCCTAAATCATGTCAGAGATAAGACGAGAACCAGAACCCAGGTCCCCAGGGCACCAGCCTGGAGCCCGCATACACCCACCCGAAATGGTGGGAAGGCAGGCTCAGGCTGTGTCCAGCTTAGCCCCCACCACAGCCCCTCAGCAAGCATGTGTGGCTGGGATGAGGGTTCTCTGACGCCGGATAGAGGCCAGCACAGGCAGATTCCCCTCTCTGCCCCCCGTCAATGACACTAAAGTGATCAACTCTGCCTCCTCGCCTTGAGTGGCGAGCCTCACAGGGAGGGGCAGAGGCCATGAGAGGTGCCCTTGGGGACGGCAAGGTCACAGTCTCTGCCGCAGGGCCTGCGGCTCTCAGGAGGCCACGATGTGCTGTGGTTTGGAGCCAGACTGACCCTGCTGTGTCACTTTGGGCAAGTGACTTAACCCCTCTCTGCCTCAGATTTTCCCCAGCAGAATGGACAGGATCATGGCGCCTATTTCCTCCCTCACAGGGGTTAAGGAAGAATTAAATGAGAAAACGGAGGGAAAACGTGGCACGGGGGCTGGCATTTGCGTAGTCTCAGGTGAGGTGAGTGAGATCAGCTTTTCTCTGGAAGGACAGTTCCGTGAAGAGGGAGACAATCTGACAAGGCTACATACCAGACGATGCCAGCCGTATGGCATTCTGGAAACGGCAAAACTCAGAGACAGTAAAACGATGGGCGGTTACCGGGGGAAGAGAAGACAGATGAACAGGTGAATCCCAGAGGAGGTTTAGGGCCGTGAAACTACGATCCTGCGATGGCAGATACGTGTCTCTATACGTGCAACATCCATAAAACTGTACAACACAGAGTGAACTCTAACTCTAATGTAAACTACGGATTTTAGTTCACAATGACGTATGAGTACCAGCTCATCAGTTGCAACAAAAATACACGCTCATGCAAGATGTTAGCAATAGTGGACGCTGGGGTGGGGGAAGGGAGAGGAAAAGGGGTAGATGGGAAGTCTCTGTGTTTTCAGCTCAATCTTTCCATAAACCGCAAACTGCTTTAAAAAGTCAAGTCTATTAATTTTTTTTTTTTTAAAAAAAAGATCAACCACGCCAAAACATAGTACTTAGGGCCAATCTGCACACAGGCCATCACTGAGCCACCACTGGGCATCTGGGCCCCATGAGGGGGGCTGGGAGCCGGAGCGGGAGACTAGCACGGCCCTCCCAATGTGAGGTACCACTGTGTCCCGTGTCCGGTGAAAATGGAAAGCCAAGTGGGGGAGCCAGCGGGATAGAGCACCGCAGCAATCAGGACATCTCTGGCTACTGTGCAGTGACTCGGCCTTAATTTACCCTTCCAGAGCACACACCCTGCACTCGCCTCACCCTCTCCGCCTTCCAGAGGGGGATCAAAAAGAGACTCGGCCTCTCACCCGCAAGCCAGACTCCTCCCAGCCTTTTCCTGCCCCTCCACCCCTAACACCAATATAGTAGGTGCTTGATAAACATTGACTGGATTAAACAGTGATTATCTGTATGCCTCTTGCTCTCCCCACCAAAGGAAAGAATCTGACTGTAAGCCTCCCTGACCCTTCCCAGCAAAGTATTAGCTGAACAGGGCGTGAAGAGCGGAATCCAGGCAAAAGTAACACTCCAACGGGGGGAGACGCTGTGTTTGGTCATGGGGCCACCGTCCACAGTCTTGACAGCGTATCTCCGAGGGGCCTCCCCCAGCGCACCTGGCACAAGCTGGCCCACTCAGCCCCGAGCCCCCATCTAGCAGGATGCTAGCAGCTGAGCCCCTGCTCCATCTGGGAAGGGCCAAGAGGCCAGTGTGTCCTGAAATGACGGGGCAAGTATGGGGAGTCACCTCAAAGCAGCCTGCAGGGGCAGCGTGGAGGCTGAAGCAGAATGAAGGCCCTCAGCCCAGGGCCCGGATGCGGGGGTGCCCCCGGAAGTGTTTTTAGAGCAGGAACTGAGGTCCAGCCCATCTTACCTGGCACAGCAGGGCACCAAGCAGTTTGGTCTGGTCTGATTCTGAGAAAGGAGTGTTTGCGTGTTGCTGGAAACAGCATCTTCTAAGGCAACTGAATCCACCTTTAGTCATTGCTTTGGGGGTGATGGCCCCTTCGAAGTCCAAATTTCTGTGACCTTGGCCTAGAATCTTAAAATAACCCTGAGAAGGAGGGAGGGCTAAGCCCGGAGCAAAGCCAACAGTGGGGCCTGGCCTGGGGAAGCAAGGGAGGGGAGGAGAGCCTGTCTAAGGATCAAAGGCCCAATCTCCCTGGTCAGGCTGCCCGGCCCAGGCCTGGCTGTTCAGTCACGCATATTTTATTTTTTCTGGCCTCAGGGAAGTGTTCCTGGGGCTGGGCAAATCTGAGCAAGAATCTGCCAGCAGGGAATGGCCTGGAGCAGCTGAGAGAGAGGGCAGTGGCTGCCCACATCCGCTCCCTGGACCCCAGCAGCCCCCTGCCCGAGGGCTAGGGTAGGAAGGGGGAGGGTGTCCACTGAGGGGGGCCTTCCCACTGCTCTCTGGCTGGTGAAGCAGGAGAGGTTAATTCTCAGTCACAACATAGGCAAAGAATATGCAGTTTTCTCATCGCAAATAACAGCTCACATTTGGCAAAAGGAAAAGCTGTCTCCACCACAAGGAAAAGAGAGCAAGCATGTTAAGTCTTCGTCTGTGGGACGCAGGGCGGCAGACCTCCTCCCCTGCAGGGGCGAGATGAGGTAGGGGCGGCTCAAGAGGGTTCTCTGTGCCTGATCTCACTGGCTGATGGTGTTCAGGGGGACACGTGCTGTGGAACTTGCGTGGCTGGGTGATGGGACTCCAGCCCCGCTGCCTGGTTCTACGGCCAAGTGGACTGCGATTTTGAGGCTGGCAGAGGGCAAGTGTGGGGAGCGGGAATCAGAGGGCGCAGTGGGAGCAGGCCTGGTCAGCCCAAGCGGGGAGTGATATCAGACAGGTAATGGCGGCGTTCAGGGCTCCAGACAGCGGCATGGGGAGGCGGGCCTGTTCGGTCTTCAGCGATCACAGGCTTCCCCTGGACAGCTTCTCCTGCTTCTGTGGGTCTTGCCCCCGGCCCTGACCTGGTTCCCCGAATCCTGTTACTCTCTCTCCTCCCTCTAGCTAAATCTGCCTTCCAGAAAGTTCCATCTCCACCTGGTATCCATTGTGACGGAATACTTAGTGCCAGCGTTTCTTTCTCTCAGAGAAAAGGCATTTCCAGCCTCCTCTCAGGTGGGAAAGTTATATCCCCTGGGAAAGGGATTTATTTCGCTTTTAGTTTTTGAACTCCACCATTGACTCTGAATAACACGGACAACCGGTACGTAAGTAAGTGACACACAATAACCAAGAACGCACACGTGGATGGTGTGCTGGGCGTGTGGAAAGAGGACCAGAGGCCCTTACAGCAGGAGGGGCGCCCCTAGAAGAAGGCTGACTCTAAAACTGTCCCCTCTAGCTCCTGCCCCTTACCTCCCTGGACACCCCCACCATGGAGCATGGGTAGGGAACCCAGACGTTTTATTGTCCCAACAGGGACCCTTTGGAGAGTGAAGGGGGATACCACTAGTGATCTAGGGACAGCAGGCATAAGGCGGCTGTCCCAAGTCACCCAGCTGTGTCACCCAGCCTTTAGGGCTTGGGAAAACCTAGTCAGAGCTCTTCTCTGGAACTTGCTTGGCATCATTTAGGAAAGAGAGGTCTGCCTTCACCATCCAGCTTCCCCTCTTAGGAGGAGGCATCAGAAATGATCCTGAGAGAGGCCACCAGGCATTATCAGCGCCCAGCAGAAGCACTACATGTATCCATGTGAGACATAAGCACTCCTGTCTCGCCCTACTGATCCTCAAGGCTCCCCACTCAGATCTTTGCAGACCTCACCTCCTACAAGAAGTCTGCCCAGAAGCTCCATTTCCCTCAGCACTGTGTGAGTGTGTGTGTGTGTGTGTGGAAAGAGAGGGAGAGCGAGAGAGAGAGAGAAAACGTACAAATGACAAAGGAAATGGCATACAATTTTCACAACAGACGAGTCTAGAATATAAGACTGTCCAAGCTCCTCAGGCAGGTGGCCATCTCCCCACCAGCTCATTGGCTCTTGGGGACAAGCACAACTGTGAATCATTCATCTCTGGACCCTCCTGGCCCTCCCCTCTCCTCCCTACCCAGGGCCCTGATTACAGAGAGTCTCTGATTTAAATTTGCTGGAAAGTACCGAGCTGAGCTGAACTCCTGCAATTTGCCCCTCAGTGCTATAGACCCAGGGCTCTAGGAGGGGTCCTGTAGTCCCTCAGGGGTTCATTGATTGTCTCACATCAGCTTATAAGTCATCTTCAAGGCAAATACTCCTGAATCTCCGTGACCATGATAGTACTGTTCACGGTGGCATTTTTGAAATCCTGCAGGGTGGTGATTGTTGAAAGATAGTAAGGCAGTCAAGACAAAGTGCAAGACGATGGTGCACTCAGTAAGTTTAGGGGGGTAATCGGGAAGGCTTCCTGGAGGCAACAGATAGTAACCAGAGGCTTGAAGGATGGGGGGGGGGGGATATCAACAGTAGGAGCAGAAGACTGTCTAAAAATGGCTATGGAATCACTCTGTCCCACTGTGATAGCTGTGGGAGCAGGGGAGAACACAGAGAGCACAGGCTGGACTGAAGCTTCTTGCAGAGGCCCCCAGGGAAACATCTGGAAGGCAGCCGCTGAGGGACTGGCCAGGCCTGAAGCCATCCCTGACTTCTTCCCTGGCTACTCCCAATTCTGCCAGCTCTGGGAAACCCAGCCAACTCAGCATCTGTGGCCCCAAATGTAAGCTTGCTCTGCATACCTCTCATTCAGAGGGGAGGGAGCTAGTTTCCAGGGGCTGAAGCCCAGCGAAAACATGCTCTGAGCTGAGCTGGTTGGTTGACTAATCAAAACATTTTAACGAATGTATGCTTGGATATTCATTCACCAAACTTGGGATGTAAAGCCAGGGCCTTTTCCTTAATCTCGCATCTCCTGGACGGAACAGATCCTATTGTCTTTTTTGTAGAGGTCACCCTCCCGCAGCATTGTCCCCACTTTCCAATTACGGGTTTTCTTTAGCAGAATGAGAAATTAAATATACTTGCAAAATAATCTGAGTGCAAAAGTCTCCCTCGATTTGATGGATATTTCCCTAAACTTTCATGGCTATTCACCCACACCCAACTCACCCACATTTTGGAAAAACAGCCATTCTTGTTATGCCTTTCCAAAGCTTTAACTTAGTTTTCATTGGGAACAACCCTTTTTCTTCTTCTTCTTCTTCTTCTTCTTCTTCTTCTTCTTCTTCTTCTTCTTCTTTTGCTATGGTATTTAATTGGTTTGTATAATACTTAATTAAATTGCATAATTACAACAGCAAGTTCCACTGGCATAAACAGGTTTGGGCACTAAGCCAGCTGCCTCTAGGGAAGCATTCGGCTCAGCCGGTGGGTGCAGATGCGGTGGACATTTGGGACAGCCGGCTTCCTGCCTCACCCAAGTGTCCCCCAGCTGTGGGCATCAGTCACAGAGGATGGAGAGAGAGGCCGTGACTTTGGCAAGACGGGTGACTGCAATGTAGACGGCATCTAGCGCTCTCCTTATCAGGACCTGGGTAAAGGTTAATCCTTCAGGGACAAAGGACCAGACACCGGTCCTGCTCCCACCTTGGTCCTCACCTGATGCTGTTTCCTCCCCCCTCCCCCGCTTCCCCCCTTGCTGAGTTGGCCCCACCCCTCTGGATGCTTTTCCCCCCTCTTCCCCTCCCACAGGCAGGGCGCCCTCTGGTCGCAGCTGTCTAAGAAGGATTTGGCAAACTAACTTTACAGCTTTAGTGACAGGTAACAGCCAAATGCACCACCCTCCCAGAGGTCATGGGAATTTCCTACACTGAGATGAGTTTCTGATGATGTAATCTCAGGCATCTGCAGCAGGTTGGCTGGGGAGAGAGGTTCAGCGTCCGGGGAATGTCTAGGGGTCCTCCCTCAATCCCACGGTCTTCCTAAGGCTGAGCTTTTTGACCCTGTCCAACTGAGTCACTACAATGCACACCTTCCCTCAGAAGATGGGGCTGTGGACTCACCTCTGCCTTTTATTCTTCGTGTTCCCAAATCCCTTACGTGGCAAGGGATACCATCCCCCTTTTAACCTTTATCAAAGTCATTTTCTCTATCAGAGTCAATCTTCCCCATCTCATGGATCACACGGAGCAAAAGTTCAGATTTAGCTTAAATGACATCAAACCAACCAACCAACCAACCAACCAATCAATCTCAAGTATTCACAGGCACCTACAACTCACAAGGAGGAGAAATACTCCCCAGAGGAACACATGTGCAGTGGACATGGCTCTTTCGAGCCATTCGCCATTCTCCGCCCCTTCCTCTTGGTAAGAGAACCCCCACTTCCTCCCAGATTACCCCTTGCTTTCCCCATAGACAATGCGCTTCCAGGGTGGTCATGGCTGGCTTAAGCCAACCAGCTTAGCTCAGCTCCTTGGTTGTGGCGATCGGACAAATTCTGTGACAGAAGATGCAAGATGTTTGCTGGGGACCTCTTGGGGAGAAGCTCCATTTTTAGAGACGCGGAGGCTGTATGCAAGGCTTGACGCTGCTGCAGCCCTTTTGTGAACAAAAGAGTTCAGACGGCGGTGCCCAGCTATAGAAAACCAGAACGGGAGGCCTGAAGAAACTACTCTGAAGGTCACCTTGCTTCTGGCCTTTTCACTTACCTAAGCCAATACGTTCCCTTCGGCGTCTCCTAATTGGTTATCTTTTAAAAACCAAACTAGTACGTACACAAGGCTTGAAAACTCAGAAGTAATAAAAGCCCAACAGTGAAAAGTAGCAGGCCAAGCTCCAGCCCGCCCGATACTGAGCCCCAATTCCCAGGGATACCACTCTCAGCTGCTTATCTATTTCTTATGTTCTTTGCTGCTGTATTTCTAAACAGCATGCTGTGTTCATCAGCTGGGGCCGCCATACCAAAATGCCACAGACTGAGCGGCGGGGGCAGCCGTTGCGGTCGGGGGGGGGGGGGGTGGTGGTGGTGGTGCTTAAACAACACAGATTTATTTCTCACACTCCTGGAGGCTGGGAAGTCCAAGATCAAGGTGCCAGCCGATCTGGTTTCTGGTGAGGGCCCTCCTCCCTAACTTGCAGGCCAACAGCCACCTTCTTGCTGTGTCCTGACTTAGGGAAGAGAGTGAGCTCTCTGGTATCTCTTCGTATAACGACACTAATCCTGTCGGATCAGGGGTCCATCCCAATGACCTGGTTTAACCTTACTTCTTTACTCCAGATACAGCCACGTGGGGGGGGGGGGGCGGTTAGGACTTCAACATACGGATTGAGGGGGCGGGGGGCACAATTTATTTCATGGCACAGGCTATAAGCCACTATTTCTGGATTTCTCACTTTGGGCTGTTACCTGTGAATACTGTGTAATAGAAGCTAAGGTTTTATCTCCCTGATGCCGCCTCCTCTAAACACACATTTCTGTTCAACAGGTACAGTAGAGTGATATCACCACTTTTGGTTAAATCATTTGCCCGCGTTCCCAGTATTGTGATTATGGTGAGATTGCTCAGGGAGGAGCCACATGATATTTCCTTTCTTGCATTACTTATTTTCTCTCGTGTCAAAAATGGCTTGGGGCACGTGGGTGGCTCAGTCAGTTAAGGGTCTGCCTCTTGATTTCAGCTCAGGTTCATGATCTCACGGTTCGTGAGCTCGAGCCCCGCGTCAGGCTCTGTGCGGACAGTGTCGAGCCTGTTTGGGATTCACTCTCTTGCCCTCTCTCTCTGCCCTTCCCCTGCTCATGTGTTCTCTCTCTCTCTCTCTCTCTCTCTCTCTCTCTCAAAATAAATAAACATTTTAAGGGAAAAAATGGCTTTATATGCACCTCCCATTTATTTATACACAAACGGACTGCCAAAGCTGTTAAAATCCCTCCTCAGTTAGCTCAGTGCATTAGGAATGTCAGTTCCCTTGTTTTTTGTGGGTGGGGGGGGAGTCATCCCATCCAGAGTTCCCCACCTTCCAGCCCCAGTCTGGAGCTGAGACTTCTGCACAGCTGTCACCTGGGAATCCCTTGTTTCGTGGATCCCATACTGCATTCATTTCTAACAGTACTGTAACAAATTACCACCAACTAAGTGGCTTAAAACAACATAACTTACTATCTACTAGCTCTGGAGGTCAGGTTCTGAAACGGGCCTCACTGGGTTAAATCCAGGTGTGGGCAGAGGTGCGCCCCTTCTGACGACTCTAGGAAAAAGAGGACCCATTTCCTTCCCTTTTCTAGCTTCCAGAGGATGCCCACATTCCTTGGCCCATGGCTCCCTGCCTCCACCTTCAAAGCCAGCAACCCTGGGGGAGACTTTCCGTCCTGCATTACTCTGACCTGCTCTCCTGCCTCATTCTTTCCCTTCCAAGGTCCCCTTGGGATTACACTGGGCTCCCCGGGGACAATCCAGGATCACCTCCCACGTCAAGGTCAGCTGATTAGCAATGATCATTCCGTCTACACCCCGAATACCCTCTTGCCTGTAAGTTCAGATTTTCACAGGCCCCAGGGATTCCGAAGTGGACATTTTGGGGGGGGGGTCCGTTCTTTTGTCTCCCACATATACCATTCTCGCTTGTGGCTAACTCTCTTGTTTCATTGGTGCCAATCTTCCTCGAGTAGTTCTCGGAGAAAGGGGGCGTAGGAGGTGTGTGCTTGTCTGGGACCATGCCTGTCTGACTCTACTTTATGCCCTCTCCCTCCTGAGGGCCTGCTTCCTGTGAACAGAAGGCCAAGTTGAAACCACATTTCTTCAGAAGGCTGAAGGTGCTGTCTCAGTGTCTTCTAACTTCCAGGGATGCTGCTGGAAAACCCAATTCTGTCCTGTGCTCCAACTATTCTATACCACTCACTTTTCTCCTCTCTCGAAAGTTGTGTCATTTTTATCCCTAGCATTCTCAAGCTCCACAATCATGGGCCTTGGGGTGGGTCTGTTCCAGCCACGGTGGTCCTTCGTGCAGTCTGGAGGCACGCGCACATCCTTAACCCAGG